>NC_140704.1:143072500-144322500 GCF_050655825.1 Lonchura striata | reverse complement strand
CAAAAGTGAAATAACAGAGCCATGTAACCCAACATTTTTTCCATATAATCTATATTTTCTTGTTGTTAAACTCAGATAAGTATTAATTCTTTCATTATTTATTAAAAAAATTTATCAAAACAATGGGTACACTGGAACATTTTAAAGAGTGCAGTGACTTAATTCCATTCTTCCATATGAAGGACAGAAATTAATTATTTTTATATACAAGAGAAAGCAAAAATGTATAACCACAAATTGTTTTTCATCATAAGGACTTCACTGATGGCTTCTAAATCACTAATTGTACTTGCAAGTGAATTTCCTTCCACTACAATGGAAAGAGATTAGTTATAAAAATTTGGCATATTAATATAAATTATATCTGTGGTGCTTTCTAAAGTAAATTGAATATACTTTTGATGTTGTATTTAGAGTTGGAAGAGTGTTTCAACTTGCCCATTTCTGTAACAGACTGAGAAAGATATTAAAATATCTGTATAGTCACGAAGCTAAGGGAACAGTGATAGGCACTGTTTAGTTAAAATTAACCAAACTACATTTGTATGAAGACTTTCAAGCATTTTTGTCATCTCAGCTCATTTTGAAAATTAATTTTGTAAAATCATAGAATTGTTTAAATTGGAAAATGTCTTAATATTGTCAAGTCCAACCCTTAACCCAGCATTGACTAATCCAAGCACTAAACCATGTCCCTAAGTGCCACAAATACACATCTTTTAAATACCTCCAAGGATGGTGACTCCACCACTTCCCTGGGCAGTCTGTCCCTGAGTTTGATAACCCTTTCTATTAACAATCTTTTCCTAAGATCCAGTCTAAACCTCCCGTGGTGTAACTTAAGGCTGTTCCTTCCTGTCTTATCGCTGTGACGTGGCAGAAGAGCCAGACCCCCACTCAGCTACAACCTCCTTTCAGGGAGTGTTTGAGAGTGATAAGATGCTCCTGGAGCCTCCTTTTCTCCTGCTGAGCTCCCCCAGCTCCCTCAGCTGCTCTTCACAGGACTTGTGCTCCAGACCCATCACCAGCTCTGTTCCTCTCCTTTGTGGATACATTTGCAATTTCAGAAATCTTTTTCTGTTTTCTACCCATCTGTTTCAGTTAAATAGTTAACTTCCCTGGAAGAAGTATCTTTTCTATGAGATCTCATTCTGTATCCAAAAGCAGTTAGAGCAGTGTTTTTCCTCAGAAAAAAAACTTCACAGGGAAATAAGTTTGTGCTAATGAGCTTTATGAAGTAAAAAATTACTCCGAAATACCTAAGGGCCTTACTGAATGTTGGAATTCTTTGAAGGAGGAAGTTCATAAATCATACTGCCATATTATATGTCTATAATACATCTAATACATGTGGATTTAATTAGCAAGTATGTAAAACTTACATTGAGTACTGTAGTACTTAGTCCTACAACAATCAGTCTGAAAAGCTGTTTTTAAACTCAATACTTAGAAAGTATATAATCTGGATTTTCATCACTAAAATATAATTTCTACATGGACATCATATGTAATCTGTGGAAAAAATAGCAATATTCAGAAACTGAGTAATGTTGTAGCAGATCCAATTTCAAATTAAACTTTTCCTAGAAACTAGAAGATGTTAACTATGCATTTGATAAAAACTTAAATCATATTTTCCAGAGAGGGAAACAGAGGGAAAAGAAGCATATGGAGGTCACTCTGGGTGTGACGTCCATTACCACATAGGTCTAAGTCCCATTAGTCATTTCAGTGTATATATTTTTTTTAACATGTTGATACTTTGAGTGCTTGTGTACATTGTGGGAAAAGAAAGGGAAGAGAAAAAGGAAAAGGATGAAAGAAGGAAAGAGGAAAGGGAAGGAAAAGGAATAGTAAGGGAGGGTCTGCAGGAATGCACACTGGCTCTGGGAAGATGGAAAGATGGATGAACAGGATGTATGCAAATAAACTTCTTACAGTTCATGGGCCCTCAAAGGCACAGTTCTTAATGAGACAGGTGTTCCAACTCCTTGTTAGTTGCTCTTAGCTTATGCAGCATTGTTGGCTACTTTTGAAATGTGATCTTTGTAGTGATAATGTGATAACTAAGTGATGACCATCTCTTATTCCCAGTTTTCCCTATCTTCCCAGTAGAGAGGTGGAGCCCATTCCAAATCTGGGTAGAGAAATGATGCCTTCACTGGAAGATTTTAGAAGTATTCATGAAAAGAAGGTATCTGCTTTGCAGGACAGCTCACGGAGCAAGAAAAATGGCAGAAAGCACAGTGATGCAGCAGTGATGCTGAAATGGATGATATGGGAAAGAGCAGACTCACCAGAACTGGCTGCAGGGGTGCACATACTGTGACAAAAAGAACTGTGGGAGGATTTAAATAACCTTATCAAGGTGCACATGTACACCCCTGCCTTCACCTCTACATCTGTTGAGAAAAAATAAAAATATCTTTAAATTATATTCCACAGAAACATCACAAGTCTATAGCATGCTGTAGACAGACTGAACTTTGTCATCCCAGAGTGAGAGTCCTGGGCCTGGTCAGTAGATCCAGAGATGAGCTGGAAGAGGCCTGGGAAAAAAGTCCTGCAGTTCCTCCTGCTTTGGTCCAATTCATGGGGAGGAGGACACAACCATGAGACTTATACTGGCACAAGCGCCCCCAGGAACATTCTTGTTCCTCATTTTAGTTTCACATGTGGGAGTGCATTTGACACATGGAGATTGATAACAACACTGATCTGAAATAATGCTTTTGACTTTGACCTTCTCTCTCCTAAGTTGCTTTACCCATCTATTGTGCTTTATCATTGATTTACAACAAGAACCTTCTGTAGCAGAACACATTCATCTTCTTCCTGCATCTTTGTGCAGCACTAAGCAACTGTAATATTCATAATATCAGATTTTGGGTGGCCTGGGCACTCTTTTGGTTTCCATAAAAGGACAATTAAGCAACTTTTGTAGAGTCAAAATCTGGACACAACTAAAGTTGCTGCCCAAGGTAAGTGGGCCAATCATCATGAACAGTGTATTATCTGTACTTCCCTACAGGAAAGCAGCAGAGTATGAGTATGGGGTTTCAGGCATCACAGAGACATGAGAAGTAGCTGCAGGAGATAGTCTGGCCAACAGGATAGGCAGAGATTTGCTTCTGCCTGCTCATTGGAAGTAAACTAGATGACAGCAAAGATGATGCCTTGTTCATGATACCAAAGTTTCCTCCTAAAGAGGAAAAAACCCAAAATAGACCTGAAAGTTCCTGAAAGTTCTTGTTACACATTCATGGCACAAGGAATGGAAAGGCTCTGAGAGGGCCTGTAAGATTTAATGGATTAATTTGTAAATGTTTTGAGATCTTACCCTAATGTACAGAGGGAAGCTCAGAACATTTGTTCTGCATGTATTTGCAGCTCCATAAATAAAGACCACTATGCCAGGTCTTGAATTTCACACATTAATCCACAGGGACCTGCAATCCAGACAGATGGCTCTGAGGCAGCAAGGAAAATAATTCTTTGCTGGTTTGCAACTCTATTTGATTAGGTGGATTTCCACAGTATGAGCAACCTTAGAGCAAAAGAACAGGCACTTCTTTAGAAAACACCTACAAGCAAAACATAGATACAATCTCTGAGAAAAAAGGTAGTGTCTATCTGTGACCACCAGGAGGACTAAATCTGGGATGATTTGGATTCTGTTTCCCATAGTGAAAGAGTGGGAAAATGATCTTCCCTTGCTCTTGGGATAGAAATGGTATTAGATGAATCAGCCTGTTACAAGAACCTTTTGGACAGAATACAAGAAAATCTTCATATGATTTGAATTTGGTTAACTCACAAGTATTATTGTTTTATATTGTTGGCAAACATAGTATCATTAATAATAGGATCTGCCAAATGCTACTGCTTTATGGGACCTATGATGGTTGAATCTATGCCTCAGTAGCTTAGAAAATCACACACCTGTTAACAGAACTCATCCTGCCCAGCAGCAGGGAACTTGCCCATGAATGCAGGGCATCTTCAACTTCCACAACATCCAGGCCAGCCAGGGCTCTCAGCATTTTACAGGACTGATTTTTATATTCCTGTACTTTCCAGCAGACCCCTGGGGTATTGAAAAGAGCCAATAAAGAAAGCAAAACAATACAAAAGCCAACAAGCATGAAGGACCAGCATTTGCTGAAAATGCTGACCAACATTTGCAATGATTCTGTTAGTGTGCCCCTAAAATTTCCTGCATGCCCTGCTGTGTAAATGCAAAAAAAAAAAAAAAGAAAAAAAAAGAAAAAAAAAGAAAAAAAAGCTTTATTTCTCCAAATATTACGGAATATTTGCTTTGGCTTTACTCTATACACATCATCATTCTTCACATCCTACATTTCAGAGCAGGGTTTGAAAAGGACTAGCCTGGGGAATATTTCACTGACTTATTCTGAGATTTGAGTTTTTATCAGACAGAATTATTTAGGTTGGAAAAATTCTCTAAGATTATTGAGTCCAACCATCAACATATACTGCCTAGATCCTAAGGATCATGTGATTTTAGCAGGGTGCTTCCATTCTCTCTGTGAACATGGTGTGCAACATAGCTTACTGATCATTACCTGCTGCCAGCATCCTTATTCTTATCTACTGAGCCTGACAAGAGAATCATGTGAATTATTTTTCCCAGTCTGTGGCAGGCTTTGAGGTTATGACAGAGTAGCTTGAATTTCAAACTATGGATTGAAATCACTGCATCAGGCAGGGCTGAGAGCTTCTGGGCTCAGTAAGTTGTGATCCACCCCAACTGCAGGCCCTCTCCACCATCAAGGGGTTGGATGTTCAGATCCCATTTGTGGGCAGTAACTGAAGTCGTTCCAGTGCTTAACTTGGAAAACCAACTCATTACCATGCAGCCTGTGCCATGCATGCTGCTGCTTTCATAAGCTTTATTTTAAATTTGTCATTCTTGGCTATCAGCAAAAGAACAGAAGTGCGGCACGCAGAGCAGAGTAAACTCTGTACTCCAAGTTCTGGGCAAAGCTGCTCCAGTATGTTAAAAAAATCTAAGTACCATAGCCAGTCAAATCAAAAGCTTGTCTAGCCAAGTATCCTGTCTCTGACAGTGATTATTAGCAGATACTGAAACAAAAGTATCAGAATTAGGGTATATAGAGTCATTTTACGGCCTTCCAGCCTCTAAAAATCAACTGTGTAGAGATTTCCTGAGACTGAAATTACATCCAGGGCATAGTATCTAATAGTCAACAAAGCAGTTATCCTCCATCAATGTGTCAATCCCTTTTAGCATTTATTTATTTAATGTATTTTGCCACAGTGTAACTACAGGCCACACAAAAAGTTTTCTTTTTTGCCTATTTTTAGTTGTGCCTGACAATTTTATTGGGTGCCCCCAAAGATTTTATATTCTGAGAGACTGTGATCAGTCCTGGTTTGTTTTCCCTGCACCAGACAGAGTTTATGGAACTGTGCTTTATTCTGCCTCCATTATAATTTTTCCAAACTGAGAAACCCTATGATTTAGCAGAACAGAGATATGCCAAAAAGGAAAAGAGACTTGCAGCAGGAGCAGCTGTGGAGGAGTTTCTGGAGGCAGGACTTGCTCCCAACATCTTTTCAGCCACACTGTAAACCTGTGAAGCTGAAGAATGGATACTGTGTCCAGACAGCATCAGGCTCAAGTGTCAGAGCAAGAAAAGCCAAGGACTATCCCTTCTCTGCAACTCTGACACTTCTCCCCAGGACCACTAAGATAAGAAGGTGGATGGCAATTTTCATCTAAGGGTTGCATGAGAACTCATCTGCCACAAGGCAGTAAGAAAAAAAAAGGAGATGTCACCATCTTCTCTGATGTGACTGCCTGTGTTGGAGGTCTTAAGGAAGCTGGGCAGCTGAGTGGCTGGGGATGGGAGGAAATTTTCTGTGTAATTTCACAGGGAAGTCTTAAAACCCACCTGGGCAGGAATATCAGGTTGATGATACTTTTTATGAGCAAAGAAGACATTAACACTAAACACAGTATTTAGAGTCAGGGTGAGGTGAAGATTTTAATTGCTGGCAGGAAAGGAAGTAGATCTTAGGTTGTATGTGAATTTGGAGAAAGGGCTGCAATGGGAGTAAAAGAGAATGGGAGTACACAATGGGAGTAAAAATTCACCTTGGTCTAATAGAAAGGCTCAGAGAAAATAGAGGATGAGTCTCTGAAAAGAGAGAGTTCACAACTCTTAAAAAAAATGAGGACAAAAATAGAAAATACCAAGTTTCAAAAAGAAAGTCCAGGAAACTCTGAGTCCATGGCTGAAATTTTATGGTGCTACAGCCAGAGCAAAAGACATCAGGGAAAGGAGGGATGTAGAAAGATCCTGCATGCAAGGTGGGAATTGTTCCCAGTAATAATAGTAATAATATGAGCACAACTTGTCCCAAAGCAGAGAAAGGATAGGAAAGCAAGCATGAGATCAGCTTTCCTGACCCTTACCTTTACTGTCCTTGACAGATTGTATTATTGCTACAGATAAAATTCAGTCTTTATAGGAAAACCTCTTCTCCCTTCTCAGTTCAAGTCTGTTTCTGAGTTATAAACTCGTAAACTAACAACTTCAGCTTCAGTCCCTTTCACAAAGATCCATGTTATAATATAAGCCTGGAAGGTCATTAAACCCAGGGGTACATGGAGGAGATAAACAGCAACAAGCGCATTGCCAGAAATTAAAGCCTGTAAAAATACATGTAGTCTTGTTCTGACTGTGCAGAAAAGTAAGGTGCAAAAGGAAAAGATGTCCAAATGAAATTATGTAACACTTTGTATACAAGATGAGAGATGGGTCTTTTTCACCTTGTGGTTAGGACAAGCCAGGAGAGAGGTGATGCCAGAGTTACATATGCAGATGAAAAATCCAAGGAAACAAGTCAGCCAGAGTGTGAGGCAGCCACCCTGGTGCCCCTTCCCGCTGTTGTCAGAGCTGCCTCCAGAATGAGCAGAGCCAGGGCATGACGCCCCGGCTCTGCTGGCTGGGAACAGCCTGTTCTGCAGTGTCACACTAAAAACCCTGCCTGCACAACAATCCATCAGTGAGGTTTTTCTGACTCTTCATGGAAACGTCTCCCTCACTCACAGTTTTCAAACAAAAACCATCATCAATGCAGCCAGAGCACGTTTTCATTAATCAAGATGTTAATCATGGAATCACTAAGAGCTCTGCCAGACAAATAAACGTACTCAAGACATCCAGGACTAGTAAACTTTGCCCTTTTTGTGACTGTTTTTCCCATGATTCTTTGTCTAATTGGGTTCAACAGCAAGCCTCCCTATGATAACTTGCATCACTGTTTTTTATTTTTTACATAGAAAATAGTGCCTAGAGAGATGCTTGCCTTAACTTTAGAATAATGCCTGCTAAGAATTGAGTGCTTAATTTGACAAAAAATAATAAATGATACCCTGGAAATAGCATTGCAAAATGAACTGCAGCATTGTGACCTTTAGCCCTAAATCCTGTAAGTTTGACAAGGATGTCTTGTTAACAGAAGGAGAGTGAAAGCTGCTTTCTCACTCACAAGTTTTCTCACTGCTCCTCTGCCCTGCTCCTAGCCTGTGAACTCATCCCTATGAAAAGAACCTGTCTCCTTCATTCAGTGCCACTCCTTGATCTTTGATTGGAAATGGCTTAAATAAAAGTCCCAATCTGGGTATTCCTCTTGTCAATACTACTGCGGGTTGCCCTGCCCACCTCTACATGAGCAATGAGGATCTGTACAGCAGTACTATCAGCTTTGAGCTATGCTCTGTAAATCAACAAGGTTTGTAGAATATCTATTCTCCTGGTACAAGTAACTTGTGAACTGTATTCTTGATTTTTTGGAATAAGCTTTTTAGCATTTACCTCAAGGTCATGGTGCCTGAGACCACTGGATCCTGCAATGTAGTTAGCCATTGTATTTACAGAGATTATGGTCTCTTTACTTTAGCCATTTCCCCTGCTAAAACCACCCTCTCTACAATTTTTATACCAGAATCTTTGACTGCACTTTGCTATAGCAAGGAGGGGACAGAAGATCTGATCTCTTCTCTTATTGTTGCCCTCTGTTCAATACAGCTACTCAGTAAACATCTCTTGGCCTAGAGAGTCGCAGGTCTGGTTTCCTCACATCTCCCTGACAAGCCCCGGGGAGAGGAGAGCAAGTCTTGGTCAGAGGCTGCCTGAGCCAGCCATAAATACTGTGCTAGCTCCTGATCCCTGCCTTTATTAGAGTGTGTCTAGTGAAGATACAGAAAGTATTTAGAGATTTCATCTGGAAGGACCAGATGAAAACAATAATACTTATTTGATTTAAAAGTATAAAGACTTGGTTTCACTTCATATTGTAAAGGAATTGAGATGTGGAAAGCACAAGAGTTCAGACAGGCCCCAGAATAGATCCCAGCTCTGTCAGAAAAGTCCTCATGTGGATATTGTGATCTAACTCCTGCCTAGAGCAGCAGTGTCCTAAAAGCATTTAAAAAAATGTTGAAAAATTTTCCTGTGTCCCATCTGCTGTTTCCCAACTCAAAAGAGAGACCCTGAAGCTTAGGCCTGTTTTAGAGTTATCCTTCCTTTGTCCCCAGAGCTGCTTGTGAGCTGACTGCTTGTTCTCCCCTTCTCATCCATTTTTGTCCACTGTCTCACCCACAAATGTCAGCAATTCCTGCAGTTTCTAGAAATTCTTATTTCTCAGATAAGAATTATTCCATAGACAAATCCTGGACTGCATTACCCAGGATCAGGTTTTCATGCATATGACCTGCTTCAGGGCTATATGAATGAACACTGAGCAAGTATTTGACTTACGGAAGAAATGCACAAACCTGCTCAGATAAAGCAAGACTCACTCAATGATGTCTGTGCTATTTTAAGTTCAAGATATAAATTAATGGCCAGCTGAATATGACTAGTGTCAGCAGAACTGTCCCTGATGAGCCAGCTTCATTTTCTGCCTGGGATGTGGCCAGTCCTCCCATCCAGGCATTTTCTCACCAATGAGCAGAGCATTTTGTAGCATTCCTCTAAGGTTTTTCACAGATCTTCAAAACAAAATCCAGTCTTAGGAAGTTACTAAGTTGCGTATCACCTATTGGGTCCTAAATCTCCAGTAGTGGAGGGACGCAAAAGTAGAATGTCCAAAACTAATTCTATAGCTTTGAAGAACAGGTGTCCAACTCAGTTTTGTGGCCACCATGTGTTTGTGGGCTGCATGATTCAGATCTGGTTGGCTCTGGAGTCTTTAGGCCACTGAGATGGGTTGGAAAGAGCAGGATGTCAATATTCCTCAAGCAGGGCACAGGGCATCCGTAACAACACATCACTTCACTGGCTTGTCCAAATACCTGCAGACCCAAGAGACAAAAACTGGCCATGCCAATACTGTGCTCATCAGCTTCCAACTTCTAACTTTGTTGGCCCCTGTACTTGGAAACCAGTTGAGCATGAAGTTATGACAAATTCCTGATTTAATCTGTTGAAAATTAAGAAATGACAGAGTGGTTTTCTGGACTAACCACATTTGCCTGCTTTTGGTTTTTTCCTGTACAGTAAAATAAGAACAAATGGTAGGCAATTTTTAATTTGACATGTTCCTCCTATCTTTGCTGTTCACTACTATTATGTAGAACAGCTACAAAACAAGAAATCAAGACATTAACTAGGCAGGAGATGGTTCTTTGCAGTTGGAAATATCTTATCACATTGATTAGGGCAAGCAAGTCTAGTATCCAGCAAATCATGCACATGTTTTTCTTCTGCCTAATTTCTTGTGCCTGTTCAAAAAGTAGTGTGCTGCTAACTGTAGGCAATGCTCCCCACAAGATGTAGAATCAAACAAAAAAATAAACATAACCTCAAGCTGTTACCAGAACAATTTACAATTTACTCATCTTCCTTTCTCAGATATTCTTCTTGTTTATTCCAGAGCTTTCTGGATTAAGAAAAAAATATGTAGAGAGAAATATTGCTCAAAGGTTACTTTAAGCAGGTCAACAAATGAAAAGGATAGAAATGTAGTGTCTGCTTGTGCTTTCTGTTGCTGCATGTAAAACCATTCTGAAATGTTCAATTAACTGTTAAAACCACATTTAGCAGACTTAACTCTCCATCACTGCCCATACTCTTCACCTCTGCCATCCTAATTTAAGGCAGCACAAAAATCCCCCTGCTGAAGAGCCAAGACCTGTGGTTTCAAAAATCCAGGGGAGTCTTCACTTTAAATTGTGGTTTTAGGGGTGGACCTTCAGCTGAGACTGTCTCTATAGAGGTTCCCTCTGGTACCCTGACAAGTCTATCCTCTAAGTTTGCTCACCTCATTTTTCTGCCAGTAATGTGATAAGAACAATAAATAATAAGGCTATTATTACAGTTTGCTGAATTAGCTTTTTATCATTGAAATTAAAAGCTTAACTTATAGTCACAAATGGCTTAAAGATTTAGCCAAAGTAATACCTCAAAATTGCTCCTTCCTTAAACCGATGAGGTAATTCATAAGATATTGTCTTTTGGGAGCTAGAATAAATATTATGAAAGTCAAAAGATGTCAAATCTTCTAGGCAATGGAATAGCCTAAATTAATTCTAGTAATGAATTCTGATACAATGATTTCTAACACGTCTCTTTGGAGTGATAAACAATCTGACTTTCAAAATCCAATATTCAATACATTTATGAGTAACCACATGGTAAAATGACAGCCAGTTTGTTTCAGTCCTGGAGTCTGCCTCAGCATAGCTGCTTGTGGTAAACTTTTCAGTTCTTTTGTAGCAGGCTTGCTGGAAGATTGCCAGTTACAGAAATCTCTGGCAGTTGTGAAGTGCAGCTGTGGTGATCTACTTAATTTTCCGTAAAATTAATTTGCATCAAGCAATCTCTAGAATATACTGAATAAAACACATACAGGTCCATATTTCAAAAGCACTATGGTGATCTCACCTGCACCATATGAATCATTTTCATACATTTTTATTGCCATGACAGATAACGTAACGCCAGTGATTATGGTTTTTAACTGCTTCAGAGTTCACATGAACTTTTTGACCAGGTAGCCAAAAAGAGAAAAAAAGAAAATTAATCCTATGTAATTTTTGTGCAGATTCAAAGCCTATAAGTCAAAATGGGTAACTGGCATGTATCAGCTCTTTTAGTGATACAAATCCATCTCACTCAGTACACACAAATAAACTATAAAAATATTTTAAAATTATTAATTCAGTGAAGTCGTTGAAGTTTGCAAATGTTCAGGGCAAAGGAAAAAATAGAAAAAAAATTCCTTTTTTTGTCACCTTCTATATCTTCTTCCAATCTTGAGTTCATAGTACGAGCATGAAATTAGCTACAGAAGAAACTGGCCACTTCCACCTATTTATTTCCATTTATTTTAAGCATTATTTAAGCATTTAAGCATTTAAATGCTGATTTAAGCATTAATTCATATGTTTCTCTCTTTATTTGATCAAGCATATACTTTGACCAGCATAGAGATTTAATTAAAATTGCAATTTCTTCTGTGATATACATATACCAGCAAAAACCCTAACACAAGCACAAACTGTATCAGTATTAAAGTGTCTTTGCCAATACTGTCAGCTCTCTATTATCCAGACTAATGGGAGGCTGGAAATAGCTCCCCATACAAGGGATCTCTGTCCCTGCTCCCTCCTCTGGCTGGACATACCTTGCATGGCCCCACAGCTGTGCTTCTGGCAAGTTCTACCTACTGGGAGTCAAAGTGCACCTCTCCTGCAGCCAGGGCCAGCTGCTGCCACTCTCTGCTCAGCCCTGTCCTTGTAGTGCTGAAGTTGCACTCAACTCAAGCTCAAGCTGGCCCTGAGCGTGGCTGCTCACATGCTTTTGCATCCATGATGTTAATGAGACCAGTTAATTAAAAATTTTGTTTACGAGAAGTTGGTTTATTTACCTGGGGAACTGTTACAACTTGCATCTACACAAGGAAGGTGTTCTGATGCAGTAGAGCAGTGTGAAGATTGAAGTAAATAATTTGAAGTCCTGAATACCATCCTTGTTTATTTTGTCTGAATATGTTGCATTGATCTGATTCACCTGTGAGTGTTTGGTTCATTCTGTCTTCATCTGTTAAGGCTTTGATCTAGTCTATACTGCTTGTCCTGCCCAGTACATGTATAAAAAGTTTGAAAAAGTTTAAGCTGACCAAAAGTTTACTCAACTATGGCTACTGAGAAAAAGAGGGAATGCCAAAACTTGGTAATTCACTTTGGCTTCCCCTTTTAGTGCTACTCAGCTGATCTTTCTATCCATCTCAGCTATCTCTAGCTACAAATACAGAACAGTTGTTTTATAGTGTATGACTTTTTCGGACTTGGTAGATTATCTGGATTCACAACATCTGGTTTACATGTGATGGTGCTCAAAAAGAAGCAGGATAGTTTGATGGGGTTGTGTTTCTGTCAATATGTTCTTTGCAAAAAGGATGAATATTTTTTGTTCTAAAGAAATATTTTGATGACCTGTGGTATCTCAGAGGGAGTTCAAGGAAACTGTTAATACATATTTTTAATAGACAGCAGCTTTCCAGGACCTGCATCTGTTCAAACATACCATTTAGTCTGTGGAGATAGCTAACACAGACCACTGTGCACCAGCAGGGGCTGGGAGTCCTCAGTGAAATGTGTCTACTGTATTTGTAATCCAGTGTTAAGGATTACAGGTGAGCTATGATATCAGAAGTTCAAGAACTGGACTCATGAAAATTTAAGATAACTAACTCCCTCACATTCTTACTATTTATATTCATGTTATATTAATAGGGGATCAATTTAGTTGCAAAAAGAAAAGTGCCACAGGGTATTTTTCATGGCCTTCTGCTGCTGCACCCAGAATCAAGTGAGTTAAGTAACTGTGAGAGGAGAGACCTTGAGTGATCTCCCAGACCTTGTTTGGAGAGTTGTTATTGCTATGGTTTGTTGTGTTATGAGAGGAAAAAATAAGACAAAGAGTACAAGGACAGGTAATCAGTTAATTCAGATATATACAAAGGGTCCACCCTTTTAAAAATAACATCTTTTAGTTAGATTTCAAGTGCATGTCAATTAATTTTCCATATAATTAGAAGCTCACCAGCACTGAAATTTTAACTGATAATGTGGACAATGAGAAAACAATTATCAGTGACATGAGATACTTTATCATTGACATTAGCCACGAAGGTGCCAGTATATCCATGGTGTCCCAAAAAGCCTTCTTTTACCCCTCTTCTGTAAGTACAGTATGGGTAGAGGTGAAATCTAGCATATTTCCTGTTTTTAGATCAGGATTTGTGAATACAGTAGCTCTGACCAAGCTCAGACACCAGCTGTATCTCCTTTCTGAAAATCTGTGTGAAAACCAGGGACTAAGCAGACCAAAATACTGTTTAACTTAACCACAGGATTAAATTATGTAGAGGAAAAAGGCATGTTAAAACCCCCAGCATGCATTCTACATCCCTTTGTGGCTGTCCCAGCCCTCTCAGACACCCAGTTATATGACCAAAATGAGCATTATTCCCACAACTTTACAGCTGCTCTTGTAGGAGTTCCCTTTTTAAGCTGCTGCACTCCTTTTGATCTGTTAGGCGTAGGCTTTTTCCTGTCTTGCCAATGTTTTTTAAAGTTCCCAGACACATTGCAAAGAAGCAGTCTGGTGTCAGCTTTTCAGTTTTGTCCCCCATATGTCTTTTGTCCCTTTTATAGCTTTTATGAGACTGTGACAAGAAATTTATTGTGAACGTGCTACAGCAACCAGGTAGGCCCTCAGTACTTATCACCTCAAAACCACATCTTCCTTGCCTTCTCAGGGCTAGTAAATGAGAATTTTCCCCACAAAATGCATCTGTTTCAGATATCATTTTGTCACGTGCATTGCTCATTCAAATCTGGGCACATGAAGGCATAAGCTCAACCTTCACAGGCTCTATCCCACTGTCTCCTGAGCAAGAAGGTCATCAGCAGAAGCAAAGCTGGGATCTCTGTCTGTGCACAGCAGACAGAGTAGCACTGCAGACAGCTACACGTCAACAGATGATGAAGTGTTATTATGCAAATTTCTTCATTAAACTAACATTTCCTTTCTGCTCTGGCTCAAGTCTGTGTGTGTTCTACTCAATTATGTCTCAGCTTCCCAACCCATTTCACACATAATTAAGATAAATATTGTTGCACTTAATTAATAAAGCATGGCATTTAATTTAAACAATCTCAAATTCAACTACCATATAAAACTGGCTAAAAGAACTGCTGTAAAGATGGTGACATTCAGACCTGAATATTTCTTAATTATGCACTAGTCAGACATTTAGATGCTTCTTATTATAAAACGGAGAAATTTGATGTGACAGACCTTTCCAAAACATATTCTTATTTTGCAAACTTACTATGATTTTGCTTATCAACAAATACCAGTGGGGAAATTTATACTGCCATCAAGCACGTGTAGTATACAAATTGTTGTTTAACGCCATTCATTTAACCATCAGTGTTTCTCACTTTTTACTAAAGTATGCAAACTGTGTTTTTAATAACAACACTCTGGATGGTGTGTAAAAGGTTAATATAATATGGTTAATACTATATACTTATACTAATTAGAAACTAGTGGCAGGTTGGTGTTATGACCAGCAACTCCTAATCAAATGGAATATATATGCATGCAGTGTTCTCTGCACACAACTCCTGGTTGAGTTTTCTTCATTCAGTGCTAGTTGTACTGTACTGTATTGCTGTCTCAGAGAGCAATCTTTAATTTAACATTTTTATAATTGCTTTTAGGAATTTAAATTTAAAGATGGATTTTTTTTCCAGGGGTCTCTTTACCTCAGTTTCCAGATTGTAATTGGCAAATCCTTATCATAGTTTCTACTGCCTTGATCAGTTTGGTAGTCACACTAATGGTCTGTAGTTGGAGCTATTTGTAGCAGGATGTCATAAAGGAACACAATCTGGATAATTATGCAGTGTGTTTATGGCCTGGGGAGAGTGATGATTATCTGTGTGATCTCCCGAATATGTGTTCCACTTGTAAGCCAATTCAGTCTTATCTTCAACAGGATAGAGGATTAAAGTTTTCTGAACTCTTGTGGACTAAAAAACCCTGACATCTGCATGGGGGAAAGAGACTTATCAATACTGTAGTGGGAGTCTCCTGTTTGATATCAGAGAATTTGCATGATGAATTTTTATGAATACTGCAGACCTTAAGGCATTAGAAAACAGGTAAAAAGTGTAATCATAAGACACAAATTAAGTGGATGTGAAGCTTCATTAGTTTCACTGATCATGGAACAAGTTCTTGCATTGCCAATAAAACACTTGGTTAAAGTCTGTGAATTAATGCCAGATCCCTCTTTACAGGTTGGAATATCCTGATATAAGGAATTTTTCAATTTCTCTGATTTCTCTGATTTTAAGCACTCATGCCAATTCAATTACTTGTGGATCAGTCAGTTACCTCTGGAAAAAGTATCTCTGGTTGGTCAATGTAGCTGTACTTAATAATGTAATTTTGGATTATTGTACAATTCAAGAAAAAAAAATAGAGGGAAAACTACAAACCATTTTGCATACTAAGGTAACATCAAAGCAGGATTTGTCTGCAAATGTCAGACTTCAAAAAGGCTACACCTACAATAGTGAAGGTTTTCCATTTACACAGAATTCCTGTTAGAGATCAATTCCAAGCTACAGAAACCCGATTAAGGCTTCTTGTTTTACAGTTTACTCAGCCCCAGTTCTCATCCAAAGAATACACTTGAATGAGAACTGCAAGACTGAGCTGGACATTCAGATGTTTAGTTTGACTGCATTTGACTTCATTCCAAGTGTTTCCCCATTCCTGGCTCCTACACATACAACTTTTATATTATGTCATAAATACTGTCATCAAACAAAATATGCTATGCTGTATATCAGTCAGCTGGAAAAAGATTATCAGCATAAATGGCAGAACGTTGTATGAAGAACTGGAGCAAGGGAAAATCGGTAGCAAATATGGCTGATCATCTACTTAGTAGAATATTTTTCAGCTTTTTGTTTAGACTCTCATCAGAGGCTACTTCAACCCCAAAGGAAAATAAAGCAATTTCAGTAAGAATTAGGCAACAAATGATTCAGCATAGCTGAAGGCACTCATTCTTTTTTGATAACAAAGAAGGCATGACAAAGAGATGTGAGCATCCCTTGCACGGATTTCTCTCTTTGTGTCTATATATTTTCCCCAAGATAACCTCAATTAGCTTGAGTCCAACTTAATTCCTTTTTTTTTTTTTTGATGAGTGCCCGAGATTGGGCAAAGCTCTCAATAGAAGCAGTTCTGCTCAGCAAAACAAAGGAGTCTGAATTGCTGTAATCTGCCTGCCAGGGAGGACAATGGCCAGGAAAATGCAGCACCTGAATGTTATCATCTGCTAATAAGAGGGTTCACATGCTTTAGAAACACTGGCAATACACTTTACTTAAATGCTTCTTCTAAAGCTTGCATGGTGTCATTTTTACTGCTCTTGCCACCTTGGCTTGCCAGTGCAGGGATGCCAGACCTTGATAAAAATCATAGGGTGATTCTGCTGTGCAGACAAAGCCTTTATAATGCATGGTCTGAGAAGAGCTGAGGGGTGATGCTAACCTCCAAGTGATTGTAATGTACCATTTCAGTCCCATCTAAGCCCAAAAGAGTAGTCTCTTGTCCTAGAAGAAATTTCATACCCTGTGTTGTTTAACCTTGTTCTTCTTCCCATGGAAGGCTGTAAATAGGCTCTTTATTCCACCTACAAGCCTTAGAAAACTTTTTCATAAGGCTATCTCTGCCAAAGACATAGTGATCTCATTGTTGTGGCTAACTGAACAGATCATTCTTGCAATGACACTTCCACTTCAGAGCCCTACAGTAGCCATAGAACAGGCTTTAGCAGAAGACACTTCAGTTTATATATCCATATTTAATTTGTTTATTTTGCCAATATACTGCAAAGACATTTTCTTTGTGACACGGTGATGATTTGTCAGCAGCAGCTTGGTCTGCGTGGTTTTTTTACAATGACAGTCATTGTGTTCATATATTTTGAAGAGAAACTGTGGAACCATCACTGAGATTTGTGTACTATGGGAAAAGAAGTTCCCTGAGCTTGCAAGTTCCTAACCCAGGGTCAGGAAGCCTCGAAGCCACAATGTCCCCAAGCTGAGGGCTGAAATCCCATACAGTAGTACTAGCCCAAGCCTGTATTTGAGGAAGCCAATCTGTGCATAAAGTTGCACTGGAGTCATGCACCTTGACCATGAGCCAAGTGAGTTGTCAAGAAACCAAATAATTTTCTGATGGCATCTGATTTCCTGGCAGGAAGGGTTTCCTCAGAACCCTGCATGGGTCCTGTCTGTTTGCCAAGACCCACCCATGTCACAAAACATTTTGATTTCAACAAATCAGTGGTTTTCAAAAAGCCAGGAAAAAAAAAAAAGAAAGAAAAACATAAAAAAACAGTTGTTTAAAGAAAAAGTTCTCAACCAATTCAAATTATTTCACTTAGTTTTCCCAAAGCTATAAATCAGTGTAATTGCTGTGTTTCAAAACAAGACCCTCCAGTTGCGTTAGGTAGTTTGGAAGAGTTTTACACACCAAGTCCTGAGATGACTGAGAGCTCTGCATTGTACCAATGTCCTGATCAAACCACAGCAGTGTACCTGCATGTAGCCTCCTGTTCCCCTGTGAGGGTCCTCCCACAGTCCCCAGCATAAAGTCTGTGTGCCTGTTCCCCCGGAGGATGAATGGCTACAAATTTTTGCTTACCACAGAGCCCTTCATTCAGAAGAGAAATTTCAGCCTCTGGTACATGGAATATGTTCACTGCCCTGCCACCTTTGAGTGTAATTTAAACAGGACAGGTAGCAAACAGGAAAGGCTTCCTGGTATGTCTGGTGGTCATTAACCAACAGAAGACACACTGTCCAGCCAGGGTCACTGGGTATCTCATCTGTCTCCTTGCCTGAGCTATGTTACTGTCCCAACTACTTAATTAGGTAAAAATAATCCCAATTTAAAGCATTGGTAAAGCCAGCCTAGAGGAGTCTTAACCAGCTTTTGGCCAATTGCCTTTCCCAGTGATTCCTCACATTTATTCTCAAAATGAGCCTCTTGGGATTGATACCCCTGCTGAGTGATTGACCAAAAGGTCTTATGCAGAGTAAATGAGAGACCCTAGCACCTGAAAAGATACATACCACAAATGATCATGCAAACTTCAATCTCCAAAAGCATTTGTGTGTCTTTGAGACAGAGAAAGCAGGGTTGCTGTGCAAGATTTATATCTAAATGACCTTCTGTAGTTGTGATTGCTTTACACTGGCATGCTTTGCCTGTGTCCAGGAGCACAGTTGGCTGCTCATTCAGAGCAAGCCCCTCCTTCCAAGTGGTGTGGATTTCCAACAGCTTCAGGCCCAAGGGCAGTTGATCCTCTCCTCTGCACCATGCATGTTGTCATCCTCCCTGTGCTGTGCTGAAAGATATATAGCAGAAAACAGGTGAAAGTCCCTGCATTTCACTTTATAGTTTAATCAGATTGTCTGTGACAGAATACCAGGAACATACTGTTCTTTTACTCAGGCAATACAAATCCTACAGCCAGTCCTTTCTCACCTGCACTGTCCCACTCTGGAGCCCATGCCAGGATACCTCTCTGATGCTCCTTGTATGCATGTATGCTGGCACCTCAGCAGCAATGAGGAGGGTGAATTACAGGAACTTTGGAGCTCACAGAAGGGCATCAGTATTTCAAGAGGGAGTAATACATTCTTAATCAAAGCAACTGGCTGGGGCAGGGCATAAAGTGAGAGAAAGGCAGGAAGGGGACCACCAAAATACATGGGAATGGAGATGTGACAACATAGGTATTACTGTACTATACTGTATTATAGCTTTCCAACAGTTCACCAGTCATATTTTTATAGCAAAACAACAGTTTGTTGAATTATGAACTACCCCTGCAGACAGGCCTTTAATGCTTCAACGAAAAGCAGGAACTGGAGTTGATCAAACAAAGCCAGGGCCTTGTGTACCTGTATTTTGCTGCTTCTGGAAGTCTCAGCATCATTAAACTGATCCATTTAAATAGGTTTCCTCCATGTAATAGGACTAGACCTGCAGTTTCTGCAAAATTCCTGAGTGCTCAGATTTGAGCTGGAAAGTTTCTCTTCATTCAGTATAATTCAACAGACTGCTCTTAAGAATACCAGGGAGCCTGGCAGCACTACCTTAGCACTAGCAAGTACAGTTATCCTGAGTAACCACCCTGAAAGAAGAAAATACATTTTTTATGATGACTGTTTCTAATAATGTCCAGGTTTCTTTGTTCAGATTTTTTCCATCTTTCACAATCAGTGGGACACTTAGACTGTGCGAGGCACTGGGATTGCAAGCAGACAGGCACTGCACAAACACCAGGTAGCAAAGCCCTGGAGCAGCAGAGGTAATCCATGAGCTGGTTTGAAGACAAACTCCCTGCTGTATCTCTAGCCTACTTTCAACCTCAAAAGAATGTGGGGATGTTTACAGACTCAGCATGCCAAAAGCCAGCGCAGCTGGAATTTCAGTTCAGCTGGCAAAGTGCTCCCACCGAGAGCCAAAGTGGCCAAGGTCCTTCTCCCTGCAGCCACTCTGTCCCTTCACGCCGTTCCTCAGCTCCATGTGTGCAGCAGTTTCGTGGGCACAGCAGAACCAGCACGTCTCAGGGGGAAGCGAAAGATGGAAGACAAAGCTGGGACAACCAAAACCCGGACGTGCAGCTGGAGAGAAAAGCCTGGCTGTGCCTGGATGGCTCCTTTGGGGGTTTCCTGAGGAGGAGGAGGCGAGCCCAAGCCCTGAGCTTCTGTGCCCTCTGCTGGCAAACAAAGGAGTGGAGACAGGAGAGGTGACTCCTGTGCCACCTGCATCAGCACAGGGCTGGCACAGCCACGCCCGTCCTCTCAGAAGAGGCCCCACGGGACTCCCAGTGGGTAGCAAAGATGGCATGGAAGGTGAAATGCCTCCACTCCCTCCTCTGGCAGAGAGTGTGTGACAGTGTCCTCTCCAAGCAACATATGTCCCCAGTGGAACTGATGAGGGAGGAAAAAAATCCACTTGGGAGACTTGGAGGCCCCTTCTCCACAGTCCATTCTCCTGCCAAAAGCATAACACTGAGCTAATGCCTTGTAACTTTGTTTTGATTTCCCGAGCAGTCTTAAGTTACCTAATATCTGGCTGGCTTCCCTTAATGGCTTTCCAGCAAAGTAATTCTTAAACAGTATTCATCAGATACCAGCTATCATGAAGTTAGTTATCATTAAACTCCTGTTCATATTATCAAACACCTTGATGACAATCTTGCCTTTATTTCTTTTTTTTTTTTTTTTTTCTCCTTTTCCCTCCCTGCCTGCACCGATTATTCTCTTTAACTTATATAGACAGGACATACACACACATATAAGCTTTTGTTTACAAATACACATGTACATGTCTAGAGAATCATAGAGTGGTTTAGATTGGAATAGACCTTTAAGACATCAAATCCAACCATTGTGTAGACATAGATGTAGATGTAGATATGTAGATGTCTGTGAAGGAACCAAAGAAGTTCCACAAACCTCTGGGCCAGCCCCTCTTTCTTAGATTGCTTCTCAGCCACTTGTAGAGGTGAAAGATAGGATCTGAGACACTATCCACTTTGCTCCTTTCTGAGAGAGCATAAGACTGTTTTAATGCTTATTCAGCAGTAGTCATGTAGTAATGATGTTGTGGCTAAGACACAGCTGCTCCCAGAACTCTTTGACAAGTGGAAAAATGTGAGTAACCTGTCCTTAAGCTGGTGTCATGCCCACTGCTGTGTGCATTCAGCCAACACAGTGAAAGGACCAGGGTAGGCAGTTCAGCATTGTTTCACTATCCTCCTTGTCCTCTTAATTATTTGAATCTCTAGGGGAACTAAGAAGAATTATGTTTATGCTTAAGCTATGAAAGAGCAAGGGACTGCTTAAAATCTAATATTCCTGTATTTCCTTGTGCTGATTATATAAGTTGTGATGACAAGTCACTAAAGATTTCAGTGCATTTCCACAAGATACCTTTTCAGATGCTAGAATTAAATCAGTGCCCCACTCTCTGAATTTATTTCAGAAGGCATCAGTAATCTCAGTGATTGCTTTTTATCAGAGGATTTTAGAGTAGAGCAACAGTGCTACAGGGCAGCTCTAGCTCTGCATGGGTCACCAAAGTTCCTTGTTCTCCACTCAAATCTGAAACACATATTTAGAGCTCAGACTGGAATGAGATGCTTCCAGCCTACCCAACTGCACATGAGCAGAGACCATGTCAGTCAAAGCTTACCCTGTCCTGGCAGTGTCTTTTCTGTTTAATTAGGAACCACAGTGATAGGACAAGGAGTAAGGGGTACAAACTGAAAGAGACAAAAATTAGGTTAGATATTAGGAACATTTTTTTTACTGTGAGGGTGGTGAGGCACTGGAACAGGTTGCCCAGAGATGCTGTGCATGCCCCAACCCCGTCAATGTTCAAAACTAGGTTGGATGGGGCTCTGAGCCCATGGTAGGGGCTTGGGTCTGGATGACCTGTAAGTTCTATTCCAACCCCTGAACATTCTATCATTCTAAGACAGAACTGTTTGACAAGCATTCTGGCATAAACTCATAAAACCCTGCAATAGATTAGGTGGAGGAAGAAATCTGTCTTAAGGATGCTTTGCTACCTCATTTATAGGTATATATACCCTTTATTTGAGTGGGGCATAAAAAGTAGAAAGAAAACTGTATTTTTTTAAGAGAGTACCAGTTTTCCTGTGACTGTGTGA
The DNA here is from genome assembly GCF_050655825.1 of Lonchura striata. Lineage (NCBI taxonomy): Eukaryota > Metazoa > Chordata > Aves > Passeriformes > Estrildidae > Lonchura > Lonchura striata. Next base: position 144,300,654 of record NC_140704.1, on the reverse strand, counting down.
AATGAGCCATTAATAAAATTTTGCTTAGCACATCTGAATAATTTTATCTCTGCAAACTTTGAATAAACTGGTCACTTGCTATTGATTTTTGTAACAAGGATGTCTTAAGCCTCTTTCAAAGAACTGCTTATGTTCCAAATATGATTAAATCAGGGGACTGTATTTCAAGCAGTGATATCCAGCTTATGGTGCAAATTCTTTTGATCTTGTTATTGTAGTATATTTATGCATTTAAGGCCACAGTAGGTATGTTCGGAGTACCTATCCAAATAGGGAAAGCAGTCTCTCAGTAGATGTGTAAATTATTGTCAGATTGTCATGCAATGAGAAAAGCATCCTAGCTGTTTTGTTATGGTATAAACAAGGCATTAGATTTACCTGCAAGAATGAAACACCACAAGCATGCTTAAGATAAGTTTATAAATCAGATAAATTTTCATCAGTTTTAACATGAGTAAGAACTTGCTCAAACATTAACGTAACTGAGATTTTGGCATCTGTTAACTTTCTTTTGCTGTTTCAAAAACCCTGCAAGAAGTGGAAGCAGAGCTTGCTGTCTGGAAAAGCAATTAGCCTGGCCTGTGAGCGGTATAGCAGAATGAAACTGTAAATGAGATGGCTTTAGGGCCTGAGAAAAAGAGGACATGGACAGTCAATGATCAGCTGCCTATGGAAAAAGAATTTGGTTTAATACCACCTTAATCAGGGCATTTATCTGTCAGGCAGATAATACTGGATAAGCATCTTGTAGTAGGATTCATCCAATCAGTGGTTTGGGAGCTGGGGGAGTAAAAAGTTCTAAATAATCAATTCTCATAAAGAAATCTACTGTTTTACTGATGGAATTCTGTCAGCAGAAGGACCAGACCTGTTCTTAGCTGAAAGACTTCATGCCCAGCTTCTAAAGCAGTTGTGACTCAGGCAGTCCTCAGTCTGTGTCCAGAGCCCCACTCTGCCAACTGCTTACTCAAGCAGGACCCCCTTGAGCTGGGCCTGCCACCACAGCTCAAGGGCATTTAGTTGACTGAAAATGCAGCTGCCTGCTGTCTGGGGCACAACCAGCTAAAAGCTCTCAGAAATCTCTTGGCTTCAGGACCTAGTTTGTTTTGCTATATGGAAAGAATATGGCCAGCAGGACCAGGGCAGTGATTGTCCCCAGTGCTGGTGAGGCTGCACCTTGACCCTTGGGTTCAGTTCAGGGCCCCTACAAAATGTGCATTGAGGGCTGGAGCAGGTCCAGAGAAGGGCAGTGGAGCTGGTGGAGAGTCTGGAGCACAAGTCAGATGAGGAGCAGCTGAGGGAGCTGGGGGTGTTTAGCCTGGAGGAAAGGAAGCTCCCTTCTTGGTCTCTATGACTCCCTGGAAGGAGGCTGTAGCCAGGTGGAGGTCAGCTTCTTCTTCCATGGAAAAAGAAGAAACAGCCTCAGGTTGTGCCAGGAGAGGTTTAGGTTGGATATTAAGAAAAAATTTCATCATGTGAAGGGTTGTCAATCTTTGGAACAGGTTGCATGGGGAAATGGTGAAGTCACTGTTCCAGGAGGTGTTTAAAAGACATACAGATGTGGCACTTGGGGACATGGTTTAGTGATGGACTTGGCAGTGATGGGTTAATGGTGAGATTTGCTGCTCTTGAAGGTGTTTTCCAAAAACAGAAGTGATTTTGTGATCCTATGATTCCAAACGTTTTCTAGATGTATATTTGAATCTTCTCTGGCTTATCTGCCTACTTTTTTCTGCTCTGGATCAGCAGTAGAACTGGTCTGTTTTAATGGAAAAGTGAGAAAAGGCAACAGTCACTGGCTGAAAGTGTTCATGTGTACTTTCATTGTTGAAAGAATGGGTAAAATGAACAATTAATGCAGACAGCCACTCCCTGTCCTTTGCAGACACTATAATTACAGCCTTTTCTCACTGTCAGCTTCAAAAGGATAAGAATGCTCCTGACTACTCCCTACAACTCCTGATGGACCCTAGTGGGATCTCAGTGATACTCATAATCCACAATTAAAAAAAAAATTACTGTCTCACATATAAGTGATATATACAGAGCGATTTAAATATAGAAATGGAGAAGTAGCACAGCAGTCACCCTACACTTCAACATCAGCCAGAAAATATCAGGTTTTTGCATCTTGGGTTTAGTTGTGAATTCAAATATCAAGGCCTAATTTTTCTTTCATGCCTCTGTAATTCAGAAGTAACATGAGAGGAGAATTTTACCACTGAAACTAAGATGAAAGTTGGATGTTAATTGCTACAACTTTCAATTTTAAAAGAAAATATTTTAATTGTGATGCAATGCAGTGAGTATTAAAGAAGCTAACATTACTGTTTATTTTACACGATGCCCAGTCCTTTTCTTTTTCAATTCCAAGGCAAAGCCCCCATCGACTTCATTATGAGCACAGTGTGACATGCCTCAGATAACATGGGAAAGTGTAATGGATCTGTGAGTGCTGGATATCAAATTATAGCACTTGCACAAAGATAAAGCCTACCTCTATGATCACACAGAGGTAAAGGAAGGAAACTTACGGTTAAATCAAGGATACTTCACTGGGAAAATGTCAGTGCAATTCTATGTATTCCTTTAAAAAGGGAGTTATCACCATTATTTTGCACTCACTAATATGTAGCTTATCATAACTTTAGGCTATTAAGCAGATTAATTTGCTGCAAAACACACACCCTCATGACTAATGGCACAGCACAAACCTTCTGGGATCCAAAAGCCATTTACATCCACACCTACACCAACACTACACTACACCTACCCCTACACTAAATCCTGACTCTTGGTGGCCTTGCTGCCAGAGGCCAAGTCCTGGAATAGCAAGGGCATGTGGTTTCAGTGCTCCAAAACTATCCATTATGGTTAGCCTAGAACTTTCCAGGGTCTCATAGTATTCTGATAAGATCAAAGCCCTATTAATCTTCTTGAGTATGCAAATGACATGATGGACTTGTTCATTCTGCATTATAAATTTCATTTTATTTATTATATTTTATTTTTTTTTATTCAGCAAGAAAAGTCTTAGAAATATAAGAAATATTTGGTTATTTTTAACATCTGTAAACCAGGACTTCATGAGTTGGATTCTCCAGCAGATGGGATACAATTTTCAGCAGAGGCTAAATTATTTAAAAGTCAAAGATCCGTTTTCAAAGAGACAGGTGCTTAAATATCACTGAAAGTCAAATGAAAATAATTTTGTGAGTCCAATCCAAAAAATGGCATTTCACTCTGTGTGAACACATTACATACTCATCCTGGAGAATGTATTTTATTGTCAATTTAATGAATCCAGCCTCTGGACTTCGGTCTGGACATGTTCACATATTAAAAAAACAGAGGAGAACAAATTCTTCCTCCCATGGGAACTAGTGGTGACATGGTACACTTCATTGCAGGCATTCAGAACAGATAACAGTGTTTCATCCTAGGCTGAAGCTAGGGCACAGGTCTTTCACTGACATGAATAGGGAGAGTTCCTCTGCAATATGGAGTGGGTGAGGCCTGGCACAATTGCTGTACAAGGTCCATACCTCTGCCATCAGTTTGTGGAGGAAGGTCTGATGACACTCCCCCTGAACATCAGAGCACCCACAGCAGAAAAGCAATCAAACCACAAAAACTTTCTCAAGGAGAGCTGTGCTGAAGGGCTCTGCTGTGCTGAAGGGCTCTCTGAAGGGTGGTTTCTCCTGAATCAGCAGAGCCTTCAGATGGGGCTCTTTGGAAAAAACTATCACACAGAATCACTAGGTTGGAAGAGATCTTTAAGATCATCAAGTCCAACCTATGCCCTAACACCTCAACTGCATGAGAAAGGACATGTAGGAACATCCTGCCACCACCCCACTGGAAGAAATTATATCCCCACTGATTACAGGTTTGCTCACTGCTCTGCCATACCTATGGAAAGCCACCCCCCTCTCAGCCAGTGCTGGCTGTGTGCACCGGGAGGAGCTGGAGGGAGCTGATTACCAGAGCAGCATCAGAGCAGGTGTGCTGGGAAATGAGCCGGGAGGGATTAAACCCAAGCTTAGATCACTGTGACTGCATTTGTTTTAATTTCCTGGAAAGGCAGTGTTCAGCCTTAGGGAGGCACTGGGAAGGATGGACAACTACTGTGCTTGTCAAAGGAACACAAAGAAGAAAAAAAGCAGGAACTTTTTGAGACATAGAACAAATAATGCTTCATTTCATAAAGATTTCTGTCTTGTTGTGGATCTCTATCACTGTGTAACAAAGGGTGACCCATTTTTGGTTGTTCTTCTATTTACACCTAAGCCTCTGAAGGACACAGAAGTTATGAAGGTGCCAATTTCCCTAATTTGGGACTTTCCCTTCCTCTACTAGAAAAGATCAAAGGAGATAATGTGGGCTGTTTATTGTGGTGTCCTGCTTTCACTGTTTGACCTGAAGTGGGGTACAGCCTTTATCCCTCCCAAACTGGAGTTTGTTCTGATTAGATGTCACTACATTTATTTCTTTAACTTGACAACATCAGTATGTGACCGTGGGGAGCTTACTTCCAATGTGTTAACAATCCTGTAATGTTTAGATTAAAGGCTATAAAATACATAAATTACTTCCCCTTTGTTTGAATCCTACATTCATGTGAGCAACTGAAACAATTGCATGAATATTTGCATTTCCCCCTTCTCTCATGGTGGCACCACCCCTTGAATTCTCATCATTTCTTCACAATCTCAAGACAGAAATTCCAATGCTGAAGAACTCCAAAAAGCTGCAGTCCTGCATCCCCCAGCACCATCATGGAGCCTTTTTCAGGAGCGCCAGTGTCACAGGTCTGTTGTAGCTGGTGTCACAGGTCTATCGTGGCCGGTGTCACAGGTCTGTCGTGGTTGGTGTCACAGGTCTGTCAGAGCCAGTGTCACAGTTCTGTCATGGCTGGTGTCACTGGTCTGTCACAGGTCTATCATAGCCAGTGTCACAGGTCTGTCACAGGTCTGTCACAACTGGTGTCACAGTTCTGTCACAGCCGGTGTCACAGTTCTGTTGTGGTTGGTGTCACAGGTCTGTTGGAGCCAGTGTCACAGTTCTGTCATGGCTGGTGTTCCTGGTCTTTCACAGCCAGTGTCACAGGTCTGTTGTGGCTGGTGTCACAGGTCTGTCACAATTCTGTCGTGGTTGGTGTCACAGGTCTGTCGCAGCCAGTGTCACAGGTCTGTCGTGGCCGGTGTCACAGGTCTGTCACAGGTCTGTCGTGGTTGGTGTCACAGTTCTGTCCTGGCCGGTGTCACAGCTCTGTCCTGGCCAGTGTCACAGGTCGGTCTCAGCTCTGTCCTGGCTGGTGTCACAGTTCTGTCCTGGCCGGTGTCACAGCTCTGTCCTGGCCGGGGTCACAGGTTGGTCTCAGCTCTGTCCTGGCTGGTGTCTCAGCTCTGTCCTGGCCGGTGTCACAGCTCTGTCCTGGCCGGTGTCACAGCTCTGTCTCAGCTCTGTCCTGGCCGGTGTCACAGTTCTGTCCTAGCCGGTGTCACAGCTCTGTCTCAGCTCTGTCCTGGCCGGTGTCACAGCTCTGTCCTGGCCGGTGTCACAGCTCTGTCTCAGCTCTGTCCTGGCCGGTGTCACAGTTCTGTCCTAGCCGGTGTCACAGCTCTGTCTCAGCTCTGTCCTGGCCGGTGTCACAGTTCTGTCCTGGCCGGTGTCACAGCTCTGTCCTGGCCGGTGTCTCAGCTCTGTCACAGCTCTGTCCTGGCCGGTGTCACAGCTCTGTCACAGTTCTGTCCTGGCCGGTGTCACAGCTCTGTCTCAGCTCTGTCCTGGCCGGTGTCACAGCTCTGTCCTGGCTGGTGTCTCAGCTCTGTCCTGGCCGGTGTCACAGCTCTGTCCTGGCCGGTGTCACAGCTCTGTCTCAGCTCTGTCCTGGCCGGTGTCACAGCTCTGTCACAGTTCTGTCCTGGCCGGTGTCACAGCTCTGTCTCAGCTCTGTCACAGCCGGCTGCCCGCGCTGTGCCCGACGCCGCGGGAGGGGCCGGGCCGTGCGGGTGGCAGGTGGCCGCCTGCCAGGCGAGGCACAGTGTGGTGGCTACTGCCAAGCCAGCTGGGCTCTCGCTCTTCCAGCTGGTACAAAAGTTGCCAGGCAGCCTCCACTCCAACAATTTAAAAGCATTTGGGACTATAATCTATGCCATGTGTTTCTCTGTTTTTACTACATAGTAGAAAATAATTTATTCAGATATGCTAAATTATACTTTTATGTTCCACAAACACTTCATTGTGAAACTCAGTTTTGGCATTAACTAGAAAATGCGGTACTTTGCTCATTGTGTATATTATTATAATGATTCTCTTTTGTTTAATCTAAATATTGTAGCTCATTTATCTTCTGGGATGTCACAATCGGCTCTAGACTGCATAGTTCTGTTGCTATCACCTAAATAATTAATACTTAAACATTTTATAAATATTTGTTGATAACTAATATTTTTATGTATGACATCTACACTATTTTGTCCAAAAGAATGCCTCATATTCTTTCCTTTTTAGTGCATATTGAGAACCTATAGAATACTGATCATTGCCTTTCTGAACAAGAAATGCTGAAGAAATATTCTTCTGAGTAATTCAGTATCACTCAGTTCTTGAAAGAATTTAAAATGGCTCCTTTTTCATAAATGAGACATTGTCAGCAAATTAAAAATGGGAATAGAACCCAGGATATTCAGTTAGAGATTCAGAGATCTCTACCACTTGAGCTCAATGAGAATTTTCTACTGTTAGAACTGCTTTGGAGCTTCTAAGCTTTTTTTAGTTCAAAATCAGACATGAGATGGTAACTAGATATGTCAATACATGCCTTTATTTCTAAATCTCTACTTGAAGAAAAGAAACTGCTTCAGTCTGCACAATTCAAAAGGTATCATTTTCATTTCCCTCTGCATCTTTAAGTTACACTTTGCTCTATATAGGTTTTTTGATGCAAGTTCAGAAAACAAAAGTGAGTGAGCAAATGAAGTTTTATTCTCTGTTGTGCATTGTTTTCTGGAAATGCCTTTCTTCCATTGGACCTACCACATGACCACCTAAGTATCTTTCTTCTTTCTGGGGAAAAAACCATGCAACCCACCAAAAAAAGAAAAATAAAACCACAACCCCCCCCAAAAAAAAAACCCCAAAAAACACACCCAAAAGCCACAAACACATAACAAAAAAAAAAAACCAAAAAAAACAACCAACAACAAAAAATCTAAAATATTTTATGTTCTTGTCCTTTTCTGTCTTATGTCACGTTCTGCAACCAGTCCACAACATAAATAATTATCACAAAAGTCCACACAGTCACAAATAAATAATCTCAGAAAACCTATTTACAACCCAGTGGAATATGATTTTCAAATTCCTCTCAAGGAAAAAAAAAAATCTGGTTTTATCTTTCCTGTCATTTTATTTTAATTGAAGTTTTTCACATTCTTTATATTGGCTTCCAAATGCCTCACCCTTTTTCCCTTTTTCCATCAGGGGGGTAGTTCCTAGAAATGTGTGAAATCTTTCATTTGAACTACAAAAGCCTGGAAGCAGACTTGCTGTGAATTCATCCTACATTTGCAAATTGTCAGTGAATCGTTAAACTCGTGTCTGCTGGGCTGTCTGCAAGGTTGTGCCTGCTGTCACTGTGCAGGTGCTGCTGGCTCTTGTCCTGGGGGACTTCCTCTTGTTCTGGGGCCTGTCCAGGGAAAATATGGTGCACCTCTTAAGAGGCCATTCACAGTCTTGTGGTTTTCAGACACCTGTGCATTGTGCTGGAAGAGAAATCTCATGCAAACCTTTGTGATTCCCCGGAAACTTTAATGTGTTTCCTTTCCTGGCAGCTTAAGCAATACCCAGGTGTGGGTTATCTCCCAGCCTCCTGGGGTCTGTGTACACAAGTGTCTGATTGAAAAGCTACTTCAAAACAAAAGCAATTTTGGAACTGTGTTAGAGCTGACTTGACATACCAAAGTCTGACCTGAAGGAGTGAGAGCCAAGCATAGATTCTCTTCTGCAGGTACAGGGATATCCACCCAGCAGACATCCCAGACTGGAGACAATAACATCTGAAACCACCACAGTGGGATTTGGCCACCAACACTGCAGAAGACACCTTGCCCCTGCAGTGAAGCTGTGAAGTTGTGTGGAAGTGGAACGCAACAGGAAAAACTAATTGTGTTTGTGGATAACATGGGAAATACTCTATGTAGAAGATCTTCATCTTATAAAGGCTTGTGAGCCTCCAGACCTGATCACAGCCGTAGTCACCATCCCATAGCAATAAGCTGAGGCAGCAGTGGCTACTCCATTGCCTGCATTATTCATGTGACCTATCTGGACAACCTCAACAATCCTTGGAATTCAATACTTATTAAATACTTGAAATAATAAAAATTCTCTAATATTAATAAATCATAGAATAATATTATTCCTGTAATTCTTACCATAGTCTGTGTTTAAAACTTCTAATCATCTGTTGAGACATCTGAGAGATTTGACATTAGCTCCAACAGATCTTGCTGAGGCTGTTGGAAGGAATATCTCTGTCAGAGTAAGGATCAGAACATCTGGATATCAGCCAGGGATCAGAACATCTGGATATCTAAATCAAAGCACCTACACTCCTGTTGTCATCAACAGACATGGAGGGCTTAATTCAGTTGCTTAGGCACAATCACCAGATGCCATTTGAGAAGTCCCCAGTGTACCCACCTCCCCTCTGGCTGCCCCCTGAGCAGTGTGAGGGTTGTAGGCCCTGGGTTACATCTGCTGGTCTCCAAGTTGTGTCTGTGGTTTTTTCTGGGAACTTGGCATCGCAAATGTTTGATAATTGTGTGTGGGTGGCTGGATGAATCCCAGCCAATACACCAGAGAGCCTGGAGAGCAGATGGGAAGAATGAAGTAGATTTATTGACAAAGCTATGACACAAGGAGGAGATGGGACACACCTCAGTGACAGCAGCTCCACTGACTGGAGTAAGGAAGCCTCATCTCCTCTGCCCACCTCTACCCCTAGTAATCCCAGAGTGTTATTTTTGAGTTTAATTCTTCTTGAATTAGTTTAACTAGGGTTAAAGGAAGCCATGGCTGTGAAGAGACACCATAAATTATGAATGGATTAGTAGCATCCCTGCTTGAGCTGTTGCCTATGCCTCCCAATGGGCCAGTAAACTTGTGTGTAAGAATATTACCACATAAAATGGAAGGGCTTAGTTGGTAGATGGAATTCAAATTAAGGGCAATACGTTGGTTATTTTTGCAGCAAAGACAAGTTCTAAATATATAAAGGCTGATTTAATTTTAAACTAGATTTGAAAATGCTTAAATGAAAGGAGTTAATTTTCTCTTTAGGTAAAATTCACATAAGCTTTTAATTCTTATCTCTAAACTTCCATAGTTTTGTTATTATTCACTATTCACTTACTCTTCTCAATAGCAGCTTCATTGCTGGTAAGTTCAAGCAGATGTTTCTGTTTCATTCTGAAAATGGCTACAGATCAGAGAGCTTCTTTAGAACATGCATTTGTTTTAAAATTATTGTGCTTTTACAGTGACTTACATTTGGGTTCTTGTCCTGAAAATGTTTTATTTCAGATTTTGTGCCAATCTACCACAGGTAATCAAATAGCTTTTAAACACACAGATGACAATTCAGTTGTCCCTCACAGCTCTGCAGAATTTCTGTCTTTGAAAGTAAGTAATGTCCTCAGGTATGAGGTGAAACAGTCTCTGAACAGAGGAACTCATGTGCTTTACAGTGAAATCACAGTCCTGATATAACATACATGCAGTAAACTGCATCCTAACAGTCCAGTTATTTTGATTAATACCCGATCTTGCAAAACTTATGGACAGGATTTTTTCCTAAGTCCATTTCCCATAACTACTTCAAAGCTTTGTTTCAGAAATACCTGTGGGTTCCTGCTACATCAAGGCTGCAGTGATAAAGTGGCCATGCTGTGGTTTTTATTAAATGCTAGGATGTGACATTTTATTTACAGCTCTCTGACCCAGTAAAATATCCATGCAAACACTGGGCTGCTTGATACAGAGACAACTTGCAGTACATTTGAGCTGTACCATTATTAAAAGCATTTCTCTAGACATTCCCTTTCTTTCTTGAATAGTTCTTGGCATTTCTGGAATATTTATGTATATCCATGAAGGCAGTTACTTGTCTACTAAGTGGAGTCTGTAAGTAAGTCACGAATTTCTCTAGAAATATTTGCCTTTTGTGAAAACTTGTTAGCTCTTCCACACAAGTGCCCCTGAGGGACTAGAAAGTTTGAGCACAGCATTGTAAAGCACATCCTATAGAATGTATGTAAGCACAACTGCAGTGCAGCAGATTGAATAACCATCTAAAGAAACTCAGGGAGCACTGTGCTTTAGTCAAGGAATGCTAGTCAGGAGGCTGCTTTGCAAGATCTTTGCAGATGTGTTCTCAGCTACCAAACCTGTGCTAAATCAGCTGCTGAACAGACTTATATTAGTTAATAGATAAGTCTTTTTTTGATTAAGTAAATGATCTTAATAAATTCAAGGCTACATGGAGAAAATACACTGATTTATTGGTCCAATACAGCTTACTCTGAAAGCAAAAGGAGTTTCACATTTGACTTCAAAGGAAGAAAATCTGTACTCTAAAACTTTAAACAGTGTAATAAGCACTAGTAAAACATAATACTTACTAAAGCAGCTTGAATTGTGCTCCCAAAAGGTACACATTTACTTTCTTTTATACTATTTGTTCAACTTAATACTAATGAAAATGAAATATGATTGGTCACTGAGGTCACACCTGAGTACTGAGAGTTAAACAATCTACCAGAAATAATACTATGAAATATATTTGCAATAAATAAATGCTAATAGAACTAACCTGATTACCCAGCTACAAATCGGTGAAAACCAAATACACAAACATGCTTCCCAATAAAATTAAAGAATGCATACTGAGTTCTAAGTTTTAATATTCGTGTACACTACAGAGCCATACATGCATTTACAGATTCTGTAAAATTTACATTAATATCAATTGAACTGGAAATAGGTCAAGATTGCTTTGTTGGACTGAATGCTTCACAAATTGCCTATTTACAATAGCTCACTTAGCTCTGCTAAGTGGTTTCACAACAGAAGACCATTTTTTCTTTCTCTTGCCTTTGTGTTCTTAGTTATTCATGGTTGTTGCAGCACAGAACAATGGAAGTCTATCACAGCAAAGACTAAATGAAGCCTAAGGTGAAGGTGTCCTGATTTATCTCTGTAGGAGTCAAATCACATTCCTCTTTTTAAGACTACTAGAGACAGATCTTGCATGTTCACAATGCACTTTCCCATTGAAGTCTGGCATATCAACACCATTCTTTTGCTGTTTACAAGGAAATTGAGCAAAGGAAAATGATTTTCATTTCAGCCTCCAGCCAGCTGTGCTGCCAGACAATGAAGCATGATGCTGAGTGCAGAACAGCAGCTTGTCCGATAGACAGTAAGTAATTAAGTGTTTTCAGTCTGGAAAAGGTTTTATGTTGTCCTTGGCCTTTAGACAATTATATTTCTTTCCCTAAGTTGCATTCGTGTGAGAAAAAACTAAACCAAATCAAAACCCAGTATTCACCCTATTCGTATTTACTTTGAAAAGATTATGCTCTCCCAGCTCTGTAGAGCAGTGACCCTCCAGGTGTAGACCAGATAATGGATGTTTCATTTCATTTCTTTCTCATCTGCCTTTGTGAGAGAAAATCCAGATATCGCCTTTAGCAATGCTGCTGGATATTGACCCTGAAAGCATATCCCAAATTACACAAGTATATTATTCCTGCATATTTCTTGAATACAAACAGGAAGAATAGACTTTGCCTTTCATTTCTTATTAATAAGATAGAAATATCACACATTTGCAGAGCCTTAGGAAAGACCTTAAAATACATAAAGATACAACTGTAAAAAGTTGTTGAAGAGGTATTATTTCCTTTTATTTCCAGTTTTAGCTAACAAAAAGTATAAAGCAAATAATACAATTAGAAGTGAGCACAGTACTTACAGAAGGCTATATATAAAAGATTCTCAATTTACATGAAGCAATTTTCTATATATTTATGAAGTAAAAACTCCTTAGGAAAGAGAAATTCCTGATACTGAAATCTAAGTACACTGACTTGAAATGTCTTTATTAAATCCTAATACACTGTCAGATGAGATACTTTCACAGTTCTGTCACCAAGGAATCCCTTGATTTTGGATTTACTACCCCTTCTAAATGGGGCATCACTCATTTCCTCATTTTGCAGATTCAGAAATGAAGGGCTGATGTGACCTTTGCAGTTCATTGAAAGTCTGGGACAGTGGAGAAAACAGAACTCTTATTTGGACTAGACTCAAAATAAGCATCCTTTATGAAGTCTTCCTTTTTTTTGAAAAAAAAACCAAACCAAACCAAAACAAAACAAAACCAAACCAAAACTATGAAGAAAATGTTTAGAAATTATCACTCATGAGAGTATACTAACATGGAACCAAAAGAAACCTTGAGAGTTCTCTTGAAGCTGGAGTCCTTGTTGAGAGAATATGGGAAGTACTAGTGAAGGAAAAAAACTGATGGAATGCTAAATTACTGTGGAGGCTTTCATGTGGGATGATTGTGCCTCTGCACGTGTGGATGAAAACAAATTCAAGTTACGGTTTTAGAAAAAAAGATCAAATGTTTATTCTATTGCAATTTGTCCAAGAGGTATAATTAAAACAGCTGTATCATTGGATTTATTGCAACAAAAATGTAGGAAAACTCAGATTATAAATTGTCTTGGTTTGTGTCTTACATTGCTTTTATGCTATGAACATCCTGTTCTCTGCTTAATCCTACAATCCTGCTTACCAGAAATGCCATTATTTGAGTCAGGGTCATGTTCAACTCTAAGTGATGTTTATATAACAGATCCATCTGGCTTCCCCAAGGCCACACAGCTCAGCAGGACTAAGGTGATTGGGACATATTCACTAGGAGTGATTTGTTCTGTTTTGTCCAACTGAACTCTGTGGCCTTACACAATCTCCAGAAATTTGGGTCCTGTACAACTCAGTGGCCGTATCACACTTTCAGTAATTCGTGTTTCAGAACAAATGTACTATTATTCTTCCTATTCATATATGGTGACAAATATTTGTTTCCATGCCACCTTATGTTCAAAATTGAATCTTCAATGTATGTGGCACTGCATATGTATAGGCTGCACTTTATAAGCTGAGTTGTCCTAAGATTACTTGCTCTGGCCATATTATCTTGAGCAACATCAAACCTGAAAGAAATTGTGAACAAATTAACTTTTCTCAGGTGAGGTAGACTGGATGGAAAACCCTAACTGAGGCCAAAGGAAAGAAGTGGTACAACAGATTTAAAGGCCTGACAGCAGGGCAACAGGAAAATTTGCTACTAAATAATGATGATAAAGAAAGAAGATAGAACTGAACACTCAGTGAAGAGTAATCTACAGGATGAAAAACAGAGAACATGAACATTTTAATCCTCAAAATATGATATTTTCAGCCAGTTTTTATCCAGAGGTCACACATCCTTAGCCCTGGGAGAAAACTAAGACATCTTGGAGATAATCAAGGAGGAAAGTGAAAGGAAGGAAGTGTTGAAAGTAGAGGAAAATAATGTATTCATAAGTGGCAAGAGTAATAAAAAATACAGTCTGGTTAGAAACAGCTGATGGGATACCTGAACAGCAAGAAGTAAGAGGGTTCCATGAGAAACGTAAAAGAAATAGCTGAGACAGATCAATATTGCTACCAGGTCCCAGATGTAATGCTGAGGAAAAGAAGTTAAAGAATAAGGAAAATTTGAAGTCAAGGACATGCAGTTGAATTACATTTTGCTTTGGTCAGCATTCCCTTATTCATTTGGGGAATAAACCATCTGAAGGAGAACTACAGACAACCTAGTGTCTGTGAGTTTTACTATCCAAGCATTTAAATACAAGGGACAAATACCAGTGAAAAATACAGATGAATCAAAAAATAAATGCAAATGCTGCCAAGGTCAGAGAGTTAGTCATAGCTAGGTGGGAGTTCCATAGATGAACCAGAGAGAAAAGGGATGATGGTATGGATGGGTGGGAAGCTGCCAGAAGAAAGTCTGGAAGGGAGTGTGTGAAAGAGTGAGTACAGACAGACAAGGGAAAGAGGCACTGCTGTGGGCAGTGCCCAGATAGATGGGTCCAGCTTCAGAGCCATAAACACTGCTCTGTAAAGGCAAGGGCAAGAGCAAGAATTGGAGCATCATGGTTAAAGCAGATTGGAAAGGACATCAAAGGAGGTAAGTGATGCTTAAAGAACTGGATTATTCAGTGAGTATAGGGGATGAGATGAGGGAAATAAAGGTAAATCAGCATCCAGAATTAACTAAGCTGACACAATGGAACAGTGGAAAGGAAGAAGTGAGGCCAGAAGTATGGTAGAATGACAGAGGGACACCACTCCATGGTAAATGAAGGAAAGAAGGTGATTCAGACAGCAGATACAGGAAGTTAAATGTTTTACTGCAGTTTGATCTTGGACATGTCTATGAGAACAGCAATAGTTACTAGCTGGACTTTGAGGAGTGGAAGCTGTTACATACATAAAGGAGGGGAAGCAAATGAGAAGTTCATAATCAGGGTAAAATAAATGCCTCAAAGACAGATTAAAACAAGTTGTGTAGAGCTGTAGTTGAGAAAAAAAGGGAACATATGAGCTAAGGCAAACCACAGGTCAGGAATAAAACTCATCCATCTGAAGACTATAAAAGCAGTCAGAAGAAACTACCATAGACTTTCAAGTCTGCAAAACCATTCTTCCGTTCTGTTTGTTGTCTGAATTGCCAGGGTCTGGAATGATCAAGATCATTTTTTATTGTTGTAGTGAATCTTGCAAAATGAAATTTGAATGTATAAATTATTGAAATACTGCTTGCTCAGAATGGCTCATTAACATCACAAAACAAATAAGTAGATAACATTGTTAATTTGATTCAAAGCCTTTGAATATACATCATCCATAAACTCTGACTTCAGTGACTATAAACAACTCTGTGAGTGTCCCCATAATTCACAACAAAAAAGCTTTTATGACTCCTACACTTGGGAACTATGCATTTTTACTTCTTCATCATGACTGCTCATGAACTGAAATTCAAATGTTAACCCATGAATTATTTATTGAAAAATATTCTAAAGTACTCATTAAAATCTTAGGTGGCATTAAAGCTAACTCCACACTTCTTTCTGTTTGCTTCATATTGCTAACCTAACAGATTTACTGAAGAGAAGCATCAAGAAATTCAGTGAATGTTACATGAATAACAAAAGAAATCACAAAAAGCAAATTCTGAAACTGGAATTTCAAATTTCAACCAGTATCCTTCCAGGTAACCTCTGAGTCCATCCCAAATGACTTAGAGCTTTAAAAGACATCCATAGTATCAGGCAATAAGTTCTAAAACTTCGTTGAGTCAGGGTCTTAAATCATTCCTGATGATGAACTGCACTGGCACTTCTCCAAGAAAAAAACAAAACATGGTTTTAGTCCTCATTTCTTTATTCTGTTCATCTCTTTTGAACTTGGGTGGAGGGTACAATCTGTGTATTGGGAGGAAAGGTGTCAAAGCAATAGCATGATAGCAGGGAATTTCTTGGAAGATATGGGAATAAATAAAACATAAGGACAAAGAAGGGGAATTTACATTTTTTTCACAACAAAGTCAACAGCTGTTATGTCATGAGTCTATACTTGTCCACACTTTGTGTTCTTTTTGCTCCACCTCGCATTTGTCTTTCTCAGTGCATGCTGTACATTTTCTGGGCAAATCACTGCCTTTCCCTTTGTTTGGAGAGAAACACATCCTTTTTTGGCACTGGGGCAAGCTCAATAATGAAGAACGTGATTCTAACTGATGAAGGATATGGATTTATCTCTCAATGTCACAAATTATTTACTACGATTCAGAGTCACAAATTCCTTTCATCCAAGACTTTTTGTCTGAAGGTGCTGCAACAGTTACCATATATTGTCGATATGACTGAAATTTAGGGTTGAGACGTAACTGGGGCCAAGATTTTGAAGCACTAAGCAACTTTCCTAAAGCCAATCCTTTAAAATATCACATGTTGGATATCTAAAACTGGGTATTTGTCAATTTTTAATATTATTTAAGTTTTAATTATAATAATGATAAATGTTGCAATAGTATCTAATACTTATATATTATCTATAAACCTAAAGTTTTTCCCAAATTATGTTTCCCAAATGGGCCATCAGAGTTGGAATTAGTTAGATTCTGATATTCTGTAGTCAGTTCTGATGTTGTTGAATAAGGAGCTTTTCAAAAACAGTTACAGTTTTTGTTACACTTGAAATGTTTGGATGTTCAAGCAGCTACAGCTGTCTGATGTTTGTTAGACATAAAGGCAGAAGGGAATGTTGCTTCAATATTTAACTCAAAAAGCTACAGTGAGTTTGAGATTATGATAGGGTTGTGATAGTGAGTGTTCAAACCCCCAGCAGCAGGGACCCATGGCAGCCAGCAAATACCTGGTCCACAGCTTCCTGAGGACTGCCAGCTGCAAGCCCAAAGACAGCAGTCATGTCTCAGAAATGTGCAGTACAATGATGCCCATGAAGGAGTGGCAGTTCTACCAGCTCTCTCTCAATACTGCATGCTGCACTGCAAGTTTCCTGAAAATATTACTGATCCAAAGCACTTGATGCCTTTGACCTTTTTCATATATTTGACTGAAGACAGGGATAAATAATTCAGTATGCTCTATTCAATTTCCTGGGGAAATTTGTTCCACACCCAAAACCATTCTTCAATTTGAGGTTCTTTCTATATGTTCAAATCAGCATAGAAGTACTGGTCGGATCAGGTCCACCATTTAGAGTAAAAGGAAATACCTGAATAACCTATAAAACTCACTCTTCCTCAGGATGTGCAGAACTGAAAGCAATTTCCTTCATTAAGGAAAAGAAGGGGATTATCAAGAGGCTCCATAGCACAGAAAACATTTATTTTCAGGGTCTTTCTTGCAGTATTTGGAGAAATATTTAAAGGAAACATTTAAAATATATCTGACGACTGTCATCAGGAAATTTGTCTTTATTCCATATTCTTAAATTGCTGAAAAGACTTGATCCTCAATAAAATTGGAAGATATTTTCCTTTATGCTGTCACATTTCCAAATGTCTGGAATCTACACTGACTTCTGCCTGAATGTATCAGCCAAGGGTTTACAGAAGACCAAGTAAAGTACTGTTCTGATCCCAAGCATGCCAAGTCCACAATAATGGAAGCAATGGATTTTTTCTGGGATAGCTTTGCCAGCATATAGAAAAATCTTTCTGGCTCTCACTCACTCTTTTGGTGTTTAGTAGTTGCAGGCTCCCAGTCAATGCCTTCTTGCAGTTGTCTGTCAGGAGCTCTAAGAGCTGTAATGACTTATATCCAAAAGAGTATCAACATTACCAGATCTTCTGTCCTGTCTGGAAACTGAAGTTGTCACTATAAGCTGCACATGTCAATGGCATCCATCTTAAAGATTTTCACACAAATTGGACATACATGCTAACATTAAATGCCAGATCTATGAAGAATCAAAAGAAACTTCTCAAAACCTAAATAATTTGTTGTTATGTATCAACCAAAATGGCAGCGAGTTACATCGAGGGGACCAAGATCAATCACACAACTGGCAAAAAATAGTTATTCTACCCTCATACCAGCTACTACACACTTATCAGGTAAAAAAAGTATTGTTATATAATATTGCCTCCCTCACTTAAACATTTACAAAATATTTATAATATAAACTGTTATTTTCAAACATGCTGGAGAGGCAGAGGTCCTCTTTTCTTGTGTGAACAGTGTTTCATTCATATTTTCCTTCAGAAGGAAACAAGTGTGGAAAGCAGTGAAAGCTATGATGGAATTTGTTCATCATAGCTTTCTACAGCATTGTCCCTACAGTAGGTTTAAATCAAGTGTTGATTGATTTATCTGCTTTTCACCTTGCAAGCTAGGAGATGTCAACACCAGTGGAAAGTATCATACTATGATGATGTTTGTATATCATTTGTCTGTGCCATGACATTTATTTCTCCTGGTGACTGAAACTGAAATTCAAACATTACAAATTAATTTAAGTGAAACCATGTATATCTCCTCTGTATATTCCAGAACTTATTAGGTACAAGACTGAAACATTAACATTCCCTACTAGTGAAATATTAGAAGCATTAAAGAACCAACAAATGGGGGAGTTTCAGTTTCATGGTAGTGGCAGACACTGATTCAGGGGAACAAAATCACAGTGCACTGGAGAGATGTGGGGTGCAGAAACAAGACTCTTCTTCCTTCTCTCAGACCCCGTCCCAGCTTCTGACTGAACTTTAATTTCAGAGACAGGCAGACCTGTCTATAGCTGGACAACTGTGCTTCAGCTCTCCATCTCTCCTCTGTTCCAAGCCTAGTGAGTCAATGGAAGAGGTTCCAGGAGGGGAACTGCAAACTGAGGACAAGGGAGATCTTTCCTACAGTGCTCCCACAGCCTGAAAGGGACAGAGATGCCTAATCCTGGAGCACTATGCAGAAAGGAGGGCTCATTTCTTCTTCTGCAGAAGACTCCACCAACAAAAGAGTATTTGTGAAGCTTCCCCAATAGTCAGGTAAATAAGGTACCAAAAACAAGACAAAAGAAACTAACAATTTCTTTGTTTTATTCAGTGGCAGCAAGGCTGCTCTTTTTGAATCCATGAGCTAGAGTGACTCAAAGTTCATTTGTGACTGAGTGTACCAAGCAGTGTGATGTGGGGGCTTTTCCACAGAGCCTGTAGATCTGGGAGCTGGAAGGGGTGTGCAGAGTGGATGTGAGTGAGCCTTGGCAGCGTCTGTCAGCCCCACAGGAACCCCCGTGAACTCCCACCCCTGGCCTTCACAGAGCTTTTATTGCTCACCAAGGGCCAAACCTCACCTTCCTTACAGTCATTGGGAGCTTTGCCATCACCTTTCTTGAAATAAGCCTTGAACTGAGCAGAGCAAACAATGGAAAACCAGAAGCCAAGCCCCAGGCTGCAGAGCCCATGGCAAGTTTCCATATCTTTAACTGGCACCCAGTGCTGGTCTCCTGAAAGAAAGTCACTGTACCTGCTCTTCGTAGGCAAAGCACAGCTTTTACACTCATAAACAGATATAGAAAGAAATATATTTATGCATATTATGGTTTCTCTTTGTAGTGAGGATAAAAATCTGTGCATGATGACAGTGTCTACACATTTCCGAAATCTAATGCCTATCCTAAACGTCAAGTCTTTATTATCATTGCCGGTTTTAAATGAGCATAAAATTTCTTGACTGGTCTGTCACCTTCAAAGAGCCCATGTTGAAAAAAAAAAAAAATTAAAAAAAAAAAAAGAAAGAAAGAAAAATGTAAAAAAATCCAAAATCAAAAAACCTCCAACAAAAGCCACAAACAAACAAAAAAACCCAGAAAGGAAGCAAGCTAAAAGAAAAAAAAGTACAGAAATACTGATTCAGTCTACAAGTTATCCAAAGCTCAGATGTCAGAATTTTTTAAGGTGTTAGGATATCTGTGAATATCAAGATTTATATAAAACAAACTAAACATATTACCTAAAATATTAAGAGCAAGAAAACTGTTCTACAAGTTCCATTCCAACCACTAATCTTCTATTTTCTAAAATGTTTCATGTTCTCAGTGCATACGGTATACAAATATAGCACACAAATATATGTCAATGCTTTATCAAAGAGTAAAGCTAAATTCTAGTGTATTTAGGACCTCATGATTCAGTTCTAGACTAACATGAGAGATTGAGTCAGTCAGATCAATGTGAAAAATGAACTCAGTATTATCACACTTAATCAAGTGGTAGAAGATATAACTTTATGGAGAGGAAAAAATTGTTGGACAGTTACCCTTTATAATGGCTTTCTTATATTTTAATAGACACTAATTGTTAAATCTAAAGGAAACCAATTTACATTTTGATCAGGAATTCAAATTGAGGTAGGGAAAATTGCACATACATCCAGCGGTTTGTTGCCATGTTTTGAGCAGCATTCTAGTCCAACCTGCCTGCAGCTCCAGGTCTTTGCCTATGGCTCACTACAAACCAGTGTTACCCTCTGGAGTGTGTGCAGCCCCTCGTGCTGGGTACATGGGGGGCTCCCCTGAGTGCCAGGTGCTGCTGGGTGGGGGCTGCACCATCCCAGGGCAGCGCTGAGGACACACAGTGGGTGCCACTCGTCTCCAGCTGGCTGCCACCACTGCCAAGGCTGGCTAACTCAGGCCCCTCACAGAGCACAGAAGGATTACTCACTGCCTTAGGCAAATCTTGTAAACTCTTTCCACCTCAGCTCTTTCTGCAAGCATGACTTTGTGGTTTATAAATGTTATGATGGCCTCCATCCACATGCTTTCTTTACATGATTCTTACAACATGTTGGCATTACTTCACAGCTTACCTTTTTGCGTGCAGTTTTTAAGAAAGCCAGAGCACCTCTTTGTTTATTAGAGCATTTATTGTAATGTGGTCAGGTCAGAAAGCCTGCCATTCCTCTCTGCAGCAGAGCTGCATGCTTTAGACCTGAGGTTATGGAGCTATTTGCACTTCCAACAATTGGTTGCTTCAAACTGTGTTGCAATACATGAAACATGCCACATCAGGGATTTTTCTTTTTTCATTTTGTCCTCAATTTCTCTCTTCAGTCCTTCCCTACCTCTCCCAGAAAGCAACAAGTCATTTGGCAAGATGAGAAGTTAGTTTTCAGTCTTTGGCTTTCATGGTTTATGAAGAAATTCTCTGCCTAGATTCATTCACAGAAAGAGCGTATTTACTGCGAATTTGAAATTTCCCTCATCAGTGGATAATCAGCTGTGATAACTCTTTTGACCTTGCACATACAACTTTACCTCAGGTAACAAAACATTTGACCCATTTTTCTGGACAGCACAACAGCAGATGTGCCTTTGGGTACTGTATTCCATGTCTAACTCAGGTTACGGCCTCCTAATAATTTAGTTATTCTATTGAAGCTCTAGGAATACAGCTAATTAAAGGAAGGGAAGGTGACAATGAAATTCCCCATGCTGACAATACCACTTTGAACTGTGAGTTCTTGTTTGCTTTGCTTCATGGTTTCCAGCAGTAGTGTTTAAGCAGACTACTTACTGGGCATGGCATTTCAAATTATGGAAAAGAGAAAGCAAATTCTCTAGGGCTGAATCATCGTATCTGGAAATTAAGCAATGTCCAATTTACACAAACAGCATTCATAAATTTGAATTACACACTGTGTAAAGAGACACTCACCCAGTATATACTGGTAGAAGCAGATGAATGGAGTAAGGCGGGGTTCCAAATGGAAAGCTGGAACCTACAGGAAAAGAAGTGGTGCATTTGTTGTTTCTGTTTTGTTTCTTTTCTTTTTGTAACAGAAATGAACACAAGACCTTTATGTGCAATAATTATTTTAGCGAGTGAATTGCCAGAGGGACAGATCACACAGACTTTGCCCACACAAGAATTCCCACTAAAGAGAAATGTTGAATCAGACAAAAATCATGTCTTGGTTGCACAAGGCACGGTACCTGTCAGGTGATTTAAAATACATAGCAACCACAGGGGTTTTTTGTGGAGCACCAAATCCTAACCAGAAGTCAGCTGCTGGGAATGATAGGTGTCCTCTGCTGCTCCTTTCCTCTTACAGGGAAATGTACTCACTAAGCCTGGCTTCTTCCAAGAAAATGTAATAATGAACCCAGCCCTTTTTCTTTTTGTTTGCATAAAGACATAAATCCCATGTATTCCATATTTCTATACTTCAGAGTACCATGCTGGATAACACAATAGAGTATTTGTACAGATTGCCTAAAATTCCCACAGAATCCATTCTCCTGGTAACATCTCTGTGCCTAGGAAAGTAACAATTTAAACAATTTACTACAGAAAGAGCAAAGCCATCCTGAATGAATATCCAAGTCTATCATCCAGGACAGTGTTTCCCATAATCCCTGATAGTCTCAGTTTACCAAGGGCGTCTCTTCCATAACACCTCTGAAAAGCTGATGCCTTGATCAGACAAGCTCAAACCCCATCAGCACACACCCAAGGTTTAGTTCTGTTGAAGTTCATATGGTAACCACATCTAACCAAGAATTTAACTTTCCATTAAATCTGGTGTTAGAAGCCCAAACAGGAGTTGGAAACCTGAATGCTTGTCTGGATCTGAGCCAAGAACCTTCCAGAATTACATTTAGTAACACGATTAACATCTGTCCTCCACAGAAGGTAACAGCACACAGCACTTTCCTGAATGTTGGCCTAAAATAGTAACTGCAGAGATTTCTCTTCACCAGGTTTCCATTGGTGGTAGCCAGTATGTTTTTAAGGTGAAAGGATATAAACCCATTTCTTCTATGTAACCATATGGAAAAATCAGAATGATAGAGAAGGCAGCAAAAACTTTTTTATGATCATAAAGATTTTATGATCTTTAGGGTATTTTCAGACCTAAATGATACTGTTCTAAAAAAAAGGATAAAAAACACCAAACCTTTTTTCATAGAATGAGCAGCTGTAGATATAAGGAATCCTCAGTATTGGAAAGCTTGTTAAAAAGTGTTGTGACAGAAGACTGAAAAATCAATTATAAGTAGAATGGAAAAGGTGAATAGGAAATAAGGAATTACATATCACTGTTCCTCCCAGTAGAAGATTGAGGAGGGCATTAGCTGCTTATAATAGGTCATAAATTCAAAACAAACACGAGCAGATACTACTTATTTTGATGGGGTTTTTTGTTGGTTTTTTGTTTGTTTGTTTGTTTGTTTTTGTTTTTTTTTTTTTTTTCCACAGCTAGCTGTTAAACTGTGAAACCTCCTGCCACAGGAGAGAGACTGTGGTATATGCAAGGTCAAAACACAGCTGGACATATGCCTGGAAGAATTGAAAAGAAGCTGGTGGCCCAGGCAGTCTTGCTGTTGCCATCCATTGGAAATGGGACCCCATACCAGGGAGGTATCACTGAACTCCTGCTCTATTTCAATGCTCTTCCAAAATGAGCACTACTGGCAGTGTTGGAGGCAGAATATTTAGGTACATGGACAATTTTGCTGTTTGATGTGGTACAGCTATTCTTTCACATAATATGTATGTATGAAAATTACCAGAAAAATTGATGGAAACTTCCCAATCTCATCAAAAGATTATATCTGGCATATTTGTAGCCCTTTTTTCTCTTTCCCTAAGTGTGTGCTCAAAGACATCATTTATTCCTCCAACAGACTTTACAAGTGTCTCAATGTTTTAATATCTCTTTGTGCAAAACTTTTGCCCTTTTCTTTATGAATAGGTCATTAATGTTTACAAAAAGCTGGAAAAGGCTTCTTTTCAAGGGCCAGATCTGCCCACTTTTTCATTTCTGAGGTGCAAAGCTGTGACTGGCCTATTGTGGAAAACAGCTTGCAAAGGCTTTGAAAATGCAAATGAAATAAAGTATATCTGTCCCTTTTTTGTTGATAGGGGTAGAGGAACAATACAAATTTGCAATTTCAAAAATTAAAAGGGTTATTTGATAATTTTTATGGCCAGGGCAGCTTCCAGAGGGAAATGGAGCCAAAGGAGAAATTTTAAAACATAATATAACTAAATCAAGGAAACAAAAAAGTTCCTTTTCAGTTACACAGAAGCCTTGTTGAAAGAGAAATACTTGTGGGACATGAGGAATGAAAAAAGTCAGCATGCAACTGCCCAGGCTTGCCCAATTTGTAGCTCCCACCTCATGGCAATTGCTAAGAGTGTTGTAAAAGAGCTTCTTTGTCTCTGGAGAAAGTATTGCTTTCAAAGACAAGAAAAATCCACAAGCAACCTCTCACTTTGACACACAGGTCATGACATTAAAAGAATAATGTGAAGAATCACAAACCACCGGTTTCAGTTAGGAAAGCAGTGGCTTGGTAGGAGGGAGGGAGAGATATTTATGTTACAAACTGCTAACTTTCTGTTTATATGTAACTAGCTCCTTCCTAAAAAAAAAAAAAAAAAAACAAACCCAAAACAGGCACCTAGAAAAGTCCTTCAGAATGACCCAAAAGAGGTAAAATTCTTTAACTTTGTGAAGTGTGTCTTCAGTTTGCAAAGGGAGAGGCTGGAACAATGAAACTCCTGAAAAGATGTGGGGTTATTTTGCCATCTCTTTGCAACATTTTGGTGTGGAGGGGAGATGCCAGCAGGACGAGTCAGTGCTGCAGCAGCCCAGATGTGGAATTAGCACATTTCCTGGGGAAGTTGGAGATGATGCAGAGGCTGCCAGGGGAAGGGGGCAGAGGCAGGAGGGCACCGTGCCAGCAGGGCTGGCACACGGTCCCACCTCTGACATGGGGAGAGCTGACAGCTTTATGGATTTCATCCCTTTGCCAGAATCAACTTTAGCAACCAGTTTTGCTTGAGACTCTGAGAAAATTGTGGTTCTGGCAAGAAAAAAGAGTGCAGTATTTCCTTGTAGCAGAGCAAAGAGGTGGCAAACTTACCATGATGGGCATGTCCTTTAAGAAAACTTTCTGAGCTACATCCCTCCCCTCTGCTGACCCCAGAGATGGCAGCAATAATACCAGGCTTGTTTCCTCTAGGCTCAGTTTACTACACTGCAATTAGGGAACACTGCTGAAAAGTGATGATCAGCACCAACTTCACTCTGAAAGAAAGGAAGCAAAAGTGAAGCCTTTAATCCAAGAACGCCCTCTGTGCAAACCACAAGTGATTTTTTTTTTTTTTTTTTTTTGAGGAAAGGGGGAACCTGGCTTTTTCAAAGTCCTTGAATATGTGAATTTCTCAGTTCAGCTTGTGAACAGTGTCTGAGACTCACACTCATAAGTAAATGCACAGGTGTGGATCTAAAGTTATGGCTAAAATACACCCTCAGAGGTACTTCCCTCTGGAACTCCCCTGTTACATGGCAACTCTGGTTCCAAGTGATTGCAGCATAAAAAAGACATGAAGATACCTTAGGAGTGATGAGCAACTGGGTATTTCCATAGCAGAAACCCCAAATGCAGACAGCTGGCAAAACTTTGGTAAACTCTCAGGTTCTGTCAGGAAAAGCAGAAGGGGTGATGTTGACTAAAGAGGACTAGAGGAAACAGTTGAAAAGCAGCTGTTCTGAGATATTTTGGGAACAGCAGTAGCATATGACATTGACATAATACAAATATTTTCTTATTGTTGTTGTTGCTGTTACCATTATGATTTATAGGAATTAAATTCACCTCCTGGCAGGTAGCCTGTAAAAAAAGGCTATGAAACCACTTTGTCTTAGTCCTGACCCCTTTGAAAGACACAATCAGAGAGCCTCATCCTTCAGACCAAACTCACCATATGCAGTTCAAGCTTCAGCCAACAGACATTTCCCAGTCAGAGCTGAATTTCCCAGCTGTGAATCTGAAGCATGAGAAGAAGTGCCATAGTTCTTGGTACCCACTGTAAAATTAATTAAAAATGCCAACTAGGACTGTCACCTTCTCCAGGCAATCAGCAGAAGACCTCTGGACATTTCAAATTTAATCAGGGGAAATTATTTGATTGATCACCTATTAAATGACTACATAATTTGTATGGCTGCTTGGAATGGAAATTAGGTTCTCTGTTTCAGAAAATGATGCAATAAAAAGTTTGATAAGTAGATATATTTGAAGATTATGGATTCTTCAGATCAATCTGAAATCCAGATTTGATGCCAAACCAGATGCCTGTGCATTCCTGGAAGTATTTTAGGAAAGGAAGTAAGGAGTCAGGGAGCCACAGATTACTGAATATGATCTTTGCAGCAGGAAAGATCTTTCTGAAATTAACAGGAAATGATATCACAAAAGATCTGGAGAAATTTTTTTGTTGCTGTTGGTTTGGGGGGATCTTGTTTTAAAGAAGAAAAAGAGTAAATGAGAAAGAAAAAAAGGAACTTGGTTGCCATGGCTTCAGAAAAGGGAATGGCTGAGAAATTTGGTGTGAATTTTTGAGTGACAAGAAAGGATTCAAAAGGGAAATTTTAAAATATTCTACTCGGCATACTAAAAATAATTCAAACCTCCCAGTAGAGTTACCTGGGAGTTTCAGCAGAAAAGAAAGTATGTAGTAAGCACAGCGTTATCTAAGTATACTATAAGATCCAGAACATTTTTGAGAGCAGAGAGAGATTTCCAGCCTTCAATCAAGGAGCCCAAACCTTGCTCGCTGAAGCTGCAGTCTGTGAATATCTTAGCAGTACACAGGGTCTCTCATGCACAGCTTAGATGCTGTGACAAGCAGGCAAAAATAAAATATAAAATAATGCTATAAATTTCCATTGAATAAAAAAAGAAGAAGTCCCAGATTTCTTGCTAACCCATAGTAAAGGCCATCTCCTTTTCATAGTGACATTCTTCTAAGGAAAGCCAGATGGTATCATTCAGCTGTTTCTCACTTCTTCCTTATAGTAAATTAATAAATAGAAATACAAGAATTATTTTAAAGAATAAAAGAGACTTCCAGTTGGAAACTCTAAACACATCCATCTAAAAGCTGATTTGTTTGTTAGTTTTATAAGTACATCAGTATGGACTGGCCATAGCATCAAGGTGTCTTGGTTAGACAAGACAGGAGTCTGTGAAAGAGGGCAAAGCCTCCTGTGCAATGGAGAACGGCAAACCCCCCTCCCTCTGAATTACGAGGATCTTTAAATTAAAAGGCTCTCAGGCAAAGATATGGGAGTGGGAGTAACAATTCTTTATTAGGAGAAAACTAGACAACAATTTAAAAAGGCAAATGCAATCGGTACAAACAAAACTAGTGAAAGAAAAAAGTTTAGAACCTGAGGAATGCCAGTATCAGGTTTTGCTGGGACAATTGCTTTCCCTTGCAATAGTTGGTGAGTTGCAGCTGAAGTGGTGATCTTTAGAAGGGTATAATTTTCCTCTGAAGATCTGGTGGCAGTGGGGGCCGGTCTTCTTCTGCGCCGGGATTGCCTCTGAGCTCCGCTGCCGTCGCCTCTGCGCGCCGGCTGCTTCGCTGCGAGTGCCGCTGAAGAGAGAGCGAGAGAGAGCTGCTTTCCCCGGGAATCCCGCGAAGAGAGAGAGAGAGCTGCTTCTCTCGGAGTCCCGCGAAGAAGAGGGAGAGCTGCTTCCCCCCTCTGGGTGGGACCCCTCACTGGTGTTACATTTTTTCAGCCTTTCATTGAATCAGTCAAAGGTGTATACACAAACTATTGTCTCTGAGAGAGATAACAAAAACCTGTCCAACCGGTTCGCCTTCGACAGATGGCAAATGGAATACAAGCTTATCTTACAACCCAGGACATTATCCACCCCTTATTCTATTTTCATCTGCACACCATGAAATCTTACACCCAGTTCTCTCTTAAGACTAAGTTTCCCTGTGGTACACAGCGGGTCTCCCCATCTTCCTGCATTACCTACCAAGTGTAACCAGGTCCTTGAGCAAAGACAATCCCACGAATGGGTTGGTCTTTGCCTGAGGTGGGATTAATCCAAACAGTTTTCCCTAAAATACCTTTCATATGTACTACAGGGACCTTATCTCCATCTACTGCGTGTAAGGGTTCTGACTGAGCAGGGCCAGCTCGATTGACAGACCTCCGGGTGTTGACCATCCAGGTTGCTTTTGCCAGGTTAATTTCTCAGTTTCTAAATGTTCCCCCACCGAGTGCCTTCAGGGTAGTCTTAAGGAGTCCATTGCACCATTCAACTTTGCCGGCAGCTGGAGCATGATAGGGAATATGATATATCCATTCGATACCATGTTCTCTGGCCCAGGTGTTGATAAGGCTGTTCTTGAAATGGGTGCCGTTGTCAGACTCAATTATTTCAGGGGTGCCGTGTCTCTACAGGACTTGTTTTTCCAAGCCTAAGATGGTGTTCCGGGCAGTGGCATGAGGTACAGGGAAAGTCTCTAGCCATCCAGTGGTGGCTTCTACCATGGTCAGCACGTAGCGCTTGCCTTGGCGTGTTTGGGGCAGTGTGATGTAGTCAATCTGCCAGGCCTCCCCATACTTGTACTTGGACCACCGCCCACCATACCATAGGGGCTTCACCCTCTTGGCCTGTTTGATGGCAGCACACGTCTCACAGTCATGGATAACCTGGGAAACACTGTCCATGGTTAGATCCACCCCTCGGTCTCGTGCTCACTTGTAGGTGGCATCTCTGCCCTGATGACCTGAGGCATCATGAGCCCATCGAGCCAGGAACAACTCCCCCTTATGGTGCCAATCTAAGTCTATCTTTGACACCTCTATTTTTGCTGCCTGATCTACCTGCTCGTTGTTCCGGTGCTCTTCATTAGCCCGACTTTTGGGGACATGGGCATCTACATGACGGACTTTCACCGTCAGCTTTTCCACCCGAGAGGCAATGTCTTTCCATATATCAGCAGCCCAGATTGGCTTTCCTCTACGTTGCCAGTTGGCCTTTCTCCACTTTCCCAGCCAGCCCTACAGAGCATTGGCTACCATCTATGAATCAGTATAAAGGTAGAGCTTTGGCCACTTTTCTCTTTCAGCAATGTCCAGAGCCAGCTGAACGGCCTTGAGTTCAGCGAGTTGGCTCGATCCACCTTCTCTTTCGGTAGCTTGTGCAACTTGGCGTGTGGGGCTCCATACGGCTGCTTTCTACTTCCGGTTCATCCCTACGATGCGACAGGAACCGTCAGTGAAAAGAGCGTAGCAGGTCTCCTCTGCTGGTAGTTGGTTGTATGGTGGAGCTTCTTCAGCCCTTGCCACTTGTACCTGCTCCTCATCATCAGTGAGACCAAAGTTTTCACCTTCTGGCCAGTTCGTAATTATCTCCAAAATCTTAGGGCGATTTAGGTTTCCAATACGGGCACGTTGAGTGATGAGGGCAATCCATTTGCTCCATGTGGCGTCAGTGGCATGGTGGGTAGTAGGAACCTTTCCTTTAAACATCCACCCCAGCACCGGTAGTCGGGGTGCCAGGAGGAGTTGTGTTTCTGTGCCAATTACTTCCGAGGCTGCTTGAACTCCTTCAAAGGCAGCCAAGATTTCCTTCTCTGTGGGAGTGTAGTTGGCTTCAGACCCTCTGTAACTTCGGCTCCAGAATCCCAGTGGTCGGTCTCGAGTCTCTCCAGGCACTTTCTGCCAAAGGCTCCAAGACAACCCATGGTTCCCGGCTGCAGAGTAGAGCACATTCTTGACCTCTGGTCCCGTTCTGACTGGGCCAAGGGCTACAGCATGAGCGATCTCCTGCTTGATCTGGGTGAAGGCTTGTTGCTGCTCAGGGCCCCAGTGGAAATCATTCTTCTTTCGGGTAACCAGATAAAGAGGGCTCACAATCTGGCTATACTCAGGAATGTGCATTCTCCAGAAACTTATGGCACCCAGGAAAGCTTGTGTTTCCTTTTTGCTGGTTGGTGGGGACATAGCTGTGATCTTGTTGATGACCTCAGTGGGAATTTGGCGCCGTCCATCTTGCCATTTCACTCTCAGGAACTGGATCTCTCGGGCAGGTCCCTTGACTTTGCTCTTCTTGATGGCAAAGCCAGCTTCTAGTAGTATCTGGATGATCCTCTCACCTTTCTCAAACACTTCTGCCGCTGTGCTCCCCCACACAATGATGTCATCAATGTATTGCAGGTGTTCTGGAGCTTCACTCTTTTCTAGTGCAGCCTGGATCAGTTTATGGCAGATGGTGGGGCTGTGTTTCCACCCCTGGGGCAGTCGGTTCCAGGTGTACTGCACGCCCTTCCAGGTGAAAGCAAACTGAGGCCTGCATTCTGCTGCCAGAGGAATGGAGAAAAACGCATTAGCAATATCAATGGTGGCATACCACTTTGCTGCCTTGGACTCCAGCTCGTACTGGAGTTCCAGCATGTCCGGCACAGCAGCGCTCAGCGGTGGAGTCACTTCATTTAAGCCACGATAGTCTACAGTCAATCTCCATTCTTTGTCAGATTTGCGCACAGGCCAGATGGGGCTGTTGAAGGGTGAGTGGGTTTTGCTGACTACCCCTTGGCTCTCCAGCTTCTGAATCATTTTGTGGATGGGGATCACGGCATCTCGATCCGTCCGATATTGCCGGCGGTGCACTGTCGAGGTCGCAATTGGCACGCGTTGTTCTTCCACCCTTAGGAGTCCTACTGCAGAGGGGTTTTCTGACAGTTCAGGCAAGGTGTTCAATTGCTTAATGTCTTCTGCCTCTACAGCGGCTATTTCAAAAGCCCACTTGAGTCCCTTTGGGTCTTTGTAATATCCGTTCCGGAGGAAGTCTATGCTTAGGATACACGGAGCATCTGGGCCAGTCACTATAGGGTGTTTCTTCCACTCCTTCCTAGTCAGGCTCACCTCAGCTTCCACCAGAGTCAATTGTTGTGATCCCCCTGTCACACCAGCAATGGAAACAGGCTCTGCCCCCACATGTCCCGATGGTATCAGAGTACACTGTGCACCAGTATCAACTAAAGCATCATATTTTTGTGGCTCTGATGTGCCAGGCCATCGGATCCACACTGTCCAGAAGATCCGGTTTTCCCGTGCCTTTCCCTGGCTAGAGACAGGGCCCCTCTAACACTGGTTATCATTCTTTCCCTGGGCATACATACTAGAGGTCCCTTCAAGGGGGTCTGACAGATCGTACCCACAAGCTTGGTCACGGGAGGTTGAGGCTACCTTCACTTTGGTGGAACTCCCCCGGTTAGAGTTTCCCTCCTTGAGTTGACGGACCCGTGCTGCCAGGACAGAGGTGGGTTTCCCATCCCACCTCCCCATGTCTTCCCCATGGTCACGCAGGAAGAATCACAGATTAGCCCTTGGGGTGTACCCTCTCTCTCTAGCTGGGGATTGTTGGGTGCTGATTCTGGGGCCTGTGACTCTCACGGGTGCTGTATTAACCTTCCTTATCTCCTCCCTCATCTCCTCTTTAAACTCCTTAATCACAGCTGAGATATGAGCCTGCATTGGGCCATTAATCATACTCTCATAATTCTTAAGTTTGTTGGCAACAGAACCTATTGTCTCCCGGTGGGTGTCAGCATTGATCGTTGCAATGAAGGTGGCGTATTGAGATGGCCCAAGATTTGCCAGACTCCACAGCATTTGTCCCGTACACCTGACCTTGTCAGGGTCATTATTGTGTCGTCCATCCCTCCCAAAGAGTACTTCCAATACTGCCACTTCCCTCAGCTGTTGGATCCCTTCCTCGAGGGTCTTCCAGCGCATTCTATGATGGTGTTCTTGCATTCTCTCTCTGTGGATAAACCTCTCCCTGACACTCATTAAGAGCCGCTCCCAGAGAGAAAGGGACCCTGGTTCCCTTACAAAAACCTGATTTATACCCGAGTCCTGGGTCAAGGGTCCCAAGTTCCTTGCCTCACCACCGTCCAGCTGCACGCCTGTACCCATAAGATCCCAAACCCGGAGTAGCCAGGTAGCATAAGCCTCACGCCCTCGTCGCACAATGTCTTTATGCAGATTGCGAAGACTTTCGTACGTCAGGGACTCGGTGATGATAGCAATCTCTGGCTCCCCTGTGGGTTGTGAGGTTCCTCCATTCCTGTCCCTATCTGCAGGGTGCTCTGCTTTCACCTTAGACTTCCTTGTTTCTACCGGGGCTACTGCTGCTGACCGTGACTGCCTTTGTGGTTCAGCTGGATCCTGGACAGTTGTAACATCTGTGGGTTCCACAGCTGTACTATTAGACTGTCCCTCCTCAAGGCAAAGGGCCGGTTTCTCACCAGCTGGGGAAATGCACTCCTTCAGCATCTCTCGTATCTCCTTAACCAGAACCCTCACCCAATCTGGGCGGTTCATTTCTGAGGTGGGCTGTGGGGCAGGGTCAGGCTCTGGAGCAGCAGCATCTCGAGTCTGTGGTGTAGGTGTGAGGGTAGTTATCCAGGTTAATCTTCCCTTATCTCTGAATGCTAAATATAACAGGACTATCAGCAACACCACCCATTGTATGGTATCATTAGCACTTATAAAGGATCTTAACCCTTTGAGAACTGGTGGAACAGACCCAAAAAGATGGTTAAAAGGTTGAGAGAAAGTTTGCCCAGGTGCTATTTCCTCGCAGTAGGTACCGTTATTAAAGTAACCCCAAAAACATACAGTTAACGTGTGATAGCTATGAATCCATGTACCTGCCTTCCAGAGGAAATTAAAGATCCATGAATTCCTCACCCAATTAACCCAGAAGCCAAACTTGATAACAGACACCGTAGCCTTAGTCATAGGACCCATTTTTAGATAAGGGTCTGCAAATGGGAAAAGTATAGCTACGATCACATGCCACCCAAACCAAGGTAAACTAGACCACATGGTGATGCTGAAGATGTTTTTACACACAACAAAACCAAATTACTTAAGAACTGTTAATCCTTTTTCCCTCTCAATGCCCTCGGGCCTCACGTTGATGCGCCAAATTCTGTCTTGGTTAGACAAGACAGGAGTCTGTGAAAGAGGGCAAAGCCTCCTGTGCAATGGAGAACGGCAAACCCCCCTCCCTCTGAATTACGAGGATCTTTAAATTAAAAGGCTCTCAGGCAAAGATATGGGAGTGGGAGTAACAATTCTTTACTAGGAGAAAACTAGACAACAATTTAAAAAGGCAAATGCAATCGGTACAAACAAAACTAGTGAAAGAAAAAAGTCTAGAACCTGAGGAATGCCAGTATCAGGTTTTGCTGGGACAATTGCTTTCCCTTGCAATAGTTGGTGAGTTGCAGCTGAAGTGGTGATCTTTAGAAGGGTATAATTTTCCTCTGAAGATCTGGTGGCAGTGGGGGCCGGTCTTCCTCTGTGCCGGGGTTGCCTCTGAGCTCCGCTGCCGTCGCCTCTGCGCGCGCCGGCTGCTTCGCTGCGAGTGCCGCCGAAGAGAGAGAGAGCGAGAGCTGCTTTCCCCGGGAATCCCGCAAAGAGAGAGAGAGAACTGCTTCTCTCGGAGTCCCGCAAAGAAGAGGGAGAGCTGCTTCTCTCGGAATCCCGCGAAGAGAGAGAGAGAGAGCTGCTTCTCTCGGAGTCCCGCGAAGAAGAGGGAGAGCTGCTTCCCCCCTCTGGGTGGGACCCCTCACTGGTGTTACATTTTTTCAGCCTTTCATTGAATCAGTCAAAGGTGTATACACAAACTATTGTCTCTGAGAGAGATAACAAAAACCTGTCCAACCGGTTCGCCTTCGACAGATGGCAAATGGAATACAAGCTTATCTTACAACCCAGGACACAAGGCCTGACTTCTCTCCATGCTCATCTTTGTGCTTGCTAATCACTGCCATTTTTCAGCATTTCTGGTTTCACATATGTATTGCAGTGTTGGATGCTACTCCCCAAATCAATCTGAAAACTACAGGTGACAAACAGCATTCAGCTTCCCCGGGGATGTGGTGAAGTGCTCACCCCTTGAGTTTTTCAAGTTATGGGTGTGCAGGCTGCTACATAATCTCCTCTAGGCTCCCTTTCCCTCAACAGCTTGGACCAGATGACTCTTCACAGTCCCTTCCAACCCGGGCTGTGATTCCAGTCCATAATTCTATGATAACAACCACTGGAAACTGAAAGTAGCATCTTGCAAAAAAGGTCTGAAAGGAGAACTAAAAAAAAATGTTTATTCCTTCTGTCATGTAAGGAAAAATATCCAGTTTTGTTATGTTATCTCTGGTAGCTCGTGTATTTCATCCATTTGTCTTCAATGTTGCTGTGTATTATTTATTGCTGCCTGCTGGGAGTGTGTCTCCATCACAGCTGCAGTCAGGGCTAGAGGTGCCCTCAAAGCAAATTACCCAATAGTTCCCTTTTTCAGTGCTTTGGTTCACAGTGGAGCAGCAGTCTGGATGACCTGAATCCCTTCTGGATGAAACTGAATCCTGTTCATCCTGTAAATGGGGTACAACTGAATCATATAAATCAGTGAAAAAGAAGGAAATCAAAGGGAGGTTACCACACCAGGCTGTGCAGCACAGCAGTGCAGCTGAGGCACAGAGTTAACTGCTGCTGCTCAGCCAAAGGGGCCGGTAACATCTGGCAGAGTGATGGGGCAGTAACCCTGACTCATAACATCCAAAATCACTCCAGCACAATTCCCACAGTTTTCTTGTCAGCACCCATAATTCCCTTGTTCTTTGTAAATCAAAATAAATGATCGATGTCAAACATAAACAGAATATTGGAGTCTTTCAGCTGGCTGAAGTGATGTTTGCTGGGGGGAGAGAGTCAGCATGATTTATCCTGCTCTTCGTATGTTCTCTTTAAAGTTGCACCACTGTATTAAATCCTGTTTTCTGAAAACGGAAAACAATGAGAAGAGACTTGCAAGAACACCACCAGCTTCCATCTGTGAACAATTTGATACTTGCTTTCGGCAAATTTCTAAGCATTCCAGTTTTAAATAGACTTTGCACCAGTATTCCCTTTTGCCTCCTTGTCACTGCAATGCTGCAGTGTTGAAATATTCACAGAACTGAGTACAAAATATCACAAATACACTTGGACTGAGAAGTGGGGTTTTATGTGTGATTTTTATATGTGGTTATGCCCACTGTTCTATTGCTTGTAAGAAGACTGTTGGAAATACAAACCTCTAACAAACAAATCTGGCAAAACCAGGTGGTTTATTCTTTGAGTTGGTCAGTAGTCAGAAGAAGCTTTCTTGATCTAAGTTACTCAAGGAAACATCAGTTGCTCTCAGCTGCAGTGGGGCTGACTCAAATAGGTCTGGATTCAGTCTATCCTGACAGAAATAACATTAAAAACACTGTCTTCACCTGCTTCTTACTTTCTAATATATAAAGTTTATTATAATTTTATATATGATGTAAAGGTCCTTCTAATAGGCCAGTGAGTCCAGGATGGATTTTGATATCAAAGCTTTTGATATCTTCCTTTGCAACAATAAAAGAAGGCACGAATTTCATACAGTTTTAAACAAAAATCAAAGGTGAGCAGTAACTCAGCAGGAGCTAGAAGTTATTGAATATTCTTAAATAAAGCATGTCTTTCAATCCTCTGCAACATATTTTCCTAGCTTGGACATGTCAAGCTCTTTCTGTCTTGTTTCATGAAAGACAAAAAGAAGTTAAATGTATTACAACAGCCAAGTAATCAACTATTTCCAGTGCAACTACGGATTTTATCCAAAGGGAATACATTTCAGAAGCAAGGCTACACCAGCTGATGATATTCAAACAACAATGAAGCAGCTAAGTCTGCCTCCAACTTGCTAACAAGGCTGTTCTTAGTTATGCTCTGTGCCTTAGCAACTGACAGATAAATAATCTTGCTCCTTTGTAAGAAAATGAACAGGCTGATTAACTTTAATCCCCTGCCATCCAAATATATTTAAACAGTAAAATGATTAGGATAAGAATATACTACAATATGAGTTGGAAAAGTCCTAAGGCTCCGGAAGCATGCTCTATAAATCAAGCATTTAATTATTTAAATCAAAAACTTCATGCAGCTGTCCCTGGGAAACATCAGGAGAACAGACTGTGCAATGAAGCCTGATGAAAATTAATTTAGTAGGGAAACATGGACTTTATGGAAATTATAAAAATAAGGTGCTGAATTTCATAATGTATTTTCATGTTCTTATCCTAAGGATGCTTTTTACAAGTCCTACTTTTATTCAACAAGTAGAGTACAAACCCTATTATTTTAGGCAAAAGTTAATTTGGGATTTTTTTTTTCTAAGTTGGGTGTTTAGTTATACCTTTCTGTCATTGCCATAGATCTGTGGAAAAGTTTGTGACACCTGCAGGAGCCATGAGCCTATGCAACACCCAGGGCTGTTCTGCAGAAAAATCAGCCTGTTTTAGGAAAGGAAGCAGCACTCCACTCCAGCTGAGGAATTGTTCCCCTAAAATTCTTCTAGAGCACCACAGGATCACAAGCAGTGTAAAGCCATGGAGGCAGACTGTGCCACCCAGATTCTCTCTCCTGCCATCCTGCAGCTCCCTGTGCTGCTCCCTCCTTGTCCCAGCACAAATACTGAGTTAGCTGCATGAGGAAGATCAGAGGAATAATCCCCATTAAAAACTCATTATTTATTTGCCAGTTTATTGTTAACCTGGGACAGCTTCCTACAGGGTTGGGGCAGGAATAGGATGAGGCAATTGGGGCTGGTAGAAAAGCATGGCTGAGTCATAGTGAGTTAAAATGCTCATGATGCTATAGCCTTAGTCTGGAAAGTAGAATGACTTAACAAAACATTTAAAACTGATTTCTAGGTCTCTGCATACATAGTGGTATTATGCACATATTACCCAAAAAAAAAACAAAAAACAAAAAAAAAAAAAAAAAAAAAAAAACAAAAAACAAAAAACAAAAAACCAAAAAACACCAGAAAAAAGCAGCAAACAGTGAGTAAGCATATACTTTCCCACCAGATCTTGGAAGGCTGGTGGTGGAAAGAGGAATCTCCTGCCAACCTGAGTTCATACAGGGCAGTGATCTGTCCTACATGAAATGGTTTTCAGACCACAGTGTGGCCTGGGGAGGGCAGGGGGGTGCAGCACCCAAATCCATCCTGAGACCAAAGTTAGCTTCTCTGGGCCTCTTCACTAGGATTGATAAACCAGCTAAATCGTCCTTAAAACTGTCTTGAAACATACCACTTTGAGGAAAACAAAACCCCAAAAACAAAACCCCACACGTTAGAAGGCAGGTACATTACGTGTTTCTGCATTTACGACACATCAGCCATTGTCAAACGCACAACAGTTCCACCAGACAAGGATTATCTGATAATGCATTTTATTTTACTTGGAGAATTGGGATTTAGGATTTAGAATTTAATCACTAAAAAATATATGATGATAAAGTTCTCAGTACTTTGTGGTTTAACAGCAAATAAGTTTACTTTCCTGTAATTTTTCTTATAATGGCAGCTATTCTGCAGGTTACATTTGTATTTTATGCTCAGGATAAGTGTTCTCTTGCTTCCATTAAAAAAAGAGGAAAGAAAATGGGAGTGATTGGTTGAAAAGGACCTGGTTATGCCCAACTGTAACAGCCTGTATGGAATCTGGAAGGAAGGAAAAGACTTTAAAGAAAAGTTAAATAGCCCAGTCTGCACATGGGTAGGATAGTAGTATAGCTATTTTTACTCTGCCTTAACAAAGAGCTTCCTACATAACGAAATGTTGTTGTATTTCAAACATGTAGAGGTGTTCTTCTATTTACCTCTGTGCATACTCAGAATGGGAGAATTAAGACCTGGACTCATCTACCTGCAACCCTCAATGACTCCTGGAGCTCAGAGATGTAGGCAGATGCTGGCTTCCACACTGAGAAAATAAGTGCTGTAGGCAGTGATTAAGACTGTAGCTAGAAAGCTCCTGTCTTAAGTGAAAATAGTCCTGCATCACTTAAAAAAAATTCTTAAGCACTGTATGTAAATTCATCCTTGGGCAATTGTATCCTCTTATAGACATATATATATATATATATATATATATATATATATATATATAAAATAAATTAATTTCCTTTTTATTAGTACATTTTAAGTGTTCCACTCAAATGTATTTGCTGTGAATGCTAAAAGCTTTGTAGTTGTGCAAATAAGAGTCATTCAGAATGATAGAAAAGTGATAAAAGATATAGAAAAAGCCAAGAGAACACAAAACCTACAGCTTAGGAACTTTTGTTCTAAATGAGCCTTTTTGTTTTTCCTCCAAAGCTATAGAGAAGCAAAAAGAATATACCTTTCATAATTTATATAATACAACTGTTATATTCTAAAAGTTATAGAACAATAGCAGAATCTAATTATATTTAAAAGAATTTAGAGGTTAAATTACAGCCAGTAAAGCTCCTAAGATGCCTTTAACACCA
Source organism: Lonchura striata (assembly GCF_050655825.1). Taxonomy (NCBI): domain Eukaryota; kingdom Metazoa; phylum Chordata; class Aves; order Passeriformes; family Estrildidae; genus Lonchura; species Lonchura striata. Next base: position 144,262,771 of record NC_140704.1, on the reverse strand, counting down.
ACAGAAAATATTTTACTGACTCATTATTCACAAAAGCATGTATTCTGCATTTATGTGACTCATAGTCATGCTATCAGAGGTTCAAGGCCAAAGTTCTAAAACAAAAGTGCATTTTGCTGTTTTGTTTATCTGATATGAACATTTCAAGAATATTTAAAGAAAAAGCAGAAGATGAAGGGAATTACTGAAGTTCAGGGACTATTATCCCTGCATTCGCCTGGGTACACATTGTCAAAGAGCAACATAAATCGAGCAGAAGTAATGGCAGCTTTGTTAACATTGCCTTACAAGATTCTACATTTTGATTACCACACTGTCAAGCTTAAACTCTTAGTTAATTTAAATTTTCTATGACATTAATCCAGTGAAGCCCAGGTTGAGCAGTTTTAGGAAAATTACAGCCAAGAAAAGTGGGGTTTTTTCTGAGCTGGGGGCTGAGGATGCAGATACACAATCTGTTGGCTTTAGACAACTTTCTGTGCATCAGCTGCAGCTTCATGGCTGAGTGAAGCCAAAGCATTTCGCTTCTCTTTTTGGGGAGTTAAGCACTCCAGCATGCTTAAACACCACTTCTCTGTAAACACATGATAGCACACAGCAAATTGTGGTAACTCAGGCAGGACCTCTTCCATTAATGAGAAATTTGTGTTATCTGTGATATTTTGCAACATAGAAGATGTCTGTGAAAAGAGAGGAATTTTCCTCCATGCCTGCAGGGGACAGATTAAAAGTTGTGGACTAAAATAATGCAATGGAAGTTTAGGTTAGATGCTAGAAAAAATATTTTCAATAGTAGTAATAGTGAGGCCTGGAGCAGGTTCTTCTGGAAGCCATGGAATCTCATTTACTGGAGGATTGTAGGAAGGGATTACACAAACATTCCCCATGAGTGATTCAGGACTGGCTGCATCTGCCTGGAGGAAGGTTATGAACTACAAGATCTGTTCCAGTCCTACTTTCCAATTCCATATCAAGTTTCTGCTGAGTTTGGTAAAAGTACTTCTATCTATCTCCTGAGACTGAAATTGACTTTGTGATAGAACCTTGTGCTTCTTGACACCATTGAAATAACTATTGGGCACCTTTCTCCCCTCTTGGTAATATTTGAATTACAGAGGTTTCTTAAACCTTGAGCAGAGAACTCCTGACAGAGCATAAGGTGATAAAAAAAGCTCTCACAAAAATCTCATTAGAAAAGTCATACAAGCCAAGGACATGTGTTGCCGTCGGCCTGAAAAGTGGTTCACCTGAAAGAATACTCTGTTCTTTAAAGATTTAATAGTTTTGATTTTTTTTTAATATAATTTTAATTGCTCAGATTCTCAATGTGTTAGTTGGAATGACTTGGTTGCATATACTAGGTAGATGGGCACCTTCTAAAGCACTCTGCCTTACACGCTGGTGTGATGCAGACTCATCCAAAGATACTATTTCAAAATTTTTTTTCTCAATTAAATCAGAAGTGCAAAGACACAGAAAAACCTGCTCTGCCTTGGAACTTGTTTGGTAAGAATTTGTGGTTCAGAGCATGGAACAATAAGCACCACGCTCCTCCTGGATATTCTGCTGCAAATATTGAGGTGATTGCTGCTTACAGGAGCAAGTGAGGTCTCATAAGGGTGACAAGAGTGCCAGAGTTGCCAGCCAGTCTAAAAGAAGAATCCACTGTACTAGGAACCCACTCAGGAAAAAAAATCTATAAGGGAAACTAATGTTTCAGATCTTAAGGACTAAGTATTGTTCACATTATAGACAGCTCACATCAAACCTTTTTAAAAATATGGTAATTCTAAGAAATGCACAGATATTTAGGGCAAATGCTCAGAATTTAGGACATTTATAGAATTGCACAGTTTCATACAAGTGAAGTTATCATCTGATTCCTTAGTCTCCACTGTATGAACAGGTCAGGGATTTGTCTTCCTTTCATCTCCCAGGATATACAAGAGCACTCTTAGTTCCCCTCTAAGTATCAATAATCCTATTTTAATGGTGGAAGTCTAGGGGATAGGAAGAGGAAGAGATTATAGCCATATTTCATGTGTTAAATCTCTGGCACACTACGGAACAGATGTAGTGTAGAGGTGAAGTGACAAGATTTCTCAAGAATAAAATCACTTTCTGAATTATTTTCTCTGCTTTTTTTTTTTTTTTTCCTTTAAATGCTCAGTTCTTTCAAACCTGCTATGCTTCATTTCCATTACACATATTGACTAAAACCATCAGCAATTAGCAACAACATTCTTTGTCTGGATTTTATTTAACCTGAAGGGACAGTTATGTGAGATGCAGTACATACACCTACAGGGAGAGCTAATTCCTGAGAGCTCTCCCATGAGAATTTGAATATCTAATTACACAGAAATGATGAAAGATTAATCATCTTGAACAGGATCCCACAGGTAACCTACAGCAGAGTGAGGAATCCATTAAAGACCCACTGGATCCTCCCCCAGTGCTCTCATCACCAACCCACTTCTCCCTCCCTCCTTCTGCTAAGCAAAGGATCTTCTGCTAAGGATCACGTGGACTGCTAAGAAAGTTTTGGCTGCTTCAGATGTTGCAACACAATTCAAATATATGCTATGCAATCTTACCTGGATGCATTGAGAGTCAGTCTTCAGCAATCTGCACAGGAGGCTTGAAGAAAGAGCCAAGTCTCTGTGTGATCTGTGCAGGTACAAAACAGCCGGGCACAATTTAGACTTTAAAGAACATTTGCCTTTATGGAAAAAACAAGAAAAAAAAAAGAGAGGGCAATAAGTTTACTGAACAGTTATTTACCTACTATTAGAAGGTATGCTCAATCAGCTGTCTACAAAATCTGCCTGGCTACCCAAATTTGGTGGCTTCAAGGGCTCAGAGGCAGATCTACAGCTGTCATCTAAGCAGAAGGAAGAGCACAGTGATATAGTGTAAATTAAACTGGAGGGAAGAACTGCATTGCACCCACTTTTAAAGCTCCTCTAAGAGCTGTGCAAAGTGGTGTGAGGAATAAAGCTAAACTGTCACAGGAAGACAAGCCAAGGGAATTTAGGTGGAGTGGTGATGATTCACATTGTTACAAAAGCTGTCAGTGGGAAACAGATTTTTCTTATTCTGCAGATTGTCTGTAAGATTTTGAGACAGAGGATGTTAAAGACTTAACAGCTTCTAGATCTCAATATCTGCGGTGTAAGGTTATTTATTATGAAACCTGAAATTGAGGGAAATTTGTGAAACTGCCTTTCTGCAACAGTTAAGGTAAGACTGGGCCTGTTTCTGTTTTTAGTGTTCCCATGAAATCTCATTGAAGGGAGAACGGAAAAAATACCTCAAGAATGAGTTCCAACACTCTGGCCAGTTCTGATTCAGTCCTTTCCGTTCATTTTTTTGGCCTGGATACAGCCCCAAGCACAAGTGTTATGATATGAAAAATATGCTACAGTTCTTGTACATGGCACTTTTCAATAGCATTAAAAAAAAAAAAAAAAACAAAAACAAACTAATAAAAAGCCAAACCAAATAATCTTTCATTTAACTGAAGAGTCAAGTTATCCTTAATAGTCTATATAGAAAATAAAATTGAAATTTAGCTCTGTGAAACTGATAATACTACTTTTGCTCCATCACCGTCAGGAATGCCATGCTCAGAAATTAAACTCTGCCTGTCCCAGCCCACAGCTCAGGGCAGGGCACAGCTGTGCTCCACTTGCCCTGTGGTGGCAACAACAGGGTGCTGCTGCTGAGGGGTGCAGGAAGGGCAGGGCTCCTCACCTGGGCTACTCCTCCCAGTCCTCTCTGTGCACCCATTAAAATAACACTGGGACACATACAGCTTTATGCACTCTTCATTGACATTGAATCATCCACGCAGAAAAGATTCAGTTCCTGACTCACACCAGCTCTCCATCAATATTTTTGGCCTCACATGAATTTATCTCAGTGACAAAAATGCCTTAGTCAGCTCTGTTTCTTCCTTCTCCTTCATCCCATTGCCAAAGCCTCAGTGCTCATCCTTCTTCCCATCACTCCCTTAGCAGAGCCCATTCAGTCATTTGTTTGGCCACTCAGAGAACAAGATCAGGGAACTGATCATGGTTAAAAACCAAAAAATACAAAACTTGCTGTCTTGTTTCTTATCCAGATCAATTGCCCAGTGAATTCACAGTGCAGCACACAATACCAGAACATCTGTGCTGGATCAGAGCACCAGTCCATTTGGTCTGGTGTCCTGCCCCAGCAGCAGAGCAGACACAGCAGATGTTATCAGGGCTACCATCCAGGAATGTTCTCCCAGCCTCTTGTGACTTGTGATTCAGGGATGTCTTGAGTGAAAATTAATGTTTTTGTATATAATATTCATTGATAGATTTTTCTTTCATTTATGTTTCTGATTGTTTTAGATTTTTTTTTAATCAAAGGAAATGTTTGCAACCCATATTGACTGTGGAACATAGTAGAACTGTATTCCTTGCAGTCAATGAAGTGCCTCTTCTTGTTTGCCCCGGGAGTAGTACCCAGTAGTTTAATTTCGTGGTCTTTGGTTTTTATACTGGAAGAAGCAAAGAGCAGCTGTATACCTTATTCACCTTTCTTGTTCCACCACCTATTTTATAAATCAATGTTGTAGATATCTCATTCAGCTCTTTTTCAGCCTCCAGAGGTCTTAAAATACACTCTTAAGGGTGTTGCTTCATATGAATAGACAGCAGAGATAGTAATGCAATGCAGATATAGACGTACCTGGCCAGGGATACTGGTAACTTAAATTGGGGACAGAAATGGTCATGAAATGAGCCTTTAATTAATAAGAAATGTGCATCTGGATACACAGTCCTGCCTGATGAACATTATTTCTGCTTCCTCTACCACTCCTTGACAATAACAACCAATGCCTTCAGCAGCTTTCCAGTTTTGTAAGTAAATAAAGAATTCAAATGAATGATTTAGTACATTTCCTTTAATTCTCCCATTGCTCAGTTCTCAACTGCCTTCTCTTTAATCTTCCCTCATTTGCAAAATGCAAATGTTTTTTGAAGACTCTATTGTGGCTGGTTGAAATGTTTCCTAAAATTCAATGTCCAGTGTTGCTTTTCATTGCTCTGAATATAAAATCTCCTCCACCTTCCTTTGTCTTGTTTTCTGTAGATCTCCCAGGACTTCTTGCTTCCCATTTGTTTATATTTCTTAAAAGCCTAAAAGCTACTCTTTATGATCTAATCTGCCCTTTGTCACTCTTTGCCTCTGCTTACAATAGGATTTAGCCTGTAGGCTCTTGCCAAATGTGTTTCTTAGATATATTTTCCCATGTCAGGGAGTCAGAGTTGTGCTACTCGTTACTTGCTATCTTAAATACATGTCTTCCAATACTGAAGTACTTGTGTTTTCTTGAGTCCTTCACCTGACAAATTCCAAAAGCCGTGAGAAAGCCAACATTTCTTGCTGCCCTGCTGAGCTGAGCCCTGCACGCCTCCAGCCCCAGCTGCTGCCCAGGCCAGGGCGCCGCGCTGCCCGGAGGGGCAGGAGCAGCTCCTGGTGCTCCGTGTTCTGCAGCCTCTTCACACACCAGCCTCATGGTGTGCTGTTCTTTTAGGCTGAACCATTTCCAGAGATCCAAGCAGGATTCAGGCATTCAAGGATTGTCTCATTTTGTGTCTCACCAGGCTGGTATTTACCTGAGCATCAGCCTGGGAGACACAAAATACGGGGTTGTGTGTTTGGAACAAGCACAGTTATAGAAGATTCTGCAGCTTCTCAGATCACTTTTGAGGCAGGGAAAGCAATGCTGTCCCCCACGGAAAATGTTTCTAGTCAGGCTTTTCTGGTGCACAACATCACCAAAGGGTCAGGACTGACATGGATTGATTTGAAATACATTTCTCTTCCCTGAGTGGAAGAAGAAACATATGTTTCTTAAAATGGCCTTTCCTGCACTCTTTAGGGGATCCTTTCCTTATTCAAACTGTTAGTGGAAGAAAGAAGGATGAGAATCTTTCTAAACAATTCTCTGAACAAGCTGATTTCTATTTTGTGCCATTGTGTCAGATGCAAGCAGTATGCAAGCATGGATCACTCATGGAGTATGACACAGAAATAGTTTCCAGCTTCATGCAGCTGTCCCTGTTCTTAACAGAGTACACCAGATGGTAGAGGAATACACAGAGAGAAATTTTCAATGTGGAAAAAAAAGGAAAAGTTTTTATTTAATTACTATTTTTGATGTCAATTACTCTTTTTTTTTTTTTTTTTTTTTGCAAGCTCCATTTTGGAATGGCTTGTGGCAATAATCACACGTTGGTGTGCAAATTAAGGTTTTATCACAGTGCATTGGGACAGAGAGCATACAAGCCGAGCATGCAGCCTAGCCTCTCAGCTTTGGAAAGCTGATGAGTGCAGCTTGCCTTTGAGATGTTTTCTTCTGCAGGATTGCTTTTTTCATCTTCCTTGGATTATGTACTGTGATCATATCACATCATCTGTTTAACTATGATACACTGTGACACCAAATCAGGGCCAGAAGAGCCCTGAACCAGGTCTCACTGGAAGAGAAGCTTCAGTTGCATCTCACTCCATCCCCTTCCCCCCACCACCTTTCCTGACAGCGCCCATCTTCTTTCTTTATTTATTGTGAAAAGGGGGAAGAGTGCTCTTTTTCTGCATGAAAATAGGGGATCAAAATGCATTTTTCCACACACGCATGGCTACTTCCAATAGGTAGGACAAATACATCCTGTCTTGCTTTCTCCAAGAGTCTATGCAAACATCTCAAAGTCACCTGAGCCACCCACATTCCTTTTGTTGCCCTTAGCTTCTATTAAATGGCCTTTACTGTAGAAGGCAAAATATTTACACTATTTCTTTCTGCCGACTCAATTGCTGCCTTTCTCCTGGTCTGTCCCCAGGACCCGGAGCCTTGCATGACAGTGCAGCCTTCTGCTTCTCTTACTTTGAGCACTACCAGCTGAGCTTTAAAAGTGGGCAATTGAAATTATCAGTCAGACAAAACAGGCTCCTTTTACTTCTTTTAAAAGCTTTTTAGCCCTTGTCTCAGAGCTTTTCTTGCTTTTCCTTCACATTGCCTTTAAAAGCAAGACTGACAGAAAAGATTAAGTTGCTTCTGGCTGCACAGGATAGAAGCAGATTAACGCAGCTGGATCCAACCCTGGGAAGCCCAGGCTGGATATGTATGTTAGCACAACCCCAGCAATGTATAAGCAAGAGTCGTTTGTGTTGATCTTTTTCAGGATGATGAGTTTGTGATTAACTCTTTTGTGTGGAGCTTGCCTGTGTAGGAAGCCGGCCCGCAGCAGGATGCTGATGGAAAATCTCCCGAGGTGTCAGCCCTCCCTCTCGCCACACAGAGCCCTGCAGCCACTCTGCTGCCTACAGCAGGGATTTTGTTTGCCCTCTATCACCTTTGAGGTTTTTTTTTTTTTTTTTCTGGGGACAGGAAGGCTGGGGAAGAAAGGAAATCTTCTATCTGAGCAAAATTTAGTACAGCCTTCTCGGCCGATGCCAAGGAGTAGGTCCAATCCTGCGTGGTGGACGTGCTCATCAAAGTTGCAGGAAAGTAATTAAACTCCACAACAAATGCAAAAGAGATGTTTTAGTGGGCAAATGGTGGGTTGTTTTCTTGTTCATTTATTTGTCTTTAGGGCTGAAGATTTGGGTTTTCAGCTTATTAAACTAAAATGACTGAATAAATAGCTAAATATCAAATAAAAATGTATATGTTTTGTGGTGCAGCTACGATCTATAATGTTCAAGAGACTGCAAATTCAGCAAACTATCTTAGTCAAGCTGCTAGCATCTTTCATGTTTTAATAAAGAAAAGCACAGTGGATGCTGCACTATGCCCATTCTCCCTTGCAAGGGGCTGGCCGCAGGAACTGCAGCAAAGGGCAGGAGAGGGCAGCAAATGCATCATTTCCACGTGTGCTACGTGTGGTTCCTGCTTGTGTTCCTGTTCAAGATTCCCGAGGGTGGGAGGATTGACCCTCCAACCCTTCCATGCCCCCAGTCTGCCTTAGCTGACTTGAGATAACATTATTTGCCAACCTCAAAGGGTGGTGAGGATAAAAGGGGCTCGACACAGCACTGCTGAGAGAGTGAGAGGTTTCCTTCCTGGTTAGAATGGGGCATTCAGAGCAAATCTTTGCTAACGAGGTGTATCTGCTGGATGAGCTCCAAGGCAGAGAGAAATAACATCAATATAGCTATTCCAGGGTTCACATCTGAATCCCAACCAATATATTGAGATGCCTTTTTTTTTTTTCCTTTTACATGGCATTAATCCAGGACATATTTACACATAACAGTTTTGAAATCTCACACACCCCTAGGCTGCATGAAATATTTCTATACAGCATAATTTTTCAGAGACAGTAAATCAGACCATCTCAGATATATACCTATACATTTTAATGAATGCACAATATCCCTGTCACTTCTGCCTCCCTTGTCTGATGACACATTTTCTCTATTTCCATCACATCTCCTTCCATATCAAGGTGAAGGAATGAAACTAAACACTGCTGACTTAACAGTAAATTGAGCAGGAAAGAGTCTACACTGGACTGGGGAAAACAATCATTCATTTTGCAGGCTTAGTGCCAACAGAACTACCTTGCAGCTCCAATTATCTGATATTTTAGTGATTACACTCAGTTAAGCAGGGATAATTGAAGCAATTTTCAGCATCTTCACCAGACAAGCCAGAGGCATGACCTTATCTTAGATAACAGAAAATGAGATTCAAATGTTTTTTGTTTTTTTTTTTCTCCCCAACAGTGAGCCGGCTTAATTACAGGAGAAAATTAGCAAAGGCAGTGGTCTATCTTCCAACTTTAAGCCTTCAGATTGTGTCTGCTGACTGACTGGGGGACATCACTAAGCACAAATTTAGGGACTTCATACAATTGTCTGGGAGCTCTGTGGTTGTATAATGGATTTTGAATGAGGGTAGTCTGAAACTTAAGGAAAACTATAAATATCTGATTGTAATTGTTATTTTTTGCACTTTTGCTGACTAGAGAATGTTCTACTTGGTATCAGCATCATGAAATAAATGTCCATACAAATGCTAAGGCTGATTTCATCAGACCACCTGCAGGGGAATGGGGGAATCCATGGGGTTTATCTGCCTGAACCCGAGATGCCCCAGGGTGAACTGCACCATCAGCTGTTCCAGGGCAACTGAATGTGCTGTAGCTGCTGCTCTCCAGCTCTGAAAAACAGTGTTTAATATGACTCCAGAAATCTATAGTCTGTCAACTAAATCGGGGGTCTTAATGGTGCTCAGAGAAACTTATGCCTTCCTGGCTCAAAAGACTGGCAGGAAAACATCAGTGGTGCTCCTTATTTACCATGGATACTGTTTTCTTTCAGCTCAGCACAGGAGCTGTGAAGAGATCACTCCAGGACTGCTCAAGATTTTGGCTGTTGCCACAATAATCACACTTAGGAAATAAGCTACACTGAATTTACCCCCTGCCTCTGGCAAGCCAGCAACTTACGCTGTTAGTTATATTTTGTATTGCTTTGACCATTTGGCTATAGCTCACACACAGCAGTTATTTGGTCTGGGATTTTCCCATTAAGTCCATAATATCACAAAGAAAGCCACTAGGATACAAATATTTTCTTTTGTTTTGTTTTAGCGGGGTTTAGTTGGTTTTTTGTGGTGTTAGGCTCAAGGTGTTCAAACCAGTGGGTGGGACTTGGAGGACAGAGGTCTTGAAGGCATCTCCGTCTCTGACCACCAGACATGAAACCTCCATGGCCATGTATCTCCACAGAAGCAAATCAATTTTTTCTAGGAAAAAGCTTAAGGGACTGAATGTAAAACATCTTAGGTCATGTAGAGAAACTGGGAGAGCCCAGCACATGCAAGGAGAGCATGTAAAGGCAGGGTGCCTCCAGGCCTTGCTGTAATGCCTGTAGCCTGGTTCCAGCTCTGATATATTGCATCACTGTCCAGCACCATGGCCTGCCTGGCTTTCTCTTAGATCCAGATTCACACGTGTCTCCTTGTGTAAACAAGGGCTGATCTGGGACTTACTCCTCATATTGTTTGGTATGGGCAACATGACAATCTGGTCCTTAAGACTCCTCATCATGCAGAGTTAAGGAAAATACATGTGTCTCACAGCTTTTAAATGCCAGCCATTTTAAATGTGGCAACCTTTTAGTTTCTGCTCATTTCTGGTTATCAACATGTTTCCCACCTCTTCCTGTTGTATTGAACTGGAGGAGACAAAACATCCTTCTGGACCCATCCCAACTACAGACCTCATTTAGAGTTCATCAAGTCCTGACACAGCTGAAGGTGTTTCAGGAAGATAGCACAGGCCACTATTCTTAGTCTGTAAGCCTCTCCATATTTTCTTTCTCTGAAATCACAAGAGGATTCCCAATTTACCTAAATTAACCTCCCCTATAAATTTCCCAAAATAGAACATCTCACTCTTTATCACTTGTTTCTACATAGAGATAGAACTGTAAACCAGCAGAGACTGGGACAAAGATATTTTTCATGGTCAGCATACAGTAAGACTCTCACAGAAAAAGATATTTGCTCATTTCTGAGACTGTCTTTTCATGGCATTTATTTAGAAGCCCTTATTTACTGAGAAGCTTTGAGACTTATTTAATTTATAGATCTTGCTTAGGACAATAGCAGTGGCTCCGGCTGTGAAATGCCACTTTGTTGCTTTTTGCCACTGCTGCCCAGAGCACGAATGCTCCTGATGGTGCCTATTTGGCTTCAGCATGTCAGACGCAGACCAGACAGGATGCTGAAGAAAGAAACTGGTGTCCTTCATTTTCAAGGCCTGGCTCATTACACAGGGTGATGAATTTGCCCTGTTTATAAATTCTGCAGCTACCACTTATAGCCATACCTGACATGAGCTTAAGGAGATGTGAGCAGAGCTAAAGTGATCTTCCAGGCAGTTGATGTTTCAGAAAAAATATTGTACAAAAAGCTTAGAAGCCCAGATTATACAAACACAGTAAATGTCACCAGCGCAAACAGCATCCTTCTTGTTAAACTCTTTTACACACTGGAGCCACTTGGACCAGCTAAAATATTGGGCAAAGACTGTGCCAGGGGAGGAGCAGGTCAGATGGGAATATTGATCTCTGTCTGAGGCAGCACATTCCCCAGTGTGCTGCCTCTGCAATGGGTTCCAGTGCACAGCATGGATGGATTTCTGCCAGAGCAGTTTCTCTGAAAGCCTTGTCTGCAGCTGGTGGGAGACAGAGATGTGGTACAAGAAGGCAGCAGCCCAGATAATCACAGGTAAAACTGGAAACACTTCTGGCACCAATTAGGCACTTCATTATTTGCACATCTCTAAGTACCTCTGTTGGAAATGAGTCACTCACTCACCTGCTCTAATAATAGACCACTTGGAGGTCACTAAAGTAAGATCACCTCCAGAAAGGCAGTTCTCCTTCCAGGGCTCAAGTCAATGTCTGAAATGGCTGAAAGCTGGCTAGGACCAAGCCACACAGCAGAATGTTGACACCAGTGACCACTGTGATGTCTGGCCCTCTGCAGAGAGCAGTGAGGATCTTCAGAGCTAACAGAGATCAGGCACAACTTTCCGATATTCACAATACCTGCGTTAAGAATCAAGCATGACTGAAATCTCCTATCAGAGAACTAGCCTGGTGAAAACCAAGAAAGGCCAGGTTGCTCGTTAGCAGGGTTTACTACCTCATGAGAAAGCATTTACATGCAGCTAGGGCAGCTTTGCCCTCCTAGGTTTTGCCAAATGCCAGAGACAGGTGCCTGTGCTGGCCCCATGCCACCCTGCAGTGCCACATCTGGAGCCACTCGGGGTGTAACGCCGTCCTCGGGTTCAGCTCCGGTGCAGCACGAGATCCACCTTCCCCAGCAAGTGCATGGGCAGAGGGGCCTCCCTCCTCCCTCCTCCCCATCCCAGCCACAGCAGGCACCTGTGCTTTGCAGACCCTGAGGGAACATAACAAGAATTGCTCAGGAAATGTTGGCCGCTGCACTTTCTGTTCTCATAGATTCACCAGCTGGCACGCCATGGTTAAACATTTGGGTCTGGACAAGCTGAACTCCTCACCTTTGAACTCCTGTGATGTTCAGGTTGTGGGCCCAGATTCACTCCCACTGTGAGTTACAATAATCTTATTTCCCTTACCTAATGCCATGCTTCTGGTGTAGGGCTGCAAGGAGAAACCAGCTCCACCTACACCTTCCCTGGCACTGCGCTGTGTGTGCTCATGGGTCTGGGTCTCTTCCATCCCAATGATCCCTCCTGCAGAGCAGTTCCTGGCTCTCTTGTGAGATCAGATGCTGCAGGATGCAAAGGCTGGATGCCCCATATGAGCTATCCTGTTTTCAATTTCTGCTGCCTTTCGACACCCTTTTCAGCTTTCCTGCAGAGCTTGACTAAACTAACCTTCAAAAGAATCACTACTGCTACTAAAGAAAGAGCATCTCAGAGAATACAGGTCAATGTTTAAACCACACACAGATGTTGCCTGTGGATTTCCCCAGCACTCAGGTGAAGGCCCAAAACTGGAATAGATTGCACATATATCCAGACAGCAGCAGCTTTTACTCAGTTGGTCTCTGGTTTCTGACACTACAGAGCTCACCTGAGTTCAGCTGTGCTTTTCTGACTGTTTTAAACACAACCCTGTAGATATTTTATTTCCTTCCCTTGCACCTCACAAATTAAGTGTTTTTCTTTCAGCTGGTGGAGAGAAAATTCTGCTGTGTGAAGCCACATGGGACCCTTGTGTCTGCTCTGGACATGGTGGCCAAACACCATTTCCATTACTTCACATAACTTTTAAAGAAGTTTTCCAGATAGATTCTTTCAGTAAGGTAAATAAAACAGATATTTTGTGTTGCTAGCTATTGTCCTGTGATATTAGGGTTTTTTCTCAGTGTTCCTGATCTGCTGTCTGCATTGATCTACTCTCATACACCAAAGTTAAAGTTTGAGTCTACAGCTTCTCTTTTCCATAGAAAAGTCTATTCCCCACCTTAGGGTGTGTATCTTTAATGTTTTGCCTTTCTCCCAGCCTGGAATATCATACAGGTAATGTCATTTCTGCTGCTATTTGTGGTTTATCTTCCTGCTCTTGGCCGTCAAAATGACCCAACCTGAAGTTAGGAGGCAGGTGCCAGTCTTAGGACATCCATTCCCTTGTGATAGAGACACCTACAGATGGAATCAACTCTATAAGGGATCACAGCAAGCTCTTCTCAGAAGAGACAACTTGTCACTGACAGGAACAGGCTCCACTGCAGACAGCCATCATCATCATCATCATCATCATGGGCTGGGTCCCTGCCTGTGCCTGCCAGAGTCAGCACAAACACTGAACACCATTTGAAAATCAATCACAAGGGTGGTTAAGCACATAGAGTGCATGTGCACCCACCTCATCCTCCCTTGGCTGATGATGTTCACTCACATGAGGAGCTGCTGGAGGTTCCATGGGAGTCTGAGACCACATCCTCTATGCTGATGGTCTAACATCTAACAGCAGACTTCATCAAAACAAATTTTCCTGTAACTTTTGCAATTAGGTTTTCCAGATGAAGAAGCCACACAGATATCATAGTTTGGAGATAAGAAGAGTGAGAGGCTGAGCTGCCATCACAGGAAATGCTTCCAACTGGGCTCAAAGAAGTCATCCAGCCCACTCTTCTGTGCAAATTTAACTTCAAAGATTCACTTTCTCACATATATTCCTCCTCTCTGGTAGCAATCTCTTCCTTTTTTCCCCAAGCATTCTCTTCCAATTCTTCATTATCCTCACTGCTAGAAAACCACTGCTGCTGTCAAGTTTCATTGCTTCCTGTCAGCTCACATGTTTCTGGAAAAAAAGATAATTTCTTTAGTTCATTTCTTTATTAGGTACACTGCCATTATGTCTGTACCAGGAACATCACTCAACATGATTATTCATATTTCACATGAGCAGTACAAGTTTCTGCATATCATTATATAGCAAAATAACTGGATAAGCTTATTACACTGACTGTCTATGGCATTCTTTATTGTTCTGATAAAAATTAATTGGTTTTTCAGTTCAGGCTTTCTCTGGGATTATTATTTGTTATTAAATAGAGGCTTTAATATTATTAAATCATCACCTGTACCAACTACTAGTTCTTCACCTGGAATCTAATAGTTTAATGGAAAAACACATTTCAAGGACTGTCTGGAAGAACCACAACTATGGGGAGCGTTCCTTTCATTCTACCTTCATCTCTCATAAGCTCTGAAAAAGTCATAACAGGAAATAAATGTAAAGGCATCTCAGGAAGCCATTTAATCCATCATTCTGCTCCAGGGCTGAATTTGAACTGAGAATTTATAAGAAATAATGGAAGGCAGCCTAGGGAATTACTTTCTTCCTGAGTCACCTAAATTTCCATTTTCTAAAGGATTTCAGTGCTTTGGTCTAGTTTACCTTACAAAAGCCATTTTTCTGTCTAGAAACATTAAAATTATGCTCTTCCTTCTATTGAAGGAGTTCTTTGTAACTGCAAACCTCATTGTACAGCTAATATTGTGTCAAGACTGTGAAAACACGCAGGTCTTACATAGCAACATCCTAAACCATGAGTGACACCACCATGTTGTTAGGAGACTAGAGATCTTCAGAAAATTTCATGTAAGGGGTTTCCAGCTCATGTTGATGAATTTACATATCAAACACTTCTGTCCAATACAACTGATAGGAGTTATTAGGCACCTTCCCTGCATCAATGTATTGACCAAAGAAAAAAGAAGTGGGGAGCTAGGCAGACATAAGAATGTCTTTTGAAGTAAGATAATAATAAAAGTCACTGATACCCAGTATCCAGGAGAAATCTGGAAAAAAATGGAAAAGATAGAGTAAGGTCAATAAATACAATTAAGGATGTGATTTGACCCTGTGTGAGGAAAGGTGATATACAGTAAAAAGCTTGACCTATGAAAGAGATGGTTTAGGGTGTCAGCCTTCATAGCCACAGTGAAGCATCTTCTTTAGGATGTGTCAAGTAGCTCTCTGCATCTCCTGATGATATGACTGGATGTGCTGGGGCTCAGTGTGATCCTGTGAGGTACAGGTGTTCAAACTGTAGTAACAGAAACTCAGTCATGTTTACATACAGAACTCTACCTAAAAACAATAGGTTTCCTTAGGTTTCATTTCCATGAAATGGCCATGTGAAATGGTGAGAGTAACAAATCCCCCTGAAGAAAACCAAATTTATGCCTACAACAGATTTTGCAACCTAGGAGGGGTTGGCTGATTGCCAGGAGGCTCAAAGCACTCATTGTAGACAGGAAAAAAGCACAGACAAGTGCTTCTGTTTCCAGCACTTGACCACAGATTGTCCCTGGCTGATTTCCTCCAGCCCCTCTGGTTTGCAGGGTCCCTGTCCCCAGCCACTTTCCATCAAACCTCTCACATGCAGAGCAGAGGAAACACACCCAGTTCTGGGATCAAACAGGGTCCTACAAGAACTTCAGTCTTTTTCCTGATGATTTCATGTCCCTGTGTGAGATTTTAGAGGGAACAAAGAAAAGATTCTCTGCTTCCAGTAGAAGAGAAAGGGACAAGATATGGTACAAAGGTGGGAGACAGAAAACTTTTCTGTTGTTTGCAAGTGTACCAGTTAATCTGGTAAAAAAATGTTTCTCCTGACTAAGCTTATCTCTCATCACAAACAATTGACCTGTCATTATTACTTTAGTGTAATTTAAAACACCCTTTACATTTTTTTAATCCATCTGTTCCTGTAGGGATTATAAGGCAAGCAAACTGATTATCACCTTGCCAACACTTATCATCAGGTGGCTGTGACTGTTTAGATTGCTGTCCAAAGACAACAAGAAGTACATTAACAGAGAACAAAAGGTACTGTTTTAAAAAACAACGGTTACCATTAAGCCCTCATGATATAGATCAGATAAACCCAGTGATAATGTAGAGATCATGACCTCTGGGTTTCCCACCAGGCTCGTTGCAATTTTATCTTATCATCACTGTATAACCTAATAAATCAGTGTATGCACAAAAACATTGCCAGTTAGCATTGCCTTTCCAAAGGCTGCTTTGCAGTGTTGATTGCTTTAACTGCACATCCGCTAATTGATTTTGATTGGTTTAATAGGATGTTCAGGGGTTGGGATTTTAAAGAACCCTGGGATGAAGTGGGTTCCTGCATGAGTTTCACCAGCTGTGTTAACAAACAGGAGGCAAAACAGATGGGTGACAAAAACATAGAGGGCTCAAAGCACTGCAGGCTATCAATTAGCACCTCAAAATTTACCAATGCTTAAATAAAGTGAACTTTAACATCTCCCTAAGAGCAGAAGGAGATCATGACTATCATGACACACCAAGCTGTACAAGAGAATATCTGTATTGCAGGGCATAGATTTGTGTGTCCAATCTCTCTGGGTTTTGCAGGATATTCTGCCTGTATGGCTATTGGCCCCAGACTCAGGCATTTAATGTTGATTTGCCAGACACTGATCTTTGCTGGTTGCAGTGAACAGATTTCAGTCTTGATTTGGAGTTATTGACAGCATCTACTGAGGAGGCAAGTAAAGATACACAGGGAAAGCTTTCTAACTGGATCTAAACAAAGCTAAGATCAGATAGATTTGCAGGGGTTTTGGGAAGGAGAATAAATATTTTTGTGTCTTCTTCCAGCATTTCAAGTAATGTAGAGATGGTGCTTATCTCGTATTCTGTGTTAGTGGAAAATTTTGGTGCTGAAATATCAAGGAGTACATTTGGAGTTATCTGATCTTGCTGTAAAAAACTAGCAAAATAGAAACTACAATATTAAATTTAGGCATAAGGCTGTGAGAGACTAAACTTGAAGAGACCATGGAATAGATAAGGAACAGGTTAACAAATCTGCCTACTGCAATTTGAGTCCTCCACTCTACTCCATTCCTGGAATTAACAACCTGTTTCTGCAACAGAAAGGTGTGTTCAAATAAATAAAACAATTTTCTCTGAAATGGCTGAGGCCTGAGAAGACATTGTTTTTCCAGCTTTGCTTTGTTCATTAAGCAGTGTCTTAGAGGAGGAGCAGTAGTGACAGAGAACCATTACATCTTAAACCATTTCCCTTGAACACATCTTCAGTGCCCTCCAGCACAGAGACACTTCAGCAGAGTGAGGTTCAACCAGCATCTAAATGTGTCAAGTATAGATAAAAAAAGTAGAATTGAATCCTCAACCCTTTCTAGAAATCAAGGCTGGCCTCTGAACCAGCTCAGGTGGTTCTCTCACCAAGTCTGAAGGGTTGTGACAAGGAAATTTCCAAACTTGGCATTGCACCTATTTTTCATATCACAGTTGTGTCAATGGGTCACTGACACATTAAGTAGTTTGGGTTGAAGGGACTCAAATTCATGGCTTTGCCTGTAAGAAAGCATCCATCTGGCTAGGTCAGGTCCCCTATATTTTCAGTGGGATCTGTGCCCTGATGCAAATAAAAACACAGAACTTGGGGGGCTACCAAGAGAGGAAGTTCTTTCCCAGAGTGTTTGGGATGAAATATTCCACATTCAAACTAAACAGGGAAGTCCCAGGTGAGTCTTAAGTGTTGCCATCCATTAAGTGACCACTGAAATGTACATTCTTAGACTTGGCTTCTTAAGAATTTTCTCAGATCTAATCCTTCTGACCTTTATGCTTTCCCAAAAATTATCAAGAACCCCAGGTTTTCTTATTGTAATTAAATTATCAACAAATACTTATTTTATTTGTTTAAATCGAGTTCCTGAAATCTACAGGGTGGGCAGAATATCAGCAAGAAAGCTTAGACTAAATAAATGTGGGGGCAATGAATAGTAGGGTTGTTAAGAGAAGCAGATGGTTAGGAATTGAATTTATTTGAATGACATATCTAAAAAAATTTAAAAATAAATAGAAATCTCTAGACAACTGGGATTTTTAGGGAGTTTTGACATCCCATATTCCCAGTCAGGCAACCCGGTGGGTACTTTTCTGGATTGTCTTCTTCCATCTGACTGGGAAAACCAATACTTGTGGATGCTACAGAAAGGATGTTGATGCCTTTGCATATCCTTTGGCTGCACTATTTCAAGGTTTCAGAGGAATTTGGTTCAATTAGATTATATGAGGGGATGGTTAGCTGACATTTATCAGTGCATTTGGTCCTCCAGTAATCATGTTAACACATCCACCCAGTGCTCACTCCCACCAGTAAGATCAGAAAATAGCTGTGTGCTGTGTCTGAAGATCCACAATCCAAATACTCCCATGTCAGACATTTTTATTACCACTTCTTTCTAGGCTTGATGAAAAGTCTCACCTACTTCTGCATGTTCCTGTGCCCCATACTGTGTCATCTTTGCTGTTTTCTTGCATTTAACACAACAGAAATCATGACTTCTGGATAAATGAGGGCAAATTAGTGCTGTGAACAGGGAAAAAGTGAGGGGAATAATGGGAGAATGTTGGAACTGGATCCACAGAAGAGCTGTAGTCCTAGACTTAGAATAGTCAGTTTATTTTTGCTTCCTTCTTAGCACAATGATTTTCTTTGGATTTCTTCTGAATTCAGGGTCTAGATAAATTAATTTAGTGAACAGATGATGAAACTCAAGATATTATTCCACTCTCTCCCAGAGCTAGTTCAGCCCTGAGAGCTCATTTTGAACTTCTCAGGAGGTGGTTTGGAGCTAAACCATCAGATCCTCTGCTGAAGTAGCTGAGGATTCTCCTCAAGGCAGCAGCATCTGACAGGAGAGCAGAGCTGAACAAAAAGGAGATGCAATAGCCTGACCCACCACCACAGCTAATGGAAGGTAATGGAAAATTTGTGTCCAAGTATTTTCTCTTACAATTCTTTTCTACTTGATTGTTTAGAGGTAAGGAGACCTCTATTATTACTGAAAACTGCCTGCAGAAATACACCTGGCCTTAATTTATTGCATCTGCCTGTGTCAAGAGGCACTAAGAGCCCAGTGTGGATAAGCCCAGCTATAAATAGCCAGTCACATATCCAGTTTAAATTTAGATACTTACTTGTAGAATATTGCAGAATCCAACCAAATTCAGCTCAGTTGCACCCAAGCTGGAAGCATTGTGAAGGCAGGGCACAACTCAGGAGTATTCCCAGACACTGGTGCATCTACAGAAATATGACTGTATTTTAAAAGAATAACACAAAGAGAAACATTTGCAGGTATTATTAATGTTCTTAACAGCTGTAAGCAAAAAGCTCCCATGAAACCTACTAATATTGCTAAGTTTGAGAATTTCCCTTCACAGATGAATTGGGAATTTGGGAATTTCCCTTCACAGCCTTAGCTGATGAGAGCTGGTTCAGAGCCCTGAACCAGAAATGCTGAGGCTGGAAGTATTCTTTCTGGGCAATGTGGCAGGGGCTGGCCCTGCTGTTTGCAAAGGCTAGACACATCCCTCCTGCTGCAGAGACATGAGCACAGGGCAGGCTGGGTTCCCTCACCTGGGTGCAGGGACAGCAGCAGCTCTGCAGGCGATGCAGTCAGAGGCACTGAAGGACTGTAAAGACCCAGGTGATGCAATTAAAGATTTTGGCATCAGTTTCATTAAAGCTCCTTATTTACACATCAAAACAACCTTGCCAGATACAGCATTACATATCTGAGTGACCAAAAATGCAGATGTATGATTTACAGTGCTTTCATAACAGTCTTGTGAGTAAATTCATGCTCATGGTTAGCTTTCCTACAGAAGACTAAAGGCTGGCTACTAGTCAGGGGACAAAAGTGAGATCAGCATCACTGAGACCAGTTTCCCTTGTACAATCAGTGTGTTTTATCTCTGCACAGGAGGAACCAGTTCATCACCAGCCCCTCTGTGGGGGCTGCCGACAAAGAGGCTAATCAGTCCCAAATCATGTGGCTTCCTGGAGCAGACACATGACACTGAGCCTCAGACCACCAGCTCTCTTCTCACAAGCCACAAAATGTGCATCACAGGGGTATGATGTTCTGTTCATAAGACAGAGGTGAAAGGCTCTATATCCTATTACACATCCCCTGGGCCAGCCAGTCTCCTTGTTTACATTTTTGTCAGAAAAAATCAAGGATGTTTTTACATTTGTGAATGGAAAGGCAGCAACAGGAGTGCATGTGAAATGGTATTTCTTAGTCCCCCAACTGACTCAGTGTTGGATAGCAGCCAAGGAAGGAAGGCAGTTGCCAACTTTCCAGCTGTGAGAACAGGGACATGCTAAACCAGGGATTTCTCTGGCACCAATAGAAACAATGAGGAATCTCTGTGCTCCTGAAGCCACCTTCTAAGCTGATTGCTGCATCCTGTGCAGGTCTAGGCTGCCACACAGATCCAGGAGCATGTGCCTCTTGGTGGCTTCAATAAAGAGCATGTCTTGGGTCCTGAGAAACGGTCCAGGTTTGGAGAACTGGACTCATCAAATTCCCTCCATGGTATTTGGAAATATGCTTGTTTTTCACACTGTGATATGGGATCATACATCCCAAGACTCCTATTGCTGCTGGAGTTAAAAGTACTTAACCTGTGAAAGATCCTTCTTAGAGTAATCAATATGAGTAACTCAGAGAAAACCAGCATTGGTCTATAATGCTGAGTTAAATTCACCAAAAGGTATTTTCAGTCTTAATGATTCACCCATCTGTGCTGTTCAGCCAGTTAACTAGTTTCTGTCAAGATTTTGACCTGACTATTTAGCTTTTTCCAAAGTGAGAAACAATTAGAGGAACTAGCACATGTCTGGGAGGAATGCTGACCAAGTCTGGGTGCAGATTTCTCTTTGCTTTGGGAGTCAGGAGAATCCCTTTGTCTGTCTTCTGTAAGCTCATCTGTAGGTTTGGAAGATTAGAAAAGTACATGTGCAAGTCATTGCACACCAGCTGGCCTCAGTGGCCAGGGACAATCCCAGGTGTGTGTCACTCAGTGGGACAGTCACAACCTCAATGTCTGACTTCAAAGTCCAGTGCAGTGCTCTGGTATTTGTTGCTGCTGCAGGAAGCTTCACAGCAGCATGCAGAGAGACACGTCCTCTCTCATATGCTCAGAGATCATCTATTTCACAACTGCATGCAGGTGTCCTTCTTACAGACATTTGGGCCCTCAGTTCCACTCTTCTCTCACCTCTTTGTATGAGAAGCCAACATTTTGGTACAGGACATGATGGACCATGTGTCACAGGCTGTGGTGTCCTAAGGGAAGAGGCCCTCAGACACTGTCCTATGGATTGGACTTTTCTGTTCAATTGCCTTGTGGTACAGCCCCAGATCGTCTGGAAGAGTTATGCAGGAAAAAGTTCCTTGGGCACAAGCCACAGGTGGGATGAACTGTTTTGGACCTAAATACTGTGTAAAGTCTTTTATGCCTGTTGTCTGTCTGAAGGCTTTTAACTCAGTTCACCCATCACACCATAGTAATTTCCTTGAAGGAACCAATTTAAAATATACTCCCTTCTTGATCTGAAAAACAACTTCACTTATTTCAGTTCCACCCTCTATTTTCCACACCCCTCCCTCTTCTCACAACTGGTTTGTTGCCTCTGCTCCATGTTCTGCCTCCTCCTTTTCGTTAGCTCTTTTGCTTCCTCATCTTCACTTCTGTCCTTCTCTTCCACCACCCTACAGAAATCCTCTCCAGCTCCTTCCTCCCCATGTCTCAATAGCCAAAGCATTTTTTCTGCTTTGTTGTTGTAACTGCCTGTGGGCAGCATGACAACACAAAGACTTCACTCTGCTGAAGCATGCAGGAGTCTTGCCACTGACTGCTGACTCTCCCAGTAGAGCCAGATTTCTCCGAAGTTTGGTGATTTCTTTACTTTTCTGCAAGCAAGAAAGGCATGCATGTAAACCAGCTCTTCCATAGGATTCATCAAAAGCCAGCAGGAGCTGATAAGTGAAATGTAATTAAGATGTGATTATAGAATGAAACTTACAATTTAGGTAATTTCCTCTAAACCTTTCTGAGTTCTCAAGTTAACTTTGTTTGGGTGTAAATAGTTTGATATGGATCCCAGACCACCTCAGATGTTTCAGTTTGTGTGAAGTTCTAGGAAAGGTACTAGGAAGGACGGCTGCAATCTGCTGCTTTGGCCCAAACATAATCTGCACCAGATTGCCCAAGTTTCTGAACTTCACAGCATCATAAATCTATGCAATTATAAATGCAGAGGCAAGAAGTATGTAGGTTCAATGAAAACATTTGAATTAACATTATGTAATGATAAATTGATTCCCATAAAAGCTACAAGAAGTCTCTAGAGAGTAGCTCTTAAACAATGACCAGAAAAAATATATATACCCCATACAGCTAAAAGCTTTCTATGCTGTACCAGGATGTTTTTGCCTTTTAAATTATATACATTGGATTATGGCTGTGAGGCCTTAGGAAAATTGTCAGTGGAACTCTTTAATGCAAAATGTCCAAAGTCCACCTGAGAACAAATGAAGCCCTGAGGCTCCCTAAAAGGAGGACTGTAAGGTCTCTTTCTTTATATCGGCACTGGAAGTCATAGTTAAATCAACTAGAAAAAAAGCTGAGCTATTAAAATATCCTTTTGCTTATAGAAAACATTCATCTCCCTGGTTCTTTAGGCACTGCTAGGTAAAGAACTTCATCTGCTCCAGTTTAAGGGGATGGCTAGGTCCTGATTGACTTAAATGGGGAAATGGCTGGGCCACAAATGCAGAACAGGAGGAAGCTGATTGAAAATGGCTTCATATTTCTGTCAGAGCAAAGGAAAATATCTGTAAACAATTTCCTTCTAAGGCCTTTCAGAACTAAAGTCATTAATGGAAAGCAACTGGCAGAAAAGCAACAACCAACACACTGACTCGAGAAAAATAAACAGAGCATTTACACAACCATCTTCCAGGGCAGCCAATGTCTTTCTCACACCTATATTTACTATTTATTGCTATTTAAATCTGAATGCATTGAACAAATGTAATTTTTTCTTTTTTCTATAACATCACCTTTTCTACCTTCTTTTCCAGCATCACTAAGGCTGCACAACATATAAGACACTTAGTAACCTTTGACTCTTTTGACAATTATTTAATCTTATATCATCCTGTTGTGTCTGTTAAAGAAATAAGGCACAATGAGTGTGTAAGCATAAATATTAATAGCAAACACATTCTGTTTCTCTTGAAATGTGTAAATGAATGAAGAAAAGATAGTGCTTAAAAGGAAAGCAGTCCTTTCTTCTGTAAAAAAAAAAAAATCCTAATGTTCTTATCTTTCCTGTTCTTATCTGGTACAGAGCACTTTCAATCCATCAAGACAGTACTCTTCTTGTCTAATCGAACTGCTGAGAGATAAGAGGTTTTAGGGCTTCCTGACCATTGTTTGAACCTTTTTCTTCCTTGCTCAAAGAGGAAAGTCTTGAAAGTCTCTAAAGCTCCAACTGTAACTAATTAGGGAATCTGAGGAATATTCAGTTCAATGCAGAGGTTAACTGAAAAGGAAAACTTCAAACCATACAGACATGACCTTAATGGGAGATTCAGATTTGAATTAAAGCTATAGTAAGCTAGTCACTAGAGAGTCAAGCTTCTTTTCTTCTTACTTGGAAAAGTTCAAAAACCCACTCTTAAGCATGTAAAGAAAAAAAAAAAAAGCCAAACCTTAAAGGGGTTTCCCACTTGTTATCTATTTTTATCGAAGTATTGAGCCATTTTAATGGAGATGGCAAATGGCTGGGCAATTAGCTGTATTAGTTGTGTAGACCTATATCTTCTACCAAAATGGGGAAAGTCTCTGAGTGCACAGAAAAAATGAATTCTGTTTATTAAATAACTGTAACTAGCTCTTAGAATTTAAATTAAATGCCTCTCAAGGCATAATATGACATTCCAGAAAGAGAACATTACATTTGCTGACTTTATTCCTTTCTATTATATTATTTGTTTATGTGAGAAGTAATTTTAAGCAAAAGCATGCTTAGCAAAGACCAAAAGACAGTGAACAACAGATTCTAGAGAGTTGCATGATTTTGTTTTATCCTAACTGACTTTCAGTTCCTCGTAGACTCAATAGACTAGCATTTAATTAGTGAACCTTTTAACATTATAACTTCTCACTGGATTTAATGGCAAATTAAAGGGGGAACACTTCTCAGAATTTAGTTTCCTGCTTTTAAAATTAAATTTTTTCTTGTCCTGTAGAATTTTAAAATGTCATCAGGCTTTTACTGTTTGCAGTTCATTATAAATCACATAAAACTCATTAAATATGCCATTTTTCATCATGTCGTGTATATTAGTGAAATCATTACAAATGTGTTTCAATAAATCACCAGATCAACTGCCACAGAAAAGCCAACAGGAAAGTTAAAAATAACCCTTCTTTCATGGTTTCCCACAGTAATGCAACTGTCTCAAACTCTAGGCAATTTTTTTATAGTCCTTTTTTAATAGTAGCTACTTAGTTGAATTTCCGCCTTCATATTTGGGTCGTTTCATCTAGACATGAGTATCAGTCCCAGCCTGATTGTTTGGACTCAACTCTAATTTCTCCCAGATTGTCCAAGGAGAGTGTACTTTACAGAACTTTGTAGCTAAAAAGAAACACACATCAAAAACTGCAGCCCAATAACCTGCACTGAGGCAGGATCAAGCACACTAAATCCTCCTCAGCAGAGGGTCATCTGCCTGTTCTTGAAAACATTCAATGAAAGGTTTTTCACACATAACTTGCCAGCCAGTATTTCAGAGCCCTTATATAAGTAAAGGAAAAGAAAATATTCTTTTCCAATATAAACCTTGATTATGAACAGACTTATTCTCTCCCCTAGTAAACATGGGACACAATGGTTTCCTGTCCTTCCTTGTAGCAATATTAACATAAAAGAAGCATGCCATGTTTTCCTCAGTCTTCTTTTTTTAGGTACCCAGTTCCTTCAGACTTTCCATATATGTGCTTTTCATCCCTTATCACTGAGGCACCAGGCTTGGTCTTCACCAGCTTAGCTACATTATCTGAACCTTGCTCTGACACTCCTAACACTCCTGAAATGCCCCCCTGCTGAAGAAACGCTGAGGGATGTGGGTTGCTCAGTCTGGAGAAGAGAAAGCTCTGGGGAGACCTCATTGCAAACTTTCAATATATTAAGGGCAAGATTTAATTGCAGAGAGAAGCATTTACCAAGGCCTGTTGTGACAGTGCAAAGGGTAATGGTTTTAAACTGAAAGGGGTAAGTTCAGGTTGGACATTAAGAAATTCTTTGCTGTGAGGTTGGTGAGGCACTGAAAGGGAAGTTGTGGATACCCTGTCCTTGGATGTGTTCTAGACCAGGCTGCATGGGGCTCTGAGCAACCTGGTCTAGTGCAAGATGTCCCTGCCCATGGCAGGGTGGGGATACACAGATGACCTTTAAAGGTCTCTCAAAACATCTCAAAACATCCTGTGATTCCAATGAAAACCAGGGATCAAACAGAAATAAATATCTAGAAAAGAATGGTCTTGGCTCACAAGGAAATGCAATTTATATTTTTATTTTATTTTAGCTCTGTCATAATCTCCAAATTCACTTTGCTGTACTGCTTTCACTGCCAATTACTCCAGCCCTGCATTTGTGGATTTGATATTCACCTCAAATTGTTCCTATTACACTTGTTCTTGGAGATTTTCCACCCATCTCTTTTGGGTCACCTACCCAGTTTGACAAACTTTTTATTCCCACAAAGGGGTCCACTCATGCTGACAAACCATGGTTCAAAGTCACTGGTGCATCCCACTGGGACTGCAGGAGTTCAGCTTGTTGCAGTATTGGTCACATATTTATGTGCTGTTCTCTTTTACCTGTACCAGAAAGGAGTATGCAGGAGCTTCTTTCTTCTACAGCAGGGGAAACACTCCATAACCTCAATTTTGCTGATCCAGTATAAAACATACAAGCTGATGATGAATATTTTAAGGATCAGGAAATGAGGACGTTACTGCATTGTGTACAAGGCTTCTAGACCTTTAGAAAATGTTTAGAGAAACATTTTGACTGCAGAAGCTGATCATAGGCACCAAAGGACTTCTTTAGCTGGAAAAAGATTGAGACATAAAAGGAAAGAGACTTGGCTTTACTAAGTGCATTTAAACTGTCCTTTTAATAATAAACAGTTGTCTTCAAGATGGGATAACTTTTAAATATAAAAAAATAACACACCACAGGGAGCTGAAAGGAAAAACAAATTTAATTATGTATTCAAGACCATCCAAACCACCCACCCACATAATAAGTGTTTGCTGCCTACACAGACACTCTCGTTGCCATGACTTAGCCAATGGTCTTTGTTTGAAAAGTAAACACCTTTGTTAAATAATAAAAAATATTCCTTGAAGTGAATAATCAAACTACTTTGGCAACATCCTGCTCCCTCTGAAATCAGCGGGCTACTTTCAGCAGGATGGGTGTTAAATTCTTGCTTGTCTGATTAAGAAAAGCTGGGGTAGCTGCAGGGAGGCTGTCGGGAGCTGGGCTGAGCCGGGCGATGATGAGGAGCAGCCACGGCTGAGGAAGGAGCTGAGGCAGGAGCAGCAGAGGTTAAGTCAGAGGTGGCAGGATGACTGGGGGGCTGTCAGAGCCTCTGTATTCCTCTTGGTGAATTAAATGTTGAATTCAGTTTTAGAGACTGTCAGCCTCAGTGCCTGGGAGTTTTTGCTGTTATTATTTGGTTTTTAGTATAGATGTAGCTCTTAAGAGCCGACTGTCTTTGTCATAAACCATTTTATCAATGGGCTTAAAAGTAAATTGCCTCCAGTGCAGTGTAGCAGATGCACATGGCAAAGCAGCCATAAATCACTGTGGTCTGAACAAAATGCTGATTAATATTCAGTCTGTGTGTCATCATACGTGGCTGAGCCTGCTGGTACTTCAAAATTACAGACACTGAGAGGCTTAAGATTTCAATGAGCAGAAGAATGAATCTAACAGGGCTGTGCATAAAAAGCCTTTCCAAATACCCCAAAATGAGGGTTCTCACCCTTCTGAAGTCAGCAAAGTTTGCGAATGATAAGGTAGAGCTTTGATAAGTGGGAAAAGATTGGTCAATGCTGCAAGAGAGAGGAAACATTGCCATTTTATCTATATATGTTTTATCTATTAAGGCAGATATTTTTGGTAGCATGTTTTTAATAACTGGAAACTAGAATGGCAACTGATATCAGTTTGGTTCTCAAAAAGTTGAGTGCTTTGTTATGGTACACATAGACTAAAGCTTTTTGGAGCAGGCAGTTGAAGGGACCAATGCCATGGGCCAATATCTGCAACAATTTCTGAGAGAGTGCTAATTTCAATTTGTCATAGACATTCCTTGGTAGTTGATATATTCAAGAAAATATAGACAAGAAAATATCAAAAGTGACAAAAAACATCTTGAAAACTGCCATTTTTAGAGCCATGGTTTGCAAAAGCAGGAAACACAAGAGTGCTGGGATTTGGGGAGTGAGAGATTTTGGAGGTTTATGAGGATGCTACACCAAAGGAAAGGCAAAAGTAGCAATAACAACAACAACAACAACAACAAATATCTTGCAATGGCAAGCATTCAAAAGCCCTCATGCTGAGAGAAAGAGACATTAAGTCCATCTGAAAACTAGTGAAGGGAAATGGATGCCAGCAAAAATAATTACTTTGTAGAGATAGAGACAAATTTTTGGAAACAAACTGACAGGCTACTGAAGGAATCATACATTTTAACTTGCCATGGCAACAGAGTCCAAAATAAATGTCGATGCAAACAAAATGAATAAAATAAAAATAAAAAGCTCTTTACAAATCTAATTGCTTGGGAGGAGTCAGGGAAAGGGAAAGCATGCACTAGAAACAGTACCCTTTCAGCCCTGCATTTCTAAAGATGCAGGGGGCAAACTCCAGATCAACCCAGCAGTGCCATACTGAAAATGCATGGTAACTCATTAGGATGTAGTGATTTCAGTGAGAAAGAAACACTGAGAAATATGGAATGGAGTAGAACTAATGTGAACTGGTAGCTCTATATGCCTGTCTTGAATAATCATTCAAATAGCCGCTTCAGAAGAACCTAGGAGAATTAAGGGTGTAGAAAAATACCTTGAAATAAGTGAAAGCCATTAGGCACTGCAGCTTTGCAAATGACACAATTCCTTGCTGGTATGGCAATGACTTGGCTAAGAGAAATATTTTAGAATGAATGTGTCCACGATGGTCAAATGTCTTCCAGAAGCTTCAGCCAAGTCAAATGGAGGGATATGCCTTCTTTTCTTTTTCTTTTCCATTCAGGCACATGTGCTCTGTT
Organism: Lonchura striata; assembly: GCF_050655825.1. NCBI lineage: Eukaryota > Metazoa > Chordata > Aves > Passeriformes > Estrildidae > Lonchura > Lonchura striata. The sequence continues at coordinate 144,234,488 of NC_140704.1, read as the reverse complement.
TTCAGCAGTTTTAGGTTTCTGTGTTGCCACAGCTCCTGATAAAAGTAAGGAGCTGAAGAGTGAGGAGTACTTTCAAGGAAAGACCTTTTTGCCCTTGCCTGAGTGAATCTGCAGAGGTCTTGGGAGCACTGCTCAAGCCCTCTCCTACAGGAAGCCCTGTTCTGCTGCCCTCCAGGGAGCTCAGTTTACATTGCTGAGGGATTTTGTTCACTTCAGTTATTTGTTTGAAAGATTTCAATTACTTGCCAAAATCCTTCTGAGGTTTAGGCATGGTTTGTTTTACCAGGAAACCAGGGTTTAATCTACAGACATATATTTTTATACCCTAAAATCAGAGATTTACTTATTTGAGAAAGAGAGGGACATTTCATATGAGAGGTCTAAACAAATATCTTAAGAGCCTGCTGTCATGGACATACACAATTACACAAAGATTCCCTGAGGGATCAGGGAACATCAGTCTGACCCTGTTAAATTCAAATTTTGCATTCATTCAGTATATGCAATGAAGATGTGAGTATCTTGGTCAAAAGTGAATTAAAGTGCTTTGAAACAGCTGGGCTCATCTGGTATTTTACCAGGAATTCAACCTTACACAGAACCAGGAGAGCAATGCTGATTTTTTTTTTTTTAATCCTTGTAAATACTGTTTTACACTTTTCTCAGAAAACAAACCCAACACAAACAAAAGCCCATACAACAGACTACAATAAAGATTTCTGGTTCTATACTGAGGTATTAAAATCAATTTATATTAATACTAATTGCAAACATAGCTCCTGGATATTCTCCTAAAATCTTTGTGAACCTGGAGAGAAATTTTTATGCCTTGATAATATAATATCCTTTTATTTTTCTCTTGTAATTCATAAATGTGTCTGAATAGGAAAAAATGCCATCTCATGACACAGCACTGGAAAACTGATCAGGTTGTTTAATCCACAGACTATTTTTACAGTAATTTTCCATATGATTTTTCCTTCTGGGAACATCTGATAGTAACTGTATGATTTTCATACCAGGAAACCATAAATGAAGAAGGCACTTGGCCAGACTGTTATGTATTATGATAGGTAATAGTCAGAATGTGCCTCACATTCATATGAATACGGTGTATCAGGGATGTTGACACAAAGCTTCAGATTTGCTCTCTGTGTATCTAAAATGCACCCTTGCAAATGAATGCAGAACTATGAGGTTTTGAAGACAAAAAGACTTTTAAATAATTCTAGTTTCTCTCCATGCCAATACAAGGTTGCTTTTGGATATATTGTCACATATGCGTCATTGTTTTTTCCCTCCTTCCTTTTGTCTTACTTCACATATATGTTAAATAATTAGCAGCAAGAAGCCTGTGTAACCAACACTGTGGTACTGGAAAGCAGCAGAAGCAACTCTGAATTTCCTGACTGCACTGAAAGGAGCCCAGCTGGTCAGTCCCTCCTGTCCTCTTCCTCCCCCTTCTCAAATCCAACCAGAAGATTCAGCCTTCACATGCCAAGATTTCTGTCTGTGAGCACACACAGGTTTCCAAGTAAAGCAGTGCCAAGCAGAGACTGCTGCAATTAATACAATTAACAGAAATCCAGCAGAATGCTGACTCAAAGCCAATCTGTCCTTTCAGGAAAGGTTACCCCAGCTCCAGCTGCAGCCGAGAAGTCCACATGCTCCTGGGGTTTGCCTTGTCACAGACAGGGTGGCTCACATTTCTGGATGCTGTGTGTGTCACGCTGGGAGATTGCACAGAGCAATCAATATCTGCCAGGCGCCTGACCAGAGCTCTTCTGGCAGCTCCAGTGGCAACGCCAGCAATGATCCTGTGTGTGAATGGGGAGTTTGGTCTTGCCGGGAAGCAGGAACCACCATGGGAATTACAAGGAGGGGCAGCATATCTCAACAGGAAAGTCATCCAGGAAGTTTCATTTCCAAGAACCAGCTGGTAAACAGTTTAGAGCACCCTGTTCACATCTGTAACACTCAGCAATTAATGAGGCACTCATATACCTATAAAATAACCAATTCAGTCCTGTTTATTTATAGCACTGTTTGAGCACTTTGTCGCTGTTTTTGAAGAGGGAAAACTAGACTGAGCCCCAGATACAAAACTGGGGAATGCTGACACTGTAGAGTTGCCTATCTCTCCTGTTTAACAAGCAGTGGTTATGGTTTTAATTTAATGTCAAAGGTGTTCGGAGTGGCTATGTCAATGCCATTGACATAGCCTGAAATACCCTAATCTATAAGATTGCTCAGGATTATACTTTAAAGTTAGTTTAGAACTGCTAAGATATTTGTCAGACAAGAAAAACAGAACCTCAGAACCTTCCCCACCAGCTCTCCCGAGCCACATGCACAGAGGTGAGCGCAGCTCCCACCCAAAGCACAACTCTACACTGGGAACCCCTGTTCAGACTTCACTTCAGACTGAAATGAAGTTTGCTTTTCCGCCCTGACCCGAAACTCTTGCAGTGCAGAGACAGGCAACCTTCGGCGGGGTCCACGTAAGAAGAATACAGCTGCTCTTTTCTAACGGGAAGAAGAAGGAGGCTTTTATGGCTGTCCCTGAAGAGAGCCCTCTTACAATGCTTCGCAGTGTCTAAACAGACCTACGTGCTCTGATCCCACTTGGCAATAATGAAGGACTTGTATTCCTCCGGCTTCGGGGACCAGCTCGCCCGCCGGGCTGCAGATGCCGGCTCCGGTTACAGCGGTGGCGCGTTAAAAACCTGTGACATTTAAGCGGGGATGAAAATTAAAATTGTCTTTAGCCATTGTCCGTATATTTACCCTTTGCTTTGCTCTGTTTCCATAGAAATGAACAAAAAAGGATCACATGCGTCCGTCTCGGAGGGGGCGGCGAGGGAGGGACGAGCCGCCGTTCTGCGGGCAACCGCGCCGCGCCGCGGCTCCGCGCAACTCCGCAACCCCCGCAACCCCATCCCCGCACCCCCGCTCCCCCATCCCCGCACCCCCGCTCCCCCATCCCCGCACCCCCCATCCCCGCAACCCCCGCAACCCCATCCCCGCAACCCCCGCTCCCCCATCCCCGCACCCCCGCTCCCCCATCCCCGCTCCCCCGCTCCCCCATCCCCGCAACCCCCGCTCCCCCATCCCCGCACCCCCGCTCCCCCATCCCCGCATCCCCCGCTCCCCCATCCCCGCTCCCCCGCTCCCCCATCCCCGCAACCCCCGCAACCCCATCCCCGCAACCCCCGCTCCCCCATCCCCGCATCCCCCGCTCCCCCATCCCCGCTCCCCCGCTCCCCCATCCCCGCAACCCCCGCTCCCCCATCCCCGCAACCCCCGCTCCCCCATCCCCGCACCCCCGCTCCCCCATCCCCGCAACCCCCGCAACCCCATCCCCGCAACCCCCGCTCCCCCATCCCCGCATCCCCCGCTCCCCCATCCCCGCTCCCCCGCTCCCCCATCCCCGCAACCCCCGCTCCCCCATCCCCGCAACCCCCGCTCCCCCATCCCCGCACCCCCGCTCCCCCATCCCCGCACCCCCGCTCCCCCATCCCCGCACCCCCATCCCCGCACCCCCGCTCCCCCATCCCCGCACCCCCGCTCCCCCATCCCCGCACCCCCGCTCCCCCATCCCCGCACCCCCGCTCCCCCATCCCCGCATCCCCCGCTCCCCCATCCCCGCATCCCTGCTCCCCCATCCCCGCACCCCGCTCCCTCTGCTCCCCCCGCATTCCCGCACTCCTCAGCCGGCCCCGAGAGCAGCCCTGCGCCGTGCCGAACTGTGCCCCGGGCACAGGCGATACACCCAGAGCAAAGGGGTCAAAGGAATTTGCTCGAGTACTGCCAGACAGCCAAGGGGTTTGTGTTGCACCGTCAAGTCAGAATCATGGAATGGTTTGGGTTGGAATGGACCTTCAAAGGTCATCCAGTTCCAATCTTCCCCGCCACAGGCAAAGACATTTTCCACTAAACCAGGCTGCTCATATCTCTGTTCCACCTAACCATGAACACTTCCAAGGATGGGACATCCACAACTTTTCTGGCAATCTGTCTCACTGTATCATCACCCACTGAGTCAAGCATTTCTTTTTCATATTATCTAATCTAAACTTATCCTCTTTTCGTTTTTGTCCTATTACCAGTTGCCCTTGGTACTTGGTACCAGTGCCCTGTGATATCTCTGGAGCCGTGCTCCAACCCTCTGACCATCTTTGTGTCCTCCTCTGCACTCACTCCAACAGGTCCTTGCATTCCTTATGGAATGGAGCTGGATGTGGTACCCAAGCTGAGTCTCACAAGACATGAGCAGAGAGGTAGAAATCCCCTCTCTCAGCCTGCTGGCCTCAGTGCTGTTGGTGCAGCCCAGGACACAGCTGGCTCTCTGGGCTTACAAGAGTACATTGCCAGGTCAGGTTGATCTTCATCCACCAGCACCCCCAAGTCCTTCTCCTCCGGGCTGCTCTCAGTCTGTTCTCTGCCCAGCTTGTATTCATACTTGGGATTGCCCTGACCCAGGTGCAGCACCTTGCACTTGGCCTTTTTGAACATCATGGGGTCCCCACATGCCCACCTCTCAAGAGTTTCTCTTTTTCCCTGGGGGGTTTCTGTGAGATTCAGCAATTTTGTACCTAATGATTATTTACTGTTTTTCTTCATCTGTGGAGGTTTCGTTTTTTAGTAAACAGGTTTTTTTTTTTTTTTTAATTTTACTAACATCTACCCATATTTAATTCCTCCTTGTTGGTGGAAAGGGTTTGGTTACAACTATAAGAGGAGACAACTCATTCTATATTGTCTACCTCTTAAATTGTCTTTAAAAAAGACACTCAAGTGGGCCAAATTAAAGAAAAGCTGTTGCCTGACTGTTAGATCTGTCATCAGCCTTTGCCCTGAATATTTGATGAACTCCAGGGAATTTCCACCTGTCTGAGGACAAATGCAGAAGTTAGTCAAGACCAACAGAACATGGCAGCTGCCCCCCATTATGTGTCTACATCCCATCAGGTATTTTATTGTAGCATCTTAAAGGATAATATGTTGTTCCTATGACTTAGAAGTTAAACTTAAGAGATGTTAGTGAAAGGACTGTGAAACAATTTCCCCTCAGGAATTACAATTTTTAGAACTTTTTAGCATTAGTCATTTTCAAATTACTAATTAAGCCATTTTTTTCAAATTTGTTATTATAAATTCTTAGCAAAATTGCAAAATACCTCAGGAGATCATCTAGGCCAGTAGCCTCTCCAAAGCAGAGCTAACTTCCAGGTTCTGTCACATTGTCCTGGATGTGACATCCAGGCCATGTCTGCAAACTCCAAGGGTGGGACTTCCAGGGTACCTACTCCAGTGATGAACCAGGCTCTTGTTGAGGGCCTTGTTTGGTAGAGAGTAATCCAGGTTTAGAGTATGTTTAAGAAAAATTTTTTTTTAGAAGATACTCTTTGCTACAAATACAACAATACTCCTTAAGAGCTTTGTTCTCTGGTTTCATATGCATTTCAAATGGACATCATGTCAGCATGTATTTTAGTGGAGGGATATAGTTTAATGGTATGAGGAACAGGGTATTTTTCACTATTATTTTTCAAATGGGGATCTAATAGAGGTATATTTGACAGTTGTGAATAGATCCAGAGCCCTTTATTAGCCAGAAGTCTTACACAATTTAGAAGTGTCAGCAGTCTCTTATTATGTCTACATTTAATCTATGAGATTCAAATTGCATGGCCTTCCTTTGAATAAACCAGTTTTCTTTTTTTCTCAAACAGTAAGAAATTTTGCTGCAGTACATGATAAAGGAGGGAGTAAAGTTTATTGAAGCTAAAAATAAGTTTTATAAGTTGACCCAGTGTCTTTTTCCAAGGATTGATAAAAAAAAATATGTGGCATTCATAGCTATGAGATTTATACGGTCATACACAAATGTAGACAATCTGAGAACCACAGAAATTTTTGCCAAATCATGATCCCATTTTTGTTTCTGCAGTCTTATCTGATGCACATGCTGGTACCTCACATCAAGATTATTGACTTACTGTGCATGTTCTTTCAAGGAAATTGTCCTGGCATTACAGATCTATATTTAGGTCTTCTAGACAAGGATGAAGGAAAACTCTTGAATTTCATAAAACATCATCCACAGCTGAAAGAGAGATTGATGGAAAAAGCAATACAATTTTAGAAAAATAATGAAGGACCAAGGCAGGGATTGTCCCCCTGTACTCAGCACTGGTGAGGCCAGACCTTGAATCCTGTGTCCAGTTCTGGGTCCCTCACTACAAGAAGGACATTGAGGGTCTGGGGCAAGTCCAGAGGAGGGCAACAAAACTGGTGAAGGGTCTGGAGCACAAGTCCAACAAGGAGTGGCTGAGGGAGCTGGGGGTGTTTGTCCTGGAGAAAAAGAGGCTCAGGGGAGACCTTATCATTCTCTACAGCTCCCTGAAATGAGAGTGTAGCCAGGTGGGAGTTGGTCTCTTCTTCCAGGTAGCAAGGGACAGGACAAAAGAGAATGGTTTCAAGTCGTGCCAGGGAAGTTTAGGTTAGTTATTGGGCATGATGTCTTCACTGTTATGATAGTCAGGCACTGACACAGGCTGCCCAGGGCAGCAGCAGAATCAATGTCCCTGGAGCTGTTTAAAATACACATAGGTGTGGCACTAGTGGGCATGGTTTAGTGGTGGACTTGGCAGCGCTGGGTTAGGAGTTGGAATGATCTTAAAGATCTTTTGAACCCTAAAGAATGCTATGATTCTATATGTGAAGATGGTCAGTAAGTCTTAATTTTGGGACAGGATAACACCCACAATTGTCATGCATACGCTGTGAAAATTTATATTGGGAAGAAAAGACAGATAGACACACCAGGGTAGTCCAAAAATTCTTTCAGCTCTTGTGTTCAGAAGAAGGGAGAAGAACCTCAGCATGTTCTGCCACTTTTCTAGTCAGGAAATATCTAGCCAAGCTATTTCTGATCCATGCAAGACTTCACTTCCCATGACTGGGGCTAAGCCTACTTCTGTTTAGACACTGCTATCAATCACAGGCCAGGGCACTGTGAGAACAGGCTGTCAGGAGTATTTAAGGGTAGAATTCCCTAGAGAAAAGGTGTCTCCTCAATGGATGAAGCAGAAAGAGACAAAGACAAATAAACCAGACAGCACATCCAGCATTGTGGCCCATATGAATACCCTGCCAGACATGCAGCCGGATGCACTTTGATAAGGTGGCCTGGCTGTCTGTGTGTCTCCAGACCAGAGCACCTGTTTCTGAAGAGGGCCTCAAGTTTTTTCTCTTTTTTTTTGACATTTTTGTTCCTTAGGTCTCCTGCCATTTGTCTGAGGATGAAAGACTCCTCTGCCTTGTCTGTATATGTGATGGAAACAGATGAGTCCCAAGGGAGAGTAGAGTGACCTTTGCACTTCAGCAGCTTGGCAGAAGTGCAGCAGAGCCCTTCAGATCCTCATCCAGAGTCTGGAGGAACCCTAGGATGTTGACAAGTTTCACAGGGGTTTCCTTTCCAGTTCTGCTTTCTGCAAAAAGGAAGTGCTGGTGATCAAATTAAAAAATAAAATAAAAAGGAAGACACTCCCCATTCACTGGCAACATGCAATAGACAGATTAATAACTCACTGGCATGTTTTTCCTTCTTAATTTTCTTCCTTTCTGCTTATTCCTCAAACTTTGACACAATAGTAGAATGGAAGAGAGATGAAAAAATTGTCTGACTGTATTTCTTTACAAATGACTTGTTAAAAAGCAAAATGTTTCTTGAAAAATCCCAAAGATGATGCAAAAGTCCACAGCTGGTTAGGAAATTGGAGGGAAGTTGCAGTAAATTCACTATAGTTTTATTACACATAGGGGTCTTTTCTCCTTGGGTATCAAATATATATACACACTTCTGACAAACTCCTGTTTCTTTAAGCTTGTGGTCATTCCTGCAAATTCAGGGCCATGTTTTTAAAACTGAAGACCAAAATGTCAGAAATATATCAGTAGAGTTAAAAAAAGTTACCCCAAAACTCACTGTTCACACCCTATTTATTCCGTCATGAAGCATAATAAGTGCACTAACTTAGACATGGAGTAATTTTGGAAGAAGTTGTGAGAGACTTGATTCAATGGACTTAGTAATGATTTTCATGGAGAGTTGATCACATCCCTTCCTCAAATGCTCAATGAAAAAACTAAAACACAGGGTTTAGGAGAGTTCTGGGTTATCAGGAGGTGGTCTATGCAACAAAAAGTGTTGAAGGGAAGATAGAACAGAGCTCAGATTATTCCTTAATTGGAAGATGTCATGGCTGAACCCAAGATGCTCCTGTATAGCTCCTCAAATATTTGTGGAAACTGAAAGAAGTCAATCATACAAATAGGAGAATGCATTTAATCATCTTTGAAACTCTTGGAGTTAAGGTCTCCTAAAACAGATCCTCCAATCCTGATCTTCACATTAGACACTTCTATGACAAGAAGCTGTGAAATAACATATAAAGCTGAATTTTATAGCCATTCATTGGTGAATTACCAGCAGAGCGATGAATGGTGATGGAGAAAGTGCTCACATTAGTGGTAATGCAGGTCAGGATTATCTTCTGTATTTTCAGCTTCTAATTGCTGCGCAAACCAGGATATTTATTTATTCAGGATATTTATTCAGTACATTGAAGTGTAGCTACTGTACCATGCACTAGATAAACATTTATCCACATGGTCCAGTTTTTCCTCCTCTTGGTCTTCTGCACCAGAGGAGGAAGGGAAGGAGGCAGGCTTTGAGTGAATATGAGCAAAATCTGTGGCACGTAAGAATCCAAGAGCACAGGAGGAGACAACGCAGGAGTAGAAGCTGCAATGAAGAATTACCATGTGAAGCCTCAAACTGCACTGAGTCTAGCTGGCATCCAGACCACACAGACACAGCTCAGAGAAGCCCTTTGGCTCCCCAGAAATTACAGTGGGCAGATCTTGTCAATAGCTTCATAGGAAATCCTGCTTGGAGTGGAAATTCACTCTGCATTTGTTGGGAAGTCTGACAGGGCAGAGATAAGATGTTTTTACCATGAGGCAGCAGCTGGGACAAGGCTAGACAAAAGCAATGATCCTGTTTCTACAACAAAGGGATATTTGGGACACTTTGGAGGAACTTCCTATGATATCAATGAAAGTCAATACAACTTTTCTTATTTAAAAACCAGACATCTCCATTGAGCTCTAGGAAGCCAAAAGTAGTTGTAACAACCAGGATCACAAAAAGAAAGTTCTTCTTTTTCCTGTTGCTTTGTCTCAGCATCACCCATCTCTTTGTCTAGATCCACTTGAATTCATGCCAAAAAAAGAACCAAAAATAACTACCTGGTGAGAACTTACTGTACAGAAAAGAGGTCAAAGGAACTTGGATTTCTGCATTTCTAATCCAATTTCTGCTAAGCCACACAATGAGGTTGCCCTTCAATTGCAGCTGTGGGCCAAGAGATGACAGATGCTCTACAAATGGGTTGAAAAGGAAAATCCCCACCACCACTACCCTTCCCAAAGTGAGACTGAATAAAGGGCAAGAGAGACACCTGGGTACATGCAAATTGTAATGACAGCAAGATCTTCACACCACTCTGCTGAAAGGCATGGCCACCTTCTCCTGTCTGTGCAACTACATTCAAGATTTAGGGAGTTTGCTGGTTTGGGTTTGCAAAGGAATGCCTGATTTGCAAGAGATGAGATTGAGTCCAAGCTGTCTGCAATTTTTAAATTCAAGCTAATCAAACATAGTGTGGGGATTTTTTGGAAGCAGGAGCAATATTTAGTAATTTTAGAAACTTAGACTTCAACAACTTTGCTGGCAATTCTTTTCACCTTATTTTGGAGAAAAAGCACAAAATTATGAGAGAGAGAAAATTATAACCTTAGAGGTGGGCAGTGAAAGATGATTGTTTTCACTTATGCAATGAATAAACTGAAGTTAAAAAGTCCTGTGAGAGGAGAGATGAAGCAATGTGCTAGAAAGCTCAGGCTCTCTTTTGTCTAGTCCTGGGTGGTAGAAAAGTGATTTGCAAAGGTATAAACCATTAGTTTATTCTAGACAATTGGTTTATTCTGTGTTTATTTTAGCTGTCTAGATAGACAGATGGTTTACTTTTGAGGAACAGCTGTTCCCTATAAAATGTTATGAATTATGTCCTCTGGAAAAGGTCAGCAACCTTTGGAAAAGGCAGGCAAGTGGCATCGAGAGACCTCTGAGGTTGTGGCAGAGAGCTACTGGGGTAACACATGGAACAAAAGAGGGTAGATAGTGAAGGGAAGGGAAATGAAAGAGTATGGGGAACATAGAGACATAAACCCTAATTGTGATAAACCGAACACAGTAATAATTTATCCCACTGACAGGAGCTGGGACCTTTAGTCTGTGCTTCTGGGAGTGTTTGGAAATTTCTCACAATGTTTCAGAACACAACAGATATCAGATCACAAAACTGTATATACCAGATCCAGCTGAAGCTTGAGGGAAAAGAAACAGACTCTTCAGAAAAATAAGTAAAAAATCTAAACCATTACAGTAGTTTGAAAGTATTTGGAACAATGAGCCATTGGACCAGAGCTGAGGTATTAACATGTGCATGGTAAATACATTCAAAAGATACTATGCTGGTGCTGCCTTGTATCAAACATATCTAATATCTGGCATATCTTTAAGACACTGCACAGCTATGACAGAGAATTGCTCTGATGAGCAGCTGAAAAACTGAGAACTCCAACATGGGATGCTGTTACAGCAACTTAGCAGAGAGGTCTGGTGTAACTTAACACTGACCTTTTTTACACCTTCTTACACTGAAGAATCAAACACAAAATACCACAAAATGTCAAAAGATTGTTTGGCAAGCTGGCTTCAAGATGAAGAAAACAGCTTGGTTTGACTGAAGCTTGTCAAATATTTCAGCAGTCCTTTTCAGAGAATGTGGAGACCATGTTTTCTGTGCAATTTGTCACTTGTCAGTGCATAACAACATATGGAGAGTTAAGGCAAGATCAGTTTTGACACACTAATTCCTGCTTTTGAGATGATGTTTTTGGCCTACCTCTGGTGGTGGTTTGGAGAGAAGCAACGACGCAGCAACAAGGCAATACCATAAACCTCCCAGTTTTCCTACTAGGAGAAAAATTGCTAGACCACATGAAAAAAATGTACTCCATTTCTATCTCTTTTAAACCCCCATTTGTCTCACAAACGGAAAGGAATTTTTCACAGCCATAATATGGTCTCTACTGGCCATGTATCTGCATTACATAATCAGCAAGGAGTTCAACGTGTGGACTTTGTCACCTGAGGACAGCTCTTCATGTCCAGAGGCTGTGAGTGATTCCCAGTGAAGCCAACTGGTCCAGATTTCATCTCAACACATATCTGCCTATCTGTCTTTCTCCAGCCATTGGAGAGACAGATGAGTCTGACTGGTCTGAAAATGTACCACTGCCTGCTCTTAGCACTACTTCTTTTTCTCAGGATAAGTGACTCTCCTGGAAGCATTTATTTACTATAGAATGAACAATGGTTACCTTTGATAAGAAGCCTACCTTTTAAACAAAATTGAAAAAAGTGATGTAATTTCTAGGACTAATTAAATCTTCTGAAAATAAGAAGCCTGGAGACACCTTGTAACAAGCTTGAGTGAGAATTGCTTAGCTTTTGACCACAGAGACTTGAAACTGGTAGAATGGATCCATTGCACAAGCAACAAGATAAAACAGTATTGGGAAATTTCACCTTGTATTTCATAAAATGTTCCCTCCATGGGCTTTGCTGCTAATGGCTGTGTGGATTTATCTTGAATGGTCCTGGCTCAGGATAGATGATCCCATGCAGGAAGAAAGATGAATGTGTAGCATACTGAGATGTCATTTTAGTCCAGTCTTCAAGGAAAGTCTTCTTTGATCATACTCTGTGTGTCTGTCCCAACAGCTAATATTTGAATGACAGGCCAATTTTAAAAAAACATGGTAGCAGAGTACTAGTTTAAAGAAAATAGACAAGTTGGTAGGGTAATTCTAGGTGCAGAAAGACTTCAGCAACACTTCAGCCCTTATTAGTGATCAGCAGATCCAGAGAGAAAGCATACATTTTGCAGCACAGTTCTTGTAGCACACATGAACAGCTCAACTGTGAGAAAAAGTATCTGTAAAATATTTCTGCTTCACTGGAGGGATGGAATAAACCAGGCATGAAACCTGTGGCATGTATGTGGATGAACTGGATAGGAATATAGGGCTCAGTATGAGAATATTCACGCCTTGAAGCTTGAAGGCATAGACAGCTCTTTAATACATTGACAGTTACAGTGGGAGTACAAAAGAAAAGGTTTTCATTGGGCTTGTGAGGAGGAAGCTGTTGAGGTTGACAGCTGCCAGATGCTTGCTGATCATGTGGAGCCTGCAGCACACATCCTACGTGATGCACGCACGTGCTCACCTGCACATCGTGGCTTCTCACAACTCTACTGCAGAACCAACAAGGACATGATATGAGTGGTTATTTGAGATAAGCACTTCTACCACCAGGCCTGAAAATTCCACTGGGGTTTGGAAGTCAGAATTATACTTGTATTATCCCAAGTTCCTGCTGATGTACCACGTACTTCCAGCAGTGAAAAATAAAAGAAGGTTGGAGACAATTTTTAATTTCTGCAAATCTTGCTTTGCTTACTTGTGTTTTGATCCAATCCCAAGAAAATTTCTGTCCTTGCAGGGGGCCAAGTCAGAAAAGTATTTGGCCTTGACAGTTCTTTGAACAACAAATGAGCCAAACCCACAATTTTCCTTTCTATAGTGTTATAAAGAGAGCTCTGAGGAGTTCACTCATGAGTACTGATTTCATAAGCAGAGCTGAAGAAATGTACATACGGAGGAATACACATTTGAAACGGAAAGGTAACATTTCAAGCCACATTTTCCTTTCAACTCCATTGTGTCCACAAAGAATTTCAAGAATCTGCAGAAAAAAAAGCTGAACAGGATAACTATAATTTTCCCTACTTTACAGTAACAAAGGGAAAACTCATTATTAACTTTGCATTATTTCTTATCTTACACCTAAGACTAACTGTTCATCTTGGCCAACACTCAAAAAATTATAAATTATCCAGGAGTGAGTTTTTTGTTGTAAACTCCTCAATGTAGAAATCACCTATCATTTGTTTTCGTCTAATGTCTTTTAATAGAAGTAAGAACAAGAACAAAATAAAAATCTCAGGTTTTAGTTTGGTCTCTCTCAAATCATAATGTTCCCTCAGAGACACCTTTAGCATTCTAGGTCAATTGAACAGGAGAGCATGAAGAGATAAGAGAGGTAAATCAAGGTCTGTTGCTTCAGACAAATTCAATATCCAGTTTGACTGAGGCCATGGGGACAAATCCAGCTGAAGAGTGTTTAAAAGTTAGGTCCCACATTTAAGGTATAATAACAATAACAAAAACAAAAACAAACAAACAAACAAACAAACAAACAACAACAATGATAATAATAAAATGATTATTAATAATAATTAAGTAAATAATAATTATTTATTATTATTATAATAATTTGTGGAAGCAAAATTCCACTTTCCCAACAGCATTTTCTTACTTTCTTTTCTTTTCTTTTCTTTTCTTTTCTTTTCTTTTCTTTTCTTTTCTTTTCTCTTTTCTTTTCTTTTCTTTTCTTTTCTTTTCTTTTCTTTTCTTTTCTTTTCTTTTCTTTTTTCTTTCTTTTCTTTTCTTTTTTTCTTTTCTCCTTTTCTTTTCTTTTTCCTTTTCTTTTCTCTTTTCTTTTTTCTTTTTTTTTTCCTTTTCTTTTCAGAGGGATGGAACCTAGTGCTGCTCTGTTGTTCATTACTTGGTTGGTTTGTTTGGGGGTTTGTTTGTTGTTGCTGTTTTACAAGTCAATGCCACAAACACAACATCTGTTTCAGTTTCTCCAGGCCAGCAATCCACAGGAGTCCAGAGGTGCTGGTGGAGCCAGGCATCCCTCACGGCTGCCTGGACTGACTCAGGCTCTGTTGGAGAGGACTGGGCTGAGGTGAAACTCACCCTGCTCTCCCTACAGCCTTGCTCTGATTTTTCTGCTCCTTTGGTAAACACACCATGTCAAGATGGTCTTACAGGGAGCAAATGGCCAGTATGTCACAGGCTCGAGATTGCTGCTTTGTAAGAAAGTTGACCTCATTATCTAGCTTTAATTTCTCCAAGTAAGGGGTTTTGTTGTATCCAAAATCTCTCTATATATTCTTCCACTTTGTGGCCTATCATATTTATAGAAATCAAATAGATACAGAAGCTCTCTGTGAAAACACACAAAGGCTTCAACATTGAATGTCACTCCTTTGGTGGCCTTTCAGTTTGGTGTCTTAACCAGAAAATGACATATTTTCATTCAAGCATTCCCTCAGTTTTTTCCTATAACTTCATAATTTTTGCAAAGGACCAATACGGTATTTTGTAGAAATACTATTGTGATTTTTTTGGACAGGTTTTCTGACTTGCTCTGAGATTTTTTTATTCTATCAGAGGAATTGTCTCTAGATTAAACTCTTTAATATTTAAATATTTCAATTCTAGTGAGTTTGTCAGCCATGAAGGTCATAAAATAAAGCAAAATCAGGAAAACCACAGGCATTTCTACTAATATAGTCAGAAAAATTGTTTCTGATGCTGTGGTTCTAGTTGTCTACTTCAAGAAAACTGTCTCTCCACAGTCCTTTTTCTTTTGTGGAAATTGTTTTAAAATTAAATATACTTATTTCACAATAGAGGAATTATTTAAGACATGAACCACTTGTCAATCCTGTAGCCATTTTTATTCAAAACAATGTTTTAGAAACAAAATTGCACAATGCTCTGAATGGTTTCCTTCACTGTGTTTGCTGTTATTTAGGTACTGACATTTAACAGGTGATGCAGATGACCAGAACCTTTTACCTTTGGTGGAATGTCACCTGGTATATAAACAAATTTTCCTTTGGAGGCAAGTTTTGCAACATGTTCCCAGCATTTCTAAGTATTTAGTGAGACCAGCAACAAAGGATGTGATTTCTTCCTAAAACATCACCTTCCCAAAACAGGAGATTAGACTGGAATTCTAGCATTCATTTACAAAAGGAATAAAAATCTATTTACATATCTAAATACTACAGTCAGAGGAAAGCTGAAAATCTTGGCTCAAGGCAAGAAGCCAGACAAACACAACTGCTTGCTAATTAGTTCTTTTGTGTTGGCAATTCATTGGAGAACAAAATCATAATTTTTTAAGTAGCTGGGGCTGACAATACCAGTTTTGGGATACAGAATAAATACAGCAAGTGTAAGGACTGCCGCACCATTGTGTTCTGATTATGTTCATAGCAGCATAGGCAAAGGAAGGGAAAAGTATTTCAGTGTTGAGAGTTTTTGCACTATAGACTGAAACACAGTTTGGGTGTGAATGATTGCAGTTGGAGGCACGAGCAGCCAGGGTAATAACCCAGAGCCCTGCTGGGTTAAACCAGGGACATGCACAAGCCATCTGCTGTGCAGATGGGAGCAAGGATGGGCCCATGCCTGACTTTCCACAAATTTAAGACTGTCTCTGGTCATCGAAAAACAGATGAAAGGATGTGCCTGTAGGTCTGAAACCCACTACTTTAATAACCCACAATAAGTCTTGTATATAAAGAACAGGTAAGTTATGCTTCCCAAATACACCTGTCTCCAAAGAGTGTAGAAGGGAGAGAGAGAGCAATCCAGCACAAGGTCAAATGCCCATTAGCCCAAAGATGTGGACTTCTAGCTCTAGTTTACATCAGTAGAGAATCCAAGATGCCATTCCTAAGGCTTCTGTACCCACTCTGGAGCAAGCAGCAAATTTCTCCAACTCTGCAGACCTGAGTTTCCTGGTATAAAATGAGCACTGTGATTGTGATACAACTTTCTGAGCCTCTTCTTTGAAAGAAAGATGCTAAACACATGTGTAAGAAAATCTAAGTAACAGGGAAAACACTGATGAGGGAGCATGGCTGAAAACAAGGCAGAAAAGTTACAAATGAGGATAATGCAGTAGGGAAATCTACAGCTGTGAGAGGGAGGAGGATGTGTGAAGAGAAGATAGCTTTTATTTGAAACACATGTGTGCTGCTTAATCATGGCTGGAACCTGGGATGGGGTGTGACTCTGTAGTGGAGAGAGGGTGGCAGACACAGGGAAATTATTTTTTATTTCCAACAGATGTATTAACAATGGCCTTATGCCGATGAAACTCAATAAAGAAGAGATTTAAAATGGGGTATACGGTGATGGGAATTTGTAGCTGGGAGGCAGAAGGGAAAATGATCATTTGCAATAGACGTGTGTCATCACTGTGTGCTCTCGGTGCTGGGAGGAGAGTGGGACTGCAGCTGCCAGAGCAAGTGAAAGGAAAAGCCTGATTGCTGCTACAGTAGAAAATGGGAAGAAGGGATAGGCTGGTCCAGCAGGAAGGGAGGAGAAAACCTGTGGTAGAGGATGTACATATGTATTTACAAATGACTCCTCACAAAGCTAAAAGTCTTACTTTAATTTGCCACATTAAAGAAATGTTCTGCTCACTCCTGTAACTGTTTTCTCTCTAATTATTTGATGTCTTGTGCCTTAGCATTTATAGGTTGATGCCTGAACATGATCCTTGTGTTTTCATAAATTCAGGATCTTTGTTACTCAGTGTGAAGTTAGAATTTCGCTTCCTCTTTGCATTTTTTTAATTTGCTTCCTCTTTTTTTTTAAACACTGTGTTAGAAACTTATGCTCCTAATTTGGTTTAAGGTGAAAGCTGTAATCAATTTTGCCTCCCCTGGGAATCTCCAATCACAAGCAGCAAGAGATTTTACTTAAAAACATAAACACATATTACCATGAGCAAATGAAAACCAAGTTCAGTACAGGCAAGACCTGAATAATATGCCCATGGCTGCAGTAGAAAATTGGTGAAAACCACAGTTATACAGGGAACACATTGAAAACTAAATAAATACCTACACCTAATTTAAATTTTAACTTTGAGAATGCCAGCAGACAAAAAGAAGTTGAAAAAAATCTTCCCCAATTTCAGAGAGAACTCAGAAGTAAATGTCCAGATGAGTGCAAGGAGTCTCAGCCCTCATGCCCATCAGTGAAGATCTCATCAGCAATGTCACTGCAGTCTAGGGTGGGATGCAATGCCATCAGTGGGTGTTTAGGTTAGCATGAAGTGAATCCCACTACATCCCCTTGACCACATTAACTTTGGCTTTCTCACCGAGCTGTGTTTTGTAAGATAGGAAGACACACAACACGAGGCACCCAAGGTCTCAGTGCACAGTTGAGTTTTGATAACAAAGATCACATGCTCAGCTTCCACAGTACAATACTTGATGTATATGATGATTTGCTAGACCTAGAAAAGTCCCTGCATCCCCAGGTCTGTCATAAAAATAGTTGAATTTTCAAAAACCTTCAGATAGGCTGTGGCCATAGAGCTGCACAAAAATAGACCCATTATACAATTAATACTGCTTTATTCTCATCCAGGGGTGAAAAGTGTATTTTTCCTATGACTTGCCACTGACTCAATAAACAGAGGGAACTAGAGGTGTATGATACTGGGCTGCCCTGGAGCAGGAAATAGCTCCTCTGGCCCTCCAGGGTGCAGACTCCTTCTTTGGGTGCCCTCTGTTTTGCTTCATGCTCTGAAGATCTCTGAAGGCTTTTTTAAATACAATTTTTTCCCATTTTTTTTGCATATTAGAGAGAAAGTACAGCTTACAAAAATAAATTAGTATTTAAAGAATATTTCTGAGTTTGATTTTTTTTCTGTCTTCTTAAACAGTGCTGCCAGCTCACAGCAGAAGGCAAAGAAGAGATCCATAGGAAAGCAAACCAAAATTACATTTGAGAAAGACTGTTTGCTATCAGATTCTGCTGGTTTCAATCCACTGAATGACTAGAAGAGGGTCATTTTATGCTCTAGGTTTTCCTTTCAAAATCCAGACACAAGGGAAGTGCTTGTCAAAAATTATTAACTTCTTAACCAGGGTTTGCTATAGACAAAGACATTAAGATACATTTGAAAATGCTCATATATATTACAAAATTTGGTGAAATGTGCTTTTTCCAGTGTTCTTTTAGGACAGAAATGAGAAGTGTGCATTGCATGTTTCTCTTGGGACAGATTCACCAGCAGTGATTTGAACCGAAAGAAATCTCCTTCATTTCTGCAAGCTGTAGAGAAGGAAAACTGAGCTGTTAGTTAAAGATGAAGGTAAAAGCCTGCCCCCAGTGAAATTAATGGGAATTCTGCCATTGATTTCAAAGTGACCAGTGTTTCAACCAAAACTTTGTTTTGTTCTGCCTCGTTCTGGGAATTACTCAGAAGCAGTGCTATGTAGGAAATTAATGATTTTTTTTTTTATGCTCTGCCCAAACTGAAAAAAATAAAAAGAAAATAATCTTCAGTCAACCAAAACCCATTGTTTATTTTGCTAAACCAACAGAAACTCAGAATACATTTTTTGTCAGCAGAGGTATTTCTTCAAACACAAAATATATTGTTTGTACAACTCAAATCTCTCTGTCTTCTGTCTTCATTTATTATAAAAACCAGTTTTTCAAGCAAAGCAAATAAATGTCTTTGTTTAAAGATGTCAAAACAAATTGTTCAGGATTTTCTAAATCTTTTATCATCCAATGCTTTTGTCTAAAACCACTCACTAATATCAAAAAAGACTCCTGTGAGTTCTTCAGGAACATCAGTTTTTGAATAAACCTCTTTTCTGGGAACAAACCAAAATAAAACAAAACAAAAAAAAATCTCTTCAGGATTACAACATGCTCAGGTTTGCAAAGAGAATTTAAATCAACTTTGAAAGAATTGTCATATTAAAACTACTTACCTGATAATTAATGGTAAATAATATTTTCAATGCTAAAAATTGCTTTTTCATATGAGTCCCAAATAAGAGAGAAGAGCAGATGAAAATTTGATGCAAACAACATAATCAGGTACATTTGAGATCCTGGTGCTTCTATTTCTGAAAATTTACTTATTTCTAATTGCATCAAAAACTTCCATAAAAAATCTCCCATTTCATTCAGTTATGGACTTGAAGGAGCAATGTCACAGTAGCAGATGGACATGCACAGGGTCACAGCATCACTACGTAACCCAGCTGCAGATATGTGAACTGGCATGGGTTCACAGTTTGGGACTGACAGGGATTTTTGACCCTTTTTTTTTTTTTTTTTTTTTTTGGTTTGTATGTCAGTATAATGTAAGTTTGACCAGTTCAGACTTTACACAGCTCTAGTAGAAATGGAAAGTCCTAACCACAGATTAAATCATCTGTATTGTATTATGAATAGTCAGCTCTGTTGAGAAAGGACATTTGACTTTGCAATGTGGTAGATATTAGCAAACACTTAAGAGAAACCACAAAACTTCATGTATTTGCCTGGAGTAAGCCTGCAACATCTGCTTGAACCCTTCTGGGTCTACACTGCTAAGAACATAAGTCAGCTTGTTGGTCATTCCTCTGAACTTGAAGCCAGATGAGCAAATCCAAGCCATTTCATGGTACAATCTCCCTAATCATTTCAGCATGGTAACCAGGGCTTTTTGCAGAGGACATGAGCTTCAGAAAAATATTAGGCAGCATTTGCAACACTTCCCTACTTCCCTCCCGTACAAAGATTAAGTTGTGTGATTTGCAGAGCTCTGAGAAAAAAGCCCTTCTTTATCTGTCTGTCTGGTTTATGATTTGTTTATTAGGTCACATTCCCAGGCCTCACAGTTCAGTTTCATGCATTTAGCACCACTGACTTTCTCCTTCATGGCCTGAAATTGCCCATTTTGCATTTTCACTCAAAGGACTTGCTATAATACATGCATATGAATTAACATTTATAAGGATACTTTCTTACTGTATAATATTTTCATAGCTGCTCTGGGCGTACAAATACCTCTGCTGGATGGAACTGGATTTGTCCAGATGGCAAGGCCACTTCTGACAGGTGACTGAGAAATGTTTTCCTTGACTGTTGGTGTTTGTTGGATGCTGTTTCTAAAGTCACAAGGTAGACACAGAAGCCAGAGACCATCACCCATCACAGCTGTGAATGTAGAGGCAGCCATAATCATATGGCCATATTTGCACTGATATCCATTGTCAGCCTGCCAAATTTAAAAGACAGGCTCCAGTTCTACATGCCTCACAATCCAAAAGGGACACAGGGTGGTAAAGGGATGATCATAGCCAGTGATGTATGGCATGAATGAGAGAGATTTACAGGAGATAAAAGTTGGATTTGTTTTATATGGTTCCAGCTGTCTTTCTAGCTATTTTTCAAATCCCCCCCCCCCCTCCCTTTTATTCTGCTTTGTTTTGGAACATCTATGTTTCTTCCTCGCACAGGTATAAATTAATGGTAATGGGAACAAAATTTGTTGTCCACTAAAGACAAAAAAAGAAATTCTCTGAGTAAATAATGATAAGTTTTTCCAGTTCTGTGTCATTTTGGAAACAATATTTTCCATGTATCTGCACAAAACTTTCTAGTTTGAAGTAAGGTAGGCAAAGTGATGTTATGTTTCTTGAAAGCTGAGTATTGATGAATTAAAGACATATTCTTGGGAGAAATTTTAAAATCTGATCCAGACACTTTATATGGGAATTTAATCAAGGTTTTCACAGGTGCTGAAGTCAAATTAAAATTTGATTTGTCAAGAAAAATCTTTCTGTATGATGTAAAACTTCCTAACCTCCTTTAAGTTTTCTTCTAGTATAGCAAAATTGAGAAAATTTGAAAAATTGGAATATACCTTTATTTCTTCCAAAAAGGAAAAACCTGGGAGAGGAAAAAGGAAGAAAAAACATTGAAAACTCCAGTATGTTTAAATAGTCTCTTATAACAAAAATAATTAAGTTAATTTATGTTTCAAAAATGCTTTTCCTCTCAATGACCACTTTTGGAGCTCTGCAAGCAAGTGGGTGTCTTTTACAAACAAGAGCAATGACTGGATATGAATGAAGCTGAATAAAAATTGTCTCTTCAATGTTCATCAAAATCAAAAGGAGTTTTCACAAATAGTTGGATACCTTTCAGTAAAGTAAGAAATCTTATATTTTCCAATTATCCTTTGTCAAAGGAGGCAGCTAGGACCATTTCTTTTCCATTTCTTTTATTTTCATTTATTGTTTTTTAGAGAAAAAAAATAGTTTGGGCCCAAGTCCAAACAAAGGGATTTTGCTGAAAAGAAATTGAGAGAAGCTGTGGTTAAATGAATATAAATTTGAGTTAAAACAAAAGAGATCTGGCAAACAATTCTATTATTATACCACTGCAATTAGAGACAACAGTTGAAAATCTCAACAAGTACAAGCTAATGACCAGAATGATCAAAAGGGAAGGTACAGAAAGACAGCAAAGCTCCAAATGCTGGCAGTATTTGCTTGTGCTGTGACGAAACAGCAGCAGAACCATGTGCTGAAACCAAGGTGTTGAGTGACATCCAGGCAAGCACAAACCTTCAAGAGAATTTGCACATTGTGGAGATTAAAACGGAGCTCACCAGTGCCTTCTGTGCTGCAGCTGCCTGGGGGTGCCCTGGGGAGGTGAGGGGTGCAGGCTTCCTTCAGCCCCATCGATGGGGAGCTCCTGCCAGGCAGTGCCTGACCCTGCCCAGTGCAGATCACCTTCCCCCTGGGCATTCATGGAATGGCAGGAATGGAGAGAACTTGGATTTAACCTGTCAATCCTGTTGGTTTTACAATTGTTCCTTGACCCTTCACAACTACAGGAGGAGGAGGCCATTTGATTCCCACATCATTTCCTGCAGAACGTAATTCACCTGGAGCATATGGAAAAGTCTCTCCCAGATCCTTTTGACAGTTTCAGGAGACCAACACTGCTAACTTGTTTTCCTTCTGCACAGGAAAAAGATACAAAAATATAAGCACAGTGAATCAAATGAGCAGCTATTTACTCTCCAGTTCTAAAGGCACTTCCCAGTTAATTTCTCATTGTTTCTGGGCCACTTTTATCTGCTCTTATCACCCCTTAAACACCACAAAGGAATCATTGAAGAGTGTCCACAACCCATACTCTCCATATTCCTCTCACAGCTCCAAATAAAGCCAATTCCTAATAGCTTATATAGAAACCTTACAAAGAAACATCTTCATCTGGAGAAATGACCCTAAATGCAGGTACGAGAGCTGAAGGTCTAAAACAGAAAGAAATGAAAAGTTCTCTTAGGAAGCAATGCAGAACCAACGTTGATGATAAAACAGGGTGGATGAGCACTCTCAAAATTAGTGATTGGATCAGCTCATTGATTTTGGATAGCTACAATATGATGTGATGCTGTGCTTGAGTGAGCAGCCCACAGCACAGCAGGCTATGAGGGAACATTGTGCACATGTGTTTCATGCTGCAGGAGTGAGTTACAGGCCAGCTAAGCATCACAACATTGCTCTAAAATTAATGGCCCTCCTGGTCTCCTAAGGGCTCCCCCACTTTGGTTGCCAGCCACCACCTCACTCAAGAGCAGTTCCTTTAGCTGCAGGAGGGGTTTTAAGGGTATAGTCCCCTTGCAGTTCAACGTGATTATCTCAGCAGGTCTCAGTTTAATTTGGCAGATCTGCTCTTTTTCAAAGAAAATAAGAAAGTCAACCAGCAATGAGCTGCTTTTCACAAAGCAGGCTATTCACTTAGAAATAGACTGGCAGTAGAGCTTACATGCATGAGGATCAGGCACCACCTTCAGCACAAGTCTCAAATATAGGACAAAATTTTGTAAGCACTCAGAATCAATATAAGACATTACAGAAGACTTTAATGCATGTTCAGTTCTTCTTTATGCTATTTTTCATTTAATAAAAAGATAAAAATCAATCACTCAAACAACCAAACAAAAACCTAAACAAAAACAAAACCACAATTTTGTCCTTCTTCCCCTCCTTCAAAATGCAGTTTTCAATGCCTGGTTACCAGTCACATGAGGCTTCCTACCTATGAGGCCAGGAATACAAATCCCCAGTTACAGCTTTTACCATTGACACATTAACCTGCAAATGTTCTTATGTAGAGCTGGAATAACCTGTCACAGGAAATGTGCCTTTAGACAGAACACATTTTCTTCCATGTATATTGCTATATACTTTTCTTTGTTTTCAGAATAAAACATAATTGGGAAGTCATAAAGATACTGCTTGAAAGGTTTCAAGGTCTATTGCTGTAAATTAATCAGAAATTTTCTTTTCTCAGGTATTTGAAAGTCTGAAATTAGTGCCTGTGTGCCCTTCATAGCCAGCAGAGGAGGAATGGCTTGCCAGTCCCCAGAGGATATATGCCAAACTTTGGACAGATGCCAGATTTAGAGATTAAGGCCAGATCCTACCTAGATTTCCAGTTTGGTTCTAGCCCAGCCCAGAGAGTTCATACATTTTTAGGATACAATTAAAATCAGAACTTATCCTTATTTTTGCTTCATGACCCATGTATTTTACCTTGCTGTAAAAGACCATTAATTAATGCATCAGCTTCCATTTTTACAGCATTAAAAGCCACCAGATTCTCAAAAAACATAATGAACTTAAGCTTTAAAAGAAAAGGAAAAAACTTGTCTGAGGGACACTTGTCTGAGAAATTGTAAGCACTGAAAGTCTCTGTAACTTCATCCCTAATGTTACATGTCTTACAGAAAAGAATCAGATTCCTCTTAATAGTCCAGGTCCATGAATAATTAATGACAAGAAACTTGTCTGAACCCAAACTAGTGTTCTCAGCACACCCTATCTTTGACTGATTTTGCAGTCCAGCTGATCTCAATATCTTTTGTCCTAATTCCAGTGGAATAAATCCAAATCTCCTTTTCCAAAAGGTTCTAGGTTACATTCTGAGGTTTAGGCTGTCTTTTACTTCTAATGCCTACGGCAGACTGAAAAATACCAGAGTACAAATCAGATTTCTTTAGGGGCAGACACGATGTAACCAAATGTTTAAAGAAATTGTTACCTGAGCCAGCAGCGTGGGTTTCACTTAGATACTGCATTTTGCTTCCAAACATGAAAGAAATTTAAGAGAAGGTCTGAAGTGAGATTAAGATGTCTAAAGCAGAAGCTAGGTAGACTTTTTAGATGCAAAAGGCCAAACTGCTTAGAAATGCCCTTCCCAGTTGGTTGTGTGATAGTGACTGCCTTTGGCTGACCTGAGAGCATCAGCTCTGTGCTGCTCTGCACCTCCTCATCCTCCGAGTCCTCTGGGGGCTGTCCCCAGGCTGGGGGAGGCAGAGGGAAAAGCATCTAAAAAACTATGTTCCTCCAAGCCAACCATCATACAGTTTTAGTCCCTCTCCAAGTGAAGACTGCAGAGAGCCAGAAAAAGCAGTAGGTAGGCATTTCTGCAATCAAGGCAGTCCTCTGCATTTGGCCAGGAAAACTGGGAATTCCCTCACCTGCAGTGTAGTGCAGTGAGCAGGCAAAGCACTTCAGATCCTTTACAAGTGTGCTCATCAAAAACACTGTCTGTAAAGTCCTGGTGCTTGTCAGGGCTGAGACTCAGCTTTTGAGACACTATTCAACTTCCAAATACAAAAGTCTCCAACCATTATTAGTAAGTCCTTTCCCAGCAATTGAATTGGGGCAGCCAAGCCAGGCCTTTGTACCTGAAAAGATTTTCATTAGGAATTGAATTACTCTTGGACACATTTACTTGCTTTGACTGAACAGTCGTGTTGTGCAATTTCCTCTTTCCAAATGCAGTTTCCATGCCCAGCCTGTTATCAGAGAAGTGCTGACACAATTTCTGTTATCACAGAGTCAGTAGAGAATTCAGTGTTGTGTATGCATAAAAGCAGTAATCAAATTTCCAAATGGATTGGTTGGACTTTCATGTAAGAGTTAATATTTTAAAAGTGGTTCTCTTTATCCAGTCACTTGTAAATATCGTAAGGATCCTCTTGATGAGTCTCATTATTTTAGATAGCCCTTTTCTGAAAGTAATTGGGTTACATATATAAGTCCTGGGAGTATGGCAAGTACTTCGCATTTGTTAATTTGTTAAGGTTTTATGCTTGATTTAGAAGAACCAAGAGAATATACACACATGAACTTCCTTGAGAAGGTTACATTTTTTCCTCCCCCCAGGCTAATGAAAATCTACAAATGTTCTGACATGTTTTTTGTGTGAGAGATTATTTGTTGAGATGTAGGCAAAGATAAAGCATTTATGTATTGGGTCCAGTACCTGCAGTTTTGATAACCATAATGATCATTATAAGGCTTAACAAACCTTCTGCTTTAGGGCTTAAATGGCTCAGTAAAACCATCTTTTAATTCATTGAAAATATTTGCAGTAGCTTCAGATGGAGTTGTTTAAGCTCCAAGCCTGTCAAAGACTTTTCTCCCCAAACTAAATGATTGCTGAGAGAGCAGCTTTACCACAAGATAATGTTTCTTCATTTACAATTACCACTACTGATAACTTAGTAAATGTCACAGGATGAGACAATGGCATTGTTCAATAAAATATGTTTTCTATATCAGAATAAAAAGATTTTATTTAAGGTAAGTTATGAAAATGTGTCATGAAATAATGCAATTTTCTATTTCATGGCTTAACTTTTTTGATAAAATATTTGTTTCCCATATATTAAAAAGAAATGAGTAAACAAGAAAATTGCAACAAATTTTGAGTTGTGAATAATTTCTAGAGTAATCCAAAATTATAACCTTGCAAAAAAGAAATCAATTACATTTTTTCATAATATTTGGACAGTATAATTGGAATAACAAATAATAGTATTTACTGGTCAAATGAGCTATAATAATTTCATTAGTAGTCTGTATTTTTTCCAACTACACTCTGAGCTCTGTTAATTGCATGGACCATGCAAAGATACCAAGAGTGTTGTTCATGGGACTCCAGGAGTTGATATGGATAAACTGTGAGGTTACAGAAGAAATAAAAGCTCTTCAACACAGAGTTGAGTTCTGGCAGTGTAAGTGTCTGGCTTATCTCTGTTTCAAGCTGATTTAAAATTTCTGTGATTGTAACACATGTTAATAATCCAAGCACTGCCGATGTGTTTCCAGCCAAAGTAGGAAAATGCTGCCTTTGCCAGGTGTCAGAAGACCAGATCTTACCAGAACACAGCAGGCAGGACCCAGGCCACCAGCCCCAGGCAGCTCATGCTTCTTATCAACTTCTACATAGTCCTGTAATACTAAACTAACTTTTGGAAGATATTAAAAAGGGTTGTTTTCCTGGTTTCTTCTACAGCCAATACAGCATTTCTTTTGTCTTTGCCAGATTAAGATCTGAATTCTTGATCAGCTTAAGTAGACATTTAATATCCTTATAAACCAGAGTACGTTATTAAAAAAAAAAAAAAAGCAAAGCCAAAGGAAATAGAAAATGAAAGGTGCAGATAAAATTTTTCACATTAATTAAGATTCATGTTCAATTGCCCTGTAAAAATAAGTTAATCATCATGGAATCACAGATTCATGAAAGTTGGAAGAGACCTACAAGACAATCCAATCCAATCCAACCTTTCACTCAGCACTACCTCTGTAACCCCTAAACCACTAAACCATCACCCAGCACCAGATCCAGGCACCTTTTAACCACCTCCAGGGATGGCACCTTAACCATCTCCCTGAGCAACCTATTCTGATGCCTGATCATGTTATATTATCCATACGATGACAGAGTATACCGCAGAGGCTTTAAAGTCCTCCTGATTGAGTAGGGTTTGTCATTGATGCTTGACCAACTTTTTTTCTGGATTCTCTTAAGCAGAATGTAAGATGAAATAAGTAGTATAAAGTCTAGGAAGCAATTTATATTTTAAAGTTTTTCTTCATAACTTAAGACAGAGTAGCAAAAGAAATTCAGGATTTCTCATGACAGTGTTTGCAGGAGAATCAGAAGCCAGAAAAATCTGGGTGAATCTGTGTATGTATGCAACTGATAAACCAGGATGGCTTCTGAAATTACAATTTTTATAATCCCATGTTTTCTACCACTATGGTACATGAGCGTGTCTTAAAGTAGTTTTACATCTAGATTAGAAAAAAGGCAATCTTCATTCCCTGTGTGGGAAGCTGCAGGACAAACAGCTACTTTTTGAAAGATTCACCAAGCTGATTCCCCCTTTTCAAATGTATATCATTTTAGGGAAATCATCTGAATATTTCCAAGAATAGTGTGTGTGTGACATGGACCAGGAACCATATGTTTTAATTCTTGACCCTTTCCCTAGAAATTATCTTTATGAGGTGAGTCAAAACCATGGTATATTAACATCTCCTAACTCTCTGTTGCACAAAGATACTGATTCAACATGATATTTTCAAATTATAAAATTATTCATTACATTTATGATCCCAGATTATGGTATTTCCAGCCCAAACAAGTACGATTCCTATCAGCATTTATACCTTAAGAATCTCATGCCTGAACAGGATGAGCAGGAACCAGGCATGTTCTCAGGAAGGGCTGTTCCAAGCAAACTTCACCACCACAGATACTGCTGCCTCCAGAATGGCTTCTTCCCCCTCCTGTCAGAAGAACACTTAAAATTAATTCTGAGATCCTAAATATAAAGAATATAATGACATTAAGAATTTGAATACTATAGAAATTACTGACATCTTAAATATTAAGAATAATTCATAGGAAACCTTTACTATCAAAATTGAAGTTTAAGTCAATGATGCCAGTGGACTGGGGACACTGGTCTCTGCATTTGAGTGCCCAAGACAGTCTGAAAAGAAACATCTCCAAATAGTTACATGGACATATTTCAGTGCCTGACAGAGATTTGTGCTGCTGCTGCCCAGTCAAGGGTCAGACCCAGAGCAAAGCATTCACTTATACAGAATCTGAATTTGGTCCCAAGACTCCCTCCAGAACACTATAAAAAATTGTACAGCAGTTTACTAAAACAGAATCAACAACAAAAAAACCCAGAAAACCACAACTTTCAACCCTGCAACTAATCAAATCAAATAGAAATTCAAGAAGATGAATTACTTTCAGATTTAAAGAAAATGCAGGCAGACAAAAATCCACATTCTTTAGCCTGAAGGCAGGGAGTTATTCATCCTCTGAATTTTAATGATAATTTCAATGAAAAGCTAAGGAAATTATTGTTTTTCAGCCCCTCTTCTATAGTACTTTGCAAAATTAGTGTAGGTTTTAGAAATCTTCTAATAAAAACCATAAATTTTAATAAAAAAATGCCTGCCACAGTAACAACCACTTTAACAGACTCACAGTTAGCCTGGTTATTATCAATTTAACCACTTGGAAAAACAGTCATCTAATATTAACTATGAATCACCCTCAAAACTTTGTGGCATGAAAACAGAAACACACTTATTCTCTGTGCTTGCTAATATCTGATTTTATGTTCAGAGAAAAAAGAGTCAAGGGAGTTCCCCTTGTCCCTGCTCTCAAACAGGCAATAAACTGCCCACAGCAGAAAAATTATGTGCTTTTTTGTCACTTTTAATTGAATTGCGGCATTTACCTGGATAGAGTCTGTGAAGATATGTTTGCAAAGGAAGTGTCTCACCTGGCAAGAGTTTTCAGGAGGGAAATCTGTCCTGTTCTGCTTCTGTTGCATTTATCTGTGTTAAAATTCTAATTTTGTTTCAATTTTATACCATGGTGCAAACCCTCATTAGTTTCCTGAATGAGTAGAAAACCCAGGGATTTGGGATTTTACAGAAATAATTATCCACAGAGAGGACTACCCACACATTCTAAGGGTCACATCCAGAAAATTTATGGAGATAAACTTTTCCTTTTATACCTATGCTATTCGTTTCCAAGCAGTGGTGTTGCAACCTGTGGCTGCTACCATGGGGAAAGAAAATTACAAATTTTGTCAGACCAGATGGAAGTGATATTTATTTGATTTAATATAATGTGGACTCTCTCCATCACCTTAAAATAACTAGATAATAATTTCTTACTATAGACAATGTCTCTCAGTTGACCTTTTCCCTTCTCCTTCCAAGTTGCCTATTATAACTCCATAGTTTGGAGTAATTAAAGTGTATTTTCATCCCCCTTAGCCACCAGCATTTATTCCTACCCATTTTAGGTGCTAAGGAGATCTTGGAACACCACTGTAAAGAAGTGGAGATGATAGAGATGACAAAATGGAAGCAGTGGGGAACTCCTCAGGTCACTGAAGAGGAAATTTTGTCAATCCAAGGTGTGTGGAGAAAGTGCAGAGCAGGGGACCTTCAGAGATACCAAACACAAGTATTAAAACTTGGGTTTTAAATGCTTTAACTGCTTAAGAACCACAGTTTCCTCTAGCAGGCATAGCCAAGGTAGATCAGCTTGAACTCAGCTGTTTCTGCATTACAATTTGCATTGTGCCATGTAGATACAGCCAAAAAAAGGCTTGGAGATGGATTTTAAACCAGGGCTAAAGCAAAGGTAAGTCTTAATTTGAGATTCACAGTAAAACTTCTGCATGAATTTGTCCTGATTTGGTGCTGGACTCGAGGAAATGGGCACTACCTCACCTTTAGCACAAGTAAGCTGCTCTGTAGGCACTGGCTATTGCTCCTTCTGCTTGCAGTTGCAACTTAGAGAGACTTTACAAGGCCCAAGACATTCCCAATTTTGAAAGCACTCAGAAAAGAAATGCCTTCACCCAGTTGCACTGTGGGAACTGTTCTGCATTTCAGGGAAACCATTTCCACTGCTTTTTAAAGGTTTTGAGCACTCCAATAATGTATTTTCTTTTTTAAGCAAGATGCAACTTCTCTGCTCCATTTTTTTTTTGTAGCTTTGATCATCCCTCCCACTATTCAGTCCTTTTTCCCCACAGGTTCAGCTAGCAAACTACATTAGACATAAAACTTTTTACTCTTCTTTCAGTGGATCAGTTCGGGGTTTTGTTCTTTCCTGGGTCCTAAGTCATAGAAGCAGTAAAAGTCTTGGTTTTGACCCATATTAACACAAAAAACCAAAACCAGGTGTCTTAAAACCATAATGGTTCTGAGAATTGAAGAAAAAGTAGCTGCTTTCCACAGAAAGTAGGCAATTGACATAATAATAATAATATGGCAAAACATGTTAAGTCTTGCTTGTTTTACAGAATTATTGGTATTGAACAGCTCAGAGTATCTGTAAAAAACCTTTCCAAACATGCTGAGGCAGCTGAATACTGAGAGCATTGTACAATGCTCTCTTTACTTGTCAGCAAACCCAAAAAATGCGTAACATTCAATATGGAAAGGCAGGTCTCATCTTAACGAGCTGGCAAGCCAAAGCAGCAGAAAAGTCTGTTCTTGCCCCAGGACATAATCTCAGCTTTCCCCAAAAACTGTGTTAAAGTCAGGGAAGCATTTGAGAAAACCCCTGCACCCGCCCACAGTCAGTGTATTGTGATCTCTTCAGTCCATGACATGTCTGAGATCACTTTTAACTACCCTCTTATGTAGAAGCCATGGACTTTAATGCAAACAGAGAGAAAATACAGTCATCAAAACATTAAGCTCACATGAAATTTCCATTTCCTTACAGGAAAGACTGTATGGGATCTGAACACTGTCCAAACCATGCAGCCGTTCTGGAGTCACACTTGAACATTTGAGCTCAGACCTATCTGTCCTTGTTGAATATTTTATGTTGACACAAACCACATATGTTATGTATCTGCCTCCTTTTGCCCTTTCAAATTGGTTTCTCTGATCAGTGGAACAAAGATACAAAATGAAATTAATCTGCTGCACATGAATGTCCTTCATGGTATTTAAAGTCTTTCCCAGATATTACTCTGAAAGGGAATGAAGATAAGTCCAACATGAATTGCAGCATACAGATTTGGGAGGATAAATTTTGAGAAAAGGAAAACATTAATTTTTTTACCTTATTTGCTGAAAATTAAGGATATCAGCTCAGTTTGTGAATCTTAGGACAATTTCTGATTATATTCTTCACAATATCATTTACAGTAACAAATCTCAAATTAGAGGTAACATTTTGATTGGGAAATAAGAAATTCTGAACAGTCTTTTATTTACAATAAGTTAGTTTGGTTAATATTGATTTATTAATTTCATATTTGTTAGGCTTTGAGACTTTTATGTTTAAGGTTTTCACAATAATTTTCAATTCCAAATCCAGAATGAAAAATAAATTCTGTTTTCCCCCAGTTTTTTGTGAAACTGAGGGTCAAAATAATTATGTAAAAAGTTGAATTATTAGACTGAAATTACTGAAAAATCAAAAATTTATTATAATCCATTTTTAAAGCATAGATTAGGAATGACATATGAAGAACTGAAGCTGATATTGAAGTGTTCAAGAACTGTTTTGATGATTCTTTGCTTAGAGTAAATATGGAGTTAAACACAGGAATGTGTGTACATTATATAGTCACTGGTTTGAGCAGTTATTGAAGGATTTGTTAAAATGTCTGCAGGTAACACCTAAAATGCTTAGAAGTTGTTGAAATTTAGATGGAAGTTGTTGCAGAGATCTTATAAATATGTGGAGTCATTAAATAAGCCAAAACAACAAAATGTTCCATAATTACAGATACACATCAGTGACTGGAAAGAAGTGCTTTTCCTGTAGTTTCTGAAGCAATAACTTATCTGGAGACATTCCTCTTGGGGCAGTCTGCAACTGCTTTGCTGCTAATTCGTCTTTCCTGTTTGTGAAAAGTGAAGGACAAAATCAGATAATAAAGGTAGAAAAGCATCACGTGCGTGATGAAATACCTGTTCTGTAATTTTCCACTGTTGTGGGAAAAAGCAAAGCTCCAATCTTTGGGAGGTACAAATCACAGCACATAACTTTTATTCTAATGTATTAATTGTAGAATCATAAAATCATTATATTTGAAAAAGACTTCCAAGATCATCAAGTCCAACCTTTGAACATCCCCATGCCAACTAAACCTAAGTGCCTTGCCCAGTCATTTCTAGAACAATTCCAGGGATGGTGGCTCTGCTGCCTCCCTGGGCAGCTATTTGAATGCTTCATAGCCCATTCAGTGAAGAAATTCTTCCTGACGTCCAGCCTGAACATCCCCTGTCACAGCTTTGACGCCATTTCCTCTTGACCTGGTGCTGGTTGCCTGGGAGAAGAGGTTAGTTGCCTAGAAGAAGATGTGGAGAATGCAGGGGGTGCTTTGATTTATTTATTTATTATTAACATGATGATGCTCTGCAATTGTCAATTTCCCCATGTAGACAATAATTCAGTACCTGCTGAAGTCTGTAGCTCCTGACGATCATGAGTGGATTTATGGCGATCCTGAAACTTTGGTCAAGTTATAGAAACAGGTTTTTTTGTAAACAACAAGCCTGGAAAATATCTTCCAGGTTCTGTTCTGTGGCTACTAGATAAAGAAGACTGTAGCCCTTGCTGAAACATCTTTTTGACCAAGGTGGTGCAGTATCCTTGAGTCATACCATGCACCTTATCCAGAAAATGAAGTGATGGCATTTGCTAACACATTATCTGAAACATCTTCAGAAAATGATATAGAGTAGTCTAAAGAAACCATAAAGGTTGTTCCAAAGCTGACTTCATGGGCCATACCATAATAAGTAAAGGGTATTAGAAGAACATAAATAGGCACATAAAGACCCATTTGAGGTGAGAATGACAACTAATATAGAGGCCTCAAAAATGTGGACTGATAACTAGACCTATAAATGTAACTACTCTCTGTGGTTGGCACATCTTCTACAATCTAGGTTTTTCACATTTATTACCTAACACATTGCAGGTAATTCATCAGCATCAGCTATTTTTCCCCTTCAGAGGCCCTACTAAATGAACATATTTGAAGTCAATAAAAAGCAATCTCCTTAGAACACAGAAAAATCAGTTTCTTGCTTATAAGGAACAAAACTATTTTTTACATTCCAAGTAGTCTGTTTTCCATTTTCAAATTGGCATGCATGAAGTTGAAATCATATCTACGTAGGTTATGTCCAACTGCAGGAGTTTGGAGGTATTTTGTTAGGGAAAAGAAGACCAAAACCAAACAAAAATGTATCAAATAGATACTATCCTTATCTACAACAGTTAAATTTGAGACAAGTGTGAAATAAATGTCTGATTTGTAAATTAGTCACATAGTGGGTTAAAAAAAAAACATGACAGCTCAGGTTATGAGATTTGTTGCATTCAGCTTTTCTTATTCTTGCCTTACAAGTAGGTACAAGCCTACTCACCTTTGTGCTGGAAAAAAAAATATCTATATTAAAACTAAAGCAAGGAATAGCCCTGCAAAAAATAACTTTTCAGCATTTATTAAAGGAAAGGTTTTTACAGTTTTACACTAAGAATGGTGAACTCAATCACCATGTCTAGGACACTGGGTCCATGGAATCATTCATATTGGAAAACACCTGTAAAATCATCCACTCCAATCCTGAGCCCATCGCTGCCAAACCCATCACTAAACCATGACCCTAAGTGCCACATCTACATGTCTTTTGAACATTTGAAGGAAGGGTGACTGTACCACTTCCTAGGGTGCCCTGTTCCAGTGCCTGACCACCCTAACAGCGAAGTCATTTTTCCTAATACTGAAAATACTAAATATTAAATACTAAACCATCCTTGGCACATCTGGAGGCCATTTCCTCTTGTCCCATCATTTTTTACCTGGGACAAGAGACCAACCCCAGCTTGGCTTCAGCCTCCTTTTGGGAAGTAGTAGAGAGCAAGAGGGTTCCTCTGAGCCTCTTTTTCTCTTGGCTAGACACCCCAGCTCCCTCAGCTGCTCCTCATCTGAGTTGTGCTCCAGATTCTTCACCAGCCCCACTGCCTTTCTCTAGTTTCACTCCAGCACCTTTCTTTTAGTGAGGGGCCTGGAACTGAACACAGGATTTGAGGTGTGTCCTCACCAGTGCAGAGCATGGGGGGTGATCCCTGCCCTGGTCCAGCTGGCCACACTGCTGCTGGTACAGGCCAGGATGCCACTGGCCTTCTTGGCCACCTGGACACACAGCCAGATTGTTCTCAGATCCTTCTCTGCCAGGAAGATTTCCAGCCACTGCGAAACTGCATTTGTAGAAGCTGCATAGTTGAGTACATTTGCATGCTGTATAGGCAAATAGTGACAAGACAAGAGGCAATGGTTTTAAACTGAAGGAGAGCAGGTTTAGATTAAGTGTTAGACAGAAATTCTTTACTACCAAGGGTGATGAAGCACTCAAACAAGTTCCCCAGGCAGGTTATGAATGCCCCATCCCTGGAAGTGTTCAAGGCCAGGTTGGATGGGGCTCTGAATAACCTGATATAGTGGAAAGTGTCCCTGTGCAAGGCAGGGGTGTTGAAAACAGATGATCTTTAAGGTCCCTTTCAACCCAAACCATTCTATGACTCTGTGGGGTTATAGTGACCGAATTGCAGGACCTGGAATTAGTCACATAAAATTGACCTCAGCCCATTAATCCAGACTGCCCAGATTCCTTCATGGAGCCTTCCTACCCTCCAGCTGATCAGCTTCATGCTGGCTTCAAAATCACTGAGGGTGCCCTTCATCTCCTCACGTAGCTTATTGATAAAGATATTACTTAAGACTGTCCCCAGTATTGAGCCCTGGGAGATACCACCTGTGACCAGTTGCCAACTGGATTTAACTCCACTCACCACCATTCTCTGGGCTGGGCCATCCAGACAGGTTTTTAGCCAGAAAACAGTGTACCCATCCAAGCCTTGAGCAGCCAGTTTCTCCAGGAAAATGCTATGGGAAACAATGAAACACTACCAAGCAACATAAGCAGCTAAAACAACCTCTGTAGATCTTGGGTTAGATGAATATCATGTCCTTTATCTGATTATTTGTATACAGCAATTAATTTTCTTATTAGTCCTCCAACATATTCATATTCTCATTGACATTTACAATCTTTTGTGTGTACAGGAAATGCCCATAAAGTGTGCATTTATAGATGCTGAATAGATCAGTATATTTCCATGCTATGCAGCTTTCCCTGCAGTATGAACAATTGCCATTAAGTGAAAGAACAATTGTTAAACATTAACAGCAGGATTTGTCTGATCAAAAATTGATGGTCACATTTGCATTACTCTGCCAGATTGATTTTATTTAATGCCAATAATATCTAATCCTAAGTAAGGGATAGTGATTTTAAAGACAGTCAATTAAAGCTAGATATAAGAATGTTTTACTGTGAGAATGGTGAAACACTGCAAAAGGTTTCCCAGAGAGGTGGGAGATGCCCCACCCCTGGAAACCTTCATGGTCAGGCAGGACAGGGCTCTGAGCAATCTAATCTCGTGGACGATTTCCCTGCCCTTGTAAAATTCTCCTTGCAGAGTGTTGGACTAGATGAACTTTAAAGGTTCTTTTCAACCCAAACACTTATTTGAATCCATAATTCTAAAGCAGACGCTGCAGTAGGTCAGAAGTGTTCCCTAGGAGAGTGTTGTCCCTATATGGACATCACAGATTCCACCAGTGACAAGCCAAATGTGAAAAGGTGCTTTGTGGTAACCAAAATAAAGTGAGATTAATTCTGTACTGCTGAAAGTAGTGCATCTCAACTCAAGATTTCCATTAACAGAACTGTAAAATTAAAATTTTGGACAAGTATATCTTCTAGAAAATGCAGTCTGTGTCCTCTTGAGAAATCCAGCCAATATTACTAGACACTCTTTAACTTATCAAGGGTTTAATACAGCCAGTTCCTTCTATAAACACTATAATGGGTTCTTAATCTCTTGTGCACAAAAAAAAAAAAAAAAAAGGCACAATAATCTTTGTTAAACCTCAACATGTTCTTTGGTCAAGGTCTTTCAGGAAGGAATCCAGAGAAACACTCAAAATATGGCAATATGACAATTACCTGTTCCCTACCAGTATCCATGTGCAGAAATTCACAGTGGCACCAGATTGATGTGCTGGTAAAGATCAGCATGTAGGACTGAGACAGAATTAAAAACTGTGAATATGATTGAGACTGCAAAATAAGATAAATGCTTATATACTTATTTAGAAGTATATATTTTGCAGTTTACTGTTCTGATTGAAGAGCAAAATCAGCAATTGTGGCAGTGATACAATTTTCCTGGAGTAGAGAGGCCAAAAACCAGAGACCATTTATCTTAGCAGGGAAAAGGACTTTCCACAGCAACATTCTCCATTTTCCATTTTTTACTCATGTCAGCGGAGAGAAGTTGGCCCTTGGGTACTGAAATATAGGCAAAATTAATTCGTGTTCTCTCAAGACCACAGAGGTAGCTGCTCCTGCCCCAGGAAAAGGACCATAGCACAGGGGGGGTCACAATGGGGGATGGCTTGCTCCTCTGGGGAGGGTGAAGATAACAACTGGTACTTTGTGGATATGTCCACTTCCACTGCAAAATTCAGATATAAAAAAAAATAGCTAAAAAGCACAGCAGACTGACATAACTTTACTGATGCATTTTGGTGCTGGATGGTTTTGTCCTGCCTCACTGAACTTGCCAGCTCATGTTCCTTTTGTTTAAAACACTTCACAGTTATTTTATATAGTAATTTTCATCAAAGTATTATGAGTTACTTTGCAAACACTAATTATGCCTTTCAGCCTTAATGAAGAATAATCCTAGTCCAAAGTCATGAATTAGTCATGAAGAGAGAGAAAAATCTTGTCTTGGTTCCCAGCTTAATGCATTAGACACTACTTAAGATCATAATTTTGCATATTCATAATTTAGACCTGAAGGAGGTAATAAGAAAAAGTATTCTTGAACTCAGCAAAGACTAATCAATGCTGACACTAGATAAAAGGAAAACATTTTTTAAAAAGAACAAAAGCTTACTTATTTAAAGTCAAAATAATACCCTATTGCAACATGTCAAAGACAAATGAAATAAAGAAATACATCTTAGTGGTTTTCTTATTGTAACCATAGACTCATTACATATCAGAAGCTGAAAGAAACAAGTATGGTTTGGAAAAGTAGATTAAAGATTAGGGGTCTTGCCAATATGTCACAGGAATAATTGGTGCTATCAATATAGCTGAAAAAATATAGGTCTCAATGCATGCCAAGTATCTACCCTGTTTTTACAATGAAAGTTATGCCTAAATTAATGTATTTTAAACATATTGGTGTACTATTTCTCTTGTATTCTAAAAAGAATTTTGAGCATGTCTACTTGTTGTGAATTATATAATTTCTACTTTTCTAAAAGAAAAAAGCTGTTACATATTGCCTTGAGTGGATTTAGTTTTTCCCCTAAAAGAATTAGAGAAAAGTAGGCCGTCATTAGAAAAAAGATTTCTGTCTGAACCCCAGCAGACTTTTCATTCCTTGACTTCTGCTCCATAAATGAATCAAGTGTAATGGGTACCATGTTTCTAATCCCTCAGTTTCAGCTTCTTACATTCACAGGACAGTCATTCCCCTTCAACTTACTACAAAACAACTTTTCATCACTATCAGGACTGCCTCTTGCAAGAAGTGGAATGGAGTTGTTCATAAAACTAAAACTGAATTTTGCCCACCTTTCTATCAGAAATATCACTTCCGTATCACGTGCCACACAATGAGTCCAATCTTTTGGGTGAGCAACTCCCAGTCTGCCCAAACTCTGTCAAAATTTGCAGTCATTATGCCAATAGGGCAGACTCCAGCTGTAGGTGCCTCATGACCAGATGTGGACTTTTGCATGCCCATGATTATCTGAGAACATATCCTCTAAATGCCCTTGCAACTCAGTTGAGATGGGACAACTGATGAAGCAGCATGTTTGTGTTTTCACACTATGTTGCTAAGGAATGTCAGAACTGGGACTGTTATCTAAGCAGTCACTGTTTACAAGGAGAAGAACAAAATGATTGAGGTCTTTCTCCCAGGTACCCTAAAAAGACACGATAAGAAATAACAATGTCATGGTTTGCTTTCAGTACATTAATCTTTCTAATGTTACATAGACATAAAAAAGTTTATCTTAGCTGCAATTTACCATTTCAGTCCCAACATTATAGACTTGGTGAAAAATAAGTCACGAAATTGCCATTTTCTTTCAGTTACAGTTACTAATTTAAAGTAAATTAAAGTTTATACACATCTTTTTCAAATGCAGGTCACTTCAAAAAGATATATTGATTTGCAACCTGAAACATGATGGTCTGACGTCAGTATTCAGGCACTTTGCATTCCAAAGCACTCCCTTTTGTGTTTAGAGACCTCATGATGTTATCCCAAGTCACAGACTAAACACCCAATTTGAGATTTTAAAAATAATAACACATCAATTAATTTGGCATTTTTAACATATAAATCTACACATACAATCTGTAGCCCATAATGGAACAATAATCTTGTGATCTTTTGGCCTAATTCCTAAAGGCAAAGGTTTTAGTTACAGATGAGAACAATAGAGGACACAGTTCAGAGGGATTAATGAAGTTATTGTTTTGTACAGATGTGAAATCTATGAAAATCTTCATTACAAGCCAAAATATCAATTAGTGACTTTCCTTTTCACTGGCTCCTCTTTTCCTTCCCTTCATTGTACATAATACTTCCCCATGTTCTCACCAAGTTTTTTTCCTGGCACAGTTAGAGAGAGGGTGGAGCATCCTCTGCAAGGAAACATCCAACTCTAATATTGTGTGTACAGCTCACTAACCAGCTGGTAGCACATAAACATTTGAGGTCACATCCAGTCCATGCATACATGACCTCAGAGTGTTATCCAAAGCCTTTTCACTGACCCCAGGACCCTGGCTGGTGAACTAAATAATGAGTACATAAACTTCTGCCACCCGCCCTGTGGCCAAATTTGACTCCTCAAGGCATATTCTCTCACCCAAGTCTCATCCAAAAATCTGGAAGCCAAGTGAAGAAACAGTGCAATTAAACTCACATCATGCAAAGCTGATTCAGGTAATTTTCACTTGGATTTTCAGGAGGGAAAAATCAAGAGTTGCATTTGCTAACTAGCTTGCTCTGTGTACTCTTGCAAACAAAACCTCAACCAAACTGGCCATTTCACAGAACAATAGATAACACTGGCCAACAGGGTTCCTCTCTTGAGAAAAGAAGCACTGCCTAGATTAATCTTTTCTTACACTGTGGACACACAGGGTAGACAGGAACACGTGAGATCTTTAACCTTCCCTCCTGGACAACCACTGAAAAAAGGCACCAGGGACCTCAATTTATAATAAACAACTCCTTCATATTACACTGCATCTAACAATACACCACACACACTGCTGCTGCTGCTGCTCTGAAATGTCATTATTGGTTACAAGCCCAAATCCCTCTGTGGGACCTGACCATCTGTTACAGAGAGCAGGACACAGTTTGATGCACAGTGTTACCTACAGACAGGAAACCAAAATCAGTAGCAGCAGGATGAGGTGGTGCACAAACTATGTAGTGCCTACAAAGCAGGGATCTGCCATCTTGTTCTTTCATTTCATCACCTTTTAGCTGCAAAGGGGAGATTCTTGCCCATATCCTCAAAAGGATCCTGTGACATCGCACATTTTCACCCAAGTAAGGTCAGCATATTCATTTCTCCAAGTTTTTGACTTTCCTAGGCTGTTATCCAAATCCTTTGATGTGCAACTGGTACTTTGAGAGGGCATATCCTCTTCCAGACCTACCATAAACTCGTGAAGCCAAGTGAGGCAGAAAAACATCTATGCAAGTTTCAGGCAAAATTCATAACTACTTCCTTCAGAAATTTGGGGAGGATAGAAAGGAGATAATGGTACAGCTAAGCTTATTGAATTACTGAGTTGCTTTCTATAGCTTAAAATGTAAATTTTAGAAGTGACTTTTTATAAGTCATCTGTAATAGACTGGCAGCTTTTGAAGACAAATAGGTAACATTAGAATAGGATAATTGCCAAGAAAATTGATCTTGGAAGAAGAAATGTTGACTTAACAGTTTCTTCATGGAAGAAACAAGAAATCAGATTTCCTTGACCACATTTTCAAGCATATCTCTATACAATTTTTCCAGTTCATCTAAAGCCAAAATTGCAAAATCAGAAAAGCGTTACCCAGTGGAAAGCCAAGATAATGAATGGGATGTGGAAATTTTATGATGATTACGAGACAGTAAATGTCAAATATGATGAAGTTTTACCATCACGAATTTGCATCACACAACATGAAAATAAAATATACAGCTGACTCATGTGGGAATAAACAAAGTGTTTACCTTCCATTTTTGTTTCATTAGGTTTGAAATAATTCTGCTTTGTTCTTGGTGCATAACCAGGCTGAGCTCTGTTTTCACTGATTTGTGCTTTTGAATTCATTGTTTTAATTGGACATTAACATGTTAGAGTTCATTTCTCAGCTATATTGCTGTATGTAAATGCCATCACAGACTCCCTGATGGCATATTTCTGAATAGACCTTCTCTAGGCAGGCTGCAAATGTTTATCAGCCCTCCAAAGGCTATCTACTAGAAAACAGCACTCATTGGCCTGCTGTGCATGGGTTTTTAAATATCTTTACTTTCCCTGTTTCAAATTTGCCCTTTCTAATCTTGCCCTTTCCTATAGTACATGGCGTTCAGAGTCCTGCTGGCCAAGGAACCTGCCCTGGCTTCCACTACTGCTGCAGGACTCCAGCCTGTCACCCAGCCCAGGAAGTGTTTGGGAGGTTTAAAAACACAATCCACATCCCTCTGACCATGTCATAGGTTTCATTCACAGTCTGGCAGGGCAAGGGGGGTGGGGTTGAGCTGATAGAAACAGCAAAGTATTGCTTACACCGAGCATGCACTTTATTCATACAGGCTGTCACACAAGTGAAAGAGTCCTTGCTTTATCTTAGTTCTGCTTACCTTACATTTTTTTCTTTATTCTGTTTCTTTCTTCACATACATTCAATCAAATTATTAAAATATAAAACTGCAGAAAAATAAGACAACAGTGCTGGGTGAATGCGTTCCTTCCTGCATGATGTATTCAACTCAAATAGCAGACATTTGAGGGGAATGACAAGTTTATTATCGTTGCTTTACCTCACTGAACACTTCAGAGTCTCCAAATGTATATAGATAATAAATATTTTATTTATCTGATGTCCTTCACCTGTGTGATATCCACCTTTTGTTCAACTAGGTCAGCTCTTTTCAATCTTGATTTTAATTCATAGAATCACAGAATCATAGAATCATTTATATTGGAAAAGGACTCTAAGATCACCAAGTCCAACCATAAACCTAGCACTGCTCCACTAAACGATGTCTCTAAGAGTCACATCTATATATCTTTTAAATGCTTTCAGGGCAGGTGACTCCAGTACTTCCCTGGGCAGCCTATTCTAATACCTGACCACCCATTCAGCAAAGAATTTTTTCATGATATTCAACCTAAACTTCCCCCGGTGCAAACTGGAGGCAATTTCCTCTGGTCCTGTCACCTGTTACTTAGAGGAAGGGTTTTAAAACCAGCTCAAGACAAAAATTAAACTTTTGATATATTAATGGCAGAAAGCAGCAATCATTTGAGAGAAATACAGATTAAGACCCAAGAGAGAAATCACAGCCCTGCATGGTTCACCCCAGCTGTTAACAACCTGCACACTACTAACCACGAGAGGAATTGATAGCACAGACAGACACTCACCTCTGGCCATGGGGCAGCAGGAGGAGTGAGTACTCCTGTTCTGTGTGCCCACACCAACCCCACAACCTGACAGGAGAGCCCCAAGAGGTCATGCATGTGGGTCCCCACGTGCAGCCCCATCCCACCACCCCATCAGCTGGGTACAAACACACCTGGCAGGATCTCAGAGGAGGGTGCTGTGTCTGGGCAGGGCAGCACTGTGACACTGTACCCCACAGCAGCATCAAACCAACTGCTGCTGCTCTTTCATTTATGAGGGCACTCTCCATACAAAAAAATATTAATCCTTTTTTTTTTTTGCACTGACTTCTCATTTGTTAAAAAAAAAAAAAAATCTCAAAAAAAACCTCTTTGAATTTTCCTGGCTAATATTCTAATATTTTGTACACCAGACAATCAGCTTCCTCTTGAACAAGTTAAGGTTTTGGTAACAGGAGGCTACAGGGGAGGCATAAAAGAGGAGCTGCTAGAAGCTTCACACGTGTGCCATGGAGCACGTGCCAGCTGGCTCCAAGATGGACCTGCCACTGGCCAAGGCCAAGTCCATCAGCAGCAGTGGTGGCACGTCTGGGATAAGAAGGGGGAAAACATCCCTGCATCATTGCAGCCCAAGAGTGGAGAACATGTGAGAGGAGCAATTCTGCAGACACCAAGGTCAGTGAGGAAGGAACAGGAGGAGGTGCTCTAGGTGCCAGAGCAGAGATTCCTCTGCAGCCCATGGTGCAGCCTGTGGTGAGGCAGCTGTGTCCCTGCAGCCCATAAAGGTCCACAGGGGAACAGAGAAGCCCCTGCACCCCGTGGAGAACCCACGCTGCAGGTGGATGCTCAGAGGAGGCTCTGATCCACTGGGAACCTGTGCTGAACCAGGCTCCTGGCAGGAGCAGTGGTGCTGTGGAGTGAGGAGTCATGTTGGAGCAGGTTTGCTGGCAGGACTTGTGACCCTGTGGGGGTACCCATGCTGGGGCTGCTGTCCATGGGAAGGACTCACATTGGAGAAGTTTGTGGAGAGCTGTCTCCCATGGGGGAAGCTCTAGACTGTAACAAGGAAAGAAATGACAAGTCCTTCCACTGAGGAGGAAGGAGCTGCAGAGGCATCATGCGATAAATTGGCCATTTTCCCCATTGCCCACTCCTCTGCATCACTGGAGAGAAGATAGAGAAAATCATGAGCAAAGTGGAGCCTGGGAAGAAGGGAGATGGGGAGAAGGTCTTTTTAAGATTTGATTTGATTTTTTCAATACCCTATTCTGATTTGCTTGGCAAAAAATTCAGTTAAATTCCCCAAGTCAAGTCTGTTTTGCCCATGATGGTAATTGCTGCGTGATCTGTCCCTGCCCTTATGTCAGCTCATGGGCCCTTTGCTATATTTCCTGTCCCCTGTGCAGT
Source organism: Lonchura striata (assembly GCF_050655825.1). Taxonomy (NCBI): domain Eukaryota; kingdom Metazoa; phylum Chordata; class Aves; order Passeriformes; family Estrildidae; genus Lonchura; species Lonchura striata. The sequence goes on along the minus strand of NC_140704.1, from coordinate 144,191,511 downwards.
GGAGGACAGGGGAAATAGAGGAGCTTCAGTGGGCACTGGGCAACCAGCCAGGGTCAAGCCACCACGTCAGCTTGGACAGTTGTGGGTGTCCCATTCGCCTGTCACACCTACAAGCCCTTCTGCCTTGACAGCCATTGTTATCCAGGCTGTTTTGCCAATGGCAGACCATAAGGCCATCCCTACAAGACCTAAATTCAGAGGGAATATATTGTATTACACATACTCTTCCCAGGGCACTGCTCAGGCTAAGAACATTGCTATCATCCTCTAAAATAGTCAGAAGGCATATTCTGTCACTTGGTCTCCAGCATAAGCTCAGCTAGCAGGAATAAAAAACAATTACCATGACATTTAATGCAACAGATGAAGTTTTAGAAGTATAGGAATATTTTTAACAAGAATAACCATTGTAAGAGCTTACAAATTGATTGTGCCTTATCCATCTGTTCATATAAAGACAAGCTGCTATTCTTAGAAGACACACTGTAGGTCAAACCCAAACTATAATGTAAGCAACTGAATTTTTTAAAATATTTTTTGCAGAAGTCAGATTAAAGGAGACTAAATACAATTGTCATATGTTTACTTTTTCCAAATATGTGCTATTTTCCACCTGTAATTTAAGTTAAATTGTATTTTTAATGAAAGAATCTGTGCCTTTTTTATACCCTTCTGCACATACAAAAGACTGATAACTTGAGCATGTAACATAAACCCAAAAGAACCCATTGAAGTCTGACTACATAGCCCCAGGTCAGCAATACTTTTTTTATACAGCCCTTCCCAGATGTGTCATGTTCGCATGTGCTGTAGAATGCATATTTCTGCCTAGGAAATCCCAGCTAGTTATGGGAATGCTTATCATAACAGCTGTTTCCACCCTTGGGTAAGTGACATTTTTTAATTCAGTCCTATCCTTTTAAGAGAAGCTTTCCCAAAACTTCGGAAAGTGCTGTCAGCCATAGGTGGAGGACTAAAAGGAAATACTCTATGAACTAAGTAGAAATTTTGAGGACAGCATGATGTCATTTATATAAGCATAAACCTGAGAAGTAAGAGAGAACTCAACATTTTAAGAAAAAAATTAATGGAGCTACCTTTTTTCCAGACCCTTGTTTAGCAGACTACATTTCTCTTAATCTGCTTATTGATGAATCTTTAACCTGGCTGTTTCCTCCTGGCTGGCCCTGGTCAGGAGAGGCAGAGCTCTGAAGAATAGGTGAGGGTACTCAGACAGCTCTGTTTCTCCAGCATAAGTAGACAGAGCTGCCTGACTGGGACTTCTTGTTTGCTTTTTTGTGGGTTTTATTTATTCTTTCAAGTTCCTCATTCCAGATGTGTCTGAAAGTGGAGGGGACAGTTTAGTCCCATTTAAGCCAAGTTCATGTGTGGTATCTGCTCCTATTTTCTCTTCTCAAAATGGGAAGACAGCCAAGGGACATCAAATCAGTAGGAAAATGATCTTCAGGGATGCTTGAGTGAGGACCCATCAAAGTAAAGAGCCAACACAGCTGGAAAAAATAGGAGACAGCAAGACCTCACTGAAAACCAGATGTTCAGTGAACATTTTCCTTTCTAATTTTTTTAATCAGAATTTTTTAACAACAACAGAAACACATCCTACTTTTTCTTAAAATACAGTCAGGAAAGGCGACTGCTTATGAGTTTAAGTTCATGTGTTTTATTGCTCTAATTCCTTTGAAAAAAGTTTAGACATAAAATTAATTGGAGAAGAAACATATGCTTCTTGGCTCGGCAATACTCAGTGCAGTCAGTGTTGGATTTTTTTTCTTTCTGTGTACTTTCACAAGATGTCTGTTGGTTTTGAATTAATGGCATTGTAGAGTTAAATTTATATGATAGGATTTAGCAGACAAAACAAAGACCCTTTACAAAAAAAAATGTTTTCATGGAGATTTTGATGGAAGAAGAGATATAAAATAATGGGAAAGAGTGTTGCTGAAGAATAAGAAGTCTATAGGGAATGTTTCCTGCACAGCTTAAAAGCTTGGTAAATCCAGTACTGAACTAATTTACAAGGGACTGTGACTGAAGCAATGCCAAGAGAAAGAAGAAGGGAGGATCAAATGTCAAAAATCCCCCAAGTCCTATTGAAGAACTCAGTTTAGGGGTAGAGTGGTAAAAGAACTTGGAATCAGAGATGCCTCGTTTGGGCCAGATGTCTCAATGTCTCTGTACAGGTGGGACTAACGTTTCCCCTGATGTACAAAAAACTTGAGAAGAAATACCACTCAGCAGGGATTTGAGAGTTCAGCCCTTGGCTTCATTATTAACTTTTTCTGTGTGTACATCAGGTCCTGATACTCCCTCTTTGTGTGAGCTCTCCTGGAAAGAGATTGTGTCCTGTCATGTTTGCAGCATCAACCATTGTGTTGATGAGAAATGTTTTCAGAAGCATGGCTAAACAGTTCTATTCAGAAAAAAATTGAGAAATTTCACAGTTTTTTAGTCAAGATGCAGACACATACTGGCACAACACTGGACAGTCCTCATCTACATGGATGCCAGTAAGCTGCTTTTAATGAAAAATTTCTAGTGGCTATAGTAACTGGAATTTGTAGAGAAAAGAGCTGAGGGAGAGTAAGAGAGTTTTAAAAGCAGGGAAATTTAATCTGAAATGAGCATATTTTGAATTAATCTACAAGTTTGCTTAATCACAGAATGAATTAATATTTTTTTAAAATGCCAATTAGGAATTTTTTATAAAATCTGCTGGTGCGGCCTCAAAATTTTGTATAAGGACAGTCATAACAAACATCACAATAAAAAGCTGGTTGAGAGTGAGAATCACAGATAAGGACTGAAATCAATTTAGGCAACAAAAAATGCACCATTTAGAAAGACTTGAAGATGAGGAAATATGTACAATTTTTTATCAGTGGATGACAGTGAGGTGGTGGACCACTGCTGTGGAATGGAGATGCAACCCTAGAACAAATGAAGGAACTATTTTAGTAACACATAAGGGAATATTAACAAAACTAAACTGCTGAAGGCATCACCATTAGGAGACTAGAGGTATGGAATCATCAAGGTTGGAAGAGACCTTTGAGATCATCCAATCTAACCCTCAGCCCTGCACCAACACTAAAATCCCTACCTACTAAACCACATCACCCAGAACCAGATCCAGATGCCTCTTAAACACTTTCAGGGATGGTCACTCCACCATGTTCCTGAGCAGCCTATTCCAGTGCCTCACCACCCTAACATGAACATTTCTTTTATAATATCTAACCTGAATCCCCCCTGTTTTGCCTTAAGCCAATTCCTCTGGTCTTGTCACTGCAGGCACGGCAGAAGTGGCCAGCTCCCATCTCACTACAATCTCCTCTCAGAAGGTTGTAGAGAGCAATGAGGCTCCCCCTGAGCCTCCTCTTCTCAAGACTTCTCAAGCCCAGCTCCCTTGGCCATAAGACACGTTTTCTAAACCTCTCACAAGCCTTGATACCCTTTGCTGGACATGCTCCAGCACTTGTGTCCTAAATTATCATCCATCTATTTAGTGAATTTAAGGTGTTTTTCACGAAATCTCTCTCTATTTAGAGAGAGATTTAGTGAAAAAGAAAAGGAAGTAGGAAATTTAGGGATATAAGGAATATACAGCTTGGACACAAAATGACAGCTAAAGAATTTAAGAAGTTTGCCCTTGTAAATGAAAAGCCCAATTAACCAAATAACTCAATTAACACACACTGGCTGAAAACCCTACTGTATTAAAAGCAGTGTCATTTTAAGAAAAATGGCATAAAAACTAGTGGAGAACTGTCAAGCCAGAAATTAGAGATCAGAAGAAATAAAAGTTAGAAGGTTCCCAACTGTTAGAAAAAGGAATTTCTAGCAAGCAATTAGGTCACGGTAAAATTAAAAATTAAAAGTTATTATATACACACAATCTGCTGTTAAGATAGATTTCATTGCATTTATCAAATGGAATTAAGATGACAAGGCCCAAAGAACCCAGGGGATCCCACTCCAGACTATCTTTCAGCTTCCCACCACAGCTTCTTTTGTCTTTGAGGAAATGTTTCACTATCTTTTTATCTTCAAATCATATCCAACCCTTAAATTATCATTGGCTTCCTTTCAGTATTTTTATTGCCCTTTCCTCAAGCTATACAATTACCATTCCAGTTTGTCCACCTTGAGATCCTCTCAGTCCTCCTACTCTGGCTGAACATTTCCAACTTCAACCCCATCACCCTTTAACCCCTTCACCAAGGAGAAGGAGCCTCTCAGCCCTTCCCCTGAGATCTGTATCCTGGCTGAGGTTTTTTCCCCCTCAGCAACTCTCAGACTCAGCTCAGATTTCCCTGAAGAATCACTCGCCCATTCAACACTTCCAATCTGTCCTGGGTGATCCAGCTCCTATGAAAGGCTTTTTTTTTTTTCTGTGAGGAAGGAACTTTTTAAATGCTTCAAGTCCTGAAGCCTTTAAGGTTTCTTTTACCTCAAAAACCCATCCTTTCTTTAGGAATAAATTCTTTCTCAAGACTGCAATTTTTTTTCTCCAAAGACACTCCTAAAATAAGCAGTTTTGGATTTTCATGCATCCTTCCATAACACAGGGAATGGGAATCATTGGTGTGGGACACCTCCACTAACTTCAGAAAATCAGTATCTTTTTATGGTACATTAACTAGTTCATTTTATGTGAATATTTGATTTAATGTTTACTGAACAATATTTTTCTTGTTTCAACCTCTGAAAATGAAAATTTGAGGAATATTTTATACAGAACTACAAAAAATATTTTATCCCTCATATCTTGATAAACACTTCTGGCAGATTATAAGTGGTAATCCTGTTAGAAAGAGTGGTATGGTTATACTTAGAGTTTGGATTGTAATTACTTAAGTTATTTGTAGTAAGTGGAGTCCCATTTTCTAGGGTAGCACAAGTTTAGAGAGCTTCTTTTACACAAAGCTGTGTACAGTGTGACAAGAATTCTGAGATTATTCTGAATCAAGTGGTCCATTTTATCCCCCAGAAAGCATTGTACATGGTGGGTACTGTGAGATTCCAGCCAAAAAAAAAAAAAAAAAAAGACACGAAAAAACAGAAATTATGCTGGGAAAAAAACTGGGGAAGAGCTATGGTTCTGCTCTCTCCTGTCCTGAGAAATAACCAGACTGTCCAAGGACTGTTTGCAGATCCAACAGCAATGGAGAGTTTGCACAGATCATGGTTTCATATCCTCTGTACTGCACATGCAATTTTGTAGATATTTTTCAGAATTCTTCAGCATCTCCTTGTATAGCTCAGCTCTCTAGACAGATATTTTATGATATGAAAAGAATTGCCATCTTTACAAAGACTGATTTTGGTCTCAGAATCAATGTTTCAGCCAATTTCTCCAAACCTTTTTTCTTGAAAACCTACTAATGTTATTAGTACTACTGCCTTTTCATTACACTTGGGTCACCAGAGCTGTGATTTCATGTAGTGCTGTTACTCCTCTGTGCTGTTTTTAAACTTTGTGGTTTAGTGAAAAGCATGTGCCTCACTCAGTGAAAAGCTAATTATTCCCTGGCGTAAGAGAAAGGATAGAAAAGAAAGAACAAGATAAAAGCATCAGGTCCATACCAGTAGGTAGGACATGGCCCAGGGACCCTTTGTGTCATCCTAGGTAGGCTGGAACTTTGGGAAAGCCACCTCACCTCTCTGGAGTTCAGTGTTTCTAGAAACATTTGTTTTCTGTAGAAAATAAACATAATGTTACTCATAATGAAACACGTTTTCATGACCTATTAGAGGGAGAGAAGTGTTGAATAAGAGATTATGATGTACAGGTGTAAAAACTGAAAAATATGTTCATATTTTATTGGTATAACCAATGTAAAATCATCCATCCTTACACTGCTCTGTAAAATATGGGACACAAAGGACTTCATCAAGGACTTTATCTCTTGCTTATGTGGCCAGTATAAGGCCTAGACTTACTGTTTTGAGGAAAAAAAATAAATCTTCCTCTCAAGGGGATAGGATGAAAAGGGGGATGAGGAGGGAAGGGAATCAGTGGAGCCCTTAGCAAATATGACAGCTTTTCTAGAGATAAGTAGATTATGCAGGTGAAAGAGAGATAAATAAACCATCTGTCCCACCTAACATAAGTGTTTTCTGGAGTGCCTGCCATTTTTCTTCACTGGAAGATATGCAAAATGATAAATCTCTGCTGATAAATCTCTGCTGATAAATCTCTCTTATATAGAGTGGTTCCAACCCTTGCAGGATTTGAAATTTCAGGATTGTATAATTCAAGCACTTTACCAGACAGTCTCAACTATATAGTTCATGTAAATCATTGTCAGATATAAGACCCCATGGAAGATATCAATAATTCTGTGCAATAAATGCACACACCTGACTTACTGGTGTAATATCACTTTTCATTACTAGTCCTAGCTCCTCCAACCACCCTGTATAACTCTGAAAGCTCAGACTGGCTTTTCCTGCACCTCAGTTAGCCTCTAAACCTCTTTTACTTTCTTCTTTATTTTCTTAATTAAGAAAAACCAAACAAACAAAAAAAAAAAAAAGAAAAACAACCAAGCAACCAAACAACAACAATAACAACAAAGCCCCAAAAAACACCAACCAACAAAAAAACCCCAAACAAACAAAAAAACCCCCAACTCACACAAACAAAGAGATTTTTAATATGTTTTCACAAATCTCGATGCTCTGTGGAATTTCTGAGATGACTGATGGTTTCCCACATTAAAAGGTCTATCACTGGACCATTTCTTCAATAATCCAATATATTCATACACTAGCATCCTAATAATCAGGCCAGCTGGGCACTAAGGGATCACAAGACAGCTCCAAATAGGTTTCAAATGATATAGAGATTTTTTACTGCGGAAAATATGTCAGTGGCGTCCTAAATGACAAAATATTTTAGTGTAGACAGGATAAATATTTTCATCCTTCTAAAGCTACATGTAGTGCAATGCAGCATATGTGGGTAGTGCAATATTTCCAAAGTGCAAAATCCTGAGTCACTGCATGGAGCACATCCCCATGGATTGGCTCACTCATCCTGCTATAAAAGTGAAAGTTGTCACCATACAGATTTGGCTCTCTTCAGTGTGATCACACAAATGCCATGTGAATCATCACTTGATGCCTGGAATCTCTGGCAAGAACTGCTGGTGATTCCCTTAGAAACCTCTCCATGGATGGGTAGGTGACCATAAATGGTGACAGAGAGGGCAAAGACAGATTTTCCTTTTAACAGCAGTGCTTCCTGCCACATGTTTGAGGACGTGATAACATATTGTAAGCAGAGACTGCACTGCTCTGTTGAAGCTGGGGCTTTAAGGAATGGGAAAAAATTGCTCAGGCAAACAGCATGCTTAGTACTTGAATATCAGTTTCTTCCATAAACTGAGTTCAGCAAATCTGTATAAGATCCAAGGTGCTTTGCTGCCCATGATGGAGCTGAGGCACAACTGAACTGCAAGGACCATTTCACAGAATTCCTGCCCAACAGCTAGGACCTTAAACTTCCCTGGAAAGCTTTATTGTGCTGAAAGTTACACTGTGGCACATTCACAGACATGCCATTACCTTAGTGAGGAGGTTACACAAACTCACCAGAGTCCCAAATCCCTGTATTTTTCAGATTTTATATCCTGCCCACGAGGGTGTTCATCTTTGCATACATGAGGTGCCAGGAAATCCTACACAAAGTTTTACCACATTGCCACACAAATCTGTGTTCTTATTCTCACGAGACAGCAGCAGTTTTTTCACCATAAGAGTGTAAAAATCAACAATTATTGTCTGCAAGTGCTCATGCTGCCAAGGAATGGTTAATTAGCTTTAACTGCCAGCAGCAGCTCAGCTGAGGCTGCTGGTGTCACCAAAATTTACATTAAGACTTAATCATTGTAGCTGAGTTTCGCCCTCTGCTACCCTGGAGGAGCCAAGGTCTTCCAGTAATTATACTTGACCTGAGCTGCGTTTTAATTTAAGCATGCAGATGTGGGGAAAATTTTATGAAGATACATGACCCAAACGAGGGTAACACTTTCAAAATCTGGAAGGAAAACTTATGCCTTTGGTGCAGGACTGTAAAGTCCATTGCCAAAGCAACAGTGATGTAGCAGTGCTGAGGTTGTCACATGCAAATCCTTTTATGAATCTGGATTTTTGTACCTAATATTTGTCCATAAACTATAAAACAGGATATTCCTCTGTAAAAGGTAGAGGAGTCTGAGGTTTCCCCTTACTCTGTGCAAATTTTGCTCTAGTCCTCTCAAAAAGGGCAACTCTTTCATGCAATCTTGTGTCAATGACCAAAATGTTTCATCATCCAAAGAAGAAAATCATATGTGGATCATAATTAAGTAAAAATAGTCATTTACTGCATTAGATCAATTCAGAAGTTACTACTTATAATTTTAAACTACAATTATCAATTTATAATGGAAAGTGAAATATGTCTAAGTTACCACATGGGAGTATCACTTTCACAGAGGACCCATTTTTATAATTATTTTAATATGCGATAATGAAACATGACTATAGTAAAAGATTCACATAATAGAATATATATGCACAGCACTTTACAAATGGCATTTTAATTCCATAACTTTCCTTGTTCTTCTTGATGTCCATTAGATCATATGCAGGGGATAATTTTGAATAAAATTACTAATGAGGAAATAAAGATGTACTGGGAGTTAATTTTGGCTAATATTTGAACGAGCCATAAGGATAAGTTTGCCCTTACTTCCTAAGGAAAGTTTTAGTGGGTCACAATAATGAGATTCATTACTGCAGGATTCATTTGTGCACAGGGGGTTTCACATGCCCCAAATCTAGCTGAGATCCTAATTGGACTATGTGCACATATCAAGTTTCAGAAATCTCCACAAAAAAGGGAATTTTCTTTACCCTTGAATTTTTTTTCCTCTACAACCTGCTCAGACTTCCAGTCCTCCAGCTTTCTTGACTTTTGGCCTGGACTCACTTAACTCCCTGCCTGCCTCCAGTTTCAAATTTAAAAGCTATAAGTATGATTTTCAGCTACTGCCTGTGTTGAATATTCATTTCCCCATTCCTATCCTTTTCCACATCCCTTGTCTGTAAAAGATTCTATACTCTCTGGGTCTGATTTCTACATTTTCTCTTGTGAGAGTTTCTATCCTAGCAGGAATGCTGGTGCAGAAATAACCTAACATTGCTAACACTGGTGTTTAGCTCTGAATTTGAACAGCTCAGTGATGATTATTTCTGTCAGCATGAAATCACTTTGGAAAAGCCCAGTAATACTAATAAAGACTTCCTGTAGATTCAGTGGCCCATGATATAATTACTACAATTAAAGGGTATGAAATCTCTTATTCAGACTTAAAGCTAAACTAGAAACCAGGAAATTTTCTAAATGATCACTTATTCTCCCTCAAATCTGATGGGTGCAGGGAGGATTTATCAGGTATTCATTGATAGATATTTTTTCCTGTATTTGCAGTCTAACTGCAGGTTCTCTTGATTTTTTTTTCTGGATTACTGTGGAATCAACTAGTCTTCACATAGAATGAAGCAGTGAGTTGCACTGTGTTATGAAACATGCCAGTGATAATTGCACTCCATGTTGTGTTTTCAATGAAATTTACCCTTTCAAATGCTTTTCTGAAAAAAAAAAAAAAATCAAAAACACAATAAAGGCTCATTTGAAAAAGGGATGCAAACAACTGTGGTCACTTAAGTTAATTTATTATCCCAAGCTAATTCCCCAGAGGCATTTTCACAAAAGAGTCAACAGACACAATTCATGATGTGCAACCACAGAACCACAACTGTATCAGAACTTTGAGAGCATCAATCTCTCTGAGTCAGGACCAAGCAGGCCTGGAGGAGCACCAAGAACACAACCTTTATTTATGACCAGAGACCACTTTTCTCCTCTTCTCTTGATTTTTCTTCTATAAATGAAAAAAGCTGCAAAAACTCAACACTTAAGGAGAATTTTGGGAAAAGCTGCTCTTATCTTTTTCCTTATTGTTGTTTCTGGTGCTAATTCTTCCACTTTTAAATGAAAAACAAATAAATAAATCACTTAAAAAATAAAGTAATTTTAAACCAGTCTTACAAACTTGGAAATCTTTTGTTCTCAAAACATAGCTCTTTCAATCAAGCAGAAATACTGTTTAGATATTTATACATATCTAGGCTGAATAAAATATTACGGTAGGTACTTTTCTCATTATCCTGCAACATATACAGAAAATTGCCACTTCCCAAACAATTATGTTTTCTGCTTTTTGTAAATAATTCTATTATTATTTCTGGTTTTCTAAGGTTTTGTGCTTAGCCAACGCTCTCAGAAACAGGCAGCTAAATATAACTTGCCATATTGTTTCTCTCCATGAAGCAGATGACCTTGAAGGGCATCATTAATTCCTTTTACAGAACTCATAATATTATGATGCATCTTTAAGAAGCATCTGGTAATTAAACTAGAGTTACTTTTTTTTAATGTTATGTATTCAAAAAAATCAACTTTTGTCACACATCATGATAGGGTAAGTCTGTGTCACGGTTATAGGGCTAATAAATAACAATAACATACAATACATAATATGGATATATGTGCTTAACAGGCTGTAGTTTCCAGTTTAGGGACTCTCTTCCTGCTTGTTTACAACTTTTCTTTCCAAAGATTACCAGAGATCATTAATAACATTGCAAAAGGCTGATGGTTCAACTGCTGCACTGAACTTCCCCACTTGATATTGTGTAGCTCCCCTGAGCACCTTTGGTGGGTTTGGAGCCATATTACTAAGATTAATTTGGCTGAGATAATTTGGACTGTCATTTCCATACTGTTGTGTTAAAGAGCTATCTCAAAAACATGTAATGTGTGTGCTTAAGCTCACATACATAATAAGTAAGGAAATGTAAAAATCTGTGCACTTTCTGAGAAATGTACTTTTGTCAAACAGCCAACACCCAAATAATGGAAGAATAAATTTTAATAGAAATGAATGTGTATATACAGTAGCTTAAACATGTTGTTAGGTTTTTTCCTTCTGAAATGAGTAATCAAGGGCCATTTCATTAAATGCAATTTAGTGCTAGTCATAATTTTGGTTAGCCATAACAGCTGAATTATTATCCTCTCAATACTTTGAAACAAACACATCAAATTCCTTGCTCTTAGCTTATTAAAACAATTTTTGTCTGGAAAATTGAGGACACACAGACCAAATAGTTGCAGCATGCTGAGTTATCTTGGGGCATCTTGGGATATTATCACAGCTAAAGGAAAATCTACCTCCTGAAGAACATGAAGTGTGTTGTAAAGACGATCTGGGCACCAACATCTACAAGCATAATGCACAAAGGCCTCACTTATAGGTAATTCAAAAAGGAAAATGCATGTGAAATTTTGCTTCAAAAATTGCATTTAGTAATTCAGCATGTTGTAAGAAAACTCTGTGCCTAACCATGGATACAGCAGCTTGAAATTTGTCTTGGAAATTTATCAATGATGGCCTGAGCAAGGAGTGTCTGCAGTGATAAGCTCAAGCAAGGAGGGTCTGCCCTTCTTAGTGCTGAAGAATGCTGAGACCAGCTTGACCAAACTGTCAGACTTGCCATGAGGAGTGCAGGACACTCTCCCTGACTGAGGCTGGGAGCAGCGAGGGTGTGCTGGCCCTGACACAGAGCCAGGAGTGTTGAGTGTTGAGCAAAATAAGCTAAAGAACTTATTTTAAAGAGCTTAAAGCTCCTAACACCTTTTTCAGCACAAAAAAGGTTTTTCTTATTGAGTCTGGTATCACATAATCTAAAAAATGCATACACATGACCATCAATCAGTTTAGACTCCAAAAAGCCAGTCCCACTTTTGCACAGGGAGGACTCCTACAACATCACCCCAAGTAGTGGTATGAGTTCCTGAGTGGGAACACCCCTCAAGGTTACTCCTTGAGGCTGAGCAGAAGGTGTTTGCCTGTGGTGTCAGTATGAGGGTCAGTAACATCAAGCTCTCCTTAATAATTTTCTTGCTAGCTTTAATATAATTGCTTCAATATTGCTTCAAAAATAGTGCATTATACTAGTAGTTATAGCTATGCATACTGTGTAGCAAATAATTCTGATTAAGCTCTTTTTTCCCTAATCTTTATAATTATTTCTATAATTTAAAATAAAAAATATATTTATATAAATAGATTAGGTTTGACATTTTTAGTCCTGTGGACAAAATTGTATACAAGTTCAATTACACCTTTGTAAACCTTTAGACATAAGCCATTGACAAAGTCTGGGACTAAGACTGGATCCAGCTGCACCCAGGCTCCTCTCTGAGAAGGAGTTTAGAAAGCAAAGATATCCTTTCTGGACCTTGTGACTCAAGAGGAGAATTTCTCTAATAACTTTTCTATTAAGCTCCCACTCTGCCTGCAACACATGCTCAGCACAGCCAGAGACAACCCTTTCTGCCATGAAGACAGATTTTGCTGGCCTTTCTAGGTAGCAATCTCACTCAGGCACTATGACACCTCAGTAATATATTATTTTGGGTTTCAGAATTCACTACTTCTGTCTCTGAAAAAAGGTGCAGTAATCCCTGGGCTGAATGCAAGCCTGGAGAAAAGGGAATCCCACTCCTTCCCTTGAAGCTGTGCCAGTCCAAAAAAGATATTGGCTCCTTTGCCCAGGAATATAATTATTTTTTAATTAATTGTTTAAAATATTGCACTTCACTGACAGATGGAAAATTTAAGCCTGAAAAAGCCACAGACATTAAACATTATTCAACAGATGTTGAAATAATGAGTGGGTGTTGGGTGAATTTTAGAGATTACAGCTGCTTTCCTCTATCTTCTCTGTGCTCACAATGCTCAGTGCAAATACTTTGGAAAAACTCCCCATGGCACACACTGATGTTTGTGGATCTTGTCAGAAGGGATTTTACCTAGATAGCTCCATTGCTATAAATTAATCTTTAATTTAATTAACAGTGTTTTCCTGTCTGCCTGAGGGACTCCCAAACACATGTGACCTGTAAGCAGCCTGTAAAGCCATGCCAGGCACAGAGGAAACCATGTGTTTCAGGGCCACAGGCCTTATTTGTGGAACTGTGTAGAAACATGAGAGGGAGAAGGATTCTTTGAGGAGGTTCTGCCATTGACAGTAGTGGCTGAAGAAATAGGACAGAGAACAAACCTGTCCCAGACAGGTTAAAGAGCAATTATGCCTAAATTATCATTGACTCAAACTGGCCTTCTTGACATGAAAGCTGGTCTGAAACAAGAGGCAATAAAATTCTTCATACTGTCATCACAATTATATAATTTCACAAAGCATGACTAGCAAATTCTGCTTTTATATGCAATCTACACTTTGCTCTGACCGAAAAAATGCTACCATGGGATTTTTAAATTGCCCCACCTAAGAGAGGTTGACCTCACAACTAATAGACCAGCAATTTAGATTGTAGCCAAAGAAGCAAAGCTTAGCCAAAAGGACATTGCATTTCCAACATTGAAGGTGGGAGACACAGTGCTTCAGGCCATTGTTAATATGAATTTGTAATAAATAGCTGCTGAATAAGGAGGAGGAAATAAATTCTGATTCTGAAGAGATTCGCAAACATGATACTTAAAGGAAAGCATGACATCATCCTCTAAGAAAGCAAAGATGGAGGAGTTAGCTGAGAGACAGCTCCATGTAGAGAAAGCCAAATAATACCTTAATGCCTTTCAGCTGCAAGACTTCTAACGTACTCAAGGTGTTAGGGTGGGTAGGATACATAGTTTTCTCTTCATTCACTTTCACTCCTCCCAAGACATTCACAACAATGTAATTTCTATTTCAATTTGTAAATACTCTCCCTATTTTATTTTACTCCAAGTTGCCCTGGGTTAAGGGTGCTTTTATGGTAATAGGGAAGCTGGGGTAATAGAAATTCCTCACAGCTAGTCAGGAAAAAATCCCCTTAGGCGATATGTGAGGAACAAAAGCTGTTAAAAAGGGGCAAAACACAAAATAGAAATTGCAAGGTGGGTCTGATAAAATCCAAGGGAGAATTAGGATTTCTGGAATTAAATAGACAAATTCAGTGAATCTCATTCTAGCAGTCAATTAGGCAAAATGAAATAAGAACGTTAGGAATTTTAAATGCAATTAGAGATTTAATTAAAAATTAATGACTATCATAATTATCAGCCATTATCAGGATAGAATTATCTAGATATTCACCTATCTCTACTCTGTTTCTTTTACTCATGAGCAATACATATTTTCTTGCACATGTTCTTTTCCCACTTGTGTATTTCTGTAATTTTGACTGAAAAGCCTTTGAGACAGAATCCATCTTCCTCCACACTTTGACAAAAAACCCTGGGCTATGTTAATGTATTGAATAATCCCACCAATAATATTAAAACCCTGTTTCCTCTGTAAAAATAATATTTAAAAGGGCATTAAAGTTATAAAAGAGAAGAAAATATCTTATGCCAATTCCTTAGCTGTCAAGACAAAAAGTTCCTTGTGTTTCAGTAAAACCAAAAATTAATTTCATTTTCCTGAGAAATAGCTAGCTCTAGATTCACACCTTTTAATAAAATAATACAACTGGGAAGCCTAGAAATAAGATCAAAAATTGCCTGTGTTTGTTTTCTGCAGACGGAGGGGCTGGACGAGGTTGCACAGACCCCGTAGTGCATCCTGGCAGAACTGTGGAAGGTGTTGGGGCAAGGGGCTGGGATTACTGAGCACAGCACTATTGAAGTCTTGAATCTGCCCTGCTTTCAGGCTCCCAAATGAGGGTAAACTGTCCAGGAAGTTTCACAAGAGAGAGAATAGAAGTAGGGTAATTTAGCCAATGTAGCTGTGATCTTTCTGTATCCTGTTCTAAATTACATTTTTAAGTGCATTAAAAGACATAAAAGAATTACTGCTCCAGCAATAAAAGTTATCAAGCTGGGTAAATTTTGCAACCCAATGTTTTCCATTCAAGATTTTAAAAAAGAGTAGCTCAAAAATTTTGGAAAAAAAAATTCAAAGTCCTAAAGAATTGGAGAATAGTAAAGACTAAAATGTTAAGGGTAACAAACCCTAACATTATCTCTTCCACCAGCTCACTTCTGATTTGCTGGCAGTCACCAATGCAGTAGAGACTGGTTGCAGAATGGTGATTTTCCAGCCATCTGAACAAGTTCCATTTGACATGTCAGTCAATTGTGAGCCATGAGCACATCCAAAAAAATCAGGTTAATTATTCTTCATGATTAAATTGGTCATGATTTTCTCCTTGTTCTCAATGCTCAGCCAGTTTCCAGATCCAACAAAACAAAAGGACATCATCAGCCAATTTCCAAGTTTACCTACAGCTTGATTGTGGAAGGGATCCCAACAAGCCATTTTGTTCATTCCTCACTGGAATAAAGGCATCAGTTGTCTCTTTGACTTTCCTGACATGTCTGTCTAAGAATACTTAAAATCCTTGCATGATGAAACTCCACCACCTCTTTTGGCAAGTAACCTCAGTGTTTTCGTGGTTTGACATGGGAAAAGAATTTTCTCGGAAGGAAGAGGTCAATCCAGTCTGGGGTCAGATTTGGGGGGCAAAAATGCCCAGCGTGGGAGATGGGAGACGGAGTCCTGGGCCGAGATTTCAGCCATCCTGGGAGTCTGGGAATTTTAACACTTTCCTGGGAAATGAAGGCTTTTTGACATATTACTCCTCCTCAACTTGAAGGAAAGAGAGACAGCCTGGGACCTCAGATGTTAGGGAAAGAAGGTTGGGGGGAGATGATGGAGTGGCTTTTGGCTGGACTCTTCTTGTTAGCCATAGGTTGAACCAACTTCTCCTTCAAGAGAGACTGCATTTTAGGGGGATGCAATGGTGAGCCAAGAGACTCCTTCAGCAACTACCAGTTCAGGAATGAACAGAGAAGAGCTGAGGATGGTGTGATGATGCCCTCCGTCCTCAGAGAAGAGAAGACGATCTCTGTTCTTGGACCTTCAGCCCCAGGGGAAAATGGGGGGGACTGTAGCCCCAAAATGAGACACTGGACTGTTGTTCCTCTTGGTCCTTGGCAAAGCATCCTTAAAGGAGCCCTATAAGCAGTCTCTGTCCATGCACAGTGGTGAGAGCACTGTGACATGGAGAGGAGAGTGTCACACTGGCTGGTGTGTCTGGGTGATGCCATGTGTGACATGGAAACACAAGAGGTGGCAGCTGTGTTTCCTGGGGGTCTGTGGTGCAAGGGAGACTCCTCTCTCCCCTGATGGACTCAGTATTAATTATTTGGAAGGGTGAAGACTTGATTAAGGGTCCAAATGTGTCTCGCTGGGGTTTGTTTGAGTTGGGTGGTGGGAGGAAGAATGTTTTGAAAGGTTTTCATTTTAAATTTTGTGTGTGTTTTTTTTCTTCCTTTTTTTCTTTTATAGTAGTAGTAGTAGTAGTGTAATAAAGTTTTTCCTTGTTATTAAGTTTGGCCTGCTTTGCTCTGTTCTCGATCACATTTCACAGCATTCAATTAATAGGTTGCATTTTCATGGGGGCATTGGCATTGTGCCAGTGTCAAACCATGACAAGTGTGTATTTCCAGAGTTGGAACTTTCCTTTCCTTGCTCCTCCTTAATCCTTTTTTATTCATGCTTAATAGCCTTTCCCCCCAGTTCTCTCATAAATTACATTTTTTTAGAACATTAATATCTCTGAAATACTCAAATTATTAAAGTGAGGAGCTTCAAACTGGACACAACATTCCAGCTGAGGTCTTACCAGTGCTGAGTACAGCAGAAAGATTACTTCATGAGGCGACAGGCTGTTCATGCTCTTTGTACAGCCCAAGGAAGTTTTTAATGTGCTTTGCAAAGCATTAAATGTTTTGATTGTAGAAGGTATGTGAGCTTCTATAGCTCCAGATCCTTTCCTTAAGAGCCACCAGCTAACGGGTTATTCCCATCAGATTTTATATGCAATAGACCTTTTCAATGGAAATATACCGCATGGAAATTACCCCTCAGTTTTTCATTATTTGGAGTTTTTTTGACCATTGAAGCATCATACCCTCTGCAGATTTATTAATTTTAATCTTTGTTTTGTCCCCTCTGTCATTAATGAAAATATCAAATTGAAATAGATACAGAACAGACTCCTGCAGGTACCATTTCATAGCAGCCTGGTATTCCAAAAGTGAACAATTTGAAATATTTTCTATGGTGTACCATTCAATAACCAGTTTGCCATCCACTCTGTAGCTGTTTCACAAAGAACATATTTTTACATAGCTTTTGAAATAGTCAAAACTTTACTGAAGCCAACCAGGCCTTTCTGTTGAGGAAACAAAAGTGAGAAACTGTGTTTAAAATCTCTAGTTCCCAATGAATTAGTGTAGTTGTCGATCATTCTTACTTCATATTTCTAAGTTTTTACTAATTATTGGATCATTTTTCCCTAGAATTTTTCTAGGACATGAACTTCAGTTGAATGGCCCACAATTTCTTGGTCTATTTTCTTTTCTGTTTTAAAGATAAGTTCTATACTAGGCTGCATGGTTTGTGTTTGGGATTTTTTCTGTGTGTTTCCAATAATTTCCAGGCCTAGAATTTTCTCTCATCCTCCTGCTTTACTATAGGCTTCAACATTTGTGATTGTTTGCTTTCCTCTCAGTGGTGACCGTGACTATACCTCCCACTGTAGGGTAGTGGAATTACCCTTGCTTTTCTTTCCTCTGCTCCCAATGGGCATGTAGAATGATTCTTCATGCCCCTTGCAAGTTAAATCTCAGTTTTGTGCCTTTCTGGTTTTGTCCCTCCTTTCCCTTTTATTTTTTATTTTGTATTTTTTGCCTGATAAAGTTTTTAGGTTTTATATGATTCTGTTTTATAACTGAGCTCAACAAAGCACTCACGAGTTAGCAAAAACTGGTCACATAAGATGCTTTTGGTCCTCCCTTCAATTTGGGTTGGTTTCTGTTTATGTCCTTCACTTGAGGGATTACTGTCAATAATTGTCAAACATTAACAGTCTCTTGCTTCTATTTTATTTTCATGATTGATCCAGTTTCTCTTACAAATGCAGCCTCTCCTCCTGAGCATTCGTTATGGCAGATCCAGTTAGTTTTATTCTTCTAATGTATCCTTTTCCATACACATATTTCTGCAAGGCTGGTTAACTAGGGAACTGTCAGCCTGTTGTTTTCCCCTTTCCCATTTCTCCTTTAATTTCTTGAGGAAACATTTCAATTGTCTCTTTTTTAATCAAGAAGTTAAATACCTAGTGTCCCTCCCCACTCTGAAAAGTTGGTTTCAAGATACAGAAATGCATCCTGCTGGTATCTGGTATTACTTTTGAACACTCAGCAAGCAGGCACAAGCCACAGTGATATTTTTAGATGTTACAGGTTCACTGTGACAGACATGCTAATAATTTGGTTTCCCATGATCCAAGGGCACCAGCAAAGTGCAGTCACCCACAGCCTGCCCCAAGCTGCACACAGCTCTGAAACCTTTGAGTGACACATGCAGGAGTATTTGAGCAACACACAGAGCAGCTATTAGGTGGCTGAAACCACCCAAATTAATGTTGCCCTTTTTCACATGGGTCTTCTGAACTTCTCAGGAATAGAACATTGTGCTGCTATACTAAGGGATTGACATGGAGCCTCTTTCCTGTGACAAGCTGAACCTTGAAATGGGCATGGATCTGGGTGCAAGCTCAAAAACCTAGTAAGTATGCAGGAAAACCATCTAGAAGAGATGAGGATATAAAATCAGCAAATTGTGTGAGTCACAAACACACTATTTATAAAGGAGAGAACTTACAGGGCTCGTGAATTTGTAGGTGTATTTCTAGCTGTAGATAATAAACAGGTTTTACTAAAACTGGAAGTATAGAAATAAATACAACAATATGGACATTTCTGTATTTAGGATAAAAACAGTGGAATTGAAAATACATTTCATTTGGATTCAAGAACAATATTGGACCCTTATGTCCCTAGAAAGGGCACCAAGCACATAAAATGTCCAGCTGTCTTCTTTCTTTGCTTCCACAGCTTTTAAAGAGTGACCAATTCCCACAGTCTTGAACTCTTGTTTCAGAACTCTCCCACAAAAATTCTTATTGGTATAGTCATAACAAATGAGCTCACTGATAGCAGTTATTCGTTGGTCAGTCCATCAAAGACTTTAGAGGGATCTTTCAGTATTTCAATATCTGCTCTTCAAAATCTTCTCTATTTTCTTACTTCTGTAAGAAAAAATTTAGGAATATGCTTTTAAACCTGTTGGGGGAGCTCTGCTAATCCTATCAAAACATCTAGTCCTTAAAATCCCTACCTTTGTGTTGCTAAAATTGTACCAGCTTTATTACCATCAATGTCATAGAACTGTCTTTCCTGGATAGGATAGTCTCTCCTGGTCAGGCATTTTTAGAGTGTCTCTTGCTTTATTTAAGTGTTACTTACATGGTCAGCTGTGAAACCACAGAATTTGTGAGTTAGATTTTCATTACCATCTTCTGCATTTGTGTCTTAACCAATGCCCAACCTGCTCATATTTGCCCATTAATACTCTGTATACTGAACATATAAAAAACTCTTACCACGCCTATATTGAATACAATATGAAATTTGACATTCTTCCTTGTATTTTCATGAGTTAAACTACTCCCATACTGCCTTTTAAAACAATAGCTAAAATGGTGAATTTTCACTTTCCTTTTCCTCAAGAAGTTAACCAGAAGACACTTCTCAGCCAGAGAGAGTTCAGAATTTGCACAGTTAAACTGCAGCTGTTTCTCATATGGGTGAGCTCCAGAGATGTTATGAGGGATTCAAACCCTGGGAGGAGTCAGGCACAGAAGGAGAAAGCTCTATCTTGAGGAATTTCCTTCCTTCCTAATTATTATAAAATGATATTAAAATTATAAAAAAAAAAAAGTCTTCAAGGTTTCTTTGAGGGTCTTTTTTTTTTTTATTTGTGGTCTTATATTTTTTAATTTAATAATTTTATATACATGCTATTTTTTGGATTTAAAAAAGAGGACAGAAAATGTTACAGAAATATATTACCATATAATTTTGCTTATCATATAAATCATATATACTTCATAAAATAAGAGACTTTTCAAACAATATGCAGCAATCGCCATCTGTTTGCAACATAACAAGTACTAGGAAGAAAACAAATTAGATTAATTCTTTCTTATTCCACTGATTATGTTTTTCTAAGTGCAGTTTCCTGAGAGAAAAATGATTATATTGTAGTACTCCTTACCTCTCTCCTCAATTTTGAAACCATTGCCAGCTTCAAATAAGTTTAATAGAAATTCAAGAAGTTTCAAAGGTATCTAAGTTCCTCCAGCTTGAACTGAAGACTACAGTGAAAGAAAAAATGAAATGTATATAAAAGTTGATGAGTTTCATCACTACCCCAGATTCCACTCTTTTTCAACTGAACACAGTCAGGAAAGTTGTAAATCTGGGCTCAGAAAAGTGAAAATAGCAAGAATTTGGAGTGTCAAGGGAAGCCCTTATTGCTTGGGTTATGGGGAAGAAGGAAAATGCATCCAGGCAGGGAGAGGGGTGAGAGTTGTCCCTTTTGGCTTATGCCTCATTTCCCAGCATGGAAAGGAAACATCCCTGGGTGACGCATCCAGCTTTCATCCTAAAGCAGTGGAACATTGGTTGAACTCTAACACAAAGCAATCAAGAACAGGACAGAGAGATCACCCCTTTGAGAGTGCATCACTTAGAGTGGTTTGCTTCATGAAGTTTTATTGTAAAATATTTGTCATCATGCACAGGAATGATGGAAAAAAGGTCTTTTCCACCTCCTCCCTCTCCCATGACAGAAAGTAGAATTCTTTAATGAACACTTTACACACTTTGTAACATGACCAAAAAGCTGATCTCCCTGAACTATACTAATGGCCACTGACACCACTCACCCCTACTGAGGCAAATGTTGTGCTGTTTTCAGCCTTCTTTCCTTATTCATCCCCATGTATGTATGTATGTATGACAAATGTCTCCTTTCCCATAACTTCAATATGTCCCAAGGAATTAATTTGAGAGAAATAGAGGGGAGTAACTGTTAATGATCTCAGAATCAAATTTTTTAAAAAATTACTTAATATAGAACATAATTTATGCATGGAAGCTCATAGGTGACTGTCAGAACCTGGAGGTTACTGATATGTGAGACATCCCAGCAGAGCCCTGTTGAGGTCTATATTCTCTCAGTACTTGCTGACCTATGAGGTTATGCTTTGTTTTGCCACAACCTACTTGGCGTTTATCTCACAAGTAAGCCCAAAGAACATCAGATGAATAATAATTCTTTCACCAGCCTTAGAGTGGAGACAAATCAGATCCATGATCCATGTTTTCAGCAATTCATGCCCTTTTCCAGAGTATAGGAGTCAGGAAAGCAAAAATATGTGCTCTGATGGAAAAAATAAATTTTGTGTAAATGGCTGTAGGAACTTCGTGTAGGACTTTCCTCTGCCCAGGTTATTCCACTTGAACCTTCATTTGCTGAGTACTAAATATGCATTTAGGAGTAAATTAATGTAGTGTTGCATTTGGCCCATTTACCACCTGCTGTGGAAATAGTTTAGCCCCTGCTCCAGCTACTTGGTGTGATATTGCAAGATTTGTGAATGAGCAGTCAGCTTCTGGATGACTATTAAGGAAAAACTAAACAGAATTTTTAGGAAAAAATACAAAATCACAAAATCTCACCTTCTGGTTTACAAAATAGCTATGCAATCCATACAAGGCTAGAACAACTTTACCAGGATTATATGGGTGTCTGTAATCTCATATATATGGAGTATTTCAGAAAGACAGGAGTAAGATGGCTGGACAAAAGAAGTGGTAAGGAGACATTTCTACATCTAATAATTATTTAAGAAACAAAATCCTCTTTCCAGTTGTCTGCATGCTTACAGAAGCAGAGATTACCTTAATAAATCAGATTATCTACTTCCAGACATGAAGGGGTATCAGTGTTTTCCTTCCTGGAAAGAAAGGATTATTTGAGCTGATGGTTTATGGCAGGACTTGGCTGCTCATTTTTTACTCCCTGTAAGAGGTTCCAGAACTGGACTGAGAAGGCAGTGGAGAACAAGCAAGGTTGAATTATGTCAATCAGCTCAATGTGCTACATGCTAGCCATTCTAACATTCTCCAAAATCAATTAGGCTACTGTACTCTCAGTTTTGGTCTTGGAATTTTTCCCATGCATATGTAGAAATCCCTGAAGTTGCTTTTGCTGTGTGTTGTTCACCTTAAATATATTCGTGTACCTAAAATTAAATGCTATTGAGTTGCAATGCTTAAACTCTCTTTAGAGTCTAGCCTTATCCCTTTGAAACTTCTGCTCCCAAATAATGAAAACACAAAACTGTACCTCTTAAGGCAGACTGGGACTCCATCGAATTTCCAGCCTTAGGCCAGCATGAAAAGCCCAAAGAGAGAAGGTTTTTTATTAATTATTTCAGAAGCCTGAACAAAAAGCAACACATAATAGAAAAAGTTTAAAACAAGAAAGAAAAAAAAAAAAAAAGAAAAACCAAGCCAAAATATCTATGTAGTTTAGATTTTATTTAACACAAGGAGTGACAAAGTAGAAGAAAACAGATATTATGAGGGTAGGCAATAATACATGATGAGACCAAAGAGACAAAGGAAGGTGTCTTTGGGAGGGCAGAAGTTTCCAGGATGCAAAGTTGAATGGCATTGAATTACTGGGCAACCACTGTCATTCCTGCCAACAGTATAAAGCATCCTTGGAAGAGAAAAAATAAATGGGAGTAGAAAGAGATTGCAGGATCAAGAAGGTTCCATTATCAGTGAATTTGTAGCCCATTTTAATGAAGTTTGTTACCGCCACACTCTCCTGTACCTCTGAGCTCATGGCAGCACATGCAGGGACACAGCAGAATCCCCACAGCAGAATTGCCTCCCAGCCAGCAATGCAGCTGTTTGCTGGTTAACAGCTGTCTGTGCAACAATATGGTTGTTATGATTAATTAACTACAAATTCAGTAGATGGCTCCCAAACAGAGTACAATAGTCTATGAAAATGCTGAATAGTCCCAGATCCACAACAGACAAAAGTTTGGAGCCTCAATGATGGACATTGACAGCATGCTGTTGCCAATAATTTTCTGAGCACAGATTTTTATCTAAAGACATACTAATGTTTTGCTCAGACTAAATTTCTGCAGATTGTTTTGCAGTATAAAATACAGGGGAGCTGTCTTTAAAAAACAAAATGCTTAATATTAATTTCTTGTTTTTTCCCATCAAGCCTGATATCAAACCAATCTTAATTCATGTGGAACAGTTTGGCAAATCCATATGGAAATAAAGTGTTCCTTCCCTTCATCTTTCAGATAAGCACTGTGTTTTAGACAGCTTGGAACAGATGTGTACAGGATACTCAGAATTATTTGTGCTATCAATCATTGCTGAAAATGCTCTGACTTAGGCCCAGGTGGGGCTGTTTTGTGACAAGTGCCTTACACTCGCCTTCACCTTGACAATGGCCCAAATCTTTGAGCCAAAGAAGGTTTTTGGAAACAAAAGTCACCTTTGCACTTGAGATAAATTTTTAACCTAGACAGTGAATAAAACAGATGACAAATTTCCCAGTAAATTAGAGCCCATAGAGCTTCAGTGCAGAAGTCCAGGAAGATTTGAATTGGATAAAACTAACAAAATAATTATTCATTCCTCTTTGGAGTACTCGCATTGTGACAGCTCAAAAGAGGAAGTGTTCTCATAAGGTTGCCACCTTTGAAAAGGCTCTGCCAGGGATACTTTAGGCATCTTTACTCTGAGGCTACATAGAAGAACTCTTGGGAGTTATTCAGCCCCTTAGACAGGAGCAAATGTAAATAAGAAGCTGAAGACATCAGTCAGTTTATTCCCCCAACTGTCCTGTGCAGGCGTATGTGTTTTACAGGGAGCAGATGTTCCCAGTGAAAAATTAAACCAGTACCATTCATTGCATTGAACCAGGTGGAGAAAGAAAAAGTGCCCAGTTGGCTGATTTCTTAAATGTTTTGGGACCATTTGGTCAATTTTCAGTTTTAAAGGTGTTTAAATTCAATCTGACATTTTTCTCAAGTATCCCTTTATGACTATGCATATATATTTGCAAGTTAAAAATAAATGCAAGTGGTTTAGAGAACACTTTAAAAATTTAAATATCCATCTACAAACCCATTTATTTCTTCCATTAGGTGATACTGCCCCTGTGATTCTGACCTTTGAAAGCTGCATTCCTTTGCTGGCTGGGATGAAACCCCCATGCACATACAATAGAGAGCGTTGTACAACCTAAATTATGTTAAAAATTTTGCTCCTGAGACCTGAAGGGAACATAGAAGATGTGATATTTATCTGTGCCTGGGCAGAGAGAAAGAATCAATAAAATTTTGTCATGTTTCATCATTTTGCCATGTCACCATTTTGCACGTCCTTGCAGCTGCAGTCTGGAGCAGCCCCCTCTTCCTTGGGTAGTGTCAGCTTCTGCTGTGTCCTCTGGAAGAAAAAGTGTTATATGTGGAGAAATACAGTCCAAATCAGGGGAGACAGAGACACCATAACTTCTGTTCTGATTTATTTCATGTTGAGTTGCTATTTCACATCACAAAACAGATTTTTTGGCAGGAGCTTTGTAAGGGAGTAGGTGGGAGGATGTACAGGGTCAAATGTGACCATTATAATTCTCTCTCCTAAAGGGAAAAAAAAAAAAGGAAAGGAAAAAAAGCAGAAGAAAATTAACAAGAAATAGAAAAATTCCTCTTCTTGAGGTAGTTTAATTTACTTCTTCTAAAATAAGAGGGGGAACAAAAAGAAAAGGAAAGATCCCAGAGCAAACTGCCTACCATAGACTTGAAATGACAGCAAATATTTTCCATACAGATATAATACCATGTATTTGCTGGGGCAACAATTAATGATTCTCTATGCAATACCTCAAAACCTATTTTAAATTAAAAACTTTTTTTTCTGCAAGTTATTTTGCTTTTCCCTTTCAAATGATTTGGCTTCTCTCTGACTCTTAGTGAGAGACATGAATCCAGTTTGTTTTCACCTGGCAACAAAGAGGAGCTGAAAAAAAGATCTTTCTTCTGTGAGGCAATAGGAAGGTTACTCCTGGATAAGTGTTGGCACAGATAAGTGAACCAAATGCTTTAAAACCTTAAAATACAGCAAATATTACCATTTCTTCCAATGGGTTTAGTTCAGGATCCAAATGCTGTTGAAGTCTGCTATCCTGGGGTTTGGAGCTCCTACCCAAACCCCAACAAGGGTTCCATTCACATGTTCTGTGAATGTTGTGGATGTGAATTCCTACCACTGCTCTCTCCTATCTGCGACGTGGTCCTGTCTCCTGGGGGCACACCAGGATGCCTTCAGGAGCTGTAGCACATGAGTTTGTAATCAGAAATACTGCCCAGCACAAGCTATGAAGCCTTCCAGGTCTGAAACTCCTACTGATGTAGGCAGATCTGCATGCTGGGAAATGTGTTAGAGAGGTCCAGAAGGATGTATGTCATCCCATACCACCTGGACTGGGATTTGAGTTGCTCAAAAGCAAAAGCTGGAACTGAACTTGGCAAGGGATGCCAAAGAAGGCCCTTAAGGTATGTTAACCAGAAAAGGAAGGTCAAAGAAGGTATCAAGAGCAGCATTTTATCCACAGTTGGAATGGGCATGGAGTGAAACTGCTCTCAGCTGGTCAGGAAAGAGTCCTAATGGGAATATGGGGTTTCAGCATCAGAAGGCACAGTGTTCTGGTCATGATCAGCACTGTGCAGTCCTCCCATTTGGATAGGGATGAATCCACAGTTTATGATTCCAAAAGTGCCAGCTACAGAAGGAAAAGAAAAAACGGTACAACCAGGTGACCTGAATACTACAGAGGGACCTGCAGATGGCTGCTTACCATGGTACCTGTGGTCTCAAGTCTGAAGAGCCAAAATCTTACTCCTTTTGAAGATCTCCTGCCCTTTCCAAGGTGTAGAGAAAGACAAGGATTATAGTCCTCATTGTGAAAAGACATCAATAAATACAAAATTATCTTACCTTATTCTTACATTGTTTTTCCTTGATTGTCCTATGTTTATTTCAGTGGTAAAGAGCATGGCAAAGTGAGCTGTTAGAGCCTTGCAAGCACCAGCAAACTACCCATGGCTTTGTTAGAGACTATATGAGAACATCTGGAAGAGTCTGCCAGCTGTTTTGAATTGTATTTAGGCACAAATATCACTAGGAAAAAAAGAAGTAATCTCCTTTGATGACCTTAGAGAGGTGTTAAAGATGGGAAAGAATATGACTTCTAATTTTTAGCATAACTTAATAGTATGTAGGATATGAACAAGCACAAAGTCAAGGTGATATGACCCTGAAATACAATGCTAGGATGTGTCAGTTTTCCTGGTGTATGGTCAACAGGCCAAGACAACTTTCATTTAAACTATGTTGGAATGCAGCTTTGTGGAAAAGGACCCTGAGGTCCTGGTAGACAGCAGGATGTCCATGAGCATTGTGCTCAAGAAAGCCTAGAAGGCCAATGGTATCCTGGGGTACATCAGGAAAAACATAACCAGCAGTTGAGGCTGCCCCTCTACTCTGCCCTTCTGAGGCCACGTTTGGAGTGCAACATCCACTTGTGGGCTCTTCAGTACAAGAGAGACGTGGAGCTCCTGGAGCAGGTCCAGCAGAGGCTACGGAGATTGTAAATGGACAGGAGCACCTCTTTTACAGGTGTAGGCTGAGGGAGGTGGGCCTGTTCAGCCTTGAGAAGAGACAACCAAAAGAGGGCCTTATCAATGTCTGTCAGTATCTGAAGGGAGGGTATGAAGAGGACAGAACCAGGCTCTGCTTGGTGGTGTTGAGCGATAGATCAAGAGTAAGAGGCAGAAACTGATGCACAGAAAGTTCCACCTGAACATGTGAAAGAATTTCTCCATTGTGTGAGTCACCATCTGGAACAGATTGCCCAGAGAAGTTGCAGTCTCTCTCTGGAGATATTCAAGAGTTGTCACCATAACTGGAGTGTGGCTGTTGATGGCTGCAGGCTGTTCAGGAAAGACAGAAGAAGAAGTTGGGGGGAGGGAACACCTGCATCAAGAGGTGGATTGAATGTGAAGAACTCTCTCTGAAGAACAGCCAAAAGTCAAAAGCCTGTGGGTAAGAGTCAGAAACCAAAGCAGCAAAGGGAATCTAGTG
The DNA here is from genome assembly GCF_050655825.1 of Lonchura striata. Taxonomy (NCBI): domain Eukaryota; kingdom Metazoa; phylum Chordata; class Aves; order Passeriformes; family Estrildidae; genus Lonchura; species Lonchura striata. Next base: position 144,164,263 of record NC_140704.1, on the reverse strand, counting down.
GTTGGTGTCTGCTGCAGGACTCCTGATCAAGAGGAGGCAACTGACAAATCCTTCTTGCTCCATCTACAGGGCTGCAGTGATCATGCATTTGTGGGGTTTGCATCCTGAGGAATATGGGTCAGGTAAGAGTAAAGTTAAGGCACTGAACCTTAGGAAAGGAAACTTCCAGCTCTTCAAGGACATAGTTAATGGGATCCCCTGGGAGACTGCCCTCAGGAACAAGGGACTGGAACAGGCCTGGAAGATCTTTAAGAAAGTCTTTCATCACAACAGCTGGCAATCCTCTGGAGCAAGAAATCAGGCAAGAAAGGCAAGAGATGGAATGTCTGAATAGCGAGCTGCTGGTCAGACTAAAGGGAAAGAAGCAAATTCACATGCAGTAACAAGAGGGACAGGTAACCTGGGAAGCATGCAGGGATGAAATTCCAGTGTGTAGTGGTAGAGTCAGGAAGGGGAAGGCAAAGTTGGAACTGAACTTGGCAAGGGATGCCAAAGAAGGCCCTTAAGGTATATTAATCAGAAAAGGAAGGCCAAAGAAGGTATATCCCCTCTGACAAAAAAATGCTGGAAAACTGGTAGCAATTCATGAGGAGAAGGCTGAGGTACTCAACAGCCTTTTTGCCCCAGTCTTCAATGGCAACCTCTCTTCCCACACCTCTAGAGTGGATGGACAACAGGATGGAGACTAGGGGAAAAAAGTGCTTCCCACTGTAAGAAAAGATCAGTTTTGTGACCACCTGAGGGACCTGAACATACAAAAATCTATGGGACCCAACGTGATGCATGGCAGCATCCTGAGGGTATTAGCTGATGTGGTTGCCAAGACACTCTCCATGATATCCAAAAAGTCATGGCAGTCAGGTGAAGTCCCATATGGCTGGAAAAGGGGAAATATTGTAACCATCTTAAAAAATGGACCCTGGGAACTACCAACCTGTCAGTCTTGCCTCTGTACCTGAGAATATCATGGAGCAGATTTTCCTAGAAGCTGTGCTAAAGCACATGGGAAACAGGGATGTGACTCAGGACAGCCAGAATGGCTTCACCAAGGACAAGTCCTGCCTGACCAACCCAGTGGCCAGAAGGTAGATGGAGGTGATTCTGCCCCTCTACTTCATTCTGATGAGAGCACATCTGAAGTCTTGCATCCCACCCTGGGGTCCCCAGCACAGATGGACATGGCTTGGAGTGAATCCAGAGGATGCCACCAAGTTGATCAGAGGGATGGAGCACCTCTCCTATGAGTGAAAATTGGGATTTTTCCATCTGGAAAAAAGAAGGCACAGGGATGACCTAATTGTGGCTTTCCAGTACCTGAAGGGAGATAGCAAGAAAGATGGAAAAGCTTTTTACAAATATTTGTAGTGACCAGACAAGAGGGAATGGGTTTAAACTGAAAAAGAATGAGTTTAATTAGATATTAGGAAGAAGATTTTTACTATGAGGGTGGTGAGGCACAGGAACAGGCTGCCCAGAGAGGTTGTGGATGTTCCTTCCCTGGAAGTGTTCAAGGCCAGGTTGGATGGGTCTCTGAGCAACCAAATCTAGTGGAAGGTGTCCCTGCCTATGGCCTAGGGGTTGGAACTAGGGGATCATTAAAGACCCTTCCAACCCAAACCACTCCATGATTACCCATTGTTGTCCCATCCAATTTTGCCCAATCTGGGATTGTGTATTTTAATCCCTTTGGATTCTGAATCACTGTGTCCCAAAGACATTTTTTTCTAACTTGGGAAAAGCACAGCATTTTCCAGCAGAGGTAAGATGATTTCTGGTACTATTGCATGGACACTACTGTCTTTTAAAGTATTAAAAGACAGACATCATATTAAAAAATGAGTGGAAAGATGCCACATTGAATATCCACAATGTTAGGGTAATTAAAACAAGAATTTTAAACCATGCCAGGTGTTCAGTCACACCTGTCTATTCAGGGCTTTGAGAGAAGAGAGCAATAGGGAGTTAAGCACAACATATATAAATGGAATCTCTTATATGGATATACTCCAGGTTTAGATATTTTGGAAGCATAAAGAAGAGAATTGAGATTAAAGAGTATATGCAGAAGAATCACATTGATACTCAGCAGCCTCCTTATAAATTTTAGATCAGAAATACAAACTTGTGTCGAGAGAAATGTTTGTCTGAGGTGTTGTTTGGACAGGATCTGAAGAATCACAGACTGTGATGTATGAACAAAGAAACAGATTACAGAGTCACAACACTAATTGCCAAGGCCTCCGGTTACCATTCCCCATGTTTTGATGTATTCTGTAGATTTATAATGGCCAAGGGCCTGATTCCCATTTGCATCACGCAAAAGTATAAAGTGAAATAACAACAGAATAAAAGGATGTCAATGCAAGCGAGAATCTGGCCAAATACCTATATCTTTGAAGTTTGGCTGGCACCCAGAAACAATCTGGAGACTGAATCTTCCTGGTTATTATCCAGTTGTTGTAACCCAGATGTGCTCAAAGGGCACAAGTTTCCAGCTGGGGGGAGGGCAGTCTCCAAAGGGGTGACAAACCTGGCAGGAATGTATTGATGATGCTGGTGTTCAGCTGGTGAGATGGGGGAGATCAGAAACAGCATGATGCTGTGCACCTTGCGTGGATCTTCATCTCCCGTACAAGAAATCAGAGGTGATTTGAAAAACTGATCACCACATTTCCCCCAGGATGACTGACCTTCTGAAAGCACTGGAATCAAGCTGTATCACGTAACAAATTTATCAAAATCACAAAAGCCAGTCTACAAGGTACAGTGGAGCTTTCTCCACATTTGCGAAATGCTTCCAAGCCAAATTGCTGCATATTATCCTATGCAACAGTCTTTACAATAATTGCTTGTTCAAAAGTTGCATTTTTCCCCCCATCTTTCCTCATGAATTCAAAAACTGAATCTTTCAATCTCAAATAGTAGTTGCATATACATAGTCATGACTACTTATCTCAGGAAATCAGAATATTTTTTTCAAGGTAAAATTTTAGGAGTTAAAACCAACTCTGAGCTCATAGCTCTAATTGATAAGGTTCACATTACTCTTCTGCATGACCAGACAAATGCAGAAGATTTATATGCTCTACCTGGCTTGTATTTTGTAGGGCTCACATACAGAAAAAAATATTTTTGAGTTATGTCCAATGCGGTGATAAAAGATCCTAGGTCTTTGTATGAACTTTAATTTGAATTCTTAGATCACCACAGCAAAGTGGGGATTGAGGGCACCCTCAGTAAACTCTGGCTGATAAAGGATTTGTTTGCTCTTCTTGCATCCACTCCTGTGGGTGTTTACTTCTGTTACCATTTGCCATGGTGACACAGGCTATAATGTGAAGCACTTCTTGTTGAGAACTATGTTTCCAATTTGCCTATTTACTCATTTCCCAACTTTGGGCCCAGATGACCCTACTAATGATGAATTAATCTCAGCAGTCCCTGTAGGGAAGCAAGTATATAAGTGTCTATGGACTGTATCAATCCTAATTGAGTAAAAAAAGTGCCAGAACCTTCATGCAGTGCCAGTGATGATAAAATTCTTTAATCTCATATGAAGGAGAGCATGTGGTGGCCACAATGCTTAGCTTTGTTTAAACTAAAGGAAAAAATTATTATGTGTTTATGGGTGATAATAAGAAATTGATATGCATTGCCAGCACTAGTGGTAGTGACTCCTAATGTTCAGAAAAGTAAATCATAGCTTTTGATCAGCAAAAGGCAGATGTTATCCCTTAAAGTGGTGAGTTTCTGAGACACTTTCCATGGGGTACACTGAAAAAACAGTCTTGAAGGAAATATTTTTAGGAAATATTTCCTGCCATATTTTTAGGAAAATAGCCTGACACTAAGCAGACCTAACATAATGGAAGACCAGGAAAAAAATCCTCTTATAGTTCAGCAGGAGAAGGTATCTTGGGCATTGCTTTGTGACTATTGTTAGAACATGGTATGTAATGACAAATGCTTCCCCATAACCTACAGTAGGATGGCTGTGATTTCAAGTGTGCTACACTACACTGGGGGAACTGCATGGGATTCTACAGGTCATACAGGAGAAGAAACACATTCTGGTTTTGTTGTGCTTGTCCTAGGAAAAATCTATAAAGAGAAAGCAGGTGACGATTGTATTGACAGTTTAACAGTTTCTTGTACAACTAAACAAACATTAATAAGGTAAACATGCATTGTATTTTCAAAACCTATTTATTAATTTACATAAAAATTATTCTTCATATGGAAACAGATGAAATTATGGAACATGGAATATATTAAACAGGACTTCCTTTTTGAAAATCCTGAGGATCTGAACAAAAACCTTCTTTAGGGTGTGACAATCTGAATGTGTGTGACTGACTGCTGTGTTTACTCTTAACAGATTTTATTTTGTGGATTGTTTTTGCATGGATTTCTGGTTTGACCAACTATACCTTATAAATGATGATGAATTAATTGAATATCAATGGTGTGGTTTGTCATTGGACAAGTTAGTGTATACTCATATTTTTATGAGTCAGGGACCCTTTGCAAAATTCAAGCATTCATAAATAAAAGAGAAGTTCAGATCTTGGGTTTTGACCACAGCCCAAATATTATTTACATGGAGCTATCACATGCAGAGAGCTCAACTCTGATCTCATGGTCAAAAGGGAAAAAGAGCAGGACTTGTTTTTGCTCTAAGGTAAGATCCATATTCCCAACAAGAGTTGCGGCTTTGCCTTGACAGGAAGTGGCTCACCTTGAGTACTGTGTCCAGTTCTGGGCCCCTCCATTCAGGATGTTCAGAGAAGGGCAAAAAGGCTGGTGAAGGGTCTGGAACATAAGTCCTAGGAGGAATGGTGGAGGGAACTGCAGTTGTTTAGCCTGGAGAAAAGGAGACTCAGGGGAGACCTTATCACTCTCTACATCTCCCTGAAAGGAGGCTGTAGCCAGTTGAGGATTGGTCCCTTCTCCCAGGCAACAGTGACAGGACAAGAGGACACAGACTTAAGCTGCATCAGAGAGGTTTAGGTTGGACATTAGGAAGTTCTTCACAGAAAGGGTGAATGGGTGTTGGATTGGGCTGCCCATGGAGGTGGTGGAGTCTGTCTCTGGAGGTGTTTAAGAAAGGCTGGATGTGGCACTCAGTGCTATGGTCTGGTTGACAGTGTGGTGCTGGGTCATAGCTTGGGCTCAATGACCTCTCAGGCCTTTTCCAACCTAGCTGATTATGTGATTCTGTGAACAGAAGTCAGTGTGCTGTGGCTGAAGAAAGATCCCCCTTGTCACAGATGAATATCCCAACCACTGAATGTCAGCACAGTGTCATCACACATTTTTTTGTCCTTTATTAAAAGTGAGGTCTCCCCATCTATCCATAACTAGTTTTGAACAAAAAAGCGTGGGCTAGGATGTACAGATAGGAAGAGGCATGAGCTGTTCAGGGGGTTCCAAATCCAGCAAGAAGGAGGAATTGGATCCTTGTCCTTGCCCTTTTTCTTCCTGTGACCAGCAGGTCTTTGAATGGGCTGCACCATGTTTTTTGGGTCACACTCAGAGGCTCCCCACACACACTGCATCCAGATATATTTCCAGATTTTCCCACTACAACTAGATGGTTAAAATTTGGTGTAATCAGACTCAGAGCAGAAGCATGCTCACAACACAACACCAAAAAAATGCCTTCAGCCTGGAGGTCAGCTTTTCACTTTTCATTTTGATTTCTCTGGTTCCCTCTGTTTCTGTCTTGAAATAAGCTTTTTACTTATGGTTAACCTAACTCTCAGTTCTGCTGCAGCATCCATCTCATTTTTTTTCTCCATAACAGAAAGTAAAATCATGTTCAGTGTTCTCTCAGTCTTTATTAGCAGACCTCCCAGTGTTGTCTTTGACTCACATCCCTGATAGAAAACTTTTACTAGCAGCCTTGCCCTGCACACATAGTGCTATTTTATTATTCCTGATGGGTTTGCTCTTTTCTTTCTCCTTATGAATGTCATAACATCCCTCTGCTCATTTCTTTCATGTAGGGACTGGGGCCAAGGCTGGCTCAGGTGCAGCTCTCTCACAGGGCTTGCCCTTCCTCCTCCTCCAGCCTGATTCATTCAGATGTCACAATCCAATGTTTGTGAAACATTGCCATGGCAGTGAGTCAAACGTCACCAACACTGCATCATGGAGTGAATCAGGCAGAAGGATATAAAAAGGGAAAGCTACTATTTATATACAGGCATTATAGGAAACAGCAAAGATGAGAACGCACATGGAAAGTGCTCAACAGATGTCTTATCCATCACTTTGGGTACTGAGTGGGTACCCACCTCAGTACCCATCTCCAGTGGGTACTGAGAGCAGCAGGAGAGCTCCCCGCCTGCTCACCAGACTCCCCCCACAGCCCTTTTTTAGGGAGTTTGTGAAAAAGTGAAAAAACAACTGACTTAAGTAAACACAAAAGCCACTAAGAGTGACTGAGCCTAGGGAGCAGCTCAGATGGAGGCAGGCTGTGGGAGCAAGAGGGAAGTGTCCTGCTGGACTTGTGGCTGACTTGTCTCATGCATCTGGCTCTGAGAGGTTTGTTTCAATTTGGAGCTGATTGTGACAGAGGGACTTTCCTTTCTTTTGTCATCAACACTGATGATTAAAACACGTAAGTCTGTGGAGGAAGAGGGAAACAGATGCCCCTTTCAGAATTTGCTTTTCTCACTTTAACTTGTGTCATATTGGAGTAATGCCACCTGACTGCATGAAATCATTACTGAGTTATATCAGGACAAGCCAGAGCCACGCCAGCTGCCAGTAAAAAGTATTCCTTCAAATTTCATCCTTCTGTGATACAAAATATGTTTCTCTCACAGTGTTTGTATGGACAGGATGTGACAGTCTACCCTAGTTCCAGGCTCCCATGCTTGTTGCCAGTATTATTGATAAAGGAAAGAAGAAAGTAAAGAGAAGAAACACCATTTAGCATTATATATAGCCAGTTTCATGTGCTCTTTTTGGGAACATCTTTAAGCTCAGAACAGTCTCTCCTCCAAAGTAACTTTGAAAGGGGTGATAAGTCGTGCTTATCAAACAAGAATTGCTACTAGTAAAAACATCAGTTAAATACATAAAAGTTAACATTTGTAAAAAATTTAAATAGAAGGAGATTAAGACTGCCTTTTCTTGGATGATTTTTCCTGATACAGACACTAAAGGAACTAGATTAAAATTAAGATTTGCCTTGATAATATCCTAAATCAGAAAAGAATACACTATGTAATTGATTGATTAAAAAAAAAAATAAACCACACATGACCGCAAGCAAATAAGACTAGTTTGGAACTTGAAAGGAAATAATATTTTGACTCTTACATGTGCCATCGAGTATAGGAGTGGTCTGTTCAAAATTCAAATCTTGTATTTATTTAAACAAAATCTTTTTGGATAAGTAATGCAACATTCATTTGTTCAGGCAAATAACCTTTGGCCTGAATTCCAGGCAGAAGACCTCACTGAGATATAGCACAAGCTGGTATTTTCTTGAATGGAGTTTTCTTTGTTTATAATAGGACTATAAGGTCTGACCCCTCAAATTATATTAAATTATTTTAGGAAAAATAAGTCAGTTGGAATAAAAAAGTCCTTCCTCATCAAAGATGATTGAATTAGGCCTACTATATTAAATGTCATTGGTTTCTCCCTTGCCCAGTCCCCACTGTAATAAACTTATGTTGTTCATCCCAAAGTGGTACAGCAGGATGGATGCCACATGGAAAGAAATCTGCCAGCAGGCAATAAAGTGCAAATGAAAGTGCCATAAATAGTTCCAAATACCCACTAGACCTCCTGCTGTGAACAGAGCAGGAGCCAAGCCATGCTGGTTACCTTTGAAAGTGCAGCCAGAAAGCCACAAGGCACAGGCCAAACCAGCTCTGTCACCTCTGCAGAGGATGTGGGACATTCCCACCTGCACTCCCCATGCACCCAGACTGCACCAGAGCGCAGCACTCAGCAGGGAGGGATCCTGAGCAGCCAGCCAGACCCTCCCCGTGGGCAGGTCTGCACTTTCAGCTTCACAGCTCCACAGTGGAGCTGCAGAACTCCTGCCGAGCTGTGCTCTGCCAGAGGGCAGTAACTCCATGAAAACAGATATCATGCTGCTTTTCATTCTATTACCTGACTCATGTAAGGCAGAGTGATGCTTCTATGAGCAGGTTTAGGATATATCCAATGGCAATTTGCTATGTAGGTGTGTGTGAGCTCTGACATGGAAGCCATGGGGCACAGCACTAAGCCAGGCCAGCCCCACATGAGCTGGGGACCATCACTGTTCTACTGCTCCTGATAAAGCTGCCACAGCATGGCAGGGCATAGGAACTCTAACTGTGCTGTTGCTGGGACTGCTCTTTGTCTCAGTTATTTAGGGTTTTTTCCTCTAACACAGGACAGCCTTGCAAGAACAAGCGGACAGGCACCCGGAGAGTGAACCTGCATCCATCCAGATACAGCTGAACAGTGAGTCCTTTTACCATCAGTATGCATCAGCCAGGTCTCCAACCCAAAAAGGGACATCAGTGGAATTCATGTCCCCCACTTCTGCCACTTCAGCCTGTGGGTGTTTCCATGTACACACAAGAGCTTTCCTGTTTGCTGTGCAGCACAAGGAATGTGTCTGGGAGAGAGATCCTTCCTGGGAACACTTCAGTGAAGCACATCCTACTTGACAACAGAGGGTTGCAAACACTGGCAGAGATCTTGTTCTTGAAGGAGGACTTGCAAGGTCAGTTCCAGAGAAGGAAATGAACTAACTCTCAAGCACTCAGGAGATAAGGGACTTCAGAGTACTCAAAAAAAAGTGAAAAGTGCACTCCAAAATAAGTAGATACGGATATTGAGATGTGTACAGTTCTTGTTCAATGCTTGCCTTAATAAGGAAATCCCTACTGATGTCAAGCAACTGGCGACAACAAATTTAATCAGTAAAAAAAATCTATATTTAAAATATTTTCATGGGGGTTTCACCTTTCTACAATAAAACATCAAATGTTCCAGTAGAAGATTAATCCCTCTCAGAAGGTGACAACAAAGTGTAAAAGTTTTTCTCAACTGCTGAGACTTGGTCACAGCTGCAGAGTATCTTTGCAGCACCTCTGTCTTTCCACAGATCAGCTTGCTCCACAAATAGAAACACAATCTGTCATTTAGATCTCTGAAGGAAGACAGCAATGAAAATTTTACTTGGAAATGTATTACTATTTTACCTAGGTGCTTTATATGAGTGTTGATCTCAATTTTTCAGGCTTTTTTCTCCACCACATTCATTTTTCAGTTTCATCAGTTCTGAGATTGTTCAGGTACATCTGTTAAATCATCGACGCTTCCTCTGGTTCTGGCTTTCCCCTTTTCAGCAGACAGACAGAGAGAGCCCCCTGTAAACGATTGTTTTTCACTATGTGTTTGCATTTCAGATCAGTTGCAAGACTTGCTTGATCTTCTCTAGGTGTCCTACCCCTGATTCTAGAGTGAATCCTTCTAGTTACCAGAAAGTTTTACTTCTTCTACACATTTTTCAAACCTAAGCTTTTTGGAGTTTGGGGTTTTCTTTTAATGTGCTTTATATATAATTTTAGTGTCATCTTCCTTTTATTTACCTGGAATAGTTTTTCTCAGATATTGGAGAGAGATGTAACTCTAAACCATTTTAACTGAGTGTATAGATTTTCCTCCTTTTTTCTCATGTAATAAATAATGTGATGGTTTCAATTAGAAACCATTTAAGTGCTTATCATCAAGTTAGTGAATAAGTTATTATAATACAAAGACAGTGAATATTTTGCCTTACTCAATTTCTCGCTAAAATTCAGAATTTTTAAAGACTTTTATGAAAACCACAGCCATTACCACTTTTCTAAGCTGGAGATTTCAACTGCTTCCTATTTCAATTCTCCCAGTGCGGTAAACAGTCTCTGTGTCTGAATGTCTGTGGCTACCTTCCTTAGTACCTGTTCAATATCTATGTCTTTTCTGGGGACAGAATAATTACAAGCATTCTCTGAATCCCAAATTCTGATCTATTTTAGACTTGCAAAAAATTTCAGGTTTTTTTGCCATCCAATCTTAAATGCTTTGGATGCCTATTCGTCTTTATAATTGCTTACACTTTCAGAAAATGATCAACAATCCCTTTTTAAGTTCTTTGCCAAGCAATATTTGATGATCTCATGTTTGAATATCAGTGGTGTTTTTCTAAATGTGGCTTACTTTGTTTTGACATTTCCTCTGCTTGCAGACACTTATAATTCTAAGATTATTCTGCATCTCTTGACACTTTGCTTTCAGTTTGACTGTCCAAACCCACTTCCGAAATTGTTTGTGTAATCATAAAACAGAAAATTAGTGGAACAATCTCTCATACTGCGTGAATAAGGTCTCAGAATTCACAGAGAATGAGCACAACTGAAACATAGAAGTCACCTAAAAGCTAAACCATCATCTTAAATTGCTACATAATAGCTATTATTTAAATCTATTTTGCTATACCTGACATTTCTTAATTTGTTTATTTTATATAGTCGTTCTTCCTTTCTCTTTCACATAATTACTTTTGACTGCTTTTTGTTATATTAAATGCTTAACAGGTGTTATGTTATTAAGAATGTAATTTTCTATTAAAGATTTAATTGTAACTGTTCTTCAGGAATAGTAGTGTATACAAGCAATGGAAAAGAAAGGAAGTTTAATAAAACAGAAGTATTATATTGTCCTAATATGTAACAGATCATAACTGCACCCATATAGCCTGATGTTTCAGTCAGATTATGTTTATGCACATGGAGCATTGGATTATCCTGAGAGTATTTTCATATAAACACAGTTCAGTGGATATTCACTGCCAAACTCCACACAAATAAGTACAGTATGTAAAATATTGTCATCATAATTTGGTGATCACATAGACTCAGAATCTCTCCTACAGAGAAGCTCAGAAAAATAATGGCTGTAACAGTACAAATTACCTCTGTCTCTCAAAAAGCATCAGAGATTCTCTTGAAATTTGTCTATTTTCATGTTCTTCTCATTTCTTCTCATTTCTAATAAACAGAGGTAACAAACAAACTATGGTCATCTTTTATCCATGACCGATGAAGGTGATCTTTGCATCCCTGACATTGCAACTTCAATTTTGTCCAGTTGAAGCGATATGCGGAATAAATAGACTCCACAACTTGGGGTAGTTATGAAGTGGTTATGTATTGTCAGTGCCCCACACAGGTGGGATATCTCTCCAAGACTTGTGCACTGAGCTTTAGTCTGACCCAAACCTTTATTCCCAAAGGTGTTCCATATGCAGCACATTACACAACTTTTCTATACATATTCAACCCCTGGCCCTGCCTGCCCTCGCCTCTCATGCTAAATAGGTCCACACCCTTCTGGGCACACGTGGTTTGCTGTGGCGGTCGCACAGCCATCCCTGGTGGTCTCTGAAGATGAAGATCATGGTCTTCCTCATGGTTGAACTTCTGAACTCTTCCACTCTGTGCGTGTGCTTTTGGTCTTTTGGTGCTTATCTCTGTGCGTGTGCTTTTGGTCTTTTGGTGCTTATCTGAGTACGAGTATCAGTCTTGATAAGTTTGGAGACAGAGGGGCTTCTTTATCTGGGTTCTTTGCATTTCTTGGTATTGTTCTTTATGTAAGAAGCTTCAGTAATTTGCATTTTCTTATGTCCTTTTGTACCTTGGCGGAGGTTTCTTAAGTAAAAGGTTAAAATTCAACACATAATTTTACAAGCTAAAATATAAATGCTTAATTCATTTTGTTAACTTAAGTGAATTACAAAATTCTCTGTTTCACAGTGATAAAGAATTTCTGAGAACTGCAGGTTCAGAGTCAATTGGAAAAGCTGGTATAATCTGTTATGCTTAATTTCTGCAATAGTGGAGACATTTCCCAGACTATCAACCTTTACTTGTTCACTAAGCAATCACTCTCTTCCATGCTGAATGATCCAGTGCTGAAGATTTTTTTCTGTGCAGATCTGCACACAAATTGTATCCCTACAGGATCAGGGTGGGGAATATCCAGCACACTGAGTATGCTTCACAATGAACGAGGACTGGCATGCACTTTTCTTGAACCCCACTCAGAGCAAGGAACAATTTCAAAGCTCAGTTAACAACTCAGAGGAGGTGATGTAATTTGTTTTGGTGATATTTCTCAGTTACCACCTATTTAAGCTGGCAGTTTTAGATGATTTGTGTTGAACAAATGGGCTTTAATCAAACTTCCTTTTTAAAAAATAACAGAATCAGGTACAGCAAGCTGACAGGGAAAATATATAAATTTAATTCTCTGTGTATAATGTTAGCTGGAACACTAATTCACTTCTAAGCAAAAGACTATAATTTGTGCACAATTGTTCAGCATATAGAAAAGCTGCCAGAAAAAGCACATTTGAAAACATTCATTTTGGGGAAAAAATAATGTGTCCAAATCATTCAGTATTTACAAAATATAACTGATTTTTTTTTTAAAACTTCAGAATTTACAAGGAACACCAGCTGGTGGGCTCAGATCTTCAACTGTGCCATCTCCATATTTTGGTCAACTGTGAGGAGAACAAACTTATGAAAAACTTGTTGCTGAAGGCAACCGCATTGTTGAACCAGTTGTTGAAAATCAGGATGGTGGTCTGGAGCTCTCTGCCATCTCTCCAAGGAGCTGGACTGCTGGGTTCAGCTCAAAGGAAAGCTCCTTGCACACGTCCTCACCTGACCCTGCCTTGCTCTCTGTTGGCCATTGCTCTCCACGCTTGCCTGGGGTCAGGTCATTGTGGAACCCACCACTGCCTTGTCCCCACACTGTCCCTAGCCACCTTCCACTCCTGGCCCCTCCTTGGGACAGCTTCTTGGTCTTTTGGCAGGACACATCTGACCACAGAAGAGGAACATTTTCTAACTGAAGAACTCATGACCTCTTCACAGCTTTTCAAATCTCTGAAGAGGCATATTCACCTCACAAAAGGACCTCTGTGTTCTATTATTTAAGACACAGTTGTGCAAGATTTAGATCTCCAGCCTCCCACTTTCCTTCCTCAACATCTCCTCAATTCTGGAACTGCTGAAAATTTCAGATGATTCTCCCAGTAAAATCCCCCAGATACTAAACTGTCTCTTGCCAGTCACACCCAGAATTGCTTAATTCTTGACAATGCTGAGAAGCCAGGCACTGAATTAATGACTGAATTTTCTCAGAATTTATAGTCTAAGCTTATCCCCCATGTCTAGCAGCAGAGCTCTGTATTTTCTGGGTGCACACTGAAGACAGGGCCTAACACAACGCAGTGAGGTAGGAAGGTTCACCATCCCTCAATCTACTTGACCCCAGCAATCAGGTCATTCAGCTAAGTCATGGGAAGATTTCTCAGCAAACTAAAGGAGCTGTGGTTTCTCCTACTCTGCACAAAAATCCCCAGTGCTGTAGCACCACCCAGCACAGCACAACAGCTTCTGCAATAGGTGTCACTGCCAGGGCTGAGCAGCCACCCCAGCCACGCAGCCACGGCTGACTCACAGGTGCCATGGGAATCCTCAACCCAGAGATGTCACAAACTTCCCAAGTAACTGCACAGGGAATTCTCCCACTGGCTGGCCTCAGCCTTTCTTGCCAAGACACTAGCACAGCTCCCTGCCCTTAAGCCTGATGGCCACAAGGTCCAGGGTCCACTTGTCACACTTGTGCTCTTCTGTCCCAGTACATATTTCATGGTTTACCCTAATATTAAAACTATGCAACTATAAGGCAGTAGTCTGACTTCAACAGAGCAAGAGGTGCTTGGGAGCTAGGTTCTCCAAAATCTGTCCCCTTTCATGGATCTAGGCCTCCATTCTAGTGAAAAGGATGTTCCTGTCTACACAGGTGCAGTTTAGAATTGGGAAATGGGGCTTAATCTCCTTAACTCTTTTTGGAAACCTGACTAGGCAGTCATTTGGAGTTCCTGCTTTGCATTTTCACTCAGATTCTTTCAGGATCTGGCTAAGGGGCATTTTTGAACGTATTATCCATGCAATTTTTCATCCTGTAGACCAATTTCCAAGCATGGTGTGCCAGTAAAAAGGTGCTCTTGTCTACCTAAGTGACTTAAAGTGCCTGAAGATTGCCATACCTGTCTGGCTTTAGCAAGAAACCTCAGCTTTCTGACACCATTATCTTACCAAGAAAGATAACCCACAGGCAACTTCCTGCCTATTTCAGACATATGTGAGGTTGAGACATTAAGCATCAAAAGAAGTAAGTCTTGCACTCTGCTATGCAGATTTATGTGAAGAAAAATGCATTAAATGACAGATTAACATACCGAGTTTTATACACAAAGGCATGAAAATGGAGGTGTTCAAATTTCACTTCCAGGGCTGCTGTGCAAGCTAACATGTGCACCTTCACGAGAGAAAATTTTCCTGCAATGATACTGATGTTCTTAACTTATTTATTGGAATTTAAATTCTTCCTCTGCCTTGTGTTTTATCTTCTTTTATCTGGGTTTCTCAAGATATCTCATCAGCAGACAGAAGGTATATTTTTTTGCAGTATTAATGAAATTCCAGTGTTAGATTTATCTGTCTCTGTACTGCTTTGTATTTGGTCTGATTGTTTCTGGGTTTTAATATATTTTTAGCTTGGTCTTATTATCCAGTGCTATGATATCTGTAGTCATCACATAATCAAAGGAGTGTTGTTTGGAAGAAATGTCTGCAGTTCATGGTCTGACTTTCCACTTGTAGCAGGAGTATCACCAATCTGGTGAGGTCATTTGTAGCTTTGCGTAACACAGCTTTGAAACACTCCTAGCACGGATTTCAAAACCTCCCTGGGTAGCCTGTTCCACCTCTGCTCTACCCACAGAGCAGAAGAGGACAGTAGCTCCCCTTGATCTGCCAACCAAGAGCCTCACCTTGTATCTCAGTATGAAGCTTGCTTTGTTTGCCGTGGCAGCGCAGCCGCGGCTCATGTTCAGCCTGGCATCTGCCTCCTCCAGCTGCAGCTGAGCAGGGTTGTCCCTCTGTGCTGAGCCTCTCGGGGGCTTTGCTGTGCAGCCAGCTTTGCTGAGGTGCCTGGGCTGTGCCCAGCCCCTCGGCTGAGTGCCAGGGCAGCTCTGCTGGGCTGTGCTGCTGCCCAGGCTGCCGGGGACACTGAGCAACCTCAGGGGTGCCTCAGTAGCACCCCTGGCACCTCTCCCCTTTCTGACACAAGATATGCTCTGACACTTCACCGTGGTAACCCAATGAATGATCCAAAGCCTAGCAAAGCAAGGGGGAATATTTTCTATGGTGCTGCCAATTTTCCAGCATTTGGGATCCCCAGTATAATTAAGCTTTGTCTTGTAGTTTCAAGCTTCCTGAGCACAGGCAGAAGCAGTTTCAAGTAATTATTCTCATGACTGAGCCACAGACAACAGTGTATAACATATTGGGCCAGAAATTTTACTTCTCTGGGCTAAGGGCCAAGTATTTGGTGACTAGAGGCATCTTGTGCCAAAGCACATCTCCACCTATTATGGAAGGTGATAGAAGGAACATTACACTAGAGCTTTGCTATTCCTGATTGAAGTGTGGAACACAGAAAGATTACATTTTGTTCATTACCAGATGAAGTTACAGTCACCAGCATCCACAAGGGCTTGTTCTACTCAATGAAAAGAGAGAGCAAGATCACATCATAAATTACTAAAGCAACTGTTAATGCATCATATTCTAAACCATCCTACTTTATTTTTTATAACAAGTTCATTTTGATTCTTCATATGTGTAGATAAATCTAAACTAGTATATTTTGCTTGAAGTGATAAAATTTTGCTATGACGACATAGTTTAGATATTCCTTTACCTTTTCCTGAAAATAAAATGGTTTTGTGTTGTGAAAAACTTCATGCAGTAGGGATAGATCTGTGCTATGCTAGGGATTATGAGTTTGTTGTTCCACTTCAGTATTCTCTACACTTAAGCTCAAATGCTTTGACAAGATGTCTAAGTGTAAAAGAACAGGGCTTTGCTATTCTATACATGAAAGAAATACTTATCTGTTACTCACACGCCATTAAACAGAGAATGAGGTAGAGTGCAGCAACTCAGCACAAAATTTTACCTTCCTGCTTGCATTGTGAACCTCATTTTCTGTGGCAATTGCTTGAACTCAGTAATAACAATTTTTCCTGTTCCCCTACAGGGGAAAAGAAGAGATAGAAGTGATAAAAGAAGAAAGTGATCCACCTGATAGTGGATTCACAACATGAGTCCTATCAGGGCCACCTTGAAACCAGGCCAGTTCTGAGGACAGTGATTTGCTGGGATGGGTCCATCTGGTGGCTGAAATTCAGTTGTTTGAAAGTTCTGGAAAAAGATCAGCAAAACAGAGTTAAATTCAGTAAGGGGATCTGCCTGATAAAAGAGGTCAATCAGGCCACATGCCAGAGGACCAACCTGGAGAAAGAAAAAAGAGAAGCAAACCTGCCAAGCCTAGGACACTCTCCAAGGAAAGGCTCACAGGAAGAATGAGGTCAGAATTGGAGCAGGGTGTGCAGTGTCTAGGAAAGGGGTCTGCAACTTTTCTAGCCCTTCAAAAAAAATATTAATGAAAGTGAATGTGTTTCAGTAACTATTCTGATAGTATTGTCTGCCTCATATATCTGGCACACAACCATTGCTGATCAAGAACCAGAAGATAATGAACAAATCCCTGGCCTTAGGGTTTTAGAGCCACAATCCAAAAACACCTTAGAAACCTGGACTAAGCAAAACTGACCTGACTTTTCCCAGGCCTGTTTGGCTTACAAGTACATGGGATTCAGCAATGATTCAGAGCACTAATATTCATCCAGAGCCAAGCTGCAACTTCTGCACATCATGTTCCTTGGATGCATACACAATCTACTCCAGTCAGTTAACAAACTGAAAGCATCATTCAGCTCATTGTAACTTTACAGCAAAGCTGGGTGAGGCTGCATGGACCCATGCCAGGTCACAGACAATGCATTCTGGCCCCTCTACCTTCACAAGGGTGGAAAATTTTATTCTCTTTCTTCAAATCAGCTAAATTTTGGTTATTTTCTTATTAGAGGTACTAATTACTGTGAACACAGGACTGAGGCAAAAAATACTTAAAAATATAACTAAACCAAAATATTTCAAACTGCTAAATCAGCATCGCAGACAAGATTGTATGCAAAGGGGAAGAAAAATATTTTCTTCAAGTTAAATATTATTTTCTTTTCCTTTTGGGATTTCTCTTTGTTTTTATCAGGAAAAAACTGTTAATATCTTTGCAAGATCCTATACAGGCCATTTAGAGCTTACCAGAGATAGGCAGTGGTGAAACCAAGCAGAGCAACACCAACTTCAATCTCTAATTGCTCAAGGTCTGACACTTCTCTGGACATTATTGCAACCTGGAGGGAGGTCCAGGAATCCCTGAAAGCCCCAGGCCCCAGATGATGGAGATAGGGCCAGAAATTCTGGCACTGATGAGACCAGAAAAACAGCTGGCAGAAAACAGAGCCTTAGGGCAATCTCAGTTTGGAAATGTAGTTCTTCACATATCATGTTTTGGGTTTGACAAATCCGGAAACATCCAGGGAGAAAATATAGGTTTGTTTCTCTGGACCTATTACAACTGAATAGTACTTTTAGCTATGGCAAAAACACTTCTGCCACAAGCAGAGAAAAGCAAAGAGAAGTCTCCTGCCTCTCTTCTGCTGCATTTTGTGCTATGATTTTCAGCTTTCAGCGCTTTTATTCTAGGAGGTTTCCCCCACCTTGGTGAGAATGAATTGTAATATTTATCCAGAAATACTGATGCAAATAAAACAGAAGATGACACTCATCAGTGATGTTCAAAACAAATTGAAGATTCATGTCTGATACCTATAGCTTGACAACATTTTCAGTGACTCCTCAGAATAATTTATAAAGAGAAGACTCCCAACAAGGTTTTATTGCTGAATGTATTCAGCAGCAATGCCAGCTTAAGGAATTTCATTTTGCCTCTTACAAAGTTTCTCCCAAATCTTCTGATTTCAAAATAGTTTTGGAAGACATGGAAATGTCAGAAATAATTTCATTGGTAATTGTACCCCAAATACCTGTTAAAAGTGAAGAACTTACTTAATGTGGAATAGCCTGCCATATGCAGTGCAGGATACTATTCCATTATATATTAATGAACAAACCCAGTTTTATTTTGGAAAACAATTTTTTTCACAGTACTTACTGGTCAGTCAGCCACAGAGCTTGTCTAAGGAGCTCTTTAATGTCTTTAAACATTTAAACAAAATTAAATGTAGACTATCTCAATTTAAAACAGAAAAGAGAAGGAAGAAGAATAGGAATTTGCCACCAATGCCTGAAAACTTTTGTTTTGTGCAACCTCATTGAAGTTA
This sequence comes from Lonchura striata, assembly GCF_050655825.1. NCBI lineage: Eukaryota > Metazoa > Chordata > Aves > Passeriformes > Estrildidae > Lonchura > Lonchura striata. The sequence goes on along the minus strand of NC_140704.1, from coordinate 144,145,872 downwards.
TTGTTACCCTATTTTCACCAAGTTGCCTGACAGGGCTTTCTCTCCAGTGTGGAGCTTTTAAACAGGCTGTGTGACACAGTTTGCTAGAATTCTAAATGCCATGACTATCGTTAGTGCAATTGTGAGTGGGTGAGGTGGTGGTTATGAACTCACAGCCCTTCCACCCTCTAATACAATTCACATGTTTGTTTTATCAAGGGGACTCATTTCACCCTCTTGCAGCCTTATACCTGTCTGAGCAGACAGAAGTAAGGTGCTCTTTCCTTTATCCTTTTAATGCTATTATACTGGCCAAAGCATAAGGTATCTTTTTGTTTTTGAAATAGAATGAAAAAAATGGACAAAATATAAATAAAGTAAAATAAATTTTGCATGACAGTACTCAGTCTACTTCCATCACCTCATAATTATTGGGCCACAGAACCACACTGATTTCTTCCAGTCCAAATGCTCACACCCAAAAAATCAGCAGAACTCAGTGAGGCTTGAGGTAGGTGTGGTTGTGACATCTCCAACTGCTCCAGGGGAGCCCAAGGTGACTCCAATCATCAGAGATCATGACCAAGTTAACCTATGCCTTGGAATTAAAAGAAAATTCGTAGTTTCCATTGTTTTTTGGGGTTTTTTTTGGTTTGGTTTCTTGGGGTTCTTTTTAGGATTTAGGGTCTACAGAAAAACAAACAAACAAACAAACAAACAAACAAACAAAACCCTGCATTTAGGAATGTATGGGAGGTTATTCAATGGCTGTTTCCTACTGAGAACTTAATCTGATTGAAAAAACAAAGCAATAAAAAAAATAACATGCATCTATGGAAAAATGACAGAATCATGGAATTCATGACTTTTCTACTCTTGTCTGGTTGTGGCCACTGAAAGGCAATAGTACAAAAATGTCTTACTAGAAAAACATGACTATGACCTCAGTGTTCTTACAGAACATAGAATCATTTAAGTTGGAAACTCATCAAGTATCTCCCAAATCTCATCAAGTATCTGTTAACCCAGCATTGCCAAATCCAGCACTAAACCATGTCCACAAGTGTCACATCTGCACGCCTCTTAAACACCTCCAGGGATGTGATTCCACTGCTTGCCTGAGCAGCGTGTTCCAGTGCTTGACAATGCTTTCAGTGAAGAAAATTTCCCTAATATCCAAACTAAACCTCCCCTGCTCCAACCTGAGGACATTTCCTCTGAACCTGTCACTGTTACTTGGGAGAAGAGACCAACCCTCACCTGGCTACAGCCTCCTTTCAGGCAGCTGTAGAGAGTGGTAAGGTCTCCCCTGAGCCTCCTTTCCTCCAGGCTGAACACCCCCAGCTCCCTCAGCTGTTCCTCTCAGACTTGTGCTCCAGACCCTTCCCCAGCTCTGTTGCCCTTCTCTGGACACACTCCAACCTCTCAAAATAGCTGAGGCAGCCAAGTCAGCTGGGCAGTTCCCCTCAGACACAGCAATGCTGTTTCCTCCAATAGAGCCTTTGCACCTTTGCTTGTAGAGGTTCAAATGGATTTCAAATTTCAATATGAGATGCTAAATTTTTTTGTGTTGTGACTTATGAACACCAGAAAAAAATGCAAAGCAGTTACATTTTAAGGACTTTTTTTTTTCAAAATTTGATGTAACTAGAAGAACTACCAGAAAATCTGCACTGAGGAATCTTATGTTCTCTAGCCCTGACAGTTCTTGAGGAGCATCAGAAATTGTGAGCACATTTATGAGTTCTTTTCTTGCATGATTTGGTTACGTCTCACCTCTGCTTGCAAAGACTAGGCTCACTCTGTCCCCCACACTGTTCTCTTACCTCTCCTGCAGCATCCACATGCTGATGAGCACTTTCAGCCCTGGGGTCATGCACAGAGGCAGAGCTGTGGTGTCTCACACTGCCATGCACAGTCACCCTCAGAGCAGTCTGCTCCATGCTCCTGAGTCAGCTACATGGACAGGAAATGGATGAGGCAAGTAGATAAAATGATACTTACAGCTGCTCCAGGGTCAACATCTGTGCAGGTGATGGTTGACTGCATAACATTGTGTCCCACAAGCACAGGAGAAAATATTGGTGAAACTCTCTAGCATGATACGTGCTTATGCATATATGAGGAGACAGGGGCACAAGCATCTTCTGACTTTTCAGTGGCATTTGAGAGTCTTTTGGGTAAATTGGCAGTAATTTCATGTTCCTAGTGGACTTCCCACAGCTGTAAGAATGTTTAGATTATCTAAGGTAGTAAAACAACTTCCATCTGTATGAACTTGATGCTCAATATCTTTCACTGATGGGATACACTTTGGAATTTCAAGGTGTGATTTATGTTCTGCAAAAGTTGTAGGGGTATTCACTAGTCAACAACAATTTATTGTAGTCCCATATGGAAAAATAAAATTTGGAAAGAAAAAAGAGAAGGATAATCTCAAAATGTAGTCTATTAGAAGATAAGGATCATGATTTGCCATCATCCTCCTGAGAGATTTCATTTAGACCTGCATTTTGTACATAACTCACAGGATAAGCATGAAATTAGGGCCAGCCTCATTGAAGGAGAGGAAGAGGGAATTTGAATTACATCCCTGGAGTCAAATTCAGTCACTCTGGGCTTATATAGCTACATTGTACATAGCAGTCCCAGTCATCATTGATCCCAGCAGGAAGGGGAGGATGAGTATTTCAGAGCAAAAGGGGAAAGAAATCAAATCCAGATAGAACAAGATCACACATTTCAATTTGCATCTGTATCATCTTTGAAGTTGTGGTTGCAATTATTGAATGGAGATGACTGGAAATGTCTTTCATACCAAAATGTCTTGGTTGCACTGGATTTCTCTTTTAGCATGTCAAATCAATTAGCTGGTGTTTGGACAATGCTTTGAAAAGAGGAAGCGAGATATTACATACATACACACATGCACATGTGTAGCCCCACAACCTTCTGTGCAATTAGTATTTGTAAGAAATGGAAATTGATGTTTTAACTAGAAGAAGAAAGATATAAAACAGATATTTAAAGCTTAAGTCACTTTGCAGATCTTATTAAACTTAACAGAACAAAGAAATCTTATCACTTGGGGGAAGAAAAACCAGCAAAAGGAATGAGAACAGTATACTGAAAAGTAAAGGGTTTTAAAAGTTTTCATTTTAAACCAAGTTAAAAACTGTATTTATATCAAACTAAATCTGCAGCTCACTACAGCATTACAGGCATTAGAAAGTAATGTTTCTGTATCTTATTTCAACACTCCATTGTGTTCTACCAATTTACTAGTCTGGTAGTACCAAGGCAAAATGTATCATTTTACTTCAATTACCATGTCATAATAAAAATGTTAATGGCAGTGTGAATGGCTATTAATCCATATGCCAGAACAAGTAAAATAACAAAATAAGAAATATGTAACAGTTCTTGATGATACCTATATAGATACCTCTTTTTTTCCCTTTCTGTTCTCCCCAGTTTCATTACCATATGTGGCTGGCTATGTAAGTATCAGAATTTAGCTAGGTGAAAACTATGGTGAAATTTTGAGAGAATTAGATGTTGTAGTTCCAGATTGCTGCAAAATACCCTATGATTCAAGAAGACGAGGCAAATCTTTGAAATCTGTTGCATTCAAGATGTTCTTGGTTCATACACTTTAATGACTTCTACTGTAAGTTTAAATTAAACCTCTGACTCCAGTGTTGTTCTATCAGTTTTTCATAATGTTCCATTTACTGGACTATACAGAAGGAAATAATTTGTCTCTTCTGACAAATCTCTCTAGACTGATAAACACAAATTTATAATTCGCATCTCAGTCAGAAAAAAATATTACCCTGCAGTAATATTTAAACATTTTGATAATTTGATGTCATAATGAAAAAAATTGTGGTAAAGATACTCTGACAATGAGGGTGTGCCTACACAAGCACTTTGGTTTAGCCCAGGGGGACATGTCTGATGTTAACATACCAATGCCCCCCAACACCACTTGTGTTTCACCTGCTCAGAGCACACACCGTGTTCCCCAAATGAAAGAAGAGCAGACAGTGAGCTCCAGCTGCTAAGGAGCTTCCAGGCACTGGGGCCAGACTGGAGCTATCTGGAACTGGCCCCCAGCTGGTACACACCTCCTGCAGCAGATCCACAGCACCAATTCTCTGCTTATCAGCTCCTGCTAGGCATCACTAACAGTTAACGTGGAAAGCCCCAGGGCCTTAGTTCTTGTCACTTCCTCATCCTTCTGCACAGGACTGTATTTCCCAATTCATATTTTATTAATTTATACTTTTGGAGAGCTTGGGATCCCCAGTGGAATCCAGTACATAACTGCATTGACTGCCAACAGAGAAACAAGAGCCTCTCCCTGGAGAGCTCCTAATGAGCTAAATAAAGGACATGGGTTTAGATGGAGATGGATAGACCAGTGACTATGAAGTGACAGTGCAAGAACATGAGTCAAATGAGGCTGATCAGAGAAAGAAGACACCTTCTCAGCACTGAAAATCAGATAAGTGATGGAGATTAGGCCAAGAAAACCTCTGTGAACAAAGAAAAAATTGTATTTGATGTGACAGAGAGGTTGCAGCAGAGAGGACAGAAAGAGGGGTCAAAGTAGGCTTTAGAAAAATGTGTTTTACAGCAGTAGTCCACATGGATATAAATGGTCCAAAGCTTAAAACCTCCCAGCACTGTACCCAAAATGCTATTCAAGTTCTACATGACCTGAACTAAGGCACCAAACTTCAGCATGTGATAATAATTCTTTCTTCTATCCAGAATCACTTCAGAGATGGAATCATCCCCTCTAACACTTCCATTACCACATATATTCCACATCAACAGCGGAAACATAATCTTAAAATAAAAATAGAAATTTCCCTTTTCACTTAAAACACTTGGACAGTGGTGCTTTCAACTGGAGAAATCTTGTGACAAAAAGGGACCTGTGAGTACTAAAACAAAAAAGACTATGCAGCAGACAAGTGAAAGAGGATATTGATAGTGCTGTTATCACCACAGTGAAGTGATTTAGAAGGCATGAATTTAAAGTACCAGCTGTTCCATTTACTCTTCCTGCTTTCAACACAGCACACATTAGTGAGGACACTGAGGAGCTGTCTTCTCCTGCCCAGAGCAGGAACATGTCCTGATCTATGAGCAATGGAAAACAAGAACTCCTAAGACACTGAGCTAGCCTGGGTTTCTTCTGGTGACTGAGCCTCCTTTAAACCCACAGCTATTCAGCTAAGGAGATCTTCAGCAGAATGAGCACTTGCTTCAAGTGCTCAGTATAATTTGAGACTCACACAAAAGAGCTTAAGTATCAGGACTGTAAGTGTTAAGCTCTTCACTTGGTAGAGTATTCCTTATTTTCAGTGCACATCAATGAAGAACCATATTATACTATGCACATTCAGCGCAGGAAACATTTTTCAGCTGGCCAGACAGTTGCCAAAATGAAGTCACATCATTCCCCATTTTGAATCCAGACAATATATATGGTCTATTTTTACATCTGCAGAAAATAAAATATCATCAGCTTTATCAAATTGAGTTTATTGTTTCGGTTTTTGATTAACACTTTGTGGCAAGAACTATTAAATTTAATTTATGAGTTAAGGATGAAATTCAAGTTTGTCCTGTAGTGACAGTTGTGCTGCAGCTGTTGTCAGGATGCACACTTAGGCATTATTTCCCTGGATGGTCCCAAAACTAGTTCCTGCAGAGGTGACATAAGGGACTGAACTAAGTCACAATGACTGATCTCCCTGCCAGCCTCAAAGCAAAGCCTTTGCCTCATTTTTACAGGTCTCCAGGTGGAAATTTTGGACAGTCACAGAGATTTCACCAGACAGTCCCTGCTGTTTTTAGACCATTTGACATGTACTACTCATGTGCTGCAATGTGTTAGTGTCCAGGATGGAGAATCTCACCAGGCTGAGAGACTTCTCCAGGCAAATCCGGCTGTAGAATTAAGAAAAGTGTACACAGATATTTGTAAATGCTCAATAGAAACAATTTCTGTAGGTGCAGAAAGGTTCCCCAGGGAAGTGGTCACAGCACCGAGCCTGACAGAGTTCAAGAAAAGTTTGGGCAGTGCTCTCAGACTCGTGGTGTGATTCTTGGGGCTGTCCTGTGCAGCGCCAGGATTTGGGCTTCAATTATCCTTGCCAGGATATCCAACTCAGGATATTCCATGTTTCTCTGTAGCCCAGCATGGTCACATGAGTGGAGCAAAAGAGGGGCAGAGAATCTCACTCTGTCTAGATGAAAACGCTTCCAAGGACCCTCCCAGCAGAGACTTTCATCATCATTTTGGCAGGGACTGGCCTCCCTCTTCAACAGATTTGACTTTTGAGGTGAATGTTACCCTGTGCAAAGATCTCAGTAAACTAGTTTAGCAAATGCTTTGCCTATTGGTTTCTGTGTAGCAACTTAGTCTCTCTGGCTGTGCCCCATCTCATCCAGGCAGCTGCAATGATTCACAGGAAGCATTGCTTTCCCTGGCCTTCAACTTTACACAGACAGGTTCTACAAGACATCTCTGGACCATGGCAAAAATATCATATATCTTTTTTTGATACCCAGATACCCGGAGGAATTTTTAATTATTTTGTATGTATACAAAGTGTGCTACCCAATCAACTTGCTGACCCTAAATTGACATTGATAACAATAGAAAGACAAACATAGCCTTCAATTGAACTTTTAGCTCCAGTTCTGTGTTTTGGACAAAGATAATTATTGCTTTTACTGATATTTGATGAAGATGTTTATCTGCATTATGTTGTCATGCTGAATGAACAGGTACAGGACTACAGAGCAAGTTTCACCCAGTTCCATCACACAAATTCAATTAAAAATCCAATAGAGAATTTCTTGGCCAACGTCTGATTAACATTATGCTGATTTACATCACTGCATTATTATAATTGACAAAGGATAATGTATCAAGTTTAAAAATTAATGAGCAATCCTGACTTTCTTTGGCAGCTTTAGCCGGAACATACCAAAGGTGTTTGCTGTAAACATTAGAATCACTAAGGATTGTTACTCAGGTTAGATACAGATTAATTCATTCACTCTATTTTATAGATTATGATTGTCCTAAGCAGTATTCTAGCTAAACTGATGCAGTAAGAGCCAGTTTGCCTGTGGGATTTGCTGTAAAGCAATAGGGTAAAAGGAACTCTTTTGTGAAGTTGTATGGGAGGATTATATACACTGCACCCTCTCTGCCACAAAGTAAAGGCTCCCTGTACAAAAATCTATCCCTTTCCAAAGCTCCTACCAACCCTCAGAGTCTGAAGAACATGAAGCTTTCCCAGAAATGTCCTTTTGCTGTCACCCTTGTTAACTACAGCAGTAGTATCACAGTAGCAGTTTCACAGTTAATCGCTGTATTTCTATTGTCCTGGCAGCTCTCACCAGTAGAAGAGGTTCTGGTTTCATGTTACACTGTCCAGCATGAGAAATCACCAATTTTAAATGCCAGATTAAAAACAAAACAAATAAATTCACAAGTTTCTCTAATATTAAGTCTTAAAGGCACAGGCATTTGAAAATACAGTACACAAACATGATACAAGAAGCACATAAATTCCATACCAGTGTCTGAATTCCTTTTGAAATTAGTTTCACAAAACTTTTATTTACCATCTGATATAAAAAAGACAGGCTTAATTTTTCTTTTGGAAGACAAATGATTTGTTAATGTATTATTTTACATTTTAGAGGATATTCACACAAAAAAACCCATCAATTAATAAGATGTGACATAAACTTTTCCTGATATCTCTATATAGCATATGTATCTCATCATTCTGAGCACTATGCATTTATTATAGGATGTGAAAATCCATATGCCTGCAGAAAAGCCATTCCTATGTCAGTGTAAAGTTGCAATCTATTCCAAAAAGAAAGTAAAAAGAACAGGGATCTGGTAGAAAAGTAGGAACCAAATAAGACGTTAAGCTCTGTCCTGTGAAAAAGACAGGATTGATATCAGCACAACTGCCACCACCACCCACGTACTAAGGGAGTGTACATACTTTTGTAACAATACCACTAATTGCTGGAACAGCCAGTTGACCAACAATACTGTAATTAATAACAGATGATCACACAAAACAACTATCACAAACAAACAAAAACTCCGGGTGCTTGCTACATGTAGCTTGAAAAAGAACCTTTAGAATAATTCCTAACATGTCACAGTTTGTTTAACATTGAATTTTTAACCCTTCAGAGACACCAAGCAAAATAAAATCTAGGAGTCATCTGACTTTTATTATTACATTTCCATAGGAAGTAATTTAAGAATTTTGAAAAACTAGTGAAATATTTCATAAAAGATGTATGCATTCTGCAACGTGATAAAACTGGGATCTTCCACAGTGATTAATGCGAACATAAATATCTGCTTAAATAGCAGGTTACAAAGGAATTCGCACTGGATTTAAATTAGCAACAAATTCAAAATATGAACTTTCTTCAATTTCTCATCTTTTCCTCAAGGGTCCTATCTTCACTGGACCATGCTCTGTCCTATTGTCCTTATGTTACAGTCATCTCTGGTTTGGATCAGAAATTTCATCCTGAAAACAAGCACCTTTTCTTCCAAAATCACATCTACATATTGGTCTATTGCCACACACAGAGGGGAAAAAAGGAAAAGAGTATTGACTTTATTGATTTCATATTGCAAAGCAATTTCCTCAGAAAAACCTGACTAGTTCCTAGAATTAGTTCACAGCAGGTGATAAAATAGCGTCATCGTCTTTAACTCAGGGTCTTCCTCTGGGCTTAGCAAGCAGTCTGGCAGAAGTACACCCTTTTATAACTAAGCTATAAATCACCAAGGCAGGCAGCTTAGTAATTGTTTACAGCTGGTTATAGAAACTAGCTGTTGCTCTGAAGAAATAGTATTTTGTATTACTAGAGAAACAAGGAAGGTGCATTTTTTTCTACATGTAAGATGCTTGGCGTGATCCTCTGACTTTATAACAGTTTCATGTTGGCCTGTTTATGTCAGCTAGCTGACAGTGGTATAAAACTGTGGACAAGGAATGGCTTTATGTAAAGATCAACAGTAAATATGGGAGAAATTATATTTCTGATAATAAAATCAGCAAGATAAACAGTGGCATTTCCTCCCTTAAGGTAGGTAAGTGAGCTGATGTGGACTCTACCTTCACCCCATCATTAGTTTCCAACCAGAAATCCAGTCAGATTTTATTACAGATACAGAGGGAGGATGAAATGAGGACCTCTTTCACATTGTGCACCCGGGTACAATGTGCTCTTGTCACTGATGGTCACTTCCAGGCTGGAGTGTTGGTGTTGTCATTCTGGCCATTGTAACAGAGGATGACAGCACAGCAATGAGCTTGAAGCAGAGACAGCCCTGCTTATGGTGCAATTCCAAGCCTCACTCAGGCCCTAGTGGCCAGATTCCCTGCATTGTCCTCATCTTCCAGTTTTCCAGGACAGAGGTCTGCATCCCTCTGTAAAGGTGCTTTCCACACCTTCATGCTCCAGCACTGTTCTTTGCAAGGAAGGTTCCGAAGTGTCGGTGTGGGAAGTGCTCAGTCAGATGTGCCTGATGTGTGTCCTTGGAGACCATGTCTCTATCACATTCCTTCATTGCATGGGAAATACAAAACAAGCAGCTCTCAGGAGCCAAACAATAAACTTTAAGGAGCTCATCAGCCACTCCACCAACTCTTACCTTCTTTCAAATACAGTCAAGGTCCTGTGCCAAAAAGTGCCTTTGTTTGCAGTGCAATCTCATTTAAATAAGAGGGAACAAAGAGGGATATCTGCATTATGAATATATGTTGCTGAAGAAAAGGTGTTAGGTTAATTCACTGAAGATTCAAACATTCCCAGTCTCAGTATGAGGTATTGCTAGTACAAAGAAAATTTAAATTGGTAAGGCTCAGAAGTTCTAGATAATTTTTTAAATAAAGAATGTGAAAGACAATCTTTCTTGCTCATTGTGTCTCTGCATGGTAGAACCTTTACTCATCTTTACTCTTCACCCCATCATTTTTTAATATTATTTTAGCTTGGCTAAGAGTCACAAATCCTCTTTGTGTCCCTAAGAAAATTTCCTCCTTACAATCCATTTGCCTTAGAAGGTTCTGGGCCATTTTTCTCAAGGGTTTCCACCACTCTAGGCAGTCTAAGCAAACAGATAAAAGAAAACCCCACCAATGCATCTTTATTAGAGCATCTAGAAGTGGGTACCTGCACAGCAGGCTGCAAAACAACGCATAAAACAGCTACAGCAAACCTCCTGTCTAATGGCTCCTTCATGTCATTTAGACCATAGCCAAATATAGTGGACACACTTTCCTGGGTCTAGTCCAGAAACTGAGATAATCTTACATTTTACACAAAGATGAAGCTCAGGTATGTTGCCCGTTTGCAGTGATTTAGAGGTCATTGCAAATTACACCAATGGAAACCACTTAGATGTGCATATCCAAGATTGTTAGATACAAAATAATTTGATAAAAGCTTTTATCTAAAACACGTAACTTCACAGTAATTTGTGCTACATATGCAAGAATTATGACTGCTCAGCTGACCTGTAGTAACTTGTTTAGACCTGGTAACTTGATCATGTGTCTAGGTTTCTACATAGTATAAGAAATATGTAGAGGCTTGATAAAAATGTGAGGAGACACTACAGAAGTCACTAATACAAACATTCAGGAGACATACTGAAATTTTACTCATTCTCCCATTGTTCTCCAAGCAGAAGCATTGCAATAACTACATCAGGATGAAATTAGGAATTTGGAATTCATACAGTAAGTTTTCTGGGTAAAAATGAGATGACGAGAGAGATGGATAAGATCCAGTGCTATTAGGCAGTAAAATAAAATCTGCAAACATATAGCTCTGTAAAATAAACATTAAGAGTGTCTGCAAATATATGTAGCCAAATTAGACCCATTGGCTAAGCACTGGAGAAAGTTTAATACACATAAATTATTATTTTAGAAGACAGGCTTTAGTAAACATATATTTACAATGAGTTCAAAATTCAGTTACAAAAGAATAAAAAACAAATTAACCCCCCCCCCCTCCCCCCCCCCCATTTTGGAAACTATCTGAATGAATGCTGTCAGTGTAAGCAGTGTCTGTGTCCTAGAATGGATCCTATTGCTCCTCAGCTCCTCCTGCTTTCCAGATGTTTTCCTGACTGCTCCTTCTTTGCTCCCTGGCAAACTCCAAGGCAACACCCACTCTCTGCACTCTGTCTTGTGTGCAGCACCCCAGGTACCCCTTCACAGAGCTTCCTCGATGCACCCCAGGTACCCTTCCACAGCCCAGCTCCCCCAATGACCCAGCCAGGGGCAGGGGGCTGTAAGGTCAGCTTACCTAGAGGAAACTCTGGAAAGGAGGCTTAAGTGAAGCAGAACTGTTTTGGTAGAATAAATTGCTCCTGGTAAAGAGACTGGTAGGAAATTCAGAGTTGTCTGGGGTATTTATGTGTGACATTGCATTGGGCTGCATCACTCAGGGGTCACAGCATGCCTCTGAGTGCAGGTTCATCCCCATCTCTAAAGAGCTCTTTTCCTGAGCAAGGCTAAATGAAACTGGTAATGTCCAAGCAGAAAAGTGGACATGGATGTAGGAAAAGTGGCTACCTTTGCAGTTTGCTCTTCAGCTCTAAACTAAAAATTAAAGCATGTACTTGTGGCAGGTTAGATGCTACTTACGGACAAGTTTTCAAATAGAATGGATATATTTAAACAGCAGAGAGAACTAACACCTGCTACAACATAAGGCTGATGGTGTAATGTTTAACTACACCACATGTGTAATCACACCACATGTGTAATCGTTTTAAATCTAGGTTTTAGTGAAGGCAGACAAAAATTCAAAGAAGGATTCATTCAGAACAGCCTGGACCCTACTGTCCTTCCTTGTCCTTGTGGGGTGTCCTGGCCATCAAATCCAAGATGCTGGTTAACATACTATGGGCAGAAGTTTCAAGACTGGCTTGAGTGTGATGCCAGAGGATAGGGAGAACAGTTAAGGAGAGGACGATGTGGAGTTTTCAAGGCACTCCCTGTAGAAAGACAGGTGAGTTCAGGCTGACAGGGGGAGTGGCATGAAGAAATATTTCTTTGACCCCCAAAACTCCACAAAAGTTCAAGCCTTTAATCCAGCCCTTCCAGCACCTCACATCACTCTGGCATTTGAGATATATCTTCTTCTTTTCTAGGGATGTAGGGATGTTTTGAAGTTAACCTTCTCTCCTCCTTTCCTAGTTTTCCATCTCCTTTTTTTTTTTTAAATTGAAAGTACAGTTTGAGATATTCTTTTCTCCAGGACAACAGTCCACTCCATCTGGCTGTGCCTTTTGACTACACTTCAAAATGAAACATAGTAGGCTGAAAATTACTTCCAGGCCCTCCAAAAATCAGGTGGCCCCAGTACATTCAGGGGACTCTGGCTAGGACTGAGTCAGCAGAAGCACCCACATGTCTTCCTGGGGGGAATGCAGCTGCAAAGCAGAACACAAAAACAAAAACACCAACAAATGAGAGCTTCCATGTCAGCCAGCTGAGTAATAGGAACAATTCCATAGCACACAGGACACTCTGCTCTTATTCACGGTGTCCAAGAAACACAATATTCAGCAGGTCTCCATGATTACCATGTAGTATTTTGCTGCTTGCTGCCGTTTTAAAGACAAAGTAGAAAGTTTCTGCTGTTAGAATTAAAAAGAGTTCCTTAATAGTATGGGGGAAATGGTATCTTTTTCTTTAGCATGTTAAGACCCTGAAAGCCAAACTCTGAAAGTTACATACAGCTCCTGTTTTAGTTAACTCTGATACCTTGTAAGTCTTTAGGGAACTTCTCAGTCTCTGAGGGAAATAATGTAATGAAGAACACTAGTGAGGAGCATTTGGGCCTGATGCCTTGAGTTTAGGAAGCCAATGTAAAACTTCATTCTTCACCCTGAGCCCTGCCACTCTTGCCAGCAGAAGTATTGCTTCCAGACTTGCCACAGGACAGCTCCTGACTCCAGAGACATCAAATGACACCAAGAAGTTCCTCCAAACTAAATCCATACTGATGTGTGAATAGATTGATTTTTTTTGACAAAGGTCAACCTTGCTTCTTTGTCCTACTTTTTTTTTTTTTTTTTTTTTTTTTTTTTTTTTTTTTTTTTTTTGCTTGTCATCTTGCTTCCCTTTTCTTCTGTTGAGGAATTTTGGGGGAAATGTGTGTGCTCAGGTCTTTGTTTCTTTCCAGAAGAAGAGTAACACCCCTAAGGAATCCCCCATTTCCCACCTCTTTTTTTGTCTTCACAAATCTGGCCAGACTACCAATGTCCAAGTGCACAGATTCACCTGGGACCATTGTGCCAGCCAGTATTTCACTCTCCAATGACAGGAGTAAATAAATACTCATATAAATCCAATTATTTTTCTTCTAAGGCATCTGAAGGTCCCATGACTTATTAATCTGACTAAAATTTCATATATATTTCATTATTTCTACCATGAGAAAAAGAATTGCTATCATAATTCCTTTAATTCCCAGTGAAGATCATCAGTAAGTCAGTGAAACTTAGGGAAAATTACCTAATTAATAAAATAATTTTCGTGACCAGGCTGTCAGCTCTTTCTGCTTAGATAAAAAGCGATTTCTGTGTCTGTCTTCTCACAAAAGAAGTTTGGTTCATCTGCTGTCATAAAGCACAAGGTAAATCCACAACAGTGATGAGAATAAAAACCAGTAGATCCAAAGGACTTATGACTGCAAATATTTTGACTGCCCTGTGTCTTGCTAAAAACAAAGGAATTTCTGAAAGTGTCAGTTCTTTTTTATTTCTTTGTGTCATTATCAAAACTAGTATTTATTGACTGTCATAGGAGTATCTGCTATTTTTCATGTTCTATGCAACAGAACTAAAAATAGTTAAAAATAAATAGATGTGGATTATATTCCTTGTAAAGTATTTCAATAAGAATATCTAAACATTTACTGTTTGTAATATATTCTTTATGTTGTTGTCAGAATAATGGCGCACAGTCTCTCACGAGCTACATGCATCCCTAAACTCTGCTGATACCCCTGCGTGTTCTTTGGTGACAGAACTGTACAACAAATTGCCTGCTTGTAGAAATGAAGCAAGATAGCCTTTCGTGTAAGTTTGAAGTGCCTGAGAAAAAACAAGACTGCAGCACAAATGTTTGTTCAGCTCCCATGGTTTTCAAAAACATTGACCTAAAAATGAGGCGTTTGCACCGGGAACGGCAGCCAAAGCCCAGAGCAGAGCCCGGCACACACAGGGGTCGGGCTGCGCGCTGCCTTTTGCATAACTGCAGCCTGGGAAAGCCAACAGCTGTGATGGCAAAGAGATCCCTGGAAACGCAAACGGGTTTGGCATATTTTAGGAAGAGGGAGACCTCTCCTGGACGAACCGTGAATTTGCTACTCAGTCCATCCTTAATATCATGAAAAAAAAGGTTACAGCTATGTGCAATATAGTTATGTAGCAGATAAGAGAAGTTCTTCTGGTTCCATATTTTTTGATTTCGAATGGATTTCAAAGTACTTGATTTGATATCAAAGGGAAAATAATAGCATGTCCACAAAGAAAAGGTAAATGGGTTTTAGATTCCCAAATGGATCCTAGGAAAGAAACACTAGGACTATGCATTAATTACTTTGTCTCGTGGCCAGCATTACTTCAGAAAATGAGGCAAACATTAATATTGGTCCTGGAGTCAACTAAGGAGCAACCACGAGAAGTTATTCTGCTGCGTGTAGCAATTCCTGCAAAATTTCCAGAGATTTACAATAAAAAAAATGAGCAGCCCAACACAGGTGAACAATGAATTCAGAGTAATTACTGATCAATTGTGGATATCAAGGACTTGCATACAGATCCCTCCCATCAGTGATTAACAAAATTAAGTTACTGCACTTTAAGGACCCTCAAAATTCAAGCTATCAAGGGAGACAGAGAGCCACATCAGCCTAGCTATGTACCAGCTTGGTTCCCTGAGGTGCATCAGCATCCTCCACTGGCACCACCTCATCTTCACTATAGCTTGTAAATCTTCCCCCTGCACTAAGACATTTGGTTAAGCATCTAAATAATAGTATGAAAAATCTCAGCTTTTGCTGTCCAGAAATAAAAGCACACAAAATGGCTGCAGACAACAAATTATTGCACTTTCTTTGATGTTTAGGTTTATAATAATGTTTATTTATAGTCCCTAAATCAAATAATTAGATAAAAACACAGTAAGACTAATGCAGTGGTATTCACACCACACATCTGACCCAAGTGAATCTAGAGTGTAGATGAATTTGCTTACAGTAAATTCAGAATATTGGAGTGGGAATAATTTATGAAGTAACAGTAAATTATTATTTTTCTGAGGGCTTTCAAATTCATGTGGGTTATCAAGATTGCTGTGTAATTCTCTGTCCCTCATCAAACTTCCAAACAGGTTTCACAGCCTTGATTTATTACAATGTTTTTCAGTGAGTTTCCAAGATACATTATGGGGTCAGTGCATTGGATATCAGTTGTCTACTTGTGGCTCAAATCTCTCCAGTTTAGTCACCCACTATGCTTTGATCTTGACACACACTGACACTTGTCAAAAGACGACTTAAAAAGTCACATATGTGTTAGCTGCAGAAGATACCTTTCTAGTATCTCTTGCCACAAAATGACCTGACAGCATCAAGGCAATTTGTGAGGGACTGATCTCAAGGTGGCATGCTGCAGCCTCTGAAAATTATATCTGTGTGTTGACAGGACAATTCCTACCCTACCTGTATCAGCATCCTTGAAAATTCTGCTCCTGGATACACCTAAGTTGGTGCACCCAAGCAAGGGACTCTGGCCAGACCCTGCTGCCTGGTTGTGACCCAGGCTCATGAAAATCCCATTTCTTACAGCCTTATATGCAAAACATGCTTTGCTGGGGAACACAAATGAAATAATCTTTTTATGAATCAGTCAACAGTATGGAACATTGGGACAGTTTCCCCAGGGAAGTGGTCACACCAGTAAGCCTGACAAAGTTCAAGATATGTTTGGACAATATTCTTGGAGACATGGTGTGTCTCTTGGAGTAGGACTCAATGATCCTTCTGGGTGCTTTCCAGCTCAGCATATTCCACAATTCTGTGACAGACAGTGAAAGACAGTTCTTTGTGAGCAGAGGAAAAAAAAAAAAAAAAAAAAAAAAAAAAAAAAAAAAAGGGCATTACCCACTTCTAGAATTTCTTGCTTTCCACTTTAGCATAACTCCAACCCTCCCAAAGTCAAGATTCATGGCTCTGAAGTGCTCATTTTCCTTCTGCAGTAGAGGTCCCCATTCCTAATACTGGTTGCAAAAATCTTCCTGGACCTTTCTTGTTATCAGTCAACAAAGAAAAATAAAGGTCTCATTCCTTATCCCTCTGCCTGGGACTTCAGTCCTTTTAGATATGTTTAACAGTAACAGTCCTAACAGCAGTTTTGCTAACTGAAGTAATTTTCAGTTTGGGGTTCTTTTGCTAGAAGAATAGAAGGATATTGTAGTGATGCCTGTGGTTTTCTTTCTTGCTTAACCATTTATCATTTGCATTTTATGATCTTTTTGATTAGTGATTTATTCTATTTTGCTTGTAAAAAGTTGCAGCAGTTTCCAGATTTAATTCTCTATGTGCCATTAAATGTCATTTTGGCTTTCCATTTCTCTGCCTGATAATGATGGATTATTGTAGCAAAGCCTCATAGTGAATTAATGCATTGGCCATATTGGCTTGTAATTCTTAACAGGCCTGTAAATGGAAAAATCTTGGGTTTCAAGACTTTATGAGTGACAGGATATTTTTAAAATATCATGTAGCCTATGAGATAGTTTGTATGTGATTTTAATAAAGCCATAATACTGGACTGCAACATTTTCCTGATGGATCCTTTCCAACTCAGCATATTCTATAATTCTATGATCCTGATTCTGACTAGTCAATCCTTTTCTTCTCTCTGGGAACATACAATAAAAACTCATGTTCTGAAGATTTCGGAGTCAGTTGTCAATAGCAAAGGAACTGTTGCTTTTGGTGATCAAGAAGAATATTTGCTGCTGCACAGAATGGAAAGAAGAAAGCAGATCTCTTTCCTCAAAGTGCTGTCAGATCTCAGCCAGCTGTGATAGAAGTTCAGTTATCTGAAAGCCACAGTCCTTACCACCTATGAACAGTAATGGCCTCATAACATTTTTCTGCAAGGAAATAGGTCTCTCTGTGTGGCTGTGACCCAGTCTCTCACTCAGCTGTGCACTCTGCACTGACTGGTTTCCTGCGGGCACTCAGCTCACCAGGCACAGCACCAAGTACCAGGCCCAGGCATTCTCAATGCTTTCATATTTTATTCCATTTCCCACACAAACCTCTCTGTCCTAGAGTCCTCTTTGAGAGCAGGTAGAGTGCTAACTACTTTAAACTCAGAGTTTTAGGCTCCCACTAACTCTCATGAACACTCACTGTGCATCTCTTGGAGCCACCTGTCACTAGGTCTGGCAGACCAGGGCAAGAGCAGCACTAAGAGCCCTGGGCTGTGCAGGAAGGTGGCTGGGTTTGCCCCTGCAGGCAGGTGACACACCAGAGGCACTGCTGTCACTCCTGTCATCCACCCAGCAGCAGCAGGAGCAGAAATGAATGCTGTTAGACCCTCCTGTCTCCCTGGCAGGAGAGGCTGGCCCCAGCCCCTCAGCCTTGTAAACTCACGAGCCTGAAGCCAGCTTCATTCTCTCCACAGGCAAGCCGTGACCTATTATGTATAATTGAAACCATTCTAAGAACTATAGAGTTGCCATGAGAAGTAGCCTGAAATAATTTACCAGTCACAGTAAATGCACTTTTTAGAAGTGGTCCACCCAGTAATTTTGAACTGGTGTTTGCTCTAACCAAACTGACTCTTGGGGACAGGTTGCTCTCAAGGCTTGGCTCATTAATTTAATTTCATGGAAAAAAAATTGCATATCACATTTCGTAAAAAGAGAAAATCGCTTTCAAATCTACTTTTGAACCTATTGCTTAACTAAGGAAATATTTGTGGGAAAGTATTTCTTGAGACCTAGCACTTCACCTCTAGGCCCAGCAAAATCCCATCAGAGCTGATGTCACTCTGAATTGCTAAAGTGCATGTTCAGTCATGCAGTTACAGACCCATCACTGAAGCATTCCTATCTCTGGGTAGATCTCTGCACCATCTTCTTTAATCCTGCCTCCTTGGAGTGAAATCTGCTTTCCAGGGAGCACTTCATTTCTAATGGCTCTTTTTCGCTTGATGTCAGATACAAAGGATAAAGAACAAGGGATACCATGAAGGAATACTGCCCAAATCCTGCTCTGGCCAAGCACAAACTGAGAATTTGATGGGTTTTCTGGTAGATGCTAACTACTCCTATTCATTGCAAACTCAGAGAAACTGAAATAACAGTCTTCTACTTTTAAAATGCTCTCAGGGGACAGTGAAGAACAGTGTCCATGTCTGTGTGTCAGTCAGTGGCTCTCTGTAATGGCTCTCCAATATCACAATCAATGGACTATTTCAGAGCTGCAGAACCAGCTCATGCTACAGCCCAGATGTGGGCTCACATTTCTCCAGCTACTGTGCCAAGGCAATCTTGAATTTCAGGCACAATGTATCAAGAGCTTATTTCTGGAGTTGAAAACTCTTAGTTATTTTTTATAACTAAACATCACCTTGGAGAAGGAGTTTCTGAATACCCTTGACAAAATCTAAATAAAACCATTTGATGAAATATAGAGGAACAATGTGATAGAAAGAAAAAGAGAAATTACTGCAACCTTGAATTTGATACACAGAAAAAATGCCAGACAATATTTAATACATCACCAGGAGCAGAAAATAAGAAGATATTTATTTATATATTTGACATGTTTCCATATGTATTTATCCCCATGCTATACATAAAAGGTTCCAAGATGACCAAGCCATGGAATGACCAAGCACATAGCAGTTATAAAAACATACATGGAGAATCATATTGCAGAGTTGTATTTGTTTCTATACTGTGCTCCCCAGTGCTCCAGGCTTTTGACTGCGTTCTAGTTCACTTGAATGCTATATCCACACACAGCCAAAGCAAATAAATCAAGCTGGGCCCAAGCTGCCTGTACAGAACCATCTGGAAGTCTCCTGAAGGTGTTCCCTTGTGGTCCTTTTCTGCTCTGGCTGTGTGCCAGGATATCAGGATATAAAGGATTACTGGGCAGATCACCTGGACTTCATGACATGGCACCTGAGTACATACCTCCTGCAGACCACACCTGACCCTGCACAAAGCCAATTTATGTTTTCTCATCTGCAGAAAATTGAGCTGAAGACTGGATAAACTGTCTGGTAGTAATCATATCTGAACTGCATGACAAAATGAAATTACATCTTCTCTGTTGATAGCCACCAGAGGCAGAGATGGAGTTATTTGGAGGGTTTAGGTTTCAAAAATGTTGGTACTTGCTAATAACAATTTTATTGCTTACTTTCCCATGCTTGCCTCTGTCGACACAAAAGTCAAAAAATAACCTTGAACTCCTGGTAGCCTGTCTTTTTCAAGGATATTGAATATAAAGAAGCACATACTAAATCTCAGATGTAATGTAGCTCTAGCCCAGGTCCTAATCTTCTGAAGAATCAAATAGTTTTGAGATGAGAAATGCCACTTTCTAACTGAGCATGAAACTGCAGGTTTGAGTCCTTGATAAAATGTGACAATCCAGGTGTGTCAACATTTCCCCTCTGCCTGAGGCAGGACCTATCACTTCACAGTATCACAGCTGCCTGACTCACTTGCCTAGACAATAATATATGTCATATCTGATTTAGTTGACATTCACAGTCACGTTTCTGCTTCACTGCTTTGGACAGGAAACAGGATACCTTTGAATAGAAAGTATGACTTGTAGTAATACATCATTGCAGTTATTTGGCAATTTTAATACACAGTGTCAACAAAATTCTGTAGTGTATGGGACAAAAAAAAATTCTTGTTTTCTCAAAGTTTGAACTACATGAAATGAATCTTTCATGAGAGTTCCTAATGTATCTCTCACCATGGTGTGTCAGCATAATTTAGGAATTATGACATAGAAATGAAGTAAACTAAAATCATCTCACAAACTGACCACTAATGCCTTCACATTGGCAATACCAGCATTATCAGACATGTCAGACATTTAATAATATCACCAGAACAGTCTCAACCAAGTTTACTAGAAACATTGCAAACTCTCCATCCTGAACTATGGAGTTTCTCAAATAAAAAAAAAAAAAAAAGACATGAGCATGCAATAATTAAATAGGGTGAATTCACATATCATTATGAGTAAAATCCGAGTGTATTTTAGCAATTTTCTTTAAAGGAGGTACTGGTATTAATGTCCACACCATGAAAGACTTGCTCCCTCTATCCCTTATAGAAAGAATTATGTCCACAGGATATCAGGAACTCTGACTACTACAGAAATCTGTTAAATAATCCTATTTACAAAATTATAAAGAAGATAGCAAAGACTTTCACAAATCTGGGAGTACAAGAATAGTCAGAAAAAACTGATCTCAAGATGACTCAGAGCACTTGGTTTAGAAATTTTATTTATCATAGAATGGTTTGGATTGGAAAGGGCTTTAAGGAGCCCCTAGCTCCAACTTCCCTGCCATAAGCAGGGACACCTTCCACTAGACCAGGTTGTTCAAAGGCCCATCCAACCTTTTCTTGAACAGTGACAGGGATGGGACACTTACAACTTCATTGGATAACTTGTTCCAGTGACTCATCACCCTCAACATAAAGAATTTCTTCCTAATCTAATGTAAACCTACTTTCTTTCAGTGTGAAGGCATTACTCCTTAGTATTACCTGTCCCTTAAGAAGGTCCTTCTTAATCTTCCTTGTTGGTCTCTTTAGGTACTGGACAGTGCTCAAAGGAGCACTCCAGTGCCCTGCAGCCTTCTTTTTTCCAGGCTGAACAATCCCAAGTTTCTCCACCTGTCCTCACAGGAGAGCTGCTCCAGCCTTCAGGATCATCTTCAGGACTTCCTCTGGACTCACTCCAACAGGTCCATGTCCTTCCTGTGCTGGGGATCCCACATCTGGACACATCACTGCAGGTGGAGTCTCATGGGCAGAACAGAGGGGCAGGATCCCCTCCCTTGAGCTGTTGCTGGTGCTGCTCTGAAGCAGCCCAGGACAGGTTTGGCTGCCAGGACTGCAGGAACACACTGCCAGTCATGCTGTGCCTCTAATCCACCAACACTCCAAGTCCTTCTCCTCGGGGTTGCTTTCAATCCGTGCTCCACCCCGCCTATATTCTTACTTGGGGTTGCCCACCCCAGGTGCAGGACCTTGCACTTGGCTGTTTTGAACTTCATGAAGTTTGCACAGACTCTCAGGTGGAGCTGGCTTGGTGTCAAAGGCAAACTTGCTGCAGATGCACTGGTTCCCACTGTCCATGCCACCCACAAAGATGTTGAATAGTGCCAATCTCAATACCAACTGCTGAGAATAGCACTTGCCACTATCTCTATTTGGACATTTAGTAGTTTCTATCTTGTTTTTAATGTTAAGACAAAAGAGTCTGAGGAGGAAGGATTGGAATGAAGGTCTCTTTGGCATTAACTTGATGCTATTGGCAGCATTTCAGCATGACAAGCAAAACAAGATCTAAGATGCTCCTTTGAATTTAGATGATATCTGCATATTTAAACTTCTAAAGGTTGAACAAAGAATAGAAATCTTCCTCCTCTGGGGTGTGCACCACTCGGTCATTGTATCAGTGTCAGGCACGATCCAGCATTTTAAAAACAATGAGTCATTAATCTAAATCCAAACCCCTGATTTAGACCTCAAAGTGCAGGAAATGCATAGGATTTACCAGTGACAGTCTCATTGAGACACCTAATCCATAATCCAGGGGACAGATGGACAACCTCTTTCCTGTCTGTTGGTCAGTTAAGATATCTGCCCACCAACTGAATCTGCTGAGACTGTTTTAGACAATTAATTTCCCAGCTATGATATCCCAGCTACAATGGAACTTTCTGCTGTGAAAGTGGGACAGATACAAGTCAGGATGATCTCACTTAAACCAACAAACATTAGCGGAACAAAGAATGAAAGCTGCTTGGCTACTCCTATGCAGATCTTAATGCTAAGGTTCCTTCAACCAGAAGTCACACTTAGGCCCCTGGAACACATCTCTCAAACTTACTGTCAAGATGTATGTGGGCTTTTTTATTCTCCCTGTACTTCTGCTCAGCATCCAAACTTGGATGCAGATGTCTTTTCATTATGTTGGGCTTCTTTCCATTTGCTTTCCAGCCTTTGTCTTCTTTTCTGCATTGAGTTCAGCCAAAATCCACCATAAGTTACAGTGTTATCAGCTGGGGGAAAGTTGTATGGTGTAAATGTGTTGATGGTTCTGGTGACTGTATCACATTACAAATCAATTTGCTTCACTCATGGAGTTGAAAAATTGTAGCATCAAGTCTAAAACCACTACTGTCAAACACATCATTGAGAGGCACATAAATTTCCTATGCACTTTTACAATGTTCTTAGCCACAAAATTATTTCAAACAATGGTAAGCACATTTTGCATCTTACATGGCACTTCAGTAAGATGTTAATTATTTGTCACAAACCCAGCCTTCAGACTTTTGTGCCATGTTTTGTTCACAACTGCAAGCCTGATCACAGTCCACCAGCAATGGGGCTGTGGCAGAGAATGTCACTGCAGTAAATTCATTATTTTCTGTTTTCCTTCAGTCTCTGAGAGGTACTTATCTATCATCTCCCACTGTAATCCATACCCTGTCTACAAAAGTAAGGAATTCTCTGCTTTGGAATCATCCTTTTAGTTTTATTACTTTGTATTTCCTCACAGTGCCTAAATTTGCTCTTGGTTGTAGACCAGGTCCTTCTCATTTTCTCACATTCTACCCAAGTTTCAGTGTCAGAAATAAATGCATACAGTGCATTTTCTGTTTCTTTGAATTGAAGCGTGTTCTGAACAAAAATACTCATACTGTGCCTTAGAAAGTTTTGTACCTGGCATTTACAACTGGCTTTCTCTACAAATTTCAGTGGCACCTAGGATTGCTGGGGCTGCACACCCAGGAAACGGCAACATGCATTTAGCCTGGTGGGGCTACAGTGAGAGCTAAACAAGCTGTGAAAGATAGCTGCCACTACACTTGACACTAATACATGGCAATCATCTTTGCTAAAGCTGTGCCTTTGTTTCCCTACCACCATACTGTAAAGGAACATGAACCTTCTGCAATATCAACTATGAAAGTTTCTAGGTCTCTCCTTGCACCCCCATGGTAAATGAAGGACTTAGAATTATTACAACATATTTTCAAATAATTGTTTTACCAAAATCTCTTACATGCTTTAGAAATTCTATTTTCACCATGGACAATATGACAAACTGCCTGAAGTTTACCTCTCCCTGTTCCCACTTCTCTGCCAAATGTAAGCTGTGTGATACGCACTAAGGACATCTGAGAAATGCTTAGCAGGAATATCATATGTTTGCATGATCCCTTAGGAAAAAACTGAAATGTATGCTGTAATGTAGTCCTTTACAATTTCAGCAAATTCTTTGGGGAAAATATACATCAGTATGATCATTTCACTTTTTTTTATTCCTATACCATTTAACACCGTTAAAAAACACCACTGTTTTTTGCAGCAACTCCATTAGGATATATGTACAAACTTATCCCCAGTGTTTCTTTACAAGTGGTGAAACAGCCCTACCAAAACTTTGTTCCCTTTCCAGCTGTGTCTATAAGAATTCTCTACATGCAGGATTAACAGAACTGACTCAAGGTCTTCCACTTAAATCTGCCCTTTGTGCTTTGGCATACACTTACAGTTTGGGTCTGGTTTTGTCAGACAAAGGGGTTGTACATATTCTGGCCCTTTATGTGAGCCTGGTATGCCCAGACAGAAAAGAAAAATGGGAAATTTTGGGAAATGAATGTCTATATTCTTATGAAGAAATTGTGAAATGCTGGGCAAAGTTTTTCTCCCTTCCTGTCTTGTCAGTTTATCTGGTATAACCAAATGAAGAAGAACCGCATAAATAAGTTTGCACAACTTTACAAATGCAGGGTGGGGGGGAAATCTCAAAGTCCAGGATGAATTTGGAACATCTGCAACAATCCAAACAGGCCAAACATAACCTGAAAGGAAGGCCATGGAATTATTTGCCCTGTCACATTGCTGCTGCAGAGAACAAAGAAAGCATGTCCCAGCAGATGGCATTGTGAGGATACAAGGCCACAGATTTCTGCTGGTATTCTGGTGGACTCCAGGAGGGGACTTTGCTAACAGTCCATGTTAAACAGGATATCCCAGGCAGGTCACAAAGCCTGAAATGGAAGCTTAGCAGCATGCCTGCACTATCAGGAATCACAATAAAAGCACAGCTTTTTACAAAAGCTCTGCCCCAGCCTGGCAGTGAGCTGGCTGGACTCAGAATTTGTTATTCCTGCTGATAGCAGCCGTTCTCCAGGCAGCAGTGGGTAGCCTGTGGGAGCTCACTCATGCTTCCTCTGAGCTGTTTGTGGTGCAGTGGTGAAGCATCAGATAATCTTCAAGCTATGGCACTTCCCACTGGTGGAAGGTCAGGTGGGGACTGTTTTGGGGGATTCAGAAAGCCATTTGCTAGCTACATTTGTCAGGAATTTTTAGGGTGTAAATTTCCCCTGAGACATGCTTTTTAAAAATGCCACAGCTTTACAGGAAGTGATAAAGTTATCATCAAACAGAACCCAACTGCAACAGTATGCCCAGAGGTGTAGCACAGCATGGGCTGCAGGCACCAAACACAAGCAAAATACTGGACCTGTGTACCATTACAGCAGTCTAGTCAATAGTATAAATGAATATAAATTAACAGCTGCAGTCATTTGTCCTAAACAAATGGATATTCCACTGAATTATTAGCTGTTCAAGTGGAAAAGCTACAGCAGCTACAAGGAAAATATGAGAGTGATATAAAAAATAAGCTGGAAGAAGAAGGCTATCAGAATGTGAATTTTACCCTTTCCCTTATAAATATAGTTGTGTTAGAGCAGGAAAAGTCAGAATGGTACCTTCATACACAGAGTCCCACTTAGTATATGTGAAACGGGAGTGATGCTTTTTTGTAGCATTACTGCAAGGCAAAAATTTGATTTGGTGGGGAAATTACAGGAAATTATTAAAAGTTTTCATTCTTTATAGGTGATTATGTTTTAGTTCTAACTTCGTGATTTGGAATAGATTTTACTTTTCGCTGGAATCTCTGTGGTTAATGTTCCCACTCTGATTAAAAAAAATTACTTTGGAAAGTAAATAAATAAGTGGAGTCTTGTTTAACTATACACTGAAATATCACAGGGAGATTGTTCCCTGTGATTAATGAGTTTTGGCCTGCTGAATAATTCCATGAAACCACTTATCAGCACAATTCGCTGTCCTTTTCTCAGCACTGGTTTCAGATACATATGCAAACTAATTGCAATGTAGAAGCTTGTGGTGCAGAAATTGAGACTGTCTAACCCAATTCAGAAATTTCCATCTAGTTTTTACATCTAATTTTTAAAGGAAAAGCTTAATGTCACAAAAACCCTTCAGGTCCTATGTAAAATGTGTTTAGAGAACTGTAAAGAACTTCTTAACCCATTTTTTGCACAAGAAAAACAAAAAGTTTAAGAAGTATCCTGTACCCACTACACAGAAAACAGGAAATTAAATATTGGCCACAAGACATTTTTTACAGTTTTATTGAAGTTAGAGTTTTAACAATGTGTTTAACTATGTAACACGTTCAGCAATTGTTTGCATGAAGCTCCTGCTTTTCTGCGCAGCATTTGCTACCCCACTTTAGAAGTCTCCACATTACAGGGGGTGTAAATGTTCTTTTTAAATTTAAATTATGCTTATTAAAAGCTTCAGAATTGCCAGGAGAGCCACTGTTATGAAAAGTCTCTTATATATTTTTCCAAGAAGATTTACAACCTGCATTAGACACAGCACTTAGCCATAAAATCAAGAGAAATGTGCAGACCTGACACACTTCCTCTGTGCAACAGAAGTTAAAATATATATCCCATGGATGTTGTCATAGTAACATGTGGGAAACATTAAAAGAAGTTAGCATGATGAACAGGTATAATTTGTATTTCTCTAAAATCTTACCCCACACATCGCTCATAAATCATCCAGTGTGAGTCTGTATTACAGAGTTGTTAGCTTTCCATCCTCTAGTCATATTGTTCCAACTCACAAAATAAGTGCTGGAAAAAATGGCTCAGCATCAACTGTGTATTACAGTCTGCTCAGTAATAGAGATATACAAACTTAAAAGAAAAACCAAAAAGGTTGATACAAGTTTTATGGTATTCACATGGATCTGCAAGGGAGTTCCTGCAAAAGGGGAGCTCAAAACCTGCAGCTCTTGAGGCCTAGGTGAGTTAATATTTCCCAAATTACTTAGCTAAATTATTGGTTCCTTTAGAAGGCCTTGGTCTAATCAGCAGTTCAAGACTTTCCTATTTCATAAAAGCCCTGTGGTCTATCCACCTGGAAAATAAAAATTAAAAATTAGTGAAATGACCTGTAACCTCACCTTATAGGGAGTTCCATATGGTCCTATAAGTTCAAAATCAGTACACTGACAAGATCAAGCTGGGGTCTGTAATGGTACCCATTGAAAAAAAAAAAGTCTATTTCCTATTTTTGTACCCAAAATAATTTAGTCCAATTTAATTTCAATGTATTTTAGTTTCAATGTTTTTTATAGTAAAATAACTTTATACAGTTATTTTACATTTGAACTACTTCCTAGACTAACAAGTGAATAAAATATTTTAAAACACCCAGCCAGGGTGTTTTCCCAGGGGTTAACAGTTCTAAAAAAGAGTCAAGCACTTGACATATATACAGAAGTATTTCAACTGCTTTGTGAAAGATACTTTTCATATTATGTGATGTGGAATGACAGCTTTGATAAGTTGTTTTGTTTTTTTTTTTAAGTTTTTCAATCACTATGGGTCTAAAAAAATAAATAAGAGAAGAAGAAAATAACACTGCCAGAGATACAGGGAAGTGTTATAAAAGGTTTTCTTAATTCAGCTGAAGTCTGGTTGTTCAAATCTGAGCATGAGAATCCACATTCAACCCACCCAGTTTGAGTTAAGGTCATTTTTCAGAAACAGAAGGGATGTGGGCAGTGTGAAAGGCTCTGGGACAACCTCTATTGGATTAAGTGGCACAGCTATGGAATATCTGCTACAGGGAAACGCTGTGGAGCAGCTGACCAGGCACCAGCCCAAGGGAAGGTGAGGACAGCCCAGGCGGACGGGGGTTCAGGAGAGGTTTGCAGTGGAGTCACACCATATCATCCTCCCCATGATATCTGGGGGATTTACAGCAAGCTGTGCAGTGAGCTCAGGTATGATTTTGCAAGGAAAGGAGACACCCCTGAATTTTCTTTAAAAATGGGAGAGGACAGGGCAGTCCTACAAATTTGACCAGAGCAGCACAGGTTATGCTGGTGCTTGCTTGTGGCGCCTGTGGCATTCGGTGTGCCCTGAATGCACAGATGCCCCAAAAGCCATCCCAGGGTTTTCTGAGGGTTCATCTGAATTGGGTGGGGAATATAAACAATGACCAGGATGTCTCTTGTGCAGAAATCCACAGTGGTCAGATCAAGACCTGTTTCATGTAATGTCCCTTCTACAGTAGTGGACATCAGCAAATATTAATATTTATGGATATAAGAGTTTAGGTGTATAAGAAGGGTACTCATAAAGATACTCCCTACATTGCAGTGATCAATTTTCTGAATAAAACCTTAGTATTCTTGAAGACATTTTAGCTTAAAATTGTAATATTTAATGTGACTGAATATCTTTAGATTACCTTAAAAGCCATTTTCTCATAAAATATAAGGATTGCAAGAAGTCAAAGAATATTTTTGAAAAACTCCTAAGCAAGGTATCTCAGGCTTTTAAACGTAAGTTTAACATAACTTTGGTCTTTCCAAACAAAGCCTATTCTAAAATAATCTGTAAAGTAATTTTGTCATTAAATTGCTACATTTCTCAACAGAGAGATCTGTATTTCTCTTCACTATCTTCTTTTGAAGTTTACAATATAAATTCCTTCTACTAGCTCAGTGTATTAAAAAAAAAGTAACTATGAGCCTTCCTTATGCTTTTCAGTAGCATCTAATATGACTTTAATCTTGTGAAAAGTCTTTCATAGAGGATTACTTGTGCTGTGGAAGCACACAGTTCTGCTGGGGTTTTGTCTTTTTTTTTTTAAATGAGTTCTTTATGCAAATGCCTCTGATGAATATAGCACTTCACACAATGTTTCATACAACAGAACAAGCTCTAAATGTAGTGCTGGACCTATGTTCTCTAAAAGACCCATCTTTTCCTGGAAATCCATACTGAAATAATATTCTTTCCTGTGAATTTAATTATGTTGAAAGCAATTAGCCACAACACATTTCTACCTGTAAAGTTGAAAATCCTAAGGAGACCACATCACATATACATGATACAAACCATTAATCTATACTGTTATACCATCTAAATTTCTTTGCTCTATTTTGAGTATTTGCATCCACTTTCAACAGGTTTACAGTTTTCTTTAGTTTTTCCATTAGAAAGAAACAGAATTATGAAATACTAGTTTTCATTCAGCCGGATATATTAGAAAAAACAGTCAAATGTAAGCCATCTAATCACTGGGATCTTACTCCTTGTTGCAAAGAAACCACAGAGTTTGGAGAATGGCCAGCCTTAAAATTAATGACTGAGTGTGATCCACAGAGAAATAACTTTAACCACAACTTGGCTAGACCTTAAAGTCTGCATTTTTATTGATTTTGGCATCTGGAACCTTAATTCTAATGGATTCACATCCCTTGAGATAAGCAGTGAAAGAAGGTGGCTAGTCCTAAACGTGAATGTTTTGTGCTTTCTCGGCTTTTTCTGAGGTTTCAATAGCATTAATTACAGTGTAAGCAGAAAAGTCAATTGTCTCACAGTCTGACAGGACTTGGGCTTGTTCCCAATATGTGAGCCCTTGTGCTAAGAAGAAATTATATTCAAATGGGACTTGTTCCAACACTGACAACGCTGTGGGATCAACACTGTAATGGCTTTTGGCTCTCCCTTCCCTTGAACGTGGCTTATGTAAGCTCAAAGGTTCTGTTGAATACAAGACAATCAGTACCTGCAGCAGTCATGGAAATTAATCAGATGTAAATTAAGAAATCAGAGTAGTATGGAACAAGTAATCTGGTGAAGCCTTGACCTCTCCCAGACGCACAGCAGTGCTGAGAAGGTGATAACTGCAGGTAACCATCATGCTTTGTTTTCTACATGAAAATGTCAAGGAGACCTTTGAGACCAGTACCTGACCCATGAGAAATGGACTACAACCACTGAAAGAACTCACAGGGAGATCAGTGGATCTCTTCAGCAAACCTGGCACTGGATGGATGAAGTTTTTTATTTCTCTACAGCAAACAGAGACACGCAAAACACAAGGTTTGGTGCTAAAGGGACACTGCTCCCAGACATATGTGTGTCATTCCCACTCATAAAGTGGAATTCCTAAGATTCCTAGAAGCCTTCAAAGTTTTATTAGTAAATTATATACTTGGCATGGAAATGGGCATGGTGGTCCCTTATCACCTAAAATAAGGAAATAACATAATGAACTAGCAATCCATGGCTTGCTTTGTACTTTCTGGTGAGAAACAGGCATTTTTAGGGCATCATTCATTGATTCAGATGCCAATTTAGGATGGGGTGGGAAAAAAAATTCCTATTTACAAGTGCTGCTTACTACCAATTTCTGTTTAACACTGCCTTTAATACATAAATAGATAAAGAAAATCAGAGCGTGATCTGTACTTACATTCATTTACTCACATACATCTCTGTTTGTTTTGAAGACTCTGCCCCAGATTTTCCAGCAGTTATTGTAGGTAAATTTTAGAAAATATATCTGGAAAACATACTGGTTTAGATTAGCTTTTCACCAGCAGTCATGAAAGTTGTAGGCAGTGGGTTAGAGTGACTAGGAAGGGTTAGGGGGAATCTTATGTAGATGATATATAAAATAAAATCCATCAAGAAAAATAAGCAGAATGAATTCAGGAATCTGGCAGTTAACATTCTATAGGAATACCTGTAAAGGAAAGAGAAAATTAGAAGCATTGAAATAAAGTATCCTAAAGCACACACAAAAGCAGAAAAAGCAAAGGAAAAAAGAGACACTCAGCTGAATCAGTTCTCAATAACTTGTAGTATAAAGAGGAACCAAACAGCAAAGCATATCTCAAACAGCTAAAGACAAGGACAAAGCAGAAGCACACAAAGACATGAAAATCAACACAGATGCAATTAGCAACTAGGGTAGGAAGAAATATGTATCTATTAGACAGTCTGAAGAAGGTCATGGAAATGGTATTTCTACCCTCAGTAAAAAGGAAAAGCCAGAAACAGAAGGCATCAAGAAACAATATCTGTATGACCTGACCTGCACAGTTGGCTCTCAACAGGCTGCAAACCCATGGCAAACCACTGCAATCGACCTGGTGACAGACTAAGAGCAAATCAGAGAGAGCTCAGGTTACTGAAAATGACCTACATGAATTAGGTTCACATGAGCTATGAATGACAAGGGAGGAACACACACGTGCCTCATCTGTGCTCGGAGCTGACCCATCACACAGAACCTGCAGCATCAAAGACTCCATGGGTTGAACAGCTTGAGCTGTGAGCCCAAAACTCCAGAGACCTAATCTGAGAAACACACCAACCCTCCAGCTTCATCTTATCAAATACCCAAGAGGAAAAGTATATTAGTATTGGTTCTTCTGGTTAGTTTTACCTTGGTTCAAAAATTCAAAGTCAAGTAGTGCTTAGAAATACAAAATATCTCTAAATATCTTTAATTTCTAGAAAGCTAATAAACTATTTATACCATCATATACATTCTAGAAAAGCTGTCTTAAAGACATTTGTGTTAACTATCAATTTCAATATTGTTTATTGTTCAGAAATTCTTGATTCTTGTGAATGTTGTCTTTAAACAGGAAGCACTTTGTTGCCTGTAACCAGTTTCTACTAAAAAAATGCAGAACGAAAACTTCACCCATGCTGACTTGATACAGTGGAGTTTTTAAAAATCATATTATTTTCTTTTTTCTATGAGGTATTTTCTGAAGGTCTGCACTAGCCTTCTTTCACATGCCCTTGCTAGAACAGGTGAGAAAAGTTTTGTTGAAATTAATTTTAAAAGCTCAGGTTTTACTGAAATCCTTCAACTGAAACACCTCAAGTTTCTTATGCTCTTGGCATCTCTCCCACAGAAGCTTGCATGGCTTCAGAAAGGAATGGCAAGGACTCAAGGCTGGAGAGAAGCTGGAGAGACTCAGGCAGGAGCATCTTCCCAGCCCTGCCCTCCAAGCCAAGGCATGGGACTGTTTGCCCTTGGAGACCTTGGGGCCCCCTTGGGTCTCCAGGGCAGGTGGGAGTCCCTTGGCTCCCTGGAGTGGTGCCTCCAGGAAGAGAGAGGGCAGGACTGTGAATTTGGCTGCCTGAGAACCAGGAAGCCCTGGCTCCAGCCACAGGTCTCCATGGTCCATGTTCAGACTGCAGAACCAGGGTGCTGGAACTGGAAGCAGCTGCACATGCTCTGCTGGTCCATTCCAGGAAAGAAAATAAATTTCTTGATCTTTAAAGCTTCACAGCCTACCATACCAGCTCTAAAATCAGAAGATGGTGATCTAGGAACCAAGGAGATTTTTATCCTACTCAGGGAATTTGGAAGACAGTCAATATGGAGACCTCTGGAGCCTGTGCATTCAACCAACACTCCTCTCTTGGCAGTTGGAAAAGAAGCAGAAACACCACTTCTTTCACACCACAGAACCTCTGTGAGCAATTTTTGGTTTCAAAGTTCCAGCTCATTTGATATTTTTGTGCAATGGATATTATTTTCTGCCAACTTGAAATTCTGTAATTTGTCCAACTCCATATGAACCCAAATTGATGTAATACTTGATGACTGAGGATATGTAAGTGCCAAAATATATCTCCACTGCCAATGTTGGAGTAATTGTGAAGACAATGGATGATGTGTACGGTGACAATCATGCCTGCTAATTTTATTAAAGTAATGAATGACTAGTAACAATAAATTGGGGTCTTTGAAGGGCACTGAAATTATTTAGATGCCTTTTTTTCCACCTCTCTTTCACTTTTAACATCTATTCACAATATTAAGTGTCTAAATGGAAGCAGAAAACCAAATTATGTGCCAGAGTTGATCTATAGCATAAGCAGCAGGCAATTTAGATTACCAGTTTGGTTATTACTAACAGTGCAAAATTGCTGTAAATGAGGCAAAGTAAAAATTCTCTCACAGACTTTTCCATTTCATTCCATTTCCTGCATTTATTTTGGAGATGAATTCTGCTATGTATATAGCTGAATCTTATGGATAATTGTATACTGCCAGCATTTAGTTTCATTATTTAGGCACAAATCCTTCTAGCACTTATGCATAAGCATAACTTTATTCATTTTGAAGTTCCATGGGATAATCCATTGTACATGAAAGCAAGCGTATGAATAAATCTTCATAGGATCAGAGCCTTAAGTTGTACAAGAAGAATTAGATGTTAGAGCAATCTATTGCTGGTTCAGTGAATGCTAAATTCTTCCCAAAATACCAGATGTGAGGAAGAATGCCCAAAGAACAAAGCAGATATAACATCACCAAATTGTCATTGTAGAAATAACAGCATGCATGGAACATAATCCAAAATGTGTGAGATATGGACAATTTGTTTTAATCTTTTTGCAAAACCACAGTAAAATGAATGTAAACTGTAGCTAAATAGACAACTGATTAGCCAGTGCACCAAGTCCATTCTTAAACAATGGCAGATGTTTAAAATCAAAATTTCTTATCTTAAAAGTGAGTTTCAATTTCCCAAATAAGACCAGTTTATTTCAAACCAGAATGCTGACCTTGTCCAGAGCATGTCACTCATGTTTTAGTGAACTAGCAGCCCAAAGTGCCCCCAGACAGCAACTTCCAGACTAGGAGCAAAGGAAAATGCTCTTATTTAGAAATCATGGGGCCATCATGCATTCCTCTACAACCAACATCAAGGTCCTCTTTATAATTTTTCTCTATCTAGTAATAATTGGAAGCATCAGCATTTCCAGAAGACCAAGTTGAGCCCACCATAGGAGCTGAGCCCTGGATGCCCAAGAGCGTTAGCCATGCTGCAAGTCTATCACTCTGAACAAACAGTACTGGAAAATGCTTCATCTATTTCTAAATCCTAATTGAAATTAAAACATTTTTATTTGACATTAGCCTTACCTTAGGATTTCAGAGTAGCCTGAGCAGGTTTCATCCTATTTGTACTGAATGGCAAAGTTGCCACTGAATTCATGAGAGCAAGACCTGGCCTGAGGAACTTCTGTGCTGTGAATTACAAAGGAACAATGTATCTATTGCCCATATTTTTTTTTAAATGCTTCTTTTTTCCTATTTTAATTAAGGAGCTGACCAACCTGTCTGGTGCACTTTTCTTAAATCCATTATTTACTCACTTGATTATATACCAAAAAGGTGAATAGTGAAACTGGTATTTACCAGATGAGATTTCAGCTCAATTTTCTTCTTTTTAAATTTTGCATAGTCTGTCTATATTTCACAGCATTTTGGAGTTTAGAAATAAAAAGACTGTATTGTTGTGATAAGAAAAATATCTGTTGGAGACTTATAGGTATCCAAAGTTGTTTGTAGCTCTTTTAAATTTTAAATAACAGGCCGCAGTAAAAGTAGAGATTTAAATCAGTAATATAATTAAGGCACCAAGGGTTTAGCAATAGTCAGAATAAATTCCCCCAGTAAATTGTGAGTAATGCAAAAGAGGTTTAAAGCTTTTATTTAAAAGATGCATTTGAAAGATTTATTTATACCTGGAAGTTTAACCTCTATCATATTGATGTTAATTTTTTTCACTTTGGAAAAACATTTATTCACTGCAATAAACAGCTAGAGGTTAATATGCATATGTCTGTGATTACATTGTCGGCAAAGCAAAGGTGGCTGGAGTTGGAATTACAGTTCCAGCCTATAACCTGCTGGGCAGATCTGCAGTGAGTTTGTTGTGGAAGTTTATTATAATTCTGGCTGGGGGATTGCACCTCTAGCAAGAGAAATATTTATTCCCAGAGGTAAAGATAACCCATGGGCACCATCCCAAAACCTGATCCCAGTTTGCACCCTCCTTGGACACCTGGGTGTCTGAGTCCTCAGTCCTGATGGTCACCTTTCCTGCAAAAACACAACTGGGTCTCAGAAAAACTCCTTCTCAGTGTGAAAGAAAATTTTGTCTGCTATTCTCATTCTTTAACTTCATGTCCTCCCAGATGAATGTTTTGCTGTCCAGCAGTGCCTCCCTCCTCTGAGTACACACCTGCCATAGGCAAGAGGGTGCAGGGCACACATCTGAGAGCTCACACCCCCACAAAAAGTGCTGCAAGAAACAGCTTTCACAGAGTTCCTGTGCTGTCTGTCCTAGTCAAGGGCTGTCTAAAATAGCAGCCTCCTATTCTAAGAATCATCTTCATTTCTTTTTGACTTGTTTTTTAATTTCCAAAACTTTGCAGAGATGTTCCTGTCCTTTGGGGAGGAGGCCTGTGCACATGCAGCCGCTGTGAACCCCTTACACCTGTAAAGGATTTGTTACCTCTTTTAAAAGAGCAATTTGATTCTTTTGGGTATTCTCTGAAGTGAATGAATGAGTTATTAGCCAATTCAACCACAGCAGGATCAGGCTCTTGTCTTCATCAGGCATGTCATCCATCTTCACATGGACAGGCTGACAGGAGAGGAATTGAAATTTCACAGTCTGTGATATATTTAGAGATTGTTTAGATTGCATTAGGCTATGGAAAATACTATGCTGACCAAGATAATCATCCTTCAGGTATTGATCTAACCCCTGTCTGCTCCAATTTGTTCTTCCAAATCACACTGCCTGCAGCTACTTACCACTACCTTAAAGTAATACTGCAGTGACACTGTTGGGATCCTTGTTTTTTCCCCAGTGGAAATCAACACTGAAGTATGATAATTTCAACAGTGAAGGATTTCATGTTTTAAGTTGAAGAGCTGAAATCAGACAGAAATATCCCACCTCAGCCCAATAATACATAGTTAAGTTTGGGGTGTAGGAAGGAGAATACATCCACAGAAATCATACCTACAAGGCTATATAGCACTACCTAGACTAGCTCTGAACAAATCAATGGGAATGATCAGGGAATGTGCCAGGTTCCAAAAACATTGTAAGAAGGGTAGCATACATGTCCCCGGCAGAGCTAAGATGTCCCCAGGAGACACTGTACTACCATGGCTATCCTGCTTCCAGCACAGCATTCACTTGCTCCAAGACAGCTCCAGAACCTCTGGGTGGTGCTGCCTTGCCATATTTTGATTTAGACACACTTTTAGACTTTTGCTGTGCTGGCTCTAAATATATACAAATATATGGAACAGCTCCATAACTTGGATCTTCACTACAACCACGGATTTGGAATGCAACTCTAAACACTTGGGATGGCTGAAAAGGGCACACAAAGTGAATGACTACCAGCAGCCTGGAAAACTGGCAAGGCATAAGGTGGAAGAAGACCAACAGGACTTTTAAAGCTTTGTCCTTTAGGTGTAAAACAAGCCTAGCAAAGAACTAATTGCAAAAATACATAACAAAATTCTTTTTCTGCTCTGTAAGTGCACTTTCTTCAGCAACAGAGATACAGACCACAAAACATGGAACTAATACAGGACCTCAACGAACAGTTCAAAGGATGCTTTGAAAATTACATTCTGTTTGATTTCCACAAGTGTGCTTTCACTAAAATGCTGAGAATTCAAAGCACCCTTTGTCCTAAATTGAGAGAATCGAATTAAGGTGAATTGTGTTTCTTCTTCTAATACCTTACACATTGCACAAAATAAATGCAAGACTCTATGAAAACGATACATATTTGGGATTTTGCAGTATTGTAAATCATTGCCCTCAGAGCAATAGGTTGCCTGATGCTCCTTCCTGCAGTTTTCCACTAATTCAAACAGCACCAATCTCCTAAGCAATTAGAAACCAAGATTTTATGTTTAGCAGACCACATAAGAAACCAAGGATTTTTTTTTTTTAACTTAGTTTGTAGTAATTTCACAAACAAGACAATTCAGAGAGGCAGCCAGGCAGCAACAGGTTTTGGTGTAATATAACTAAGTTTTACTGAGGCCCTGTGCTAGCTCCAGATCTTGTGACCTGCATTTCTTTCTTGCTGGAGGTGATGAAGCTTTTGCTGCCTTTTGGCCTCTTACTCCAGTTTGTGAAGTTCAGGGTCCACATCAGCAGCACACACAGTGCTGTTCAGTGTTCGAGGTTCAATAGGCTTCATCAATAGATTATCAATGTATCTTGTTCCAAAAGCAGCAATATTCCCCCTAAAACTCTCAGCATACTCCTAACCAGCATAACTTTAAACTATAAAACCATGTGTTCACAGTTTCTGTTTTCATGGATTCAATGGCATGGATTACATATTCTGCCAAAACACAGGGTTTTCTCCTAAAAGCCTTGTAAATCCATACAAAGCCACCAACTTTTCTTATAATAAATAACCTTCTCTCTCAAACCATTATTCTCCAAATTATCAACGGCTTGCCAATTTGCATCGATTCTTTTAAGAGACATTTGTTTAGCTTCTACATCCTCGCAAAACAGTGGCAAGGAGGGAATATTCAGACAAACCTTTATCTAGAAAAAGCAGCAAACTCTCTGTGTTAGGGTGAAGTAGATTTTAGAACACATTAATAACATTTTAATAAATAAAAAAAATTAACTACAGCACTGGCCCACATTCATTTATGAGTTTGACTATTTCTGCATGAAAAATTAATCCAAATCAGTCATTTTGACATAAAAAAAAAAATTAAAAGAGAAGCCTAGAAAGCAATCTTAGAAGGATAAGAACTCATATCAGTTGTTCTGAAATTGGATTTTAATTATATGCTATATTTTCCAAGTATGCGCACAGTATCTCACTTCTGATATTTTTGTTTCTTAGATTTTGCAGTACTGTAACTATTTCCAAGACTTTTTTCACTGGTTTATATATTATTAAGTTACATATTTGAGACAACTGTAGCAGAAAGTTTTAATTGTATGTATTAAAGAAAATGTTTTATTGGAATGTAATTTAGGAGTTTGCTAGTGCTAAATAGATGGGATGCCTGAGGTCATCAAGCTGTGACAGGAGAGGCAAATACAGACGGAGATGAGAAGCTGAAAATATGCAAACACCTACCAATTTAGCAATCAAGATGACATAACAATGACAATCATCTTTCTCCTAACTTGAGCTTTAGATGGGTTGGTTGTTGTTTGCTTTGTTCTTGTACCATTCAGCTGTCAGAGTGCTGAATAGCAAACAGGCATCATCCTTCTTCAAAGACTGATTTCAGAAATTGATCTTGGTCTATAAGAAAAGGTCCAGAGCTTCTGGGTGTCGCTAAGAGAGTCAGAGCACAGTCAAATACTCTTGGGATGATCAGCATGAAAGTTTTTTGCTGGGGAGCTCTGCAAGGCTTGGGTCAAAGATTTTGGAATTGCTGTCACGCTTCGTCTGTCCCCATTCCATTGGCTGCCTTCATGTGATTCTGTACAGAGGATCCAACATCCAGCTCCTGCCACTGCCTGCCCAGAGTAAAACCAGACCCAGCTCCTCTCACTCACTCTTCAGGCATGCTCAGGGTCTAAAACCTGTCACCTCCTATCCCCAGATCTGACAGAAAGCAGGTGCCTGCCTAATTCTGCCTCCCTGTGGGTCCCAGCTGCATCATCCTTCACTGCTTACAGCCAGCTCACAGCTCCTCTAAGCACACAGATAACACTCCGTGCCATGGTGGGGCCTCCCCTTGAAGCAAGCACAAAGATGAAACAAGTGTTTAAAGCCCCCAGGAAGTTACACCAGAGTCATTCTGAGCCATGACCTAAGTGGCAGAGAGGACAGGGCACTGCATGAAGGTGAGGCACAGAGCCACACGTGTCCTTGGTGGGAGCACAGCTGGGCTAGGGGTTGAGGATCTACGAGCAGAGGCTGAAAAAGAGAAGGGGATGCGGCAGGTCCCCAGATCATGGCATGACCATGTCACAGACTCAACTCATCCACATATGGGTAAAGTGTCACCCCACAAGGCCTGGTTGAATGGGGAAGAGAGGCTGGATTTAGGGGTTGGTATCCTTGGCTAGCGTAAAGAAAAAAGTACTCTGAAAAATCAGGGACAGAGCTGAAGAGGACAGCAGCCGCGGGCTGAAGTTTATAAGAAAAACCCAATCTCGCTCCCAGGCTTGCAGGTAGGAGTCAGATTTGAGCAGTGGCGAGGCTGTCACACGCGGCGTGTCCACACCGCTCTCCCAAAGGCGAGGGCTCACGGCGCCGCGCTCCGGCCGGCGGGGCAGGGCTGAGCTCGCTCCCCACAAGAGGGCCCCGCCGCCCCGCATTCAGAGCAAGGACTCGGGATGTTTGAATCCGGCGTGTAACGAGACCCACTCCGCCCCTAAGGGGCCACCACGGGCTATGGATGATACATATATACAATACTCAGCACAAAAAAAGTCCTGCCCGCTATGAATGTGTAAGCCACCTCTGTGACTCCTCCTAAGACGTAGGAGAGCATTTCAGCCACGGCAGGAAAGTAAGCCTTGAGTAAAGTTAAGAAATGTTTTCAGAAACCCCCATTAGAATTGAAGAGCGCAATTGCACAGCATCCATTCCCCACGTGCCACGATGTGAAAGGGATCTGTCCCAGCTTGTTTTGTAGAGTTACATGCACAAGCAACCACACGCTGGAGATAAAACACACAGTACAAGCAGGATTAATTTCAGCAAGGTGTGTTGCAGAAACGCACCCGCTGGTGGGATGAGAACCAGGAACACCAGCCTGTGGAGCAGGTGGTGGCAGCCAGGCTCCTCAGTGCCAGTGCTGAGCTTGGCACTGGGTGGATGAAAAGGCCTGGAAGAAGCTCAGGCCCCTGGGCAGAGCCAGGACTCCTGACAAGGCCGCCAGAGAGGAGCAGCCAGGCAGGGCGAGACACCCAGGAGAGACACCAGCCCCCCGGGAAACTCAGTCCCAGGTCCTTGCAAATTACACACACAAAGCCTGGCTGCTGTGCAGATCCTAGAGACCACATAGAAGAAATGTCTTAAGCAGTCTAATGCTGCTTAAAGGTTTCCATTTCCCCAAGTGTTTTTTGAAACCAAGAGCTGGGTCCAGGCCTTCCCACCGTGAGCTGTAAGTGGAAACTAGCATGATGTATTTTCACCCCGACACTTCTTCTCATTGATGTGTTCTGGTCTTGGTTTATCTAAAAGGAAGCAGGATCAAACTTCAAAAATAAGATCCAAAACATGTAAATAAACTTATTTTTTTCCTTCCTAAGTGCACTATTTGTACTACTTTTAATACCAATCAAGTGATTCTCCTACAACTACATTTTTTCTCCGCTGGAAGGAAATTATTCTTTACCAAAAATCTGTCAAAAATATATTTTGTACCTTTTATGTCAGATTCTTCAGCTACATTTTTATTTTTTTTTTCTCCCTTAACTTCAGTAAATCATTAAAATAATTTTAAGGACGACTACCACAACTGGAGTCATATGCAATCACCTGACATAAACCACCAAACATAGTTACACCACTACGTCCCTGAGCCTTCTTGAACCTCAGTAACTCCTTTTCAGAAAACCAATGGGATGGCACACCCTCAATCATGCTATTAAATTTCTCTTGTTGCCTAACAGTTACAAAGAAGATCTAATGGGAGCAACAACTGTGCAATGGAAAGCTTTGTGGAACTGCAACAACTCTTATGAGCACAGATCAGAACAGATACTTAAGAGTGTTTGCACAACAGATGAACAAGAGACTCTTGAGGAGTAAAGCAAGCAAGAGAGCAGAACAGTCAGCCACGTTCAATACACATCAGTCCCTGGAAAAATAAATGTTTGTACAAAGCTGCACAACCAGCATGGTCAGTGAGAGGTTTTTTTCAACAAGTCTTTTGATTATTGACTAATTCCAAACATAGTTTTTTTGGGTTCACTTCCAGGTGCAATGATGAATATTAACTTACCCCAAAAACAACCAAGGGCTCACATGGACATGATTGAAAATGGTTCCAATTATTAGCTTGTTCAAAGCTTGAAGAAGTAATATTGTTACCAGACTATTTGTGTGGTGCATTTGCCAACCATCTTCTGCAGCATATCAAGTATTTATTTTTATTCTAAATTTTTTTTAATCAATTACTGAAATGTTATTGTGGAGACACACTCTGGAAAGAAGTAGGCTAACAGCAGCTCATAATGAAGTTATTTTAATATACCATTTGCTTCAGACTCAGGTTCCTGTTTCTATACAGTTCTTTTTACATCACCTACCCTCACTTTGCCAAAGACAAATTTAAAAAAAAGTTGTGTTTCCTCTTCACATTGTAGTCCAAATTTAGGAAGCCATGTCTGACCTACCTCTACCAACAATGAATTTAAGACAGCACTGGATTCTAAATGCTTGCTAATGTCCCACTGAAAGAAAAATGTAACATACTGTTATGCACTGAAGTGGATCATCTATATGGCTATGGAGGGATTTGGCCATTTAAAAATATAATATTGACTTTAAGTTAGAGATTTCCTCAGCCATGACGGGTGAGACATTAGACAGCTCCCTTGACCACTCCTCTGATCCACCTTCATCAGGCAGGCTGAGGGTTCCTTGGATGTCCCTGCATTTCCCTGAGAGACAGGCAAGCCAAGGTTGTCCCCTCTCGAGGCTGCTGTCTCCAGTGTGGGGCTATGCAGTGGTACACATCTCTGCTCAATGCCTGCACATGGCTATATTCCGCTCAAGACACTCCTTCTCTTAAAAACCAGAGCAGCCACAGTAGAAGAACAGAAGCAGCAGCTTGTTCAGTGAAAATGTCAAAGTGATTGCTATGCCAAGTTGTGGCACTTTGTGTCCTCTGGAATCTGGGCATGGGGTCATTCCCACATAGGCAGTGCCTGTCACAGACATTTCCAGCTCTCCTTCATTAGCTTTTCATAGAAATAACATGGTACAAGAGATATTACATTTGCCAGTACCACACTGAAAATATAACAGGTCAGTTTTGAGGCTACAATTTTACTTCAGAATTTTCTTCCACTTCCAATTTTGTCTTCAGCTCCTACTACTTTGACAAAGATTCAGAATCCTACTGGAATAAGTGTGTTGTAAAGAGAGATTTCCCTGGCCTGTGCTGATAGATTCAGAAGGTTATTAGAAGAAGTATAATCAATTGGTATTTAGAGTAAGTTTGCAAGCATTTCTGCCTACTTTGTTACCCCTAGACTCTTTCTGACTGCTTTAAGGTTCACTGTTGGTTATTTAGGTCTTTAGCTACTCTCATTTCATGCTTATCTTAAGCATCCTCTGAATTCTGTGCAGGATTCAATTTGTTAAATATTTATGAGTCCTTCCCATTCCAGAGTCATATACATCATATGGAAAGTATTGTGCAATGGAGAGCTTTGAGGGAGTCTCTCTCTGGCTGTCTCCAGAAAAGTGCTCCAAACTAATAGCTTTCAAAAAGAGTCACCATAACAGTACCATAATCTTTTTTTTCTTGTGGATTTTTTTAAAATTTAAATTAGGCCCATTTTGTTTTGTGTCTGAATGTTTTCTATCCCAGTCCTTGAACATTAACAGGGAAGAAGGAGAGGGAAAAAAAGATAGAAACTCTTCCTTGATTTCAGCACTGGCTCCCAGTTAGAGTAAATGCACTGAAATGTCCAACATTTGAATCTCCTGAGGTGGTAGTCAGAATACTGGGATGTGTGTATTCTAGCACATTATGTCTTTGAACAGGCATAGTACAAACATGGCCTTTCAATTGTCAAACTTCTTGTAACCAAGTTTTTACCTTGTTTGTAAAGAATGTGCAAAGAAAGCAGCAGATGAACTGCATTCATTAGGCGTTTGTCTAGCACACAGGTACAAACACACAGCAGTGGGACACCCCCTATACTCAGAAAACAGACCCACCTGGTTCAGCAGCCAGCAGTGATCACAAGCAGAAAGCACATTAGAAAACAGGATGCATATAAAGTGGTTATTGCCTGCTCTGCATTACAGCTTAATGCATTCAAAAGGGTGATACCCAAACCATTCTTTTTTAGTAACTGCAGACTAGTATTTAATAATAATGTTTAATCCTCCTTTATTTTGTCTTTACCCATCTTCAGCTTACATAAACTTCTGACCTAAATAAATGTATTTTCAAAACACAGTAAAATGTACATTAAATTCTGTAGTAAGTTACGTTA
Organism: Lonchura striata; assembly: GCF_050655825.1. Lineage (NCBI taxonomy): Eukaryota > Metazoa > Chordata > Aves > Passeriformes > Estrildidae > Lonchura > Lonchura striata. The sequence continues at coordinate 144,103,329 of NC_140704.1, read as the reverse complement.
AAAAGGTCAAATGGTGATTCTTCACAAGATTGGAGCTATTTTGTGTATTAGAGGACAAGTATGACTCTTGTAGGGTTTGGAGTTTTTTTGAAGCACAAAAATATCTCCTCACAATATTTTACCAGAATATCTCAGAACCTATTTTAAAAGCAGAATTAAACCTTGTGAAATCACTGCAATTTTTTATGTAGATAACATTGGTTTTTCTCATTGCCATCTCATTCAAAGGTAAAGCAATGACTCATGCAAGAGCACAAGAATCAGTGTCAGAGCCAGGAATAAATATAGACATCCCATCACTCAGGATGCACTAGACATTAGCCTGCATTTACTTTCCCAATTTATTACCCTGCAAGATTGAAAAAACCTTGAAATGCTTCCCTGTTTTACAACACAATGTCTTATGAAACCTTCCTTCTATTCATGGCTGTGGTCATGAATAGAACTAACTACATAAAAAAAACCCCAACTACTTTAATTTCTTGTGCACAATATAGTCTTAATGAAATAAGCTCCCAGCTAGGAATTGCTTTCTTTCCTTATACCTAACACTTTTTAGTTAGGCTGACCAAAGTTTATCTCCAGTGATATTGTTTATCTCCTGACATATGGTTAATACTTCCAGTAAAATTGCTTTTTGACTGAGACAGGGCATGAGATTTTTTGTCCCAGACAAAAGAAGATATGTACATAACCTGTAAAGTCTGGGATAAAATGGGAGACTCCCAGAGAATTAATAAATGGACTAGCAGCTCTGAATCTAATCTTGGTGCAAGAAGGGTTCTGATTAATCTCTCTCTTAACCTGGTCAGAAATGTGTTCTTACATGTGTTTGATGTACAAATCTTGTAACAAGAATTCTGTATTTTCTGAGCAAGGATATTTGGCATTCTCTTGGTAATGGTTTAGAACACATGGAACAAGAAGTAAATCAGACTGTGCATTTCTTATTGGATTCTTTTCAATTTGACATCAATGAACTATTTACAAAACTTCCTTTGGCTTTCTTCCTTCGTAGTTTACCCTGGAATTTCCAGATGCCTTTCTTTTGTGACAGAAAGCTACAGGTACTCTGCTGAGTGCTCAGCTCTTTTTACCAAGCAGTTGATATTTACAACCCAAAGTCAAAATGGATGTATCATGGTAACTTCATACCAGAGTGTCCAGTTTAACACGCTGGCCCTTTGCCAAATGGTGCAGCAGAACAAATAAATTTCATATCAGATTTATGGTTTGCCCACTCTTTACACTATTAACTGTCAAAATATTTTTGCCAGGAATGAGAGACAAGTAGCACTTGCGCAAGATTTCACATGTGATAACTTGATCTACATGGTACTCTGTATGGGTTTGGGTTTGGATATTTTCTTAGTGTTCAGAGTACCAGAGGAACTATTGCTTTTCTAATTAGTGCTACAGAAAGCCTTTCTCACCAAGAGAAGTGAGGCAAAGGTGGGCAAGAGTACAAAAAGGGAAATTATTATTAAATAGTTCTGCCTGTGTACATGCTGTACTCTGCACCTAAAAGCTCATATTTGAAGGTCAAGAGCTGGTATGTCAAAACCTTTTGGCTTTTTCAATACTTGTAAATACTGATCTGGTATCCCTGTAATATATACAAGCAGAGGTTGTATATATTCTGCAATTCTATATCCAGTCCCATCATATTTCTCTAATTTCCTGCCCAAAGGCCACAGTGGTAAAACAGAGATCTTCCCTAAAGCTTCAGTTTCCATTTCTAAGATAAATTTCCATCCCCCATGACTAGAGAAAAAAGCCTTTAAGTGGAGAAAGAAGAGCCACCACTGAATGGGGAGAGATTGGCAACTAAACTAAAGAATTCCAAATATGCTATTATAAAATAATTGTGTAGTTCTGCCAGGCTTGGTTTGCTCATGCCCATCTGTAGAATCCACTTGGCATCTGTCAGTCAGAGAGCATGCCTCAAAATGTGAACAAGTCCAGAGGTGTTCATATTCTCCTTTTCACCAAATAACATCTATCTCTACATTTATGGGGAGATAAACAGATTATCTAAAACACCACATAAATTCAGTCAAAATTTGAAGAGCATTCAAGTTACTGGAGATAGGTAAGGAGCTACCTTCAAATGGCCTTTCTCAATTTAGGATTTTGGTCATGTCTATCATGTAGTTGTAAAGCAAGTTTTCAGTCACTCCTATTTACTGCCTGTTGGCTCAGTTGTTTTGGTGCACATGAATTAGACTCCTTCTGGGACAGATTAAACCACACATGCATCAGAGTGCTCCAGCCCCTCTTGGAGGTGGGAGGTGTGACCAGCTCTGCTCTCCAGTCAGGCCAGACCACAAGACTGAGCTTAGTTCCAAACAAAACCCCAGAACTGCAGGAAGTGTAGATGAAAACCCTCAGCATCCACTGCTTTATACACTGAATCTCTCTCACTGCTCTCAATTATTCTCCACCACTAAGAATTACTGATTTAAAAATCCATCATATTTTTCCATTGACCATTTAACTCAAGGAAGGCAAATAAGCTAACCAAACCCCCATAGAAACGTGCTGATCCCAATCAAGCTTGCTCCTTGCCCACCTGCTCCAGCACTGGGGTCAGCAGCCTTGCGAGGGCAGCACTGGGGCACTCTCAGAAAATTATCCAAGAAATATAAATTCATCACTTGGGAACCTCCAAGTACCTTAGACATCTGTCTTTAGATAGCTGAGTCCAGCCCTACCTGACTTCTGTGACAACATTACAGCCATCTGGAAAGGAATACAAATGAGTTCTTTCTTCCTCTCTTGAGACTATTAAAGGAGTGGTTAATATTTTGCTACAATGCTCTTACAGCATGAGGAGTCATCTGTCCCTCTGTGCTGCAAGTGCCCTGCAGCCCCATTCTGCCCTCCTGCTGCTTTATCCCTGCTCTGTGCAGATGCACCTGGTGCAAGGTGGGGGATATTGGAGAACCAGGCAGGAGAGCATCTGAGCCATTAACTCAGATTTTCTCTTCCAACGTCAGAAGATTCAGACAAATAATTATACCACACAGCTGGTGCCTGCTAATACATTTTAAATTTGATAATCTGTCCAGAAGCAAAAAACATTTTTATTCAGTGCAGGTTGAAAAGACAAGGTAAAAGAATTGAATGAGACAAGGTATTTTCAACAGGATTTTTTTCATTACTGTGCTTCAGCTCTTTTCACTTTAAGACTAGAACACCAACTAGGCAAACAAAAGATTTCTCTTTCTTCTTCAGAAGTTACATAATTTAGCAATACTGTCTCTCTTTTTTTTTTTTTTCCTCCAGACTGGTAGAGTCTTAGCAACTCTTCTTTGTCAAAACAGTGTCTGCTCTCAACACCAAATTTTCTTAATTGCCCCACCTGAAGCAGAAATGTGCCAATTACATTCTTGTTCTGATTATCAGACAAGTCACTAGAATGTGTTGTACCAAGAACAACTAACTTCTGAAGACAAGCCTATGTGATGAACATTTTCAAGATCTATAGATATAGATTGATATATAGATATAAGAAAAAGTGTAAAATCAACATTCATAGGAGAAGCTGGGAAAGAGAAGACAAAGCAGCTCTGTTCTGGCCTGGAGCTTGGTGCTCAGGGAGGATGATAAGGGTCTCCCTGCCCTTCTGGAACCTCACCAGATCCTACCCTGCCCTCACAGCCCCCAAAGACTTCAGCCCTTAGAGAGGACACATGAACTAGAGATCCAAAAAGCCTTTATGCGAATGTTTATCCAGTGTCCTGGCATTGCTGAGAGATACAAACAGGTGCCCACTGTACTGATGGGCAAACAGCAGACAGAGAAACAGAACCAAGAAACAGAAAAGGCAGCATTTCCCATGAAAGAGTCACACCTGCACATCGTGTCCCTCTTCCTGTGTGACACACCCCGCAAGATGGAGGTACCCAGTGCTGAGAAGCCCTGGTGATGCTGAGAGGGACCTCCTCATCCTGAATTTTCACACTTTCACTGTTTCAATGAATGCTGCAAATGGAGTTTTGAAATCAATTGGCAAGCTTTAAAATTCTTTGGTAAACTATTTGAATTAACCTTCTGGGACCCCTTTCCTTATAGAATCAGCCATCATCTAGATGTAGTTGCATGCATAGAGTGAACTATGTGTAGAGAGAGCAGAAAATACTATCCCATTATTAAGGCAGTGCTGTTAAACAACATAGTCCATATGAGAACACTGGTCTAAAACTATGGAGAAGAACTAATCTTTATTTGGATATCCATCTGCAAATTAAATTTATTAATATCTCCACTTTATATGAAGTGTCATGGGGTCATGCTGGGAACAGCCCAGTGCAGAATCAGTCTCATGGGAGGAACATTAATTGATAACAAACCAATACTTCCGGATGCTGATCCTCTCCAGGCTTACCTGCCATGACTTCAGCTGTTCCTGCTCAAAATGCTACGGGATGAGGTGAAGCTGAGGGTGAAGGCATCCCCAGAAGTCTGGGCTGGAAGTGCCAGCATGGCACCTGAGGCATCTGAGGGTCCAGCAAACACACTCTGGTTCCAGGCAGCCTCTGACAGCAAGGCAGAGGATCTGGTGGTACTGAGCATTGCCTGTGAGCATCGCCTTGCGTGCCTGGCAAGATGTTCATTCACTGGGAACAGTGTAGGAGCACTGCAAAGTATTAGCCTTTGTGTTCAGGCTTAGGAAATGTTTCAAAATAGATCAACAGGATATTAAATGAAAGTAGAAAAGCCTACTAAAATACATATAATAAAATTGAATCTTCGCATGAGAAAAAGATTTGCAAAGTTGCAGCTATTTAAAAATAGGCAATTTTATAGCTGCATGAAAATGCTTAAATCTACTAAGGAAAATAAAATAAAGATATTTTATTTCATTATATTATATATTTAAAGGTTGACTATTAAACAGTCATTTTAACTAGACATGTAAAAGCACAGGGTATCAGATGTTACCAGGTACAGGCAATCTGTAGAGGGGTAAGAGACATCTTGAAGCTCCCTGGTTCTTGTTGTAATTGTTCAAGCCTCAGAACTGCTCCCAGCTTGAGAGAACTGCTGGTCCAGTGTTTCCCATTGTTGGAAGGTGGACCCTCCTTAGATGAGACAGTTTTTTTCCAAACACTTTTAAAAATTCTTCTCTGCAGCACCTATATTGTAAAGCCAGAGACAGCCCATGTAAGGGGGCACAAACCAGCTGAGAATGTTTGTGGCACAAACCACCTGAGATGTGAAGCAGTTCAAGCTTCTATTGCTTTGATCAGGCACAGAAAGCTCAGTGTAGCACAAACACTCCCTGTCCTTCCTATGGCATTTCTGTACTCGAGACAAAGGAGCCTGCCCTGCACCTTGCTATTTATGTCCCCACCATACAAACCCCCAGACACACACATAGAGCCCTTGTTCCTCTTGCACTACAAAACTTCCATTAACAGCAGGAGCCTACAAAAAAAAAAAAACCAAAAAAAAAAAAACAAAAAAAAAAAAACCAAACAAACAAACAACAAAAAAAAAAACCAAGAAAGCTTACAATTGCAAACACATATACACAGAAATGGAATGAGCAGATCATGACATGGAAAAATATTGTCCATAAAGAAATGGTGAGACCACTTGAAACCTGGGGTAATAAAGTAGTCAAAAAATGTGAAGCAAAATTGGAGAAGTCATCTTTGCAAGGAAGAAGTCAGGCTAACTTCTGTGATCCTACATGGCATGCAGAGACTAGCAAACCCTTGAAGGAATAAATGTATTTTTAAATCAAGCTATTTCAGATCACTTTTTCCTTTGCTTATCTGTCATGATCAGAGAATGGACCTAAGGCTATCTATCATAGAACATAATATCTTTATTAGTCTCTGAAGTAGCTCCACAGGCTCTGGAAGAGAGGGCTGCACTGCTTTAAGTGTTAGTGATGGGCATGACACAGATCTTGGCAAATAACAAAAATTTTAGTTTGCTTTCAAGACGTGCTTAGAAGTGAAGTCAAATGCCATTTATCCAGGTAAACAGGCTTCAGTTCTCTTGATGGTTTCTCTGCTGCACTTTCATTATTTATTAGTATATATTACTGGGATATAGGAATGCTTAACAGCTTGAACAAAGAAGGAATTCTCATTGCAAGAGGTGCTGTACAAGCACACAGCAACAGACAGCTCCTGCTCAGAGAGTTCTTGATCTGACCAGAAAAAACTGGCATGTGCTAGGAAAGGCAAATTGACACAGAGGTGGAAAGAAGTTTGTTTTGCAGCAAAGCCAGGAATGGTGACTGAACAGTAAACATTATTTTTACATTTAGGCACAGGGTGTTCAAGTATTTTCTGCTTTTCTGAGGCAGTTTTCATGCAAAAGATCCCACCTTTGTTTTCCTGCCTGAGACCAACCATGATTATGAACATCATTAGTGAGTTGGCTAAATATTTCAGCATTCTTTAGTGCATTTTTGGGCCAATATCCAGCTGAATTATGTCATTAATTTGTGTTTGCTGAACAGTCAGCTCCTCCCAAATATTTTCTGAATCTTTTGGCTCACAGCAGTCAAATGTTGAGACCTTTATCCCTCAAAGGGGGATGAAGGTCTCAACATTGCTAAACTTCTGATGAGTTCTGTGAAAGTATTAAGTATTCAGATAGAGGGGAGAGACCTCATTAATACCCCCACTGAGACAAAGACAATACTGTGACCTCAGCTACTTTCAGAAACTGGGTAATTCCCAAAGAAGTTCAGCCTCAGAAGACAAACCCTTAGAAAATGTTTTGCCATTAGTTCTGCTGGTCTTGGGGCAATCTGGCTGTGCAAATGATGATATTTGGATGATTGTGCTGACAAAAGCATAAGAAATAGAAAAACCATGTTACGCTTGTTGCAAATATGTAATTTTGCCTTCTCTTCTAAGGGTCCCAAACTTTCTCGAAGAAGATACCATTATAAATCCTTCTTCTGGCTGCACAAGGACAATCAGAGCTGTCTGAAGGCTTTCCAGCCATGAAGCAATAGTTAATTTTTTTCCCAGCCATAAGAATAAATATATACAGTCTGTATCCTCAAGAAAGTCCTCTAACTCCCAGGCTGTGAAAGGAAAGGGAGACTATGGAGAAGGGTATGGCAGAGCTGGAGTGATTTAGGGCTTCCATCCTTCCCTGCTCCCCAGTAAGCTCTTTGTGATCCAGCTGCTCCATCTGGAGCCAGCCCCCACTGCCCCACATGCCTCCCAGCAGAGCTGGCCCTCTTTGCTGTGCCTTCCCACACTCCTTGTCTCGTGCCTGCTACCATTTCCCTCAGCAGGGCGTGCTTTGCTGAAGGCTGAACTGGTCCTGGGTGCAGTCCCTGTAGGAACCGAAGTATTTCAAAGTATAATTCAGCCTGATGTGGGAATACCTGCTCATACAGGGTTATGGCCTGAATTTTTATTATTCGGTGCCATGCCTTGCTGCCTTACAGAGCACCCCAAAACACATCCTCCAGAGAGGCAGTGGATGCATCCATCCCAAGAATGATGTAAACACCACGTGCAAGCCACCTGCCTCCTGCTCCACAGCCAGAAGCACGGGATACTGGAATCAAGGCTGATGAACATCTGTTCAGTGCTTCCACTAGTTTCTCAGATGCTTCATGTGCAGTGGTGAAACAGAAGAGGAATGTTTTAAAGATGAGCCAGCTACAGATGGAAACTCCTGAGGGTCACAGAGTTTTCAACATTTCTTCTCACAGATGACTGCAGAAAGCATTTGGTGTAGGAAAGCAACAGCTCATCTTAGCCAGAAAAAGTCATGCCTTGTGGGTGAGGTACAGAAAAACTTTGTATATGGGAGACTTTGGGAGGGAAACTGAAGGGTTGGTGTGGCTCAGCAGAGCAACAGAGACAAACAACATGATTAAAATATGCTGATTTGTTTAAAGGTACAACCTTAATGATAAATGAAACTTCAGAATAAGGGCATCTCCTTGTTACTTCACTGTCCTACAATGCTCATTCGTCTCCCATCTGTGTAACTGGGAACCTGAAGTCTCTGTGACATCAAGAAGATTTTGTGCCTGTGTTTCCGGAGAGTGGGACATATTCTGCACACTTCTGAGAGTAAAATTCAGTACACAGCACCATCTTTTCAGGTCAGTTGACCTTCCTCAACAAAGTATTGTCCTCAGCAAGCAAACAACAAGTTTCATTTCTGAGGAATAATGGATTACACATAGGGAAAGGATTATGAAAAAATGAAAAGTAGATTTACTTGTACAAAAGCTGGTCAGATGGGTATTCTTTTTGGGTTTTTTTGTTCTTGGTTTGTTTGTTTGTTTGTGGGGTTTTTGGTTGTGTTTTTTGTTTGTTTGTTTTTTGTTTGGTTTGGGGTTTTGTTTGTTTGTTTGTTTTTTACAGAATTTACTTTAGCTCCAGCATTTAGGCCAATCAGAAGGGTACTCTGGTAACTGAGGGATTTCGAGTGAGAAGTTCCAGCACTGACCTTTCTCCCAAAGGCAGCCAACAGCAAGTGAATCAGCCACTATACCAACAAAAATGACCAAGAATAGAAAGTAGATTTCCAGCCTTCCTGCTTTGCAGCAGTTTTGTTTTTCCTTGCAGTGCCTGTGGTGATTACCTTATCTGTACATACCAGCCAGCCACACAATACAGGAAAAGCACCATCCAAGAAATACCCATTTAATAAGCCTTGGCATCTTACATGCAGACCTGGGAAGGCAGGATGCTGCACAAGTGTATCTCCCTTCAGACAGGCTCCACAGTGACAAATACAAATCTGCAGATACGAAGCAAACCACATTCCCAGGAAGGGAATATAGTGTAGGAAATATATCCTCTCTGGGAGAGCTCTTCAAAAGTCTTCATGTCTTCAGTGGTGGAAGTTTCTTTCCAGTCACTGTCATAGGATTTTTGCCTCCAAAACACATCCTAAGATTGTGGCATATTTTTGAGTACCCATAGAGGCTCAGTAGATGGGGTGTGAGCTGTATCCTCCTTTCCATGTCCCAGCTCATCAGGTGTTCCTTTGGTATGGCTGTAAGAGCACTGAGTGATTTCTTCCCCTATACGACCTTCAACTGTTTAATGTATTTGGTAACCAAAATTTAACAGTACTAAGGGACCTAGAAAAGCTTAGCCAAATAGAGACAGATATTACATGATTGTGCTGTATAAATACATCAGCAAGTTAATTGCCAGTGGAGGAAAAAACCTATTTAATGAAAATAATATGTTGGTAGGAGAGGGAAAGGTTATGAACTATCTGTCCATGAATAGATTTAGGCTGGAAATTAGATTAAGGATTCCACTGATTAAGAAAATAGGGACCTAAAACAACCCCAAAAAGGGAAGACCAAGATGAAAATCCCAAGACAGTACTTGATCCATTAAAGAGGGGATTACCTAAAATGAAATCCTGAAAAGGATTTGATCCAGAAGCACAAAAGGTCCCTCCCTTCCCTATGCTATTATGCTCTTGATTCCATTCTGTAGTGAAAAATATACACTCCTAACTTCCTAATCTCAGTGCCATGGATATGCCCTGAAATGCACAGACAGGACAACAAGGAAATCAGAGAAACACAGAAGAGTGTTGTCACAATCTAAGGATGTGCTCAACCTTCTCCTCTTGCTGGTTGCATCCCAAATGCACTTTGAAGTGGCCCAAGACCACTGTAAAAACACAATAGAATGAGGACTCTGATTCCTGACTTCTCTATTGTACAAGTGACTACCTATTTATTGAGTTACAATGCCTGTATTTCACAAGGGGCTTTTATCATATCATTGAAGTAGTCATTTTCCTTCATTACTATTAATTTTGGTAGGACATTGCACTTCTATTTCTTACCATTTATATTGTAATGGTATCTAAATATCCCCATTATGCCAGAATCCCCTGTGCTGAGCTCTAATAAACACTAGTAACAATTTTCCCTCTCCCCACAAATGTCTAAAGTCTCTAGAATTTCCCATTCCTAACACTGTACCAATTAAAGCTCAACCCTTGCAAACAGCTCTGCTTTGGTGAAAACAGAACAGAAGAATGGCTTAGATTGGAAGGGACAATAATCTAAAGTATTTCATTGTGGTATAGCCAAGTAGTCACTTCTGCTCAGACAGCACAGTGCTGACCAGCTCTTTGGTTTCCCATGTTTGGAGCTGCTGGTTCCAGCAAAGCCTTCAGCAAAGACACTTTATTTTGTAGTGGCTTAGTAGTATCATGTTGTCTCTCAGCAGAGCACAGCTCTCAGGCAGGACCATCACATTTCCAAACTGTTCATCTGACCTCACCACTGGAGCTGGAGCCTGAGCTGAACTCAGGCACCTGAGAGTACCTGAGGTACCTGAGAGCTCAGTGCATGCACAGGGCTTCCACCTGGGCATTTATGTTTGCATTGTTTAGAGCTGAACTAGCACAACATTAATTTCTGGCTAGACCAGAACAGACAGAATCAACAAATGCACAAATGCCAAGAGAACAGTGTAAAGTTACTGCTGGAAGTGAGGTTCTCTGTCACCTTGTATCTTGCTGTGTCTCAGGTGAAGACTGTTTCCCATCAGACACTGTTTTGTACGGAATTTTTGCCCTGCAGAAAATGTCTGCATGAGTGGAGATCTGAACCCACAATGCTATGGCCTAGCAAAGTGTGCCTGAAGCCTTTAGTAAAGCCACTTAATCCCACCTGCTATCTCCCAGCAGCAGGTTTCCTCCTCACTTACCTCAGAGGTGAACTTTAAATCCAAGCTGAAGCTTGACTGTATTTTTACCGGTGGTGATTATACCAGGAGCCACTGTCATCAGAAATTGGCTGCCTAAAGAGAGCATCTTTGAGGAACAGTGTCTGGGACTGAAACAAAAAGCACAGATTTCTTAGGGAAAAAAACCTTAATGCAGCTCATCAGAGAAACAGATGGCAGCTTCCCTCCCAACAGGCAACGTGGGGGCTGAGTTTGCTCAACTCCCTCTTGCTGCACTTTGATGTATTCCAGCAGCTGTATGAAATTAATTCCAATAAATTAAATCTCTTTCAGGAACAAATGGTCTGGATGAAAACTACAGTGCTAGGGGCAATCAGCCATTTGAAACTTGGTGATCTCAGAGACAGGGATGCAGCACCTTTGTCTGTATCACAGGCATTTGCTGAGGCAGACAGGAAAGGCTCTTGCAGCATAAGAAACCAAATCAGGATCCAAAGCTCCTTCTCTAAAACCAGAGTAGTGCCAAGCCAATCATTTATGGTGATAAAATTTAGCCCAGTATGTGCAGACCCTGAGAGCTGACTTTCCCTAAGCACCTTGGGAAGGCTCCATGCCATAAATTCACCCAGTCCTTCAAGAGCCACTCCAGGACAAACCTCAGCAGAAGGAAGAGGAGCTCAACCTATTGGAAACACACATGTCTAAGGCTGATATTCAGCTTAATTATGCTAATTTAACTTGGAGCCCACCATTGTCTTTACTGGGCTTATCCAGCTGGTAATGTTAGCTGTTTCCTTTAGTTTAGGATCACTCCAGTGAATGTGACAATGTACAAAGTGTCAACAATGTGTGACAACACATGGGTGTTCAACAATGAAAGAAGAGCATCTGGAGCAGGTACCCATGTGCTGCAATTTCTGTGCTGTCAGCAGTAATCTTTCCTAAGCCATGCAGCAGGCAACACTCTACAGGGATATTGCTGGATGGCTTTTCTCCTAAATTTAGGAGTAGGACAATTTTTCAAGAATCTTGTGCCAACTAATGTCAAACTTGTTTTTTGTGAACATCACAGTAATGTGCCCAAGGGTACCGAATCTTCAAAACAAGCAAAAATTTCTATGGATTTTTTTGCTGGTATTACTTAATATCAATCTGCATATTGAAACATCCCTTCATTTTTCATCTAGATGATCCTTTACAATTATAGACTTTTTATATTCTATTGCATGAAATGTCTCAAATGTAGAATATAATAATTTCTCGGAGCAAAAATACTAATATAGTGATAGAACACAGGACTGGAAAACTTGGGTACTGTTTGTGTTTCACCCCAGCTCTGCTTCAGTTTGCCTGGCTATTAACTGGGAGCAAAAACCTTAAGCATCCACTGATGGTATGTTCTGTTCCTGGTTATATGATATCCTAAGGCTCCTGGACTGTTACTGAGAACTTATCACTCTTTCCTATTCCTTTCCAGGAAAAGTGAGTCAAATATGCAAATTACTTCTCCTTCTGTCCTCTTCTATACTGAGGGGATTTTAACTCATTCCTTTCCTGTAACAACTAAAACACAGAGTTGCTGGGAAAGCATGAGGGATGTGCATCTCAGAGCCAAATGGCCAAATAAAGTAACCTGCCAGAGACAAATTTAGCCTAACAGACCCTTATGGAAGCACCTAAATATAAACTCGTAGGCTATTTTTGTTATAATTTATCACCAACATACATGGCAGGAATCATAAACACAAACTTTTAAGAGATAGAAAAAGGGAGTTTGTGTATGTTAATGTGAGACAGCATTTGAACCCAAGACCCTGATGGGATCTATCTCTGCTTATGGTACCATGGCCCACATTTTTCCAAAAATCCAGACTGCAAATTACCAAAGTTTTAAATAGGTCATAATTTTAAGCACCAAAGTCTAGATTTTCTATATGGGTAGGAATTTTGTGCTTTTAATCATCTGCTTCTGTAACTCACTCACCTACTGATGGAAGATTTTATTTATTGGTATAAAGTGGACACAACAGTCTTGTTCTCATTCAAGTGGTCAGAGATGTCACCCTGAGATGATAATCTGAACAAGTATCAGAATAGTCTAACTGTGTGAAAAATGAGGCCCCTGGATTTTGAAGCTTGATTATAATTCATTTGAAGTTCTCCAGGCCAATAATTCAGCCTGGCTGCTCACTGGAGTAGATTCCTTTGATACCAAAGGAAATGATGTAGCAAAGTCACACAATGGATGCAGTCACAGCAGAAGAAATATGAGTCAAGGGACAGCAAAGAGGACATGTGATGGGAAATAGTCCCATTCAATGACCATTAATCAACAAATGAGTGTGCAGAGATCAGTGGGTAGAGTACACTTGTGCAAACAGCCATAAATTACGCAACAAATATCCAGACAGGCAAGCTCTTGGCAGCACCATGTCCTGTTCTGCAACTTGACCCCTGCCTAGCAGGGAAGTGGTATTGAGCTGCAAGGGATCACATCTGTGTTCCCAGAGCAACAAGCTGTGGGCAAGTCTTCTTTTCAAACCTTACCTATCACCTCACCATTCCTCTCCAAAAAGGAGAGGAAAATACATAACTCTCCTTTTTTTCTTTCCATTCTCTTTATTTTATCCAAGGAGCCACTAGCAAGGCACCACCCCAACAGCGGGAAATTTGCTTACTGTGGGACAGATGTTTAGGGAAATACTATTTGTGGTAGGCAAATCTGATATTTGGAGCTCTCTCAGGTCCTTTCTCTGAGAGTTTGAGTGCCTCCCAGAAGTTATTTGACAGCACATATCTCCCAGCAATGCTGAGACACATTAAAAATCCAGCTATTTCTTATCCTTGACAAGGAGTGGGATCATCTGGTGTGCCAATCTGAGCTGCATTTGACCCTAAGTCTTAAAGGATTTGCTATTGCACCAAATCTTTACCTAGCCAGGGTCTTTTAACATTGTCACTAACACCTACTTGTGTATGGACAGTAAATCAACCCAGAATGCTGATGTTCATGTCTTCATCAGTTCAAACACCACTGATGTGATGTACTTTCCCATAAATTTTCACAAAACCTTCTTAATCTCCTGTAATTTGTAACTGTATTTACTAATTATCCATCTTCCCAGGAACCCTCTAGGACCAAGTTCAATAGCTGAGTCTACAGGAGTGAGATATGAGGAGAAATTCAGAGATGGGATCCAGAGCACTAGTCCAAAGGCCCAGCTGATGCCTTCTCTTAAGTCTGCATGTGGATGGGATTTCACTGTCCTGGCCAGCTTGGTCTCACCATCAACCAGGAATTTCTCCTAAAAGGCACCACTGGTGTTGCTCTGCTATTTCTCAGTCTGAATGCATGCAAAGCTGGTGGTCACTGCACCCTTCTATCAGCTGGACACTGACAGAGACTGTGTCCCCTGTAACTCACAGCAGCCAGGTGGGCAGAGAGCTCACTAGAAAAATAGGATGTCATAAAATGGTCATGTTATCCATGAAACTTATCTGCATCTTGGTTTTCAGATAAACCCCAATATGAGACCTCAATTATTTTATGAATTGTGACTTTTGAATAAAGGTACTGTGAAGACTCTGGCATCAACCCTGGTGTAATTCACCCCCTGAAAAATTTCACCCTCTGCTACCAATAATTCCAGCTAGGTCTGAGGTGGGAGGTCTGAGAAAGGAATTGAAATGTTCGATAGGTTAAGCACACATTAAAACAGGGAGATGGGTGGATATTGAGTAAGAAGAATTAAATCTGTAATTGCCTTTATTCCATTTAATTACTTTTGGTGTGCAGGGCTATGAATATCCTTAATTTGGTCTCAATTTGCAGAATTAAGTTAAACAATTAATACCCACTCAGAGATGTACTGTGAATGATGAAGAAGGGAGAGAAAGACAGGGGAAGGGAGGAGAAAAATAGTCAGTTTTATAAAACTTACAAGGATTCTTGTAAATCTGGTACTAATCCTCCTGCCTCTTTCTTGTGTTTTGGTACCAAAATTTACCAAAACCTAAGCACTGATGCTGCGTGGGATTTAGGCTAAGCAAGCCCCAGTGATGGATGTGGGGGAGGCAGAGGCAGAGAGCAAGACAGAATAAGTACAGAAAAGTGGAGTCCAGTGATCTTTAAAAGGCAAGTGAAGTACAAACAGGAAATTTTAGTCAACTAAATATTTGATACAAGATCCCAGGATCTATCATTGAGATGCAGGGGACAAATAAAAAAAAATAATAATAACCATCAGGATTTTGGAACAAAAAGTGTGGCCAAGTGTTTATAAATGAACCCAAATTCAAGATTATTTTATTTGTAACAGTTAATTATTGACCCTGTGACAATTGAAACATATGATTCAATTTACCAGACTCTAAAATAATTTTTTACTCATGCCTACAGCTATATCATTTTGTCCCCCTCTACTAGAAGTACTACAATATTCAACTTACTGATGCAATCACAGAAAATATAGTGCAAATTCTACTGGAATAAAATCCTCAGGATTTAGCCATTTTGACAGCCTGACTATGGCATTATAAGTTTGACATAAAAGCTAAAATTATGTGGATGTAATCCATATAAGTGACGTGATAACAGATGCAGGGAAAATAAAGGCAGAAGAAACAAAAAAATCTCTGGGCTGTTCTCCAAGAGAATTCAATGTGGATGAAGCTATTACAGGAAAATAAAATTAAATGTGACAAATACATACTTTAAAACACTAGGAAATGGGAAAAACAGAAAAGCCAAGAAAGATAACCATGAGCTGAAAACACAGAAGGACCTGATAAAACCACCTGTGCTTTGCTGCAAGGATCTCTTTGGTCTTCCTGCACCTCTTGCGACACAGAAGCTAATGTTTGCTCCCTGGATGGGAGTTGCAGAAGACAAGTATGTGTGGAATTCCCAGACCATCCTCAGGGCACCAGCCAGCCTCACTGCTGCTTTTTATTTTTTATAGACACAGTGTGGATTAGCAACTTTGCATGCTTGAAATTGCCAAATTTAATCCACAGGGCCCTAAATCCATACATATTACACAGCATTACAAAGCCCTTCTTCTTTACAAGAGTATAATGTTTTTTTCATTCCAGATGACTTACAGCAAGTAATTAAAGGGATCATTAGCAAGAAGTGTACAAAAATCCTTAAGCCTTTCATGAGCAGTCTGCTTTCTCTATAAGTAGAATTGATGCTTCAACTGCCCTATTTAATGTAGCTTGCTTTAAGCACGTGCCATATTTTATTCCTAGACTCAAAACCAAAACAGCTGATTAGATCTGAGTGTCTCCACCTTGCTTGAGTAATGAGTCTGTCCTTAAAAGAATTGACAGCTAGATCAAGGACTTCCTGAGTTACAACTTTGGGTAAACTATGTCTTTTGTCATTGTTACAGTGAAGTATGATCAGCTTTGTTTGCTCAGAAGCTCTTCCAGGCAGGGAGAGTCTCCCTAAAAGTATGTCCTGTACATAACAAATAGGAGTTTTGATACTGTTTAGGCCTCAGGATGCTTCTGCAGTGCAAACAGTAATAACTGAATGATCTGCTGATGTGACAATAACAGCATCTGCCATTTGCCTTAAAATGGAAAATTACAGCCTTGTCCTATGTTGGTGAGAAAGGAATGAATAATCACACTATCATTGTGCTGCAACAGGGCTGCCATGTGTGCCCATGCAACATTTCTCAGCAGCTTCCCTGACATCTAAGGAGCTCAAAACAAATAATCTGAGTTGACTGAAGTTATAATGCCCTACTATTTCAGTACTTTCTTCAGAGTAGTCTCTTCCAAGTGGTTGAACTGTGGAAGCAGCCACATCTCTCCACCACTCTTCACCCCTCAGCTGGTGACAACCACATTGTCACCAAAGCCACCAAGGAGGGGCCATGGTCAGGCATGACTGAGAACCAGGCTGCATGAAGGCTTTCTGGGAACAGCCCTGACCATAGCAAGGTGCCTGTTCAGGATTTATCCCTCTCTTTGTGCCAGAGCACCCCTTGCCTTGCTTTTGTTCCTGCCCTCTGCTCTAGGATCATATCTAGTCAGCCCGTCTCATCCTCTCCCCACTTCAAACCTAATTTCAAGTCTCTCAACCAACCATGACAATCCATAGGGCTAGAATAATTTTTCCCAATTAGACAGGTAAACCTCATCTGTCTCCAGCATGCCTGATGCCATATAAACCAGCCCATGATTGAAAACCCCAAAATTCCACAATGGCACCACTCTGGTTTTCAGTTCTTTTTAGCATTCATCCCTGCTTACCAAAGGAATCAAGAAGATTCCTTTGCTCCCATCTGTCCAAGCAGACAACCTAGTGCCTGCAAGTTCCTTTTGGCTATCCTGGTATTTCTCTCATCAGCCTCATCATGGCCAAACTGGACAACCTGTAGTGAGTAATGAACAGAACAGGGCAGCTGAAAGTTAATCCCCTTTTCCAAGCTGGACTCTCCTACGCAGAGGGAATCTTCACTGGAGAGGGAGAAAAGGCAGGAAGGTCTGTTGCTGACTGCAGGAGAGAAGGGACATTTTGCCCATGGAAATTGCCCTGTATGGTTATAATCCAGTGCTCATTCAGAAAATTTCAATGGCCATGCTGCAAAATCTTCCTGCAGCAGCAGGGTCTGACTGATGGGATTTTGTACAGAGCTGAGGGGAAGTGAAAACTCTGAAGCATGACAAAATGCACTTACTTCTTCACTCAGGCAAAGCACCCACTTGTTTCCACTTGACCCTATCTGGCAAAGTCCATGCTGTCCTCACAAGACTCCCTGTAAACTTTAGCTCACAAACAGAGAGGAATTGATGACAGGCACTTTTCAATTATTAACTCACACACTTAATACAGTTGATAGTCACCCCCCATTCCTGTAATTAAAGAGATAAAGGTGATATGGTTAATGAGTGCTTTAGCATGAGTTTAATTGCAAATCCTCTCATAAATAAAGTGATTTATTGAAACATTTGTGGAGCAATGAATAACTTGTCTTCCCTTGGGAAGTGAGAACTCTGAGACATAAAAGAGTTGGAAAATTCACAACCACTGTCAATATTTCCATGCAGTCACTCCACATCCTAGGTCTTGCACAGATACCTGTTGACTACTAAATATATTTCTGCAATTATCAGACTTTGCATAATGAGGTGAAGGAAAAAAAAAGAAAATAACTGATATTAAATTACTAGTGTTGTTTCATTCCTATTACTGTCTTTTTACTCTTCACTCTGCAAAAATATGGTTCAAACAAATTCAGAACAAACCTTTGAAAAATCAGTATCACCGTGTATAAGCCTTTGAGAGAAAAACTATTTTTTCCCCCATTTTTCACAGAACACATAAGCTTCCCTAGCTGTCACATTATATCTTCAGAATATCTTCTAGAAGCCTTAAAAGGTCATTCAGATGATCTCCAGACTGATGTACATTTGAAGTAACCAATAAAGTATACATTTTTCATAAAGAAAATCTGAAAATGAAGGAAAAATGTCTCC
This sequence comes from Lonchura striata, assembly GCF_050655825.1. Taxonomy (NCBI): domain Eukaryota; kingdom Metazoa; phylum Chordata; class Aves; order Passeriformes; family Estrildidae; genus Lonchura; species Lonchura striata. The sequence continues at coordinate 144,085,165 of NC_140704.1, read as the reverse complement.
TGGTGACGACCTCATAATAAAAAACTAAGCAGGAAAGTTTAGACACATTTCTTTTCTGCAAACAGGCAGCAGTGTTTATATTTGTTGTCTAGCAAAGACTATTTAAATAGCTTGTCTAAGAAAATATGTTTGAGACATTCAAGCCTGTGAGCTGCTTGCAGACTGAACATTTATTTCTGGTATTCAAGCTCTGTCCTTGGTCACCTAAGATACATGATATTGATTCCTTTCCTGACTGGAAAACATAAAATCCATGAACTCTAACTATTTCTATTCAAAATAGATTTGATTTTTGTCAGCAGAGTGAATAAGTACCATGATTAAACAAGTCCTGTCTGTGAACTCAGGCTGCAGGCTTTCTCATACATCCATCCACACAAAAGCCTCTTCACAGAAATGGCCATGAAAAGTACATGGTCTGAGTGATAACAGCCACCTGGAGCCTCCCATTAATCCTGGCCAAAGACAGGCTTCCAAAGGCCTACAGAGAAATCACAAAAATGCCAGTGATTAAACTTGTATCCCTCGTATGAACTCAGCACAGACTGGAATTTCTGAGAAAAATTTCTCAGAATATATTCAGCACAGACATTGGAGCAGTTAAAGGCTGTTGAAGCATAAACTACAATATAAAACTCTGTACAAAACTCCAACTGAGGCAATATCCTTAACCCCCTGAAATCACTATAGAAGATACACATGCCCAATGCCTTTTTTTCTGAAGAGAAAAGGGAATATGAGTGAACTGAGCAGCGGATGCTGATCTGAAATGGAAGAAAAAAAAAGGAAAAAGTTTTAAAACAAAGCAAGGGGAAGTTTCACCAAAAAGTCTCCTCCATTGCAAACAGCAGAAGCAGAGCCTACTGCCTTCACATCAGGAGATGGGGCTGGCCTTGAGCAGACTCCACACAGAACAGAGTGCACCAGCTGCAAAGCAAGGCTCAGCGCTGGGCTGCAGGTGGAGTCTGGGGGCACAGCACCAACACCAACCCAGCACCTCCATATTCCCTCAGGACATCTGCTTGTGGAGGACCACCCTGTCCATCTTTGTCTGTCTCTTCTCTTCAATTTCTTGTGAAGGTTAGAGCCTCCCCTGGTTTAATGGAAGAAACAACTACCCCAAAGCATTTAATTAAATGCTTCAAATCCCTTGGAGGTTGCAGTATTTTATGGTCTGTAAAAGTATGAAAAAGGGGAAAAGAAGCACATGACTGTCCTTTGACTAACATACACAGTATTCTGGGACAGATGTCTCAGCAAAAGGTCAAGGAGTGATATTCCTTTCACTTCACTAAAAGGCACTTCACTAACCAAGGCACCCACAACTGCAAAATGTCACCAGCCACTGCCCAGGGCTGAGCTGCTAGGTACAGCACGATCTGTAAGAATAACCAGAAAATAATAAACCCTCTGCTTTTTTCCTCTGGAGCCCATGGTTCAAGCCAGAAGCTGCTCGCTACAGAAACAGCAGCTGGCAGCTCTTACTTCTTGATCCTGCTTCCACAGATGCTTCACTGCACAGACCTTAGCAAGCTGCTCTGTCTTTCTGCACCTGCCGTTTTTCTTCATCTCTTAAATTTTAATTTTATTTTGTCCCCATGCTTCCCACTGTAAAAGCCCTCATCCTCATCAGAATGCCCCTCTGTGGCAGATGAATACCCTGTGTTCCTGTTTCAATAAGATGAAGAAATTGAAGCATGGAAATTAAATTACTACTCCACGGTCTCAGACCTCTCTGAATCAAAGCAATATCTTTTTGGTTTGTAGCAGTGTCCTCTCCCTACAAGATCATTTCTTTCCATCTAGTTCAGAAATAATATCTCTGTAACTAATCCTTATGGTTGTTGTGAGAATCCTCTGTTCATTGTGTTGAAAATGCAAAGCAGTATAAAATATATTACTGATTAAAGATATATAACTGATTAAAGTCACAGTGAAGGTGGAAAATGAGAGTTATTCCTCTTAATTTTTAGGTTTTCATCTGCAGCAACATGACATGCCTCCTGGAGCCTTGCTATAATGCTTTTTCTGAGGAACTGCACAGGTGGACACTGCTCAAGGAGAGGACATTAAAAGACAAAATGTTATTCAGAACAGGAGTGGACCATCACAGTGAGGTAAATTTTTAACATACAGACACAAGAAATGCATTAATCAACTGGAAGGGATGGTTGTAAGTTTTCATTGATTTGAAGTAATTCAAGCACACTGTTTCCATAGTCAAGAAAATCTATTCTAAACTTTCCTGTCCTTCCCTGCTGAGTCCTTCAAAGGTTAAACACCAGAACAGCTTTGCCAATAGAACTAAATTCCAGGGAGCTTATGTAAAACCCTGGGGACCAAAAATATTAGAGGCAATGGTTTCAAACTAAGGAGGGCTGGGCTGTACCAAAATGAAGGGGCAAGAGAGGAGACTGGAGCTCTGGCTGTTGATTTTATATCCCAGACTAGAAATGACCCAGAGTTTCTCCAGATGTCAGTCAGCACCTGGACCTGCTTACAGCAGCATGCTGTCCCCATGGCCAGGGAGGGGCTGATTTTTAGCACAAAATGTGGAGAAAATCAGGCAGCTTGGTGTACAGACAGCAAGCAAGCAAACACACAGGATCCACAGAAGTAATGTGAATTTGCTTTTCTAGCCCAATAGTGTAAAAGCTGGCCTTTAAGACAGACAGGTGGTGTTAAACTTGGCTCACAGTTCAAGACAGAGGTTTGTCATGTTTATGGCTAAAGTGGCAAGAGCTATGTTGTTTTAAAGCATGAAGAATTCATACCGCTAAAAAGAACATATTTTATAAAAGTCCTTTAATAACACAAGTGATAAGTTATTTCACAGGAGAGATTGGATTTTTTTTTCCTCCTCACTCCCCTCCCTTATTTCCCAAGTATTTCATTATGGTCAATTACTTTCTTAGAATAAAAAAGTGTACAGAGACCTTGTATGCACCAGGGGAAGTTTGCCGATCAGTTGAACCATGTAGACCTGCAAATCCTCTTAGTGGAGACATATTTTATAAAGGCAAAGGAGATGTATATCTAAATGACCTGCTCAAAATGGCAAACTCCTTCTAATGTAGACAAAACTACTGTTTACTTTGTTATTCTGATAAGCACTAGTGATAAAATGCTGAAGTATTAAACTTCAGGTTAATAAAGTTTGGCCTCTAGTTGCTCTGTTACTTGAGAGAGCAAATCTAAGAGATGCCAATTAGGAAGAAAAAAAATCAGGCACTAAAATAAGTTAGATTCCAAGCAGTTCCATCATGGATGAGATATAGCCTTTCATAATTTTTGGAAACTTCTCTTCCCAATTAGAGAATACAGCTGCTCGAATAGTGTCATGTCTGTTCAGCAAGTAGCAGGCACGATGTGTAAGCACTTGTAGCATCAATAGGGACCATTGTTCAGAAAATATTGCCATTGAAATCTTGTAAATGTGAATAGAATTAACTTCCCATTCATCTCTTGCTGTCACACTCTGTTTATTTTACTGCATTGTCTGAATGAATGTTCAGCCTCTCATATGCTCATAGGTCCCATTTCACCTAACAAATGTCTGATTGTATTCGCTGCTCTTCCCTTCCTCCCCGCTGGGTTTCCTGCAGAGATCAGGGCATTAATGAAACCCCTCCCCAAATTGTCCTTTTCCTGCCAAGAATGTTACATAAGGCCTATTTCTTCTTTATGTTATTCTGTGCAAAGCCCTCTATATTACTCTTCTGCTCAAGGAACAAAAGGCAATTGTTCATCCACAGGAGAGGAGAATCAAAAGATTGTATACTTTCAGGTAATGGCATATTTCTGCTGATTGGTTACTTGGTTCTTGCTACAAAAAAAAGTAACATGTCAGATCCCAGAAGCAGTTAATCACACCTGACTAACTACACTCCATAGTGTAAAAACACAGGCTGATGAAAAAAAATATTCTTTGCTCACTTCAGATCTTTTATAGGCTCAACCTTCCAGTTTTCCTATAGTGTTCTTGAAGATTTAAAACATTTTTATGTGTAATGAACAAGCCTCATTCTCTTTTTGAGTAGATATGCATCTCTTTTTTAATTTATTTTAGCACTGTAGGATTTACAGTACAGAACTGCAGATACCACAGAGGAGGTTGCATGTGTGTGGGAATGAGTGTGTGTGTATCTGATGGGGCACTGGGAAAGGCCGAGGGAAAGTTCTGTATAATTTCTCCCTCTAATGCTGCAGCTCTTTTAAATCCTACTGTTTGTATGGGACCTTTATCAAATCCCATTATATGGGTGGGAATCTTACAATGCACTTCAGTTGGAGGTCAATTAGATTCATGTCACTAAACAGTGTTGATGGACAGTCATTGTGTTCATATCTATCCTTTACTCATTTTCCAGCATTTGCTAAAAATAGAAGAGACACAGCTGATGTGCAGTGGAGTGTGCTCTGCTGTCCTGCAGTCTGCAGAGAACAAGCTGACATGGCAAGGAAAGCACAGGTCTTTGGCTCTATCTTCCCTTCAGCTAATTCAGTCACAGAATGACAGAGCTGCTGGAGGTGTCTAGTCCAGCCTTCTGTTCAGAGCAGGGTTAGGGCCAGTGCAGCTCACTCAAGGCTCTGTCCAGTTGATATCTGCAATATCTAAATGGATGGAGATTCAAAATCTTTCTGGGTCACTGTTTAAATATTTGACCACCCCTGCTGGGTTTCCACCCTGCCCTCTAGGAATCCTTATATCAATTTCCCACATTTCAAGTTGTGCCCATCACTTTCCTGGGCACCACAAGAAGAATCTGTGTGTGTCTGCTCCACACCCTCCTGTCAGGAGGCTGTAAATGGCACGAAGAACCCCCAGAGCCCCCTCTAGGTTGAACATTCCCAACTCTCCTTCTCTCCTCTAATACCATATGCTTTAGCCCCTGAACATCTTAGTGAATTTCTGTGGGACTTACTTTGGTTTGTTAAAGTTTTGCTTGCTCTATGGAGCCCAAAACTGGTCACACTGCTCCAGATGCAGTCTTAAAGATGCTAATTAAAGGGACTAGAAAACACATCCCATGATGACATAGTTACAGGGACACATTCCACACTCCAACTAGACTCCCAGGTCTTTTCTGCAAAGCTGCTTCCATGTCAGTTAGCCCCCAGCCTGTGCTGGTGCAGTGGATTATTCTGGTCCAGTTGCCAGGAAAATGCACTGACATTTGCTGAACTTCACAAGTACCTCTCAGCTCACCTCTCCAGCCTGTCCAGGGCCTCTGAATAGCAGCCCTGCCCTCCAGGTTATTGATTGCTTGTCCACAAACTCACCAAGAGCGCACTTTATCACCACATGCTATTGATAAAGACATGAAACAACAGTGGCTCCAACATCCATCCCTAAGGTACACCACTAATAACTGGCTGACAGTTATTCCAGGTCATGGATCACTAACAGTCTAATTTTCCATACCCTTTCATCTGCTCATCCAGTCTGTATCTCAGCACTTGGGAAATTTTAGTGATAAGCTGATCATGGGCAACACAGGAAAACCTGCGGTATGCAAAAATGTATGGAGTTGTAGTGTTGTAGGCCAGGAAAGCATAGAAAGGGAATTTGCTTCACTTATGATTTTATACTCCCTTCTGCAACACTCATCTGTTGAAGAGTGGTGTTTCCTTCTAAGCCCCACAGAAGTCAAAATAGTGTTTCAAGAAAATAAATATGAACCTTGAATTTTTTTTTTTTTCTGCTGGGGAAAACCTTCTGAGAATAATTCTATGGATCAGAAGAGAAGCATAAATTCTCTGTGTTTCTCCATAAGTGAATTTTAACAAAAGCTGTCACATTTTTTATCCAAACATGTCAATGCATTGGGCCCAGATGCAATGGCAGCTCACCACAACCAAAGCTGGATTTCACACAGAATTGAAAAGTGTTATAGTGACCGCAGTAGATGCATTTATAGTATCCCTGCTTTTCCTAACTTCTTCTTAAACATACTAAATGAGTTGTCTTAAAAATAATTCCCAAGAAACTCTTGCAGCAACATGATGGAAACAAGAATTTTTGTCTTGAGTCTGACACTAATACTGACCTAAAAGAGAGTGAAGAGACAGAGTCCCACTTACAGAATCTTTTGTTCTTGTCTCAGGATTTCATTTGGGACTTGGAAGCAGTTTAAAATGCCAAGATTTCCAGACTTCCTGCTGTTGAGCCAGAAGCCTTATGTGGTTGTGAGCAATGGAATTTAGGTTACAGACATTCAGGTGTGTCCTGTAGTTACATCTGTGGTGCTGCTGGTGTCAGGGCTGCCCCTGGGTGCATACCCTGCACATTTAGACATTGGTTCCTGGGTGATCCCGAGCTCTCAGCTGGTCCCTGCAGGGGTCACACAAGGGACTGATCTCAGACAAGGTGATTGCCTGAGCTCACGAACACCCTCACAGTAAAGTCTTTGTCTAATTCCTTCAGGAGGAATTAGGTGGGATTGCAGATGGGAATTTTGAACAGACCTAGAGATTCTCCCAGGCAGTTCCTGCTGTATCTAGATCATTTTATAGACAGTGTTGTATGTATCAATGTGTTCGTATATGGGATGGCAAATCTGGCTGTGCTGGGGACAATCTAAAGCCATACCTACTGCAGAACTGACAAACTTACACTTTGATGAGCTACTTCTAACTACTCAGTAGAAATTGTTCCTGCAGTAGCAGAACTGGTCATGCAGAACAGCCTTCTGCACCCAGTAAAGATAAATAGGGGATGTTTTGCTCATGGTTTAAGAGAATCTACAGTAGATCATGTAGGACTGCAACAGAGCTGGGCTACAGGAACTGAGCAGGATGGTGTTTCAGGAAGTGTCACCTGATCCAGCAGAAAACACTGTTGCAGGGACCCTCACAACAGCCACTTCATTTGCCATGTGGCTAGCGAGCCAAACATCCCATCCAAGAGACGTGATTTCCCACGCGAGCATTACTCTAAACCAAGACTCCAATAAATTAGGGATTTTCTTAAGGAAACAAACACTCTCCATAAGACAACAGATGTTTCACATTTGTTGTGCAGATGTGCAAGGCTTGAAGGCTTAGAGCTCTACAGTTATCCCCATCTAGGCCTTCTGGTCCATCACTGCCCCAGGGATCGTGGGAGCCCTGCAAATGTCAGCGAGGCGTGAACACTCAGAGCTGCTGGAAGGGCACGCAAAACTCTGAGTCTTGGGTCTTTTGGGGCTGAGGGTGTCTGGTTTGTAAGAGAACACTGACAGCTGTTTACATCTATAAATGTTCACAATGATTTCACAACTGCTGCCACAACAGTGGGCCCAGAGAGTTTCCTGGTAGTGAATGGAACTGGAATGCAGTGTTGTATGAACAAAATGTTAAAAAGGAAAAAAAGATTCTGCCACCAAATAAAGTTGGTTTCCAGTAAGCTGCAGCTGCTACCCTCAGATAGGGCAGGGGAGAGCTGTGAAAGACCAGCAGGAGTTAGACACTTGACTTCTGACCAACAAGTGGATCTTCATTCTGCAGCATGGGCTACATGTCCTCATTCAAGTCCTTCTCCTGGCCTTTACACTGTACTTCAGAACTCACCCTCCACTGCCTGGGATTGGTGGTACTGATCACCACATGGGCTCTTCCGTGAGGCTGGGTTGTTTTTCTACTCTGCTCCCAGCTCTGCTGGTTGCACTTCCCTACATTAATTTGAACCCAGCCTTAAAACAACATTAAAGAGTCTGAATTAAAAAAATAAATTCATTCCCATAGGCTGAAAACAGCACTATCTTTAGGAATTTTATGTTCTCTGGCCAAGTGTACACTACAATTATACAAGCTTATCACTGTTATCATTAATGCATTTTTTCTTTTATAGTAAATGTGCAATAATCTTGTTTTTATTGTTAGGTTTTAATAATGGATTGCCACCCAGAAAAAATCAGAGTTGCTGTAGGCAACTGGGAAGCAGTCCAGAGTTACCCTCCTGTGTGTTCCTGGTGCTGGATTTCAGAGGCTTATGTTTATTTGTCTCAGCTCAAATCTAGTGAGAAAGTTATTCTGTATTTGTATTAGCATAAAAAAGCATATTTTGCTAAAATCACCTCCTTCTCCCCACCTTTTTTTTTTTTGTCTAATTATATGTGGTAGAACCTGATTCCCAGAGGAATACTTGGGAAGAGTATACTTGGCTAAATAACTGTGCTGACTATCTAACCAATTGTTAAACACATTATACAATTTCTATTACTACCTTCAACAACCTATTTTTAATTTATACTATATAAATACTAAACAAAATCCCAATATTTCAGAAACCACCCAATCTTTGAAATTATGTTTTCCATTAAGTGTGTTTCAGCACAGTTTAACTTGTATCACCTACCAAAAGACTGAACTTCTTATAAAAAGATGCAAAACATTCATTTTCACTATAATACCAGTTTTAAGAAGGATTCAGTCTATTCTGAATAGACTGCCAGAAGATTAGTCAATATGTTTCAAACTAAACATGGTTTTTAATTCTGGAGTAGGTATTAGTTCTGGGTTAAATATGGAAAAATAAATCTGGTTAGTATGTCACATCTATTAGTCACATACCAAAAAGCTCCAACCAAGAGCTTTCCATCTTGGCAGACTCTTTGGGCAGAAGCAGTGGCAGTGGGCACAGTGACAGGAACATAGAATGGATAGAGTATGGTAGGATAGGCAGGGTAGGGCAGGGTAGGGCAGGGTAGGGCAGCCTGTTCACTTATCACACAAGCAAGAGTGTGCTCAGTGTGGAAGAGCTAAAGGGGATGTGGTTTGGCAGTACTGGGTGGTGAAGAAGAGATTACATCTAGAAGTTCCTGCATCCTCTGTGACTTTTTCCCCTTTTAATTTCATCTTGAATATTGAGAAATGCCATTGTGTAGCTCACATGATAATTTCCATTAACAAAAGGTACTTTAAAAAGAAATTAAGTATTATTGTATCCCTTAATGGATAGAGAACTAGGACATAAAACAAGGGTTTGTCCATCAACAGTGGCTTTCAGAGCTTGCAGGCCAGGGCTTATGCACAGAAAAATACTGACGTAAAGGCAATCCACAGCCAAACAACCAAAAACTTTTCTTGATGAATCTGTCAGACAGATGGGAAAAGGGTTGAAACATCTGTCCTAGAATGCATTGTGCAGCAGGTGGGATTAACAAAGAATGCTTAAATGTCACATAACCAGTGCCACTTAGATTTCAGTGTCAAATGCCTTCACAGCTTCTTAAAATGGAATTTGAAGCAACTTTGTGATTTGTATATATGGTGGGTTCACATCCAACAGAAGTATCTGGTTTAACAAAGAGCTGTGGTCCATTTGGCAATCATAGCAGTGAATGGATGTATTGTGTGTAAGGGCTCTGCTCCTGCCCTGCCTTACTTGAGTCTGCCCCTACATTTCTTTCAGGTGATTACTGCCAATGGAAAACTAACTCAGAGATTACACTAAAATAAGAACACACTTTCAACATTTCCCTCCCAGACCTGCCTCATAATTTGGTCTGTCATTAGTCCCCCGAAATGTGATGGTTCCCATCTGAATTAATTGTAGACCCTTTGTGTCTTATTTCTAGACCACAAGAGAACCATCAAGAATAAAAAACATAGCGAGGCTGGTTCTCACTTCTCTGAGTTCAGTGTTCTCTTGCCCTCCCCAGACTTGCACCTGATTTACAAAGCTGTCAGAAGGAAAGCAGCCCAGATATAACCTGAAGCAAGAGGTGCAACTCAGCTGTGCAGAGCTCAAAAGTGGAACAAAGGCAATGCCATATGCACATGCAGGATAATATAATAGTGTTATGGAAGATGCAGAGGTGAGCATTCCAGTGACAGTTCTGTACTCTCTCATATCTTGGTGGAGCAGGCTTTCTGTGCAGCACAAGGTGTTTCTCAGGAAATCCACTACTTCCCCTCTGAACAGGTCCTGCCCTGCTGTGGGAGGGAGCAAATCACAGTTTCTGGTTTGCAGCTCACATTCACTGCCACAGTGCAGAGCTCAAAGGGGCTGTCTGAGCTCCTTGCCCTCTCTGGTGATGGCAGTGAGAAAGTGAGGCACTTCTGAAGCACTGAGAACCTCTACTACTTGGAGTATCAAGTTGCTGCTCCAAGCAAGGACAGGCAGGTAGGGAACCTTGCTCAGGTCCTGGAGGGCTCCTAGAGAGCCTGGAGGGCTCTTCTTTGGTAACCGGGAGGGCCACAGCACTTTTCTCTCTTGGGTTTGGGGATGCTTCTAGGAGACAAGCTTGTGCTGAAGTCACAGTATGAGCTCAGCATCATCTCTGCAGGACCAGTCCTGGAGAACAGCCTGTCTCCAGACTGCAGACTCCTCTCATCATTTCCCTTCTGTCCGAACAAGCAGTCTCTGTTTCTCACCACTGTAATACAGCCTTAGAAGTTGCATGGAAAGAGGGACAGTGACCTTATTTCACCTGTGAGAGGGTACAGCTGGAGAAAACTAGCTTTTCTAGCTGAACTACTTTGTACAAAGGAAACAAAGTCTTCTGGCACCTGCACAGCAGCCAGCTTCTCTCCTTCTGTGGGCAGCAGGCTGCAGGCACAGATGTCTGGTGAATACCACAGGAGAAGTGAATACCACAGGGGATTCCAGGGCAGGAAAAGTCTAAAGACCTTGTGGACAGTGTGTTTCACAGGCACCATGGCAGGAGAGGAGTGGAAGGTGGGGCACCTCCAAGTGAGACTTGCTGGAACGTAAAGGATTTGGCAGGTTGGTGATATGGGCATGATGCCACTGGATTGTCAGGTCAGAGTCACACAGTTGTAACACACAACACATCTCACGTCTACAACATTAAAAAAAAAGTTTAGTCCAAGGTTAAAACCAAGAGGAAACAAAAAGATGGTAAAAAAGGCTTTTGTTGTTTTGACAACCAACCAGATTAATGTGTTTTTGATGAAAATGAAAACCAGAGCTGAAACATGTTGGATGATATCTGGAGTCCCACTACCTTTTTCATTATTTAGTATATGTTCAAGAATTACTGCAATGCAAACCTCTGATCTTGGCATTTAAAACATGCTGGGCTTAGCTTATGGAGTGGAGGGAGATCGGTATGCAAGAGATAAAAAACTAATTCAAGCAACTGCAGATCAAAGTAACTTGGAGTGAAAAAGTTGAGAAGCTAATGCACTGAGAGAGATCTGCAAAGCAAGTGAAGCACACAAAGCCAGTAAAAACTCTACTATAGTGTAAATAGTGCAGCTATGAAACTTTATTTTCAGAGCCTTTTGAGTTGTTTTTTTCATAAAATTGCTTGAAGTCAAGGCAAACATTTTTAGAGTCCTGAGCTTGATCCTGTGTATTTTAAAATAATTTTAATGGTAGAAAGAACTAGACTCAGATCTGTGTGCACAAGAAATCTGAACACTTCTGGCACCTGCTTCTGCATTAACTTGTGCCAGAGTTGTATTTGCAGCAGGGAGATGTTCATTTGCATCCTGGCCCATAACTCCATGGCTGTGGGAATATTTGCTCAGTTTGCCTAGTTAACATGTGACTCAGGTAGGTGCACATATGGATTTCACACACATACTTCTTTCATGTACACACAAGTAGGTTCCTGCTTTGAAAAACTGAATGCATAAAGCATCTGCTGGCAAGCAGGTATGCATTCATTTTATTTTCAAATGCCATGATGTGTGGAAAAACCTGGATAGCTTCAAACTAGGAAAAGAAAAACAAATGCTTTTGTAAGTTGGAAAACAAACCATAATTCCAGGTTATGAAGACCTTCAGGCGTTCCTGACATCTTCATAAACCCCACCAGCACCAATGAGCAGTGATTACTGAATGCTGACTTTAAAAACAACAGGCTCCCTCAGCACTGAGGAGGGGAGGATTTCTCCTGGGGATTAGGTGAGCTGCCTGCCCTGCACCAGCAATCCCTGTTGGAAAGCATGACACAGGCCACGTGTGATGTCCCCCCACGGGGCAACAGGGACATCTGCATCAGCACTGGAGCTTGCCCTGCTGCATCCCATCAGGCATAGACATAGGAGGGGCTGCCATGGGGGAACGAGTAGTTCAGGCATGTTCCTCAGAAAGGAACTTAAACTTGGCTGCTACAGTGTTTGGGATCACTGAAGGAGCTGAACTCCCTTCCAGCTTTCTCATTATTTGCCATGTTTCCAGCACTGGCCTTCCAACACTGGACTTCCTTCCTATCCAGATCTGTCTGCTGAGCTGGTCGGTGTCAGGGTAACAAGATGGGAATGTCATTATCCAGACCTGATTTTGTCCAACCTCCGTCAGCTGAAGCATGTTCAAGGATCACAACCCAGTTTTTTCCAATTTAAAGCAGCTTTGGCTGAGCTGGCTTTAAGCTGTTGTAACACTGATAATGCAAAAAGGAAGAAAAATAAGATACAAGAAGGGTTTAAGCATGTCCCAGAAGTCCTTAAAAAATTACACCTCTGCTATAGAACAGCACAGACAGTCATAAAGAAGCCACAGCTATAGAAAGGCTCTCTTGTGTCCTTACCTTCTCTGCCTGTGAGGGAAATGGGAACTATGTTCCCTGTAGTGCTGAGTGGTGAGCTTGCATATGTGGCCTTGCAATGATTTTGCTATTAGGACGACAGTTTATGTACACAAGATATGAACACTGGCCTCTGCCTGAAAAAAGGGAAAAGCCCCCATTAACAGGCAGTGTCCTCATTGTCTCCAGTAGCCTCTACAGAAAGTTGAGCACCATACCCACAACCCTTTCTGCACAGTTTTTCTTGTACTTTTGTTCTTGCACATACAGACCCCAAATCCCTTGATCTTGCTTGGACACCTGGGCAGTTCCTCAGACATCACTTCTGCACTTTATGACCTGGACATGCTTTGGTGCTCCTTGTCCTGGGAAGCAGCTTCTGTGTTTTTCAATGCCCTGACTTCTTCCAGTTCACTGAACTGCTTCTTCCATTTAGGCCCTTGACTTCAGCTGAGCCCATGGGCCCCTGCAGGTCAACAGCAGCTATTAGCATTATTTTGCCTAACAATTTGTTTATATAGCAGGAATGAAAGGGACACTAATCTAGTTCAAGCATCTAAGCACTGCTAAAATACAAAAATCAAAAAATTATTATTTGGCTTGTTTGAAAGATTCCATTCTTCACATCAAACCCTTTCAGAAGGAAAACTGATGGAGAGAGAGTTTTGCTAAGCCTTGTCTGTGCTGAACGGCTTTCTAGTGATTAGAGATGGAAGTTTGGAAGTATTGAGTGCTTTGCCCATCCCACCACACATCTCAGCTTCTTTACAGAGAGTCACTGAACACTGCAATTGCAGTGTGAGTAATTACAGATGCTGCCAGAAACAAAACTGTCAGGGAAAGTTTGTAGTTGAAATCAGGAATTTGCTTTCTGCTATGCCCTGGAAAACATTAGGGACCAGCAGCTGACTTTGGAATAACAATTTTCTGTGGCAAACCTGGGCATCCAATATCTGAACACCCAATTAAATGCCTGGTTTTATCTTCTGTTTCTGCTCCTGCTGCATAAACCTGAATTTCAGAAATCACAATGCAGGTGTGACTGGCAGACCTGAGGCAGGACTGAAGTCAGTAATGTTGGTAGGGGTACCAGCAGAGAAATCTCAAGACATCTTTTCTTTCTCACCTTCAGTTCAGCAGCCCAAAGTTGCTCTTGGGGTACACAAAGACTCAGGGTACACAAACAGAATTATGAGCCTGCACTCCCAGGACAGGGAACACACGCATCAGTATCAACTGCAGTGTCTTCAGGAGGAAAGACAATCTGTGGCACTGTTTGCCTCGAGCCTGTGCCTTAGCATCTCTTACACTACCTTTATTTTCAAGACTAAAACATCACCTCCATTTTCTTTACAGTCCCAAGGTGGGCAAAAAGGGGGAGGAAGAAGCAGGGAAGGCTGCTATGAAGTTTATTTTGTACCGGGGATCCATATCTCAGATGAAGGTCCTGGGAAACTTCATTATGTACCTCAGTTGGAATGAGAAAGCAAAATATCTGGAATAAGCACAACTCTCAGCTACATGCAGTGCAATTGTCTATACAAGTGAGTTCCATGGGAATCTACTGGAGCACCAGGAACAGTCAGCAAACATGGCCCAAACACACAGTGTGCCAAAGAAGGGTGAGGCATTAAACATTTACTTTCCTTTCTCTATTACCTTTGCACAACAGGACAGAAACCACCTAAATATCTCTTCATTATAAATTTTCTTGAACTACTTCAAAAATACACTTTTCCATTAGCAGCAGCACTCATCCTTTATTAATTACTAAAGAAGAAACATAAAAATAATTGGTAAGAGCTGATCACTTGGAAACAGATGTCTGATTTTATAACTTGACCTGGACATTTGTGCTTGAAGCTACACAGGAGTGTGAATGCTACAACAACAGGCACGGTAACACCTGATTTTGCAAACCTGTCTGTTCCCTCCCATCCTTATTTTACAAACCTAAAGCTGCTGGAACCAAAGGAGCACATTCATTAATTATGCTTTGCACCTGGGAATGGGATCTACAAAAACCCACCAACCCAAACATCCAGGGTATTGTACATGAGCTACTAAATGAGCAAGGGAGGAATCAGGTGGAGAAAAGGGTGTGTTGCAGCCTGCTCCTGCACAGGGATTAGGTACCTTGTTCAGGTTTAGCGGGACATGCTTCTTTTCACTCTGGATTCACAGCCCTGAAAACTTAATTATAGCTTTTCACCTTGCATTGATTAACATGAGAAATGAAGAGCCCTCTCTTCCGTCTGCTTTTTCTCCACCCACTCATTATCCTTGAATAACACATAATTTGGATTCTCACTCTCCATAGGTGCAGGGTTGCATTCCTACTGGGGAGGAGGGATCCATAACCTGGATGAGGCTGCAGATGAACTAAAGTAGAGGCCTCCTTTTGGAGGGAAGAAGCATGGTCTGAGAGACCCTACTAAACCAAGACAAACTCGTCTGAGGATGATCCCATATATAGGTCCCACCACAAAGTGAGGAGGTGAGTCCCAGGTTGGCCAGCCCACATTACCCTGGGGCACATGTGTGTACCTAGAAACAAATCCCCAGTGTCAGAAATGAATGGCATCACTTCAAAAAAGGGCAAGATGGAGCCCTTAGGAAGCCACATGACTCACATGGCTGAAATGATTGGGACTATCCAAAATTATTTGGACTATCCCAATATCCCCAACTTCTCTGGCTATCCCAGCCTCCACAAAGTGTTGTCTATACATACACCAGATGGTCCAGAAGCACTGGAGTTTTCATTCCAGCTTAGGAAGAAAGCAGAGCTGCTCTGCAAGGAGCAGAAACAAAGGCAGTCCTGGAGGTGCTTCCTGTCTGCAGCTGCTGTGGGGGAGCACCTCCAGGCCTGCTGAGGACATTTCTGAAAGGCAACCTGAAAGCATTGCTTTCTCTGATGCCTGAGCGGGAGCTTTAAGCCCCTTGTCAGGGGTCTATTGTTTCCTAGGAGGGCAGAGAGTATGGGAAAAATTGCAAAAAAAGACATGTAGCCCCACAAGTCTTTAACATTTGTAATCAAAGGGCATATAAACAATTACTAAATGTGCAAAAGTATCAGTCACAAACACTTAATACCTTCATCCTACAAAGCCGTGAAATAACTTGTATTCTACTTCCATACCGCTGAAATTTAAGTACTTGGGGCCACCCGTTAGTTTTAATTCACTTTATAGAAAAATCCTTGGGAATAAAACAGAACTGGGTTTTCCTTATCTCTTCCCTGCCCTTGGTTTCCTACAGCTCCCCGCTACACCCCACTGCAGACGGCAGCTGCGGGGCTGGCACTGCCGCTCCGGCGGGGCCCCGCAGCGCCAGACGCGGCCACAGCCCGGGCTCGGAGGGAGCCGGGGCTCCGCGCGGGGGTCCCACGCCGTGTCCCCGAGGGGTCCCATGCCGTGGGGCTCGGAGGGAGCCGGGGCTCCGCGTGGGGGTCCCACGCCGTGGGGCTCGGAGGGAGCCGGGGCTCCCCGCGGGGGTCCCACGCCGTGTCCCCGAGGGGTCCCATGCCGTGGGGCTCGGAGGGAGCCGGGGCTCCGCGTGGGGGTCCCACGCCGTGTCCCCGAAGGGTCCCACGCCGTGGGGCTCGGAGGGAGCCGGGGCTCCGCGTGGGGGTCCCACGCCGTGGGGCTCGGAGGGAGCCGGGGCTCCCCGCGGGGGTCCCACGCCGTGTCCCCGCGGCAGGGGCGGGACGCCCCGGTCCCACTCCGCCCGCGGGCGGTGCCGCCAGGTGCGCCCGCCCCGGCGCGGCCCCGGCGGGGCGGCCGCGGCTCCTGGCCCCACCCCGCCGCGCCGGGAGCTGCCGCCCCCCGGCTGAAGTCCGGAGCGGCCGCGCCGTGCCGAGCCGAGCCGCGCCGGGGGTGCCGTCACTCGGCGCTTCCAGCATGCTCCTAAGATGGCGGTAGCGGCGGCGGGCGGCGGCGGGGGCGGCCGGGCGCAGCGCAGCGGCTGGCTGGAAGTTTTGGTGCGGGAGCGCTGGCACAAAGTGCTGGCCAACTTGGGCGGCGAGGCGCTGGTGCTGAGCGGCGAGGAGCGCCCCGACGGCGCGGCGCACAACGGGCTGGGCGGCGATGGGACGGCGTGCCGCGGGGCCGAGGGCGGCGGGGGGCCGGCGGCGGCGCGCACCGCCTTCACCGACCCCCCCGAGCAGGTGCCCGAGGCCATCTCCAACAAGAAGCGGTGCGTGAAGGTGCTGAAGCAGGAGATGGGCGGACTGGGCATCAGCATCAAGGGGGGCAAGGAGAACAAGATGCCCATCCTCATCAGCAAGATCTTCAAGGGGCTGGCGGCCGACCAGACCCAGGCTCTCTACGTGGGCGATGCCATCCTGGCCGTGAACGGCACCGACCTGCGGGATGCCACTCACGACGAGGCGGTGCAGGCGCTCAAACGGGCCGGCAAGGAGGTGCTGCTGGAAGGTAGGGGAGCGGGGCGGTCCGGCCGTGCGCACCCGGGAGCGGGGGCCTGTGGGGCGGGGCGGCTCCGCTGCCCGAGAGGCGGCGGAGCCGAGCTGGGAGCGAGGGGATGACCCCGCGCATCTCCTGCTGCTCCTCCGAGCGTCTTTCAGCACGGAGAGTTCACGCCCTGTACGCGCTGGGACCCTCGACGGCGTGTGTCATGGACACAGCCCCTCGGCAAGGGACGAGCGGGATGCCGGGGAGCCGGGCTTGAACTTTCCGCTCTCGTATCCGCCGGTGCAGTCCCCACAGCCTCGTCCGTGCGCGGTCGGTGGAGGCTCCGCAGCCCCGTCTGGTCGCGGCGATGCACCCAATACACTCAATATCTGCTCCTGGGCTGAGGCTCCCGGTAGGAGCCTGACCGAGCCTCCTGCAGGGTGAGGGATCCTCTGGATCTGCCGTCAGGACGCTTTCACATCTTTTCAGTACAAGAAAGGTGGGGAGAGTTGGGTACTTTGAGAGGAGAGGTTAAACAAGTAAAGGAACCCCTCCTTCCTCCCCTGGCATTAAGGGAATGACATGGGTGACTTTGCCCCAGTCATCTCGAAACGCCCGACACCACCCTCTCTCCAGTTCCTCCTTCCACCACGTACTCCCGAATAGGGATGTGGGGTGGGGGCAAAGCGGTTTAAATGAAGCTGAAGGTGCCTCACGGACTCACTAGCCATCCCACCCCTGCAAAGGAGCGCCCTTTCCTTTCTCAAGGGTGGCTGAAACAGTTTTGTAAAAAGTAGCCTTAGAAATTGACCTCAGAGAAAAGAGCAGACGCTGGTGTGCGTGGAGGGGACGTGGAGGGAGGGTGTCCCCCCAGAACGGGACGGATGTTGGGGGAGAGCGAGTAGAAAAGCACAGGCGGTTTCCCTCAGACTACGAGTCCATGAGGAGAGAGGCGTGCACAAACGTTTAATCCCCGTCTTTTCACAAGGGCTAATTTACTTGCTCCACCTGAGAGAATGAACAGCTTCAGAACTGCCCTTGGCGTGTGTATGATAAAGTGATTACATATTTGCCCACGAGTTCATTTAACCGGAGGTCAATGGCATTTGAGGCATGCTGCATCGCTGCCTTCCCCTGTGCCATCGCTTTCCTGCCGGCACTCCCACCTCGCTGTACCTGTAGCCCTTTCCGTACCGCGCATTTCTTTCTGTGTTTTTTTGGTGGTTATTTTGAGGAGCAAAAGGAGATGCTACCGCTGGCTGGGAGGTGCAGCTGAGGATCAGCCATGAGCAGCCAACTATGGCATAAATTTGCAGAAAAAGTTTGAAAGGGAGAGAAGGTGACAAATGTATTCCATAGTAGTGTGTGCTGAGAAACTCTTTTGTTGTCCCTATGACAGTGAAAACTGGAGGAGTTATGCTCCATGAGGATTTAAGAAGCTGAGGACAATTGTGTCTCCTCTCCCTCTGTGCCCTGCAATACCTGCAGGACCGAAGTGCATCTTGTCTTCCCTTGCTGCAGCTGAATTGATTACAGCTATACCTCTGAAGTATTAATATGAACTTCTCTGAAGTGGGGCTGTTGCATCTAAATTTTGTCACTGATTTGCTTGTGCAGTGTAAGGTCTTTCTGGGGTGCCGTCAGGTAGTGGCTGGGCTTTTGCTGTGACCTAATGAGTAATGTATATGATGCTTGCAAATCTCCCTGCCTCTGTGTGGTGAGCCTTAAAAAACCCTGTTTTCTTCCAGGCTAGGAGTGAAGATGAAGCCGTTTCAGTGGGGACTCTGAGCACCCTCCTTCACTCCTTTTGACATCACAGCTGTCTTGCATTTCTTTGCTCCGTGCTGAGGTGCCTCAGTAGTTGTTTCTGCAATTGAATTTGTAATTTGCAAAACGAGAATATATTTCAGTAGTGATCTGTATATAGAGGTAAAATATTCTGATGCTGCACTCCGTATTTTGTCCTGGCTTTCTCTTGCTATTTCAGCAGAGTAACCAAACCAAACGTTGGCTCCAGCATTGCCTGGGAGGGCTTCTCCCTTCAGTGGGGACCCACTCCACATGAATGGCGTGTGAAAACAGGCAGCTTAGAACAATTCTCTGTGATTTTATTGCCCACTTTGAAGCTCATTCTTCAGCAGCAGAGTCTAAAATGGTATGTTTATTACTAAAGGAAGGAAAATGCAGAAGTTCTTTTTACTCTTTAAAGTATGGAAGGGTAACACTTGATTTTCCTTTCCTTACAGACAATAGGATTTTGCCATTTCCTGACTTCTTAGAGAGTTATATATGGCAAAAAGCAGGCTGTGATGGGGCAGGGCAACACCCTTGTGCAGGTCCTCTCTAGACTCTATCCAATTCACAGAGCAAAGTCAGCATGTGTTTCCAGGGTCAAAATGTAAGATCTACATTTTGGGGAGATTCTGAGATTTGTTTGTGTCTTCCAGCCCAGGAAAGTCAAATTTGCAAAGGCATGGCAAGGTGTAAAGCACAAGAAACACATTTAATGGTGCAGCAGGGCTCTGAGTATTGCCCAATGCATTGTGCATTCCTGGAAAGGGTCTTACCGTGGAGTATTTCCTAGAGCTGATGGCAGGGAGGATGTGTCTCAATACCCAATATCAGTGTGCTGGAGC
The DNA here is from genome assembly GCF_050655825.1 of Lonchura striata. Lineage (NCBI taxonomy): Eukaryota > Metazoa > Chordata > Aves > Passeriformes > Estrildidae > Lonchura > Lonchura striata. The sequence continues at coordinate 144,065,635 of NC_140704.1, read as the reverse complement.
CTGCTTGTTATATAGTGTCCTGCCTAAAACTGCTTGCTCAGTGGAATGAGGCATTTACCAGCTCAGCACTAAACTGTAGTCTCTCCTGCATTCCTGTGCAGGGAGCAAGGGAGTGGAAAATCCCTCCCCAGGCCTCTGCACCCTGCGTGGGAGGCAGGGCTGGCACCCGGGTGGGTGGCAGGAGGAGGAAGGTCTGTGAAGAGAAGGAAATGCTTCATTTTAACACTTGCCCCTTTTCCTGCATTGATTGCTTTCTCTTAGCTGGTGGAAAGAGAGATTTGCTGAAGGGTCAGGGGTGATGTAGCTGCAGCAGCTGTGCTGGTGTGAGGGGCACAGCTGTAAAGCCCAGTAGGAGAGGGCCCTACTCCAACAAATTTAATATCCAGGTTGGGTTGTTCTGTCTTCTCATTTTCCATCTCTGACACTTGTGTAATTCATCTACTAAGCTAAAGTTCCTACTTATAGGTGTGGTCTGTATAGTTGGCTGCGGTACCTTAAATCCAGTAGAATTTAATAAATGGAAAGGACATAATACAACAGGTAATACTGCCTTAAGCGGAGCTGTAAAGCAGAATGTTCAAGAGGAGAGGGAGGTGATGAGGAGGAAGGACTATGGACCCTTAGAAATCATTCTGTCTCCTCATCTGCAGGGATTGACCACTTCTGCCTGAAGGGTTTAATTTCCTGTGAGCTTTTCATCACAGCCTGAGTGTGGGGAGCAGAGCAGGCAGAGGGAGCAGGGGTGGGGGTAGCCTGACTTTGGGCATGTCAGCCCTGGGTGGCTTCCCAGGTGTTCAGAACAGCAGGATGGAGCTTCTCACCAGCATACAGGAGCAGAGAGGATTTCCCTACGTGAGAGACAAGGCAGCCTCCTTGGACTATACGTATTTGCAGGCATGGAAGGAAGTTAAAATTATCCTGACAGCTATTGTTTATACCTATGATTTCCTTGAGGTTCTGTTAAATTTGGGCTTCTTAAATAAGCACTTAGGAAAAACCAAGCAGCCCCTTTTGTGCTCTGTGAAGCAGATTACATTCAAGTGACTCTCAGGACACCAAAGGTGTTTGTTTTTAACAAAGCATCCTGGATAAGAGCAGTCCCTTGGCATGCTCTGTAACTAAGCTGGTTTGCTTTACTTGTATTCTCTATGTGTTCAGTGAAAAAAATGAAAACTTGAACTAGCCTATGCTAATGTCAAACAGGATCCCCCAGCAGGATGCTGTACTGGGATGTGAAGGAAAAAAAAACAACTGCATTAGTGAATTTTGCTGTCTTTCTGCAGGGCATTTTCCCCTAACTTGTTTCATGGTGTGGGTGAGCTAATAGCAATGGTGGTGGAAGGTATGTGCTGGGAAAAGGAGCATCTTCTTAGCATTATTAGAATTTTAGTGGTTTTGAATGATTCCCAGTTAACTCAGTTGCAATGTCCATCGAGAAGTGGTTTTGGCAGCCTCCCTGGGTTTGCATAAATTTCCCACAGAGAGGAATCCCCCTGCATAGTGAATTGCAGCATATGGATACTAGCCTGTTTCATCTTCTGTGGCATTCTTGGGACTAATACACAGCTTTGAAGCAAAGTAAGAATAAGCACGATACAGTTTGTACAGTAGTAATGTGTGCTATTTTCCAAACGATATTTCTGTAAGAACTGTAAGGATTCTCCTTTTCCTACCCTTTTTTCATTTTCTCTGGATGAAGCAGAGCAATTGTGTCTGTGTGAATTACATGTTGAAATAGTGTAAAATAGGTGTGGGCTTCTTGTTGACTGTAGTTTTTGATCTTATCTATGTTTTTGTGTTTCTCTCAGTAAAGTAGTGACAACAGGAGATTTTTGAGGGATAACAAAATAAAGTATTTATCCAAAAAGTATGTCTCCTGCAAATATAGAGGAAAATGAGGCACAGGACACTTAATAAGTGACATAACTAGTTACTACAGTCAGGTCAGGGCTGTAAGTCTTAGTGATTGCAAATTGTATGCGTAGTTATTCTTTATACTGGAAGCATATGTATGGACAAAACTATCTTTTTTTTTTTTTTTTTTTTTTTTGGGGGGGGGATGTTTTTACCAGCAAATATGCAGTTAGGGAAATGCCTTATATTTAGAAGCTGTACATTTCATGACCCACGTAGCTGCTCTTGGCACACATTTGTTTGAAAGTGAAATTGAAAGGGAAAGGAGCAGGTAATATTATTCTAAGAGTTCCAGGTCTAAGCAGTCCCTGAGAATCTCAATTTTGATTGTTTCAGCTGCCTGCAGCTGATGGGGAAGCTTGAGTGGCAACACTTGATGTGTTTTTCATTGATTAGATTAGATTACAGGCTAATTTAGCAGTCCCGACAGCCTGTATCACCTTTCACAGATAAAAATCAGTACATCCTCTTTGCAGTAATTCTTGTGTAAGTCCTCTCTCCTGGTTACTCTAAAGAAAATAAGGCAGTTGTGGGCAACACATTTCTGGATTTATTTGGACCAAGTGGGTTGACCCTGTCAACCCACCCTGGGAATCATATACTAAGCCCTATAGAAGCAACTTATTACCATCTCCTTAAGGGTGCTTAGAAAATTAAATATGTTAAGAGACCTGGGATTCAATTGCGCATACAGATTAAACATGTTAATAAGTATCATTAGAAAAGAAAAGATGTTTTGAAATCCCAGTAGTAATTTTTTCCGTGAAAATTGAATTTAAATCTTGGTATAACTCTTTAGAGAATCTTTAAACCATGAGAGTAAAATTGAAAGCTGAAGGCTTCTGCTATGGTTAACAAAACAATGTTTGTGTCTTAATTTTGCTAGGGCAGGTGACTTTTCTCTGAAGGCCATTTCCACTCTCACAGGGCAACATTTTTACACAGGTGATGCCAGGGGCACTGGCCTCCTCCCACCCCTGCTGCCCACTGGGTTTGAGTCAGAGATGCTCACTGCATGTCTGTCCTGGGGGAGTATCCAGAATTCAAACCAGTTTGGATTTGGGACAGCCCAGCTGAGGTACTGATCCCAATAGATTGATGGTTTCAGGTGTAAACTAGGAATGAGTTTTAACTTTCTTTTATTCTCTTAATCTCACAATTTCTATAATACATGGTGTGGAACTTGCCCTGCTAGTGATGTTTCTGTAAATTTGGCTGTAAGTATAGCATCTGTTTGTGTTCATTCAGGGTTTATAAGTATTGGAGAGTTTGCTCTATTTGTAACCTGTGCCAGTAGTCAGTCTGCTTCCAGGCTTTAAAAACACATTTTTTCCATTCCATTTTTCTAATTTAGATTTCTGATCATAGGATTATTTTGTACTTTATTCTGCAAGATTATGTTGCCATGGCTACTTGTTAGAATTGGTACAGCTACTTCAGTAGAAGGGAAATTGGAGGAAACAGTAGTTCAAGAGAGCAAATAGCATAAGTGAACAAAATGTGACGAGAGCAAAGCTGTCCCAGTACAGCATGGAAGACTGGCTTTCCAAGTCCGAAACAGATCCTCAAGCACCTCAGAAAAATAGTTGGTGAAGAAGGGATGGTAGCAGTATTTCTAGAATGTGCAGAAAACCCTTTAGCTACTCATCATATAGAGTTTGTGAGTAGCCCAAAGAACGCAGCTTTGCTGGCCTTGACATGATGGATAGAGGTGGGCCAGGTTCTTTTAGCTCCTCCAAACCCCACATTGGTGTCACTACAGCAACTGTAGCTGGTGGGAAGTGGGCTTCACTTGGCTCAACTGTGTCACCTCTTCAAACCTTAAACTGTCGAGCAGAGAAAAATACTTCTGCCAGCACAAGGTGTGCCTGTGCTAAGGGTCCTTAGCAGAACATCTGTTCTTAGAGCAATCAGTATTGTTATGGCAGATTGGGAAAGAGTTAAGACTCGGAATAGTAGGAATAAATTGACTTGTTTTGGCAGAGGCACAAATTTTGTTGTAAAGATGAGAAGGAACATCAGGGGAGTGGCAGCATTTGGTACATGCCTTGAGGAGTGTCACTGCAGGCAAGGAGGCAGTTTGAAGATGTTCAAGGTGAGGCTGATTTGGGTTAGAGAAGTCTGTGAGAAACTACAAAGGATGTAGAAAGCATGGAGTGCTATTTGTCATTTGTGCTACGTGTTGGAAGGTGTATTGTGAGCCTTCTTCATGCTCTTATGTGTCAGCTGCTATTTTGCAGGACTAGGAAAGCTGCTCTCTGAGACCATAGCTCTGTGCTTTAAAAGAAGGTTAATAGCTCAGCCTTCTTTACCTGGGACTTCTGGGAAAGAGGATTAATTGAAATTATGACATCCACCATTTTGTAACATCTCATAGTCCAGCAACACTGAGTAATAAACAGGGACACAAAAGTTTGCTTGTGGGGAAAGTTGGGAAAAGGCAGAATTGGTTTGTTCATCATCCAATTAGCAATCAAAACATAATTTTTCCCAGAACAGAAGTTAATAAACTTGCTTAAAAAAGGTTTAATAAGCTGTGACTAGTTCATCAGATTGCTTCAACACTAGATATTGCTTTGCAGTTAGGGTTTGTTCCTTAACATAAATTCAATTAAGGGACATAATTTCCACATAACTCTTTGGCAGATACAGATTTCTGGCTGCTGCTTCTGTACACTTCTGTTACAGTCTGGCTTTAATTTTGTCCATCTAGAACTTGAACTACTGAACTGGTTACAGCTTTGTTGCACATATGCTAAGGGCACAACAAAGTAGGTTACTGCCAAAGAGGCACATCTGTACTGTACTGTTGGGTAAAATGGAGTCTTTAATTGTAAGGAAATGAGCCAGAAAAGTAGATGTGGAAAAACTGTCTCTGATTAGAAATTATTAACGTACAGCACATTCCTTCTAAAAATGATACACAGGTTTTTGCTGAACTGTTGGAAGTTTTGCTTGTTGGCACAGCTCTAGAAGTCAGCAGAATTAAAGCTGTGGCTATTTATTCTTCTCTGCTCTGGGATATTTCCTTCTGAAGATGACATGTATTTGAGCAGTGAGGCAGCTTCAAGGCAGCATGCCAGTGAGTAATGTGTGTGTGTGTGCATCTACATGAACAGCTTCTGTTCACTTTAAAGGCTGAAAATTGGTAAATTCCTGGTATGGTGCAAGTACCTGAGAAACAGATTTTTTTTTTCAAGTATCAGAAAGCTAGAAATATGTCATAACATAAAGATAAAATGTAAAAAGCTGGTATGAGAATATAAATTAAATTATTTTCTGGCAAAAGAGACACAGCTTATGTGATTTGCATCAAGAGCATGACCTCTTGGGAATATTTATCAGCCTCATGTGCCCTTTCAGGGAAATGGGACCATTAGTTAAACTTTATGATCCATTTGCCATAGGTATGTACAGCTGGTGCAGTACCTATTTTGGCTTTTAACATTATCAAGAAGTTATGAGAGAGCATCGAAAAGCTACACCATGGAAATTACAGATCTCCACTTTAGTCTGAATTATTTAAAAAGTAGCTATTTTCAGGGTGCTTTACTATACTGATGTGTTTAAACTGCCATTGGTTCTGATTCTGCAAGGGGAGCAAGAGACAGCTGTGAAGATGCTGGAGAGGTTTAGTTATCCAGCATGTATCCTATGAGGCTGCTTTAAGCTAATAGTTTTAACTCGGTGAAAGTTTAATCTGTTTATCCTGGGCTTTGGGCTTTAGTCCCCGTTAAACAGCCTGGAAAGACAAAACTAGCAGAGGGACTAGCAGGATTGTTGTGGCAGATGTGATTTCCCTTATAGTAGGCAGATTCCCTTTGGTCTTACTCTTCCCAGGTAGAAGCCAGAAGGATCCTTCTCTTGCTGGTGTAAAGCCAAAGGAGGTATTTAAGTATTGGATGTTCAGGAGTGTTTTCCAGGGATAAGATGAGCAGAGTTTGCCTTCAGTACTTGTGGTTTGATTTCTTTGTGGCTTTCTTTTTTTGATTTATTTTTTCTGATTTGGGTTTTTGTATTTTTGTTTTATTTGGTTGGGACTTTTTTGTGGAGGATGCTGTGAACAGAAAAAAGGTTTCCAAATTACAGTTGTTTTCCAAAGAACATATTCTTGATAACTACTTGCTACTTGTCCCTTTCAACCTACTTGTCCTGTCTCATTCAGTGATAGCCTTTCCTGGTGCCTAGTCTCCTCCACCAGTGATAGGTGGCTGGGATGAAGAAGTGTCTGCAGAGACCCAGCAGGATTCTTACCACATAAATATATACTTGGGCAGAGAGACACAGACCATAAGATGTGTTTACATCACACATACTTCTGTAATGAGCAGTCCCATCAACAGGTATTCCTTGTTTGGAGCTTGACCTTCACACACGTGGCAGCTTTAGGCTGCTGGGGCTTTGCCAGGTCTGGAGAAGCTGAGCTGATGCCTGTTACCCATTGGGTCTCTCTGCTTTTAGGATGTCGTGGTGGGCTGCTCTAGCTCAACACTGCAGAGGTTGTGGAGTGTCCCTCACTGGAGATATTCAGGAACAGTCAGGATGTAACCCTGTGCAATGTGCTCTAGGGACACCCTGCTTGAGGAAGGTTGGACCAGATACCCCACCTGTGGTCCCTTCCAGTCTTAACTATTCTGTGATTCTTACTCTGTATCTCAACTCTGGGAAGACTTTTCCAGAGCTAAGGATGTGGCTGTTTGTGAGCTCTGTCATATTAGAGTCAGGAAGATGTGCTTATGCAAGAGAAGGGAAGCAAGCTTCAAGCTGAGATGACTTAGATGATGACAACAGAGGCTCTTAATTAAGAGCTCCAGGTGTTATTACTGTGTTTTGCCCACATTAAACTTTTCTAGATTTTATAAGTTTAGGTAAATCAAACTTCTGGTCAAACAGTTAACATAGCCCAGATTTTTGAAGTTCTGAGCACAATGGTGAGAAGTGACACAAACAATGCTGTAACCTAATGAAAGACCGAAAGGTGCTGCAGATGTCTTGGCTAATAAGCGTGAAGCACTTGCTTGAAGCACTGTTGCTTTCATGGCTTTTGTTACCCTTTTCTTTGCAGGAATACTGGTTGGATTGCATGCTGATGCTCTTGGGATGTTTGTAAAACAGAGTTCTCATCTAGCTCTGGGGGCAAAATCTCTATTCCTGCCTTGAAAGATGTAAAAAACCTCATGGTAACTTCAGTCTTCTTTATGTTTATGAAATGCTGGACAAGTGTCAGGCCAAAAACAGACATAAAAGCAAATAATATTTCAATATGGGAAGAATGCAAATGAAAGCAACTAGTTTTAAGAAGCTTCCTGTTCAGTGAATGGCTCTGTGTATAAATACGTCAGACCTAGGTGATGTGTGAGAGTAGGTCATAAAGACAGCATTGAAGTAACAAACCAGTGGAATTTCCACTTAACATTAAAATCATCCCTGAAAGTCTCTATTAAGGAGAGTCATAAATTGAAGTTCTAAGAGATGGCATATAAAATATCCCTGAAACTAAAAATGATCATCAGTTTTATGTTTCCCTTTCACTTTATTATATCTATTTTAATAAACATGTGGGATAGATTATCAAAAGAGCAGCAGTTTTTTTATAAAGTCTTGAGGAAATAAATTGTGAGTATGAGCATATTATAAATTACACCCATTAAAAAGAAGCTGAAATTGATTCTGGGCTTTGCCTGTGTTTGGACTGCAGTGCTAGAATCATTTTGTGTTGATCTTGTTTTATATATGTATTGAACCTTTCTGCTAGGCATACCATGAAATGTTAGTATTTAATGCTTGAGTTTTCATTCAAATACTGCCAGAGCTTTTTGTCTACATGCATAAATAATATTAAAACCTTAGAGAGTTTTCAGAGTTCTCTCTCTTTACAAAAGACTGGGAAAAAATAGCTTTTGGTTTTTGAGGGAGGAAAGGAAGGGCTAACTTGAAAACATGCGGATTTCTGTGGGAATTTTTATGTTTCAATTTTAGATAGCAGTTTATATCTAAAAATTAATCAATTTTCTTTGAAAAGACTGATTTGAACTTGCATTTAAAACCTTTTATAAGTAGAATTTTCTGTGTAGAAGAGCAGGGAATTACCCAATGTACCATCTCCTCATAGAAAATCTCTGCAGTCACATTACATTTATTACAGGAAATTCTCATAGCCAAAAAGTTTTGACCAACTCAATGTAGTACTTTGTTTCCTTTTTGTTAAAATACAGTTAGTTTCAATAAGTGAAAGTATTTATTCAGTTCTTGGAAAATTTAGATATGCTGTTCTCCTTAATCACTTTGTTTTGTTACTTTTCTATCAATATGCACACTGTTTGAAGTGGATAAGGATGTATATTTGGTATGAGCCAAGACAAATATACTTCCAGTAGAGAAGTCACAAGTGATACATTATATGAATTCCCGTAAGACATTTACATTTGATCTTTTCAGTTAGTCATACTTTTGGGGGAATGCTTCCTTGTTTCTCTGAAACTCACAGTGGAAACCTTGAATACAGGAAGAGACTTCTCAGGTCTCTAAAACTCACATAAAATAGCTCTTTTAGGTGTAATTTTAATATCTTCTCAATGCAGCTGTAAATAAAGTTGGTCCCACTACCTTTTTAGCTTTTGCTGTATTAAAGACTTCATGTAGAACTCTGTATGTGAAGAAATCAAGTTCATGAAACCATAAAGGCTGGGAAATTATTTCTGTGGGGGAATATGCAATATATAATTTAGTTTCTTTTTTTTTTTTTTTTCTTTTTGCTTTCTTTCTGTTCACTATTGCATTGGCTGGTGTTGGTTTAGGAATGCCTTGAAGTGTAGCTGTTAAACTCCAGAGCTGACCTGGCCCTGGTGTGGGTGCAGCTATAAATGTCTGTCAGCAGAATTACATTGGCAGGGCATGCAGGTGGGCACACACAGCTTGCATGTATGTTGTACATGCATTTGCTCATATCCAAGACAGAATTTGTTTGATCTCAGGGCAACGTAGATTAAGTTAATTGTTCTTTGAAAACAAAAATAAATAGAGTCTTGATTACACCTGCACTGAAGTAGTCTTGGGGTTGATTCATTTGCTGAAATGCTTTACAGGAGGCTGCACCTGCAATTGGGGTTTTTCCTCAAGGTCTGTGTTCCCCACCCAGACCATAATGTCCCTGTCCAGTTGTCTGTGGCCAAGCCTCTGGTGGTGAGACAGTGATGGCCAGGCTGGTGGGGCCAACCTGCCCTCTGCTAGAGAGTGCCAGGAAGGGGAATCAACATGGAGCAGGAGGTGGGAGAGTAAAAGCCACCTTGTCTTGAAGCTGGCATGAATTTTCCCATTAATTTCCATGGAATTATGATATTTTTTAGCAAGCAATAATGACATAAATCACTGATGGGGAAAAAAGGATGCTGATACAGCTTTATCTTTCCCCAACACCTACTGTATTAATTCCCCTTTAAAATAGTGTGGACAGCTCTTTGGTCCTGACTGTGACTCCCCTGGCTGGCTTTCTGCTCTGAGCTGTCCATGGAGTCTCTGTTACCCTGGTGCTTTACTGTGCCCAGCAAACCTGGCTCCAGACTGCCTCCCTACCCTGCCAGGTCCCTCCTCCCTTTCCGCTCCTTCAAACACTGATGGGAAAAATCTTTGTAAAATGCATATGACAGCAGTTCAGTCTCCAACTTCAATCATTTTTTGCACATAATAATTGATTAAACAGTTGTTGTTTCTTTATTTACAGTTCTGTGCTGATCACCAAGGTTGAGTAGCTCTGCATAGTCGCATATGTGCTTAAGTTGTGGGTACTTGCATCAAATTAGAAAGTATCAAAATGTTTCTTCTACAAACCTCCCTGCTTTCCCTTAAATTCCAGGGTGACATATACTGTATCAACAGCTTTTCAAAGGATATTTCAGGTCTTCTTTCTTGTTCAGAGCTGAGCCCTGACCTCTTCAAGAGCAGAAACACACTAAAAATAATATTTTGGTGGAGCAGAAAGCGGTCACTGTTTGTGGAGACAACAAAACTATAGTTTCAGGTGGAGTCTGGTTTATGCAGTAGTTTAGTATTTTTTTTTTTTCCAAAAAGCTGCACCCAGCAGAGATTTGACCCCTTTCTATTTGAACACTTACGAACTTACTGTTTGTAAGTGCCCTCATGCCATCTCTATAGAACTGTCCATGCCTAGATGATTTTCCAGGAGAAATATGAGTTTGTAATTGCCTTGGTGCCATTGCAGTATATAGTGCCAGACCGTGGCGGTCATCAGAGGTGTTCTGGGTTTGCAGAGTACACCAAGCCCAAATTCTCTGCGTGGCTTGCCCCTAACCCAACAACACAATGCCTCTCTCCCCACTGGGTTTTCTGGGTATCACTTGCCTTCTTTTTGACTTCTGACTGCATCATTTAGGATGCAAGGCAACACCAGAAAAAAATTTATATTTATCGGCCTGATTATGCAGGAAAACCTGCCGTTGCAGCTGAACAAGTAATTGCATAATCAAACCCTTGACTTGCTGACTTTTTCCAGGCTGCTGCGTTGTGTGTCTGAACGCTGGCAGAGCCCTGCTGGGATGGGCAGTGCTTCCAGGAAGGCTCCATCAGCTGCTGATGGCTACCTGGCTAACAGCCAGACCTGATGGTTTTCCTTGTCTCTAAAGAGCTGCAAATTTGTGACCACAGTTGAAGAGTGATTGAAGAGTGACAGAATTGGTATCATCACAAGAAAGTTGAAGCTGCAAGTCTGTATTTGTGCCTGAAGTCTCAGGGGAATTTGGGTTAGCTCAGAAGCCCTGAGGTCTCCAGGCCTGGAATAAAACATGATTACCTTGTGGGTTTTTTTTCTTTTAAATATAGGCAACATTGGAAAACATGGAGATTTGAAGCTAAGCTGTAATGTTAGAACTGTTATCATAGCTTTGGAGGGTGCTACAAAGAAACCTTAGAGTATTACATGAAGAATACCCAGTTAAAACATAGTAACTGATTCTGGAAAGTCAAGTGAGACACAGGTCTGCAATAATAATGCCATGTATTTTGAATGTTATTTCCTTTATAAATGAATAACAAAAATTAAATCTGATTCAATGGCACTCCAGCTGCAATGCCCCTGGCATTGACTCCTCTGGGGATCAGTTCTGGTGGGAGGACCACAGTGGTACAGTTTGAGCCCTCTGAAAAGCCCTGCTGAAGGACATCTGTGTGTGAGCCACAGTGGTCAAGGAGGCTGGAGAAAAGAGGGCCTATCAGGCTGCTTGCTCTGGGGATGGGAGTGGTTTACAGAGTCAAAGAATTGTTCAGGTTAGAAAATTGATTGAGTCCAACTGTTAGCCCAGTGATGCCAAATTCACCACTAAATCATCCCAACATTTCACATCCACACATCTTTGAATATATTCAGGGATGGTGACCCCACCACTTACCTGGGCAGCCTGTTCCAGTGCTTGATAACCCCCTTTCTGTGAAGAAAATTTCTGTACTATCCAATCTAAACTTTTCCTGGCACAACCTCAAGCCATCTCTTCTTGTCCTATTACTTGGGATAAGAGATTGGCCCCCATCTTGCTACAAACTCCTTTTAAGGAGTTGTAGAGAGAAATAAGATTTCCCTTGAACTTCCTTTACTCCAGGCTAAGTCCCCCCTGCTCCCTCAGTCACTCATCATAAGATTCCTGCTCCAGACCCTTTCCCAGCTCCTTTGCCTTTCTTTGGACATGCTTCTGTCCCAGAACCACCTTCCACCATGGCCCTGTTTAGTATAGTAGGTGGGCTTATTATAGTAGGTAGTGAGGGGGATGGAGCCTGGGGGGCACTGTCAGCCCCCCTCAGACCAGCTTTCCTTCCAGCTGCCTTGTGCTGTGGCTGGATCCATGGTTTCTATGCACAGGTACTTCCTGAAAGTAAGGGGGGCCCTACAAATAAAAATACTCCACTCTGTAGGCTGAAGCAGGGTGGGCAGGCAGCAAGGCCAGGCAGAATGCCCCGACCTGCTCTGCAGTGTGTGTGTAGGCTGAGGTTTAGTGTGTATGGATTCCTCTGTCCACATCCTCATTCTGTAATTACATAGATGAGGGTGACCTTTGCATATATAATGTCTTTCATGCTGATTTCATTAAGGCTTAGTTTGGGTAAAGCTATGCAAGAAGAGCCATGACTTTGTTTTCTTTCTCCTGTGGGCACGTGAGTGTCGATTGTACTATACAAAGCTGCTTGCTGTTGAGCCTGTCCCCCTTCAAGGTGAGGAGAAAAAGTGCTCGTGTTTTTATTATCATTCCTTCCTAAGCTGCACCAAAACAAACAAATGGTGGTGATTGCCAAGGAGAGAAGCAGCATTTACAGATCATGGCTTTTTCTGCTAGGAAACACATAGCAGTGTTTAACTTCTTTTTAAAAAGCGGCAATGTTGAATATACAAATTAAAATCCAATTTACACAGTTGAGATTTCCGTGAGCACTTCACACAAGTATTCTCGAAGTTCAGTGCTTGAAATGATGACATTTGCTAGGAACAGTCTTTGGGGAAATGGGACAAGCCTTGTGTTTGTACCCTTCCCCCTTTGACGCCAGCCTGTGTCAGCCAGAGCTGCAGCCAGCTCTGAACAGATCAGCCTTTGTGTCCCCAGCACAAGCATCCCTCTTCTTTCTGAGGGAACGGGCAAAATGGGTTCTGACCAGCACAACCAGCTGTCTGCGGCTTGTTGGACAGCAGAAGAGAGACAAGTGGCTCCTCTGTGTCCCTGTGAAAATGCTGCTAACAGAGGGAACTGTCGAGCAGGCAGTGAAACAGCTTAAGTCTTTAGAAGCCAAAGTTTAATATCGGCTCTGAGGTACTTCAGCTGTGTCACAAGACTCCCCAGCTTGCTCTGCACAAGTTTTCTGCTCTGGTTGGAGGCTTGGAGTTGCCTCACTGCCCTAGTGCTCTGAGTGGTGAAGAGGTGCATTAGTGCCCAGCAAAGCCACTGCTGGTTGTTTCTTTCCTTGGCAACTTACATCTACAAGTGTTTAGTGGGAATGCCTCTTGTGGGAGCAATTTAAAACTTACAAGAGCCTACCATTGTTACTTCAGAAGATGTGCGCTTGTGAAATTTTGGAGGAGATCTGGAATTATGTAAAAAGTCTAATTCTGCTCTTTTCATTTATATGATGCCTTACACTGATACTATTCAAGTGCTTGGTATTTTTACTTTTTTTAAGTAAACTCAGACTTGAGTTACTTCCCCTGGCCCAAGACTTATTCACCATTCTTCCTGAGTTTGGTGTAACTTGCAGCACATTTTGCCATCAGCAGCAGAGAGGTGGGATGTCTGGGATTGTAGTTCCAGCTTTGCCACTGTCATTTGCGTGGCTCCTTTGACTTTATCTCAATAATGCATCAGAGGAAGTGTAGGAAGAGGAAGGTGCTTAATAGCCATGGCTATCCAGAGCACTGCTCAAATGCTGCACAGGTTGGGATCCCTGCTGGCTGTCCTTGCCACTCAATCTGGCACTTTGTAAGCTGCTGAGGTTGGTGAGGCTGAACCTCTGTAGCCAAGTGTGGAGTGCTCCCATCACCAGGGCAAATGCTTTTCACACCCTACCTGTCATGCAGGGAGCGTGGTCTGATTTCTGTGCACACTAGTTGTGCTCCAGTTCCTTCTAATACAGTTAATGATGTGAAGCCAAGCCTGGGTGTGGGCAGCCATGAAGCTGGATCCTACAGAAAATGTGTACATCACCTCCAAATGCCTGTCTCTTTATTTACAGCAGTGGTGATGGACTATGAGGGGTGGGCCCAAGCATTTGGCTCCCAGGGTAGGCAGTATTATTAATGTCCAGTAACACTAATTAAAGACTGAGTGCTGAAAAAGCTTTGTGCTGGAGCCAAAGCCCATTCTTTGTTCCTCTAGCTCCCTTGTGCTGATCCTTCTGTGCTTCTCTGTGGTGCTGGGCTGGGCTTCAGCAAATAAAGCCAAGTGAAACCTGTCTTTTTAGGCCTGGTGTGGCATGTTTGCTTTTGGGGCATGGTTTATCTTGTTCATGCTGTAGAGGTAACAACAGATCTTGGTGTCTTGGTGTGTGGGGTCTTGCTATGGTCTTCCCTCTGGGGCAGAGGATCACTGAGCCAGCAGTGTGAAGCTGCAGAGTGGCTGGGATGCTGTCCTCATGCACTGATGTTTTTATGTCCTGTGGGGCAGGAGGGAAAATGCCCCACCAATACTGTCCCTGTACCACAGCTGGCCAAGAAGTCTGTCTGGTGGAAAGCCTCTGTCCTTTTTGGGCAGCCAGACTGCAGCCCAGGCTTCTGGTAGACTTTAATTTGAAGGGTAATGTCTGGAATACAGCATTTGTTAAGTAGTTGCTTTAGGCTTTTGGTTGAAAGGATAAATCATTCTCCGTTTTTCCTCTTTTTTATTATCCCCTTTATTTATAAAGTATTTTATAAATAAGTTGTTTGTATCTTTGGGTGTTGCCTTTACACTGTCATTTTTTTACTCATTGTGTAGTGACCTTTGTGACCCCCAAAGTCTTAATTTCTAATTTTGAGTATTAGAGGTAATAGGCAGAGAAAGATGCTTGTGATTTTGGTTTTGTTTTCCCCCTTCTCAGGTGTGTTCAGACCTTTAGAAAGGATTCTTCTTACTGTAGACATTTAGGCTATGCTGGGCATCTCTTCTCTCAGGATCAGCAGCAGAGAGAAACAGACTGAGTGATTTTTGGGAGGTGCCACTCCCCTTCCTCACTTACTATGGGGATACTAGCTTGGCATCCAGTTAGACATCTTAGGTAATTAAAGCTATGTGGCATATATTCCCTCCCTTATACTGTTTTTCAAGTTTTTCCTTTACACCCAAGGACAATTCTGTATGTCTCCATTCTCATTCAGTTTCATGGTTCTCCAGAACTGGAATTTTGTGTCAGGCAGGATATAGTCCAAAGAGCAGAAAGTGCTATATATCTTTGTTACAATAATAATACAAAACCCATGTATACTGTTTGAGAATATTAGCATGTAATAGTGTTGTGTGTTGGCCTTGGCAAGAGACTTCCATGAGCAAAGCCCATCCCTGTGCTGCACTGCATCTCTTTGAGATTGCTGTGAATTGTGTGATTATTTAAATTTACACGGGTTAAATGTGTGCTCCAGAAAAGATGTCATCTCAAATGCTCCCTTTGTCCATGATGGAGCTTACAGAGGAGACTGGAAAGCAGTTGTGTCTGCAGAAAGGAGTCGTGGACTGCAGCACAAGGCAGAAATGCTGAGGCTGGAGGAAGAATCCAGCGAGATGGTTTTGTCACTGAAACCAATGCGTTGTGAAACTGCAGCTGAGCTGATCAGAATTTCCTGCCATCCTCCTGGCCTTGGCAGCTCATTCCTGCTCCTTCACCTGAGCTCTGCCAGCTGCTTCCCTGTGGCCATGCTGTGTTCCAGGTCCTCAGGTCGGCTCTCTGGGTGGCAGCAAGGCCATGAGAAGCTCAAGTCATTGGAGGTCCCTTTTGTGAGACAGCTCATATTTAAGATCCATGAAAAGCCATTGTGAAACTGAACCCATCATGCTGAGGCTTGTCTTGTTACTGACAACATGCAGTGGATGAAATCTGGCCCTGCTGAAACCAACTTCAAACACTCATTGATGGAGTAGGGCCAGAATCTCTCTTAGTGTTGCAAGTTGTGCCACAATTGAGAAAAAAAGACACCTTTTCTCCTTTTTTTTTTTTTTAAGCACTAGACTTATGAGTGATAATCTTGAATTTTCAGTGTTAATTCTGTCACCTGCAAGTTAAAGTGTGCTTCTCACCTGCTTTGTATTCTGCATATCCCAGCTTTTATATAACCTTGAGGTGTTGTTTAAAGGATGGATATAAATCTTTTATACAGAATGTCTCCTGGATTGTGTGGGGGAGTGGGAAATTCTGCAAAAGGTAAAAGTACCTATGCTGTGGACAAAGGCTGGGTATCAACTTGGCAGAAAGAGCAATGGCGTTACAGCTGAAGTGAGGAGCAAGATCTAGAAAATGAGATACTCCCCAAGATTTTCAATGGGCAAGAAGAGATAGAACTGAGCCTTGTGCCAAGGAGCAACGTACAGATTCAACTGAGCCTCTGGAGCTGGGCATGTTTGTCTTGGTTTGCATCAACACAGGGAGCGAGACTGAAGTGCAGCAGCTTTGCTTGTATACACCTTGCTTAGAGAAAAAATACATCTTATTCATGAGTGGGTTTCTGTGCCAGCAGTGCCCTAGTTCCATCTTTTCGCTAGCCATACGCAGACATGTCTGAAAAACTTCGAATTCACTGTGTTCCTGGGCATGCTAAATTTGGTCCACATTTTGCAGCTGGCCACACTTTAAGTGTGGGAATCCTGTGATTTTTTTTTTTAGTGTTTTCATGGATCTCAGTTCTGGATGACTTGTCCTGTGCTATACCCAGCCAAGCTGAATTTACTGTGCCTGGAGGCCATTTAAATACATTGACTTTTCTACCCATTTCAGAGCTGCTTGTTTTTTGAGGTCTACAGCCTTTCCAAATGCTCTAGTTTATGTAAGATTTTTTTTACAATACTATTTCCTTCTGTATTCTGTCCCTGTTGTATTAGTAACAAATTTGATTTTTAAAACTTGTTGCTTGTCACTTCTGTTGTTTCTGCCTTCTTGTTTCTGAGTTTTGGTAACTACAGCCTGAATGTTCTGGTTCTTTGCACCTTCACCAGTAGTTTATTCCACTGCATGCTCTTCATACTAAATGAATCTGGCAACACTATCCAGAATACCAGGTTTGAATATTTAAAGACTTTCTTTCTTGAAAAAATATTTTTTAAAAACAAATAAAATAAATCAGGAAACACCACCAGATTTGTAAGAAGCTTATCTTTAGTAGCTAAATTAGAAAATTGTGAAGGTTTCAAAGATCTGCAAGAAAACCCCCACAAAACATAAAAAACGCCAAAACAAAACAACAACAACAAAAGCAACAAACCAAACAAAAAAAAAAAAAAAAAAAAAACAGAAAAAAAATGGGATTAGTAGGTTTGGAAAGCTCTGAAATGATCTTGAGAACTTGACTCACTTCTTGCAAAAGGTGGTGACCCTTAGTCAGCAAGACTGACTGCCTCATGCCTGCAGGATAGCTTTGCATTTCCTATTCAGACAACAACTTATTTATTTCTTATTTCTTTCTGTTACAACTTATTTCTTAGCACAAGGCTTCTTTCCAGGTCCTTGGCATGGCCCTTCCAGAAGATTGAGTGCTGCAATCTGGAAATACAATTTTGCATGATCCAACAACTTTAGTGTATTGATCTGGTGGGAGTTAATACATGTGTGAGAACTTGGGGTGTTGGTTGCATTGCACTTAAAACTTCTCAAATGGTTGTCACTGGAGCACTGATCTCCTTCCACCCCCAGCTGTGTTTTCCTTACTCTTCTTTGCATGGTTCAGGCTTTTATCTGAGTTTCTAAGGGCCTGGCTCAGAGACTTAAACCAGCAATAGTCTGGGGCTGCAGACCTGAACTGTCCCTTGTGTGGTGCTTTTGCAATCAGGCAGGGAGTTGGTTCACACAGCTGAACATGAGGAGTGTTTGTGTTATTTCATCAACAGGGTGAAATTATTCCCTACCTGAATATCTTTCCTGTTTCCCTCACTGTCTTTGGTTTTGCTATAGTTTTTCACCCAGGGTATTGTCTTCAGCCCAGCAGAGAGAGTGGCAAACTGCAGTTTGTGGATAGGACCAAGAATTTGGCATGGCACTTCTTGAACCTGCTGGAGAAATCACTATTGCATGCTGACTGGTTTCAGTTTTCAGGAGAGCATGCTTTTTGAGCAGTTGCTAAATGCAGTGCTTTTGGAGGCAGCAGCCTTCTTTACATCCTTATACATTGTTCTTATTTGATGGGTTTTTTATTTGCCCTTAACTGATGTGTTTTAGCCTAATATCAGTGTATCTGAAAGTTTCAAATTCTGTGACAGTATGTGAAAAGAACCATTGTGTCTGAAACAGTGATTATCTCCTTTTATGGAGGGGTTTTTGAATTAATCAACATGACTAAAAAACACTAGAATGCAGAGGCCATGGAAACCCCTTGCTGTAAATAGGCCAGATGACATTTCTCCAAACTCACAGTTTGGGCATACAGACTGCAATACTTCACCTGTCCCTCTTCACACTGTTTTATATTGGGTTTTGAGAAATATGCACAAAAGCTTACCCCTTGGAAAAGGACTGAACTACATCAGCCTTATACTGAGGTTTGTGTCAGACAGTGAAGGCCAGAGATCAACATGCCTACATGAGTTCCTGGGTTCAGATTACCTTTCAGATGTCCATAAACAGTTTTAGGTCTAGTGCCCACAAGTACACAGTGGAGGCAGACAGAAAACCTTCAGGGACTTTTGGCTGTAGGGTAGATGAGTAAGTGGCACTGTGTCAGTTTATCTTAACAATTGATATGGTACAATCACCTAGTTTTCCCCTCATTTCCTTGTCTTCTCCTCCTCTCCTGGGTCACTGCTGTGAGCTGCCAGTGTCCCTTTTGTTCAGAGCTGCTGTGGGGTGGTGGCAGTGACACATGGCACAGGGTGAAGGTAGAGGACCAGACTATATAGCTCTGCTTGATGCACCCACAATGTTTTTCTTTCCTTTTCTGTTCTTCTGTATATGAACATCAAATCTTACACACTACATCTCTGCATGTATTCCTGTAGTTGTTCTTGCTCTTTCAAACTCTTTTACATGGCTCTGCAAGTTATTTTTTCTAGACCTCACAAGGTCTCTCTTTCTCATCTCTCCTTCTCCCTTTACCTTTTTCTTTCTTTTATTTTTCCCTTTATGCTACCACCAAGGTGTCTAAGCAGCAATTTTCAATAAAAATATTTGTATCTTTGCTTTCCTGAAGTTGCAACCTTCCTGTGGCTTGGATTGATGGAGGTCTCTGCCCTTTCCTGGAGGGGGTAAACACATGTCCCAGCTTTAGTGGAGGCAAACCCAGGCCTAGCTGCACATTTCTCACCTCCGTGGAGAGAATAAAGCTATTGAAAGTTCAGTGGTTCAGAGCCTGTCAGTTTTGCACAGGACAGAGGAGGTAGGAGGATTTGGTATCATTCTTGCAAAAACACAGGCAGCAGCAGGTGCAAGATGTGAGGTTGGCCCAAATTTTTTTACTTCATATTGAAATTAAGCATTCTGAATCTGGAAAGGAGCTAAAACATTAGTCTGCCTTAGGTTATTTTGGCTATAGTGTGAGCCCTCTTTATGCCAGTAGTGGTCCTTGAGGAGCAGGATGGACATCAGGTAGTATGGTTTCATGTGCTGTAGCCATTTGAACATTTTAAATTTGGGGTGAACAAACTTAGCTAATAAATGCTAAGAAATACTAATAAATGTTCTCAATATTGAAGTCTTTGTAAGTACTGATGTTTACTTCTGCTGATAAGGCTACAAATCTCTTGAAATGGAGGTGCCAAGTAGAGAGCTGGTAAATGCATCCTTCATATAAAGAAGTATTTCTGTGAAAGTAAAAAGCACATCTAGAAATCCAATAAAAATTAGAGATGAAAAGTCATCTGTCATCTAATCCCAAGGACCTGCCACAGCAGCAGCCCTCACTTCACTTCAGGATTCCTGATGAGGTACCTGGAAAATCCCATTCTTAATTTCCATGACAGAAGACTACTGAGTTTCACATATATTTCAAATTCACACATAAGAATAGATAAATGGAGATTTTTGCCATCTATTAAAGTTTCAAAGGAAGTAGTTATGTTTAGTTAATCAGCTTTGCTGTTGGAATATCTACAATCCATCCTTTACTGGCATGTAGATTTAGTAAAGAATCCATTACAGAAATGATAGCCCAGGGGGAGTGTGTCTGTCCTGTAAACCCTTTTAGCTGATAGGAATTATGAATGTATGTGAAATGTCAGCTTTGTTCAAATGCAGGAATGAAGAATGCTTTTGTAATTTTTGTTAATGTGCCTTTTTTTTTTAATCTGGTTCTTGATCAGAGGTTTTGGCTTTACAAACCAAAGCAGTAAAGAGAGTGAAGAAGAAGTAGTGTAGGAAACAAAGAGGAACCAAAGCATTTGAAAACCTTTGCAAAATGTTCAAGGCTTGGAGAATTTGGCAGGGGAGGGCGTGTGGTCAGCTTAGCACACTGTTGTCTTCATGTGGTCTGTCTGCACCCGAGGTATAGAACACAGAGTATTCTATGAAGTGAACCTTCATCCGTGTCAACAAGGAGCCCAGCAAGTCTCTGTTTGCCTTTTTTCTCTCTTTTGTGACTTCTGGGTCACCATTCCTTGTGTGTTTTTTTTCTGATTCCCACTCCTGCGTGTCACACGGTGGAGCGTCCTCAGTGCTGCAAGCCCTCGTCACCTCTTCCACGCTCAGATGGGATTCCACAGCCACTGGGGCATGGCAAAGCTGCTTGCACAAAGGCACTCGAGCTCTTGGCTTTGGTTTTTTACTCAGAAGTTGAACTGCTTCAAACACCTGCTATTTTGGCCTACAATTTAAGTTATTAATCTTCTTGCTATTTCTGTTCTTTGTTTGCTTCACAGTAAATACGTACATATGTCTACCTTTCACAAACCTACAGAAAGTGCAATTTCCAGTCTGAGTTTAAGGATTGGGTCTTTTACAGGCTGGCTAAGAAAACTGTCATCTTATTCAAAGCAATAGTCTTTTTCTTCCACCAAATGTCTCAGCTGCTGAGAAATATGGGGAGAATGCCTCTATTAAAACAGCATATGACAAAGTCAGTATTAATTGAAGACTTGAAGTTGTGCATACAGGTGTTTGTGCATTTCTGTGCATAGTTTAATGTCTTTGAAGCTGAGCAACAGAAATTTTCCCACTTGTCCAATTTTAATGGGACTAAACCGCATTGGGGAGAACGAATAATGAGAAATGAAAGCAAGAAATAAAGTCTGCAGAAGTTGTTATGGCAAAGCCTTGCATCTACTGTGTTTTTAATAATGAAACTATTCTTTCTTAAATGGCAAGGGAACAAATACTATGGTTCATTTCTGCGGGATCTTTAAATATGGTTAGCGTTAATGTACTTTCTTTGCTATAAGAATGATTTTTTTATTGCATCATTAGCAGATCAATTTCATTCCTTTGAATGTGCTATGTCTGTAGGAGATTAAAAATGAAAGAGACCACATGTGTTTTCTTGATTCTCAATCACATATTGGAACCTAATCTAAAGCCTTCTTAAGTTGCTAAGTAGAAAGGAATCTTTGCATTGACTTCAGGTTTCTTTGGACAAGTCTTCAGAAGAAAAAATAATTTGGACAATTTCATTCTTGTTACAAACATGCAAATATAAGTACTATAGAAACTGGATTTGTGCCTACACATTTAAACAAAATTGATTGTTGTTTGGATGATTAGGTGACGAATAAGATTTTTTATGTATAAAATATATATGTTCATCAGGTAGGCACCTTTGCTGGTAAATAGGATTTGGTGCATTTTTTTTTTTTTTTGTGGCTGCCTAATAGACTGTTGGAATGGGACACCACATTTCCTTGGCAGGTTCAGTGCTCTAAACTTTAACTGAAAGACCTAGTGAGACTGTTCCCTTATTTGTGCGGCTTTTAAGACTGAAGCAAGTTTTGAACAGTTGCAAACTTCCTCTATTTTTTCAAGAGAATGTTGTTTGAAAGTAGCCCAACTTTATGTGGGACTACTAAGGGTATTGGTATTTCAATCACTATTATGGTGGCCTGGAGAATACTACTAGCAGGGCCAAATTGATTGATTTTGTCAGTATTTTTTTACTGCTTGAAGTAACAGAGGCTTATTTAGAGCTGTAGGGGAACTAAGAGAAAAATGTTCTGCCTTGCAATAGTTTCCAATGCTTCTGGGAGATGCAAAGTGTTTTGTTGACCCCCCCAGCAGACAGACCAGGGATGTCTTTTGTCTTGATCTTGTTATTGTGAAGGTATGAGATTACCTCTGAGAGGAGGAGAGCTAGAGAGAAAATTAGTCTTGGGGCTTACTCAGAGTCATTTATATTTGTCAGTGCAGTGTTGCCTGGGGGATTTTTTTGCACTTGTTAAAAATAAAGACAAACCTCAGGGGGATGGGGAGTCTGGACAGTATCTGATCAGGGTGTGGGAATAGCGTGGGCATTTGACTCCTTGCAACATCCTGTTTCCCCAAGTTATCACAGCAAGTCTTTCTCTTTTTCCAGCCAGGCTTCATGAGTCCCTCCTCTCACCCTGCCCTCCCATCTTTAACTCGTTTTCTTCCTGCCTTGGTGGGGAAGGAAGAGGACTTAACTGCTGTGTGCAAGGATGTTTTTGCTGCTGTTCCTAGTGGAGCTGGATGATGGAGGTTGAGGAACTTTCCTGGTGTGAATTCAGAAAACGGTAGCTGGGTCAGACCACTACCAAAGAGTTTTTGGGAGAAAAGAGACCTCCTGCAACTTTTTTGGCTGTTGGAATCACATCTTTCTACAGGGACAGAGCTGGTGAGCATCCCTGGAGTGCCTCTGAGTGAAGGCTTCACCCCTGGCCCAGGATGGGGTGGTGAGCACACCTCCAGCTGCTGGAATGCTCTCTCAAGGGTTTGTATTGGCAATGTGTAGGAAGCACACAGGGCTGCTGCTCACAAACAAGGTGCTGTCCAAAGCTGTGGTGAAGACATGCCCATGCCACAGCTCCCTCTGGGCTGAACCACCCTTAGATATGTAGCTTTGATCCTGTGAGCGTGCATGAGCACCTGTACAGGTATGGCTGGATGCCTGCCACCCCAGGATTCTTTATTATAGGGGCCAGTAACCTGGTATTTGGGGGAGTCATGGTTTAATACCAGCCAACAACTCATCCCCACATAGTGCTCACTCATCCCTATGGGATGGGGGAGAGAATCACAAGAGTAAAAGTGAGTAAACTCATGGGCTCAGGACAGTTTAATAGGTAAAGAAAAAGCCACACATGCAAAGAAAGCAAAACAAAACAAGGAATTAATTCCCCACTTCTCATGGATAGATAGGTGTTCTTCCATCCTAAGGAAAGCAGGTCTCCATCATGCAGTGTGGTGACTTGGGAAGACAGATGCCATCACTCTGAATGTCTCCCTGCTCCTTCTCCTCCCAGCTGTGCATACTGGGTGTGTTGCTACATGGTACAAAATGTCCCTTGGTTTGGTTGGGGTCAGCTGTCCTGGCTGTGTCCCCTGCCAACTCCTTGTGCACCCCCAGCCTCCTCACTGGTGGGGAGGTGTGAGGGGCAGAAAAGGCCTTGACACTGTGTAAGCACTGCTCAACGATGACAAAAACATCTCCGTGTCATCAACAATGTTTTCAGCAAAAACCTAACACACAGCCCTCACAGCTCTTCTGGAGAAAATTGACTCTATCTCAGCCAAAACCACCATGGTGGGGAATGTATAAAAATCTGCCTGAGCTTGAGGTGAGCTGTTCCTTCCCTTCATATCCTCTTCTGCTCTGGATTGCTGGATCCAGGCATTTGTGCTCCAGCCCCTGCATATCATAGCCACCACTGGTGTAACCCTCATGAATTTGTTTGAAGTTTTTTTTAAGCTCTGGAATACCCAAAGCTATGCCTGCAGTATCTTGCAGCAAGCAAATGTAGAAGAAGAAATACTTTTCTTTTAAGCTGTCTAGCTGATAATTTCACAGCATGATCATTAGTTCTCTGTCAGGAAAAAATGATGAATAGTTGTTGTTTTCTCTGTTATTTCTATCATCAAACACATTTTTGAACATGTTCTGATATCCTCAGTCGACTGATATGTCTGGAAGCTGGCACTTACAGCCATCCTTTTAACCCTCACTGCCTTTTCTTGTTTTTCTAAATCCTTTTTGAGATGGGATGACCAGCAGAGAAGGCTATGTTGATGTGAGTGTATTGTCAATGTATTTCTCTTTCTTGCAGTCCTCCATTCTGATGTTCCCTGAGCCTTTTCCACTGTCGCCTTTAGATTTCTTCACTGATTTGTAATAGCCAATGTTAATCTCATCAGTAATACCCTATGGGAATATCCTGATGACTGTCCAGATTGGCTTAAAGTAACCTTGGAGCACTTCTTGTCTGGCAGAGGACTGGGAGACAGAGAGAATCTCCACAAAGAACTGAAACCCCCGAGTCCCCAGCAGAGTGAAAGCAGAGGGATTAAGGTTGATGAGTGAACTTAACTGTCTTGTGAAGAATTGCTGCCAGCTCTGCTTGAGAGACAGGCTACAAAAAATACATTTTGTCACTTCAACCCTGGAATAACTTCGATGGCCATGGCATAAGGCACATGGGGAGGTTTTATGAGTTCTCTGTGACTCCCTGATGTACTTCAAGTGTCAGTGATTCCCCAGCTCAGCCCTTTTGCCTCCTTAAACCGTGACATGGACCCTTTCCCTGGTGACATGGCAACACATTTGTCCTTCAGCTGTATTTGAACACCTAAATTACACCAAGAAGGAACTGCTCTTTGATTCATTGAGTTGCACAGCACAATTCCACCTTCCGGGTCTGGATTTCTTGGGGAACGTGGATGGAGTTAGGTCTGGGGTGAGGTGAAGTCCTTCAGCAGACAAATGAAAGCCTCTGAGCTGGAGGCCAGGTTGTGAGGGCTGCTGCCTGCTTTACCTTGCAGCTGATTTCCAGCTACAGCCCCAAGTCCAGTGGCTTTAAGGGTGTTTGTTTCAAACCTAAAATAACTTAAGTTTTTAAATTAATCAGTTAATCAAACTGGAGGGAGTTGAAGGGGAGAAGCAGGACAGCCTCTATGGAGGCCCAGGTAAAAATGGTGTTTAATTGGAATGGGAGTTTTTTTTCTCTCTGGTCCCAAAAGTCATCCAAGCCAAGAGTAATATTACAAATAATTTATTTTAATAATTAGAGTATTTATGCTGGATCTGTTTACTTGATGACAAAGAGAAATGCACCGTGTTACAGTATATAGCTGCATGACAATATATTTTGATAATTTAATGTTAGATAACTTTATTTAAAGAAAGTTATAAATTTAACTTCATAAAAAAAGGATAAAAAAATGTTACATTTATTTAAATCAAGGCTTCCCACTGCCTTTATTGCACCAGCCCACCTCTTCCCATCTTTTCAGCCAGCTGAGTGTAATAATCTTTAAGCTTGTGAGCAAACTGTACTGCTTATTTATTTGCAAGCTCTCACTGGTCTGTACTGATTTGTTTTGTAACATCTCTTAATTAATGAGTAAACCCTTTGGAGAGTCTCACTAGCTTATCCATTGACAAATCTGGACCCTGTTTGAACAGCACAGCCTGCCCTGGTTGGGTTATGGTGCTTGGTGAAATTTAGGGTGTCAGCATCCAAATATAGGGAGAAATGTCCCTTCTTCAGAGTGCCCATAGTCTAAATAAACAATACCAATGAGCAGAGGGGGAAGGAGAACTGAACCAGTATATGTTAACCTGCTGTGTGATAGCTCCACAGATTTTATTTTTTATTTTTAAATCCTCATTTTATGGCTTTACCCTTGAAGTAACAGACATGGGGAGTCCATGTAGCAGTGGGTGCTCCAGCTGCAGCTTTTTCTGGAGCAGGTAAGGCCACTGATGGTGCAGTGCCTGCCAGCTGTGAGGCAGTCACCCTTCTCTTTAGCCTGATGCATGCAGCCCATCTCTGCTTGCAGTGCCTCTTCTTTCAGGAGAACCAGAAACTTCTTTTTCTGTTCAAGGCATGTGAGTTTATTACTGGGCAGATTGAATGCCAGTGAATCTCTGGTTTATTTTTTTCTTCCCCCTTTTCACTTTCTAGTGATTTCAAAGTAATGGTTTGAAAATTGCATCTCCTTAGAACAGCCCTTTTCCTTGTAGCAATGCTATTGAGAAAAACTTGAAAATAAGCACTCCAATCCTTGCTCCCAGAGTTTCTGCACTTGCAGCAGGTAAATATACTCTTTAGATGCATCTTAGACACTCTGTAAAGCAAAACTCACAGTTCATTCCACTTACATTTCTGTCTATACTAATCCATCTAATATTGCTTTTATTCACAACTGGCAATCAGTTTTTTCTTCATGGGAGTTCTACTGTGCTGGTGCTCATAGCTGTTTTGGGAGGGTCTGTCAAAATAAAGGTATTTGGGTGTTCTGTGCATGGTGCATTTCCTCAGCCTCATTCCCAGAAGTCTTTTGAGGATACATGCAAAGCCTGGTTGAGCAGAGGACTTGAACTAGAAGGTTCTTGAGTGTCTGTGCTGGCAAACAGTGATGATTTGGCTGTCTAAGAAGAGGAAGACTTTCACCCCAAAAACATTCACCCTGTACTGATGTGGTCTTCAGATTTTTCTTTAGTGTACTGCAGACTTCTTGTTCCCTAACCTAGATGTATTCCTGTTCAGTTCCTGGTGCATCAGCAGCCTTGATAGCATTTGGTGGTTTGTTCATGAAATTGAGAACACAAAACTAAGACCTTACACTGCTGTTTGAAATTCAGTTCACGTCAGTAGTGATTGAATCCTGTTATCTGATGGTTGTTCAGTGACCTTTGCAAATTAATAGCTTGTTTGCTCTCCTTGTAGTTCTCAGTAGATAAATACTCATGTTACAGGACAAGCTCATTGATGATACTTTTCTGATTTGTCTTGGGGTTTGGGGTTTCTCTTTCTTCTCCCTGAAGGATTTCTTCTCTTTTGCACTTCTAGAGAGAAATGATTGAATCCAATTTTAGGAATGGCTTCTCTGTGTGTGCTGAGCCATAGCGAGGGCTTGCTGAAGTGCTGGTTACATTACTAGGGAGAAGTGGGTATGTAATAAGGATGTGAAAGCTAATGCAAAAATATCATCCTGCTGAGCACAGGAGGGATGTGGGACAGTACCAAAACTCAAGTCATAGACCAAGAAGTGCTTAAAGTTCTGGTCAAATATGCTGTGCTGGTTTAGAGGCAGTTGTAGACTGTGTCACACATTGGGATTTTTTTGTTTCTTGGGTTTTTTTGGAGATGACTGCACTGTGGGTTTGAATCTCATGCCTTTTGTCCTGCCAGTTGCAGATGTGCTGCTTTTTTTCCTGTCTTTTGAATCCAAGAGGCAACCAGATATTGAGTTTTTTTCCCAGTCCTGTTTGCAGCTTGTCTACTGCTTGTACCAGCTCCTAGACTTGCTGGACTATTTAGGGCAGAAAAAAAGCTTTGTTGTCGAAGTGTAACAGGTTACATAATCATTGGAAAGCATATCCTCTAGCACTTAGTCTTTCAAGTGTTTTAGGAAAAAAAAAATTACAGGTTTGCTTCGTTTTCTGCCCCAGCCTTTTGTATGTAGAAAGGCAGGATTAGGATCCTTGGTAACATTTTGTTCTGCCCTCCCAAAAGGTAAGTGGCCATGCTCTTTTTGCTGCATTCATCAGTGACTTTATATATAAAAAAAAAACAGAGATCAGGTGAACCACTTAGAATTGGAGTGGGTTGACAGATCATAGGCTTGTTAGCATTACCTTTTTGAAGACAGAACTGGAAATATGAAAATTAATAAGAACTAAGTATTCTTTCCTTTTTGCCTGTGAAGTTTTGTAGGAAGTTTTTACCTGAATAGAATTTAGAATATAGAATTTAAAATGTAGTTTAATTCAGCCTTGTGGCACAAGAACCGCACGTTGTATTTCCAACTTAGAGACACAAGTTTAGGAGGAGACAGAGTACTTTGTTACCACCTGCCAAAATAATAATAATAATAATAATAATAATAATAATAATAATAATAATAATAATCCCCTCAAAACTGCTTTAATAATTTTATTACCTGCTGTGTATTAATGTTTTATTCATTTTTTATGCACAGTCTTCCTGTCTCAAGTACCATACAATTCTGCTCATACCTTGTCTGCAGAGAAAACTGTGTTGGATTTTGGGGTCTTTATCATAGGGTTTTTAATTAGCTGTTAATATTAAGGGAGCATCAAACTATCTGGTACAATTCCTGCAAGCTGCATGACAGACATTGTTTTTTTTAGCAGTGTGAGGCCAGAAGGGCATGATGAACAGTAATCACAAAGTCCAAGTGTCTGTGGTGGCCACAGGTTTTTAAAATCCCAGCTGTGCCCTGCAAATTCGTAGATCTCAGTGGATGACAAAATGCAGTTGTTAATGTGACTGAGAAACAAGTAAGTGTCACGTGGAGGTTGTGTTTTGCCTGTGTCACTTGGACGTGCTTACTTCTCCTACTTTCCTGCTTTTCTGTTCATGCTAATGAAATGTAGGTTCCCAGAAGAATCTTATCTGAGTAGATTCACCATGTGTTCTGGCAATTTAATCCTTACTCAGTGCAGCACTTTCATCATACTACCACCTAATGGTTGTTCTAGACCTCCCATAACATTTTTCTACCTTGAGTACCTCAATAGTCTCATATCCCAAGGTTTATTTCTCATAGGATTAGAACAGTAAGTCCCAAATCCATGGTTCCTGTCCCCTGACAGTCTTGACCCCCAAATATTCAGTTGTCCTCATTGTAATGTACTTTGTAAATTTGTCTTGAGGTAAATGCATCAAGATGACTATAAATAAGTTGATATCAGGAAGAGCAATTCAGGAGATGTCAAGAATTAGACCGCCAAAAGCCAACATTTTCCATGCTTTTCATCCTAAAGAATGTGTTTTGGTGTTTATATTTACCTTACATCAAAAAACTAAGACATTCTGGAAGACTTTCATGTCACTTTCATGTCTTGGTTATAAAAGTTTCAAGAAAGGTCTTCAGTGTGTCAATTTATTTTGCACATTCTTCCGTGCTTCAGTTTCACCTTAGGGGTGAACTTGTTGATTGTTGGCATTTAAAATCACATTTTTTTTACAGACATATCTTAACCAGAAGAAGAATCTAGACTAAGAGAGTGATTCATTTGCAGGTCAAAACCAGCTTGGTAGTGTTGTGCTAGAATTGTTGGAGTCTCCTGATGAAACAAATGTCAGGATGTGCAGGTACCAGCAGGTGACTTTCCTGTGGAAGAAGCATCCCTATGCTGTTATGGAAAGGAGACTGTGGCCACCACTGAACTGAGTAAGAACTGGATAGACAGCTTTTAGTTTTCTGCTTTGTAGGTGAATGTAGTTGTCATTTTTGTTTCAATAGGCAAATAGGATGACAGAGCTGACTGATCAATTCAAAATGACTCTCTGGTCTGACTGATCTCTATCAGAGACAACTGAAAGAGAAAAATAAGATCCTATCACATGCAACCTTAATGTGTGATACACAGCTTGGTGCTAGAACTTCCCGATGAAGAAAATAAGGAAAGGGACCAACTGTCTACATCTGATTTATACAAACTTGTATATACAGTTTGTTTATCTGACATTTTCCTGCTTTGGGATATAGCTTCTAAAATTGTCTCTTAATATTGTTTTCTTGCTTATTTTGGTGCTTATTGCAATGAAGAAAAAACCATCCATTTATTTATTTATTTAGTTAGTTAAGTAATAGCATTGTCAACTGGCCTGTCTTGAGATGAAAATATACTGATGTATATTTTCAGTATATATTTCAGTATTAATCAGGAAATATCATCAAGCTTTACCTTCTGATATACAGGTTTGCAGCCTGCATAATTCAACAAAACTTTTGAACATGTTCAGATCCTCAAACATTTGTTCCATCTGTTGTACTCTTGATCAGTGTTTATTTGCTTTCTTTTTAAGTCTGACTTAAAAAAAAAAAAAATAAATAGTTCTGCAGACAGAAAGAGAAACATCAGGGACAAATTTAATGGTGACAGCAATTCAGAAGCATTTCCTGAGCTATTTCACTGTGTCTGGTAATTCTTTGCATAATCTTCCCTTCAGAAATCTTATCTAACCAATTGTATCCAGGTGACATATTTTGAGCCTTTAGTCTTCAAAATCCACAGCATGTGAAACTTAAAAATTTCCTAAAGAGTTGATTAGTGGTAGAATTGGATACAAGTACAAACGAAACAGGCACTCCTCATGGCACTGACCCAGGATCCAGGTTGGAGCCATGATCAAAAGCACCTTGGGCCCTTGGCCAAAATACCTGGACTAACTCTAGGAAAAGAGAGAATTGACCATGTGTGTGAGTCTCTACTAAACTTAGTTGATGTAGGCTTTTTTTTCCTTCCACTTTCCCATCTCTGTGTTGAGGAGATAGGATTTGGCAACACTGGCAGTTCTTAAAGCTCCAAATAGCCATAACTGATACTTTTTTAATCTTGCAGGTTGAAACAAGGGAAATTCCAGTTCAATATAAAGCAGAAATTCTTCAGACTGTGAGGTCAAACACTGGGACAAGTTGCCCTGAAAGTCTGTGCAATCACCATCCCCAGAGGAACTCAGAGCTTGCCTGGGCAAGGCCCTGAGCAGCTGGCTCTTGGCTAGAGGTTGGTCCTGCTCTGAGCAGGGGCTGGACCGGGCAACCTCCAGAGCTCTCTTCCAACCTCTACAGCTCTGTAGCTTTTGTTCAGTGGTTAATTAACTTCTTCCAAAGGCTTTCAAAATGAGTCCAAGGTAAGGAAGGTAAATATAGGTTCTTTGGATTCATTTATCATTACTTTCATCAAAAATTAAGCATCTGACTGCCAGTCAGAAAAGATGTTCTCAAAGAAATATGCATGAAACATGAAAAGGGTGGAAATTGGTAGAAGGCAAAGTTTTTCTTTTGTAATTTGCTGGTAACCATTGAATATCAGTGCAAATATTTAAAAGGGAAAAAGAGTACTTTGTCTTCCTAGAGGAGATTGTATTTGCTGGCTTTATTCAGCCTTTTGCAATTAGAAGCATTTTTGTAAATATACTGAGTATGTCCAGACTCTTCTTTATGTCTCTGATTTTGGTAAGCAAACCCATGCCTGGCAGCAGCCTACCCACAGTGTATGTTAGCAAAGCCTGTATCAAGAGAATATTCTAAGTCTTTAATCTTGTAAAGAAGTAGCTTACAAATGTATGCCCAAGAATTCCTGCATGCAACAGCAGCGTTTCCCTGCAGGCTTGTTTGTTGTGGCAGCTAAGCTGAGTTTTCCTGTCAGCTCTGGCTGTGACAAAGTTCTTCATATTAGAAATGTATATGGGTATTTTATGACCTTCTCTGGGATTAGTGGTTTTTTTCCCCTCCATGTACACCAGTTTCATGTTATTGCCTTTCAGAATTACAGAATCATGAGGGCTGGCAGAGACTTTCAAGGTTTGTCTACTCCAACCATCAATCTAGCACCACCATAATCACCCCTAAACCTGGCTCCCCAAGTGCCACATCCAAATGCCTCTTGAACAATTCCAGAGATGGTAACTCCACCACCTCCCTGGGCAACATTCTAATGCCTGACCCTTCTTTCAGTGAAAAAAATAAAATTTTAATATCTACTCTGAACTTTTCCACGTGCAGCTTAAGACCATTTCTGACTGACCCCCATCTCACTACAACCTCCTTATTAAATGACAGAGATTTTGATTCTTGCTGAAGTAAGGAAGGAGGTCAACAAGACCTCTGTGTTGGACTTCCAGGGGGTGGACTTTGGCCTGTCCAGGACACTGGTTCAGAGGGTCCTTTGAGAAACAGTGCTAAATAATGAAGGAGTCCAGGAAGGCTGGACATCCTTTAAGAAGGAAATCTTAATGGTATGGAACTGGCTGTCCCTTTGTGCCAAAAGATGGGCTGGAATGGAAGAAGACCAGCCTGGTTGAATAGGGAGCTTTCTCTAGAACTTGGGGGGGGAAAAAAGCAAGTTTATAACCTTTTGAAGTAGGGTCAGTCAGTCCAGAGTACAAGGATGTTGTTAGGTCATGTAGAGAGAAAATAAAAAAGGCAAAACTCATGTAGAACTCAGTCTTGCCACACTGCTGTAGATGATAACAGTGTTTTTATAAATACATTAATAACAAAAGGAGAGCCAAAGAATTCTCCCATTCTTTACTGAGCATGGGGCAGTAAATGTGGTCATCAAGGATGAGAAAAAGACTGAGGTACTTAATGCTGTTTTTTCCTTGGCTATGCTCAGGGAAACCAGCCCCCTGAGCTGGTAGACAGGGATGGGGAGCAGAATAGACTCCCTGCAATCCAGGAGGAAGTAGTTAGTGACCTTCTGTGCCACTTAGACACTCACAAATCTAGGGCTGGATTGGATTCACCTGAGGGTACTGAGGGAGCTGATGGAAAAGCTTCCCAAGCAACTCTCCATCGTTTATCTTTAGTCCTGGTTAATGTGGGAGGCTTTGGATGACTGAAGGTTGGCCTGTGATGCCCATCTTACAGAAGAGTTGGAAGAAGGATCCAGGGAGCTACAGGCCTGTCAGCCAGGGAAGGAACAGATCCCCTTGGCTGCAATCGCAGCGCACATGCAGGACAACCACGGGATCAGGCCCATCAGGCATGGATTTGGGAAAGGAAGACCCTGATCTTCTATGGCCAGGTGACTCACCTACTGGATGAGGAGAAGGATGTGGGTGTTGTCTACCTGGACTTCAGTAAAACCTTCAACACTGTCTCCTACAGCATTTTCCTGTAGAGGCTGGCAGCCCATGGCTTGGACAGGTGCACGCTTTGCTGGGTTAAAAACTTGCCAAAGCCAGGCCCAGAGTGGGGTGAGGAAGGTTCTGGAGAGTCAATCATATGAGGAGGAGCTGGGGGAGCTGGGAGTGTTTAGCCTGAAGAAAAGGAGACTCAAGGGAGACCTTATCACTCTCTACAACTACCAGAAAGGAGGCTGTAGCCAGGTGGGATTGGTCCCTTCTCCCAGGTAACAATCAATAGGACAAAAGAAAATTGCTTCAGGCCAGGGAGGTTCAGATTGGAAATCAGGAAGAATTTATTCACTGAAAGGTTGGTTAAGAACTAGAATGGGTTCAAGAAATGACTGCACATGACTTCTAGTGCCATGGTTCAGGTAACAGGATTGGTTTTGGTCAAAGCTTGGACTTGATGGTCTTGAAAGGTCTTTTCCAAGCTTAATTATTCTATCTGATTTGCATCCACGAGCAAAAAGGCTAAAAAGGCCAAAGAGGATGAATTAGTTTGGATTGAAACTCAGCAGCTATAGTGGGTCCTCCTAACTAAAGCTTGGTCAGCTCTGATGTTGTCAGCAGGGCTTTTGGAGGGAGCACCAGGAAGGGCTACACGTTGTCGTTCAGCCAAGGCATGCAGCTCTCTGCTGGAGATTAACTGTGATCTTGTGTCTATTGTAACCATAGACTGTCTCAATAGGAGGGCTGCTTAGGCATGGAGAGGATTTACTTCATTGTTGAAATAACTTTTGGCCCCTGAATGTCTCCGAATACAGCTACCGAATAAATTCCTTGGGGCTCTGTTTCTGACCATTATTTTTACCACCCATTCTTGACTAAGATTGTGACAGAGAGATCAGTGTCCTCTTTTTACTGCTAGGAAAAAAAAATATTTTCTGTGCAAACCAAAGTGTGTTTCTCCATGCTGTACTTAGTTTAGACCTCTATATGTTTTTGGGTATGGACTTGGAAAACTTTGGAATTTTTTATTTGTTTTATTTCTACCTGATTTGAGGTTGATTTCTTATGTATTTTTTTTTCCTATAGCTTTGAATTTCTTACTTGCTATACATGTAACTGACATTTCAAAAAGTCAAGTCCTGTACTCTCCCCTTCTACATATACTTTTTAGCATTTGGAAATGAGGATCCTCAAAATAACTGTTGATCAACAATACATATTAATGTGCCTTCCATGCAGAAAACAAATCTTGAAAAACCTCCATATATAGCTTTACTTTTAACTTGTACCTTTAAATTGTGCATATGGGATTGGAAAGCATGCATTAATGTGAGCCTGGAGAATTTATGTGATGAAAACCTTGGGGGATAGGGGACAGTGGTTTTAAAGTGGATGTTCAGAACAAGGTTCCCATGTGGACAGTAGTTTTTCAGAGGGTGAGTGAGTTGACCATGATTTGAGGGTAGTAGTCATTATGCTTGAATATAAATGCAGTGTAAGTTCCTAAATAATTGTGTTCCAGATTAGTGCTTGCATTAGAGAAAATTAATTTGTGATTGCTGAAATATTTTTGAATATGCAATAAAATGGTTTGTTTTCTCCTGTCCAGTTCAGACTAATTATTGTAATTTTAACATAAAAAATGGAATAAGGTGGTAGTTGATCCAGTGATGAAGAGGGTTTAGAGTGCAGTTCAGATTTTAGTTGTATAAATAAAGTATCTTTATTCTTCTAAAAGAAGAAATCATCAATTAAAACATAGGCAATACATTGTTTAATTCCTGCAACCCTTTTTCCCTGTGGTAGTACTAGATTTTGAGTTTAATTCTTCCCTACAGACAGTCCTCACTCTTCAATGCAAATGCATGAGTTCATTGGTTTCAAAGTAAAAATCTTCACAAT
This sequence comes from Lonchura striata, assembly GCF_050655825.1. Taxonomy (NCBI): domain Eukaryota; kingdom Metazoa; phylum Chordata; class Aves; order Passeriformes; family Estrildidae; genus Lonchura; species Lonchura striata. The sequence goes on along the minus strand of NC_140704.1, from coordinate 144,031,448 downwards.
AAGTACTGGTGGTGATAGTAAGAGAAATTAACAGTCAAATTTGCAGGACTGTGTGTAACTGCATCATGTTTTGACAGTTTAGCCTTTAATTTTAATTCTTATTAATATCACTGGGAGCTATCACTGAGCAGAGTGGTGGGGTGAAGGCAGTCAGAGGCTGAAAATCTGGCATCACCCCAGGGTCTGTGGAGAATGCTTAGCAGAAGAGTTCTGCCTGTTCAGCTCATATACTATTAAGTGTAAACAGTACATTTCTGGTGCCTCACATATGATCTTGGATTTATGAAGACAAAAAGCAGGATATTTGAGAACCCTCAGGCTTCCATGAGACATTTCCAAGGAGGAGGCAGCACTGCTGGGGCTGTGTGTGACAGGTGGTTCCTGAACTGTCAAGATGAATATTGAGTTGTGTAATATATTTCTTGGTGACAGAAATGAGTAGTTGTGTAACTATATGAAAAAAGGACAATACATTTATTTATTCTTTGATTGTCATGATCTTTTAAATTTTTATTTCCATTTAGTTTTGCCTCACACAGATAGTTACTTTAAAATATTATTCAATTTCATACCTGCTGAGAAAAGTATTTTTTTATCATCCATTCCTCACTGTCCATGCAAGATGCCATCAAATAAGCCTGCCCAGAGGAATTCCTGAACATCTGTTCTATCTTTGCCTATCCAAGCTTTGTATTTGAAACAGGGTAATCCATACCTTTGATTTAGAATAGGTTTCGGAAGGAATGGGAAAGAAGGGATGGATGGGTTTGAGCTTTTTGAACTTCTTTTATTTTCAAGATCCATTAGCTGGGACTTGCAAAACTTGATGAACTGCCTTGTCATCCCTGATTATGGTGTGCAGTTAAAAGAATAATATATATGCATGTGATTTGGGTATGGTAATGTAATCAAAAATACCTTATGGAAACTCCAGAGCATTTAATTTACTCTTATTTTCCTGACTCCCAAGTCTTTGCAGTACTGCTTCAGCATTCACAAATTATAATTGGATGATATGACCTTGGATTTAAAATATTGGATTTGATGCAAGATCAAATACAGGTTGAACAAGTGGAGTCTCTTGGTCTTCTGGGGGAAATTCATTCCTCTGAACTTTAGCTAAGTGCTTGACAGCTAGCTAAAATGAGATACTGACTCTTCATGCTTGTTAACAAAGAAAAGGAGAAAGCCTGGCAGCTCCAAAAGCAGATTTCTTCCCACTTACAATAACTGCTGCATGAATTGCCCTCTCAAGAGGACTATTTATCTCTGTGAATTATAGAGATTGCCAGTTTCTAACATAGTAATTTTAACTCAGTGAATTCCTCCCATTATGCCACATTGTTGGCTGTCTTCATTTTAGATTTTAAGTTGTGTTAGATCACATTAAAGGCCTCCATCTCTTCACAGACTTCTCATTTTTAGTCATTTGATTTTGCTAACTTGATCACCGAGGGAATAGTAGCAGCATGTGTCTACCAAAAGATAACTGTGCCAAAAAAGCAGAGACAAATCATCTACTGAAGTCTTGGGAGCTCAGCCAGGCCTGCTTTCTGTTCTACAAGATTTCCTGGTCTTTTTCTTCTTAAAAGACCAATGTCACCATGCTTGGTTAAGCAGGGAGATTGGTGGCTTTGGTGACTCGACCTCAGTAGTGCTGCTGCACTGGATGCTGGTGGTGCCCAGCTAGTGCTGTGCCTCTGAGCTGAAGAGAAGAGGGTTTATGGCTCTTCAGGCCTCAGTTCTCCACTCAGCTTCCATCAAGGATTCCATCTGGCCAGTGTGGGGATGACTCTGCTTATGGATACTTTTGGCAAGGACATGACACAAGCTGAAGGCAGCTGTGTGTATAGTGCTATTCAGGCTCTTCCCATTGCAAGGCAACAGTTTACTGCCCAGACAGTGTTATTTTGGGCTTGGGTTCGCTCTGTAAATTCTTTGAGGAATCTAATGTTCTGGGAGTTTTGCTTTGCATGTAATTGGACTTCCTGGTTATTTGCAAAAAGCATGAAGTCTGACAGCCCCAGAATTAATAGAACCTGGTTTTTGGCAAATCCTGTTTCACAGTTGATTTATTTCTTAATCTAATTAATCAACTAGAAATATTATAAGACTATGGTGGGAACTGATGTCTTGTAAACATCAGCGTCCAGTGTCAAGAGTGAGAGTTGTAATGTCCTAATGCAGGAAACATTTTGCTGAGCTTTTATATCTTTTTACCAAAAAATCTGCAAGAGAAGAAAATATTTCATACCACTTTCCTTCTGTAGATCTTCTGGTGTCTAAAGAGGGTTTGCCTCTGGTTATTTCCTTCAGCAGGCTGCTGATAAAGTCTCTACGCTGCTGTTTGATCAGTGTTTCCAAGGAGGTACAGTATATTGTCTAAGGTTTTAGGTGTGTTTTCCTTCCTCCTGCCTCTCCAGCTTTTGACGGGACTGCTTGGATGTCTGTAGTGGTAGCAAAGCAAAAGTAAGACAAACTTTTTTCCTTCCAGTGAATGTCAGGATCATATCCCTGCAGTGCTGGGCAATGCAGAAGGAAGGCAGAAGAGACAGTGCATTGATTGAAGAGATGAGCATTTAAGGATAAGGTGTGACAAGTACGTGTAACTGCTGATGAGAATAAAATAGGGATGAAAGGTGAGAATAATAGTGAAAGATTATGAGCTATTACATATTCTTAGTTTTGTGACATTACGCAGCCCTGACCTACCTAAATGATTGATTGTATGAAACAAATCAGGTGGTGAAATAGAGCTGATCTCTTTTCTTCCCCTTAGTGGTTACCAGTTGGGAAAGCCTGGTAGGTTTTTTGTCAGAAACAGAGCACAAGCACAAAGGAGTATCCATAAAAAGAAATGTAGTGAGGATACTGAGAGCAGAGGATGGTAGGAAAAGATAATTTACATTGAATGCCTGTGTGAGGCTGCAGGACTCTGGAGTAGTAAACAGATAATATGTAAAAAATATGTAAGAGACAGAGAATGTGTAAGAGAATATGTAGGGGAGAAGTCAGTGTGTGTGCCTTTGCTTCTGCTGATATTTCTGTGTCTGATGGATGCCAGAAACAGGCATTCATGTGTGAGCAGCTGGGGCTTTGCTCCATGCAGGACAGCCTGGCTGGCAGCAGGGCTGCCTCTGCACACTTCCTTTCCTCCCACTGCAGGAGCAACTGTTGAGTTTAAAGAAAAACAATGGTTCTTCTACAAGTAATAGCCCTTGCAAAGGCGCCTGCTTTTTGTCACAGCACGAGTCAGAGTCTTGGTTTCGGACAGCTGTAGCTACAGCAGAGCTCTGCTCCAGCACAGGGGTGAGGGGCAATGGATGCAGCAAAAGGGACCACCTGGTTCCTGTGTGCTCGGACCTGCTTTCCTTACCTCTCCCCTGGGGAACAAAGAGGCCCTGCTGCTACATGTACACGGTAGGAGACTTGGGAAATGGTTTTTAGTAAGAAGTGTTGGACCAAGGCAATAGCATAGCCCATCATCTTTTCACAGCTATGTTGTTCCAGAGATTCTCATCTACTACGAAAACCCTGATCATAAATTTTGAGGTAAATATATGAGGGTCCTTCTTGAGCCTCATGGGTACATGTCACCCATGAGGTGACACTCCCGAGTATGTATTTAAAAATATAATTATTTCTGTTCACAAGTAAGAAATGGGCAGATCTGGGTGCTGTAGGACTAGGACTGGTTGCACATCTGGGAGAGAAGCTGTTGGTGGCCCATTGGGTTAGTCTTGCTGGAAGGTGGAACATGACTTAATTGACTGAGGGTTTCTGTTGGTGTTTTACTTCTCCTGAAGAATTTTTTGAGCTTTCCATCTCCTGAGCACAGCAGGCATCTGCAGAATTACTGCGGCATGATGCAAAGAGAAGGGGGGAGAAAAGCGTTGACTGTGGGATCCTGACAAGCATTATTTAAACCATTGGAGAAGTGCAGCAGATTGACTCCCTGGCCGTCACTGCTGATAATGCTGCTCATAGAGCTTGTCAGCATTCCAGCTCCACGTTTTTATAACCATTTAATTACTGCCTGTATTGAATGTAGCTGGAATTCGCTATTGCAGCTAATGCTCTGGAAATTCACTGTAGACTATAAGAAAGTGAAGAATTTCAAGGAGATAGACAGGCTGTAATGAGTTTGCTCATCCTGTTAGGTAGCATCTCTTTAACAGCCCCAATAAACAGTCTGTTTGTTTCGTGTTTGGGTGGTTTTTGTTGTTGTTTTTAGGATACAGTGTCCTTGATTTGATAATGTTTTGCTTTCCTCAAAATCACAATCCCTTTCTCAAAACTTAATTTGACTTTATATTATTAAATATGTTTTGTCTTTTACTTTCTTCTGACTCCCCATGCCTGCCAGAAGGTGGTGGTGGCCATGCCATGGCCCAGCACGGACGTCTTGTTCCTCTTTTATCCAAGGCATCCATTTGCATAGAGCACTAAAACCCTACTGCCACAAATTGATCTGACTGATGGGTGCTGAGCTGCTGTGAAGTGACTTGAAAATACTGGTTAGAGAGTGCTATGAATGTTATAAAGATATTTTGTCAGGGAGACAATATTTCTGTGTATTGGTAGATAGAATTCCTGACATGAACGTGTTGTCATCATTCACCAGAGCACAGCACATGGCTCCTGGGATGCCTCTCCCCTTGCTGCTGTGCTTTCCCATGGGGACAGCTCTGCAAGCTGCACAGCACAGCCTGGGAGCTTCTTGCAGCACCTGTCCCAACACAGGGCACTGCCAGGGTGAGAGAGGTGCTGGGGTCCAGCATCAGCTCCCTGTGTGCAGCCTCTGCACGGAGCAAAGGGGAGCAGGCAAGGGCAGCCTGGCTCAGCAGCACTGGTTATCTCTGTGCCCCCTCTCTTTCCTTCTTCCCTTCCTTAGCAGAAGAGTTTAGAGGCTGCTGCTGTGGGAAGGAAAGGGTAAAAGGGCAGGTGAAATGTTTTGGGCAGTGAGGGAAGAGATTGGCATAAGTAGGGTGGGTGAGAGGGGTGTGCAGTGTGTGCCTGTGGGAGGGAGGCAGCAAAGAGGCTGGGGTACATGCTGGCTGAAGGGGACACTGCTGCTGCTCAATTCCTGACAGAGGAACAAGTGTAGAATTGGTCCTGGGGTAGAACCACTGTGATCAGGTAACAGCTGCTGGAGGAATGGGGAGCCAGAAATCTCTAATAGCACCCTAGGACATGGCATGTGTTGAAAAGATGCATGTACATCTTTGTACATTTATAAATGTCCATGTATTACTGTATTGACTTGTGTCTATACAGTTGCTCTCTTGCTACTGAATTATCTCATTAATACTTGTGTTGAAGAGGGCTTTCTGGTCATTGATCATTAGTGTCACTGCATGCTTAGTACAAATCCTATAAACCTCAGAGTGTGAGCCAGATCTAGTGTTTGTAAGCAAAACTGAGATCCAGGGATTGTGCTGTCAATCTGCAAGAATCCTATGAGTCTCCTAGTCCTGCCTCTGAAGGTGGTGATGATGATCGGTCCCTTCAGTGGACTAAGACAAGGCAGTGGAATATAAATAGTGTGAAAAACAGTCTTGAGGAAGCTGGAGTGACCTAGAAGTACTGTATTTACTGGCACGTACTTCAGAACTGGTCTGCCCTCTTTGCAATTGATAGGTTTGTACATTCTCTAATCTATCATGCATTTAATGAAAGAACTACATAATAACCCTTGGTTAAACGAAGAGTGAGTGTATACAGCACTCCAGTATTCTCAGCTCCTAACTTGGGGTAACTAGTGGGCCATTATTTACCCACCAGAACAAGTTTCTAACACTCTCTGTGCTGGAAGAGATGTAAATGTCACAGACGTACCTCTGCCACCAGCTAGCTTAAAACCCTCTCCCAGATCCTCATCTTTTTTTCTTAAATTCAATAACCAATCAGCAGATTCCTCAAAGGTTTTGCTTTAAGCTATCAATCTGCTGCCAACTTTACTTCAGCCTCTTATAGTCTCTAAAAATTGAGAGTCTCTTATAGTCTCTAAAATTCTTAAGAATTAGTCTTTAAAGAGTTGTAGATGAATAGTGAATTATAGATAAATACTGAATTTTAGATAAATATTGAATTATCAGTTTCCGTTATTTGCTGAAATCTAGAGTTTCAAACTTGTCCTTTAAAAACTGGAGCACAAACCTACAATAGCGATACATTCAAAGGTCAGCTTATTTATGTGAGTGATCTCTTTAGAAATATATGTTTATATGATTCCCATGGTCTTTGGTGTCCAAGATGAGAGGAGTCACCCTGATTGTAGGGATACAGACAGGCTGGTGTTTGCAGTCTGCACTGAGGTACGGTGTCAGCACTAAAGCTGACCTCAAAGCTCTTTTTCAATGGTTCCATTTAGGATATCTCTTGTTGAACTGGAGTTCAACAGCTACTCATGTTGCTATATAACCTGCCAGTGTTAGTTTTCCTCCCACTTCCCATGCTTTGCTTCTTTATAGAGTATTCATATCTTCAGCTTTGACCATTTGACCTGAGCTAACTCCCACTGATAATGAACCCAGTGACTTTGGCAGAAATTGTGAGTGACCTTGAGATCAGAAGCTCTTTGAGGCAGAAATTATTCTTGATACATTCTTTTCCTGTCTGTGCCCATCAGTGCTGTTGCTGTTAAAAAAAAAAAAAAAAAAAAAAAAAAGCAGCAGCACTGATATAATCTGATTGTGCTCTCTGCAAGTAGCAGAGAGACCTGCCCTTGAGCTAAATAAAGCAAACAAGCCTCAAACAGATAGTTATCCCTGTTGTGTATCCTTAAGCCTCTGTAAAAGCACAGATGATGTGGCTGTGCTTTCAGCTCCTCATTTCAAAGGTGCTGCCACAGCAGAGCATAAAGAAGACCAGTTACACCAACGAAACATACATATGTACTACCCTTTGCTTTCAGTCTGCAAGCCTTGAAAGCTTATTTACTTTTGCAACAGGATTATCCCCAGGTCTCACAGGACAGACATACAGCAGGGTATTTTTTTCCGTTTTGTGTGCATTGGCCTGACCGTGCGTGGCCAAGACAGCGACTGTGAGGCTCAGCAGAGCCGCTGTTAGGCTGCACGTGTCTTGAGCACTTTTCATTATATGTGCCCATACAGGCTCTGCCGGGCATCCTCATCTGCCTAACTGCTCCCAGTCACTGGAGCTAACCTTGCTTCAGACAAATGCTTTAATATCGATATTTTTATCTAACAGCAGAATTTAGGCTGCAGCTCCAGTGTGAAAACCTTTTATGCCTGAGGTGATGCTGAAAATTTATGTCCTGATGGAGGCCCTTCTTCGGAAGTAGCAGTGATAACAACGGAAAATTCTTGCCACTATTAGTTGTAAAAGCATCCTAGCAACTGTGTCACCCCACTCAGGTCTTTTCAGTGTTTTTACAAACAGCACCTGCTACTGCCGTCTCTGTTTCAGGGAATGCAATGCAGCTGTAACAACATGGGGAGATACATGCATGATTTTTATTGTGGGCTTTTCTGCCTGCTTATTTTCTTGTCGTGTCCCTTTTGTCCTTTAACTTGTTCTTGATTTCTAAGATCTTTGGGAGGGGACCAGCTTTTTGTTCTGTGTTTGAACAGCATCTGAGGCTGTCATGCCCTGGTTCCTCACTAATCCTGGTAAGTGATCCAGTAGTACAAATGGCAAATAAATTTGAGATACAAATAAATTAACATTCTTCTCACTGATTAAACAAATGGTTTTCTCTGTGATGATTTGAACCCGGGTTGCATTTTATTACAGCGCTTTGAAGCTCAGTTTCTTTTCCAGCCTCTGTTATCAGCCTCTTGTGCTAGTGATCGAAAAGTACTTGGCAGGCAGTTTGCAGACTTTGAAAAACAATGGGTTGTACTATTTTAACTTGGCTTTGACCTAACCTGAAACAGTCAGAACTGGTATTTAGCAAATGTGTTTTGATGTGCCCAGTCGACTTCGCTTGCTGAAAGCAGCTGCTGTGAGCAACCTGTCTTGCCCTACAGAGAGATGGGGGACTTTGCTGGCCCCGACATCAGCACAGGGCCAGGACAAACTCAGTAATTCTCTATAGTGGGGCCTGAATGAAGCAGGGAATTACTTTACCTTTAAATTGAAGATTAATGTGATTTTTTTTTTCCTGGGACAGAAACCACTGTTGTTTTCTGTAAGGATAAAGTGCCCACTGAAACGGGATTATATTTACATTATTATTGCAGGGCAGTCTGTGAAATAGGCTTTCTGTGCCTCAGTAAAGAGCCATGACCCCTCACAGACTTATCTTTTAAGCTGCATGCTAAACCCAGGGCGGCTTATGGCTCAAAGCTAATGGGGATTTAACTTCTCACTGAAAGGAATTTGCAGCCTAACCCTATTTAGATGCTCTTTGCTCTCATTGATTAAATGCCCAGTCCACTGCAAGAAACCTAATAGAATCATAACTGTATAAATTTTCCAGATGAAAAAATGGATGCTGGGAAACTCTATGCAATATTTATTAGAAAAGGAGTTTGATCTTAAAAAGACATTTTAAATCAAAATGTCAATTCGCAGTTCTGTTTTGTTTGTAGAGAAAGAAAAGAATTTGAATGAAGATGTATTTTTAAAGCACTTCACAAAACCATTTCATGGAAAAAAAAACTGTTTCTGAAATCAGTATTTTTGTGAGGATTTTCATTGTTTCCCTTGTTCACTGTGTTCAATTATTTTTTGAGATCCTATCTGTAGAATAGTTTTATTTCAGTCTATTTAAAAGTAATAAACCTACCCCTCCTCCCAAGTATTTCTCACCCCAAATTGCATTATGCACTGAAGTTCCAGGAGGACCATATTCCATCACAGATCATTGGCATTTTTTAAGATACAGTAACTATAGCTCCTCAGGGACGAGAACAGAAGAGCTGTCATCTTGGTAAGAGACTTTGAGATGCAAAGAGCAGCACACGATGCCATCCACAGTCCTATGGCACCACAGTTGGGTTTCAGCCTCAGTTTCTGTGCATCAGTTCTGAGAATTTCCCTTGCCTGCTCCAAGTGCAGGTGGTTTCGGAAAACCTTTTACCTGATGCTAATGACTGGTGTGCTCATTCTTTAATTGTTGATTGTTGTAGTTTGTTGATGGGATTTCAGTGGCTTATTCCTAGAGAAAACCATAATCCCTGGTAGAAAAGAGCTCCATTCATTTGGGAGCCAAAGAACTGAGGCACAAGGACGTGGTTTAATATTCATTGTTCAATTCTTTTCATCATCCTTCCTGCTTATACAGTCCTGTTTCCTTTACCCCTTGAAATACAAGGGGTGGTGTCATGTGAGCTCTTCTCTCCTTTCCAGTGCCTCAGTGAGCAATCTGTCTGCTTCAGGTGGTTTTCTTCTAGCCTGTAGATGAGCCAGGAAATAGGTGTACAGCCAAGGTTCATTCCACGTCTGCCATTCTTCTGCTGCGTAATCTTGCAAATGACTTGAGGTAGAGTGGAGGCATCTTGAGGCTGTGCTTGGATTTCAGAACCAGACAAAGGTGCACTTGACCTATGTAAAAACAGAGCTACTGCATTATGCCATGTCAGAAACATTCATCCCAGTTTCCCCTAATCAGTTTAGGATTTGTGTTTGCCATTGATCTTAAATAGTGTTTATATTCCTTTCTCCTTTTGTCTATTCCTCCCTTCCATGTATGGATAAATATTCCTAATCTCTGGTACTTGAGGACTCTGGATATGGCCATTGGCCTGTCCTGGTGGTAAGGCTGCAAACTAAAAGACTCCCCAAAACAAAGCATAGCCCAGCCACAGCAAGTTCTTAGCTGAATGCGTGCCCCGTGTTTGTTCGTTTTCAAAGCTCTTGGTATTGTCCAGTGAAGAATGAAAAGGGTGAATTGAAACCTTGTGAGTGATTGCAGCTCTGCTCTTCAAAATAAATCCTGGAGATCTTAGAAAATCTTCAAAGATCTTATCGTAGGGAGAAGACAGTAGGCATTGCCAATCCAGTCTTCACTGGCACTAGCATCCCTGTGAGTTCTTTAAAGAGGAAAAGTAATGTAGGTAGAAATTGAGTGTAATGCTGAGAACTCTGTCACTGACTTACTGCATGACTTTGAGGAAGGCAGTTTAACTTACCTGTGTCAGTTTAGCCATCTGTAAAAGAGGTACAATCATATACAGCATAATAATTTCCCTCTCAGTGAGTGCCATTTTCAGTCTATCCTGTACTACTTAATGATTTGTGTGCCTGCTGAAATAACAGCATCCTCTAAAACCGTAATACCCTTATGTATTTTTCACATAATCACTAGCGGCTGAAATATTTGTTCTGACACTTGAGATTACTCATGTAAATAGAAAAATTATAGCATGCTGGCAATGCCAGACACCTTGAATTCCATCTGAGTATGTGGGTGATGGGAGAGGGATCTATAAATACTGATAGAGTCAGGGAAACAAACATGAGCAGCACACAAGAAATTCTGAATCAACTCATTCCTGACATTTAGGTAAAAGATTTTAAAATATAACATCAGTTTTTGGTAGGAGAAGGCCCTTAGAAATCTGAGCATTCCAGTTCCATTGAAGAAATGTATTTTGCACCATTTCTCTGCTTTACATGAAGTTACATTTTTCTGTTGTACTTTTGAGTAAGGTTACCTACTCCATTTACTCCATTTGACTAAACTACATATTTTTTTCCTTTAATTTTTTTTTTTTTTTTTTTTTTTTTTTTTTTATTTGTTAAACTTAGGACACATTCAGCTTCAGCTTTGGGGACAAGCAGAACCTCCAGTTTGGTTATCAGTGAGTGACTCACAGGTCCCACAATGCTTTTTCTCAAAATGTGACTGCTAATTTCCATGTTCAGCTCCCAAATTGCCAGTTTCAGATGTTTTTCCATTTCCATTATGAAAGATCTGCGTAATTCTAATTGCAGAGTTCAGTGTCACATAACAATGTAGCAAATGAGCTGTGTCACATTTTACTTAAAAATGTAGTAGGTTAGATAGCTCCCGTCTTCAGGTTTTGGCAGTAGTTTTTTCAATTTGTAGTGTATTTGCTAAGAGACACTTGTGCAATGTAGCTGCTCCCTGTTCTCCACTGAGTCCTGTTTCTTTTGAGTACAAGTTCATTTTACTTAAAAATGTAGTAGGTTAGATAGCTCCCGTCTTCAGGTTTTGGCAGTAGTTTTTTCAATTTGTAGTGTATTTGCTAAGAGACACTTGTGCAATGTAGCTGCTCCCTGTTCTCCACTGAGTCCTGTTTCTTTTGAGTACAAGTTCTTCAAGATAGCATCAGTGTCTCCTAGATCAAGCTATACATGTCTTCTTTCTAACCAAACATTGTACTTCTGGGATTTACAAGCTAAAACTGGTTTTTCAGATTATGAAGACATGTATATGCAGTTATTTTGCTGCAGTATGTAAAGTTTTTGAAAGATAGATTAATAGCTTATGAGACCTTGACTCTAGAATTCATCCAATTATTGTTAGTGACATATCAAAACTCTGAACTGAATGCATCCAATTGATTGAAACAGAAAATTTGAAATTTAAAATAAACTAAATTACTTGAAGGAAACTGTGGCACATTCAGTGTAGTAGGTATAAGTAATGGACATTATAATGGGAAGTATTGAGAAACACCCAATGGAAACAGTCTGCCTTTAGTTTATTATTATTATTACTTTACCAGTTTAAAAATTTTGTGTACCAGGTTAGTGACAACCTTGACAACCTGTGACTGCTTTTGATCACTTTATCAGTTTAAGTGCTAGTGTCATGTATTCAACCTCCAGTTCCATTGTGATTCTGTGGGACACAAGTTTGTGTCTAATCAGTTTCTGTTAATCTGTTTTGAACAGAAATACAGAAAATCTCACCCCAGCACAGAAATTTGTCCTGCATCCTCAAGCATGCGTGCTGTTAACTTTAAACATGGACTTTATTATTAGACCATGGAAATGCAGCTGAAAAGGAGCTGAAGGGGGATGGTTTGCAGTGACCAGCTCCAGGTGACCTCAGGGAGAAGTGGGTGGGAAGTGCTGACTGGAGGTGAAGCTTTCAGGCTGTCTGCTGCAGTTTGGTGGGGCTGAGCTGTGTGCTCTGCTCATGCTGCTCTATGTACAGTAAAAAAACATGGCTGTGTGAAGGAATGAAAGTTAATTAATATTTAGAGTTACAGTTGACAAAATTGTTACACTGCAGAAGATAAGAAAACATGTAAAGCCTTCCCTCCCTAGAAAGCATTTATGCTGACGAAACTCAGACTCTGTTGAAGAAGTGTTTGCTAAAGGGAGACATCAGGCCTGGGGAATCAGTGGCTGAATCAGCCCACATCACAGGCAAAGTCTCAGGAAAAGAAACAGAGGATAAGTAACAGAAGAATTTTTGGTGTTATACAGAAGCATGGGATGGCCTGGGAATGTAATCTCCATTATATGAGTAAGATTCACAAGTGCTGAAATCAGAGTGGATGCCCCTAGTGCAGATGGGAAGGAGGAAGTGTCCATAGGAACACTGTCCACTGCCCCAGCCAAGACCTGTGCTGGGCTTTCCCCTGCCACTTCGTAACTTCTAAAACATTCTTGGTGGCAAGTTACGTTTGTTGTTATCTACCTGATGTAGATAACACAGTGTGGCTTAATCACTGTGACTTATTCAAGTTATCAAATATCAAAACCATGTGGTTTCACAAACTGCACCCTCTCATGGCTTCTTGAGAAGAGCTTATTTAGTCCCATTTTCTCCTGTTTGATGGGGCCAGGACCACAAATCTCTTGCCTTGTTGACAAAAAAAATTCTCTTAACTACATAAAATTGCTTATTGCAAGGTACATTTGTTGTACCTTGTTGAGTGCAATTGTGTGGTGGTGCTTATAGCCTTCCTTAACATAGCTTCACCTTTCCTATAAAAGTAGCTGCAAATTTAAAAGCACATTGTGAAGTATTCTTTATATTTTAAAAATGCAGTTGTTGATCTTTTTAATCCAGCCTAGCTGTACCCTACTGAAAACTTAAACTTGAAGCTTGATTGCTTACTAGCTACATTTTGGGGCCAATTGCTAAGGTGCTTCTTTCAGGTAACTTTATCTTAAAGATGTGTTTGTCTTCTGGATCTTTCTGAAGTTATTCTTTTGCAATTTTCCTTCTTATATTCCACATAAAAAGTATAATAAGTGCAATATATTTTTAAAAGGATTTAAGAACAGCCCCTTATGATTTAAATCCAAGCCTGTCACTTTAAGAGAGGCTCAAACAGAGCCTCTCTCTGTTTGAATAGACAATTCACTGAATTTAGTGAAATTATTTTAAAAACAGCAGAAAAATGGAAGCTGAGCATAATCTCCCTACAGTGTGAGAAATGGCCAAAGCATAAAGGGGATTTTTATTCTTACAAGGCCTTTATTTAACTAATTTCTGTCTTCTTCCAGAGGTGGAGATCTGATGCTTTTGGCAGATCAAGAGGTTTACTATTTCAAATCCATTTCAGCATGGGGGATGGCAGATGATGTTAATGGATAAATAATGCTTGTCCAAGCGTAGTAACAGATGTTTCTGTAGGAAATGTAGTGGAAACATGGCCAAGCAGGACTGTTGACTGTTTTTTGGTTTATGCCCACATTAAAGCTGCTGAAAGGATCATGTGACACATCTTCATAGATGGTCTGATTCATAAATTCTTTTCTCTGGGTCTTAGTTTGATGATGGCACCAGCAGCTCATCTCATTTTTATACAGTGCTTCACTGTAAGACACTTGGCTTGAGTTTAGCGGAAATTTGATCTCTCCCATAAAGCCTAGCAGGCAAATTCTGGTACTATGGTAGAGGACTCTCTGTGCTTTTCTCCTGCAAAGGGGAATTCCTTGATCAAGTGTCTTCAATCAGATTCGAGTATGTTGTTCCCTTTACTTTCATGTTGTAAACCTACACATCCTGTCCTCATTCCTGTGGTAACAAAAGAGCTTTCCCCCGGCTTGCTGGCTTCCCCTCAGGGTCTTTGTCTTCCCTCCTAGGAAACAGTCTGAATGTGTCAGAAGAGTCCCAGTTCCTCAGAAAGGCGTCCGGCCAAGAACCTGACCAAGTTGGTCTGTAGTATTTCATTAAAAGCCTGCTTCTTCCCCCCAAAAAAGTAATCTGTGAACAGTAACAAAGCATTAATTGTGGAGTCTTGGGACTTGGCAGAAGCACAAATAAATGAAAAATAAATGAAGTGCTTTTTTGGAAGCTATGTTGCCTGTCTTGCAGATCAAAAAAATAAATCCAAACTATTTCAATGTGTATCAGTGGATTAATTCATTTGATTGCCACTTCCCTTCCTGTTCTCTTTGTGGGGAGGGGTATTCCAGAAATTGGAATTTTAATTGCTTGACCACAGTTTCTTATTAGTTGTGCAGCAAAAGGGTATGAATCATTAATTAGTACTGAATATACGGATCTCTGAAGTTGAGCTATAGGTTCAAACAAATGAGTTCATACAACTCCTGACTAAACTTACAGTTTATAAGTAAATTGAGTTAAAATAATGAAATTATTAGATTTTTTTTTCTGATTCCCTGCATGTTGTTTTCTGTGTTTGCAGTGTTCTGGTGGTCTTAAAGATTGTGGCATTTTTATATAAATATATATCTAATATTTATATATATGTTAGACATATGTATATACACTAAAGATATATATGTATGTATATATATATATAATAGTTATTAATAATTCAAAGTTATTATCCAATTGCATACTTTATATTTATTAAATATTTTGATGTTTTAATTTGTTAGGTAGTTTCATTGGCAATATATAAACCCAGTGTTTTTGATAGTTGCTTTCTTTTTCAGTCAGTACTTGAATTTGTGCCATTGTATCAAAAAGAAAATCCAATTCTTGAGTGTAATGCTCTGAAAACAGTATTATCCACATTATTACTTTAATGTCCAATAGACTGTATAATCTTTTTTCTGGTTTTAAAACTTGATGGTGGGTGTGAATAGTATAACTGCAGTTTAACTTTGCTGTATCCAGGATTCTCAGATAGTGTAGTGTGGAATAGGAATATGCCTATAATAGATACTGGTATCAACTTGTTTTCTGCTATGTGGATTAAGAACTGGTTAGTGAACAGGCTGCAGAATGTAAAAGTGTGGGGTCATCCTAAATTGCTATGTATGTAGTAGGGTTGCTAGTGCATTGTTATAAAACTGAATGTTCTGCAGTATTTGCACCCAGAATTTAGAGGTAAATAGGAAATAATTGCTGATAAAACTTATGAGTCATCTGAACAATGTGTGCCTGATTCCAGCTAAATTCATAAACTGGGCTTTGGTTATGGACATGTAATTACAGATGTTGGTGAAGTAAATGGAAAGCAGTGGGTCTGCAGTTTAAATAATAACAAAAATTATATTAACGAATCGAGTTTTGCCACCTGTTCCACTCCCATATTATATTTGTGCTTTTATATGTATCCATTTGGGGGCTTATAAAATATGAAACACACCTGAATATGCAACAGCCATAAAGTCTGGGCTGTAAAACCCAGCAGAGATCAGCCATGAATCCAGAGACCTGTGCTTGTGTTTAGTAGGAAGTGGGATGTTATTAATAGAAGCTAGAAAAATGTGTTTTGTTGGGCTTTTTATTGGTTTTTTTTTGTTGTTGTTGGGTTTTTTTTGTTTTTTTTTTTACAGAAAGCATATATTTATTTTTTCATTCAGTGGAATTTCATATGAAGATGGTGTTAGCAGTTTAACACGACATTAATAGCTCTTTATTCATATCCCTATGGCCAAGCAACCATCTTCTGTTGAAATGCAGTAGAAACTAGATGTCTGTGAGTTTAGAAGTTGGAAGGAATTTTCATAGGATGTACTTCCTCGAGGTAGTCTTCTTGGCTTTTGCTTTGTTTGAGACTCAGGTTCTGGAATGAGGATTATGTTTCTGCTCTTCCCCTACTCTTGTTTCCTTTTTCATGGGATTTTGTGAAATACTGCAGCTGTCTGCCATGAATTCACCAGTACCTCGCATGGAAACTTGGCTTTTGGCACATGGAAAGGCTTCCTCTTTTCTTCTGTCCTGTCTCTGGGGAATTAAATTCACAGTTTGTGTTCCTGCTTAGGTTTCCAGGCAAAGTTTTTAGTTCAGCTTCCTTCCTCCTCCTGCCCCTCTCTCCTTCTCTTAATTAAAATATGCTAGGGTTGAATGGATATAACTGCAACTGGGAAAGGATAAAAATAGCACAGATGAAATAGCTACACTATTGAGACCTGGACCTTTTTTGGAATCACATTTGCTGGCATGTCACTGTACCAGTGCTCCAAAACTACTGGATTACTTTTTTCAACAGAGCAATCATGAAACTCTAATTTTAAAGGGAACAAAATTTTTTTTGAAGTTGAACGTGATTTTCACAGCTTCAGCTGTTCCACTCATGGAAATTAATGACGAGATCATGTTTGTTCAGTGTTAGCAGGAATAGATTCACCACATCTGTATGTGTTCTGTTCTTGGCTTCCCTAAGGCTATGAGTACATCCAAACTGAGATGGCAGCTGCTAAACCAGTATCTCTATGACACTGGTAACAACTGCTTAATTTCAGCACCTTTGAAAGTCATGTAATTTTGGAGTACCCAAAGATGAGCACCAGGTTGGGGAGTTAGGTGACACAAGTTTTTAGATAATGGACTTTAGATTGATATCTAAAAAACTTTAGAAAAAATAATTCTCAACTCTTTTTGCCTGAAATAGTTTCTGGAAGCCTGGTGGAATTCTGTGCCAACTTTTTCCTGAGAAGATAAAAGTTGGCACAGAATAACCATTTTAAAATTTCATTTTAATTTTTAACTATATTATACATTTTTCTAAGTTTTTTTCTATATTTCTTGTAAGTAAAATCATTACATTTCTATTTTTTATAATTCTCAAATATTTTTCAAGAAATCTCAAAAAAAATTTTAAACATTTTAACAGCCTTTTATCAAGCATTAATCTTATAATTTCTCCCAATTAACAGTTAAAAAAAAATAAACCAAAAGTATCAAAAAGATATCAAAAAAATTAAAAAAAAATTTCCTATATAATCTAATAAATTTATCATCTTAAAATTCAAGTATTTTTATATAAAATATTATAATATAGTTAATAAAATAATATAATGTTAAAATAAACTAATATTAAATAATTAATTTAATAAAATTAATTTAAGAAATTAATTTAAGAAAATACTCAGAATAGTATCGGACAAGGAAATAAAAACATCAGTGTTGAATGGACAACCTTTCTGATGAATCATAAATGGTTCTTCCCAAAAAGGAATATCCCATAACATACCTAAACACAGAAGTCCTTGTGATTGAAGTTAACCAATTTTTTAAGAAAGGATAAAATGAACAATGGCGAGATAGGCACTAAGGTGTTTTAGAGAAAAAGTAGCAATAGGTGTTCACAGAGCCTGGACTCTGGATTTGTACTGGTTTCTCTCTTGGTAAAATTTTTACAGAGTGCCTTGAAAATAGTGCTGCTGAAGCTAATCACCTGATCTGTGGTTTTGATAGGAACACTGTTGTTCTCCACTCTTCTGAATACTTATCTTGCTTTCATTTTGAACTCAAAAACTTCAGTTGGCTTTCCCTAATTTAACATCCCTCACCACAATGCCCTATTGTAATTTACTCACCTTTTTGTTATTCAGTCATTCCCAGCTTCCTCAGCTGAGCTGACATGATGATCTGCACCATTTCCTTGAAATATTCTCTCAGAACATTTTAATAATTTCCACAAGCATGTTCACAATGCCCAGGCCCTTTGAGGTCATGTCACTGCTGTTTGAGTTGTGGGTACAATCAAGTGGTAGCAGCCAGTGATGCAGCCACAGCTGTGTGCTGGGGGAATATTGGCTTAACCAGGGCATTTAAATGGGATCTCTTGTCTTGTCTGAACTCCATCAGGTTTGTGAAGGGGAAGGGCTCAGCCCTTGCCCAGCACATCAATAGCAAAAGCAAAAGTGATCTTAAACTACCAAAATAATTAAAAAATGAGAAAAATGTTGCAGTATTTGCCTGCATAAAGAGGGGAATATGAAGCATGCATGTAAAAGAGGTATAATACATTAAGATAGTTTAATATTGTAAGCTAATTTCAGAATCCTACATTCACTTTTCTTATCCGTTCTGGAAAAAAGCCCAGAAGAGGCTGAGACCTAATCTGACACCTTCACTCTCACAAAAGGTTCAAACTCAATTTTATTTCCCCCATGAGAAGACTAAGAGGTGTTATTTGTTTGCTCCATATATATATATATATATGTACAAGTAGATTAGGCAAAAGTGCTTCCCGGCAAGCAGCAATAGTAGTTGAGATTAGTGGTGAGACACTGACAAGTGTGAACTAGAAGCAAGATGTGAGTTGGAATCACTGAAAGTATTGCTGGAACACTTTAGATAGGCGAATAATAGATTCACAGTCACTTGATTGAATGTCTTTCTTTAAACATCCCTGTACTTCAGACAGCTCATGGCTTCTGTGTGAAGCAATTGTTGCATGACTGCTTACCTATTGCCACAAGGTGGGATGGCTCTCCTTACATGGTATGTCTGTATGTTCTTACTTTGCCTGTTGTGTTCTTCTCCCTCATTTTACTCATAGCACCGTACTGACACTGGCAGCAGACACATCTTCATCTTCTGTATTTGCAGAGCTTCCCATGCTGGGATGCTTGGTGAGCAGAATTGATGGACAGCATCGAGGGTTAACACCAGTCCGGAGAACTCACAGAGGCAGGGAACTCCAGAATATTCATTTATTTATTGTTTTCCATCTCTTTTTCTCTCTTCCATAGTGAAATACATGAGAGAAGCGACCCCCTATGTGAAGAAGGGCTCCCCCGTGTCGGAGATCGGGTGGGAGACGCCTCCCCCCGAATCTCCGCGCCTGGGCTGCGCCTCTGCTGACCCGATGTCGCAGCTTTCACTCTCCATCCACAGGGACAGGAAGACAATTCCCCTCAAGATGTGCTACGTGACACGCAACATGACAGTGTCAGACCCCGAAAACAGGTGAATTTGTCTGGGGTTGGGATTTCACTGTCACGTTGAATGGTTGCTGTTGTTTTGCACACTGGGGTTGGCGAGCAGGAGTGGGGCTCTGGCTGCACGCAGTGACCCAGCAAGGGGAGCTGGCACTGCTTTGCTGGTGGTGTCTGAGACACATGAGGCGTGGCTCAGTTTTTGGTTATGCTAGAGGAACTTCCATGCAGTCATCCAGCACTTTAGTTGGAAATAAAATTTCAGGGGGTTGTTTTCATCCTGATTAAATGTCTGCTTTTGAAGGAAAAGACACTGTACACACTAATTGTTTACATCCTCCAGGCTGGTTAAATCTGATTCCACTAAATTGCATTTTCTTTCCTTTTTTAAATTAATATTGTTTTAAGAATGGTCTGGTTTGAGTATTCAGTTCTGGACATTAAAGTCAAAAAGAGGAGAAAAGTTCCACTTACAAGGCATTAATGGGGAATTTTTGTGACTTGTTTTTTTTCTTAATGTTAAAAATAGGATGAGGTTTTACTAGCCCTTATTTATAACATATGTGGAACAGCTGCACTGCACCAGCACATTCCCTGATCCCTTCTCTAACAGCTGCTAATAAAAACAGGAGTAGTCAAGTCAGTGATACAGACTAATTCTCCATCCAAATAATGGCCTTTTCATTTTTCTGCAGAAGCTGTGTGTAATGCCTTTGATTCTCAGCATTTACATATAGGCATAAACAAAAGTTACATTTTCATTTGCAGAAAAGCATAAGGAGAAGTGGAGAGAGAAGAAAGTGGCTTGGGAAGGATGGGTTTCTGTGTAATCTCTTGCACTGCAATTCAGAAATTGTATTAGTATCTGTATAGTTTTCCATCTTTCCTTTTTACATTTGTCTGACCTTTTAATTTTCCCCCTCCAAGCTTTATTGTTTAGTATAGCTTTACCTTGCTTTGGCTCTTCATCTCACGTAGTGGTTGTCCCCATAATCAGTGTAACTGACTGCTATAGAAATTCAATTGTAAACCAGAAATAACACTAGCAGTCCTTCTCAGTTTAGATCAAGATGTTTATTGATATTGGCCACTTTTTTTTTCCACGTACATCTGCACAGTTTAAGGTTTGACAGCTGTATCACTTGTCTGGGCATTTGTCTTTCTCTCTGTCATGGTGTGTATTTTAAAAATACTCATACTGATTGTATTTTTTTAATCAGTAAAATATAATGATATTTTACCTGCATTGACTTTATTTTCTCATATTTTTTCATATTTTCTCCCCTTTATTTTTTTATTTTATTGTAGTTTTCACCTTCTGTCACTCTCCTGGCCCTCAGTTGGTTTGAGAGCCAGGACTGACTCAGAGGGACACACATTCATGCTCATGATAACCTCTGCAATGGAGCTGACTTTTTTGAAGTATGATACATATGTGTGTTTTCTTCAGTGTTACTAGGAAGTAATGTGTGGGAGAGTCATATTGCTTGTTATCATGGTTTTCATGTTATGTTGCTGTCATTTCCTGTGGAAAGACTGACTTCTGATTTTACTGCAGTCCAGCACAGTGCAGTCTAAGATGGATTTTTCCATCCAAGCATGCAGTACCTCACCATCGTGCTAGCTGCTGTGTCGTAGTAGCACCCCATGGATTAGCATCTCTGCTGGTTTCAGTGATTTTTCACAATTCTGATCACTGGAACTCATATTTCCCAGTTTTAATGGTATTACAATGCAGTGACCCTTTCCTACTGGAATGTCTTCCAAGATAGCAATCCGATTCCAGAGCAGTAATTTTGTCTTCACTCAGACAGAGCCTAAGCCATGTCCTTACATGCTTACAACACTTCTGTTTCATAACCCACTGACCTGACACACATAGATTTTATGACTGATGGTGTCACTTTCCTGGATGGCTTTAAGAGAGCTCTGCTGGCAGGATGCCAAAGCATATGTTGGCCATTAAAGGGCTCCTTTGGACTATAACTGAGCTAATTTTCATTTAAGAGCAAGTGTGGGCATGGAAACCATGAGTTTTCCAGTGCAGCGATTTCTTCAGTCTGGGCTGGGGATGTCAGCAGCCTTCTGGGACCAGGATGAACTGATTTGATGTCCAGCATGAGAAGATACCTATGTTAAGGGACCCAAAAGGAAATGCTTGTTGGCACTGAATTGTCTCCAGTTCTTAGAAAGTTGCAGTGAAATGTGGATTTAATAGGCATGGAGGAGTATTGTTTTTCCCATTAGAGCTGTAGCCCTGCATAGGACTTTTTTTCTTCTCATGGAAGACTGACCCCAGTTCAGAGATTCTGAAGTCTGTGTCTACTCTCAGATGGTTTGGTGAACTTGTTATTTTGGAGCAGAAGTGATGTCTGATCCTTTTAGAGCCAGCAGTTCTCAGATGTCTCCTTCATCTGATCTGCCTGTGGGTTCATTCTGGAGGAGATCTTTTCTGTTACCTGATTAAAAAAAACAACTGTAAGATACCAAGGAGAAGATCCTTAATACAAACCAATACCAAAATTAGTGTGTAGGATTTTTTTTTAATAATAAAAGCATGCCAACAGGAGAAAAGATGCAGAGCATCTATGCCATTCTTCTCTAGGTGCAGGGCTTGTTATATTTTAGACTGGAAGAAACTGGTTAAAATAATTGTTGCTAAAATCAGTTGTTTGCTGTGTTTTCATTGATAAGTGACCTTTTTGGTGGCAGCAGTAAAGGTTAATGTCAGGTCTCACTGAGGAGCATCCCCTCCCAATGATGGAACATGTGGAAATGACCATGGCTAGTAATGCAAATAAGCAGAAAACCTTGCTGCAGTGTAAAAAGCTTTTCATCAATTTCTGGTGATGATATTAAGAAACAGGAGAAAAAAAAGGTCTCTCAGGTGAAATTTTTTCTGTTGGTGCTTTAAAATCTTGGGACATAATACAAAGGTGCTTCTATACACAATATTCCCTGGAGAAATGAGACAAAGCTATATGGACAGAAAAGGTTTTCTCATCTGCTTTTGAAGTCACCCTAAAATTCTGCCTACATGTCTTTCAGCCAAATCCAGGCGGTGTGGGCCTGATCCTGTCAGCACTTGGGTTTTTTTCTGCTGTTGGGGGAATGATTTCCCTGAATCATGTGTGTTTGGGGCTCACAGAGGGCAGGGCTCTGCCACAGAGTGACCAGAGAGCCAGAATGAGCTACAGCAGCTCTTGGAGAGCACAGGTCACACTTGCCTTGTTTTCTGCCTCTCAGGAGGTAGTTTGACAGCACTGAGCATAGTCAGTGACACTGGCAGCAGCAAGCCCAGATGGGGTTAGGTGCTGGGCAAAGGCTGAGCCCTGCACCAAGGAGTAAGGAGGTGATGGCCCATTTCCACCACTGTGCTGGCACTGCTGGCACGCTGGAGCTGTGTCAGCCCTGGGTGGGCATCTGCAGCTCTGTGAGGCTTCCCGGGGAGCTGGGAATTTTTTTTCCCTAGTGCACAATACAGATTTAGCTAGATTGGGCTCTGGTTTAGGAAACTGGGGCCTTTTTTCTGTTACTGTATGTTGTAGGTAGGCAAGGAAAGACAACTTCTGTCTGCATGGGGGATAGAGCATAGATAAAGATATAGAATGGGCACATTACCAGTATTAAAAGTTGCCCTCCACATCTCAAGGAATTTATGCTTTGCTCCTTGTGTTGTTATTGAGCTGCTCCCTGGCTGTAGAACCTCTGTGAAATGCAGAGACCATACTTAATTCATAGTGTTGTGAGCTACAGCTTGAGATCCTTGGATGAAAGGCACATAGCACTTAATTATCATTATTGGTACAGACATGTTTTACTGTATGAATATCAATAAGTCCTTTGAAGAAGTCATTGAGCATGCTTGAGTCAGTCTGATTTATATCAAGAATTTTTGTTAGCATTTTTTTTTTTTCCTGGTGGGCTGTGTTTATTATCTCCTTAGATTACTATATCAACAATCCAACATTAAAGTAAAGCAACTTGAAAGAGTATAATTCAAATCCAGAAAAGAACAAAAGTGACTATAATCAGAGTGAAACTCTGTCTGACTCTCTCCTCATTCTTAAATCACCCGATTGTGCTATCACAGTGTGCTTGGTCTGTTACAGCCTTGCCCACAAAAGGCTGTGAATTTAAAGTCATGATGAAAATGTGTTTTTAACCTTAGCTTCCAACTATTTTACTGTAATGGGTCTAAATCGAGCTTTTGTGTGAAGCTGGATGTCTCTTGCTTTGTTCCTGTTCTGTAACAGCTAATCTGCTTACAAAACCTGCTCTTTGTTGGAAGGGATGAACAAGGAGGCAGCACCTGAGGTTTATCCACTGCTGCCTCTCAAGATAAAACAACAGGTTTATCTACTGTTGCCTCTTTTTAAGCTGAGAGAACTTAGGTAACTTAGCTAAAAAGGCATTGGCTGCATCCCCTTCAGTACTCTGAGGGTAGGAGAGGGCAGAATTTGGGGTATGGGCAACAGGAGTGGAGTTGTGGGATGGGTCATGGGGAAGGCCTCCTCTTCCTCCTCAATACCTTTCATGGCTGTGGGACACTTCTCAGTAGCCAGGGTCAGTGCATTCAGGGCTAGGGTTGCCACTTGAGGGACCTGTAACATTGCATTTTTTCTCTCATAACAGTGTTTTGGGGGCAAGTCATTAACTGCTACAATTAATAATCCATTAAGGGATAGATTTAATAATTAATGGTTCTATAACTGGTTGTCTGACAGTTCTCTGTCATCTACATCATCTGCTTTTTGGGCAGCCCTGCAATTGCTGGTGCATTTTATAAGCTGCAGTCATCTATCTTGATAAGGAGCAGTTTTCTAAACCTGTAGGAGCTGGAGCTCTGAAGCCTCTGGGCAGAAACAGTGATTTTTAAATTTGTTTTTCATTATGTGAAATAGTTGTTTTCTATAATTTGTGAAAGTCCCAAACCAAACAGTTTCAGTGTGGGTCATACCAGTTTTTCTGTTAGCCTCAGTTTTTTCTCATCTTTCTTGAAAGGCCACTGAGATCAGATACTTCTGTAGGACTATCCCTCCCACAAAGATGGGCATTTTTGCCTTTTTGAGTCAAATCACAAGACTAAGGTGAACTTCATTATTGTTTTTGTTTTCATTATTTAATTCTTGTTCTGTTAAATCACGTTAAAATACGTTTCTAACATCCTAAAGACTGATGATGTGTCTGGGTAATGGTTTGAGAGCTGAATTACTGGGAGGGGCACCAGGATCTGGTGACACAATGAAAACCCCTGAGTTTTCCTGCAGGATGTTTGAGGTACCAGTTTAGAACTGGATTGTTACAGCATCTCATGACTGACCTTCAAGCTCTGCAGGTCCTGGTGAATTTCGGACTAGGCATATCACATTTTCATGAAAAAAAAAGATGAATCTTTTCTCCTGGTGTAGGGGCATGGGGCTTTCTCCCTTCCCCATCCTTCTGGGCCACCCAGGTGAGCTCCTGGTGCCCTTCCCATCTCCAGCATAAATCAAATAGGAATGGGCAAAACTCTTGCATGTGTAACTCACAAGCATGCATGCATATATGTGACTATAAATAAAACTTTATATATATTTGTGTGTGTCTATGTGTGAATATGACCTGACAGGAATAAAATGTCACTGTGAGTTGGGTGGTGAGGAAGGATGTGAGTGATGAGGAGGTGGCAGTAACTAAGGCTGGAAGAAAGCTTTCTGCTGGATTTTTGATTAACAAGCTTTTAACCAAAGTCTTTATTTCCTATGACAATATTTAAATAATGAAAATAAAACCCCACATGCTGATAGGTTTTTGTGTTGCATTTTGGGTTTTTTTCAGCCATTGCTTCAGTTAGGGGAATTTTGAAAAAGTCAAAGAGTTTTGATTTTTCCAATAAGCTTCAGCTGTAGAGGGTTGAAATGAGAAATGGAAATAAGAGCAGAGGAACCGGAAATTAATCAGGTGAAGGGAAACAGAAAAAAAGGAACTGCCTTGAGAAATGCATGGAGGGAAGAGAGGAGCACAAATTAAGAAAAAGTGATTAAAGAAGAAGCCAACCAGCAAGGCAGAGCAACAAACCCAGAGAGTGAAGACTGCAGCAGACTTTACTTAACAAACACTTTTGTAAAAAAGGATAAAAACCAAAACTCTGAAAAGATGGAGAAAGAGAGCTGCTCCAAGAAATGTGTCACAGAATTAAGGGAAAGGAAGAGCAGTGGGAGTGCTGAAGGGAAGAAGAGAACAAATAGTTAATAATGTTTTTATGTGCATCTGTATGTAAAGGTATGTAAGTGCCAACACCCAAGCTGATGCTAAATAATGTTGAAGAGCAGTTTAAAGACCCCTGAGATCTCCCAAAGAAAGAAAGTTGATCTGCAAGGGTTTCAGTGTCCTGCTATGCTCCCAGTCCCCTCAGTCTGGAGAGAGTGACAGCCTCAAGGTTCTTTTTCCTGCCTGGCTGTTGTTCTCTGCTCAGTGCTGGTCTTTCCCTCACCTACCAGCCCATCTGCAAATTGGATTTCAGTCTCACAGCTCTGATCTGGCCTGATCTGCCATTAATTAAGGAGCAGGATTTCAGCTGGTGTATTTAAAGCTGCTCTCTCTTGTGCCTCGTGTAGTCATGGGAGTGGCAGCAAATGACAATCGCAGTGTGAGCCCTGGTGGTGGGCTGCCATCAGAGGTGCCCCAGCTCAGTGTTGCTAGATGCTGAGGCTGGTCCTTAGTGCTTAGGTTGTGTGTGAATACTTTGCTATTTTAATACCCTCTGGTCACTTCTAGCTTGCTTTCTTCTGTGTTTCTGCTGATGGAAATTCCTGTTTTACTGTAGTAAGAGTTTTGCTGAAGCTGCTACTTCTCCTCACCACTTGCATACAGCTTTTCCATCAGTCTCTGTGTCTGTTCAATGGGAAGAAGGTCTACTGCCAGTCATGGGTCAGGAGGTGACCCATGCACAAGGCCCTCGAAGCTGGCAGTTTCTCTGGGACTGGCTCCCAGGTGGTGCCTCTTCCCACAGCACTCAGAGGCCAGTAATTGATCCAGAAGGAATTTGTGGCTTTGTAGTCATGGTTGCCTGGCTTCAGTTTTGTTTCACTTGGCAAGTAAGCAGTGATCCCTGGCATTCTTGATCATGGAAGCCAAAAAGTAGATCTATAACATAATGAGACATTGAGACATACCCTGCTAAAATAGGTGGATCTGCCATTTCTCTCTTCCAGCAAGACTTCTGTGACAACTCATCCACAAGACAGAGCTGATCTGTCAGCAGCCCTACTAATTTTTCTTGTTTCCATATCAGTTTTCACCTACGCTTGTGGATCACATCCTCTTCTTTCCCCTGGGTCGTACTACAGCACTTCCTAACAGCAAGAGTGCCATTCCTTCTCAGAAGACATCTAATTCATCTCCAAACCCATGATCTCTTGCTTATGCAGCAGCATGAGACCCTCCACCCTCTTCTCAATTTGAAGGGGTCATTTCCCACTATTACCAGCTGCAGTTACATGCTCTTTGCCAAGCCCAGATTCAGTTCCAGCTGCAGAAGGTTTGCTTTGCTGCTGCTGCTTTGAGTTTGGCTGTAGGTTTGCTTCAGGAAAAACAGCTGCTTCAGGGAGCTCTGGGCAGTGTATTGAATATACCAATAACATCTTCTGTTCTTAAAATTTCAGCATCTTCTAAAGTTAAATCAAATTCCTGACATCTCTATGAAAAAAATGCTGTTTGTGGGTTTTTTTCCCAAATAATTGACCCCAACTCTTCCTTGAAATAGTGCTTTTGCTGTTGTTTCATGCTGAATCTGCTGTGAAGAAGGCTGAACTCTATATTCCTGGATTACCAATATTCAGCAAAATTACAACCAGAATATAAAAGAATAAATCAAGAAAGTAAAATATAAGAGGTCTTTTGGGCCCTGTGGTGTAAGAGTCCTGCTCCTTAATATCCATATACAGTTATAACCTATTCAATTACTTTTGTCGTTGCTGTGGGTGGAGAAGGCAGTGTGTGATGTCTCTGCAGATTGGTCAGCATCTGTATGCAGTGGTGTGAGCAAGTCCACTGCAGAACCAAATCCTTTCTTTACTTGCATGTGGTACAACTCCTCTGATATCCCTTGTATTAAAGCCCTGCTGGTGGCAAATAGAAATGAAACCAACTGTGACAGCTCATTAGTGATATATACACCCTCTGGCTGGACATCAGTCTAGTCCAGCTCCCAGGAAAGTATCTACATCGTTTTTAGCACTGTAAGCTGAAATTCACCAAGTAAGTGTTAATACAGCAAGTACTCTTCTGACAGGAAGGGGACAGCAAGGGGACCGAGAGCCTGTCACATAGAAAAATTCCACTTGATTACCAAGTAGTGCTTGCTTGGTAAAATTGCTTTCACCTCCATTTAGGATCATCAAATGAAGATGCTTCTTCAGAGAGTATGCTGGGGAATTCATTGCAAGCCTAACAGTCTCTCTCTGGAGTATTTTCCTTGCAGACTAAGCCCAAAATTTCCATTGCTTAATTTTAATGTATTCTGTTCCTGGTTAATCTCCTGATGCTGCATGTAGAATTCAAAAGAACCTTAACATTTTTTAAAATTTCTTTTATAACAAAAACGACAACTTTTTAAATATAAATCAGCTTGTGTTCTTCTAAATCCCCCTTTTTCCTGGAAAGGCTCCTATGTTTGTACACTCAGAAAAAACCAAAATTACTTATTGTGGTTTCATGTGCAGACAGTGATGGAGGAGACAGAATGAACAGTTTGGCCTTTGATTCATCTTTAAGTTTGCAAAGTCGGTGACAGACTTTTGTTCCTCTCTGTGCCAGTGTAAAATCAAAGTAGTGTGATGGACTTGAGTAACTCTGGCTCCAGCTTATCATTAACTTCAAGGGATTTACTCCACACTTTAATCAGTCACTGAATACATAATCTGACCCAGGAAGAGTCATGAAGTGTAACTCAGTGCCTGATTTGGTCCTGAGCCAATGCTGGTGGCAGAAGTACTTTCAAGAGTTTTGATTAAAGGCATTTCTTAGATAATGAACACTCTTACAGAAAGAAGCTTTATCAAATGCTGAATGAGTATGGTCGACCAAACATTTGCTTTCAACTTCTTCTGATCCACTGTGAAGTAGAAAATCTGATGAAGAGAGGAAGGGTAACCTGCGTGCCAGGTTACAGCATTTGGAAGCACTGGGTTTTGTGTCACCCCCGTGTTCTGCGGGTGGAGAAGGGGATGCTGGAAACACTCCTCAGCTCACTGTGGGTCTTTGAAAAGGAGAGAGAAAATTACCCTTTTATTATAAGGTTTGCCAAATGATCTCTGAGAAAATGTGATATCATTCATATGCATTGCCAAGCTGGAGAGATGCCGCGCATCTTGGCAGTCATCTAGAGCCAACATATAATTCCTTTGGGTTGGTATGGGCTTTATCAGAAACAGCTCCATATGCAGTATTTACATAACTGTGGTGGAGTGTGAGAATAAACACAGCTGTGGCATTGCCCTAAATATTTCAATTCAGTGGGGAATAAGGGAACTTTATCACTGAACTGCAGATAAACAGAAGTCAGTAAGAGGTGGTCAGTTTAGCTAAGGAACAAATCAAAGCTATAATGGCTAGACTGCTGGAAACATTTAAGTGCCTTAGTCTTGGAGTTTACAAAGGTCAGTGGTATTTTCTTCTTTTCAGAAAGTATGGAAATGCCATCAGTCAGCTGCAATACAGAAAACATCATCCAGTTGGACTGGTAAATCAAAGCAGTGTGGGCTGAAAGGCAGAAAAGGAAAGAGTTTATAGGGATGCAGTGCTTTCAGCATCTGATTGCAGTCACAGCCCATGGGTTTCCGGGAAGATTTAAAGTTTATTTTAGTATCTCCATCCTAGTTGATTGTGGAGACAGGAGTCCCGGCTTTTGGTGGAAATCTGCAAGTTCAGTTTCCTAAGGTTTTCTGGTCAAGATTTTACAGCAGTCGCCAAGTAGCAGAATTCAGACAGTTGAGGATTTAGACTTTAGGATGTGTAGATAAAAGTTGGCCTATGCAGCAGCTTGCTAAGGAATGATGCTTGCAGATGTATTTCTGGGAGTGGACAAGTGCTGTGGATAAAAATAATTTTCAGTACAGTCAAAGCAGTATCCTGTTTTGAACTAAGTTTTGAGAAGTGTAAGTTGTATTGTCCAGTCATCTTGTTACTCAGCTCATGGAACAAGGAAAACTTTCTGCAATTGTTAGTGCATCATCATCAAACTTTGGTGACTGACAATCATTCCCAAACTAGCTCTATTACAAGTCACTGAGGGATGAGTATTTTTGCAAGCATAGCTCAATATATGTTTATGCATATGTATATTAGAATTTAGACTTTGATATCACATTTGAATATGTAGATATTAGAAAGAATATGCATTGTTTAGAACCCCTTAAACAGAACTGTTGAGAACTGTCTAAATGTTCATTACTTTAGGAGATAGAATTCTTGTAGAAATACTTAAATAGTCACCATCAAGGAACATATACTTTGATGAAGGCCCAAGTACTAAAATACCTTTGTATGTTAAATAGTGTTTGTATGTTAATCCATGTGTTTGAAAGAAGAATTTACAAACTGGAGGTGAACAAGTTGCCATTTGGAAGCTCTTTCAGCTCTCAATAATTTATTTTTAAATCAAACCTACTACAACTCTAACTTATAAAGAAATCATACAAGTTTTCTTCTGCTCCTTTGCAACTGAAAAAGCAGCACTTTCTTCTGAGCCTTTAGAGTCTGTGTTCAGCACTTTGTTTACTGCATGATGTGCAGTGAGTTTGTAGGGGGAAGTCCCCATGTAGAAACCACAGGCTTTGTAAAGAGCATTGTTTCACACAATCTGTATGGTGTGTTAACATATTTCAAATTCAGCACAGTACTGCTGTGTTGTCTAAATAATTTTTGTTTTTAAAAGAAGTATTAAAATAGGAGGCAGAGGACTGAAAATCTTGATTGCTGCTCCTTGCCTGTTCCCTGATTTGTCTGGGTTCTTCACTTTTCCCTTTTTTTTTCTTGGTGAAATGAGGATGCTGTCACTGACCTCATTTGTGAAGTACTGTAAGATCTCCTGCCAAAAACTTCTGTAAGTAATAAGCAACATTTCATTGATTACCACAATGTATTTTGAAAATCCAAGCCTGTCTAGCTTGTTTTTGGTGGTGGCTGCCTACAAGAACACACTCCAACTCCAGCTCAGTGTCACAGTGGGATTCAGCAGTGGGAGAGCAGTGTTTGTGATGGAAGGACAGACTGGAGTATGGTAACTGTGCATGATTGTAATGATCTGTGGACACAAATGGCTAAATCCTAACCATGAAGGAGATGGCTGTTTCTGGCAGTTTAGAAAAAATGGGAGTGGGATTTGGAAGGTGCCTATCTATAAATACAGTTTTCTAGTTCACAAGGCTGTCATCATGTATCAAGGAATTTTGCTTTGGTACTTGAAACTGAAAATTTGGTGCATCCTGGAGTGGCTAAATAAGAACATTAATTTTCAGATAGTGCTGAACTGCAGCAGCTTTACTGAGGAAGCATGCATTACTGTGTTGGCTCAGTGCTTCCTGAAAAATCAAGTCACTTCTTAAACTATCCAGTGATTTAAGACCCTGAACAGTTCAGCTGCTGAGTTGGGAAAATCATGACCTTTTCTATATTTAGAACAGTGTCTATGTGGAAACCTCCCCTTCCCAAAATGAACAAACATGAAACCAGGGATCCTTCCTCTCTGAGCCCCAGAGAGCTGTGCAGATCGAGTCACCCTCTATTCTGGATTCTGCTAGGGTTTAACAAAATAATTAACACCTCTTAATTGTTAGTTAAGGTCCAAATTGCTGGATTTTGTAATTGCACAACAAATATTTGCATTACAGTTCGTTTTGAACTTCAACCTGAATAAATTCCACTGAGCTAATTAATTTTCTGCTGCAGAAAGGAGTCATTGTGTGTCCCAGAGGCTGGGCAGCCGTACACAGGACAGAAGTACATGATTAGGCTCAGATCCCAGGTTGAATTTGGGAGGGTAACATTTGGGGCTGTCATTGTACATTTATAATAAAAAAGCACAAATGTGATACAGAGTTGAGTGATGGGCAATGACCAGGGCTTTGTTTTATAATTGCCACATAAAGCTAAAACAGGCTATTTGTGGGTTATTTACCAGATGTTCAAGTAAAATGGCCCACAAAGCTATAAAGAGCCCCACTAATAACTAATAACTTCACTAAGAACAGAGCTAAAATAGCTGCAGAATCCTGTCAAAGCACTTTGGTTGTTGTTAACAAAGGTGTTGGCACAGGTCCCATTACCACAATGACCAGGATTCATTTTCCTGAAAACTGTGTTCAGTTGTACTTTTCAAACCACAGTGGAAACCCACAGAATAGTCGAGTGGGAATGTCTTCTTTGAAAAAAAACTCATTTCCTTCTACAGGAGTTTGAAAATCTGTAAAAGGTGCCTGCCAGCAGCAATCATATGATTATTGTTAGCACTTTCTTGTTGCCACTGTTAACAGGATCTAAATGGAGCATTGAGGATGCTGATAACTCCTGAAGAAGGCCAGTTTTGCTAGGTCTGTGTTAATGAGTAGTGGTATCACTGAAACCACAGAACAATCCTAGGAAAATTCCTCTGTTTGGCACGAGGATGATTTTCATTTATCTCTGCATGTATAAAATAAACACACTGAAAAACTCTGGTAGTGCCATGATAACCAGCTAAGGAAAGCAGCAGCTTATCCCTGGCTTTTCCAGAGTCATCTTCCACGCAGTCTGTGGTTCTGCACTGAAGTACAACTCCTGGCACCCTGACTACCAGTGCTGGGGTGGATGTTCAAAGCAAAGTTTCCCTCTACCCACCATGCCAGCAATGGAGCAAGTGGATTACTCTCATCACACAATGCACCCAAATTACCCTGGGATTTTGGAGACAATTACAAACTGGCCTAAAGGTGAAAACTTTGATCTCACTGATGAAGAGGAGCAAGAAGTGACACATGCTGAAGAAGTTCCACCATATAACCAACTATGTCTATGTCAGTGAATGTTCCTCTTGCCTTTATATTCAAAACTCCTATTGACATTCTTTTTGTGGGGTTGCATTAGCACTGGCAAATCCCCTTCTCAAGGATGTTATCATAACACCAGCAGAGACCTGGATTCAGTTAAGATGACCCTACTCTGTTCAGGTGTTTTAAAGGTAAGTTTTTAGTGCTAGGTCTCAATGTTAGTATCCTTTTAAACTCATTGCATTCACTAAATGAGGTAATAAATTTAGCTGCCTATTAGCATATGAATGAACATAATGTTTTCCCCCCCTTTTTCTAGAATTATTGAAGTTCATTCACCTGATGCCAAGCACACTGTGGTGCTCAGGAGTAAGGATTCAGCTACAGCCCAGGCCTGGTTCAATGCCATCCACTCCAGTGTCAATGAACTCATCCCCAGGGTGATTGCAGAGGTCAGAGACCAGCTGGGTAAAACAGGGATTGCTGGAAGTCGAGAGATTAGGCATCTAGGCTGGCTTGCAGAAAAGGTAAGGAAAACACTCTTATTTTCATTTCTAAGCTCTCTCTCTCTTATTCTCTTTTCCTGAATTCAACCTTGTTTGGAAGTAGAGAGACTAAATGAGATTCTGGGGTTTGATTTACCTTTCCTTCAAGACTTTTCTTTTCATAACATGCCAATTTTTGTGCTTTAAAAAATCAAGCAGAAAACTATAACATCCCCATAGTCTTTGTTTCTACATGCCAATTAACAAAGACTTTCCTGGAAGATCAAAAAGTCTCACATCAAGTTCAAGGATGGGACGTGAGTCAAAAAAACTGACAGCAGCTTTTGAATTCACCTGCTGTTACAATCCCCATGATTGTATATATAGGTTGTCACCTTTGACTCCCAGCTTGGGAAGTACCTACTTACTTGGTCCATGGGCCACCCCTCTGCTGTGCCTGGCCTCTGGAGCTGGGCATGATCTCGAGCTTCCCATAAAGGCTGGGAGATTGTTCTTTAATTGCAACCATGCATTTGAGCTGAGCATCCTATCAGCCTGAGCTTGGAATTGCAGCTCTTGCCCGTCTTTCAAAGTTTGAGTCTTAAAATGTTTTATGCACAGAGAAAAGCTGTGTTCTGTTCAAGAGTAGTTTGGGATCTGCTGACCTGTGGAAAGACAATCTATGAATGCACAGGGGTGGTATGTAGATGATCTAATTTTAAATCAGTAGCCTCAGAATTCATTTTAGGCACTAATAACTGATAAGTGTGGATTTGCTATGGCAGCAGTGTTAGAATTGTGCCTAGAAATAATTTCCATCCATCTACTGCCTGGGCAGCCACCCAGAGCATCTCTGCCCCTCCAGCTGGGGGTGTGGGAAAATGGCCACTGTCTTTTCAACCTGCCCTTTCATCCAGCACAGATGTACAAAACTGACTGTAACTGCCCCCCCCCCAAAAAAAAAAAAAAAATACTGTATGTTTGATCTCTTTCTGAGATTTTGTAGATGAAAATATAGAAGCCACAGGCACAGGTGCTGTATTTCTATCTAGTGTCCATTAAGAAGGCGCACCATGAATTTTTAGCAAAACATGCGTCATTGCACCACTTGCAGTGACACAAAGATTGCCAAGACTTTCAGGCAGATTTTCTATCTTTTCCTGTCCCTCCCTCCAAGCTCGCAGAGTGGGGACAGCAGCACAACTCCTTGGCTTAATGCTGTAGAAAATGTAAAAGTTTAGATGAATAATTTGGGATTAAAACACCAAAGGATCGGTAAGTAAATTTTAGCAGTATTAAACTATACAGCCATGGGATCTTTAATCTTGTTTTCCTTTTCATATTTCTATAAACTTATAAAAAGCTGAACATAAGGGGCTTTTCCTGTTGCAAAATGCTTTCCTCTGAAAGGGTAACTGTTCTGCAGTGGATCATAGAGATCTTGTAAATGCAATATTCACAGATCATCTTAAGTGGACACATGACTCCTGGTTTATGAATTTCCTTTTCTTACAGCTAATACACAATATCACATTGAAAAGCTCTCCTCTCCTCTCCTCTCCTCTCCTCTCCTCTCCTCTCCTCTCCTCTCCTCTCCTCTCCTCTCCTCTCCTCTCCTCTCCTCTCCTCTCCTCTCCTCTCCTCTCCTCTCCTCTCCTCTCCTCTCCTCTCCTCTCCTCTCCTCTCCTCTCCTCTCCTCTCCTCTCCTCTCCTCTCCTCTCCTCTCCTCTCCTCTCCTCTCCTCTCCTCTCCTCTCCTCTCCTCTCCTCTCCTCTCCTCTCCTCTCCTCTCCTCTCCTCTCCTCTCCTCTCTTCTCCCCTTATGGGCTGAAATCTTATTGTGTATTACTCAATATGGACCATTTTGAAGTCTTTCTAAATTTAGTGGTGAAACCTGTTTTGCCTTTGTTAGGGTCATGCTGTGACTCTGTGCATGTTCCAGTGTATTTATGGTGGCTGTTACCAAGAATTAGCCTTGAGAGATTTGCAGTGACATTGTTACTGAAAAGACAACTTATTTTTCACTAAAAACCATTCAGAACTGTGCAGTAGTAACAGGATGATGCCAAAAGTTGCCACCTTTCTCTCATGTTGGAGACCTGTTGAAAAGTAGAAAAAATACCTACATGTGGCAAAATGTGATGTGAAATTCTGTTTAGTCTTACTGGACTGTGGGCTGTACAGCCTGGATGAAGGAGATAACCTGCATATACTGTGAATATGCCAGCTGTTTACATATTGTTTCAGAGGAAGTTTTCAAGGCAGCTGAGGGAGGTGCAGACCAGAGCTGTTCCTTATGAAAAAAACCTAGGTTTTTTAGTGGGAAGGGATTAAATTGTGCAGTGATTTGTGGAAGTCCCTGTGAATACCAGTGTGGTTCTTTTGACTCTGCCTGGATGCCAGGTGCTCACCAAAGCTGCTGTACCACTTCCCCTCTTCAACTGGACAGGAGAGAGAAAACAAAAGGCTTAGGAGTTGAGATAAGGGTAGGGAAATATAATTCACCAAATACCATCATGAGCTAAACAGACTCAACTTGGGAAATTTAATTCCATTTAGTACCAAACAAAACAGAGTAGGGTAATGAGAAAATAAAAACATATATTAAAAAAAACCTTTCCCCTGCCCCTCCCTTCTTCCCTTGTGATTTTCTCTACCTTTCTCCCCTCCCTGTGGCACAAGTGGACCGGAATGGGGGTGTGGTCAGTTCATCGCACCTTGTCTCTGCTGCTCCTTCTTTCTCAGGGAAGGATTCCTCACACTGCTCCCCAGTTCCAGGGTGGGGTCCCTCCCACAGGAGCCAGTCCTCCTGGAACTTATCCAGCATGAGTCCTTCCCATGGGCAGCAGTTCCTCACAAACTGCTCCAGCGTGGGTCCCCAGCAGCAGCACAGGTCCTGCCTGCTCCAGGGTGGGCACCTCTCTCCACAGGGCCCCCAATCCTGCCAGGAGCCAGCTCCAGCGGGCTTCCCACAGGGTCTCAAAAGCATCTTAGACTGTAACTTTTGAGACAGCCTTTATGGCATCATTTTATGTTACTTACATAGCATATCCTTGAAGTGAATTCTCAGCAAAATGGGAAGACTGTGAGTTGAATTCCTCTGCTTGTTTGGGGAATGCAAAATGTAATCCCATGGAAATTTCACTGTAATTTGCTGTGATTACTCTGTACTTCAATTAAACTGTTTCCTGGTTTGATATTTTTATATGACTAGGCTCTAAACTTAGCTCTAAACTTCAACCTACATGACACTACAAAAATAGATTCATTAGGGGAGCCTCCCTCAGGTGGGTAACATTAAAAAAAATAGTAGGTTATCTAAGATACTAAGCCATTGCATGCTAACAGGATTCTGCCACCTTAACTGAACTTCTCTGTGAAGAAAGCACTAAACATCTGCTCTTCAACCTGAAATTTCCATCTTGCAATTCCACCTTCAGGTTCCTGGTGGGCAGTGAGGGTCTGTTTTCTGGTAAATAGAGAGCTCTGCATCACTTTAAAGCAAATGTTCTCTGTGGCCTTCTTACAGGCAAGGAGAAAAACAGCCAGAAGCAATCAGAGTTGCCATCTTCCCTCTGTTAATAAGGAAGTAGCCTTGTCCTGACCTTGGCCTTATGAGGAAGGTTTCTAAAGCTGACCAAGGATTAGGGAGTTTTATTAGTCACCAGCATCCTAAAACTTCTCTGTAACTAAGAGAAATACCGAGTGCTGGTTTGTAATGAGGTGTGTGCACTCCTCATCACTTTGTGCTTCCTGTATTTGTCTTTTCACTTCAGCAAGACCTCTGCATTTAACAGCTGTACAAAGCATGAGGGAATAATTAGATGTGTGTTTTAATTTTTCGAAGTCTTGTCTTTTTGTTCCCTATAAAGATACTTTTGGCAACCAAAAAAAAAAAAAAATTAGTAATGTCATCTAAATTAAGGAGCTTTTCCAAATGTGTATTGTTTCTGTTCTTTCAGGAACACTTTAAATCCTTGTAAAAATGTCTTTCCCAGCTTTCCCCCCGCCTCTTTTTAATACTTCTGCACATCCCAGGACTTACAGAGAAGTTGGAACAGGCATGGTTGCTCTTCTCCTTACACTTACACATCTACTACTGAGTTCCTTCATGAGGAGCAAATTCTGCTCTGAAGTGAAGAGCTAAAACACTGAGGAAATGGTGGTTTATTTTATCACTCTGTAACATTTGCTCCAATAGAGAAAAATATTGTTGGCAAAAGCTTTATCTAATTTTTTTCTTCTTTGATGCAAACACAAAAAGGTGTTTTGGCGAAAGAGGTTTTGTGAAGGTAGCTTTTGCCAATTCAGCAGTCAGCCACACAAGCAAAAGCATGACTGGCTTCAAGGGCAGCTGAAACTGCAGCCAGGCGCCAGCATCAAGCTGGGTCAGTTAAGAAAAAAACCCAAAACTAAATAAAACCCTGAGCTGTGCATCTCTCTCATCTGTCCTCACTGTGCCAATTATACTTTTCATGTAGGCTTGAAAGAAAGAAAAAGCACTTCTGCAGCCAGAGACTGTTCTGCTTTCCGGATGTCAAATGTCTTACAGGCAGTGGGCTTCTTAAAATTGACAAAAAGCTCCTTTGAGAAACTTAAAAATAGGAATTCCTGCAACTTGCCTTTTAGAATGTTAATTTTTGAAGCCGCAGAAAAAGTGACCTTAAGGGCTTTTCTCACTAGCTCTTAACCCCAGCACTTGGTTCCTGTTCATGTTGCTCTGCTTGCGCAGGGCGAGGGTGTTGCTGCTTCCACAAGTCTGCTGTGGGTTTCAGAGGGGAGAAAAGAGATGAGGGGAAATAACCAAAGCAACCTGGTGAGCCAGAGCTGTTTCTCAGCTCCTGACACTATCTCTGAAATGAAAAGGGTGTTACTATATTACAGGCTCCTCAAACCTCAGATAACCATATCATTGTGTTAGTGCTGAAGTGCAAGGCATGTCGCAGCAGAGTGATCTTCAGTATCGAGCTGTATATTGCAGTATTACATTTATCTCTCTGCTCTCTCTCTAATTCAGAGGAGCTAGTGATAACAGGAAAACTGTGAGATGTGCAAGCTGTCCAAACAAGATTTAGGCAAATGACATGAGAGTGTATTTGAGGTTATTTTTCTTCCTCAGTATGAAATGAAAATGTTACCATTTCCTTAGGAAGCATGTTCACAGGTTAGCAAAATAAGTAGACAGCAACAGAGCCATGTTGTTATTCTCATCACAGACAAATGAGTTTTCAAAGAAATGGAGATCTTTAGTTAAAAAATTTTATATAATTTCCAAATTGTAAAAGTGAGCTTAGGATGTCTTTACACAATAAATCCACCAGCCCACCACGTAGTTAAAACATTTTGCCATTATTTAACATTATATGTCTGATGTTATCTGATTTTATTTATTTGTATCTGACTTTAACCGTCTTCCTATGAAGCACAGCATCTGCTAGGCAGCATTTTAAAAAATGTGGCATGGCTATGTCTGTGGTTGCAGCTGCCACTGTTCCCCTTAGCACTTCCAGCTCTTCCATCATGGTGGTGGCAGTTCTGGTAGAAAAGTCATTACTTTTGGAGAGACACCATTAATTTTCTGCAGGTTTTGTGACAGAGGCAAATCCCAGTGCAAGGCACGTAATGAGAACCTGTGGCAAGGAGGAGGGGATTGGGAAGCTGCTGCTTCATTAGGCAGTGTGTCACTGTTTCTCTGGGGTGACTGCCTCATCAGGCCGCACAGTCTGAAGCAGCAGCATTTTCAGGAATAAAATCCAGGTTATACTAATCCCTAGGTCTCTCTTCTGTGCCTGGAAAGTGCCTGTGCATGTGTAGGCTGAGCCTACAGCAGGCTTTGGGTTGTACTGTGTGTTAACCCAGTACAAATCAATATATGATTTAATCAGATAAATAAATAAACTGCTGGAAAAATGGGTGTTTACTAAAAAAACTATTACTGAAATGCCTAACTTTTTTGGAAAGGATTTACAGAGAAGTTTGGAAATACTACTCACCTGTAATATCCAGGAAGAAGAGCAAGTCAATTTGGTCCTGCTCTCCTGTTTTTTGTGGTTAAAGAAGGATGCAGTTTCTCATATTGATAATATACATCTGGTCATAATA
Source organism: Lonchura striata (assembly GCF_050655825.1). Lineage (NCBI taxonomy): Eukaryota > Metazoa > Chordata > Aves > Passeriformes > Estrildidae > Lonchura > Lonchura striata. Next base: position 143,992,868 of record NC_140704.1, on the reverse strand, counting down.
TTAAAATTGATCTGACCTTTTAGAGATTACACCTCAAATAGAAAACCTTCTCTGTGTTCTAAATTAGAAATTGAACTTTTAAGTACCAGCTAATGACTTTCTGTGGAGCACTTACATCCAAATGAAGAGTCCCAGTTTTGCCCTGTGTCACTTAACCTTGCAGCTTATTAATTCCAGAACATATTTGTTTGCTTTGTAAAACACCAGAACAGAGTTCTTAATTACATTAACAGTCTTCATTATCTGGGATAACGATCAGCCTGTTCTTAGGAAAGACGTAAACCTGAAATAGCATGAAGAGTAATTTCCTCTCCAAGCTTCAGTGAGGTTCCTCCACAGGCCATTTTTACCAGTAGTGACATCGTTCTCTCCTTGCTTTCAGTGCCTTCAGTAAATGGCTGTATTTAGGAAAACTCAGGCTGAAAACGGCCTTTTCATTCACTGTACTGTTTTAAAGGCTTTGCCTTTATCTGTAAAACACATGCTATTTCTTCCCATGCCAATGAGAGATGAGCAAATAACAAAAATAAGTGAAGTGCTTATTGCAAGGAGACTGGAAAGAAGAATAGGTAAAAGTAAATAATGAGAAATTATAGGAATATGGTGGTAAATGCATGAAGGACCTGAAATTGAAAGTCTGTATTTCTGCAGTAAAGTTGGTTGTTGTACCGAAGGAAAACCCCTCTATCAGATAATTATAGAGCACAGTTAAGTAGTGAGTGAGCACTGTTGTGCCTGTGGTAGCCTTCAGGTATTAAATTATTCTTGCAGAAGTTGAGCTGCAGTGTGAACTGGGCCCTGCATATCCCCTTACCCTTCCCATGAGGGCTGGATTAGTTCTGGTCAGATCCCAGCAGAGGTAATCACATCCTTCCTGCTCTCCCTCTGCCTCAGCTTTGATCTGACTGTCCTCGCAGACTTAGCTTTCTCCATAAAATACAGCATATGTCTATCAGTGTTCCTATGAACCCCAGGAATGATGAGAAAGTTCCTTTTGATAATTATTCTTCTCCACAGAGTTTAACTTCTCCCTGCCTGTGTCAGGACGCATTCGGAGCCCGAGGCGTGGCTGCTGCTCTGTCAGAGTGCCTGCCCGGGCAGGGCCAGCAGCCCCAGGCAGGATCCACAGGGCTCTGCTGTGACAGGGAGCTCTGCAGATGTCTGGTCAGCAACCCTGGGTACGGCTTGAGAGGAACAATGCTGGGCTGCAGCTTGAAAGGTGGGAGAGGATGCTGAAAGGAAATGGGGAGTTCAGTGCCTTCCTGAGGTGTGGGAGCTGTTTCTCTTGGTTCCTTCAACAGAACAGGGTGTTAGCTGTGGGACCACATCCTAGTGTGGTCTGGAGCACATCCTGGTGTGGCTCTGGGCACTGGCTATGTTGCACAGTGTGTCTCCCACAGCATGAATACTTAACTCTTTGTTCTAGATAACCCAAACTGGAACTGCTGTTTGCTAGGTTGGATTTTCCTGGACAAGAAACTTTCTAGATTTTGGCAATTGAGGTATTTTCTTCCTAGATTTTACTACATTTTCAGGATGTTGGGCCTTTCCATCTTTTGCCTTGGCAGTTGCAGTTATATGTCCAAAAGGGTCCAGCTCCCCTCATGCATGTGCTGGGTCATCTCACCTTTTGGGGCTGCACAGGTTGGAAAGCCTCTGTTTGAATGTATTTGCAGTACAGTTCATTTGAAAAAAAAAAAATAAAACAAAAAACAGCAAAGATACAGGTGTGATGTGAAGGAAGACTTTGATTCCCTTCATTCAGAAGCTGGGGAAAAGGTTCCTTTTTTCTCTCAGCCTCTGACAGAAAATATTGTAAGAAAGATAGTGAAGGAATTGGAGGCAGTGATGCCCTTTGGTATTCAAACGTGATTTAAATGCAACATGAACCTACCTCTTTTATAAAACATGTTGCGTAGGGAGCAGAGACCTCTACTGATCCCATATCCAGCACTGCTGTCAGTGGGGAGTGGAGGGTGGTGCTCTAATTGTTTTAAGTGCTTAAGTGCCAAAACAACTGATCTGCTTCTGTCCCAGTGTGTTTCTGCCTCCTCTCCCTGGTGCAAGTAGGGTGCCAGCAGTGGTGGGTTAGGAAAGGGGAGTGCCTGTTCTTGCCCAGCTGTGGGATGCAGGGTGGGAGAAACCAGACCAGCACAATGGTTGGGGAAGGTGTGGAGCTCATCCTGGGCATTTGGAGATGCTGTGGAGTGGTTATTCAGGGTGAGGAAGCTGCCATTAGGGCAATAGTTTGGAGCAAACTCGGCTGAAACAAAGAGCAAGGCAAATGCAGTCTGGGCAATGGGAAAGCCCCGAGCACTGGCCCCACTGACCGCAGCCCCGAGCTGCGCTGGGGACACCCTCAGCCCCTGCTCCCACCTCACTGCCATGGGCAAGAAGGGCTGCTTGCATCCCCAGGGCTGATCCACCCTGAGCACGCAGCCATGCGATGTGGGGGTGCTGGCAAACACTGTTTTGCAAGAGCTGTGCCCTTGCACTCTGTCTGTTTGCTCATTTGTCTGCATTTTTCTGCTTACAGGCTGCATGATAGAAGCATAAAAAGAAAGGGATTGTCTGTCTTAGAGAATCCTGGATTTTTCAGGCATTAAGTTCCCATCAAAACTGCATTTTCTCTGTTCAAAGTTACCTGGTTCTCATTTGCTGGTTTTGTCTCCTGAAGTTAAAAATCACCTTCAGGGGAATGGAGAGGCCCTTAGGGGAGTGTTGACCTTCAGGCTTTGCCCAGTATGAATTCCTCTCACCCCAGGCATCGTTTCTTTGGGTTTTTTTTTCTTAGCATAACAATACTCCTATTTTAGGTTTTTGATTAATGGCATGAATAAATAGATCAGAAAGCAGCAGAACTGGCCATAAAAAAGCCTCTTTGCTCTGCAGCCCCTCTTCTCCCCCCAGGCCCCTTAGCTGATCTCCAGAGTAAACTTCTGGCAAAAGTAGAGCTATTCTTAGTAAAAATATCCTAATTTAGAGAGAAACATTTGTAATTTTTTCCTCTCTTTTTGCATATTATTGCCCCATCATGCTCACCCACTCAGCTTGTAGTCAGAGGAGTGCTATCCCCACCCACATGTGCTTTCAGGACAGATGAGCTGGTTAACGTTGGAGGGCTGTTGTGGAAGAGCAGAGTAGCACTGCTGGTACAAGCAGGAGCAATATATGCCTTGAAAGCTGTTTTGCCAAACAACTGTTAACAGAGAAAAATAAACAGATTTTCTAACTATATCTTGAGGAGAGGTTGTGTTCTTTGTTGGAAAGAGGGATTGACCTTTAGAAGAACAAGAGAGTTTTAAAAGAACAGTGAAGAGGGAAAAGTTACATGCATTACAATTTTTGTTGTGGCAAGACATTCACTCAGTACCTACTCTACAAAACCAGTTCAATTTTAATGCTCAACCTCTGGTTATGTAACAAATTATTAAAAGACTATTAATACCAACCTTTTACCTTATTATTGAATCCTGTAAAAATAAAATTATACTCCATAATACCATGAGAACCTTTAAAAATGTGCCATTAGACAATTATATTGCAACACAGCAACTCTGTAGACTGCAGGGAAGTGTTTCTCATACAGTCTAATTGTTGTATCAATAGCATTTTCAACACCCTTCATTACTGAGGAAGAAATAACATGCTGATACCATATGTAAAATAGCATACTTTGAAGTTCTGATTTCAGGGCTTGTCTGTGGGAAAAGTGCTTGAGTATTGGTGAAATCCTTGTAAGAACTGTACTTGAAACAAATCCACAATTGAAAAGGTTTCATGTATCATTCCTCTTCTCTCTCCCACTCTTAAATTAATGATTGTTTTATTTTAGTTATTTTAAGATGGGAAATGTTTTGACAACGGAGTTTTAACATTAAAAAAAATATTGCTGATAAAGAAAAATCCTTTTATTCCCTTTACTCCAGATTCTTTAGTTCTGAAGATTTATTTCTGCCTGCAGAATTACCCTCTCTTCTTAAGTGGACAGTAATTGATAGTGCACATCACAATAATAGTCTAAGGAGTCTCCTAAACCCCAAGCCCCACAGCTATCTTTAAGCTCCACATTGTCTTTACTGTAATGTAAATAAAAGCTTTAGAAAAGGACTGAAAGAAATTTGATAGCAAGGGAGCCTTGTCCTCTCCAAGGGATTTCCTCTACTCATTTTTAATGAGGCCCATATTAGTTGTCATTTGTACCTTCCCTGATGAATAGTTTGGAAGAAAAGCTTTCTCCATGCACAGCGAAATTTGTGCCAAGTTGCTGACCTTTGCTTTTGGTGAGACCTCATTTGAGTCCGAGTCCCAAGCCCAAACATATTGTTGGATCAATCACGTTGATTTTTGGCTCAGATGGTAATGCAGGGCTAATGAGTTGTGCTGTGTACACATTAACCTCAGACCTGGAGCACCTGCAGCAGGCTCGGAGCAGAACGCGCCGGGGCTGCAGGGAAGACATTCCGTGCTGGAATCTTAATAGAGGGAGACAATAAAAACAGTAGGGCAGTATCACAGGTTCACTGCTTGTGGGATGTAGGATTTAATCAAAGCTGGAAAAACAAACTGCCTTCTGTTCTGTTTGGAAAAAAAAAAAACACCTCAGTACCATAAAGGTGCTTTATGAAGTGTGAAATAGAGAGGAAAGCCTGAATGTTTAAACAGTAAGACAATGATTCTACTACCAAAAGGGAATCTGCTTCAGGGAACAGCCTTTGAATAACATTAGATTTAACCTTGTCAGAGCTTACAATCTAATGGCTATAATGGCATTGCAAAGAATTTGGGAGCATTGAGGTGTTTTTTTATTAGTAGATGCCTTATTTAGCAATATTTAGCAAAATTCTCCTTTCTTCTTAAGTAAAATTCTTCAGATTGATTGTTGAATTTCCACAAACAGCCATCATTACTTGTTTTGAAAGGTGTTTCTGATCATTTCCAAAAGCAACATTTCCCTCAAAGGACAAGATTTTACAATTGTGAATCTAGGGAGAGAGAGTATTTCGCGAATCATCCTTATGGAGAGATAGACAAAAATCTCAACATGCACAATATCCTTGTACTGACTGTTTTCCTCAGTTGAAGCATTAGAAAAGGAAGGGTTACTCAATGACTAGTACAAAAGAAACATTTTCAATTTTAATTTTAGTGTAAGCTCCAAACAATCACTTGTAAGGGACAGAGAAATAGAGACAGAATAAATTTCATTTCTGCAGATCACACACAGTTTTGCGTCCTCCTCTTTGTGCAATGAAAACAGATCAATAAGGCTGAAAGACCATTACTTCTTCAAATAGAAAATCCAGTGAAATCAAGTGGAAAAACCCAGAGTCCATAGAGATCCAGTGTTTTGTGTTCACATTAAACTTTGGATGCAAGATAGGAAACAGCTGAAAGGGACAGGGTGATAAGGGGGTAGAAGTATCCAAAACAGGACTTACTAGAAGAAGAAAGTTCTCTACAGGTGTGAGAAGCTGCCCCATCATGCATTGTTGTGGCATTGCTGGGAGGGCATTTTGGCTTGTACAGTGAGCCTGTTCAATAGTCAGGATACAAAAATGGGGTCTGGAGCCAAAGTGCATGTATGTCTGAAGGACATATGTCTGGGGATTTGGACCTTCTGCTCTCAGTGTAGTGACATTGAAGACAAATGGGCTTTCCAAAGGTTTTCTCAGATGTTTCTGGATTCCCTGAGTTTCAGGTGTTTCTGCAGTACCAGTAGCCCTGCTGGAAGGAAGCACCTGGGTTTTAATTACTAATGACTATTAGCTGCAGTGAAGATTCCTGAAACTGTGTGAACACATCGTGTTATTCTTGGAGCATTTTTTGTTTATACATTTCTGCTGGACAAATGCTGCTGTGCAAACATTCATTTGTTGATCTTGTGCTGAAAATAGTTGCAGACATTGGCCAGAGTAGCTGCTGATGTGTAGTGTGGCTGTAGCTGCTTTTTTGTACTTCATGCTGGAAATGCCAAGGATATTTATGGAAATGGCTCTAAAAGGTTCACTTTGAGGAGAAGCCTGCTATGGGAATAGAAACTTACCTATTTGCTTGTGGAATTAAAAACTTGTACATTATTATGAAAATAAACAGTTCATGGTGTTGTCTGTGGATTCTGCCAGCCTGAGAAATTTAGTGCAGGGCTCTTCAGGTTGGGAAATATGTTAAAACTTCATGTTTCAACATACACATGTATTCATTCCACATAAGAAATGCTTATTATTGCTATATTCTTTGGATCCCTGAATCACAGAGCTATAGCATACAGTGATACTCTCACACATAAATTTTCAAAACAGAGGTTTAAATCTGCTTGCCCAAAACTGTAGGCATGTGTTAGCAAGGCAAAGGCAACTGGAAGGAATGGAAGAAGCTGGAAGTGTTGCAAAGAGGAGCAGATTGGAAAGGGATTGTACAGCTTAAATTGGGCAATGTGAGAACCTTTTATGTGATGTTTTTGTCTCATTTTGTGGGTTTTGATAAGGCTGGCTATTGAGGATGAGCTGACTTGCTGTTGGATTCTTCCTTTGCTGTTGCAAGAGTTTGAAATGAGAAAGAGAGCAGCACAGGTTCTGGGGGTGGTTGTTGTGGCTAACAGAATACTAATTATTACGTTAGTATGAAAGTGCCCAGGTATAGCCAAAGGAGGAATGCCATGGTGTGAGATTGCAGCAGAAGTAGTAGCAATAGGAGCAGACCCTGCTCCAAACTCTTAACCATGTAAGTAGGCAAGAAGAGGAAGAAGGATACATGGGACAAAACATCTTCTATGTCTCTGCTGTGATTTTTGTTCCTCTGGGACATAAGCCAAATGGATGTGTGCAGAAAGACAATTAGAGCTGGGGGAAAGGGAAGAGTGGGACAACACTGGAAGAGACTGGAAGATTCTGAGCTAGAAGAGCCTGAGGAAGGTGACAGTGAAAGAGCAGATGATGAATAGATGAACTGCAGAGAGCTCTGGGTACAAACAGGTGTACAAAATGTTGAGTGGGTTGGAAGGTATGGAAATCTTCTCTACTGGCAAGAATAAGACCAGCCTTCTCTGAACCTTTCATAGTCACAATAAGATTAGCTCTTCACAGCTGCAAGAGGACTTCAAAGAGAGGAATTTTAGCTCCTCTCTCTTATTTTCCTTCAGATTGGACTCAGTTTGCACTCAACAAAGGTCATGTACATCATCAGTTTCCATTAGCCCAGATACATCAAGTAAAACGTCAGGCTCTACCCTCTTCAAATAACTTGAAACAGCTGCTTGGATATTTGAAAGTGCAAGCAGAAGGAATGGGTTGTGGTTACAGGATCACATTCAAGTGAATGAACAACTCTGAAAAACATGACAAGGAAGCAACCACTAACTGATAATGGTTACACACCTGTAGCCCTGTGGGCACCTGCAAAGTGGTTCACAGTTTTGGATACAATAACATTACAGGCTGTTGTGCTAAAAAATGAATTATAAGAATACCAGTCTCAGAGGTAACACAGATCTCAGGCTGCTTTTTTTCTAGGGAAGCAAATAGGCACCATGTTGCCTTGTGTCAACCCCAGACATTATCAGCTTAGTGCCCAGGATTCAGCAGCAGCAAAGGTTACGTGCACGTGCAAATAACAGCATATAAAGATCTCCTCTGTCTCTTCCCCTTCTATCACTCTGGAGCTCAGCCTCAGCATTCCCCATCACTGCCTGCCCCTGCCTCTGATGCTGGCTGGGCTCTCTGAACATGCCTGCTGTCTGAGCATGTACTTTTGAATAAATGGTGCATTTAAAGGGGTTATATGCATGAAAATGTTGTAATAGCTAGTCTGATTTCCATCTGGCATAATTTGGGAGTAAATCCACTGACGTCAGTAGAACTGAAAGGATATAAATATAATTGAAGTCAGACCCTATATTTTTAAGGTTAAGCCTAAAAAACACTGTAACTTATTCTCCCTCCTCCCCCCCTCAAATATTTTCTCTTTCAAGCTCTGTCACAAATTTAAATGTCTTAATTGGGATTTCATCTGTTTCTGCCCAGTTCAATCAAGGATCTGTCAGTAAAGAATTTTAGGACATGCAGAGGTGAAGCTCTCCTGACCCCCTACCTATCTTTAGAAAATCTCAATGGCTTCTGGTTCTGAAAAACCATGGCAGCAGTTGTTCTTTTCTGCTGTGGCCAGTGGTGTCAAGCTGTGTATCTGTAGCTATGTTTAGTCAGAGCATAAACATGAAGCAGAAATGGAAGCTTTTTTGGCAAGCAAAGAATGTGCTTTTCAGCCCATTCACACAGAATGGTGTTAATTAATAGATTGTTTTCTGACAAGTTGTTAATTGTGCCTGACTTTTCCATATGGCTAAGGAAATAAAAAAGCCAAGGAGGACAGAGTATTTAAAAATCCAGAAATTTTGGTATGAATCTGCTGATATGATAGCCAATGCAATCCCTTTTGCTGTAATTGTAAAAATGGTTATGTGAATATTAGCATATAACTATGTAATGAAATACATAGTTCCCAATTTTTTTTTTTTGCAATGTTACTCAACTAAATTACTTAAGTTTTTTTTCTACCAATATATAAGATGCTTAGGCAAATACAGACTACAAAAGAAATCTCAACAAACAGACAAATAGTTATCTCTGTTGTAGGAATAAAAGCAAGAGAAATAATTAGTAACATTTCCTAGTGAAATTTTCATTCAGGGCAAGTATTTTTCTAACAACAAGGGTGGAATTAGGTCTAGTCACTTGGTAATATTCACACGTGTTTGTCTTCTTGGAGTTTCCACTTTCTTGTAGTTGCAGAAGTTATAGCAGCTCTGTGATGTTCAAGTTATCCTCAGCCAGCTCGTACTGTAAATGGCTGGCACTTGCTGGCTGGGGTGATTTATTAGCCCACAGCAGGAAAGAAACTTCCATTGATCAAATCAGTTGGTTCGTGAGATCGTATGTCTCTGGTGCCAAAAATAATTTCTCTTTGGATAGGTGATATGTTTGTTAAGAGATCTGAAAGTCTAATGCTGTTACCAGGAAGTTCTTTATTTTATTAAATTATGTATCCCAGGGTTGTTTCTTAAATCTGAAACCTTAATTTCTCATCTTGGCCCCACATGTAAATAACCTGTAGCATGCAATCTGGTTATACTAACTTTGGAGATTAACTTTATTCGTCCCACGTTTTTCTTCTAGAGGATGTTCAGTTCTCAGTACAATTTTCTGAAAGTAGTTTAATGCTGTAATTATTTTAAAAATATGAAACACTGACAATTAGAACAGGTAGAGAGCAATAGCTTAAAAAATTATATAGCTTACAGTATGTAATTTGCTGATGTTTGTGGGATTTAGTTCTGTAGATTAATGGCCCTAATTGTGTATTTTAAAGTAATCTAGATCAAATAACATGGCACAGCACTAAAGTCATTTGTCCTGTGTGGCTAATTTAAAGCTCAGCACAGTTAACTGCTAAGTAGAATATTCTTTATTTGCCTTCCTTCTGTTGAATACTCATAATTTCTATTAACACGTGGCCTTCAATATGTGATTTTTTTTTTTTTGTTGTTGTTGTTTCTTTCTTTTTTCTAGATAGTAGATTAATTAAAAGAGTTGTTGCTCTAAATACCTGGGCTGTGATCTTGCCTGGTCTTGTAATATAAACAGTATCAGATCTGGGAATGTCATGCCTCTTGGGAAGTGGCAGATCACATCCTGACTATAGGTGGCAATCTCATAGCTTGAACACTTTTACTTTAAGGATATTTCTTTGACTGCATCTTATCAAATAAATAGGGTTTATGAAAGCTGAGCTCTCATTTTTATTGTATGTTCCTAGCTACTGAGAAAAGCTTGAAACTATGGAATGTCAGCAAAGCAAAAAGGCTTGATGTATCAGCAAGAATTAAAAACGTATTTTAAATACCAGGCAAACCTCAGACTGATTTTGAGCCCCAGTTGACATCCCCAAGGGAAATTTGGCTGACTACAGTTGGTAACAGTGGTTTCCTATTAAAGCTGCCTTGCCAGTTATTTTTGCATCATTAGGGACGTGTGTGTTTCTTCATGTGCCACACAATCAGTGATGACAGCTGTCCAGCAAATCCCTGACTGGTGACAAACTGCAGTCATCTTCTACCTCTGAACTTCCTCTCCTGCATTCTGCCCACTTACCCGTTTCCTGTGTGACCATTGCTCTCCTGGAATTATTTTTTGGCGGGTTACAGTAAAGACCATCTTAAAACTACTCTTAGCTTAAAAAGAAAATTCAAGTTTCCTGTTAGTCTCCACTAGCATGATTCCTGAACTTACAGCAACCCCAGGACCACAGTGGCATGTGCTCCAGTTTGGGAAGTGATTTCCTAATAGGAAACTGGCCTAGGACTACAATAGAGTAGCTGAGGATTTCTGTCAGGGAAGTTTTGAAAGAGCAGGCTAGACAAATCTTGGGGACAACGCTGTCCTCCCCTGAGCAGTGTTCATCTTTCAGTCATCTAGGAGGTTCCTGGAGTGACACAGCTGGTGAGGGAGCCAGCTCAGGAAGGCACTGACTGGACCTTTTATTTGGGAATGGAAAAGGACGGATGGGATGGGATGGGATGGGATGGGATGGGATGGGATGGGATGGGATGGGATGGGATGGGATGGGATGGGATGGGATGGGATGGGATGGGATGGAGGACATCTTGGGCACAGCAATCACAAAACGAGTTTTCAGTTTTTGGAGAAATAGAAATAAGGTTTTGCTATTTTGGTCAGCAAAACCAATAGCATGGGCTTTTGGAGGACAGACTTTCATCCACTTGGGAGAGTGGTTCAGAGAATCCCTTGGGAAGAAGCCCTGAAGGGCAGAGGAGTCCAGGAAAGCTGGTCGATGTTCAGGAAGGAAATCCTAAAGGCACAGGAGCAGACCCTCCCTGTGTGCTGGAAGATGAGTGGTGGGGATGAAAACAATCCTGGCTGAATGGGGAGATTTGACTGGAACTCGGGACAAAAAGGAGAGTTTATGACCTTTGGAAGATGGGATGGGGAATTCAGGAAGGCCACAAGGATATTGTGGGTTATGCAGGGAGAAAAATGCAAGGATGAAAGCCCATGTGGAACCTAATCTGGCTGCTGTGGTAAAAGACAATAAAAATATTCCTATAAATACATCAGCAAAAAAAAGAAAACTAAGGAAAATCTCCAGCCCTTATTGGAGGTGGGGGAACACATAGGAACAAAGAATGAGTGAACAGCTGAGGTATTTAAAACCTTCTTTGTCTCGCTCTTTGATAGTAAGACCAGTTGTTCTTTGAGTACCAAGCCCCTTGAACTGGGTTAATGGTTGGAATTGATGCTCTCAGAGGTCTTTTCCAACAGAAGCAATTTTATGTTTCTATGATTCTATGATTCTATCTTCAGCTCTCTTTCTATGAATCTAAGCATTCATATTTCTGAATCAGTGACTGGCTTGGATTGATTTCTGCCTTCCTTCTGGAAGACAGAAAAATTACATACTCAGTTTCTCAGTGGGGAAAGTGGCACTTTTGGTTAGATACCATTTGTCTTCTGTACAGATTCCTTAGAAAATGAACAAATTGCAAATCAAACAGAACTTTCCGAAGGGGCAAAGATTTTAAATTCAGTTTTGTCTTCATTAAGTAGTGAAAGAAAGTGAATTGGACATTAAATGGAGTAGCTGTTCATTTCTTACCTTTACTGGCACCCTGGGATCTGCTCGTGCCAAGATCCACCAGGAAGATCTGCTGGATGTTCTCCCAGCTCTCCATAGTGTCTGCCAAGGTGCAGCAAACTGAATATCTCTTCAGTGAACAGAGGTCTCTCAGAGCCAGCTCAGCTGGCTTTCTGGGGAAAAAAATAATCCTGCCCATCAGAAAATGTTAATATGATAAATCAAAATGAAAAGTTTAGGTTTCTCCTCCTCCCTTACCCCACCCAAAAAAGACAGAAACAGGTAGGTTGCTTGAGTTACTTAGATAGCTTGTGGAGGTCTGTCGTTGTGATGATGGAGGTACAGACTTTGTAACCACTTTAAAAAAAATGTTTCAAACAATTTAATGGCTTTGAAGCTGACAACTAGGTAAATAAATAAATAAATTTGAAAAAAAAGACAAGTATAAGGGTTTTTTGTGATAAATCTTAATAAGTAGATTTCGATTCCAAATTGTGACTAATTTTCACCAATTTTTTCAGGCATCTGTGACTGCTCCACATTCTTTCAAAATTAAGTGAAATTTTTAAAAATTCTAGTTGAATTTTTGGTTTTTTAATAAGACTTCCAAATATCTCTCAGCATGCTCAAAATTCTAGTTGATGAAGCATAGCATACAGGCTTTAATTGTTCTTTGAATTCACTCATTTCCTTGAGGTCGTTAGTTGCATTGCAGCCCATCAGTATTACTGGCTATTGATCAATGACACACAGACTGAAATGACACAGTATTCTGGATTGTCCTTCAGACAACATCATAACAATGAGAACAAAACATGTTCTCTCGCTACTGCTCCCCTACTATTTTTTTTTCCAGCACTTGTGATTTATTATGACCCTTGAGTAAAGTAGTCAAATCTGTCAGTCTTCAAAAGGTACCAGTCATGATGGGCCATTATTTCTGAGACTGAATATTAGGGAAGACAATGTGGTAGACAAAGGCACAGAACATCTTCTGGGACAGATTTCAGTCGCTTTAGTTTTAATGTAGACATTGATGATTACCTGTCCTTCACCAAATAGATACTGTAATAATTTCAAATTGCATTTTTCATGTTTCAGCCTTTGTTAAAAACCGCAAGCTGCTTTCACATCAAAAGTCCACCTCCAACACTCGCATTTGATTGGAGGCTGTTGAAAAGTGTTCTTGAGCTGATATTTAGAAATCCACACACTTTTACTGGGTTGAAAGATGACATGCTTGTATCTTTTGAGGCAATGGGTATTATTTCTCATTTATCTTAATGCAGAACCAATTCAATCAGCAGAGGTCAGATACAATTGCAAATTACAGACCCTTCAGGGACAGTGAGTTGAAACTATGGTGTCTGCACATGGATTCTGCTCTTGTACAATTACCATTATGCCCCACTGATAATGATATACTCCCTCAAAAAGTGTTTCACCTTGGCTTGAACAGAACGCCCTGCTCACAACACAACTCCAGCACACAGTAACCTGGGGGCATGGCAGGGAGCAGTGGCTGTTCCTGGTATCCTGGAGCATACCCGTTTCCCCCACCACGAAGTAACAATATCAGTTTTTGGGCAGTTGCACAGGAGAGGTGGTAGAGCTTCCACAGCCTTCAACACAGAGTAGAATCCCTTTCCTTCTGTGGCTGACTCTGATGTGCAAAATGATTCCATGGACAGAAGCAGAAGACACAACTGTGCTGTGCTCCTTCCTGGCTTTTCACAGGGCAAGCCTGGCTTACTGGAGGAGGGAGACTACTCCATTTTAAACAGAAGTACAGGATTTCCCCCTAACACTAGGTTTTTAGTGCTTTGGAATCCAGTGATTATTTTGGAGACAATATAGCTGCTCACCTTTCCCAAAACTAAGCTGCATCTTAGAAGTACAGTTTCTACAAAATTTTAATTTTGTGATTTTTATTTAAATATTTATTAAACATCAGAAAGCTGCTTCAGCAGCTTTTTGGTGATGTGTTCATGAAAGCAGTTCAGAAAGCAAGTTTTCAGCCACTTTTACGTGCAGCCTGAAGAGCCCAGACACCTCACAAATAAGTTATGCATGCACACACAACAGATTCAAAGGTGTCTGCTAATAGCATCTTCACTTCTATCCTGAATGTCTGGTTGTGAGCATGCTGGAAGAGAGATAGGTTTCTGTGTGAAACACTGGTGCTGGCAGATCAGACATCTGCTGACAGGTCATGGGGATAAGTACTTGTGATTGCCTCCACTTTTACAGAGTTTTTTTGCTTATAAATAGCAGGTTTGTGCTCAACCCCTCTCTTCAGGCTTTCCATTTATTTGTTCAGTCAGAATGACTGATTAGAAAAGGGGGTTAATGGTCTATCCCTGCCTTTAGTCCTCCCTCCCCTGTGCCTCTTTTACAAGCAGTTCTAAAAATGTGACCTCTTCCATTCCAGGTTTGTTGCCAGCCAAGTTTTCTTTGAAGGTCAGTTGAACTTTAGCTGTCCACTATCTCCTGATGAGCCTCAGTGGCCAGTGGAGCTGTGCTGACCTTCCTGTGTGTCTGATTTGTATCTGTCTCTGTCCTTGTGACTTACAGGTTGGCCACTGCCCTTGAGCAGTGAAATGTCCTCTTACCTTCCCTGCTCTCCCCTGGCAATTTCTGAGAAGCAATAAAAATAAAAACAAGAAAAGACAGCAAAGTGTAGGATTTCTACAGAAGTAATTTGGTTCAACACTATCATTTCAAGACTGGACCTTTGCTATTTGCAAAGCTTTGCTATCATAAATTACTGCTATTCTAATTTCACACAGTGCTGTCATGGTCTGAAGTCATTGCTATAGAAGAAAATGTGTTTTACACTAACATACTTCTTAAATCACAATGGTCAGCTTAACTAAGATGAAAAGCAGTGTCCTAACAAATAGTGCGGGGCATTTGGATCCTGTGCATACTGCCTGTTTGGTTTTCCCTGGATAGATTCCTGACATTTTCAGGAAGTTAGAATCTCCTGCCTCACTGAAGAATAGCTCTTACTTATGGACCTTCAAATCCCAACGTCATGCATAGCAGAAGGATTTTGGATCGTTTATATTTCAAAAATAGATGAATTACCATTTTTTCCCTTTTTGAGTCTCCTGGACTTGGATTTCCATGTATTTAGTTAATCAGTTTCTGTGGCTCTCAAGACAACACATCAGGATTTTAAACTGTTTTTATGTTGTTGTGTAATATATTTTTAGTTAAGGTAGAGTGAATAAAGTGTATGTGATGCTGGGTTTTTCACTCCCTTGTTTCTTATCTTTAATCTCCTGCAATGGAAAGGCAGAGTGTTAGACTCCATCAAGATAGAAGAATCAAAGATTCACTTCTTATACAGCTCTAGAGGATTTAAGGCTCAAGGCAAATCATCCTGCAAACCCTTTAGGAGTGATAACTATTTTGTATTACTACTGCATTCATATTGGTGCAACATTCATGGACCACATGCATGAGAAGCTGCATGTGAACAGAATAATTATACAGCCAACTTTTAACTCTATATGAGATCTATATGATGACTGACCCACATCTGGACTTCCTCAGTTTTTTCTGCTATTTCATAGACTCACTAATAGAAGAAAAAACGTCTTCAGTTTTTTCTGCTATTTCAGATAAGTTGGAAGGATTTCACCCCCCACTGCTCTAAGTACACCCAATTAGACCAGCTTGCTCAGGCCCTTGCCTTGTTGTGAGTAACTTGAGGGGTGGCTATTCACAGTCTCTCCCAGTATCTGACCATCATGAGACACAGAAGAGGTTTTTCTGAGTATCAAACCACAATTCCCCTTGCTTCAATTTGTGTATATTGAATGCCATCCTCTTCCAGTGCACCTCCAAGAAGAATTTGGCTCCATCTTTTCTGAAGTGTGGAAGACATGGAACTCTCCAGGCTTGTTTCCCAAGGGCATGGTCTAAACAGTTGTTAGGAAAATTCTAGTTAACTTCACCAAACTCTAGAACAAACTTCTATTTCAAATTGGGATCAGGCATTCCTGTTTGGCTATAGGAAAGGTCTCAGATCACCTGCCATTCTTGCATGGGTGAGTTCACAGCACTTAGGTACTTTTCTTGCATGTAGAGGTCTTTGGATACTAGCCAGAGCTGTTTGAAAATCCCATTAGTCCAGAGAGTAAGGGCATTGTTTGAAAATATTGCTGTGTTGATGTGCTTGACTGTGTTCATTTCAGCAAAAGTTGGCTTGTGTCCTGTCATTTTAAAGGATAATGAGAAGGAATTCAGACTTGAACAGACCAGCCTTGAGAATGAGTGTCTTGTCTGTGCTCAGCAGTGCCTGTAGCTGAGGCTGTCAGTGTATTCCTGGGCTCTGCGTGGGGCACGGCAAGGGCTGGATCAGTGGGGTCCCTGTGTGGCTCCCACCTGGCCTGCACAGCTCTGGCTGCTTGCACTGCCCTGGTGCCAGCCGCGGGCATCGCTCGCTCGCTGCTCACTGTTCACAGGAGCCAGCACTGTGCCCTTTGGGGGATTTTCATCTGTGCATTGACTTCAATCCACATCTGATAACGGCACAAGCCACCTTTGAGCCACCGCTGAGGTCAAAAAAAAGAGAAAAAAACAAAACAAGACACGTTTTCATTAGCTTTTTAAAAAAATCCTGAACAACGTGCACATTATTTCCTGTTTAAAACTACAAAGTTTAGCAGCAAAACAGGCCCCATCCGCATGTGGTATGGGAGGTGTTGATATCCCCTGCCTACGGCTGTCACTTACACCCACTCCTGCATTACAATTTGCCTCCCATCAAATGAGCTCGTACAAATATCAGTGTTGTTGTATATGCTGGGGTTTGCAGGATGTATTTCTGCATCCCTGCTGTTCATCTTGCAAAAACCCTTTCAGTCCCAGCTGTTATTTTCAGGAACTGACAAGTGGGTTTCTGTAAATTAATCAAATTTATTCTGAACATGGGTGTAACCCTTCATCAAAAGACAATGAAAAGGCAAGAAATACATAGCAGAACATATCTCAGCCTGTGTCAAATCTGGCTTGTCAGCACAAAGAGATTTTAAGGAAGAGGTAAAATAGCAAGAAAATTCTTTCTTGATTGCTCCTCCTGTGCTCAGTGTAAGAGGATAGTGTAGGTCTGGGATTTGGGAGGAGGTGTTGGAAAAGGGGGTTAAACAAACCACTTACTGTAAACATAAACTGCTAACTTCACAGTGGTCTCTGAAAAGACATATTTTCGATACTTGCTGCAGTGGAGTCTGCTGGCAGTTTATAATTTGTTTACTAAACAGGGAATGCAGTTGAAATGTCCCTTTTGAGGAAACAAAAATATAAAATAGCTTCTCAGAGTAGACCAAGGCCTCTAATTTAGTTATCTGTAAGCCTCACAGATTAAAAGTATTTTTTCATCCATTCCTGACAGCCTGAAGTGGATGGATAACCAAAATTCAAAGAAAAACCTTTTGAAAAGGAGACCTGGCAGATGAAAGAGCAAAAGTCCAAACAGTTTGTAAAAGAATTTCTCTCCACTGAGATCCCCACTGTCTTTATTGGCAACTAATTATATGTGAAAACTGTTAAAGGTTTGGAAGCTTGATACCCATTGGAGGGACGGGGATCCCCATCACTTCAGGCACAACAAGCTGGCTCCTTTGAAACACTGCTGTGTACCAGGGGAGTTAACAGGGGAGTTACTCCTTAAGGGCACGTTGTGAGCAGTGGCCAGAAGAGCAGCAGGAGCAGAGCTGCCATACAGGTGGTGCTGAGGTTGTGTCAGCCCTTGCAGTCAGTCCCTGGCACTCAGACCTGGTCCCACAGCAAAGCCAGGCACTGCACAGGCAGGGCTCGGGGGTGCCCTGGCGCGGGGTCCGGCGCGTCCCAGCCCTGCGAGCGCCGCCGGGTTCGGCGCCGGAGCGTGGCTGCCCCAGCCCAAGGCTCGCTGCTGCTGTGGCTGCTGCAATTCAGCAGCTGTTCTTGCACACATTTTGTCTGCCCCCACATCCCCGTCTGTTCCCACCAGCAGTGCCACACGAGCCCTTGCCACCCCAGCAGAGACTGCAGTGTTCCTGTGGAACAGGACTTAACCTGACTGCAGGGGAAGTCTTTGAGCAAGTCGTCAACACAGGTCTCCTCTGGTGTCACCCCAAGCCCAGCAATCATGGTATTATGCACAAAAAAGGATGAGATTTCATCCCTGAATTTGGAAAGGTAAACAAAGAAGGGCATATGGGGAAAAAGTGGTGTTTCCATATAATGGGGTGAGTAAATGAGGAGCAGAGAGGTTTGGATAGCAAAAACTATTCTTCACTGCTCTTATTTTCTTAGAAAATGTTCTCCCTTTTCAAGTTTGTGCTTTAAGACCTTGATCTAGGGGCAGATTATGTCTAGGAAACAAAAAAATTCAAGTTTGCTTCTGGTATAAATATTTACAGCTTCATTGACTTGAGGTGGAATTTCACCTGGGAATATAAGTGGTGACCCCAGTGACACATAGAGGGAACACTGCTACCTGTTGCTTGGAGGTACTTGAGCAGTGCCCAGGACACCAGGAAAATATTTGCCGATTCATTTTGCTGTGGAGTACTTACTTTCCTATAGTTCATCTAGAGTTGATCTAATAATTTTGACTTTGAAAAAGTGTTGAGTTTGAAAAGTTTTTTAGAGTGGATGATGATTTTATTTGTCTGCAACACAGACTTGCACTACAGTTTCTTCACTCCAGCTCCCACTTGCACTTTGAATTGTACATGTGCAAGTGGGAACTGGAGTGAAGAAACTGTAGTGCAAGTGCCAGAAATCTGCAAAATTCTGGCAAGGAGCAGGCCCTAATCATTATCTAAAACCATGCCCCGTAAAATGTATCTCAAATGATATTTAAATTTACTCTTACACAGGCATTTCATGCTATCTTTATGGTATGTCAGATATTAAAATCTTCAAATCTTGAATAAATCCTTCACTTAGCTGCCCATAAGCAGCATGTTTTTTGCTTTTGTTTTGTAATTTGCTATTATACCGATGCTTGGTATGACACTTGCAGATCTGGATTAATTTCCCATGCTGATTTGTGATGAATGTGCCCTGTAGGCTAATGTTATCTTTTCAGCCTCTCTTTCTCTGTAAAATTTGCTATTACCATTTACAGGACAGCATGTTCTCTTTGACACCTTCCAGAAGTACCAACTGCCTGTGGAGCAGCATGGCATCAGCTGTTACAGCCCGATCCAAACCCTGCAAAATAAGGGAATAGTGATGCAATTCAAGGTTTTTAAGGAAAGGCAGTATCTTTTATTAGATCAGCTCTTACAGTTGGGAAAAACCACACAGGCTTTCAAGCACACAAATCCTTTTTCAGGTCTGAAATAGCAGCAGTGTTGCTTACACCAGCATTCCTCATCAGTGAGGCAGCTATGGTGCCAGTAAGGTTTAAAAACTGTGCTTAGAAGTGTGTGCATTGCATGGCCCTGCTCACTGGGGAGGGCTGCAGAGCAGAGCACAGGCAGTCGTCCTTCGCCTCCTCGCCTCTGCCCAGCACAACCCTGCAAACCAGGGAGACATCCTACAAGGACAGGTAGTGTAAGGTCACTTGTTCTTGAGACAAATCTTCAATATCTTTATGACCAAGCCCCATCTTCTCCACTATCACCCTGCTGTTGGGAAGGACTGAGGCAAAGCTGTGGGCTTCACAGTGCAGGTCATTAACTTCAGGATTCGTGTTGGAGATTCTGTCTCCTAATATTTACAGCTGTCCAGCAAAGAGTTGTGGGAGCAGCTGGCAAAATCAATTTTATTATCTTTCTTGTAATTGCTTTACAGGGAACAGTGTTTCCCAAAGTTTCTGAAGTCGCTGTTGACTGACCAGCCACCTGATAGCAAAACGTGTGATTGAAAATGCTACACAGGCAGGATGGTTCTTCAGGAAAACTAAACATCTTACCGTAGTCTGTAGATTGCTTGTAGTCATGGAAATTTCATATTTATCTTCTATTTTTTTTTCTAGAAATCTTCAAAAGTATGTATTAAAGTCTTTCTAGTTAAAGAAGTGAGGTGAAGTGGTCCAAAATTAAACGTTAACATTAACATTTGCTGAATGTTAACATTACCTGTGACACTCATATCTGTATTGCCACACTAGGAACTGGGGTGTTAACTGTAGTTAATAGCTGTGGTATTTAGAAACTGAGGGTGCTTTTAGCTCATGTGAATATTTTCATGGTACATGGACTGTGAGAACTCTGGATTTTGCATTCTTTCCTGAGTGCAGTAATGGGTGTGTTAATTATGTGGCTTCTCTATTCGGCCCTATTAGAAAATGAAAGATTGTGTTTCAAGAAACTGTCACCACAAGAAATTGTAAATAAGTATTAAAGCTTCTGTAGAAATTGAAACCATGAACTGTTTATGACTTCAAGAGACATGAAAAACCAATGAGCAAGTAATGCTACTGTAAACAAGAATATGATTATTGGAAAAGCTTAGTTCAGAGGGAGAAATACATCTTAAGAATCTTAGTTTAAGATGTGGTTTTGGGCATTGTGTTCTGATGTAAAGGTGTGTTACATTGCTCTTGGAAGCCCTTAAAAGTTTAGAAATTTGTGGGAGCCTATCTTTGTATAAAATACAAGTGTTTCAAATATGGTTCTGAATTATCATACCTGGGTGTGTCTTTCCCAGCCTGGCCAAACTTTGATCCCTTTTATATGTTTCTCCACCCAACAATGTGCCCAGTGATACATGCCCATGGCAAGCAGGCTGGCATCAACCACAGAACAGTGCAGACAGCTGCTTCTCTATCCCACAAGAGATTTTAGTGAAGGAGTCATGAAGACAAGCAGATTCTCTGGTGAATTTCAGAATTTGTTTCATTCCTTTTGGTACCCAACCAAGATGTTTGTGTTTGAAAACATGGCTGTGAGTGTTACTGTGGACCAGTGTTTCTTTTTCTTTATGTGCACCAAAAGGAAAATGATTAGTTTGTCCATGAAAGAGCTTCATTCTTACTTGAAATAAAAGTCCTTTCATATTCCCATCTATTTTAAGACACTTCTATGCTGCCAGAGTAGAAGTAAAAACTAGGATCCACACTTGGTCCCCATAACAATAATTGTGTAGCTATGTGAACATCACACATCTAAACTGCAAAATATAATTCACCATCTGGATTCTGCAGACAGTAAAAGGCTCTGATGGTCTGGTCGTTAGACATCGTTGACAGAAAGATTTGAAATGTGAAGGCAGATCCATCACCAAGTCAATGCTTGAGATGAACCCCACATTTCAGTTGGATCTCTTTATAAACACATTTCTAAAACTGGAAGAATAGTATGAAGGAAGGAGAAGCAAAAAAAAAAAAGTGAACTGCTGAGGAAAAAATAATCTACTCCCAAACCACTAATTTTGCTACCTGTCACTCTTCTTTAATAGTGATGATGTTGCAGCTTTTTTAAACAGAAACAGCAGCAGTAGTGTCCAGGGCTCAGGTTAATGTGCCAGCAACACATGAATGGTGCACATTATAAATATACATTTAAGGTCTTTTCATGCATACCACAGCTACCTAACAGCCAGCTCCACCTCAGTGTTCCAATGCTGCTTTTATGGAGTAGCCTGTAGTAAAGGAAGGCTGGAAATGGCAGTGCTAATGGTAGCAGCAGATGACTTTGCATGTTACTCCATTTCTACTGCATATGATTATAAATGCAGGTGGGAGTTGTCAAAAAGCTGGGGAAGTAAAACTCTCTTATGTTCATTTTCTCACTCAGAGCTCAACATGCTTTTCTCATCTGGCTTTGCATGCTGGTAGCTTTGTCTTTTGTTGTTTCACTGAGGCTTTGCTCTTTTCCAGGTGCCAGGAGACAACGAGAAGCACTGGAAGCCAGTGTTAGTGGTTTTGACAGAGAAAGACCTCTTAATATATGAGAGCATGCCACGGATAAAGGAAGCCTGGTTCAGCCCTGTGCATACCTACCCCCTGCTTGCCACCAGGTACTTTTGCTTTTCAGTCATGAAAGATTTCAGGAGCAGTGGGAGCAGCTGAGTCAGCCAGGAACAGGTATAGCTGGTACACAGCTGTAGTCACACTTGAAATGTTGTGGTTTCAGAAGCAAGTTCTTCAGTGGGCTGATGTGCTGAGCTTCACTCCTCTCTTCTCCATTTCAAGTTTTGGCTGAAGCTGATGACCAGAAACTCACTGGGATTTTGGATGTGGCAACTTAGCCTGGATTCAGAGGCAGGAATGATGAGAAAGAGCTGAGAGCTCAATCTCCTGGGATTCCTATCTCAGTGTCCAGACCTGTGAGCTAGGCAGAAACACCCTGACTTACAGCTGCTCCTCCAGGCTGAAAAAAGTGGACTTGTTGCCCTGAGTTTAATGTTCTGATGTGGCAGTTCTACACCACCAGTTTGGGCCTTTCAGAGTGTTCCACATGTGATAGAAACACATCAGCACAGCTTCTGTTCCTTCTCTAGCAAATTAGTTCCTGGCTTTTTTTGATTAAAATGGTAAGCTTGGAAGACACATTCTGGAATCTAGGTTAGGAATAAGAATTTGCTTTATTTTGAAGGTAACCATTAACACTAATTCAGAGAGACCTTTCCCATAGTTTCCTTTATGCAGTGGAAACTGTCTGTGCTTCTTCATGTGAATCTTAATCACGTTTCTCTGCCAGTATGGCCAAAGGGCTTGAGAAAGAGCTGTTGTTCCTTGTTTCAGCTTTGCTACAGGCCTCTATTATACCATTTTCAAAGAGTTCTCATTCAGAAGGGCTGGTTGCCCTGGCCAGAAGCAGTGGGGCTCTTGCTGCACTCTCATTAGTTAATTTTTGTTCTCTGTGTCTCCCCAAATGAACTGACGCTTTGCTGCTAAGTCATGATGTTAAAAAAATTAGAGTTGAACTCACTGATTTACATTTATGGTGTGTTCCAACAGTGGGAAGCCACCTTCTGACACCCCCATGGGGTGAGAGACACCAGCTTGCAGCTGGTTGCATGGTATGGTGCTGGATGCAATTGACAATTCTAGGTGACAAGTCCCAATGAAAGCTGGGTAAATATTGCAGCCTGTGTCCAGCTGTATCACTATGTCTTAGAGTTTGAGAAGCAATAGCACCACAGCAGAAGGTGATGCACTTCCTCCCCTTTTTTTCAGGGTTTCATTTTTACATGAGCTCAAATCCTCCTTGAAATGACTGGGTATCTTGTAGTGCACCCTGCCCCTTCCTTGCCACATGTCCTCATGTGTAAAGACAACTCCTTGCTGAGTATTGCCAGCTCCCATCATCAGTGAGACCAATTTACTGCATCAGATAATCTAAGTCCACATCTTGGGGCCTGTTAATTATTTTGTCTCATGAGGTCACATTGGATAGCAGACAGCCTTGCCTTGGGTGGTCATTTCTTTGTCTGATGGGATACCTTCCATTGGTTTTCATGCTGGAGGGGAATGAGAAGTTGCACAGCACATGTGTCAGGCTGCTGAAGGGTCTTTACAGACTGGGAAGAAAGAAAGCCAGGGTGGTCTGTAAGAAAGCCAGGATGCAGTTCAGAAAGGACAGGTGCAAAGGTCAGTGCTGGGGAATAATCACCTCTGCAATTTTGGGGTGGTATGTGAGCAACAAAATAGTTGCTCTGCTAGGAAGCACCTGAGCACTGTGATAAAATTGCTTCAATCTAAGGTGTTGTGTTTTTGAGAGGGGAAAATGGAGACAATAATCTTGGGTTATAGCAGCAGTGTTGCATTTTGGGCAGATGTAGTAATCATACCTAACTACAGAGAAGGAGCAAAGCCTCAGGTGATACTCCATGTTCATGAGAGGCATTGCACTTCCAAAAAGATGCCAGTTTACTGTGGAAGGTCTAGAAGAAATCAATGCAAATATATAACATAGAAACACTATCAGGAGGGGGATATTTAAGAAACCTTAGTAGCCTAATCTAGATAAGTTCATGGAAAACATGTCAGTAGTTTTCAGATGTGAAGATAAGACACAAGGAGGACAGGGGAGTATCTTTTCCAGATCCCTCCTGAACATAACAGGACATAGTTGACTGCACTTGTGGCAAGGAATTGGTGTGGTACGGGTTTAGATTCTCTGGGAAAGGCGTGCAGTCCTCAGCACTGGGGGCATTGAAAGATGGGTGACACACATTTGGCCCTGCTCTGTGAAGGGAAATGTGCTGGGTGACCTCCTGACCACTATTCCAGTCCTATTTCTGTGATTTCTTACTACTATCACTGAATGTAACACCCAGATAAAAAGACAGCAGCTGTACAGAATTTGGTGTTCAGAATGGAGTCACAATGTGATAAATACACATATACACATATATAGCAGACTCCATAAATCTACTATAGAGATTTATAGATCATAAATAGATATTTATGATCTATAAATATATATTTTTAGATTATATTTACATTTATCATTTAGGGAATCTAAATCATAAATATAAATTCCCTAAGTCATTACACCTCCTGTTTTGGATGATTTTGATTAAAACTCTGCAGGGTCTTACTTTTATGATCTACCACACTGAGTACAGTTATAGCAAAAAAAAATATCAGGTTTTCTGTTGATATTGACTGCTGTGTTCATTCTCAGTCAGTGATTCCCCTTCTTGTGATGAGTTTTTTAATCCCCTCTGTGCATTGATCAGTGCAATTTAGAACTTTTCACCTGGAAAGTTTGAAGAGCACATATTGTAATCTTAGCTGATCCCATCTTTCAGATTTTTATGAGTCCTTGGGAAAATATTTTTGCTTAGCTAATGCATATTTGAAAAGCTGCTGAAACTGGAAAACTTCAGTGCCAGATACTGTACAGAGTCATGCTTAATCTACTCAAGACATAATGAGCAGAGAAAATTGGAAAATGCTAGAAGGATTACAATCTTCTTACAGTCCTTTAACAGCAAAATTTCAACATGCCCTTCTTGTTTGATGATGTTTGCCTACATCCTATGGATGACTTTAAGACCTAAAAATATTTTACAGTCAATCTTTTCTAGCTTTGTGTGGAATATAAATAATAGCTCAAATAAAACTGAGATCAGATTTAAGTTGTTCCTTTAAATCTCTGCACAGGGAGGCAGAGCAGCTGGCACACAGCCTTGACTCCAAGGACCTTTTTGTCATAATCTCTGTTTCAGTGTTTCCTTATGCTTGAATAACAGTACCTCCTTCTAGCATGGGAATGGGGCTTAAGTAATTACATCTTATATGTTTGCAATCAAATTCCATTATCTATCATAGCCAGATATGAAAGGAAAGGGGAAAAAAAATAGCAGCCCATGTTGGGCTCTGATTAAAGATCAGGTAAGAAGCTTTTGTGTACAGCTGAGGTCTGTAACCAGAAAGTATTAAAGCAGTTTGTTAGCTAATGACATGGAAGGAGTCCTCCTTTGGGGGAAGGAGTTTGGGGGCACTGTTTAGTCATCGGGGCAAGTGGTCAGAAGGACAGGCAGAGAGCACTGGGTGCCCTGAGTGCCCCAAGAAGGTGTATGGGTGCTGTGCAAGCTCTCTGCTTGTCTTCCCAAGGCAGTGAGGAGGGCTGTGGGTGCCTCCCTGCAGATGAATTGGGAGAATGTGCATAGGTTTCCAAGGAGTACAGCCATTCCAGGGCAGGTTTCAAATGCTGTCAGGGTGCCATAGGAAAGGTCAGATGGCAGTGGTGTTCTGATCACAGTGTTGATGCACTTGTACGTGGTCTCTTCTGAGCTAAATCTCAAGTGAGCAGCTGAAGGCTTCCTTTGAATGTCAGTGCTGGTTTCACTGTCCTTTCTGCAGAGACCATTAGATCTGGCTGTTGCAATAAATTGTTGAAACTCTTCCCATAGCATTAGGATGAGACACAGGTCCCAGTGCATCTCACCCTGCACCAGCACTCCATATTAGACCACATCCATCTCGCTATGACACGTTTGCAAAGAATAAGGTTAAAAAGGTCCCTGAAATACAGAGAGACAAGGGCGGAATGAGGGAGGATCGAGGATTGCAGGCGCTGCGCCCCGAGCCGTGCGCCGTGCCCGGCCGTCTCCTGCCCTCTCGGCGCTCGGCCCTCGGGCTCCGGGGCTCGCACGTCCCCCAGGAACCTCCACGGAGCACAGGAGCCTTCAAGGGGTTGGGTGGGTATTGCCAGAGCCGGGCCTGCCGTGCTTCTTTGGCCCTGGGCTGCAGCAAACACCGCACACACACAGCCTCCCCTGCAGCCGCAGCGATGGGAGGCAGGAGCGAGGGGAAGCCTTCTGTGAGGTTTCTAAGGCTGTTCTTTGCCTTTTAAGGTATCTCTGTGGTCTTTAGGATAAAACATCTTCTATGTAAATGAAATGGTCCACATTAATGCAACTTTATTAAAGCATCCTTTGACTTGTAGCCAAATACATCAGCACTGCCAGCTGGTACATAAATATTATCAAATGTCCTCCTGCATGTTTGTCTAGTTCGTGTTTAAGTGCATGACTTTCCAAAGCATGATCTGGAGTTGCTTGATGGAAAAGCAACTATTTTTAAATAGTGAGACTGGATTTTTAATAATGAGGAGATAATAATAAAAGGCAAACAAGGATCAATGTTCATGTTGGATTTGTTCACATACTTTAATTTGTGAAGTGCGTCTTCAGTCTATCCATATGCTGAAAAATCTACAGTACTATGGATACAGCATGAAGGTGTGAGGGAGTGGATGGTGGTGCTGTTTTGGAAGGAAATCAAACATTGGAACCATCTGTTTGTTATGTATTCAGTAACATAAGTAATAGAAAATGATTTTTTTATATAGCTGATGAGCACTGCATAAAGGAGATGACCCAGGAAAAAGGTGGAATAGTTTTATTTCTAACTACCAACTTGATGTGATTTTCCCGGCTGCTTTTCCACAGCCCAGTAGCTGAAGGCAGCACGAGAGCAGTGGCCGTGCCTGTACCTGGGTGACCACCCAGGACAGACAGCAGCAGATGTCACTGGAGATTTCAGTTATCTGATTCCTGCCTTAATTATCAAGATGTAGCTTCCCCTCAGAGTTTGCACCCTCTCAAACCAAATGAAAGGGAATTAAAGTTTTTGGGCTGTTTGTTTGCCCCTCAGCCCCCAATTTCAAAATTTGCCTATAGTATAGATAGGAGGCCCTGAGTATCAAAGCTGAGTGGGGCATTAACTCAGCCTTTCTAGAGGGAAAAACCCCCTTATTGTCCTGCCCAGACACAGGGCAGGGCATCTCTGACCAGGACATTCTGTGTCTCACTTCCCAGGAGCTCTTGGGACCATAAAATCAAAGGGGATGCTCAAAATCAAAATAAAGTTTCCATGAACTTGAGCATGAACAAATCTTGCAAACCTTCAAGTGGGGTATGAAAGAGGGGTGCTGCATCTCTTTGACACAATGTGCATCTCAAATGTCAGCATGGACTGTAAGGGAACTGGGGAAAATTTCAGATGCCTTGTGGCTGGTGTTTCAATAATTGAAAAGCCAAAGCTGTGCTTTTTCTTTCCTTTCTGCTTTTTTTGTTTCTACTAAAATGTCAATGTTTGGTGGCATACCTGTACAGTGTCAGCTAACAGGCAACTATTCTTGCTGATGCAAAACAATGATTTGCGGGTAAATTAGTATTCAGTAAATTAGTTTAATCTAATGTTTTCTCCTTTAGCACAAGTGTTCTACCATGCCACATATTTTATAGACTACTGTGAAGTATACTGTTTGCCTATAGAAAGAAAAACAAAAGGTACAAAACAGAAATAAGCTTTTCAAATTTCATTTTGTGATTGCCTCTGAGAGTTGGTCTCTGAATCTCAAAGAGTGATGAGCTCCCCTGGATTATTCTTTTCAGATGTATCAGTGCTGTGTCCCTGAGTGAATTCTCTGTTGACTGTCCATACTTTTATAGGGAAAAAAACAACATAAAAGGGCAGATTTAAGAAAGAATTGTTTTTTATGAAGTATTGATTTTCTCACTCAAAAATATTCCCTGCTCTTTTTGTTTGCCCACATGAACAAACCTTTCCTGGTCACAGGAGAGCAGCTGTTGATGCTGGGCAAAAAAATGTTAATTGCAGACAAATGTGAGAGAATTTCATATCACAAGTAGCTGCAACATTTTGCATTTTACAGGTTCCATATGTGAAAAGTAAGTACAAGACAGTACTTTGGCATCTACATATTTTACAGAGCTTCATGCTTTATTCAGCTGTATTTATCATTGAATTTGATGGCAGATGTTTAAGCTTTAGAGCAAATGCTGCTTCACCATGGAAGCTGGATTCAGCTGCCTCATCTGAGCCAGTACTTGTATCTGTGGACCAGATTCCATTACCACACACCAGTCAGGGATTTCTCTCAGTTCCTCAATCAAAGGGATGTTTTGTACAATTAATTTTAAATAATTTTGGGACATCCATGTCATCACCTGTGTGTCCAGCTGCTTCTGCACTCACTGCCTTGGACCTCACTCTTCTGAGAGAGAATATAGAGGAGATGC
This sequence comes from Lonchura striata, assembly GCF_050655825.1. Classification (NCBI taxonomy): domain Eukaryota; kingdom Metazoa; phylum Chordata; class Aves; order Passeriformes; family Estrildidae; genus Lonchura; species Lonchura striata. Next base: position 143,964,770 of record NC_140704.1, on the reverse strand, counting down.
AAGTTCTCATGCTCCCAACCATGTGTATTAGGAATGTGCAGAGCAGAGCTGTGCTCAGGTGGGGATTTTGGTGCAGTGAACTGTTGTTAGAATTGCCTGATGTGTTTTCAAATCCAATTGCAGGTTGGTCCATTCTGGCCCAGGAAAAGGCTCACCGAAGTCAGGGGTGGATTTGTCGTTTGCAACCCGTACCGGTACAAGACAAGGGATTGAAACTCATCTGTTCAGGACTGAGACCAGTCGAGACCTCTCATTGTGGACGAGGAGTGTAGTGCAGGGCTGCCACAACTCTGCAGAGCTCATCACAGAAATCACCACAGGTGAGCAACACCTGCAGCACTTCCACACCTCCACACCCTTCCCATGACAATTGTGTCAGTCCAAGTTCCTTCTGTTAGAGGTGATTTACTTAAAAAAATGTGCATGCTTGGGATTCTACTTGTTTAAAATACTGTCAGGTTCTGAGCAGTCCCAGCTGCTGTGGTACCTGTGTCCAGTGACACATTCATTGTCATGCTGACTTTCAGGTTGTTTTCAACACGTTGTTTTAGAAACAAGTCTGTAGTCAGCCATGTAGGCCTGCATGTCAGAGAGGAGTGATTGTCAGAGGTTTGTCCAGAAACCCACAGAAAAGAACGTTTTTATGAGATTCAGGAAACTCCTGAGAGCCCATCAGGAGTTTCTCCAGCAGAGGGAGGAGGCAGAAGAGGACTGGCACATTCACAAGTATGAATTGATCATTTAATCACCCAGCTCTGCACAATAAATGAGAGTAAAAACACACAAACCAGTCTAATAACCACATTTTGATGGGTAGTAATTTCCTTCCCTGAACATTAGGGTGTCACTTCTCAGTGCTTCTGTACATGCAAAATCAATTGTAATATAAGTACTTGGCTGCAGATGCTCTGGACTCATACCCTGTTTGGCCAGGTAGCTGTAAGCCTGGGGTGACTCTGGGGTATGAGGCTGGGCCTTTCTCCTGAGTGCCCCCAGGCTTTGCAGTCCATCCCGTGCTAGTCCTACAATTGGCAGGGCTGTTAATGTTGAATTTTATCTCCAGTCATTTCCTAAAAATGTGAGAGCAGGAGCCAAAGCACAAATCCAGCCATGCCAAAGGGCAGCTCTTGTTTCTCAAAGCTCAGGTAGAGTCATGGCTGCTTGCCAGCTGCCTGGCCCTAGCCCAAATAGGGAGCTCAGGATGCTCTGTGAGGGGCCTCTGATGTGCAAACCAGCCAGAGAGCTCAGTGGGAACCAGCTCCAGAACAGGTCCCTCTCCTCAGCACCATGACATAGATGCCATTCTTTCCTAAAGAAGGGCATCAGCCCCTTCTTTTATCACAGTGCTTTTATCCCGCTGCCAAGGATCCTCCTTGCTATAATTGTTCCAAGAAAGTGATTGAATAGTGAATTTGGAATGTGAACTCCAAAACTCTTCATTCTTTAATTTGGATCATGGCCCCTCTTTCAGAGCTGAGGGGGAGATGCAGACTTTCTGCTGCAGTAGCTATTATATACAATTATCTGGGCCCTTTTTCAATTACTACGACACTAATGAGACTCAGGAGCGTCTTCATCTTTGTCAAAATACTTTAGGGAAACCCTTTACAACTCCTAATTTTCTCATGCATTGTGTGCTGAATTTATTGATTCTGGCTGTGTCTGTCAGATGCAAGAAGAGTAGTTGTGACTTTGTCAAGGTTTGGAAGGAGGAAACACCAGTCTGAGCCGTCTTAAACTTCAGTACACAGTTTTTGTCAGTATGTAGATATATGATGGAACGTGAAGAACTTCTTTTAAGAATGTGAGAGACTAAATTTTGATTTCTTCTCCAGCTTGCACATACAAAAGCCAGGAGTGCCGCTTGACCATCCACTATGAGCACGGATTCTCTCTTACAACCGAACCGCAAGATGGTGCCTTCTCCAAGACAATTGCACAATATCCCTATGAAAAACTGAAAATGTCCTCAGATGATGGGATAAGGATGCTTTATTTGGACTTTGGAGAAAAAGATGGAGAAATTGTAAGTACTGTGTTTAGAAGGGGTGCATGTTACCATCTCTTTGGTTGTCCTACAGGCTATGGGTGGAGAAGCACTAATGGAAGCTGTACTAGATGAGCACTGTAGGCCCCTTCCAACTGAAATACTTTATTCCATTCTGTTCCATTCTAACAATTGGCCAGTGCCAAGTTCTAGTACCAGTATTTAGACACTGCGTTTTCTAGCACAGCATGAGGATCAGGCTTTAGAAGGAGATAAACTAAAAAGACAGTTAAAATCGTAAAGCCATAGAGAGATGAAAGATTTGTCATAGTTTAGAACAAATTTTACTTCTAAATGGCCAGATGTTAAAATTTTTGTATGTATCCATTTCACTTTTTTAAATGATTGAGGGTGGAAGACCTTAAGAATGCGACCTTATTAATTCCAGTGTACACATAGGGACTTCATGTTATGACACAAGTTATGTTTTAGGTTGTTTTGAACATGTAGTTGCTGAAAAAAAAGCTACGGATGTTGTGCAAACTGTCTGCATAAGCCTCTAGGCTGTCACAATGCCTAAAAATAAGATGCATATTCCACTATAAATCCATGAATTACAAATGTAAACATAGTCTTTTCTCCAAGATTTTTTCATCAGTTCCTAAATGTGGTGGGTACTTAATTCTAAACATCATGTTTGTTAACATATATTCTGCAAACTCCTTATTTTCAGGCTTTGAAGGGAATTTCTTACTAGCCGTCAATAAAGTTGATTCATGACTGCTGGAAAGGTGTTACAAATAAGTGTTTGAGATTGCTTAAAAAATCATCAGCAAGGGTATCAGCACAAACCAGATTTAATATTTAGTGACAGCATGACAGAGTTTGTTGGCAAGATTTGTTGGCAAAATTTACTTCCTACAGGACAATTAAGGCACACCAAGGAAACAAAGCAGCAACAAAACAAAAGCAGGCAATCAAAATCCAGGCAATCAAAACAGAAATGAACTGAGAACTGTCTATGGGGCCTGTGTGGGTGTTAAGGTGAGCATATCAAAAGGATTGTGAAGGCAAGGATAAAAAAGAACATAGTCTAAAACCTTAAGAGCACTCAAACTTTACAGTACTTTAACTTAACTTATACCTTAAACCTAACAATTTCACAAAAGAGCAACACTTAACTTATACCTAACTTGACTTATAGCTTAACAATTTAACAGAGGAATAGCAGCATTTAATCCAACTTAGAACTTCAAAGTTGAACTTAGCAACTCAATAGAAGAACAGCAGCCTTTAACTTAGTTTACAACTTATGACTCAACCTTACTTATGGGCCTAATTTACTGAGATATCTAAGGTTCTTAAACATCTAAGAAAACAGCATGTTTCCCAGATTTGCTAAAGCATATACACAGGCAGAAAGAGTCAGTGCAAACAAGGTACCTGTGAAAAATTCCCCTCAGAGGTCAGGGAAACACTCACTTTGGATGCTTTTGCATCTCCCAGTGGGAAAAGGGTCAGGCCTCAAGGACTGAGGTTACCAGCCCAGGACTTGTTAGGTGATCCTCCAAGTACAGACCTGCTAAGAGGGAGGTGTTGGTCACAGCCTGCTGCAGTTCAGGAGAGCTCAAAGGGTCTCATTTTGGACAGCTGTTCATAGGGTCACAAAAGAGTCAGCTTTTGTCATAACATTGATTCATCCTGGCCACAGTTTGGGTCGGCACTTTCTCTGAGTGTTTTGCTGTTCAGGCAAGGAAAAGTTTCCAAGGTTGTTCATAAGAAAAACAGGAACTCCTTAGAAGCAGTAGTTCCTGGGAGCAGATGGGTGTTTCTGATAAGCTTAAGAAGGGATGAGCCCAGGTGCTGCTTTTCAAGGCCAAGGCCTAATGAGCATTTCTCAGATTGCAGTGCAGCATGGAAAAAGGAGGGAGCAGGGCAGAATGCACCACCACGAAAGGCAAACGTGGCCCTGTTGGGCCTCTGCACACTGACAAGCCTGTCATGCTTAGCAAGTGCGTGGTGAGATCATCTGAACCATGACTACAGAAAACAAATCTGAGTTCAGTCTCACGGCTGGCTGGGAGAACAGAGAAGCAGCTGTGCAGCACCGGCTGAAGGTACTTCAGCTGCACCAACAGCAGATGCACTGGGCATCAGACAGAGCAGTCCCACCACCATCCCAGGCAGAAATGGCCAAAAAAATGGTGTTGAGCCTCTCGAAGAAGTGCTTGCAGAGTCTGACTCAGTTTTCTGCTGCTCACCCAGGCGATACAAAGCCAGAGGCATCAGGATCTCACCTGCTTCCAAGATGCTTGTTAGTTTTAGTAACCTAAATATTTGCAGCTGAATGTAAAGGAAAAACAATATAGTGTAGAGTTGTTATTAATAGAAGCCTGTTCAAAATATCAGACAGCAGTTTGAGTATTCAGTAAATTATTTCCTTTTTGAGCTATAATTCTCAGCTTGATTTTTTTTTTTTCTGTACTTTCAGCAACTGGACCTTCATTCCTGTCCAAAACCAATTGTTTTCATCATTCATTCCTTCCTGTCAGCAAAGATCACGAGACTGGGCTTGGTGGCATAAGTGGGATCCATCTGTTTCTTCCAAGAGAGACGGGGTAACCACACTAATCTAAGTACAGTCAACAGCAGCAACTTGTCCTAGCTGTCAGCAGACACCAGCCTGGGACTCAGGACGGGGCATCGGTCATTTCTGCAGTCCTCCAAGGTCCAGGTTTCATTTCGATCAGCTGAGGAGATGGCATGACAAGGAAGATGGGGGATTTCATTGTAAATAATGGGATTTTAAAATCCCATATGAGATCGTAAAAGCGTGTAGTACCACACATGTAAATGTTTCAGAATCATAAATTGTGCCTATTTCAATGTACTTGTCTATACAAAGTAAAGGGCTATGCAGACAAGAGCACTTGTTGGTTGTGATGCAAGCCAAAGTTGGTTGGGGAGAAATACTCTAAAAATTGTCCCATCAACTGAAAGCAAAAGGTGCTTTCAGTTATAATTTGTGCACCTCTTCCAGATTTTTCTTTTGGAGCACTGCCAGAACCTATTGCATGAATACCCAGCAGAGCCTGCAAATACACACCTTTGAGCTGGACACTCTGAAGCAATCCAGCTGTGGCAGGTAACAGCTGGAGGGTCCCCCCCAGGGGCAGTTTCACATTAAGCAGTAACCACATGTCACCCACATTCCTAGTGATGGAGCCAAAGCAGGACCAGCCACAGGGATGGTGCTGAGAGCCAGCTGTCAGGTGGGACAGGCAGGAGGGTCCTTTGTTAATGAACACAGGATGCATTTTTATAGTGACTTCCCAGAACAGTTTCATGAGTTTCAGCTGCCTGGGAGCCCCAGCTCAAAGTTACCTGAATCCATTCTGAGCCATGATGATGCTTCTGCCAGCATATCTCCATGGTATTTTTCCAGTAGAAAGCCATACTAAGATTCTGTCCCTCCTACCCCTACTGAGTATCTTTTCTCAGGTAAGTCTGGTTGTGTGGTCTTCATAGAAAAATAAATATAGGGAAGGAGGAAGACTTGATTTTATGACTTTGTGAAAAATTTATTGAAGCAGCTCCACAACAGTGAGAAACATACACCAGGGCAGGAACATGAGCTGCACTCTTTGACATGGAACTGCTCCTATGGGCATGACTTGGCAAGACCAGATTTCTTGCTGGGGAAATACAAGATGTTCATCTCCATGCCCACAATTTACTGGTGACTGTTTGGCACCACAGCTTACTGTTCTGACTCAAAACATAATTCATGGAGTTTCAGCCTTATTCACAGCTACTTGAGCAGCAAAAAACAGGGAGGAATGCTGACTTTCAGCACCAGAGATGATACACAACAGCACACACCTGGAAATAATGAACTGGCATCACATTCGTGATTCCCACCATCATTTAATTTTAATCTGGTGGGAATAGGAAGAAGCAAAATGGGGATGCCACTTAGATTACTCTTCCTTTTTAAAAGGAACAGTTTCACACAGGGGTGGGGTTTTGTCTACTTTTAGAGTTTTGCTCTGAATTCACACTTTGAAAGACAGGGAGTAATATATTCAGTGTTTGTGGATGTTCAGTTTTCATATTACATTTCTTTTATCCAGAGAATGCACACAGATTTCAATTTAGCATCACTTGGCTGGCAAAGGGAAAAATTAAAAACACATTTTGGTTCCATGTTGTTTTTAAGCTAAATTTGAGAGTTAAGCATGTCATGCTGTCTATTCAAAGCATAAAATCATGGTGATTTCTATAGGTATTTTAATCATTAAAACCAATTAAAATATTGGGATGATGGGCTGAATTCATAAATACAGAAAATAATCACTGAAGAACAGCTCAATGCCCCATTGGAAGAGCAGCCCCATTCCCAGGATCTCTCATCAGTCAAAGGCACACCAGGTAGAGATCCACCAAGCTCTGCACTTTCATTTTACTGTCACGGTACTTGCACTTAAAAATTAATTCCTCATGTAAATTAACAAAGTAGGAGGTAACATGTTGCATAACTTACCAGTAAATTCCAGATGGACATTTCTCATTTAGTGACCACTGCCATTCACACAACTTGCTGTGGCAGTTACTTGGGACTCCTTGGGCTTGGGAGCTTCCAGGAGAGATGTGAGAAGCTGAGAGCAGTCGGTACGCAGGGGGACAGGACTCCGGGGAGGAGCTCATGTCACCTTACCAAGGAAACTCTTGTGTCAAGTCTTTAAAAAAACAGTTCAGGACATTTTTATTGCTGTTCCAAAGTACAACTTAAAAATTTGGAGATAGGCTCCAATAAAAATTCTGGGGGGGGGTAGGTTAAATACATATGTAAACTATACTGCACTATTTCCTTATTCCTTTTAACACTTAAAAATCACTGGAATGTTATACCTAACATGTATGTGCATTGTAAATATTACAAATTCCTATATTAGTGCCAACAATTAAATTACACAAAATGTAATCTAAGGTGCTCAGTCCTATATGAAGTCTAAGTGAATAACTAAGCAGTTTGCAAAGAAAATTCATATTATATATATTTATAGAAAAAAATTAATGATGATTACAGATGCTATTTCTTCATTTGCAGATTTTGGACTGATTCATATTGGATGGGATAGACAAATGAAATATGAACCTACTCCACATTTATAAAAGTATAGTGAATATTTATATTTTAGAGGAAAAGAATATATTTAATAAAGTCATTTATTGGATTTTTGTGAGATGAGCTTACTTTGTATCCAGACAAACTATCTGGAAGGCTGTCCTTTCCTTTTGGGCTGGGCGAAATACATTTAAACTTCAGTGTTTCTATTAAGAATTCTGTTACTGGAGAGAACTCTTAATTGCATTGGTGGAATGACTTAAAAAGTTAAACTTTGAAAAAAAACCCTGAAATCCCACAGGGATGTTTCAGGGCAGGTATTCAGACATCTCTGCTGAAGTTGCAATGCTTTCTCTGTTGCTTATACTGGACTAGGTGGTAACAGAAGACTTACAAAAAAATTAAGAAAAAGCAGAAATTTCTGCTCAAGTTTCTGCATTCAAGGACTGAGGCCAACATGTGCCTTTTTTCTCTTAGGAATGGTTATGGGAAAACAAATATTTTTTCTCCTTTGATTTAATTCTTAACTTAGTGGCCCAAATAGAAAAGCTAACTGTGAGAATTTTAGCCTTTTCTTTCAGTCTGACCTGAGTTATGACAGAACAGCCTCATGGAAAGCCTAAAAAGGGATATTCCAGAGTTTCACTCTTTTCACAAAATAATGACAATAAATGGAATGGTCTTATCAGGAAGCTTGTATAACTGCTTCACCATGAGAAAGATTGGGATATATACTGGAGCAAAAATGTTATTTGAAAAATGTGATCTGAAGTGTTTGTTAAAAAAAAAATAAAGCTGATCTGATTGTTTTCAGGGAATCATACTGGTGTTGCTAATAGTCCTGCCATTCAAATGGAAGCAGCATCTCTCTTAAGGTTCTTTAAAAATCAGAACAAGACTCTTGACATGCTACCAAGCAAATCACCACCACAAACACCATTAGAATTGATCCTTTGCAAATAACAAAACAAGTGTTTTATTTCTGCAGAATGTTAGAATTTCTTCCTCCCACAGGACATGGCAGCACCCTCCATCCAGCTCTTTGCATTGGGAAGCTCAGCTGATTTGAAGGGGAGATTTATCTGATTGCCACCTGAGAGCATTCTCAGTGTCCTCTTACTCATGCTTAAAAGTTATTTGGAACTTTTTTGGTTTCAGTGGAAGCAGAATCAGAGCCTAAAGAAATTATGTGCTACAGTTCATTACAGTACCATTGATTTCTAAATTGATGTTATTTACCATAAAAGTCAAACTGGCAGATTGATAAGTAGCTATTTACTGGATCTATTTACTATATAGAGAGACTATTAATACAGTATATATTACATATTTATATACACATACTGTGTATATTATGGACACTTTTGAATTCAGTGGTGACTTCAATTTTAAAAAGCAGATATTAATAATATTCTTGCAAAATTTTGAGAAATTCAGCCTGCTTGCTTAAAGTGAACCCCCAGATTAACCAAGGCAAAATTTTTATTTAAAAGAATGAGGGAAAAATATTTAACAAAGATACAACTTCCTGTTGAATATAATCACCTGCTTTTCCCACAGGGATTAGCTTTTCATTTTATTTCCTTCATCAGAATTCCCATACTTGTGTAAATAATTAGAGGCATTGCGAAAGAAATTTAGAAAACAAATTCCAAGGGAGAACTGTGAATTGGGACAAAGAAGTATGTGGATTTGGCATTAGTACCCAAGCTAAGTTCTGTGGTAGCCCAGTGATATTCATCATATAATTGCTGTAATATTACAAGTAATCACATCACCAAGTAATTGCAACCACATCAGTGCTGTCTCACCCCAATCCTGTGGGGAATATAAGCACATAACATGGATGGATTATATCCTTCTAACATATAATACATTCTGTTATTACATTATGCTTATTATATAGGAAGTATAGATTATGGGTAAACCAGAAATGTGTACTGGTGAACATGATTTAAATCTTGGTTTGCAAAAACATGAAAGCACACACACAAAATATGCATAAGGCAGACTGGATTTCGGGTTCAGCAGCCACAAACAAGAAAATAATTTGAACTTCAGAGGCAAAGGGTGATGTTACATTCTGCATCACTTCAGTTACAGCGTATCAGCCAAGCTGTAGAAACTCTCAGAGTGGGTAGTAAATAGATGTCATAAACATCTGTTTATGACACATATAAAATAATTTGGTTTAGTGCTTTTTCACTGGACCAGGTCAAATTATTGTGCCTGCTTTTTTGTAGGTTAAGAGGATGGACAGGGACAGTTATTACAGCTCAAATGGGGCATGGTGTTATTAAGCCACAATAATAAACCAGCTACCACTTGCCCTAAAAAGCTACCAACACAAAGAGCAAATGAAACGTGGGTAGCAGTGTATTAGTTCTGCACTGGGAATTGTGCAAAAAAAACAATACATCAAAATGCTAATGTTTCCCTAACTGCTTTCCTGCTGATTATTTCAGGCCAGTCTTTGACTCTACAGAATTAATTAAACCAATAACCACTGTGTTCTATTTGAAGTACAAGAAAACCAGTTCAAAGTATTAATTACTTTCCTGAAGGTATTTTCTTTGCTCATGGCAGATAGCCTCAAGGATTTATGAAATGTAGAGTTTTTGTAGTTTTACTTATCAGCTTATGTATTTTTATTAACTGCAAAGTTTTCCTAATTACAAATACATAAACTTCCCAAAATTAAGTAGAAAATACAAAATTCAGTGGCTTCCTTTGGTATTCAGACAAAAGTATCAGCATTCAAGCTGAAGAGATAAGGCTACAGCTTACAGCTTTTCTCTCTCTGGGAGTAGAGACTTTCTTGATTCACTATAAGATGTTAAGAAAGGTTGATGTCTTGATTACTTTCTTGTTTTTATACTGAATGCAAAAAAATGTCAGCCATACACAGTAATCATTACATTGGAGCAATTTTGTGCACACATTCATTAAATGATTATTTAAATAACTTTCTTAATTTCATTTCTATTTCACCAAATCACTAAAACTGGGATGCTGTGGATGTGTGGCATTCTGTAGACAAATGTAATCCATCTTACAAGTAGTTATGTTTGTCCTGGGCTTAGATGCACACAGTACTCACTAGAGCTCACTGTCACAGCAGAACAACTTCAGAACTCTCCTACTGCAGCTCAGTTAAACCAAGTAAACACCCACCTAGAAAAGGTCTTGTAGAGTTCAGGACAATGTTAAGCTTGGGAGCAAAGGAACAGAACAATTTAACTGCAGATCCTGTTAGACATGAAAAACTTCCTTACAGTTCAGCGTTACACCAAATAGAATTAAGCAAAGAATAATGTCACAAAATCAGGAAGGCTCTATAGAGAAAGCATAGATTTTACAGTATTAAGTCTAACCTCCATATGGTTTAGTTTGATTATTTTTTCACAACATTACTTTTAATTTATATTTGTATTGCTTAATTTGTTTTCCTACTGGGATAATATAGCAAACAATAACCCTAAATCTCTATCATCTCAACAAAATACTAACTTGAATAATTACATTAGTGCCAGCCAGGTATATGCCAGAAACTTAAACAGAGGCCAAATTTAGTATTTTACTGTGTTTGCAACACAGCTAGAAACTATTTTTTCCCCTACATTTCAGCATAGCACACCAGCTCTTTCCCAGCTCTCACCATCCTCATTACCACTATTGCTTTGATTTTCTCCTCTTCCAGGAAAGGAAATCTCAGACCTCTCCTTAGATATTTTCTAAGGAGTGTTACAAAGAGCATGCTGGAAATTATACGGAAAATTCAGCTTGTAAAACAAAGGAACTTTCTTTAATGGGACCTTGCACCAAGTTTCAAGCCATGCTTTTTTTCTTCCTTATATTACAACACAGAGATAATTATGGTTCAAATTCTGATTGTGTTTGTTTTCACCTGCAGAATAGGAGCTATTCTTCATTAGTGAATAAACTGTTAACAGCTGATGCTGTTTATACAAGAGGAAGTTGTTTTCAGAAAGAAGGTAAAACAAAGTGGTAGTTACCAAAATTAAATATGTAGGAGTTTTTATTGATATAAAAACCAAATACATTGGTTGAAAAATATAGAAAGCTTTGTAAATCAAGTTAAGCTATATTCCTTTTAACAAACATAATAAATACACATATAAAATACAACCTCTTTTCATTTGAATTAAAAAAAAAATTAAAACTTTCAGTATAAAAAGTTTCCAACTTTGCTCTTGTGCTTAAAGAATTAATTGATATAACTACTATGACCAAAGTCCTCCCAGTGTGCAGATCTGTATGTGCCTTGGGCAGTATAATGCTTCTCAAGTCAGAAGTGCTCTGTCTCCACAGCTCCTGGGAAGGTGTGACTAGAATCCACACAGTGCTTCTACTTGCTACTCTTCTCCAAAACCCATTCAATCACCTAGGCAAATAAATGAGACAGCAAACAATTTACATAACTCCTGGTTTTGAAAGCAAATTAATAACAGAGAGACTTTATCAATCTCACAGACTTTATCAATTCTTTCTTTAGTCCTCTATCACCATATACACTATATATGTTTGTGTATATATATATCACCATATATACCATATACAATACTACCATCTGTGTAGTATTTACTAAACAGGATTTAAAAGCAAACTACTCAAGACGAGAAAATATTGTTAATAATCTGAGAGGAAACAGCATTACCCTAGAATTGTATTTAATCTTACAGAATGTTTTGTCTTTAGGAAAAGCCATTTTTAGAACGCCTGGACTGAAATACTTCACCCCATTCTCTCCATATACCAGCAAGAAGGTGCACATAATGCCAAGCAGCTCATGCTTCCAGCAGTAAAAGTTCTTAATGCCAGAGAAGAAAGCAATGAAGGATAATTTGTTCACTGCTGAATCTACCAACATTATCACTGCTGCTTTCCAAACAGGGCAGTTGTACAGACCATTGACTAGTCCTTGGCAATTATATTTTGTAAAGTAATTTCAAAATACTCTCTAATACAGGGAGATGTAAGCAGTTTAGAACACCAATTTTAATGCCTTTTGCCAACAGCAAATCTACAAAAAAACTACCAATTTTCTGCCCAAAGATGGAGGTAAGAAGCAGTGTATCAGCACAATAGCCCAGGTCAACACCAAACATCATAACCCATATAAGTTTTGAAACCTTATCAACCATACAAAGCAATCTACAAAGGAATATAGCACAGGACACAGCCAATACTGTTCTTATAGAATAAGTTCTCTGGGAATCTAGCAGCTTTCTTGGGAGTCTGTTCTATTACCTACCTATCTCAGTTCAAATTTTTCCATCTAATTTATGATTATTGTACGGAACAAATAAACACATGGTCTTACCTGTTTAGCATTGTTATTGGCTGTTTTCTTCATTTCATCAAGAAGTCCTCTAGAAGTTTTAAGGTCCTAAATATGAAACAAAAAGGCACAGAAGTCAGTAAACTCATATGGTCACTCGAATTTTGGGTTATAAGAGCCCTAATAACCAGGGCAGTGTTACACTTTTATCACCTTGTTTAGGCAACAGAAGAATTATTTGCCTTTGCTTTTTTAATAAAAAAAGGAAAATAATTTAAATCTATTCCTTTGGGTTGCAGATTTCCTTACAGCAGCCCAAACCTAGTACTCAATTATGACTGAGTCTTCCTAAACTTCTGTATATTTCTGCACAATTTCCAGAATTTTTTTCTTCAATGATATTCAAAGTTCTTACAGTCTTGACTGAAATCCTGTTTCTATATAAACATGAAAATCAGCTGTGAACTTACCCTGTTCTGGCAAAGAACAGAGAAGCAGACATCAGAAAAGAAAACCAGTGCAGAAAAGGGAAAAATCTAGAATGGCATTTCTGTTTTGCAGTCCATTTAATGAGTCCAACCTAATCTACTCTTTTAAACAAAGCAAGAACAAAACATTGCCTGGAGAGAAATAAAATGCATTTACTACTTGTCTCCAGAGGAAAATTATGTCTATGTTACCATGCTTTGAATTATGCAGCACACAAAAGGATTCAAAGGACTCTCACAGACTTGGAGCTGCAAGACAGCTCAGGAGAACAGAATCCTGTGACACTTCTCTCTAGAAAGGACAGGATCATTGCCATATTCTTCCTTTTCCTTTTCTACTTGAAATGGAACCACAAACCCTGATTTGCTCTACTCACATATCCCTACATGCAGTCCTTTCTGATTTTGGATTAGGAGATCTTCCTTCAGGGCATATTTCAGGGAGATTTTTGGAGCACTTACAGAATGACTGCAGAACTGTGTTCCAATTATTTAAGGTTGGTGCTTATCAGCAAGATGTTCTCGATTGTGTAAGCATCCAGCCCTGTTCAACTTTTTTTTAGCTTAAAGCACCATTACTGAAGGTGACTAAACTGAGCTGGTTCGCCCATAGTGGTAGGTTAAACACCTGCAAATGAACAGAACAGCAGCTCAGCTTGTGAGCAATAGCTTTTAATCACTCCATACTGTAATTAACTCTATTTTGTGCTCAGACACAGTAACATGGGCTTCAGCATTTACTCACAGTCTCCTAGATATTGTGGAAAAAATTCTCATCTCTCCCTAAACATGAGGTTGATGCAATTCTACAGGGTGCTGCTGAACCAGTATGTGTTAGATAATAGAGCACATCATGTCAGGGAACTGCAATTTCTGAGTCAGTTCTGTAAGCTACTTATTGAGCCAACAACCTTAGAACAAGGGAGAATGCTGAGCTGTCACAGCTGCAGCTGGGAGATACTCTATTGCCTCCTTAGCTGTTGCAGCTCTAAGAGTGACCTGACCTACCAGGTCCATGTTTTAGCATATTATTTCACTATGTATAAAAGGCTACTGCTTTAGAAGGTTTTAAAACAAGCAAAATTCCACCAAACTATATTGTAAAACTACCTTCTCCATTTGACAAAAAGTCCAAAGGTCTCCTCACATGATCTACACATTACTAACACACCACTGTCAAATATTAGGAAATATTAGCTTAATCAACTCTGAATATCCCACATGCTATCTCAAGTTTTATTCAGGATGGCTTCACTTAACTAAGAATAAAGAACTGTAAGAGTGTGTCTTCTAGTTACCTTTAAGTAGAATTTTGATATCTCAAATAGACGCTGGCTGCATGATGCAAAGCACTTATGATCCTCTGCAATTCCATGTTTCTGAAGAGTCTTAGCAACTACCTCCTTCAGCATCTTGGAAACAGAAGAAACACACTCAGAAGTTCATCCCAACTATTGACACAAAAAATTGTCCAAGGGAAGCAAAAAAGACCAACACAGAAAACCTGATCTTTTGTGATCTTGTCTGTCTTTAATCTATTGCCAAATGTGATCAGCTCACTGCCTGAACTGAAGCAGAATTATTTAACAATCTATTTCCATTTCCTTAATTTTAAAAAAATTAAGAAAATGCTTACATATCAAGGATCAATGAACAGTCAAATGGAGCTTGGAAGATAAAAAAGATGTCAGTATTATATTGGGTTTTTTCTTCTCCAAAATAATATATATAAAATGATCACTTTTTGCTGTACTGATATTCCCTTGTTTGATGCATACATATTAAAAAAATATTTACCTTAAAAATCTGACACTAAAATCTCATTAGAAAATTTCCTCTGACATTCTTTACATCAGAGATGTTTAAACTCTGCTGTAGAGCTGAATGAATCACACCAATTTATGCTTCCTTGGACTATTCCAACTTGCCTTTGACAGTACCTTAACATTCTTGCAGTGTTCTCCTTTTACCCTGGGATTAATTTAAAATTTGTATCACCATGTCAGAAACAGTTTTGTGTATTGTATTTTAGAAGAGGCATTCCTAATATGCACAGTTATTAATTAAACATTATTCCACAAAATTATTTAACTGCTATCTCAATTAATGGATTTATAGAACTACAAGAATCTCTTTATTCTCAGACTAGTATGTTCCTCCGCAATGCTTTTGACCCTTCCAGAACATATATCTCTTTGGTGCCTTTAGGTTTTACATTAATCATCTATATCTCATAAGTCCTATGAATTGCTATTCATTTCCACCTTTTTTATTCCTCGTTGTTATCTCTCTCAGCCTTAATTTTCTGGGCATGATAAAATTTTCTTTGCACACTTTTTCATTCTTTGTTTCTGCAGCACTCTCCTCAGTGACTTCAGGATTTACTTACACAAGTGAACAGAATTAAATTCAGTAACAAATACAGATGAAGATAATTCACCTTCAGTTAAAACTCTTTTACAAATCAAATACCACAGAAAGAAGTTAAACAGCTCTTCTTCACTGAGAGAACAAGGTAGGTTTTTACCCTGGTGTGTTTTTGGGATCTTGACTCCTTCTCTGGCTTTGCAGCCTCAGGCTCTGCAGCTGAGCCAGTGCTGGTGGCTGCTCCGTGGCCTTGGCCGGGCAGCTTCGCTGGCGCTGCAGCCACAGACACGGATCTCTCTGAGCGCTTCCTCGTCACAGCGACTGCACACTGACTCCTGCTGCCTCCACTTGCCTGAGACAGGAGCGAGTCTGAACTCTCAGATTTAGTTAGCCTACAAAGAATAGCAAAAAATCCCAATAAAAATAACTTTCAGGTTTTGTACCGACTCTTAGTGCCATTGCTTCTGCTAGAGAGGCTGCTGCTTTAGAGCAGTAAGTACTGAGCATTCCTTCAAACAACATCTGACAACAGCAGACAGGAAGACAGGATTCTATTCTGCAAAATTTTTTGTATTAGAAGAACACTCTGCTGATTGGACTGGGCTCTGATACATAGACCCATTGCACCTCTGATTAAAAAGGTCTAGAAAGAAATTGAAGAAATTGGGTAACTAAGAAAATAAAACTCTTAGGAAGAGAATTGGCCTCCAGTCTTCAGATGAGACAAAACTTCTTGAAACTATCAAATTTCTCTTGGCCCTATAGGAATGTCACAACTCATCTTTAACTACAAGAAGTTGGGCATTAAAATTCTATGGGAACATTGTAATCCTTGATCCTCCAACTGTAAGAGCATTAGTAATTCCAAACTCCAATTTAAAAATGTTAAGTATAATTGCAACTTCTTTTCTAGCTATTCAGTAACCTGCAAAATACATACATATTTCTAAAACCACACCTCTGTTAAAGGCTTATTGTGATTAGAATGCAAAGGGTATCAAACTGGAAATAAGGAAGAAGTGAAGTATTACAGTAAAAAAGTGAATTTGGAAATAGTGTTACTTAGCAGCTCTTGTTCAGTGACAGAGTTTGCATCTTCAGAGTGAGGACAAAGCAAAGTACATAAAAACTAAACTTCCAGAAAAGACTTTAATAAACAAGACTGACAATAAAATTGAATTTTGGTAGGTCATCTTATGCCAGAAATCCTTTGGATTAGAAATTCAATTATTCTGTTTGTACAATTTTTGGCTTTCTAAACTTTTAGTTGTTCACTCGTAGTACAGGAGCACTGACTGTTTTAGTCCTAGATGAGGCTGTCATCTTTTCAAAGGCACTTGAGATTGCAAGATATAACCCCAAATCCGTTAAATAAAGCGTGCTTGTGCTGCATAGTTTTGATTAATCTAATGCCATTGATGCGAAATCACACTTAAAAAAAAAAATGAACCTACAGAAGAGGATTAAACAAGTAGAATGTTTGTCTAGATAACTTCACTAAAACATTTTGAAATGAAAGAAAAGATGCAGCTCACAAGAGACTACTGAAACATTTCATGCTAAAGATTCATTTTATTCAGTGCATTACCTTTTCTTGGGATAAAAGTAATCCAGGTCTTTTGATCTGCGTTTTAGCCTTGATGTCTCTGTTTTGAATTCACTTTGTAAAGTCTCTCCATCAGGGACACTTCCAGGCTCTGACAAGACTGCAGGAGATGGCAGAGGACTCAGGACAAGTGGCACAGGGCAGCACTCCTTGGTGCAAGTAGTCTGAGTTTCATAGCGAATAAGACGAGTTTGAAGTTCAGCATATCCCACATCTCTCTCCAAGGCCCTTCTGTTATCAAGACAATATCTAAAATTGAAATTGGGTGAGATACCTGTGAGAGAAAGTCTCTGCTTTATTACAATCAGGAAAACTTGCTTCTGACAGTCATGTAAACTCCAAAACCTTTTTTTTATTTGAACTGGTATACTGTTCTGAAAAACAACTTTTAACAGCTCAGTAAATTAATATTTGCCTGATGGATTTTGCTATATTTAAGTCTAACTCCAACAAAGGAAGTGAATTATATATTATTTGTAATTCTTTATCCTGTTCTTATAAGATTTCCATGGACATTAGCAGAATTTTTTCCTTCAACAAACTCTTTGAAATGCAACTTTTAGCTTTGTCTGAGATAAACACTGTTGTATGAGAGATTCACATTTTTTAAGTACTAAAAATACAAAAAACTAGCACTTAACAAGCACACGCTTCCTATTGACTATAATGAATAAGTGGTTTAATCAACCAAATCAACAGCACAAACTGTATTGATTACAGTGGGGCTGAAAGATAAGAAATGAACAAGTGCTAACTCAGTGAAACATACACATGAGGTATCACAAAATGTGTCTTAACTAACTTTTCGCTAGTATAAATGATTTCCAGGATTCCTTGCAAGAGAACAATGTTTCATCACCCAGTCACTTAGTGTAGTGCAGGGAAAGGTAACAGTAAATCCTGTATTATTTCAGCCTCTTTGTTACAAATTGTTTTGAGCAGTGTGAGCTATTGCTCAGCCCACCCTTCAAAGTGCTCAGCAATGTTTGCTACTCTTAGGAATGCAAGACATATTCTTTACTTTTATCTCTTAAATGGAGTCATGTTAAATTGCTAGTTCTGATGTTTCCCCTTTCTTCAGAGTATTTTCATATTCAGAGACAGATTAATTTTTCTAATAGCTGGCTGATTAATCCATTTCTACAGTTGGGGAAGACTTTCCACTAGAAATAAATTCATTATGTGATAAGAGACTAAGTTGTCTGAACTTAAAAATTTCAAGGTATTTAATTTTTCTTATTTATATTCTCAGTCCCCTGAGTAGTCACATACCCTACAAAGATAAAAAAATCTATTTAACTTTAGAAATTAAATTGCCATTTTACTCACTGCTTTAATAGGAATTGCATTCTCTTTGCAAAACAGCATTCAAGTGTCTGACGTGTTCATTACACCAAAAATTTGATTTAATCATAAATAGGAACAGCTTCACGTTCAGAAGTCCTGGTCTTCATGGAGGACTTCAGCCATCCCAATAATCTGTTGGAGGGCTAATACCTAGGACAGAGGCAATCCAGGAGGCTCCTGGAATGAACTGGTAACTTTCTTCTCTGAGTGAGGTGAGGTGAGGTGAGATGCTATCTTGGACCTTGTGTCCACCAAGAAAGAGGGGGTGGTGGGGAACGTGAAGCTCAAGGGCAGCCTTGGCTGCAGTGGCCATTAAACAGTGGAGTTTGAGATCTCAGGGCAGCAAGGAGAGCACAAAGTAAGCTCACCCTGGACTTCAAGGAAGTAGTTTGCCATTGACACCAAGCTCTGTGGCATGGTCAACACTAGAGGGAAGGGATCCCATCCAGAGACTTGAGAGGTGGCCCTGTGCAAACCTGATGAGGTTCATCAAGGCCAAGTGCAAGGTCCTGCACCTGGGTAAGGGCAATGCCAGCACAAATACAGGCTGAGTGAAAGATTAATTAAGAGCAGCTCTGGGGAAAAAGATGTGGGATGTTGGTGTCCCTGCCCATGGCAGGGAGGCTGCAACTAAATGATCTTTAAGGTCCCTTCCAACTCAAGCCATTCTAAGACAACTGCTACTCCTTGCTTTTTTGGCAAGACTTTACCTCCAAATATAAATACAGCAGCTGGGCAGATGAAACTGCATAGTAGCAAGCACATCTGCCCCATAACCACAAAATTCTTCTTACAATATGTTCTGGTCATACATTACCTCCCACTCTACTGCTTCCCTCCCATACTGCTACACATTGCCCCTGCTATATTAATATGCCAGGATCTTCCACCTCTCCACAATATCTAGGTCTCCCTGTGGTCTATATCTGTCACCTTTTGCTAGGAGAAGAGGCAGCACAAGCTGTGCTGTGCTGAATTTGAAATCTCAGGCACACTCTTTGCTGAGGTCAGGCAGGGCAGCAAGGTACCACATAGCAATAGACAACAGAAAAGTGGTTTCTTCCCACACCTACCATATGCATTTCTCTTTTCTACCCAGTTGCCTCTCTGTGACACTTATTACAAATCTAAAAAGGCTAACAGGCTCATGAGTTGCTGTTTAGAAAAAGAGATAACTAAAGAGATAGGAGTGCTTCATTGCCCTAGAGAACCTGGCTAAAATTACCAAATATTAAACACAGGCTTAATCAAACTATTTGTAAAATAGATAGGGAAAAAAATACCAGCAGCATTGTTAGTCAATTCTGATAATCTGAAAATGTGATTTTAGGAGGCAACAGAAGTCTGCACAAAAACTGAACCAACTATGGTTGGTATCCACTGCCCTTACTAATATATACTGCAATAAGACCGTTTGTAGGGAAGAAATATGCTTAATTATCTACTCCAGCATTTCTATAGCCTTTTTCCTTTATTCCTCAATGTCAATATTTGTATTTTTCTAAATTATTTTTATACAGCTACATTATGTGACAGTTTGCCCATTTGTTTGCTTTGACAAATCAGTATTGCTGGCTGGCTGAGACTAACAGTCCTAGCTGTAGGGATCCTTTTGAACATTGTTACCAACACTTGCCTCCTGATGTTTCCAGGTTCCCTGAACATATAGGTAGTAGCATCACAGCAGGTCTCACTAAACCCCTTGACTAGTCTGAAAGTGTCTACAATTAAATATCAAAGAAGAAACTATGTATGTACTTAAAGCATCTTCCCTAATTCCCTTGCCATTTTTCATTCTGAATTAAAATTTTCAGAGACACTGAGAATAGATAAAGCAGTACAACTGAGAAAAAGAGACCTTCAATATTTCTACACTACCATCAAGACAGGAATGTTGCAATTTAAACCTGTGACATTTAAACTGTAATTAACATGCCCTTAACATGTTGCTTGAAACATTTCTAATTATACCTAGACTGGAAACTAAAAAAATAAATCTGGGAAAAGAAAACAGGAAACTTACTCAAGTCCATGATAATGGCATCCAGCTGCTTTTTCAAAAGGCAAACTTCTGAGTTTTCGAGGAGTAAGCTCTGGTGTCAAAAGAAATGCATTTTCACTGAAAGGACAAAAACAAAGATCTATTTTAACCAGTTACCATCAGGATAAATTATACTTCCAAAAATCAGAAACAAATGCATTGACATAGGAAGATCAAAACAGCATGTCTTGCAGCTAAGCCCCTAGCATCAATGGAAAATTAAACAGTATTGATGTGAGAATTTAAGTTCAAATAATTCCTACTGAGCTATTATTGTTACAGAAGCTCTCAGGCGTTTCTTAGATGGTTAAGGTCACTGCTCCAAACAATTTATCAATAAAATTAGGCAAATATCATATAAAGGACACCTGAGTAGTTGAATGAACTGAGAGGAACTGGAAAGTGACCTCCCATTTCTCAATCATGCACTGTAAGCAGTGAATTCCTTCCCTTTAGCTTCAAACTGTTACCTCACCTAACACTCATCTTTCCCAGACTTCAGAACTAATGGCTTGATCCTTGGGATATTTCAATTCCAGATAGTAACTCTCTGCAGCTAAATCATAAGAGTGTATTTGTTTGAGGGTACTTCAAGGGAATAAGCCATAGCAAGGCAGATAGAAAGATCTTGCTGCCAGATCTCTACATACACTGACATTTATCTCTAAAGAAGGGAAGACACACAGGCAAGATGTAACAGAATCTGAAACTTACACATTGCATCAAATTTTATTCATACAGACTGCACCATTTTCACTGCAATAATCTGAGAAAAACATCCAGGAATAATGTGATACTGAATCTAGCAAAATGATAATTTGGAAAGACTGTCAGCCAAAACTATAATCTATCAAAATTCTATCTAAGCTCAAACACAGAAAACAAGGGAACATGCCTTTAATTCACCAGTTTCTCTCAAAATACTTCTGCTGGTCAGGAAGATCCTTGGGTCCATACTCACTGCTCTGGATCACCTACTATGCAAAGCTCCTCAAAATTCCAGGGAATTTAGTCAGAGCATCTGCTAGGGGAGTGAGCAGCTCAGAGTACAGTGGTCTGCTGGACTCAATTCAAATTCAGATCTCACTCATCTCTAGCTCAAAGCAAATCATTCAGAACACTCAAGGTATTCTATGCTATAGTGCTTCTCTGGAGGCTTTGGAAAAAATCAAAGACTAAAAATATAGATCTTTTTAGTGAAAAATTATTCACTTCTTTCCCACACAACTAGTTGGAAGGAAAATATTTTATCTACAATTCTAAATCTTCTGCACTCATTAACTACCCAGAAGGAGATTCTAAATCTTTACTGCATAGTTTCTAATTTGCTTGAATTCTCTGCTCAGAACATATTCAATTTAGTTTCAAAACTTCAGCAATTACTTTACAGAAGTCTCAAAATTCCTACAGAAAATCCAAAGTATTACAGAACCTTTCCCTCACACTTTTATTACATATAATGAAGTCTGAAAAAGGATTGTATCCTTTATGTATAATGAAGTCTGAAGGGTTGTATCAAATAATTGCATTATAGTTTCTATTATTCAGTATTCAAAAGGTCAACAAATATAATTTTAGTGACTGCAAAGACTGTCTTGCCTACCTAGCAGTCTGTGACACACTGCACAAATAGTACAGGTTCTGCTTCTACAAACACTATTTGACTCTTATAGAGTCTGGCCTTAACTCTAACAGATGTTCAGATCCTGAAAATTATTCCAGTAACTGCATGTAGCTATCTTCCTGCTGAAAAAGCAGTGGTTAATATACTAAGTATTAGTACACTAATACACACCAAGAATGAATATTTGCAAAGCCACCAGAGTATGTAAGTTTCCTTCAAGAAGCACTTTACCACATAAAAAGCATGACAGGAGACAAACACAGTTAAATAGGCTCAGCTATTTTCTTATTTTGTCTTCCCACCTAGACTCCCCTTCACTGAAAGAAATCACACCAAAAAAATTAAAGCTCTACCACAGTAGCTTCTGCTTTACTAGAAATACTCTTTTGGAAATGGACACACAAGGCAGCAGCAGCTTGGCAGGGCTCTCTCTACCAGTAACACAATTGTGCTTCAGGTGATGATTTTGTTATTTAAATGCCTATGACCAAGACCATAATCTTCAGCCATTTCAGATTCTGAAAGAACTAAATAGCAATACTGACTGGAGACCAGAACAGATGATTTCACTGGCAGGCATATGATGTAAGGATGTTACAAACTCAAATCCAGTTAGGCCATTTTTTGACTCCCATTCCACCTTTATTTACATCTCCCTGCACCAGCTCTGAGTTTGGTCTTCAGTGGCTTTACCAGGCTGACCATACCGCTTGGGAACTTGGAGTGGCTGGAGATCCCCCACGGGCAGCCCTTCCGGGGTGAAATACTTGAGCAGCTCTTTAGCATCCAGCAAGGTCAGCGACTCCCGCTGGCTGTCTTTATGCCCCAGCAATTGCTCAGGTGAATGTGCAAACAGAGGAACTCTGGAAAAAAGGCAGTGAGCAAAGACTAATCTAAGACAGGTTTGTTTTTTTTTTTTTAATAAACTCATGGCATTTAAAAAAATATTAAATCATTGCTACTCTCAAGCAATTAAACTAGTACCAAAGTAAAATGAACAAAATTGCTTCTTGAGAACATTCACAAAAATGTTCATGATAAAGAACATGATAATTGGTGCAAGTTCTCTAAAATTCAACTGAAGAAAGTAATTTCTTCAAGAATTTAGAGCTTGGTTATTAAACACAACATGGGAAGATGATTACTCACCTCTTTTTTCTATTTTTTTTGACCAACCAAAAATTGGTTCCCATTTAAAAAAAATTAAAAATATACAATATCTAGCAAAGGAACAATAAAGCCACTACTGCATGCAACCTTCCACTCTTTTTTTTAGTGTCTTCCATCAAGAATGTCAAAGTTCTCCCTTTTTTCTCCCTTTGTAACAAACAAACATACTGTATCCTGATGCAGGATAAGAAAAATGCTCAGCTCAAATTATGAGCAATAAAATAAACATTGACTATTTAACAGAAAAGTCCTTCAGGAATCTTTTCAACAGCTAATTAAAAGGAAGAACTTGCCTGCCTGAGAAACAAAAGCCAATAATAGTAATAATGATGATGATGATAATAGTAATACCACCATGAGAAAGCTAATGTGAGAATTTATCAGATGGAGAATTCCAATCCAAGCCATGGCCAACTACAGTACTTGAAAGAGAGAAATGGGATGAAGTGACTCAGAAAAGGACAGCTGGACACTTGGTTTGACAGGTCTGTCAGCAAGGACATCAACACCAAAGACCATTAAGTCACATAATCACAGCATAAACTGAGCTGGAAGGGACCACAAGGATCATTGAGTCCAGCTCCTGCCCTGCACAGCAACATCCCCAAGAGTCATAACCATGTGTCCAAGAGCATTGTCCAAACTCCTCTTGAGCTCTGCCAGGCTGGTGCTGTGACCACTACCCTGGGGAGCCTGTTCACCCTGGGTAAAACACCTTTTTCTAATGGCCAACCTAAACACTCCTTGGCAAGTCTTATAAAAGTGAAAGCTGGACTGAAATCAAGAGGCTGTCTTAAGTGACACAAACATCTATGGGTTTCATTTGAACAGTACTGAAGGCAAAACATAACTAATTATAAATTTCAGACATAAAGCAAATAGGCTCTTTGACTGCAAAACTACTTGATATATGATATCAACTATTGACTACTTGATATATGGTATCAACTACTGACTATCAGCTATTGATATATGATTTAGGAAACTATTTAGGAAATATGAGCAGATTAGATCTCATTGCACATGTTGACAAAAACAGCTAAATTATCTCTATTACTTAGGGTATGTTGGGAGAAAGAAAAGCTTTTGTAGGTTTTCTTACCATGGCTACTATTTTCTAGAAGTGGCATTTTGGTAATTTAATTTTACAACTATTATACTTTTAGCTAGCTTCCAGTTGCATTTAGTCAATAAAAATCAAAATAATAATTCTTTAAATACGAAGAAATTATACCCTTGGAAATTGACAGAAAAATAGTTTTAGCCTTAAGCAATATTTTCTTTGAAAGATTATCAATATGTGTAAACAGTTTACACTATGGTTATCAACATATAAAGATCCTCTATAGTAAATTTCAATGGCTACTCCAAAGAAAATCTCCAGCATTTCATTATTACCTCATTTTTTGTTTGTTTTTTTCAAAGTTTTCCAAATTCTGAAGAACATGTCTTTCTGGCCACTCCAATGGATTAGGCTCTATTAAATCAGGCTCTAAAAGAAATACATGTTAGATAATCCTAAATGAAGAACCTTATTCCTTAAATAAATAGATATACAGTCCTTTATATATAGATATTCTTCAATGTATATCTCTAAAAGTATGCAAATAAAAATCTATCTGGTGATGCAATCAGAAATGTTCTCTGGACAATTTTTTCATCAAGGTAGAAAAAGGAACTAGGTAATGCAAGGGTAATTTCAGTTTGCAAAATAAGCCTAAAAAGCTACTTTACTTTTCCTTCCATGCTTTTCTCTTTTGGTAAAGAGACTTTACTCCTTTTACTAAAAGATTTATGACCAGTATGAGAATACATCCAAGCAAAATAAACAGTGTAGTCTGTAAATAAAAATACTTACCACAAGTCACAGTGCATGACCTGGTTTTATTGCAGACCTTCTGTAGAACAGGTTTAGGAAGACTAGTGCTGCACAGGTCCAAAAAACATTCTCTTGTGAGTTTTAATAAGCTTTTAAACTCATTGGTAGAAATAACTACAGGCTGCTTAGTCAATTCCTTTCTCTCTATAAAAGAAAAAATAAAAGGTACTGCATCTGCTAAGTAACAAGAACAGAAGCCTGCTAAAAAACAATTACACAAGAAAATCCCCACCCAAAACCAGTAACACAAGTAAGTTAACTTGACACTTACCATTGTACCAGTAAGATATGGGAGGTTTATTCCAAGACAAGTGAAAAAACAGCAGTGAGAATAGCTGAAGTCACATGTGATTCATGTTTTTACAGTCTGAATGTATGCATTTCTGAGTATATCCAGGTTTGAATCCCCCAGAGACAAACACCTGGACTTGCTGAGACTAAAAGTGAAGGGCTCCAGTATAACTGAGAGCCTGCTCTGGTCTCTTTGGTCATAGTATCAAGGGTCAGGTACTTCTGGTATTATTTAGGACAATCAGTGAATCCCAACTGCTCCTACTCAGTCTCTTAATGGAAATGGGTGACCCACTCAAAGGAAACTAAAACACAAGCTCTAAAGCAGACCCAGCCTCAGGGCTGAAGCAGACAGGAATCTGAAAATTACTAAGTTATCAGGGGGTGTGGGGTGGGAGACAAGACTACTTACAGAAATCTTATTTTCTTTAAGGTACTATTCTGTTAATGATAATATACTTAAATTACCTCCACAGCATACCATTTTCAATAAGCCAGCCAATCTCTCTGAAGCATTTTTTCTTTTAATTGAGTCTCTTAAACAATGGACTTAAGATGTAAAAACATCAGGACACTCAAATGTACTTCTCTGCAAAGTCATAAAAACCTAAAAAGGATGATCCTTCAAGTTTTTATTATAAATGATGCACCATGATAAATCTAACAAATTGCCAATGCATGGTTTTCCTCTGCTCCTTAAGACTTTTCAAAGAAATAATAAAGTTTTAAAAAGCTGAAAAACCCAAACCAGAACTCTTATTTTTGTAGAAGGCATATTATCCAGCAGTAAAGGATTTTGGGGAAATCATCACAGAATTGTACAAAATTATTTCAATGCTATGCTCAAAAATTCAGAGTATTCATATAACAACCACCAACACTACTTCAGTGTTCTATTTTACATTATCTGACAGATAATCATGGATGTACTTCAAAGTTTCTAACTTCTGCTATTTCTCCACAGTGATCAACACGCTTTGGTTGTCAAACAACTTCAGTTTTGTAAGGTGAGCCATCCCACCCAATTTGAAATAAAGACATTTAAAATATTAGTTTGAGAATTACCAGAGCTTTCCCATTACTTACTGAGATACTCCTTCAAGGCAAACACTTGGAGATGAGACAGTTTTGCTTCTCTCTGTACAATCTCCTCTCCATAATAGCATGGCAGAGACTTGATAAAGTCAGAAATACAGAAGTCTGTACAGATTAGGACAAATTTTTATTAAAAATGTCTCTTTGGAATAATTACTTAATAGAAGGTATAATCATAGGAAACATAAAAATCTCATATTCAAAGGAAACAACCAGACTTTCAACTATGGCTAATCATTGAATAAACAAATTAATTAATTCCAATTGAACACCAGGAGGATAATTTCAAAGAGATGCCTGACTAGTATTTTTGAATTTCTGTACAAAACCAGTATAATGACAACACAATTAACGTGACTAACATTTAAAGAAGGTAAAAAGATCCTAAGTTTGTTACGAGGAAAGAAAAGTTTTCTCCCAACATATGGTCAAGGACTTTCAGACTTCTGACACTGTACTAATGGGATTTTAATTAGGATAAATGGCTCAGTAGTCACTCATATAATACACAGATTTATTTCAATAATAAGGAATTAAGCAGATACAATGCAGGTCACTGTGCTCCTTTTCTTTGCCAGTGTTATTTAAACAAGCACAGGAGTCAGTAGAGTTACCTGGTAGGTGTAGTTGTAACATGACAACTACTCCATGATAAATGGCTGCATACCTGCTCTTCCCTAGTGGAGGAGTTAGGATAGGCGTGCCAGCTCACACCCTAAACACTTCGTACTAACATGGACATTGGCAAACGGACTGAAGGTGATAACAAAACTCAACTTGTCCACTGCCTTGCAGCTTTTATTTTAAATCATCAACGAAACAGGACTTTCAAGATATATTTACCTAGATTTTTGGCATGGGTTGCTCAGTCTTTACATTGACAACACACACTTTCAAAACTTTAAGCTTTCATGAATTGGTTTTGCAATATTACCTGCACGTTCCTTTAGAATAAACAATTTTCAACTAATTTCAGTTATGAGAAATGACTGATAATAACTTTGCATAGTCAATTTTAAAAATATGGTAGCAGTAAATGCTGTGAATAAATAAGCTCTTACTATATTTTCTTATGGATCTGAAAAAATATTCTTAAAAGACACTTTCACAAAAGATGTAATATTCCTCTTTGTTTTCTCCCTTTGAATACTGATTGGAGTGAATAAAAGGAACTTAGGAAATTTAAGAACTTACCATTTGCCTGCATTCAGATACTCATTAATAAATAAATCATTACTCTTACCTGACTCTGCTTCTTCAGTTTTTGCCTTTAGCTTTCCATTTACTGCAGCAAGAGTGGCCATCCCATTGATCTGGCCAGCTGAATGAATCAAGGTTGCCTTACACCCTCCAGAGCCATTGCCTTGTAGCAAGAAATAATATCGGCAAGATTCTCCTTTCAGTTCAATTTCTGGAACTTAACAAACATCAAGACATAACTGGAAAACCCCTGCAGAAAAACATCTTTGAAACAAACTATAATCCACCATCAAAATTCTTTCATTTGCTTTCTTCTGTTCTGTGAGAAATCTTACTAACCACCAACCAAGAGTAACAGGCAAACCTTTCACTGCCAAAGTTACCTTTTTACCATGAAACAACAAAGACGTTTCTGTTCTGCTGGGTAAAAACAGGCTTTTTTGCATATGTGCATCAAAATAAATTAAATGCTCAATGAACAAACATACAACTGTAGAAGAAAAGGAAGTATTGTACACACTCTTCCCAAGGACACTGCATTATTCATCAATAAAACCTTCACTCCCTGCTTTACCCTTGTGTCTGGATGAAAGATAAAGACATTCTATTTTTGAATACTGAAATATAGTATTCAGTTTTGAAAGTAAATTAATGTGGTACCTAGCTGTAACAGTGAAAGGATGGGTTTGCTATCTTTTCACACAGAAAAAAAATTCTAGCACCTTGGAAGACATAGCAATCAAGCTAATAAATACTTCTTGATGTACTAACTTTCAAAAGTCAAATATTTTAATTTCGTAAGATATTTGCAGTACTGTCACAATAATTAACTCTACAGGAACATTTATTAGTATCATAAATTTTTATTAGCAACAAATAATATATTCCTGTGTTTGTTGAAAATTTATAGTTGGACATGGGAAAAGAGGGGAAAACTCAATGCATCAATTTAGAAAAGAAAAAAGAACAATAAAGAAAAAATATTCCATAAATGTTGTCATATTGTCCTGTTTCCCATGTCAATTGAAATATCTTCCTTTTTCAGTTTATCTTGGCATCTCAAAGCTGATTCCTGAGGAGTAAACTTTTATTTCGCATTTCAATCTTAGTATTTAAGAACTACCAATACCAAGAATTCTACCTCCCCACAGATAGAAGAGATTAAGGATTCACAAATCCTTAGTACAGTCAGATTAGTGATAGCCACTAAAAAAATCAACAGTTTTCAACTAAACAAGAAAATTTGTTTAAAAAGCTGTGTTTCTCCTTCGATTGTAAATTTTACTCAAGAAGCCTAACAAGAACATATTGTGTATTACTGATCACAACTAGTTAATACTTATACAAAATGTTTCCACTGAAGCACAGGACAAATATCCTACAGACACTGGGGATTCTGTGCTCATTTGACTGCATCAGTAGTATCTCTCTAACAAATACAAATGCTGCTGCTGTGACCAGCTCTACACCCTCTGTATTCCACCACTTCCAAACATGCAGAGAACTTTAAATCTATATAATGCTGATGCCGCTTGGGTTTTGCTGTTTTGCTTTTATGTATGTTCTCTGTATTCTTCACACATGTATTTGTAACTCTGTCAACTATTGTATTAGTAGCTAATTTTCCCAGTACCTTTACATGGCCTTTCCCTAAGCAGAAAGACAAAACAAATTCCAGAGCTCCAAGCCCCAGGAAGTACAAGGCCCCATGCTACCTTGGCTCTTCCTGAGAACCAAAGCCCAGAACAACTCTTTGAGATAGATTTTCATGGACAAAGTACAACTAGTGCTGAAGGGGGGCTCCAGAGAAGGGCCTTGACTTTGGGGATATTACATTACCACTTGTCCTCCTAAGTGCTTTTAATAAATTATGCTAATTTCTTAAAACCAATAAATGTACTCACCCCTAGGGGGGTGGGCTTTTGTGGACATTATTCCATAACTGCCTCTGAAGGCCTTCATTAAAGATCCTCTTTTATATTACCTCCTTCCTAAAATTATCTCAAGTTTCATTTCCAGGTTGGGAAAAAGCAACACTGCCAGCACCCATTCCATAATTAAGCTTCTGTCCTCTTCTACAACTCTTCATAATTCCTCTCAAATTTTTCCTTCCCCTAAACCTGAAAAAATATCAGTTACCAATACGATCCATCCTCATCTGCATACTTGTTTAAAAAATTGTCTTAAGTTGGTAACAGAAATAGTCACTGTTCCTTGGAATCTACAATAATTACATATTAGACTATGTATAAACAACAAGATTATGAAAGAAGGCAAAATTCAGCACTTCAGTGTCTTAGGTAAGTACTTTAAGCATTGATTTACCACCAAGTTTCTTTTAGTTTCTTAGATGTTTTCAAGTGCCTGCAAACCTCACAGTCACTGCTTGTACAATGCCTCCAACTTGCAGGGCTGACTGAGAAACTTCCCCTGGCCTTGGTGTGCTCTGATTCTCTTCTCCCACTTTCTGAAACAGATTTCTGTGCACTGGCAGAGGGTGTGAGAGTCAGCTGCCATAACTGCAGCCCTACAGGGAGCACATTCTCAACCACAGGTTTAGTAGGTGAATGGAGGAATTCAGCACTTCTTAATAGTCTGTATTTTCCCAGGAAGCGATTGAAATTAAATGCAAATGCACTGAAGAACTTCTGGAAATGCTTAAACAAGAACGGAAGCGCCTCAGTGAAGCAGACTGGAATTCCATCTGCAGAAATAAACCTCTGTGCCATGGATTGTACAATCACTTTAGAAAGATGCGTGGAAATTGGATCTTAACTGACAGTCAGGACACAAAAATGGTTTAAAGGAGATGCCTTGTTTCCCCAAAGCCTGTCATAGTGTTACCATTATTCTTCCTACAAGTTTGCATAACTGAACTTGCGTTCATCACATCTTCTTGTGTCAATGAAGATTACAATCACTGACCTAATTTAATTGAAGTTAGAAAGAGAATCTCAAATGTACAGAAAAAACTCACCATATATATATATATATATATATATATATATATATATATATATATATATACACACACACACACGCATATACAAAATACACATACCAGAAATGACCTTTGGTTTCTTAGCCATATATTCCTTCCATTTCTTAGTGCTCAGCTGGGCAGGAGAGGGGATCACTACACTGCTTACATTACATGGCAATGTAAATAAAGCTCCCACCTAAATAAGGAGAGCAAATACAAAACATGCAACATTAATGAAATCTGTTTTACACTTCATTTTGAGCTACTGATTTAGTATTACTTCAAATCTAGCTTAATTGAAGAAAAACATCTCCACTTAACATATCTGTCATTCACATCAATCAAAATGGAACTGCATTTGACACAAAAGCTGTAAAAATTGCTTTTTGGTCCAATTGAGAGGTCATTAACTACTGAATTTCCATTTCATACATAAAAAGGTATTTATTATCTATTGCAAGTATCTTCATAACTTGGCTACAAATGTTTTTGTAGAGCAGTATCCAGAATGAAAAGAGAATTCAAAGAGAATAGTTAGCATCAGTGACTCTGCATTCCTATGAAATAGTTTCTTTCTTTTTTCCTTCCTACATATTACCTCTGTCCCTTAACCAGAAACTACACTATGTCTATGTTTCTACACAGACTTCAGGTCAATAAACACTAACAGAAAAATTGCAGAAATACTTGAATACTCAAAGGATACTCAAAGAATAAAGCAATGCTATTACAGATTTTAGAAAAGCCTACAAATGTGCAATATTTCCAGTAGGAGACTGAAAAAAATCCCTATGAGAAACTGTTATTATCAAAATATATTCAATTCAACATGCGCAGACCCTAAAAAGTAACCTGAGAATGTGTTTTCACTGTTTGGGCTTCTTCTTTAAAAACACCAGTAGAAATGTGAGCTCTCTGATTGTAAAAGTTGTATAACCAAGTGTTCTTAAGCAAATTGAAGATTACCTGAGATATTTACTCATATAAAACCATTTTAAGAGATATGTTTGGTACAGCATTAGAAAAAGGACCTTTTCCTTTTCTGGCTAAGCTAATGGAGAATGGAGTAGCAGGGGAGAAAAAGAGTTACTAAAAACCCAAATAACAAACTGAAAATGAAACATACAGCCTGATAATGGGATACCAAGTCCACAATAAACAAAAAACATATATTATTTATAATAACTGTATCACCATTTTCAAAGTGCATGTTTTATTTTGAATGCCATAGATTTATTTTATAAACACTAAAAAACTTTCCTAAACAAGATGTATTACCTTGTTTGTAAATGTGATAGAATGTTCAGGAAAAACATCTTCAAAATAATACTTTGGCTATGAATAATCTCACTATCATTCAAAGGCAAAGGGAGGGAAAAAGTAGGACTGTAAATGTTTAATGAACTCTTTTTATCCAAAATCAGAATATGCACATATAAAATAAAAAAGCTTACCATTTCACAGTACCTAGATACATTTTGTAGGCTGCACACATGCCTGCCTTTTGCTAAAAAAATCAATAGCTCAATTATGATAGCACAGAAATTATCTGTCAGGATAGGATTAGAAAATGTTTAAGGAGATTGAAATTTAGCTGAGATAAAGAGAAAACTATTCAGTGGGTATGTATAGCATGGACCTTTGAAATCCATGTTTGCTTTATAACTAAATCTTGAAGAAGCTTAGACAGAGGCTAGGTTTAAAAATATTATTCCCACATCTTTTATACCTTCATTTTTATGCTATACATAAATAAAAAGTTTTTACCTTGCCAGAGAGAAAAGAAATCTGATTCAAAAGCAGTGCAGATGTCTCCTTGGTATTCTTTCTTGACAGGTTCCTGAACAGAACAGTTTAAGGAATCTCATCTTCACAAAGAACTTTGCACCTCTATTTTACAAATCAGGTTACCATCATTTGAAAGAAGCACTGCAAGCATCTAAATTTTGATACTACAGTATCACAAAACATAAAAAACTCACCTTTACAGGTAAAGTGATACACTTGAAAATGTTATATGACAAAATACTCCACTGACATCTCTATTCTAGCCTGACAGAAACAGATATTTATATATTCAAAATCATAGCAGGCTTATACATCCTAAGGTATTATTGGTACACCAACACTGGGACCAGGAGTACATACTTTTCAAAAACAATAGTAATATGGCTTGAGATCTCTGCAGCATATACACTCAAGAGAGAACTCCCCTGCTAAACCTTGCCATAGATTTTGCCACTGCACAATAAAAGCATGGTTTGTAAACAAATGTTCCTATATTGTGAAGCATGCTACATTCATTCAATAGAAGGGCTTGAGGCGTTTTTTAAACTTACACAGAATAAACATTTCTCTATTCTTTTCCCACAAAGATCATGCACATCAACAGACTTATGTGCAATAGTATCAACACTATGGGTACTGCTAATGTAATTTAAATTTCAAAATTAAAACATCCAGTTCTGAAGAATCACTATGATTATTTTGTCATGTTAGCACAGAATGAGCCCTTGCCTATCCTCATCTGTGCTGCTTGCATGGGTAGATGCTGATCTTTTTCTTTCTGCTATAGACAATTATCAGTAGTAGTTTAGATCCTTAAAAAAAGGATACAGCTCAAACTCCAGATCTGATATAAAAATGGAAGGTAGATCAGAGAGCACCACCATCTGTAAAAATTCCAGTGCAGGACCATAATAATGAAAAACCTGAAAAGAGATCAAATAAAAACCTAAATATATAACACTATAATATAACATGATGCAGGAGGTTATATCAGCAGAAGTTCCTCGAGCATTTTGCTGGAGGCATTACCCTTGCAGATAACATCTGAAAGAGATATAAAGGAATACAAAAACATTTTATAACACTATACTAAATTATATTTCAAAAAGGAAGGTATTTAATTTTTTTAACAAATCTGACTTTGTAGAATGTCAACAATGGGCATCAAATGAATTCTAACTCTTACCCAAAATAAAATATGATCTACCAGGAACAGAGAAATGCAATACAAAATGCATGTTTTAACAATGAAAATAACAAACTACAAACTGATACAAATTTTCCTAACACTCATTTTTGTTTTCATTAATACATATGATTCTGGAGTTCCCATCAATTACCTACTTCCAGTAGAAAACATGAAACAACAAAAGTGAAAAAGGAAAAGAACTTAAACTTTTTAAATTAAGTGGGAAGGGTTAGATAAATACAGAATTCATAATTTAACTATTTTGAGTATTAAAGTGAACAAAGTCTTGATTTCTACTTGAAAAAAAAATCTGGTATTGCATTCCTAAGTACAAACAGGTGAAGTTTTAAGGACGATTTTTGACAACATATATATATACTATATGAGTAGAAGTACTCCTCCATTTGATCCAATCATTACTTCTACACTTAACTTTCAGTCCTAAGGTTTCCCCAATTAGTAATTTTCTCCAGAAAGTA
Organism: Lonchura striata; assembly: GCF_050655825.1. Classification (NCBI taxonomy): domain Eukaryota; kingdom Metazoa; phylum Chordata; class Aves; order Passeriformes; family Estrildidae; genus Lonchura; species Lonchura striata. The sequence goes on along the minus strand of NC_140704.1, from coordinate 143,930,806 downwards.
AAACAGATGACTTGTAAAACTCAAAGAAAGATCAAGAATAATACTTGCTTCTGGCAAAGTATCAGTATTCCTTGATTGCCACTCTTTTTTAACAGCAAAGCGGGACCTTAAATTTGCAGTCCTGAATGTCTTGGCTGAAGTGCTCTTTATACAGAATTCTGGAAAATCTACTCCTGATCCAAACTGGGAAAAAAAAAAAAGAAGAAGACAATAAATGTGTCAAAAAGAGATAAAAATTATTTCTCTTTAGCCAGGTAGATGTGTTACTACTTTTAACAATTAACAATTAATATTATTTTTATTAGATCTGTAAAACTAAGAAAAAATACTAGACTTAGATAACCAACTATTCAATCTAAAACCATAATAATGAAAATGTAAACAATGTCACAAACCTCTCGGGTTTTGCAGAAACATTAGACATATGCTTGCAACAATGAGTTACAGTCACAAGACAATGATTTGTGATAGATACAAAACAATCTAATTTTGAACAGTAACTTTTAAGAAAAATATTTCAGAGGGGAGCATCTAGATTTCTGAAGTTCAGATCTTGATGCATTGATCTCACTTACCCTTTCATCCTGCCACCCACCCAGACACATCACACATTACTTTGAATTACATAGTTGAAACTAAATTTGACTTAAGGCATAAAATGCACTGCAATATAAATGCTTTAAGTGAGGTACACAGATGCTTTAAAAAATAATCACCATAATAATAAAATAAAAGTTATTTTACCTTTCTTTCCCATATCTGAATCTTTCCTCTCCAGAGTTCATTTAAATCAATAACATTCATGATATCATCTGATGATACGAAGTCTGCTGACAGATAGTCTGCAATCTTTTGCCAGCTACTGTAAGAATATCAAAGAATTAATCTTACTGAATTTAGCATTACAAATGAACATGCAGTGAAGTTTGACTGAATTCACCTGTGACCTCTTAGCACTGAACAATCTTGTGTATGTCAAGACAGACAATAAAGTTTTATATTCCATTAAGTAAAAAATATTCTAGAATTGCTTGTTCAGGGTCTATAAAGGAAGTTGTTCATATGCTCCATCAAAGTGATAGTAAAGAACTTTGACATCAAATAGGACTGGCAATAGCAAGTTGCAAGTACTGTTTAGCAATGTTGGGTGCTAGAAGCTGCAGCAAAGCCTGGCAGCCATCAGTGGGGCTATCACTGGCCTGTCCAGATGGTTTGTAGTTACCCCTCTAAATGGAGATGACTGCAGCACAAGCATTTTCCAAATTCAACAAGAGAGAGAACAGCTGGTGTCTGTGGGTTCTACTGGCAGTCTGTCTTCTAAGAGAAATCAGCACCATCAACAGAACAGGAAGACTAAATGAAATAACTTTCATCAGAGATCTTCTATACCCAAATAATCTCACTTTACATAATAGGAAACAGAAAAAAAGTTCTTCAGTCAAAAGCTGGTTCCACAGGATTATATCAATGAGCACTGAGATAGATCGAGTGTTCGTGGAAAACACTGAGAACTTTCTTGTCCTCCACATACCTCAGGAAATACTGTATAGTAGAAGTAGATATACTGCTTATTCTATCCAAGGACTGAACATTCACCTTTTTAAACATGATTAATTCAGGATTAAGCTTAACCATGTATTCTATGAAGCAAATTTCAATCTTTTGGGCACCAAGGGGAAGGAAAGTGGAGACCTTGCCAAATTGTTCAGTATCCACACAATGATTTACTTCAAGGGATAAAAGCCCCAAAACACTGTGGTTTATATGGCGAGATATATCATGGCCTTAATATGTCAATCTGAGGAGGACAGTAAGTAAATTCCTGGAATTAACTTCAACTTGAATTAATAACTCTTCATACTAACAGAATCCTGAAAAGCATACAAGAAGTAATAGAGCATTTATACGCCTTTTTCAAAAGGGAAAAATGACACACTCTACTTTTCCTCCCTGAAAAGTAATACCAAAGGTAATATAAAATTTAACGTAAAACCAGCAGTAGTATGGCTTTATTTAAAAAAATCTGGAAAACTACAGTCAACATACAAGTATCCCATAGCATAATCCAACATGAAAACATTGTATGCACACTGAACCCATGGAAAGGGAAAATATTTTACTCTTTGCTCCCACAGAAAACAACAAGTGCGGAGGACTGGCTTTTCTGCCTGCTTCTCTGGTTAGGACATGCATTTACAATAAATCAGGATAAGTAAGTCTTCTCCTCATACAATAACACAACTAATTCACATATTTTCAAAGTATATATATAAAGTATTCAACATGCTGTTTTTATTTCAACCCACTGATCTATGCTAACACAAAGCAGAAATAACCTTGAAAAACTTTGTTTTACCCCTGAAATAAATGCCATACCCTTTAGCATCACTTGCTGCAATAGTGATCTGTGCAGAGTGCCACTCTCTCAGGTGTTTCAGGGCACCAATAGCAGGTAAGCAGTCCTTTAACTTGGGTCCATCACATTCAACAGCCTGCAGGATTACATCAACCATTGCTCTGCCTATAAAATAGTTGTGTATTACTTAAACATCATGATTCAGTAAATTTTTCAGTCATTTAAAGATAGAATAGTATTGGTTATCATTGATTGCATTAAAACCAGCAAAAAAGATCAAGTAACTTCAAGATTTAAAACACTTTTCACACATTTTAGCTTATTTCTTGCTGCTCCTCTTAGATGAACACTATTCCCACTGTGACAGTGGCTCTGTCCCTTTCTCCTCTCTCACTCAACACTGCTAGATGAGATTTGTCTCTTGTACAACTAAGCTATGTTATTCTCCTACCTTTAACACTCTAAGCTGCTATTTTTCATTCTTCTTGAGTTCCTTTGTTATCCCAAATCAACTTCTGCAATATTATATAACCCTAACATGCAAGGTGGTATGTATCTCCAGTTTACAAAATCGCAGTCCAACAGTTGTGATGTATTTTCCTTCTCATCTTCTTCACTCACAAGCAAGCAGCTGTCAAATCATATGTAATTGTAACCTGATATCAACATCTTCCTTTTTTCAAATAAGAAATTTCCTGTGTTGAGTTTTGTATTGCTTACTGTCTATGATTACTTTGGTGTCATTTCAGATGGACAAATTTATTATATAAATAGCTATTTTAAACTCTACTGAACTACAGCCTACCAAAGAAACAAGCAGCAAACTAGTCCTCAAGCTGATCTGCAATGCCAACCATGCTCAAGTTCCTAAACTACCTTCAAGAGCTACATTAAGTTAATTCAGCTACCAAATTAATGTTCTCTGAACTTTTCCATTCACTATGCTTCTACCAGATGAGTTTTTAGATCAGTAACTAACAAGACAAACTCCAATGAGATTGGTTTTTAAGGACAGATTACCTGGGGCAGGCAATTTATCAGCTAATTGATGCAGACTTTCAGCAGCTTCATCATAGATACTAAAAATGAAGAACAAAAAGTTACAACTAATGAATGGTACCTGATACATCTTACATCTTTAAAACTCTGCACAAACATACCTAGGCTATGAGAAATCATCTCTTTTACTACGACAGAAGTAGGCCTAATGACATAAAAATAATCTGAAGTAAAACTGGAAGTAGGATTCAAGCAGAATTAGCAAGAAATTTTAGTATATATAATGTTAGCTGTTAGGAAACTGTTCTGTTATCCTATAAAAATCCTCTGTAAAAAAATTAAAGCTATGCTAAACAGAATAAAAGTATTCTCTGTACTAGTAGGGGATTGTTCATAGTTAACTCTTGCTTTGGTAGTAACTCTCACTTGTTAAAATTTCTTGATCCCCTTGGGTCATCCCCAGATGTCAGAACACTGTTAGATGTCAGATCATTGTCCTTTAAATAAAAATAACCAAAAACATACTCAGTCAGAGACAGTGATTCCTGACTGTTACTGTCATCTTCCTCAAAATTTTGTGTGGTTCCCAGGGTCTCGTCAATACTTGCTTGGAAAGAGTCTTCACTTTTCTGTGTGTCAACACTTATTTCCTCCCAGTCAGAACTGCAGAACTAATCAAACAAAAATATTTGAATGAGCAAAAAGAGTTTTGAACATCACAGTTTTAGCTTGTACTACAGTCAGGCAGATGGTTGAGGAACTTATACTCTAAAAAAGTTTGTCTTACCTGATAATAACCACAAATGACATGACTTGCAAAATACCACTTCTTTGCACCTGGAATACCAGCCACTGAGCAAGCTGCAAAGAGATAAAACAATTAATTAAATTAATCAATTCACTACAATCTATTCTTCCTATTATAATGAACATCTCTGTTAAAAAACTCCGAGTCATTTAATGTACAACGATTAATTGAGTTCTACTTTCCTTTGGCACCATAATTAAGCTCTAAACATATTAAGGTGTAGGTAAGTGTCTTGGCAAGTGTCTATTACTGTGACTGTTAGTAAGTAAGAAAACATTTGAGCTCTTCTCTGTTCTGGGTGATATTGATTTCTCTTTGCACGATCTGTATCAGACCTGAACTAAGCAACACCTTTCATAAATATGATTTAGAGTTCACAAAATGAGATGCTCTATCAACATTTATATGCAATACAAAGCACAGAACTCTCAGCTCCATGAATTTTAAGAGATTATAGTGGTTTTCCCCACATAAATCCCAATTACATGACATCTGTGACAAGATGAGCTTATAACAATAGCTATCCAAACCAAGTAACGAATTAAAAAGCATCTTTTGGATTAAAAAAATCCCAAAACAACAAGCAAGCAGCCCCTAAACGTACTAAAGCAGATCTTAAGACATCTCTTCTAAAGTGAAAAAATGATTTAATATTTATGGATTAAGGTTCTGAATTGTTACCCAACAAACAACTATTGTTTCTACTGAAAATATCAGAAGACATTATAGAAGTAATTAAAATATCATGCTTCCCAGTGACTTGAGAAACAAGCCATTTCCTACTCTTCCTTGCTCAACTGGACTGAAATTTGTCAACTCTTCAAAACCCTTCCCCTTCATTTCTCACAACCAATCAATCTAATAATCTCCTAACACCTTAGCTGCTGAAATGATGTCAGTTTCTCCACAGAAACAGGAGCAGCAGGAACAGGCCCACACCACAGCAATGGAGTTCACTTAAATTTCTGACTTGTTTCCCCTAAGAGAACATGCATAGGCTAATTCCTTGAGAGCATTTACCCTACCTCACCGTGCATTGCCATGTTTACCTGGGAATATGCTAACATCTGCATTTATAGATGCATTACAGCTTTCTTTCAGGAACTGATACATGTGTGCAGCAGTCCCAGCTAGGAAAAAAAAAAAAATCAAAATTACTGAATTACGTAAGTTAAATCTCACTTTCTTGCAAATACAGTATAAAGTTCAGTGTGATATTGGAAAGTGAATTTAGGGGAGAAGGGGGAAAGGGCTTAGTTGGGGTTTTTAACAGAACTACCACCTGCAGACATGCAGTTTAAAAAGACAAATTTTCCTAAGTTCTCCTTTAAGTCACGCTCAGGAACACATTGCGGAGTTACGTGGCATCATCGCAATAAAGCAGGAACCCCCCTGAAGTTTATACGGGTTAAAGGCACCAAAGGCTCAGCCTGAAAGCAAAGGGGTGTTTAGGGAGGCAGGAACCAGAACCGCGCCCGCCCGGCCCGGCCCGGGGCTCACGGCAGCGTCCTCCGCGGTACCTGCGGCCCCGGCCCCGGCCCCGGCTCCATCTCCGGCGGTACCTACGGCCCCGGCCCCGGCTCCATCTCCGGCGGTACCTGCGGCCCCGGCCCCGGCTCCGTCCCCGGCGGTGCCTGCGGCCCCGGCCCCGGCTCCGGCGGTACCTGCGGCCCCGGCCCCGGCGGTCGCTGCGGCGGGCCCGGCCTCGGCCCTGCGCCCGCCCCAGCTCAGGAGCAGCACGTAGCGCTCCATGGCCCGCGGCGGGCGCCGCTCCGAAGGGCCCGCGCTGCCGCCCGGCACCGCCCTCCGCAGGGCAGCGCTTCCGCTTCCCGCGGCCCCGGCATGGCGAGCTACAGCAGGGCGGCCCAGGTGAGCGCGGCCTCCCCCGCGGCCGTGCGCTGCCTCCGGGACAGGGCCCGGGGCCGGGGGGAGCGGGCGGGCACGGAGGGTCCGCGGGGGAGCGCCCCGGGGCTGCCCCGGTGCCCGGCCGGGGGAGCCGCTGCAGGATCCGCTGCGGGATCCGCTGCAAGATCCGCTGCGGGATCCGCTGCGGGAGCCGCTGCGGGATCCGCTGCGGGATCCGCTGCGGGATCCGCTGCGGGAACCGCTACAGGATCCGATGCGGGAGCCGCTGCGGGAACCGCTGCCGGAGCCGCTGCGGGATCCGCTGCGGAAGCCGCTGCGGGATCCGCTGCAAGATCCGCTGCGGGATCCGCTGCAGGATCCGCTGCAGGAACCGCTACGGGATCCGCTGCGGGAACCGCTACAGGATCCGCTGCGGGATCCGCTGCGTGCGGCGTGTGCGGGCCGGCACAGCCGCGGCCCGGGCTGAGCGCTGCGTGTGGGGAGCTGCGCCCTTCGCCGGGAGGGAAGGGCACCTTGGGCGTTCAGTATCCTGCAGCGATGTTACGATTCTGAAACATAAATTTTAAGGAATTTAGAGATTTTAGAGGAGCTAAGATTTTAGTTAGAGATAAGCCTTACTAGAGTTAATTAAAATAAATGAGTAGGCCTCGATGCAGTTAACAGTTAGTAGTTAACTATTAATTGATTGCTTGTCAACACAACGTTTAGTTGGCTGGGTGTATAATGAAGAATATAGAAACTGACAAATAGATTTTAGGAATACAAGACAATTGTGTGCCTCCTCTGTTCTGAAACCAATTGAAGACAAGGAATGGGAGTGTTACCAAGAGTTCATTTGTTATATTTGCATTAAAAAGGTAGAAGGGTCAGAACGAGGAAGACTTCATTTAGTTCCTCATATTGAGACCCATCCCCATGAAAGGGACCACCGACCCATTTCAAGGAACAAACTACACATGCTTAATAGCTTTTGAAATTGGTAGCATACGAAGCGAGGAATGGGATGTACCAAAATTATGGATATGTATTTGTATTTTGGGTATTCAATGGGTAAAAGGGCTCTGTAATCACCTGGAAGGTGCAGTGTGTATTTGGGAGCTATCCCGCATGCTGCTCGGCGTCTACGAAACATGCACTTTCTAACTTTAAACTGTTAGAGAGTTTTTGTCCGCCAAGTTGGATATCGGTACTAGATCAATATCCATATTTTTAAATAAATCAATTCAAGTAGTGGTAATGGAAGCTTCCAGCAGAAGACCTACGTTTTTGGAACCAAGCCCTCAGGGCCGGTAGCCTATCAGTGGTGTTACCCATGTACATCTCACTGTAGTGGGTGTATCACAGTGCTCTGTACATTTAATGGTTATTTGAAGGGGTGCTGCATATCAGTATTCCTTCTGGTATTATTGAATGTAAAAGAAGTGTTATTTAATTGAGGAAGATAGATTACAGCAATATGAACTTTCCCTATGATAAGTACTGACTCTTCCTTTTCAGCAATGGGCTACTTTTGGTAGAGCTTGGTACCTCCTCGATGCAAAGATGCAACCCCCAGGAAAAATAGCAGCTGCCACTGTAATCAGGCTTGAAGGCAGACATAAGCCTATTTATCATGCACTAAGTGAGTATTACAATGGATGAAAGCAAACTTACTTTTCTTCAACATGCATGTTTCTTCCAATTTCAGTTTTAAAATCAAACCTGATATAAAACATTACTTTTCTCAATTGTTTATAAATTAAAAATTAATTTGTTTTCTTTCTTCTCCTTTTCCATCATATCTGTCCACAACCTGGTGTTATTTCTTTACCAGTACATATAAAGAATGTTATGAACTTGTAATTCATTTTGAGTAACTGAATTACAGTGCGTTAGTCTTTTATTTTATTTTAAAAACCTGAGAACATGTTTTGTTGGTCTTAAAGTAAAGATTTAGTTCACGGTGCACATAAAGAAACATCTGAGTGCTTCCTTTCAGTAGGTGCCCAGGACCACAGTCTTGGAGTGCTTCATTCTGAGTAAGGTGCCAAGCAGTCCAGTATTTATGAGGCAGTGGGCACAAACTGAAATCAGATAAGATATTTTTTACTTTGAGCATAATGGGAAGTCATTGCCTAAGAGGTGGTGAAGTCTCCATCTGTAGAGATTTTCAGAAGCTACTCCTGCTTTGGTCACTGGTTTAGAATATGTGACCTTCAAAGGCCCCTTCCTGCCTCACACATTCTGTGATGAGGAGGCTGGGACCTGTCCTTAAAGGGGTGACAATCATTGTTGAAAGGCATCTTATTTAAACAAAGCCATAATTTAGTCTTTCTGCTAATTAGAGATTCAGCTATAAAGATACTTCTGTAATCCTGTTCATTACCTGTAATGCTGAAACATGCCTGTTTCATGGAGATAAGCATTTTATAAATAATAAAAAGTTGATCTTTCACACCACTGGTACAATGTTTCCTGAAGTACCCATGCAAATTTTCCCAGAGACATTACTTAAAGGAAACCTTGAAGTTGGCTCATATATATTGAAGCATACATAGTAAAAATATACCAATCTATTTCACAAGAGGAGGTAGAATTTGTAGTGTTGTAAAGACCTTTAAATGTCAGTTCTGCTGTTGCAAATTTTGTTGTATCCACAAGGTGTCACTGGAGACTTAAGGTTGTCTTGAGAAATAAAGTGGATGCTGAGAGGAAAATGCTTTGGTGACCCTGTGCGAAAGAACTTTGATACTTTTATGTCTGTGAAGTTATAAAGTCTTGGGAAATATTTCAAGGATAACTTCATTTTGTTTAAAATGTTCTGTAAATCAGTACTAATTGCTTTACACATATTGACACTGACTGGTTGGTTACTGCTGCTGAGACATTTAGGAGAGAAAAGTATAGAAGAACTTGTGGTTTATGTACTTGATGCTTCTTTTGCAGTTCTTTTTTTTGAAATAACAGATATTTTAGTGTCTGCAAGATACCAGGTCCCTGGACAGAGTAATCTCAGGATGATTTATTTATTGTTTTGTTTTTAATTTGGTTTTTGTGAATTCAGTGTTCCTACAAGTTGAAAACTGTTGGCAGAAATTTCCTTAAGATGAGCTCTTATCGTGTTATCTTCCCAGCCCAAACACCAAAAAGTCACAAAGTCCCAATAGTCCCTCAAAGTCCCTGGGAACTAACCCAGTGTCAGTTCCCTGATATTTATGAGGACATACAGTGTTTTTAGAGCTGAACTGTCAGCAGTGAAAGGCTGAAGCAATAAAGATGTGTAAATTACATTTGCACTTCAGCTGTAATTGAAAGTGGCACATTAAAAGAATACAAGGTTAAAAAATAATAAAAAACTTAAGGTGTGAAACTTGCTTTGATTAATTACATGCTCCTATAAAAAATTCTTGGTCAATTTAAGCCCTGCTTTGTATACCTGTTTTGTTACCTACTCAAAAATGTTTTAATCAAGTGAGCCTCTTCAAATACTTGTGTTCTAATATGGTGATACAAATGAGGCTGAACTTTGGAGAAATCATTTTCACTCCAGATGAATTGGTGATTACAGCTGACCAAGATCATTAATTCTGAAATTAAAAACTGCATCTTTTCTCCTATTTATGTAATATTTTTGAGATAATAGAGGTTTTGTGAGCACTTTATTACTACGGAAGCCTTATATCCTGTTTCTGGCAGGGTGTTGGTAATAGATTATAAACCTTGCACTTAAAGAACTTATGATGTTAAAGTTGCTGATATAACTTTAAACATACATGTAGATGCTGTAACATTCGCTTCTGTTTGATAGATGAAAATGTGGAGTTTTTCCCAACAGAGCTGTAGGGAGTGGTGTTTTTTTCCCCCTGCCACTTCCCTCAATGCAATATATTTGTTTGTTCTATGTATTTAGCCTGAGAGTGTTACTACTTAATAGAAGTATTTTACTTACCCAAAATGTTCAGACCTTCAGTAAACACAGATACTGTTTTTATGAGAAAGTAAAATAAAAAATATTTAGGGTCATTTGGAACTAACTTTTTTTTCTCCTGTTTTGTTTTTTTTTTTTTGTTTTTTTTTATATATATGTGCATAGACAGCATAATGTGTTGAATATAATAGAATTGAAATTTGCCTGTAAGCCAGATTTCCAAATATTAGCTGAATATTTGCAATGGTTTAGTCATCTGGCTTGATGGTATTTTACCTGCTTACCTGCCTTCTAACCTGGTAGTACAAAAAATAGTAATTAAGTTTGGTATTTAAGTCCTAATTTGGATGGTGCAACTTGAAAAGCTCAAATTTTTAAATTTCAGTTTTATGGAAGGTGTATTTATATGCTACTATGTATATATTGCACACATAATAGTTGTTACTTTGATTGATTCCCTCTGTGGTTTTTTTTAATATCTTCCACTTACTTCTACCTTGCAGATGACTGTGGAGATCATGTTGTCATAATAAATACAAAGCATATTGCCTTCTCTGGTAACAAATGGGAACAGAAAGTATATTCTTCACATACTGGGTAAGCTTTATAGTAAATAAAGCTTGTGGTAATGAGCTTGTGGTAAATTTCATGTCATATTTTCTTAATAGTTGAAGTCTTCTTTAGCATATTGGTTTAAAAGAGAATTCCTGCTCTAACTTTTAGGGGATTTTTGTTTGTTTGTTTATTTGCATGTGTTATTATGTTTAAAATGGTGTAAACCTTTCTCCTCTCTTTTTCTTTTTTTTATTTTTGGTGGTTTTTTAAAGGGAAATCTAATTCAAAAGTAGTCAGAACAATTGAATAAGTTAACAGATTTGGTGAGTGAGGTTGTGTCTTGTGTTAATCTCTTGACCCAGTGATCTGGACTATTCTGTTTACTGTGTATTTATATATGTATATATATATATATATATATATATATATATATATATATAGTCACCAACTTGAATTACTTTATCCTACCAGGACCTATTTACCTAAGAGTAAGTATTGAATCAGAGGATGAAAAAAAATTAGAAAAACAATTAAAAAGTAATGTAAAATGTATTATTCTGGCAGACATAACTTGTTTACAGTGGAGAGTGGAATAATCAGCTACAGACAGGGTGTCCATGATCAGTTCAGTGCTCCTATTTTATGCAGTGATACTAATACATAATAATCTCTAAGTGTCACAATGTATCCTATTGAAAGATAAATAAATCACATTAATTTTGTAGTGCTAGTGCTGCAATCATGAAATTGCTGAAGCGCTGAGAAATTCACATTCAGAGGTGATGGAAATTATGTGCTTTTTTTTGTCTCCATCTCCCCTATGACCTGAACTTTTCTCTAAAAACTTAACATGTATGTTAAAGCACTTGCTTAAAGTACCTGAGTTGGTTTTGAATAAATAAGAACTGTATGCTTAAAACTAATACTTAGATCCATGCAGATCAGTGGAGATGTCTTCATGGTGTTCAGCCTATTTTCATTTCACTTAGGCTGATTCCTAATGTAATTCAATCAAAATGAAACCCAGCATTACCTGACTTCCATGTAATTCTTACTCCATGCTATTATTCATTTAAAGCTTATGCAGAGATCTGAATTAGTGCCGCTTCAACATGTCTTATAGGCTTTAGAAAGATGGATCCATTGTAGTAAAATTAAAATTTTATAAGTGTAGATACGCCAAGTCTTGCTAAGGTTTATTTAGAATAGCAAGAAAATAATAAATACAGTTCAAAATGGATGTATGTCTCTTACATCAGCTACAGACTGGTTGTGAGTCTTGATTATCTGGAACTATTTCAGAGTTCTGCATATCTTATTCCTGTTGTATTCTATAGCTGTTATGGTGTATTTAATAAGCAGTTTTAAAAACATATCCATCTACTTGTGAAGCACAAGGTTTTTTATACTCAAGTGAATAAATAAGAAAGCATAAATGGTGTTGAAATTAGATAGTTGACAGGATAAATAAAATACGAGTTTTGAGCTCATGAGAAGTACTTCCTTTTTTGAGGGCCTATAATAACATTGCACATTGTTCAAGATGCAGTGATACTTTTGTTAACATAATGCTTGAGCGTGTAGAATGACGCTTGTATGTTTGTTTCATTTTTTTAGTTATCCTGGTGGTTTCAAACAAGTGACAGCAACTCAGCTCCATTTGAAGGATCCAACTGCTGTAAGTGTTTTTCCCTTCTTCTCTTTCATTTGTGAAACTAGTTGGTTTCCAGTTAATTAGTTCTCCTAAATAAATGGGATCAGTTACCTGCATCTCTAAAGCTAAATTACAAACATAATACTAGTGGTTTGTAGAAGCTTGCCTTGTGACAGCATTTTTGTAAACAATGTTTTCAGGGTTAGATTGTAAGTTGTGTATTTTTGTCATTCTTCCATTCTGTCCAAAGGAGCAAATCAAACTTGTTTGCTTCACTGATTTTTCACTTATTTTCTTCCTTTTAGTTTCAAGGGTCTGACCTTTCTCATAAGTGAACTGCCTCCAGTTTGAGTGAGCTAAGCTGTATTTGAGCTTAATGACCCTACTGCTTTTTTAAGTTTTAAGAGTCAGCAAGAATAATGCTAATCTTAAAAAAGTGCATCTGCCTTATTCCCAGTGAAATTCAATGGTAGGTTTTAAGTGATGATGGTTTTTTAAATCTTTTCTGCAATACTGTGTGTTCATGGTCTGCAAAAGAAATGGAAATTATGATTATGTTGAACATAAGCCTGTTTACTCTGTGTTAGACTGTTGTATATTCTGAAATGCAGTTTTCATGTGTTTGTACTGATTAAAAAATAGGGATGCAGATATGAACATTTTGACTTACACAGTTATGAAGTAACTTCTACTAGAGGTTTGAATAGACATCATTGGAGGACTGAATTCTACAAGTACTAATGTTCCAGAGCATGATGCAAGACCTACAGAGATTAATAGATATTTATGTTCAGTTTTTACTTCAAAATGCTTTAATTTGGGTCACTTTATGTATAAAATATTGAAGTGTTTCTTCCTTTAGCTAGAGAAATCTTGTCTGCTGTAAAATTTATGGGTTTTTTCAATTATTTGGAAATCCTGGTTTGTCCCAAGTCTGCCTTCTATAAGTGCAAGTACTCAATGAAAAAGTGGTCCACCATATGAATTTGCCTGGTTTCTGGTTTTACTGTCGCAACTTCTTTAAATGAAATTAAACTAAATCCTACCTTTCCATATAATGTTCTGTCTAGAATTTTGAAAATGCTTTTGCAAACAGCCTCTAAGATAGTTGCAATTCCTTTGGGAATTACTGATAGTTCCATGTCTAAAATGGATTCTTCAATGTATTTCATTTCATCTTCAGGCAGATGAGCACTGGGAGGCAGTGAAACACAACTTGTTAGGGCATGAGAATTGGATGTTCTCTAAATTACCTTCTGGCATTCATTGTAAAATACCTCATTTATTGCCAGACTCATAGATGAATTTCTCTGCAAACAGAAGAGGATTAAATGCATTGCCAAAATCTAAAGCATGTTGGACAAAGGCTCAGCAAATGGTGATGTGGCTTAAGTCTCGGTCTAATTTAGCAGCAGACACTATTTTTTTAATACAATGGTGGAGAATCTTCAGCAATTAATTCTGTCATTCTACTGAGATGAAGCATTCAGTTGCCTCTCTCATAAAGATATCTCAGACATGTTTTTGTCATAATTAGTAGTAGTGGGTGGTAATTTGGCAAGATACGTTCTGTTTGTGTAGCTGTAATGGGTTTTTATGGCTAGAAACATTTGTTTACTAGTTGAATTGTATTGGTGTGAAATGCACTGGGATATGACAAAAATGGAAATTATGAGGATGCTTTATTAACAGGTTTTAATTTTAGAACTAGCTTTTAAAACCTGAAAAAGTAGTACTGTAAAGAGAACAATGTCAGCCTAAGTATGCATCTTCAAATAATAATCTAAATGACACATAGTTATTATGGAGACTTTTAAAATCAGTTTAATTTCCTTTCTCTTTTAATCACATTTAACTCAGTTCCTGTGAAGCCAGTGGAATTAGGAAGATTGTAGGAAGCAGGCTGTATCTTCCTGTGGCATCTGAATCTTTATTTTGTAAAGTGTCACTTTCATTCTGGAGGCTACTGTTCTTTCTCTGCCCTTGGACTTACTGCCTCCAGCTAATTCATCCTGGTAGTGCTTCATTAGAGGAGTCATCATTGCTTTTGGAAATAGTGCTGTTACAGAAATTAAGGCAGTAAATTAATGAAAGAGACTACTTCCGAGGAAAAGATGTTGTAAACTTCCATGGTGCTACATAGGGATTTTGCAATGCATTTGACTATTTGCAGTTTATGTAAGACTTCCTGAGTGTGTGTGTGTATAGTAGGACTGCAGGAATGCCTAGCACTGTCTTTACTTACATGTATCTCAATTCAAACATGAAAATCCCCAAGATAAATACTTTTATGTCAGTTTTGTTTCTAGTATACAGTGTTTTAGGAAAACCTGCTTCACAGCTAATGGCTAGTTAAAAAGATTGTAATGAGTAATTTGATGTAAAATGCTTTAGTTTATGCTTACATGGGAGGCTGAAAGCCATAAGTATAGTCATCAGAATTTAGGCAGGGTTACTGTGGTATCATCCCTGATTATTTCTAGCTCCTTCCTAAGGTGCCAACAAGGTTTAGTGATATTCTCACTTCACGGAGGCTACCTCATTGTATCTATCTTACTAATTTTGGACCTTTATGTTCCTTGCAGGTGGTAGTTATTGCTTCAGAGGGATTGTGCTGAATTTGAATTTACATGTGCCTTTTTTCAGAGAGCCATAGGATGATTCAGATTGAAGAGAATCTGAGTAAATCTCTAGTCCAGCTTCCTACTCGAAGTGGTGTCAACTATTAGGTCAGATAAAACTGCTGGGGATTTATCCAGACAGGTCTTGAAAGCTTCCTACAACTGTTTGTATCCATGACTTCTCTTCTTTGTTGAAAGGGATAAAAAAACTTCACCTGTCCAGTCATATGTGTCTGATTTCTGATGTATGATTTTGTACCTGAGATTAGAAAAAGACTACTTTTTTGTTTCCATTGCTAAGTATCTTTAATGTTAATATGGGGCAGTGAATGCAGAAAGAAGTCTGCATAGTTGATGTTTCGTACAGAGCTTAACTTAATGTTCTTTGTTCATTTTGCCAAGTTTTTCAGCACTTCAGAAAAATTTGCATTTAAGCAAGGGTGGAAATTAGTGTGCTAACAAAAAGATAGCAAAAGTACATAGTCCAGAATATTTTTCCCTTCAAAAGTACAAAAGTACATAGTCCAGCACATTTTTACCTTAAATACTTGTGAGTTCATTTGGGAGGCATGAGGAGGGGAGTGTCTCTGAATCTGTCTAAAATTTCTAGTGTTTTAATTTGTCTGCTCTTCTTCAAAACAGCAGAGAATAGAACTCATCTGATGAAGTTGGCTGGGCTACTTTAAGACGTGCTTATTGAAAAGAAAAAGAAAAAAAAACCAACTCATTCACATTTCTCTGACTTAGATTAAATGTTAATTCTTGGACCACACATAAGCAAAACTATTAATATGTTCTTTAGGTGCACCATGAAACTTTGGTGCTGTAGTTCAAAACAGCCACTCTGTTCTTTGGGTTAATATAATACTAATATTTTGTAGGGCAGCAATAATCTCTTGGGATATAAGTGGGCAGGCAGCATTAGTTTCCATTGGAGGTTGCTAAAAAAAAAATAATCTGATTGAATGGTTTGGTGTGTTTTCTTCACCAGGACAATCTTTTGAAAATAAATGAAACAGGTAAATATTTGAATTTGAGGTGTAGATGTTTGGAGTGCATAGAGTTTTGGGATCTTCTTGACTTTTTAAATAAAACTTGCAGAAGTTTTATTTAGCTGGAAACCTGCTGATTGGCATGAGACCAGCAGTTTCAAAATTAGACTTCTAGGTACTGGATACAGAAAGACTAAAAGATGTAGTTTTAAATCCCAGATTTGAGAGGGGGCAAAGATTACCTGAAAAAAAATCCTGGCAGAAATTTCATTTAAATGCCTGCAAAATAATGTTGTCAGATGTAATCTGCAGAAGTAGATAGTAATCTTGTGAGGACAAAGTTTTCAATCAATTTTTCTTTGATTTGCAATTTGAAAGGTAGGCAAAACTCAGCTTATTTTTTTTTTTTTCTGGCTGCATAAGAAACTTGACCCCAGAAAAGAAAAATAGAAGAAATGACATTTGGTTGAGACCAAATGCTCAGTGAAAGACTGACCTTTGTAGTATTCAGAGGCTGTATTGCCTGTGACAGAAAAATAATGGGCAATAATTTTTCAGAATGAATGTTACCTGCTAGGGAAGATTATTGAGTAAAGCAGGGTAGCTCAGTGGAAATGTGCTGGGAGGGAGCCTCCAGGGGTGTCCAGGTTTTGGTTTTTTCAGCTGCTGGCACTGATGTGAAGAAGTTTAAAATGTTCTAATTCTCATTTTGAATGCCCTTTAGTAACTGCTTGCATGTATAGACTTGCCATTATATCTGCCTAATAATGGTCTTTTGAAGAAAAGCTCAGACAGCAAGCACAGTTAAATCTTGCTGTTGAGAACCTATTTTCTTTGCATCAGTAAGGGATAGTTGATAGAGTAATATTACATGCTGGAAGTCAGTCACTGAAACACTAGAAGTACTCATATTACAAGGGAGTAATGTTTTTTAATTAGGTAGAACAAAACTTCGAAGATTAGTTGGCACACAAGTTAGTTTTGCATGGGGAGGAGAACATGCTATCTTAAAACCTACCTCTAGGTGATCTCAGTAAGTCTTAGAGCTAACTTGGCCATTTTCTTCATAGTACACAAAAATAAATGCTACTATTAAAAAGTCTTAATCCATTCCTTATTTTTGAGTCAAGTTAATAATTTTAAGAAGATGTTAAATTTCCACATTTTTGTTAAGTGGAAAGCAGCAGTGGAAAGCCAAATGACATGCATGTGTGTGAAAGTTTAATTTGTCTGTGACCAAATGATTCTTACGGCAGTATTGAGTACATTCACTCTTGCATGTACAAGTTGTGCTACTTGTCAGAGTTAGAAAGTTCTTTGTGCTATATTTTATGATACGTGGGTGAAAAGAGCAATATTGTATACAGAACTGAAAACCATGGACTGGAGGAAGGAAGATGTAGTATTGAACTGTACCTCCAAGTAACTGCTGTATCTCTTGAAATTCTTCTAGGGTTGTTTTGGTATGCCTTGTAATTAATCACTTTGTTTTCTCTGGAGCACTGTGTCCTTCCCATGTTATAGAGTTGCTTCCTGTTGATTATTGGACTTAATTCAGCTGTTAGGATAGACTTTCTTCTGGAAATTCAGCCAATTATTTCGTGCTTCTCAGTACTAGGAGTGGTATTGCTCTGTTGATTTCCATCTTTAAAGTATGTTTTAGCTGGCAAAGAATCTTTCTCAGAACTTGTCTCCATCAGACATAGTCTACAAGCTGCACATAAGCCAAAGCTTGTCACAAAAATTGAAATGTTAGGACTCAGTGTTTCAAATAAATATATTTTAACTTATTTGTATTCATAAAATGTATTAATGTGTTGTAAGGGACTGAAGGTACAAGAGTTTGAATAGAACTGCCTTCAGATTCCTTTCCTTCTAATTAGCCCTTTAAATTGGAAACTAAAAGAATAATGTCATATAACTGTGTTATTAAGAGCATGTCTGTGCTGTGAGTATATAAAATAGCCAAGCTGAAAAAAAAGTATTGCAATATTCAAGATGACAATTGCAATTAGAGCCAATGGGAACTTTGTAATTAAAAAAAAAATCTGGGGCAAACAGCATTCCAGTAATATAAACATCCCCAAATACTAATGCTGGTATGGCTGTGTGCTTCTGATGGTAGATGTCTTTACCTGATGGAGAAAGTGTCATGGTCTTTAGGAGTAAGTATTTATGAGGATATGGAATTTTACATATTGTTAGTACTAAAGATAAAGTAGTGGGGGAGGAGGCAGTGAGGTGAATAACTGAATAAACTGTTAGCTGTGCTAATTAATTTCAAGGTGAGATCAAGGTTGCAGTGAGACCTGTGGGTGGGTAGACCTCTCTGCCAGTCTGAAATTCCACAGAAATTGCTAGCTTTTTAAACTTTCATGTAAAATTAAACTCTTACAATTTTAATAGCTTGAAGTAAGCATAATGACATTGAAAGCAATAAGGTTTGTCTTTTACTGGAAGTGTATTACAAGCATGTAAAAAAGGGGGTTTTATTGTTAATTCCTGAAAGAAACGTTCTGATGTGTGTTTTCAGGGAGCCTTGAATCTGGGTTTGGGTTTCACAGTAGTTCAGTAGCAGATTTGCAATTCCATACTTTTTTTATTTAGGGTTGGTTTATTTTAAGTAAAACTTGAACATGTTCAGGTAACAGAAGAGCTCTTGTTTAACACCTTGCAAGTATTGCTGGTTGGATCTGCCTTTTCTGTGACACAACCTTACTCAAGGTGTGAAAACAGTCTGTACCACTTCACTTAATGCTTTACTGATGTCTTTAACTGGACACCACAGCAGTGAAAGTGAACTTGTGGCTGTAGGCAGAATTTTGGGCAAGAAGTTGGATGTAAGTTGGTCTTTCCAGTAGCTGGCTTTGGATTTATTTTGGCTTGTAGAATAGTCTTTGAGGCAGAAGTTACAAAGAAGGAATTTTTCCAGCACTACCTTCTGTGTCCTGGCTCCCTGTTTAGCCTTCTGTTCTGTAGTTGGACTAATGACCTTGCAGTAAATCAGAATCCTGGGCTGCTTTCAAAGCAGCATGGCCAGCAGGGTGAGGGAGGTGATCCTCCCTCTCCACTCCATGCTGCTGAGGCTCCACCTGGAGCACCATGTCCAACTCTGGGGCCCCCAGCACAGGAAAGGCATGGACGTGTTGGAGCAGGTCTAGAGCAGGACCACAAAAATGATGGGGGGGATGGAACACCCCTCCTATGAGGAGAGATTGAAAAAGCTGGAGTCATTCAACCTGGAGAGGAAAGGACCCTGGGGAGAGCTTATTGTGGGCCTTTCAAGGATATAAAGGGGGCTTACAAAAAAGATGGGTTCAGACCTTTTATCCAGACCTGTAGTGACAGGACACATAATATACTGACCTAAATAAATTATAGTCTGCTTTACAGGCATGAATAAGTTTTATCCCTAAAAAGCATTAGTTTTCATCTTTGATTTTTAATACATTAGCATTTTTTATCAGAGCATTTTTATCACAGAAGGTATCAAAACTGTATATTAAACTGCTATATTTGTCCTGTCATCTTGATTTATTGTATTTGTCCACAGATTTATGGTACTGGCTGCATAACAGCTGAAAATCTTATCTTAATGTGGTTCAACCTGGGAACTCGGTGATTATCTCTAAAATTTCAATTTAATTCCTTTAGTTAATTTTATAAAAATACGTAATTTCCCTCAATACACTTCAGAAAATATCCAGGTGCCTGTGAAATTTGTTTGTGCTTAGTGCCCTGCATTTCAGTGTGGTTTATCAGCTTGAGATGGATGCTGCAGTAAGCATGCCTGGATAGTTATTGATTTGGAGCTAGTTTATATCCAGGTGTCCTGGAGCAAACATCTTACTTACAAAATTGCATGTGGGTCTAGCTTTGCTGTCCTTTATGAAACCTTTTTAGTCTCCTACAGTTGTGTACATTGTTTTACGTTTACAAATGTTCCCCTTCTGGATGACATCCATAACAATGTGTTTTGTATTTCAATAAAAGGCATCTTTATTAGAGTCCTGGTGAAATTTGTTTGCTTTACAATGAGCACTATCTAGAGTAGATGTACAAATTCTATTCATTCCTGATGGTTAGAAGTGAGACCGTTCATCTGGAACTAATAGCAAGGGCTATAAATATAAATAGTAAGTGTTTTGATATGTCAGCTTTGCTTAAGGTACAAAACATTAATTATAAAAGTGTTTTAAATACAGCAAATTACACTGTTAAACTGGGAGCACTTGGAAAATTTAAGTGTTTTTCTTTATAAACAATGTGTGTATGTAAATGTGCAATAAAATACACCACAAGCTTCTCAATTCTTTGAAGTTGAATGATCATACGCAGTCATCCATAAAAAATGCTAAATATGGCTCTTAACTTTCTAAGCTGAATTTTTCTACATGTCTCTTAAAATAAGTGTTTATGTGACAAGGAGTAAATATTTCTTCTTATAAAATTTAGGTCTAGAGCTCCTTCTGGGTGTGGTGCCAGAACTGCTCCGCCTGAAAGATGACTAAGAGCTTCAATGATGAACAAAGTGGACAGATGGAACCACAGTTAACCTATTTCATGTTATCAGTAACCTCCCTGATTATTTGTTACTATGTTACCTTTCCTCAGATTGTTAAACTGGCTGTTTATAGAATGCTTCCAAAAAACCTTCAGAGAAGAACTCTGATGCAGAGGCTACATCTGTTCCCCGAAGATGTGAGTAGCCATGCAGTTACATTTTCATCCATGTGTTACATAGAGGTAAAGAGGGAGTGTTAGCAATAGCACTGATTTCATAAGTAAGTAAATTAAAACAAAAATCAAACTTTTTTTATATATATATTTATATGTAGTTGGGTGTTTTCCATATTATTCCACAGAGATTCAAGACATATGAGATTGGTGTATTTAGGTCAAACACTTGGCATGAAAAATGCAGTACTAATGACAAATACTGGTCTGGCTTTGTGGGCAGGGGTGTTGTTTGTTAAACAGTAAAGTAGTTAAGACTATTCTCACCTGTCTCAGGTTATTCCAGAAGATATAGAGAAGAACCTTCTACAAGAGATTCCTCAGCCACGTGCAGTCCCCAAGAGGTTAGATGAATATACACCAGAAGAAATTGCTGCCTTTCCGAAGGTTTGGATTCCGTAAGTATCTTAGACTTTTTAAGAGGACACATTGACTGAATATGTATTATGTAGGCTCCCACATTATTAGTAAACAAAAGGTAGTCATTCTTCTCTTTATGTAATATTTTTTTGGAGAGACGAGGTCATTAAAGCAAAGAACAATGGTTGCTAAAATTTTCTATTTCTGGTTTGTTTTCTTTTACATAAGGAAAGCTTTACTTAAAATCTTATATTTTCAACTCCTTGCTTCATCAAAATGAATAAAGTAAAAATCTTCATTACCTGATTTGAGTTGGATGTGCTCTATAAGGCATAACTGTTAGCAATAGCCAAAGGAAATGCCACTCAGGTCTGTAAACTTTCAAAAGCTTATTAGAAATCACTTGTACGTAGGTTCCTCACCTTAGATAATACTATAATATGCTTGTACATCTTTCTGTGTAGTAGAAGCACCTCTGTGTTACAGTGTCTGTTAAAGGAAATAGAATCCAGCAAATACCTTGCACCCTCTTCTGAGCTGAACAGGGAGATTGGTTTTGACTTCTTCTAACCCATGTCACTGGTAAAACTTGGTATATTTGATTTTATCCTCAATACTGAATGGAGCTAAAAATTCCTGAGACCTCCTGGTTTCTATGAGATTTCTGTGGATTAGCCTTGAAGAAGTTTAGATTCTGCACCATTGACCAGAATTCTGCAGTACTTTACAGTAAAGCTGATAAGTCTCTCCTGTCGTATGGTGTGCTTTAGTCTTCTGTAAGTGTGATTAATATTAAAACTGATAGAGGTTCTCCACAATAATTCAGCTTGAATGAGGAGCTGGCACTTAGTTTTAACTTACTAATTGGGAATATCTGTATTGTCAAAGTGTTGTGAATTGTGAAATAGTGTTGTGCTGACAGAGCTTTTTAAATTAATTTCTTTGTCCCCACACACTCCCATAGTTCATCTCCTTAGGACTGGGCCACCTTAATTGTGTTGACTTGCAGGTGTGTGTGGCAGGGGACAAATTAACTTGATATCTAATTTAGTCATTGCTGTCAAACTAAGTTCTGTAATATCTTCATGTCAGCGTATTAACTTTGGGGAAAATCTGCAAGATCTGTAAGAGCACTACTGCAGTTAGAATTCCCCTCCCATAAGAATTCCCTCCAAAGGAATTCAAAGCACAGAGAAAATAAGCATCCTCTTTTTTTTAATCTTTCTCTCCTCTGCACTCTTATCTGGATTGATTGCTGGTAACTGCTCTGTATGCAGTCTTCCTACTCTTTGCCAGTTATGGGGGCTGGGGAGTGCAGCCTTAGAATCCTATAGCAGTTTTGGAGGCTCTCAGCTCAGAGGATCATAGTGCTTCTCCTGTGGAAGAGCTAGGGAGCTCAAGTGGGCATTATGGTGAGAAAAAACAGGGAATAGGTGGGCCTGAGAGGAACAGAATACTGGGTCTAAAATGAGTGACAGAATGTTAGAGAGAAGTGGAGCTAGTGGTCTCTGGGTGGGGTAGGGAAAAAGAAATGGGAGTTTGGGAGAATTTTAATGCTCTGAGTGTAGAGACTGGGGCAGAAGTTTCCCTTCAACCACCTACTCCATCTAGAGCCACATTTAAAGGCTTGGAGACACACCTAACCCTTGCTGTGTTAGACTTTTGTCCCACCTGCTTTTATGCTCTCAGGAGGTGGTAAGATCTAGCAGAGGGAGAAGAATGAAGATGGTTATCTTCCATCTCTGCACTAACTGGAGGGCTCATTGCTGTTGCAATTTCGGCTTCTTGTCCTGGCCTGCAACCAGACCATTTTTGGTGTCAGATAGATTTTAATTTAACCTTCAGCTCACCTTTTTACCAGTTTTTATCTCGGAAGAGTTTCCAATATGAAGTAATGGGGAAAATAGTGATAAAAAATAATGTGATTAAAAAAACAGTTTTTCCTGTCTGAATGAGAAAATGTATTTTGATTATGTGGCATTCAGATTTCAGGGCTGGGGGGGAAGAGGGCTTAGTTAGCAAATAAAAGATGAAGAATTCAGCAAATTTGGTAAAATATCTTTCTGATGTGATAAGTAAAATACTGAGGTGTATAAAAGGGGACTTAAAATGAACCATAGCCATGTGTCCACACTGTTCTGATTAAAATGCCAGCTGGAGAGTCTGAGAATAGATAGCTTTGCACCAAACACATTAAAATAAAGGGTGTATGAATATACAGAGGTAATAGCATCTCTGTTCTGAGTTTTTTCCGTGTGTGAACCTATGGAATAATAATAACCCATGCCAACCCATGTTGGCATTGTTACAATATTCCTGTGAAAAAGGAGAAGGAACAAAAATATAAGTATTTAAATATTCTTCTTTTTAGAGGCATATACCACAAATATTCTTTTAAAAAGAAATCAGAAAATGGACAGCTTTGTTCAAAAAACCAAAGATATTGTGTAAATCTGATCATTTAAGATGTACTGAGAACGGTACTATGTGACATGAAAATTACTTCAGAAGAGAAAACGTAAAGGGAACATGAGTTGTTTTGTAGAAATCCAAATATTGCAGAGATATACAAGCATCTTGGAATGCCAAACTGACTTTCTGTTTGGGTTCCTTGTCATTTCAGTCTTTTCAGCTGACAGGCTGTCCAGGGAGGTTGTGGAATCTCCAGCCCTGGAGATGCTTAGAACTCACTGTACAGCTCCTGAGCAACCTGATGTAATGTTGAAGTTAATTCCTCTTTCAGTGTAGTTCTTCTGGATGCAAATTACTCTCTGGTTCTTTATAAATGGGGAAAGTAAACAAACATAGTAAAATAGATTGATATTTTAATAAACTGTGTTTAAAAAACACAGTGCTAATCTTATTAGTCCGGTTTCGCTTTTGCTGGGACTGTTGTTTGTTACACTGTATTAGGATCTTAGAAATCTGGGTGAGAACACACCATGCTAAAATGAGTGGCCTCTTCTTGTCCCCCAAGTTCTGCATTTGGGATGTAAAAAGCCTTATTGTGGACTTGGATCTGTGAGCTTTTGCAGAACCCATCAATAGCTTCCATGCACTATGAGCAGTCCTTACTGAAGGAAGGAAAGAAGATGAAGGACGCAGAAAAGCTTTAAACTCTTTTTTTTTTTTTTCTTCTTCATATGGTTTTAGTAATTCTTCCTGCCTTATGTGACTTTTGGCTTTAATTATTATTTATCTTCCATGAAGTTTTGAGGCTGGTGACCAACCTATTTACCAAAGAGTAGATGTTCAAAATGGAATGAAATATCTCTGAGAGTGATTAGAAAAGGGAGAAGTGAGAGGGAGACAGTGTTAGTGGTTCAGCTTCTTTCTACAGAAAAAAAAATAGTTGATACCCTTTAAGATACCTGTATGCTTTAAGGGAAAAAATCAAATGAAAAGCATCTTAATTAAAGGTATGTAAGTCTATAAATACAGATAAACACAATTATGAGTAGAAAATTAATCTTTGAGGTTTTACATTAAAACTTATACTCTTAAAATGTACCTTACTGACATAAGACATAAGATGGATAATAGGGTATGAATGTAAATAGCTGAATTTATATCAGAAATTACTAATATCAGGAGGAAGATAACCTTTTCCTCTTTAATTGGAAATAATAATGTAAATTTTCATTTGGAATGTGAAGAACTTGCTCAGTGCTGCTAATGTTACTGGACCTTTTGGCTGTATTTTGTGTTAAAATGTCTTGCTATAGAGGGTTCTTTAAAGGCTCTTTTGCTGGTAGTTGGAGACTGACCCACCACAAAGACACGATATGCAAGTGGGACACTAAAATAGGGACATAGTTTTAAGGAAAGCACAGGTGTGGAAACACAGAAAATAGTTTGGTTTTCAGAGTGGTGAGCCTTCCCATCACCTCTCCTACCATGACAGGACATCAAGAGGTATCCTGCTCCATGAAAGTAGAGAATTAAAAGTCAGAATATTCCTAGTCAGAGAAGCTTTCCACAAGCATTCTTTCCTTTATTCCTAATCAGAGCCAACTGACTTTCCAGCTTGTCTAGAGGCTCTGACTTAGATCCTCCATGGAGAGGTCTGAAGTAAGTGGGGAAAACCATGTCGATACAGGAAAGTAAATTATGTCTGATCCAGACATACTTCAAGGTCAAAAAGATCAAAAACAAGTTCCTTTGACAGAGTTTGATCTTGTACTGTGAATGAAACCTTTATTTCAAGTGTGTTTGAAATTTCAGATTGTATGTCTTTTAAATGAGTTTAAACAGGAATCATCACAGAATTCACCAGTTACGTATGACTAAGCAAACAATTCAGTTCCATGAAAGCAAGGATACATCAGATTAATGGGCAAATTTTCCTGTTATATACCATTTGAAAGTTGTTTAATTGTCTAGGTATAAATGTGTTTTAAGACAATTTTAAAGGCAGGAAATTGTTTTTCAAGAAGTATTTAAATGTTACCAAATACATGGAATAGCAGCTCTGTGTTGTTCCAGTGAGAAGGATGCATTCCTGGGAGTTTCCCTTAAGAAAGCAGAGCTGTCTAATTGCATAAAGTGTGCTCAGGCTGGTGCTGGTTTGCAGACTGAGTGCCTGGTCCAGTGCCAGACCTCCTAGGAGCTCCCCTTGGGCCAGACAGCTGCTTGCTTGTCCTTGGGGGAACAAGTTCTTCTACACTTCCGAAGTTTTGAAAACTCGGTATATTGTAAACTCTGCAATTTGGTTTTTGAAAACCAAACACCTTCTTAATGTTAATATTTCTGAGTAACTTTCCTGATTTTTGCCCCCATCTATACATCCTGCTTTAAGGCAGGGCTTTGCAGAGCCTGGTCTGAAGCCATGATTGTGTTCCAGCCAAGCAGCATGGGTTAGGCAGGGTCCCAGTACTGACGCTGCTTGTCATCTCCATGCCACGGCATGCAACTGGAAGTTCGTCAGCAATTCTCTGTGGCTTTGAAAGCAGAAAATCACAATGTTCTCAGGCAGAAATTTGTAGGTGATGAAACATAAGCATATTGGATGCCTGTGAACTTCAGATGGCTCTGATAATCCTCTTACATATTCTGTGCCACTCCAGTTCCTCCCCAGTTTTGTGTCCTTAAAACCAGCCTTGCTACTCAGGCAACCAGAAGCCATCTGTGATGTTCCCAGCAAATAAATTTGTGGGCATTGGTCAACAAAAAAGCTTTTGGGTTAAAAAATCCTTTCAGCCGCCACATCCTTTTCTGTTTTCTTAGAAGAACTGCAGCAGTTACTAATCTTGCACAATTCTACAATTTCTAGTGCAAATTTCTATTTTTAGTTACATAGATTATTTCTGGAATGTAGTAATTGAACAGAAGAAGAAGCCAGAGATATCCTGATTATGTGGCTGAAGGAATGTTCTAAACAGTACTTTTGTATGTGCAAGATGCCAACAGTTTTTATTAGGTTTTGTTTTGTTTGTTAATTTCTTCAGATAACTTCATGAGGAGCGAACACCAAAAGACACTTCACATTATATTGCATAGAGAAATTACATCTGGAGTATTTCCAGTGATGTGCTGTGTTACAAATTATAACTTGCAGTTTTTACTACATATACATATATACATGTGTTTATACATATTTTTTTCTCCCTACAATGAAATGTTGTTGCTGTCGAGGCAGGACAGGAATGAAGAGACTCTGACTCAGAAGGCTGCTGAGAGTAAAACTCTGATTTATTTAAAATACACCGCTCTTTTATACAGAGCTTCACAAGGATCAAATCCATTGGTTCTGAAGTGGAAACAACCACACCATTGGTGCAGAGTGCTTGACGCACAGTGATAGAACTTAACTATAAACAATGTGAAAAACAAGAGAGATAAAGAATTATTTACATTCTTTCCCAGCTCTTTCCCAGGCTTTTGCCTGGCTAGAAACTCTCAGTTTCTTTCTTTGACTGAATTTGAGACCCACAAAATGTGAGGTAAAATAAAGGAAAAAGTTTTGGAATAGTCACTCTTGTTACCTTGAGAAGAGCAGAGGGAAAGCCATAAAACCATCTCTAAAGATGGTGAGGTCTTGAGCCATTTTTATAAGGACCATCTCAAGTTTATTTATTAGCCTTTAAAAATTTGGTACGAAATTTAATTTCTCCAGTCTTTTTCTTAGTTCCTGTTCAGTTGTAGAGTGTGTCTGCAGCTTCTTGGGATTTGTATTGTGTTTTACATTATAACTCACTTGCTAATACTTGTTTTTTATCTCGGGCTAAATATTGCTCCTTCAGTTTTAGTGCTCATCTTCTCTCACAAAGCAGGGCTAGCATGTAGCAGTCTTGAGAGAAGACTTGGCCAACACAAACTTCTGTAAAAGACTGCATCCAGTCTTACTTTTTCCTGAAAAACAAACTGTATAAATCAGGAAAAAGCTATTCTGCCAATCTAGCCCAGTTCTGTTCCAATGGAATTTCTCTGGCAGTTCATTTTCTGTGGCCTTTTTGCCTCTTGGTAGAAATCGTATGAACTAACTGGAGATCATTAATCCCCAGTCAAATCTAGGAACTATCACTGGTAACTTTTGGGGGTTTTTATTAATAAGGGCATAAAATGTCTCAGGATTTTGTGTGGCAGATTTGTGTTCATTTAACAGGAGATTTGGAGGTAACCAAGTCCCACATTTCAGGCTGGGTCTAAATTCCTGTACAAAAAGCCACACAGATACTTAAGAAGAAAATTGTTCTCTACATTAGGTTTTAGCTGCAGGCAGCAACTGGACACTAATCAAGAAGGGTCAGTAACTCTTAAAAATCCAACACATCCATGTTCAGATTGTTTAGCCTATTGAATTCAATTACTGGCTTTTCTCTGGCATGTCTAAAACAGGTCACTGCTACTGATTCTCATACCCCTTTACCTGGGGGCAGCTTAGGTTGTTTCTAAAATGAGTGTTGAAGGTAAGAGATAATAAATGGGTAATTTGGCCCTTTTACTTGAACTTTCTGAAGAGGCTCTCAAAAAGAAAGTTCCAAAGCAACTTTCCTCTTCCCTTAAAACCTGTTTATCTCATATGTGAGAATAGAAACTCAATGAATGGAAATTTGACAAGGAATAGGAGAATGGTGATATACGATACTGTTGAACTACCTGCCCAGATGAAATTGGAGTCAAATTAATTTTTAATCACTCCTTTATAAGTGTCTAGATTTCCTTTTTACACTTGTGTGGCTGACAGCTGGAAAATATTTCACCATTCCTTCACCCACTTCTCTGTTTATTTGAAGAATAACGTAATTCATTGTCCAAATCCAAGTGTACAGTGCTCCTCTGTATACAGTCCTACAGTTTTTAGCAGAATATATCACCAAATGAGTAACCTTTTATTTTCAAAAAGCATCTTAACAAGATGAAGCTTACAAATATATTCCATTGATTTAACTTAAATACTTTTCCAAACAGAATTCATATCAGCTAGGTCAAAATTAGGGAATTACAGTAAGTTTAAAAAAGCTTAGATTAATTTTGCTTAATTTGTTCTTACAGAAACTGAGGTTGTAACTGCTTTATTTGAAATTTTCATAAGCCGTTCTTCATTTCACTGAGAGTACCTAAATGCATATCAGATAACTTGATTAAAGGACACTTTCTAAAAATTACAGGTGCTAGTTTATGTAGAAAAAAAGCAAACAAGTTTCAGCTGAGTAGAATAAAATATAAATCTTTAGTTTTGTTTCTGCTTAAGAGGATTAGTCACTATAGCTGTACTGTCACAGCAGTATCACTTTTCTTACTCTTGTTAGAAAATGCAGCTCCTGTTATTGTGGTTTGTTCTCCAAGTAAAGTAAGTTATACTTGTAGAAGTGCTTTTTAGGCAAGTCAACAGTCTACATGAAAGCAACATGGAAACGGTTCTTGTGCCCCAGGCAGAGGAATTGAGGGTTTAGAATAAGCCACTGTGTGAATTGGAAATTTAGTGATAGTTGAAATATCATTAGCTATTTCACTGATTATCTTACCAGAGGCATACAACTGCCATGGGATAATAGGTATACCTTGCGTAGAGGAATGATTCTTCTCCCCCTCCCCACCCCAGCGCCAAACTGTTGATGTTTGAGTATAACCACATAACTTGGTTTTCCAGGGAATGATAGCAATGTCTTATCCTTGGGTTTTGATTTATTAGTGTGGTTAGTGAAAAAGATGAAATGTGTTCAGAAATCCCCTTTAGCTATAGTCCCCTTACCTAATAGCTATTGACTTTGGCACAACTTGCAAAGTTTTCCTGAAAAATACATGTATTCCTCTTGTTTCAGAATTTACAGTAAATTCTGTCTCTGTGTTGAAGTTTTTCTAGAAAAACAAATCTTAAATATTCAAAATGTCATAGTTTATTCATAACATAACCCTAAAATGTGTGCCAGATAGACAACAAATTTCATTTTGTATATATTGTGTGCTAATTTTAGACAAAACCAAATTATTTGGAACCTTTTCTTATAAGAAAAGGCTAAAGGCCACCTATTGCCCTTAATAAGTAGATATGAAAGATGAGCCGTAGAACCATTCTGTATAAGCAGACAACTGTCATCAGTTACCAATAATTCCACATTCCTGTGATGGTGACTTCCAGAATTATGGAGAAGAGCATCACAGTAATACAGATCAAGTGTGCCTGCCAGCAGAGAATACTGGGATCAGAGGGCTGAGGGTTAGTAAGTAAGTGGCATGATTGGTCCACAAGGTCTTTTCACTAATTGGTCTTCCAACTACCTACTTCCAACTACAGTCATCTGTTCAAAACAGTGTTGTTTATATTCCCCTAAATGAGACTTTTATGAGCTAGTGGATATCACTTGTTAAGTACTTAAAAAATTAGAGGTAGGTTAGAAGTACTTTAGCATTAATTATTTCTTTGTGTATGTCTAGTTTTTCAGACAAGTTTGGAGAGATTTTATCCTTGTTGTTTCTTAAAATTCTTGAAACTTGTATAAGAAAGTCAGGGAGAGCGTCTGTAAAACTACATAGTCATGCTGAAGTCTCCTTCAGCCTTTTGGGGAATGCTGCATTGTCCAGGAAACAGGATTGGGGAAAGGGGGTAAAAAGGCTGCTGGATAAAAAGCTAACATAGCAGCCACAGACCTAAAACCCTTTGGGGTGAGTTACTCTTAAAACATATCGATAACTGTGAGTTAAGACCAATACTTCTTTGGTTTTGTTTTTGATGAATAACCTATGCAAATGGGAATCCTACCAGGCATTAAATTTCTCAGATGTTGTACAGACTGTGAATGGAAGAGATGGATGTGCCTTTCCTACAGGATGGTTGTTAATTTTAAGGGGGTTTTTATACATCTGGAGTACTGTCTCTCATTCATGGAAGCAGTAAAATCTTAACAGAAATCGAAGCCTATAGTCTTCAAATTTTGCTCTTTTACCAGTGCTCTCATCTCAGTCACTGTATTAGCCTGTGACATAAGTTAGCCTTAAGGCACCAACCTTTTGCAGTGCTGATGCAAAAGTAAATCTTTTCTGACCACTCCTTGTTACTGCTGCTGAGAGTGCAGAAATTCCAGGGAGCTCCAGCTCTCGGGGCCGTGTGATCCAATGGTTTGCCCGCAGGTGAAGAGAAAATTGCGATTTGAGACGGAACTTCCACACCAGGTGTGCATTGCTGAGTCAAGAGCAGGTGTTGGCAGGTCACTTACTGTGCAGCACTGAATGTCTTACTCCTCAGCAGAGGCAGGTTTGAAACCATTCCCAGTCATTTACACAGGCTTGCAAGCACACATGACTGCAACAATTCCATGAGATTTGACTTCATAAAACTTGTTTTGAAAAGTCTCAGACAATGCAGTGTAATGGCAAAGCCACGTGAGTTGGGATTGTTTGTGGAGAAATGGCTATCCAGGGTTTTTGAGCTTGAAAGAAGATAAGGTCATGTTATCAAATGCTGTTTATCAGCAGCATGAAGTAGAAGAAACTAGGGAGGTGGGTCACTTCTTTTGGAAGAAGAAAGGGCAGTGTTAACTACAAATTATTGTTATAGCTAATCTCAGTGCATTTAGAAGTTCTAAGAAACAAAGTCATTTGGATTCAAATACATAGTTATGAAGAGGTATTCTGAGTCATTAAAAATGAAGAGAAAATATTTTTTAAAATATTGTCTGGATTGCAAAATAACTGCTGTACATATGGAATAGACAGTGTCATATATTACTCTACAGCATTTATTATTTCCTTAAGGTTAGTAATGCTAACCTATCTGCTTGTAAGATGCTACAAGGTTTTAGCTTGTTTGCCTAGAAATAAGATGGTGAAGTTGTCCTGTATATTTTTGAAATCAAGTTAGTTGCAGTATAGTACGGACTAATGATTATTTAGATTTGAAGTTCATAGAGTAACACACACACACTCCTTATTTTATTTTTCTGAGGCTGCTTTACCTCCACAAAGCATTGCTAGGCAAAGGGAAACATCATTGCTGGAATGTGCTGACAAGAATTTAATAAAGATGGAGCTATGCAGCAAGTCTATTCAGAGCTGATTGAAATAAATATTCACTCCAGGAGTTGAGAGTTGAACACACTTAACTATTGCAGAGGGTCTGTCTTGCTCCTTTCTCACAGGAAAAATACCCTTGAAAGTGGGTATTTCACATCACACTGAAAAAGAATATTGAATATTCTGTGAAGTGGGGGTGTCCCATCATAGTTGCAGATCTGCAAGTAGGTCTTTTTGTGCTGTTAGTTTCTGTTTGCCATCTGAGATGCTCAGAGGCTGAGGTCATAGCTTCATGAGCATTTTTTCTGGCAATAAGGCTGGGTTTTAAGAATTATCCATCCATTTTCCTGCCTCTCCATTCTGCTTGTGTGGCAACAGAATGGAGAATCAGAGAACTGACCTAGGTTAAAGACAGCCTTGTTTCATGCAGCTGCACAAAGGGGTGTGTGTATGCTGGAGTTGGTTGGAGTTGCCAGGGAAGTACACATATCTTCACCAAATTCCAGTATTAATTAATGATACAGATGCCAGCACTAAACTCTGCAGTGCATTTCAATACATAACTGTAACTGCGAAATCTGCAGAGACACCGAAGAGAGAATTTACTATGGCAAGCTGTAGCCCAAGGACAGGAGCCTCTTCAAGTTATCTTTAAAGTCAATGAAAAAAGGCAGGACTTCTCCATGTTCTAAGGTTTAGTTTGACCTCAGTCTAATTTCATGAAGTGGGGTACAGAGCAAAGCAGCTACTATTTTCCTGTAAATGGGAAAACTCTCACAGTCCATTGGTTTTTTTGAACGCTGCAGAGTGAAGGGCTGGCATCCATATCAGAAGACAACATTTATATGAAATACATCTATTCTGCACAGTTTTGGGAAGCTCTCTACCAGTACCAGTGGGGACCACTAAGACTCTTTTGTTTTCCACCACAAAAGCTGATCCTAGGAGCTGGACATAAGTGCAGGTTTATATGTTCTGTAAGTTTCAGTGGCTGTGGATTTGTCAGCATTTCACATCAGCTGTATTTCCCTTCTGATAGCTGTGAGTATGGATAAAAATTGAGAGAATTTACAGAATCACAGAATTGTGAAGGTTTGGAAAGGACCTATGGAGATCATCCAGTCCAACCCCCCTGCCAAGGCAGGGTCCCCTAGAGCAGCTTACACAGGAATGCATCCAGGTGGGTTTTGAGTGCCTTCAGAGAGGCAGAATCCATGACTTCCCTGCGCAGCTTTAAGAGATTTAAAAGCTGTAATCAGAGCTTGGGACTAGCTCTTCAGTGCCTTTTACTCAGTGGTAAAGTATTTGTTAAGAGAGAAGCACTGAGAGGCCTCCTGTAACAAAAGGGTTGCTGACTTAATTAGCTGAGTATTTTGCCTAGAACTCACAGAACTGTCTTAACACTTTTTATGTGGAGTATACAAATGTTACAAAAATGATGCAAATATTTTTTTTGTTTAAAAATATTTTTGTCAAATATAAAAATGAGACAAATATTTTTAAAATATTTTGGTGGCAGACATCTGCTGCACAGACTAATGTATATTTTCAGTGAAAACATAATAGCTTGCGTTTCAGCATAGATTTTAGAGACATTGGTTCCCACATTCCCCCATTTCCCTTGTCTTGGAATCTCCTGTCACTATACAGCAAAACTTCTTTTCCCCAAGAATGTTACTTTAAAAAGAAAAGGAGAAACAGCTATGTGAAGTTTTGCCCTTTGGGTGAATTTCTGAACTGTCTGTTCTAGGAGATAGCATTTCCTTTGTTCCAAGTGCATAAACTCAGGCCTTTGGTGAGGAAAGGCAGAAGTGCTGCCACCAGCCTCTCACATGGATTTGTGTCACTTATCAATGAGCAGTTACCCATTGATGCTCACAAGTAGTTCATAATTCTCTCTGACTAGACAGCATTTTTGTGGGTTCATATTCTTCGTCTGACAAAATGCCTGTAACACTTTTGCCAAAGTCAGTGTTTTCCAAGGCTTAGCTTTTCTGGTGCCAAGAATTCTTCAAAAGCAGTCCAAAAGCCAAGTACTAGTGGGCATAAAAAGCCTACTGTAGCAATAGAAAAGGCTTTAAAAACTTTTGTATTTGTTCACACGAGTGTTTCAGTGTGGAAAATCCTGTCTTTAAGCTTCATTAACTTAATAAGACTGCAAACTAAGAGTCCAGTGTTTTATGCATTTTTATGCATGTAAATTTTAAAACAATGAGCTTTAAAGTTGAAATGCAGATTACAAGCAAGCAAGGAAAAAAAGAAGTTTTTCACCCCAGAACAAAGTGTTGTGAGACCTGTAGCTCTGCAGCAATCCAGCATAACCCTAGATGGAAGTTTTAGGGGAGTCATTAATAGAAAAATGCAAAATCCTTTGAGCAATATATAAGAGAATAGATTGGTTTCTAAAAAGAAAGAATAATAACTATAAGCTGCAAGACAAGGATGTCTTTGTCATGTTGCGTTGCCTAAAATCTTCAGCACCATCTACTTGTCTAGGATGGATGCAGTGATAAAACTTCTAAGTCACTGCTGAGAACTTTTCAAAATCCCGTACTCTTACTACTCAACAAACAGTTTGATATAATGAAATACCTATTCTGGCATGCAGGCTGAGATCTGAGTAACAAAATATGGGATGGCAGAGAGGCTGGAGCCAGAGGATGTTTAAGGTCCCTTCTGACCCGAACCATTCTCTGATTCTCTATTCTCTGAATATCTCCAAGTATCTTCCCAGCGCACACCAGCCATCAAACAATGAGTATGTTCAACATTAAGCAAGTATGTAAACAACATATATGGTGCTTGCAGCAGTTCTGTCATGCACAAAAATACAAGCCCAAATGTTAATACAGAATATGCTATTTAAATGGGGAACAGAGCAGCTTTGTGATTCTTTACAGCATGAACACTAGCTCTTCTTTATAGTTGTTCTGTAAAATTCACACAATTTTATATGCTACTCTTGAAATAACACAAACTGAATTCCAGAGTTGCTTTCATGTGAGAACCTATGGGCTCATACAAGAGTTGTGTGAATGACTTCACTTTGCAGTGCTATTACTTGGCAAATTCTAAAACTGCAACATGGGACTAAACAAGTGTTGGATTTTTATGTGGCATCTCTGCGGCCATCTGAACTCTCAGTCTTTAAAGTAAGTCTGCTTCCATTGGTGTCTGCTTTTCATTTCCATTATTGAGCTGAATTACAAGATAAAATGTTACCACCTTTGGAAATTTAACTTGGTTACTGTAGCTGTTTGCACGTTTTCCTGTATGCCAGAATTTTTCATTCAACTTAATGGCAAATCTGACCCTGTATTCCTTTAGATGTCTCTAAAACCTTTGTTAATACCTGTCTTGTTGAGTCCAGTGAGTTCCCCAAGCTGCTTTGATCCACTGAGGAGAGGAGCAGTGAGGAGCACTGTGTTCCTGCAGGCTGCAGCTGTGTGGGATGGGGGCTGCGAACACCGGGCACGTCCTGGGACCTCAGAGACCCTGACCTGCACTGGGGAGTGACTGGGCAGAGTCCAGGGTGTGCAACTTCTCTGCAGGACACGTTAGGGATGTAGATGTGCTGATTCTGCAAACTCAGCACTCTAAAAGCCATAAGCTGGTCTGAGCTGTGTAGTTTCAGGAAGAATGTGGTTCCTGCAGCCAGTGGATGTGTGGCAGACAGGCAGGGAGAAAGATGTGCCTGAATAGGAGATCACAGAGGGTTGCAAACAGCAGTCTGCTTCTAAGATTCAAGTTAGGGGTTTTTTTAAATCATCAGTTTTAACTTTATTTAAGTTAAAACTTGTGTTGGACTGTGATGTTAACTAAAACTTACCACTTTATGCATGGATTATTCAATTTTTAAAAGTGAAGACAAATCAGTGCCTGTGTTTAAAGCCCTGTGAGACTGCATTCAGTTCAAGATGTTTTTTTGTTTTGCTTAGGAAAGCAGGAGTGACCAACTAGTCCCAATGTCTGTAAATTTTTAGAGGTCTTAGTAAATGTCTTTAATTTGTTCTGTCTTGTTTGTGTAATCCAGATAATATTCTTCTTTGTCAAAAAAACTTCACCAGAGTAAGGAAATAAAACTAGATGAGGCTGCTACTGCAGTCCTAAAGCAAAGCTACTGCAGTGCACATGCATTTATTAAAATATTTTTTTCCCCCACAGACCTAAAGATTTTCGAAGGAAGTAATAAGAATGAAAAAAAAGTGCCATCAGGAGTGCCTCTCCTTCAAAGAAAATTCTTCTACTATGGAAGGATCTGTGCACCTCAGCCAACCCTTCTCTACTGAACGTTTCTGACAGCTGTTAGCAAATTTGACTTGGTAAGATTATAGAATCACTGTATTTGAAACAGCTAAGAATGGGTTTTATCTTGTTAATGGCATCTGTACTCTGCATTGCATGATTTGGTATTTTTTAACAACATTTGATTTGATACTGTTATTAAAGAATTAATACCTTTGTAATGAATATTTGCGTCTCATAGAAACAAGACATTGACTACTGCTATGAAGTAGCTCACTGTAAAAGTTGCAAAACTTTATTCCGTGTAGGAGAATAATTATGGTCACCAGCCACAATTTTTCATCCTTGAGCTTTGGCCATCTTTGGTACATTGTGCTCTAAGGAACAAAATGACAACTACTATTTTTTTATAATCTTACTTTTTCAGACTACTGTTTATCTGCATCTAAATCTTGGGTGTGCTAAATGACAACAGCAAAGGTGGCTCTACTTTCTAGCTGCTGAATATCATTAAGTGTGTTCCTAATGGTATTTTATTCTTGCTGTTGAGATGTTACATGATTGTCTTTGGGAGAGTCAATATCCCTATGGTTCTGTCTGCCTTGGAAAGCAGCAGACAGAGCACTGCTCCACTGGGCATGGCTTTTGCAGGTGGCACACTCTGTTGGTCCAGAGTGTTGATAGCTCTGCTTGCTACCAGCCAGAACACCCCTTTGGGGTTGTGCAGTGCATTTTCTGAAGTGACTCTTCCTCACTAGGAGAAGGTCTACTGTCAGCCCAGTAGAAGAGATTTCATTGATGAAGAGGAGGACAGTCCTGAGATGTACAGGACAGCCTCTCCGTGTCGGTATATGGCTGAAGAAAAAGTGTTCAAAGCCTATGCTTTCAATTTAAACGGCCATTCTTGAGCTAAATCTTGCTCAGTCTCCAGTGCTGTTCAAAGCTGTTTATTGAGTCTCTTTTCAACTTACCTTGTTTGTAGATTATGAATTGCTCTGTGCTCAAGTGGTTGGGTTAGTGTTTTGCCTTTCTCTCCTTGTTAGGCATCCCAACTACACCTGCCAGTCTTTTGACTTGGGCATGTCAACATAAGCAATCTGCACACATCTGCAGTTGGTACAACTACCTCAGCTCATAGTTACTCTCTGCATTTGTCCATATACAACTTAAAAAATATGGCTAAATAATGTTTATACTGCATCCTTTAAAATAGAACTGTTGCCCCAAAGTGTTGGAAACCAGAAATACATTTCCTTCTCATTGCATTCTGTCCCCTGAAGATCTAATGCAGTTGTTTTGAGTTAAAAATCAAATGACTACAGAATTACTATACAAAAGCTTGCCACTTTTATTTGCATACAAAACAGAAATGACAGAGGTTCACAATAAATTATCAGTGTGCTCCCACGGAACATTCTTGTGTATTTATTTTAGGTGAGTTAAGAAAACAGTGGTCTGTAATGTAAGAAATCTTTACAAAAGGATAATAACCTGGGTGCAAGGACACCTGATGCATTGTTCTCCAGTGGAATTAGTCAGGTTACTCTGCTAGTAAACAATTAATCCAAAACAAACAGAAAGTAATCAACTGGAAAAAAATGGATAGCAAAACATTAACTTTTGTGAATGGTTCTACGTACACCACCTAGCCAGATGCATTTTTTCAGATACAGTTTGAAGAGTGAACGGAACAGTACTCCAAAGGAAAATCTACAAGTGACCTTTCATCATCAGCTAGCACCAACCCACTAACATACTAAACTTCTGGCATGCAAGATAATTACCATTATTTGTTGTGTCAACTGGCCATGTACACTTTTTTCTCCTTTAACATAAGAGCCTGTAAACATCTTCAGTGACAGGTGAGGCACCGGGGCAAAAGGCCAAACACAGGTGTGCATAAAATGTTTCCCTTTTTTAAACAGTTCATTGAGGGGGGCTTTTTCCATTCGCCTTTGTGCGTACTGGGGTCTTGGCACTCCTTTTGGCTATCCTCCTTGCGAAGCGACTGATTCCCGGGGATCTCAGCTCAACAGCTTCCATCTCTTCTTGAACAGGAGTAAACTCTGGTTGAGCAAGATGAGGTGATGGATAGGACTGGGAGTATGGGGATGGTAAGGGGTAGGACCCGTGAACTACGTACGGCTGTTGCTCACCATCATAAAGGTCCTCAGGGTCATAGATTTGGTAGGAGTTATGTGGCAACTGCACTACTGGGATGTCTTGATCAGTTGGCTCACCGTATCCACCTTAACCCACCACCACCAAGAGTATTCATACGGTTAACACAGGAGAAGGGGAGTAGAAAATTGAAGCATTCATTAGGAAATTGACATTTTATATATAGATATATTTCTATATAATGTGTGTGAGTATATATATATAATCTTTAAATACACACCTTTTATTCACGTAAAGGAACAATGAAAACATTTAACAAAATTAATAAGCTGGAACAATTGGAAACCCACCAACAGACAGCCAAGTTAGTTGGAAACCACCACCACAATTTGTCAAATATCCGGTTGTAATACTGTGTTCATTATACACTGCACACTCTGCCTGCTATAGCTTATTCCAATTATGAGCTAGAATACATGAGTAGCAGGCAAAAACAGGTCAGGCAATAATTTTTAGCAGTGCCAGGAAGCCAAGTGCATGTACAGCAGCTGTAAGTTCATTAGTGGTAGTCATTATCGTTGCTGGAAAGCACAGAGCAGTTCAGCATCCATCTCTGACCTTCAGCCCAATGAGACCTGAACCAGAATGAGCCTTTCACCTTCTGTATTGGTAGCCATTGTAAGGGATTGGGCCTTAAAACAGGAAATGAACAATGGGGAGGGGAAGTGAGGAGAAAAGGATAGGAAGAGACGACAACAAAAACATTCAGGTAAGTAAAACATACAAATCAGCTCAGGGGCAGATTAAACTCTAAACATCAAACAAATATGCCTTATGCATAACATTTGTAGTTTAGTGCTTTACTAATAAATTTTTATTTTAGGTTGGGTGATGTAATTTTTGGTAATAGTGTTAACTTCTTCCCATGGCCTCTACGTGCTATAATGAGATGGGAAAATAGGATACAGAGAAGATATAGAAAGAATAATTTTCTCCAGATGGCTTCACTGGTTAATGATGGACACGTGCATCCCTGTGCCAGGTTACATTACTACAGGTTTAGTAAGGGTCATGCTCTCATGCCACTCAGAGGCACATGGAAGGGGAGGCTGAGCAACACATTTGAAAAACTACAAGTGTAAAAACTCTGCTGTCACAAACATGAGTTGGTAGGGCTTCAACACAGAATATGGAGATGGAGCAGGCTCATACAACTATACAAACACGAACAGGACAAAACCCACTAGGCAGGATGGGTTTTACGGGCTGGGATCAGATGGTGGTCACTTTCCTTTGGTCACTATGCTGGGTCACCTTCTCTTCGTGCTGCAGTCCCACAAAGTAGAGCCATTGGACACGCAGGTTTTTAGGGGCCACCACATTTTAGTGCAAGTTTCATCGGTAGCCTCCATCTCACTTGGGCTGTTAGAAAATGCCACCCACACCTCTGCTAGCGGCAGCTGTCCTGACTGCTGGCTACTCACCTCCCATGCCGTACCCAGCGCAGGAGGATGGGTCACAGTACCCTGGAGGCCCAGCAGGACCCTGTGAGCCCGGGGACCCCGTGTGACCAGCAGGACCTCGTGGGCCTGGAGATCCTGGTGGTCCCGGGCTGCCAGTTCGACTTTCTCCTGGAGGTCCTGCATAGAACAGAGATTAAACATCTGCATAGTGTCATGAAAGCAGGGATATGAGGCCATCTTTCCTGGCCTGGAAAACATGGCACTGAGTGTGTCATAAACACTTTCAGGAGACAGTTTGAGAGGAGGAGCAAGGCATCCTGGCTCTGGCTCCCCTGGGCAAACTGAGGGAAAGACTTCAGCCTCTGGCAAGGAAGACAGAGCAGCAGCTGGAGAGGAGACCCACTTCCAATGAGCTTCCTCTCTGGCTGCTACTTCATTTTCCTAGCCCAGAGACGGCTTCTAGGCAGAACTGGAGCAAATGTTTCACCAAACATCAGACTTCTGGAAATGGATTTTCATGGGGAAAGGACAGCCCTGGATGCTTGCACAGCTCTTGATTCATCCCACTTCCTTTCAATACAGTTTCTGGGTAATGCTGTGACTTGATACCAGTGCCTAATGGCCAAGATACCCTCATGAGCAATTTTACTCCTATTTCAACAGGACCTGGTTATCACTCTCTCTGCTTTTTCAGGACCTAAATATAAATCCATGTGATATAATGTGCTTAATTACTATATATTTCTCTGTCAACTCACATTTATGTATGACATTAAGTCAACGAGAAAACAAATATAATCAATCCAAACTAATGTTTTCCCCTCCTAGAATCCATGTCAGAAAAAAAAATTCATGAAACATTTTAAAAAGGTGGGCTTGGGGAAGCAGTTTATCATAGGGAAAATGAAAATATTTGTGTGATGGGTGACACGATCTTGTGGCACATCCCAACATGATATTACATAGTAAGAGTATTATGACAGTTATGGTGCCTGAACTGCTACTCTTCTGTTACTCTCCTTAAGGAGAAAGACAGAGCTGCTGTAAGCTTCTTGACATGTGGTCAGAGTGGTCTAATCCAGATGCCTCAAATGTAAGTTTACCTGTGGATCCTGGTGGGCCTCGGGGTCCTTGTGTTCCAACACCTGGATTGCCTTTCTCTCCTTTCTCACCTGGTAAACCTAAGGAAATAGTATTCAATCACATTTTGATCAAAAGTGTGAGTAGTGTTTATTATTGAACCAGGATTATAGTTCCATATGTTATTTTTCATCTAAAAACAGATGGCAGAGAAGGAAGAAGGTGAAAATTAAAAATTGTTTGGTTCTTTTTCCATCCCTCCCCTGACAGCCTCTGAAGGGAAAAGTCATTCTTGGGGTCTTAAACATTCCTGCTGCCATGGTGGTTTCATCAGGATGGCATGCAGAGGCATCAGCCAGTTTCCAGGCTGCACTTCCTGTGGAAAGCTGCCTCTGAACTACACCAGTGCGCTACTATTGTAAGTCAGAAGAGTCTTCCAAGCCTCATAGCTATAAATTACTGTGTGGCCCAAAAAAGTCAAATTTCAGTGCTACAGCAAATTTTCCTTCAAACATTTGCCCACCAAAGAGTGGTACAGAACAAGATTGTTCATGGAGAGAGTTGTTACCAGTTATGGCAGATTCTTTCTAACACATGAGAAAGGAATTTTATCACAGTCAAAATCTGACCCCCATGTAAAGCACAATCCAAGCATTTCCCAGTCTTGAAACTCTGATATTCCAACAGGCAGACCCAGTGAGTTGTGCTCCTGCACTCGCTTGTGGGGCTAAGTTTCTCTCCTTGTGTCTGATCCATGGAGATCACAAATCTCATAGTTGAGAGAAAGCACTGCTAACTTCCAGCTTTCCATCCTCAGCACTATTGCTATGGCATCCTATAAAAGCACTTGCTATATGTAGCCATCACAATAAGCAGTGTTGAACTATAGTAGGTGTCAGAACTATAAATTCCAGACCCTGAGTTTCCACTGGTGACTTGGAAATTCTCATAAAGTCTGTGTTTGATTTGGATGGTTCAAAGACACCAAATCCTGGCTGGTTTGTAGGACCTCTCTCCCCCCATTTTCCAGACCTCCCTCCCAGCACTGCTAATTGCTCTCCTGGCTTCACAGCTTCCCCACTTTCAGAATTAAAGTCTATACATGGCACCTTCAGCAACACAGAGCAGGAAGAAAACAGATGCTGCCCTGGATGGGGCAATATCTACAGTTCCACTGACTGGGCTCCTTCCCTCCTCTCTGCTCAGGTAACTGCTACCTCTTAGGGCAAAACAGCTGGAGAACACCTCATTTTTGCAAGGAATCACAGAATATGCCAAGTTGGAAGACACCACAAAGATCATCAAGTCTGGTTCCCAGCCCTGTACAGGACCATCACCATGAGCCACCATGTGCCTGAGAGCATTGTCCAAAAGCTTCTTGAGCTCTGTCAGGCTGATGCTGTGGCCACTTCCCTGGGGAGCAATTCCAGTGCCTGAACACCCTCTGGGTA
Organism: Lonchura striata; assembly: GCF_050655825.1. NCBI lineage: Eukaryota > Metazoa > Chordata > Aves > Passeriformes > Estrildidae > Lonchura > Lonchura striata. The sequence continues at coordinate 143,889,139 of NC_140704.1, read as the reverse complement.
AAAAACCTTTTTCTGATACCCAGCCTATGCCTCCCCTGACACTTCAGGCCATTCCCTTGGGTTTGTCACTGGTCACCACAGAGCAGAGATCAGTGCCTGCCCCTCCTGACAAGGAAGTTGTAACTGCAATGAGGTCTCTCCTCAGTCTCCAGGCTGAACAAACCAAGTGGTCTCAGCCCCTCCTCATCAGGCTTCCCCTCAGGGAGTTACAGAAGATATTTTTTACCTTCTTAAGCTAATTTGTAATGGAAGCAAATAAATAAAAAGTCTAAGTGTGGAAAAAATTGTAATTAAAACCCCTCAGTGGCAAAGAATTGCTCGCACAAGTTTATCAAATACGAGTCTGCTGAACTGAAGTGGATTCAGCATCTGTGGAAGAGTTCTGGGTCTTCTGCAGGAGCAAGAGGCTTCCAGGGCAACATAATGTCTGGCCCAACGACATGGAAAACACAAGTTACACCACTGCAACCAGTAAATCCACAGTGAGCACATCATTTTTAACCAAATCATGGAAGACCTTTTTACCTTACCTCTACAAGGTTCTTTGTCACTGTCCTGGCATAGTTAAGGCATTGCCTGTTTGTTTTGCTTTTTTGCCTTTTATTTCCTTCAGTTGTATAATTTTGAGGGAAGGGTGGTGGTGGTTTTTTCCACATGCTTGAAATTTGCTTAGCCCTGGCTTGCTTCAAACATATGCAGAAACTCATCTATTGCAATTCTCTGTCTGTGCTGCAGGCCTTGTAATAAGGTAAATGTTACAATCCAAATTAACTCTCACCACAGAGGACCTGCAAGGAAAGGTTTGCCCTTTGCAAAAGGTAAAATCTGTTTGTGTGAATTGCTTTTTTCCTTAGAAGATTGACCCATTACAACCATCTGCAATCTACACAGCTGTTTAGTACAAGGACCATTGCTTATCCTACTGCATGATAACATTACTTGGTGACTTCAAAGGCAACAGCCACAATGTTTTGAAATCACAGCCTGCCATGCACTCAATTATAATTATTAACACATAAAACTACACACTCATATGTGATGTTCACAGGATAAAATGTCAGTAAGAAATGCTAAACATGGAATGAATCTACTCAGGCTAAGAAGAAAACATTTATTCTAGAATAAATGATGAATATCTTGTGCAGGGCAAACCTTCTTCGAAAGCAAACACTGAAGGCCAAGATAAAAGTCTGCATCAGGTTTCTTTTAGTCTGATTTCCAGTAAAGTTTATCCAAGTTAAAGAGAACATAAACACTGAGGCAAAAATATCCTACTCTTAAGGCAAAATGCTCATGAGTTAAAGCCATGAGCTTCCCTAAGGGACTTAAGAGACTCACAGACCTCTTGGTTCACTCCTGATAAATGGCAGAATATTCAAAATTGACCCAAGTCATATTTGGTGCTAGCAGAGCATGGCTCACAGAAAGTCAAGCAAACAAGCCATCACTCTTGTGGGTTACTGCATTGTGGGTTGCTGCAATGGTTAATTGCCCTAGAACGAAAGTGTGTGTATCCAAACTGCCATTTGAGTTACGAATGCCTTCGGATCCCAGGAACTGCTTTCATATCTGTGCTCTGGACATGCTTCAGCAATAACATCAAACTGTCTCCCCCCTCATAACCATGGCTTTACGTCTTGTCCCCATCCAAAATACACGTCTTCAGTTCAGCCCCATGGAGATCACAAGCAAGTGAAATCAATTATTTCCAGCCCTTCATTAAAAATAACTGATAGCATCAGTTATTGAAAACACCAAACTCATGAACATGTTCTCTAGCAAAGAAAAATAAATTTCCATGGTATCTGCACAAATGGAAATCTCAGGTGTTCTTTACCTGTTTTGTCTTCAAGAAAATACTGTCCTGTGAGAACTATGCACTTAAGAAAAATTAAACTATACCAAAAATGTCCTCTTTTCAAGATGTTCAGCTGTGAGCATAGTGTAAAATAACACATGGTTGTGATTTTTTTTCTTTTCTAATACAGATGAAGCTAAAACTGGAAATTAAAATATTTAGTTGATGAAACTGGGAAAAGTTCCATTTAATTCCACTGAAATTTTGCCATCACAGCTGTAAACGTGTCTTTTGATAACACATGTTTAACTGGCTCTTTCATATGAAGCCAGGAAGTAAATAAGGATGAAGCTGTGCTTGAGAACAGTAACTTTCCCAGTGACAGCTTAGGTATTTATTGTATTTTAATCATAGTGGGGATGGGCTGAGTAGCTGTAAGTTTTATTCACCACTTTAGACCACATAAGAGCTGAAGTCCATTCAGTAGTAGAAGAGCTGCACTTTCACAGCATCTGAAAGTTAGCAGTGCCTCAGAATAATTTTTACTATGGCTTTTCCATTTTTCCACAAAGTTGAGAAAACTACCCATATATTACAAAAATAACTAGAAACCAAAAAGAAGAAAACAACATGTTGATTCTTTTGGTTTCTGTACCATTTTGCAGAGATGCAACTACCTCCTGGGCACTCAGAAGTCAGGCACTAGTTGTTTAAGTCCCAGATCATAAACAAAAACAAAACAAAATATGTTCAAACTAGCTGAAAGGAAGATAGAAACCAATGCTGTGAGCTAGTTAAAATTAAAATAGAGATAAGGGCTGTGAATAATCAGTGTTTGTTTTTTCTTCCAAACTCCTATACTTATGCAAATAAGCAAAGAGCAAAATTGTAGTGATTTATCTGGGATTATATGCTGTAGGGGCCTGGTAATACAATGTGGCCTCTCAGCTGGCAACAGACACTGAGAACTGAATCTGGCGAGGGAATGACTTGTCCTTTCTCACTGAGGTGGTCTTTCTTGGAAAGACCAGCTCAATGTGCTACTACTAAGGGGAATCCCATCCAGGAATGGGACATCATGGACATAGAAGTTCAAGTGGAGGTTTCTAACAGAGCTCCATACACTCAATCCATGTCTCTTTCCAAAGCCTCTGATTAATGCTTGGCAGAGTGACAACATAAACAAGGGAAAAGAAGCTGTTAGCCAGGCAAGTTAGCAGGGAAGTTCACTGATGTCTCCCACTGCTGACATTTCCAGTAAAGGTCTCTGTGGTGCACCATTTCTAGACAGTTCCACATGCTGCTTTATGAAGTGCCCCCTTCTTATAGATTGGGCTTGAAAAGGTGGTAGGCAAGAGAGGTGAGCTGAAAGAAACATCTGGCCTTCTTCCCACTCCACCAGAACCATGCCACTCAGCTCAGAGCTCGTAACAGGCTCTTGTAGCAATTCCAACGGTTTGAGGGGGGGAAAGCAGCACTACTAGATAAGCAAACCAGTGGTTTTTCCTTCTAATGACTATTACTTCTTAGCACACTCGGCTGCAGGGAATTTCCTGAACTTAAATGCACAACTTGACTTTCAGAGTTGCAAATCTGGCACTGGGCTTGAACATTAAATCGGCTTCATATGCAACCAAAATGCTGATGACATTAATGGAACACATTTTACATAAAGACTTCCAGGTGGCTGGCTGGAGATCTTCAGGACGGGATGAAACATTGTGTTTGCCGAACAAGTTAAATGAAAACAATGCTCCAGAACATAGCAAGGGATGGAGTCTGACTCCATTTACTCTCCTCTCTGTCGTCACTGGAAACTTAAAAACCCTTCCATCCAGAAGCTGAGCAATTTAATCTGCTGCTTCCATGTATGACATGTCAAATCAAGCAAGAATTGGGAATCCATGAAAAACTTCCAATCATTCTCCACAAGCTGGTTAAATAAATTTAAATTTTAATTTTTGCATTTTGGGGTTGGCTTAAAGCAATTCCTTAGAAATTTATTCAGAAACACCATGAGTCTGTAGCAAAATATATCTTTCTGCTCAGTAAAGTCCTACTGCATCAAACACACATCAGTCTGAAAGTTTAGTAGTTTCTGAAGAAATTAAAACCTCAAGAAGCAATAAATTATTATATGCTTTCATCTCATTTCTAAAGGAGCTCCTTCCTGTTTCTTTCAGATTCTTTTTAAGGCTCCAGTTACATGAATGTCCTAAAATCTATTTTAACTCCAAATAAATTAGACAATTATTTTGTCTTAAAGTTTACGCATGGATTCTTGATTCTTGAAACAACTTCATTTTAAACTGAAAATATTGTAGAACACTCCCAACATTTGGTATCACATTTTATGAAAATCTGACTGCAGTTCTGAAAGATGCTTGATTAGAGCTTTCTCTCTACCAAGTATAAAACTCCCCACAAGCACTACCTGCCAAAATCAGTTCCTTCTAACATCAGTTATCCATATAGAGAGGGAAGGGGCAATATTCTTTTTCATGTCTTTTTACCCTTTCTGCGCTCTATTGCCAATGCTGCTTTCCAAACATTCATATTGTCTGCAGTGGGCCAACCCACATGATGTTTCATTTAAATGACTGTATCTAATCAGTCTGTGATCCCACAATATGCATGTCTGGACATCAGCACAGCAAATACAAAAAAGTACAGGCTAAATGTTGGATATGTTCCTTTTTTGTAGCCCGGCATTTTGGTTTTCCCTTTCCCAAAGTCCTAGCTTGAAAATTCTCTTCCCAGAAAGAAGGGAAATATTTAAAATATGCTAGTGTGGAATCAAATATCCTGAAATCTGTATTCACTGTGTCCAGATCACCCTTTTTAGTGTCAGTTCCTCAATTGCTGTCTCTTCCAATCTTCTTTTCTACTTGTCTCACACTACCTCATTCCTCCTCCTTTCTGGACAGTGCCTGTTTTTTGCTCAGCTGGAGCAGGCAACAGCAGGACTGAAGGGTCAGCACCTGAAACCTTCCTTTTTTTTTTCAAAATGGTAATGAGATTTACAGTCTTGAGGGCAAGACTCACAAGTTCACTCAAAAGACTTTCTATTTAAAAAGTATTTAGTTAACTATGGTTATAATAGCTACTGTGAACTGGAACTATTAAATTCCTGAATAGTCTTCACAGCAGTTAATTTTTAAAATCCCAGTTAGCATATTTTGTAACAGCAACACCAATTCACTGCTTCTGAATATCACATTTGTCTCTTGGGTTTTTGGTCACCTCCTCATGTGATGTTCTTTAAAGCACTTTCACAATTATAGATCTACTCAGTATTATGTCCTGAGGTTAGTGCTACTCTGGGACACAAAAGATAGCCAGGGGTGCACAGAAAGAGAGTGAATCAAACATGGAGCTTGTTTCATTATTAGACAATGCTCATGGAGGAAAGGAGAATGGGATCTAGCCTGCACATGAGAATACAGAAGATAATTCTTGTAAATGTTAAATGTATTACTTCTCTCTGACCTCACCATTTCCTCTTCTTGATTCTCCAAGCCCCTCAAAGTAGGAATTTTTCTCTCTTTTTATCAATCTTGCTTCTTTCAGGTGATCATGACTCAGAAATTCCTAGACTGACACATTTGAAGTTATCAGAAAAGCTCAGCATTTCCCCAACATACACATCAATTTTGCATCTGACTCTCTTCAGTTGCTCTTTTGCATATACATTTAGAGATTACGCTCACTTTAGAGTCTTACTAAGAAGAAACATGATGTGATGGGATGTGCACAATTAGATTCCACCAATCTTCAGCAGTTTAAACATTAAACCTCTGTTTGATCCTGCCAAAACACACTTGGCAAAGCCTGCATGATTTTCATGACAGAGTCTCCAAAGCCTTCATTATGGTCTGTGTTAAGCTCACCAATTAATTAATGAGAAAATGTTGCTTTCACATTTAGACGGGAGACAAAAGTTGTTAGAATGTATCAGGAAAGGGAGGTATAATTTTGTGTTTGTGAAGAATGAAGCCTACCTCTTTCTCCTGGTCTTCCTGGCTGACCAGGGCTTCCTGGAAACCCTTGCATGCCTGGTGATCCTTGCTCACCCTGTGGCCCTGGAGCCCCTGGCCGACCTGGCTCACCAGGAGGTCCCGCGATGGTTCGTGTTGAGACAGACTGGCTTGGAATCTGGTTCAGAATCGAGTTATATCTTGCCATATGACCTGTCAGGAATAAAAAGTTGTCATTTTCAAGTAGCAGTGGAAAATCTGGTTCCGCACAGTTTCAGCAGAATACTAGGAGGTTCTCAAGGCTGTGGTCTGTCATGCTTTGGAAAGTTGTGTACTACTAGGGAAGAAGTAGTAGGTTAGGGAGGGCACAAAAACTGGAAGAACAATTGTGCAGGATTTTATTTTCTTACTTCAGTAAGGGTTTGGGAGGCATCTGTATTTTATGTCTATAAAAATTTTAAATTGGTGCAGCAGAAGCTTCTGTATACTGTAATAGCTTGGAGACAATTCCAGCTTTTTTTTTTCAGAAGGCTGATGCTAATCAGCACTAGCTGGACATAAATCCAGTTGAACATAAATCTAGTTGAAACATAAATCTCAACTGTCTAGTCTAAAACAAACAGATACCCTTGGATATTTTGAAAAATGTCATATTTGTAATTAACTGTGGCAGAAAAATCCATTCTAGAGAGAGGAGCATATGGACTATTTACTTGCCTTGGATGAGCTGCTCACACACTTGACGAGCAACAGCCCGGACCATTGCTTGGGACTGGAGATCGCCCTGGATAACAACAGCAGCAGAGTCATGCAACTTTTCTTGAGTCAGTTCTGTGCTGACAGCACTTTGAGCAAAGAAAGATATTTATTATTGCTGAGACATTACATCCTCACAGATGAGAAAGTAAAGCCAAAGAAATTTTGTGATTTCATTGGCTTCCATTTCTCTTTTTGGCCAGCAATCAGAGGTCTGAAAAGATAACCCTAATGAGGGATTTGGAGGCATGCTTACTGCCACATACTTCCCACCTTCAAAACATTAATGTAGCTATAAAAAAGACCATGTCTGGAAAAGAAGGAAAGTTTGCTTAATTGCAAAGAGAAAACTACTGTGCCTGTAAACAGAAACATACATTTTTGGGAAAAGCTCTTTATGAGACAGAAGGCCAGGCAGGAAGAAAAACCCACAGCTAACATGAACACAGACTTACCCTTTCACCCCTTTCCCCCTTAGCTCCAGGAGGACCCTATGAAAAGATTCAATACAAAATTAATTCTCTTTTTGCTCTGTTCAAAATTTTTAACACCAGAACTTTGTCTGCCTTGCAGATTCATAGTAAAGGGAGAAGAAATAAACAATAAACAAGCTTTCAGGAGGTTAAGTGACAGTCACAAATACACTTCTATCATTTCAGTACTCAACAAAATGTTCACCTTTGGCAAGTACGTGGGAAAAATTACTTTCACAAGAGTTTGCCACACATTGAATTGAAATGATGCATTTCACATGGCTGAAACAGGTCTAAGTTTTACAAAAATAGCAGCCTGAAATTTGCTGTACTGAGACTCGGCATCCATAATGAACAGAGTAAGCAATGGGATTAAGCTGCACAGAAAATTACGTTTGACATTAAGGATAATGTAATACTGTAATGATAGTGAGGAGGATTATAGATTTGAAACCATAGTCTAGGGCAGTTGCAACTTCACCAATGTCAGTTTTTGGGGTAGGCTACATATTTCTGACCAACAGACAAGGAAAGGTCTGTTGGTCAGAGCCTGATGCTAATAGCACCAAGGCCATGGTTTGATGCCTGTATGGGCCAGTCACTTGAGAGCTGGACTTGGTGATCCTTGTGGTTGCTGACAGATACGTGGCTAAGCACAGCTTATTCTATCCTTGCAGAGAGGAAACTCCTACAAGACTAGAAGACTATTTCTAACTCTATAACTCTATGTTTTGGAATAGAAAGCTCAGTAATTTTTCAGCCACTTGCTTTTTTCTGCACTACTAGAGTCCAACCATGAACAACAGAGCTCTTGCATGACTCACGGGAATATCTACACTCTAGAAAATTTTGTTCAGTATTTGGAAATATGTGTTTGGACAGGAACTGCATAGTCAGCATTCTATATATTGATAGTAAAAGTTCAATAGCTCATCAAATCTCCTTTGTATATTCCATTATTACACTTAGAAACTATGCAGACCTAGGCATTAGATTATTGTCTCTGCTTATGTATCATCAGTCAATTTAATTTCATTTCCACTTAACCAAATGAAAATTCTTGCATTGGCTAAATCTCCAAACCAAACTGGATTTTGGAAAAAAGTTTTCTATTCTACAAATAGAGTCAGAAATCCACACTGTCCCATTCTGATGTCTTTAAAAATGAAATAGAATGTCTACTGTAATAGATGGGGAAAAGCTGAACCATCTTTATAATTAAAAAAGTCATCAAATGTTAAAATATGAATACATAATGTTGTCTGAACTCTTACAGAGACAAAGAAGTTCACTATAATTTTTCTTTTACGTAAAATATATATTAATTTCATAGCTGTATTCCTTTCTTTCAGTCAAAATGTTTTGTTCTGGGGTTTTTAAAATAATTTATAAAAAAATAATATCTGAGAGATAAACTTAATATTGGGAGGTTCCTAATACAATTTTAGATATAGAGGATATAATTTCCCAAAAATTATATAGATTATATAAACAGCTCTAGTCATGAGTCCTTTGTTATGATTTAAAGACAGAATAACCTCAAAATACAGGTTTTTATTCATATATTATTTTCACAGTTTGGAAATCAGAATAATATTTTGGAAATATTCAGGTTAATAAATACTTGAATTTCCAGAGAGTCACTGGAAGGGCAAAGGGAAAAAAAGAGAATGTAATTAAGTAAAGACTACAAATTCACATAGTTGTGTTTTTGATCTTCTGTTTTGACTCTAATTCTTATATTCCAAACATTGTATGTAAGATCAACAAATATATTTAATTACAAAGAATGAACAAAGAAAGGTCAATATGATGTTTAACTAAGCCACTAACTGCAAACAGATCATAGGCAATAAATATTGAGAAGTTCTGTCAAACAGTGAAGCCAGGCTCAGAAAACAACCAGTGCACAACAGCAGATAGAGAAATATTAGTTGGTTTTACTTACAGGAGCTCCAACATCACCTTGTGGCCCCTGACTTCCAGTAACACCTGGAACACCTGGAGCACCAGGTATGCCCTGTGTGGAAAAAGAATAAAATTGTGGTGATGACAATCAACATCCATGAGTCCTGATGAGGAGAAGTGCACAGACAGTTCTGTCAGTCAAAGACAAGATTCCCAGAGAGAAAACTAATAAATACAATTTGCAGGAAAAACAGCACCATAAGCACAGCTCTGAGAAAAACACTTGAGAAAAATAACTTGGGTTGCTTTCTGGAACAGGCAGAAATTGCTGATCCACTGGACAAAATCCTGGGATGTCAATACTGTGTTCAGGGGGGATGACTCAGAATGTTATTTGTAAAAAACAACAAGATGACTTAGAGAATACTCTGTACAACCAGCAGCTTCCTCTAATTTTTAAAATCTATTTAGAAGGCATTAACTTTGCCTAGCTGCTCTGAGAAGGCTGAAACTGATTCTGAAGGCAACATATATCCTGCACTAGAGGTTGGATGTAGCCTCTGCTGTCTTCCTCGATTATTCTATGAGAGCACCTGTGCTCTCCTCCAGCCTCTAAAACAAGTAAAACTCGGTGGTTCCCTTCAGCTAACATTCCTAATTGGAATTTTTGACAAAAAGAAAATCTTGTTTCAAATGTTAAAAGCAGGAATTCCTTCTTTACAGTGAAGTTGCTTGACTAAGAACAAACTATCAATCGACAGAACATCTCTCTCCCCTTCCCATGGGAGACATTTTCTTCTTGAGCTAAGTAGAAGTGGAAAGATATTACACTGGACAAGCAGCTCTCTGCCAACTGTGCATCATGAGAACTTTAACTTTCTTTGGCCTTGCTCTATCCACTCTAGCATAGATAACAGTGTGACCTGTAATCCCCCCAAATCCTGCTGATTTTTGCAGTAAGAAATTCCATGGGCAATACTCACCATTGGACCAGGAGGTCCTTGTGGGCCTGTGGGTCCATCCTTGCCAGGAAAACCCTACAAAAGATAAATAAATGCAATTTTATCAGCTTTTTATATGTACTTCATTAATCTGTTCTGTTTCATCTAGAAGAAATGTTTTACTTTTGTTCTTTGGTTTTGTTTTGCTTTATTGTTGTGTTGTTTGTTTTTTTCCTAAATTAATACTTGTTGGTAGTGATCTCTCAGGAAAAAAAATTCCTTATTTGCCTGGGAAAGGTTTCTTTCTGAAAAGGTGCTATAGTGTCACCAAGATTAAAAAAAAAAAAAAAAAAACCAGCTAGTCTCACAATATTTTTGAAGAAAAAACAATACAAAATTCTTCATACTGGCAATTTTCACCTCTGAGTGAATTTCACTTAGAACACTTCTGGAGGGAAATAAATGCGAGGGTTTGCTGTCAAACCTCTCTAGCACAAGGTCACGTTCTTACATCTGTTCTCACTGGTTGCAAGCATTCCCAGTCCCACTGATGAGGTGCTGAAAGATGGCAACAGAGAGTGGATCTCCCTGCCCAGCAGTGCTGAACATATGCTCCAGCTATCACTGAGGTCCTGATTCGGGAAGCAGCGGGAATGCTCATGTGGTTTACATTATGAACGTGCCTCAGAGCTTCCAGAAACGAGAGCCAAAAACTAAAGATAACTTGGAAACTGGAAAGCAGTACATCACAGAAAAAAAGACTGACCAGATGTAGAAGAAAATACACTATTAACGAAGTATTCTTACAAATTAACCAATTTGTATTAACCACATTTTGTATCCACATGCCATAAAGCTTGGGTTTCTGACCAGCTTGGAGATTAGGCAATTCTTCAGTTATTACTCAGCCTGAACAAGAGATATATGGTTTTACCTATGGCTCAAGACCAGTTTGAAAGGTGGTTTATGCTGGAAAGTGTTTGGTTTATTGCTGAAATGTTTGAAAATGTTTATGGTGACGCACACAGTAAAGAACGCTCCAGGCCTCAGGATCATGGAGCTTCAGAAGAAAAATTTACAACTTTTTTGGTTTCTACTTTTTTCCAAATCTTTGTTTCTGCCATGGTTTTAGAAATGAATATAACATATCCTATATGCACAGTTTGGAAAATATTATTCAAATCTGCAATCATATTGCATAAAAAATGGCTGTGGAATAATACTATCTGCCATATACCTGGAAAAGTTTTTTAAAAAACTCTAGTAGATGGCTGTTTCAATGCTAAAATAAGCCACATAGTCAACTCACATTATGTTATCTAGGTATCCTTAGATTTGAAAAGGACATATCTTCATATTCTACACTGTAGCCAGATGATGCTGACACCTTCATGTTTATGTTTCACTTTTTAAAGCAAAGATGTAAAACCTCTATTTATTTTTGCTCAGTTCCAAAGCAGGATGAAAACTCAAATGACCCTTTTAAGGGCTTAATTTAACTAGGAGGAGGGAAATATAGTGCTTTCCACTGACTTCTAGGATGTAGTGTGGATTCACACAAGCTTCTAAAGAAAAATAAAACTGTATGTCTTTCTCTTGTCCAAACCCAGTCAAAGAGTAGCATTATGTATGCTCAAAATACATTTTCTTGGAATATATTTCACAATTTCTTTCTTCTGAGCAGTGCTTTTATTCCTGGCTGCTCAGTAATCACCTCCTATATATTCTTCTAGGGTTTATTTCTCTTGGCATTGTGTCTGTATCGCCCACAAAAGATCATCTCCTACTGTATTTGCTAGATGTGAAAATTGCTATATATAAATCAAATAGAAGCCTTGTTCAAGAAAGAGTATGGCAATACCTATTCTCTCATGCTGGTAAAAGACTAAGGTATTTGTTTGTGCTGCCAGCAGCATTTGAAGATGATGTTACTCAGACCACCTGATGGCCAGAATGGATCTGACACTCAGTCTGAACTTTTGAGCTGAGAGCAGAGATTAGTAAGTACCAGGAAATTGGCAGGAAGAGTGGGAATTTATTTCTTCTGGCTCTTCCTCCCATAATTTTTGGTGTGTGTAATGTAGAAGAAAATAAAACACAGTGAGAATTCACAAAGTTGTATTCTGAGTACTGAAGCCTTGTAGATGCTATTTAATCTCCCATTTATTGAATTCTCCTCTTTGCTTAACCACCTCTAATCCAAGGGGGATGACTGGAGGAATTACATAGCACACTGTAGGAATTACATAGCTCTGTCACTTCCAGGATTGAAATGACTCTGCACAAAGCCACTGATTCTTTCCCATGGAACTCCATGTCCAAGAGCAGAATAGGACAGATTTTGATGTGTGAACTAGGATGTAGGTCTTCAAGGTTTATATCATTTCTAGAGAAGAAGTGTAACTCTGACAGAATTTTTTGAAGGGATTTTATTTGCCAAAATACAAATGGCATCACTGGTAAAGTCTCAAGTCTGCTGAAATCAGTACTGCTGCTGACCCCCTTATAAACTCTTGAGCTTTCAGTAGGCTGGAATTTGTTTGGGGGACCTTGTGGAGAGGTGACTTTTCAAGTAGGACTAGATACCAGCAAAAACTTAACTGAAGCTACTGAGTCAGGCTTGAAAGACTTTCATGTAGAGCCTTTTAAAAACCCCTGCAGCCTGGGACACATGACTGCCAATTCAAGATCTGTCTTTCAACATGAAATGCTTGGGACTACTGGTGGAGAAACATGATCTATTCTCTTTACTAAAAGCCCCCTGTACTGCTAGCTGCAAATATGGGGCAGCAAGAAAGGACACCAAACAACCACAGCTCCAGCCACACATAAAAAAACCCAAAAAAGTTGTTTTACACTAATAAAATCTTTCCTGATGCTCTGGAAGCTGAGGAAAGAGGAGGGGACTGTTCCTCATGTGGAGTCTGAGATGTAGATTTAAACAGGTTACCAGACAGGTATAAAATATATTCACATTCAGAATATTTGCTTTATTATCAGAAATAACCTTTTTTTAATTCTGATTCAACATTTACAAAGTATTTTTATATTTATTTCTTCTTCATAGAAAGGTTATGTCATTATGAAAATGAATTTTTTATGAATTCACATAACTGGCAGGGAAGATGTTCAATTTCTTTCTAAAACCCAAGTAAAAGCAAATAAATTAGGGACTAAAAACCAAGTTCAGAAATACAAAAAAGAAATTTTATAGCTTAAGTGTTGAACTACAACATTAGAAAGGAAAATCAAATCCTTTCCTCAACTGATTTCAAAAAGCAAATCAGAAAGTATGAACACTAAAAATCAAAACAAAAAGATGGGAAAGCAAACTGTAAAAGTGAAGTTATTCCAATTATCAGGGACTGAAGGAAAGAAAATCTCCATTTCAGCACTTCATGAGTCTAATATCACATTATACCCAGTTCAAAGTTCTCAGAGATCTCTCAAAAAATATCAGCCCTATGCTTACCATCCATTAAAATCAGTGTGATTTAGCAACCTGCCTAAGTATTCTACAGCACTAGTAGCACTATAATTAAAATATTTAAAGATAAATAAATACTAAATAGGAAGGGATAACTAAGGTAAGAAAAACACAGAAAATCTCAGTTCTAGTCGTATAGTACTTGCAAAACAGTTTGGCATCTTGGCTAACAGGAGGAAACCTAACAAAAGGAACATTATACAAATAGGCAATTTAGTTCCAGGAATTTTCCAGTTCCCCTTTGCTGCTGAAGTTATGCCCTTCAGAATTATCTCTTTTTAAAGTGCTGGGTCTTCAAAGAGACTGCAGTGAAATAATTAGTTTGGAACTTCACCAATTAAAAGCAATTCAATGTTGTCATAACTTCACAGGAATCAAATTAGTTACAACACCATAAAATCAGTATAGGATAATTATTTGTTGCCATAGAAATAAATATAGCTGGACAACATTTCTTAAGGGTCACACAGAGACAATACCAGGCTAACAGAACTAATTTTATGAGCTCTGGGCTGTTTATCCAGCTCCCATGATTAATAGCAAAAAGAAAGAGAACACACAAACAAAGCATTACTACCATATCTATAAAAACAGGCAATTTATGTAATTGCCCTACCTTTTTATAGACAACAGTGGGGTATTCTACAGAATGAAAACCACATGACTTTTCCAGGTTGTATAAAAAGCTTTTGCAGCTCTAGTTTTCCGCAGCTTTTCTCATCTCTGCAACAACCTGGTAACTCCCACACGTGGGACAACTAGACCACCTCTGCCTCCATGCATGGCTGAGGGCATCCTCTGCTAAATATGAAGTCAGCTACAGAATAACATAAAAACAGAGTTCTTTTCTCCTTGAAATGCAGGCACCTCAATGTCCCTGATGATCAGGAATGCAGAGGGAGGAGGCACAAAGCACTCACTTGTACAATGTTCAGCACCATCTCAACCTGTCCAGGACAAAGACTAGACAGAACATGGCAAAAACCCAAATGTTTATCAGGGTCCAGGTCTCATTAACCTGGAGATGAACAGGTGGCATGAAAGTTGGGCAATTTAGAGGGAAATATTCCAATGCAGTCAAAAAAAAGACATAAAAACATGCAAAACCATAATACATCACGGTATTATAAAGTAAGGGAAAAAATGCATTTACTTACATATCTCAATACAATTTAATTGAAAATTAGAAGGTTATTCCTCCAATTACATTATTCATCTGATGATAATATTGCATAAATCTTTATATTAAGAAAATGCCTTTCTTTTCTTGATTTTTAGAGAAAAAAACCACATTTATCTATTGTCCAAGTTCTACAGTAACTTCAGTGGAATTACTTCTAGTCATAATGATATGCCAATGTTTAAATTCATAATAGTGAGTTCAAATACATGTTTTGCTACAGGGTTTGGGGTTTTTTATACCAAGGTCAGAAAATTAAAGAATTCCCAGATTTCTCTGTAGTTCAAGTTACATTAACATTTCCAAAAAAAGGATCATGAGTATGTAAATCTTGCTCAAATGAAATGAAAAGTTATATAATGAACTTCTGCTGTAGACAGAAATGTATTACTATGCTAGCAATAACTTTCCTGAATCTGACTTATAATGAAACAGAAGTCTCCCCAAGGAGACAAAGAAGAGGACTTATAGGCTTAACTGCACAAATGGAAATTAATTTTCTTTTACTGGCTCCTAGACAGACTGTAAGTATCTGCAGTTGTTTTACCAGGAGCAGAATAATGTTGACTAAATTTTGGTATTATTTTTCACCTTTTCTTCATGTCACCTGTTTCTGCAGGTCTCATTCTACATTCTACGTTAAATTCCCTTGTAGTTGTCTCTGTTTCATTAATTAGCTAGAAAGCAAATTTTGATCATTGTATTGGATTGCATACTAATTATATACCATTTAACAACCATTTAATTTTAATTATATAAGCCAAGAGATTAACTGGCAGTGCTGAACACAAGTAACATCTACTTCTACCAAATGGATAAAGCACAGGCATTGTGCAGGGTTCCCATTACACACCTCAGCTCTGATCAGCAGACAGAAGGATGTCCATCCTCCTGTGCCTATTGGCAAAGAGAGATGATCTCCAGAAAGGACAGAGGTGGCATAAATTAAAATAAATCAACCATGTTGGGAAACATTTCCCTTACAGAACAGGAACAAAACACGTGTAAAACAGACTGATTTTAGCTTACCCTTTGACCTTGAGCTCCATCTCTTCCTGGTGAACCTGATGCTCCTGGGACACCCTAAGCATTATAGAAGGAGAGAAAAATTATGAGATTAAATTAGCAGAATCCAACTAAGTTTTCAAGTGAAACTTCATGGCATGTTCTGGATAAATGGAACCAGTGAGCTCAATAATGGGTGGCACCATAGAAGAGATTCAGTAAAGAAGGCATTTCTGTGAAATGAGAGATGGGGAAACACACATCATTAAAATGCAGAGGTGTTGAGTCTACAGAGACACAATTTCAGCATCAAACAAGAAAGTAACCAGCTCTTCAAGCCCAAGTGAATTGGTCACTGCACACCAGCCTACCCTGGATTCCTCCTCTTTCTAAATCCCTGTTCAAATTCACCCCAACAACACATTTCTCAGAAGTTTGGAAAATGTGCCCTAAATTCACAATGATGTCAATTCAGCATTCAAACTTAGTAAGTGACAGAATATACAATAGAGAATACCTGCAGGCCAGGAAAACCAAGATCTCCCTTCTCTCCCTTTTCACCTGGTGGCCCCTGCAAATAAACAATCACACATAATAAACCAAATATATGATTACTTTTCTATTTTTAATAGTTCCCTTCAGCTTCTTAAAAAAAAAACAAAACAGAGCAACCAGTAAGAAAATAGACTACGTTTGTTTCTGAAAAGTAAACATACAGACTCTTATTTGCAAAAATGCAAACGTAGAAGTTATAAAAAATAAAACTAACTGTAAAGGTTCCATAAGCGTTATAGTTTTATCATATCATGATAAAACTATAGCCATTATGTTACAAAAAGAAAGGTAGCTATTTTCTTTTTCTCTTTAAAGGAATTATTTTCACTTCAGGCCTCAGCAGTATCTCCAATAATGCTGAAAAAAAGGGTTTTCTGTGGAAACTAGGCATGTTTCTATGGTACATGTGCATGAGAAGAATATACTTTTCTAGATAATAAATAAACTTTAATTTTGATGTAAAAACAATTTCTCTATGAAATAACTGCTCTTATAATTAAAGTATTCTTATTATTAACTATGATAACATAATCAAAAAATACACAGATTTGGTAAGCCATTGTATTTTTCATTAGTATCCCATAAGCTGGAAAAAAAAAGAAATTGTATTATAATGTAGTAAATTTGAAAAAAATAGCAGAAAAAGTATATATTACTACTTTTCTAGGCTTTTTTGTACCCATCTGCTGGAGAGGTGTATGAAACAAGGTAAGTGCCACTGGTTCATTA
Source organism: Lonchura striata (assembly GCF_050655825.1). NCBI lineage: Eukaryota > Metazoa > Chordata > Aves > Passeriformes > Estrildidae > Lonchura > Lonchura striata. The sequence continues at coordinate 143,872,330 of NC_140704.1, read as the reverse complement.
TTCTAACAATGTTTGTTTATGATGAAATTCTGTGACTTATTTCATAACAGCCTTGCAAAGTCCAGGTCTAATCACTTCCTCTGATGATAGATTTTATTATGTAATGAATATTATTGCTTAATTTTGGCAGAGAATATGGTGTTCTTGCTTGAGTACACCTTTCAAGTCAGAACTGATCTGTGATGAGCAATACAGCCAGAAAAAGAGAAAATATTAACATTTTGGTCTAGTGCCATGTCACAACCCCCACTGCAATTTATTTTCACTTGACTCCAGGCTTGAGTTATAATACCCAGGTCATATTCAACCTGCAATCAAATACTTTCAGCTGACTGAAAATTCAGTTCAAAATAAAAAAACAGAAATTTTGGCATCGAACACGCATTCACTAGAGGTCAAACCCACATCTGTGATTTCACCTCAAATATTGAAATTCAGATTCTGGTCACAACACCAAAAGTTATTTCAGTCTAGGTAAGCTATTTGCTGTTTAAAAGATCACAGAAAAAAGCCTATTGATTTTTTAAGTCTCACTGGAAGCCCTTGAATAGAAAGTCCACTGGGTCCTTGTGGTCCTGGAGGTCCCTGCGGTCCAGGAACACCAATTTCACCTCGAGGTCCATCTGGTCCCTAAAGTAGCACAGGACATAAGTTAAACTCTTATCATATGGACAAAGGCAGCTTCTGTTTGAAGAATTAAATACCAATAGATTCAAAAACATCTGAAATATGAGTTAATATGATTGAGCAGTTAGGGTTCAATTTAAAACTGTCTGGTTTCTTTATAAGTACTAAAAAAAAAATATTATTTATGCTGTGAAAGCAGTATTCTGAATTTTATATCTTTTATCAAGGAACAAATAGAAAAAGTAATTGTTTTGGAAAGAGCCACAGCAAATGCCAATGACATTTCACTATGTTTTTTCCTCAAAAACGCCAGAGACAATCTGGAATTAATTTCAAGGTTTCCATGCAGCAGAGATAAACTAAGAACCCATGCATCTGTCAAATGTAAAGTTCTATAAAAAGTACCTTTGGACCTGGATCACCACGATGACCTTTGGCACCTCTGACACCTGGACCACCCTGTAAAGCACAAGCATGGGACTCACTGAAAACCAAAACTCTCAAACAGAAATGAAATCCTGAGAAGCCCAAACAGATTCTTCCTGTTCCTGAATCAGCGTTCAAGAATCAGTAAGTATCCTGTCGATATCCTTCCACTGGAGTCATTAAACTGAACATACTGAAGTGTGGCCATACACAGGAACAGATTTAAACACAGATGTGACTACTTTTTAGAGCCAAGAATGCACACTACGTAAGAATCAAAATAACACTGGAGGCTATGATATGGATAGAAACGTGGCCATGGGTTCCCTTCCAGTTGCTGAAACCTCCTGCACATCTGTCTGTTCTCACCAAAATCACTTTGTTAAAGACCGAGTTCCCAGAAAGGCCAATGGCATCCTGGCCTGGATCAGAAACAGTGTGACCCGCAGGACTGGGCAGGGATTGTCCCCCTGCACTCAGCACTGGTGAGGCCACACCTCGAATCCTGTGTCCCTCACTGCAAGAAGGACATTGAGGGTCTGGGGCACATCCAAAGAAGGGCAACAGAGCTGGGGAAGGGTCTGGATCACAACTCAGGTGAGGGGCAGCTGAGGGAGCTGGGGGTGTTCAGCCTGGAGAAAAGGAGGCTCAGGGGAGACCTTATCAATCCTTACAACTCCCTGGAAGGAGGCTGTACTCAGGTGGGGGTCAGGCTCTTCTGCCAGCTAACAGTGACAAGATGAGAGAAAGTGGCCTAAAATTGAACTGTGGGAGTTTTCCATTGGATATTATGAAAAATTTATTCACAAAAAGTGTTGTCAAGCTTTAGAACAGGCTGCCCAGGGGCATGGTGGAGTCACCATCCCCACAGGTGTTTAAAAAACATAGCTGTGGCACTTGGGGACATGGTTTAGTGACAGACGTGGCAGTACTGGGATAATGGCTGGAATCAATAATCTCAAAGGTCTTTTCCAACATAAACTGTTCTATAATTAATTCTGCTATTCTAATGACTTAGGAATAGTTTTCAGTGAGGAAAACTCCAGAGTCTACTAGACCTGCACCATGGTTTAATTTGGAGCTATTCTTAGGTAAAATGCTCTTTTGGGCTCTTTTGGACATTTTTCTCTTTTTTGCTTTCTTCAACAATGCCTACATCTGCTCATCATTTATTAACCAACTTTTGCCTTTTTTATTAGTATCATCTGAGACACTGGAGTACCATACATCTGTGGATGGCTGCCATGAATGTGCTTTGCAACAACATCTACATGTGCTTTCTGTTCTAGGACGCACAAATAACTTTTTTTTCACATAAATTTCCCTCTTCCCCCATCTGAATATATTGCCTAATCTCTTGGAATATGAGCTTTACAGGTATTCATTGTACTCAGAAAGGACCTTGTACAACTAGACACCATAACTGAAGAGAACTCTTTAGAAGCTACAATAAGTACTTACAAAAATAACAGCAGTTAAATTAAAGCATTAAGAATGGGAAATATGCTTATATGCAGTATCAATGAGACTTTAAACAGGAGAAATAACAGAAATGTCTGGAAATCCCAGAGTACTCTTTGCCCTTCAATGAAAGTGTCATGATATGGTCTTCCCATGTGTGATCACAGAACAATTTTCCACCACCTCTCCCAGCTCCTTCAGGCTTCTCTCTTCCATCCCACATCTCTATGGCCACGACTCATTCCACCACAGCCAGCTCTGATGCTAAACTCTTATCCCATGTTCTCCATGGAACCAAGTTCCAAATGACACTTGCAAAATTCCAGATACATTTCTGCATTCCAATCTGCTGTCCTTTCTCTTTCCTCTACCTTACTCCTAACTCTGAGATCAAAAAATTCCTCAGCACAATAACTGCAACTTTTGATCATAAACACAGTCACAGTTTTCTCCCATTTTGTTCTCATAAATGGATTGTATTTTTACTAAGACTATATGCTCAGAAATAGCCTGATGCTGAGCCATTAAATTATATGCTTTCAGATTCATGCTGAAGTTGGTACACTTCTCCATGTTCTGAACCCAATAACCTTGCTTGGAAAAAGCACAGTTTCCAGAAGAACATTTATTTAAGTTGAAAGCAACAGAAGAGGCCCCCTTTTATGTTTTTTTTAAACATTAAAAAATGTTTATTTTTTTAATAAACTTGTTTTTGTGGTTATTCCCCAGCACTTCTAAGCCTGTGTGATTAATTTCAATTTTTTTTTTTTGTGCTTCTTTCTGTGGCAAAAAATTCATGTTATGCCTCCTTCCCTTATTTTGAAGAACTTCTTAGCAGCCAGTGCTTTCCCCCAGAAATAGATCTTAATCTACTGTTACCAAGACACCTCCTAATTTCTTTTTAGTAGTCAAAACCTATGAAGCACTGAAAGCTTTTTTATTTTTGAGAGCTAAGCTTCTCCAATCCTTCAACAATTTTGGCTCCTTCACCTTCAATTCTGCAGTGTTTCTTTCAAATGCAGGCATTAGTTTTCTGTGATATCTCATTTTTACTTTGTGTGGGGAACTCCAGACAGCAGGATCAAATTCTGCCAAAAGTGAAGCCATGAAAGCAGTATCCCATGATGAAAATTGCCAGATAATCTTAACTCTAAACAACTTTTTGTCTTATCTGAAGTGAAGCATTTTCTAAAAGGTTAAAAATTCTTTCTACATTTACTGTCCCAAACAAATGAAAGCATTTTATTTGGAGTTTTTTTAACCTAATGTTTAAAACTGGCTACATGGTAGGATCCTGATGTCTGAAACAGAAGAATCCTTGGCTTGGAGAAAAGTCACATGACATTTTAATGACTTGGAGCACTCCTGATCAGACAATAGCACATCTGACTTTCTGACTTTTGGTTGGCGCAGAGATGAACACTGACTTTAATCCTTTTGCTCTGCTTTTTTCATTGGACTTAAACTTAATTTTTTTTTTTTTTTTTTTTTTTTTTTTTTTTTTTTTGCAAAGCTCTACCATCTAACTGTCTGGCAAAAAAGAATCACTTGTAACAGGCTGAGTTCCAGAATCACATATTTCCCTGCCTTGGCAGTGATTTTTCTGCTTGATTTTAAGCTTCCTCTTGCCTGGCACCATGCTATTCAAAACATGGTTAATCCTAAATGTAATATATAGAAGTACATTATTTTACTACTGGGTTAAGCCTTAGCAATTCCTGATTCATATATATTTTGAACTATAGTAATACACATCCTTCCAGTCAAATAATTTTCAAACAGTTTTCATTTTACTGTGACATGTGGTCAAACTACTTAATTTAAGTGACACTTTTATGTGAATTATCCAATTTTTTAGAGAACACAAACTAGATGCTAAAATGTGGAAATGAAACTTTAATCCATACTTGTTTAATAACCTATATTCAAATAGCAGAACAGAATATTTTCTCCTTGTTCAAGATGCAGCTCTTAAGTGAATTTCCTCCTGAATTTCTTTCCAGCTTTTTATGCCAGAGCTTGAAGAATAGTTCTTGCAGAAAGACTACCCTCTGAGCTGTCAGGAGGATTAATGTCTGCTAGGACCTCCCATCTGAAGGCCTTATGTGCAAGTCGATTTTGTTGTTAAACATGCATCTCATGTGTTTTGTGTACTTTAACACCAAAGACATTTTCCTTTACTTTCTTCCCTGTCTCTTTCATTTAAAAACATGCCTTTGGAACGTCCAGGACACAGTATGAGCTGAGAAATATGCAGTTCAAACTTTTCACAAGAGACCCTCATCTCAAACTCACTCAGCAAGCAGCCCTAAGATACCAATCATATTTATCTAGTCTTAACAGAAAAAAACCATGACCATTCAACAAATCTCCCAATCAGGATTCTTGTTAAACCAAACCAATAATGAACCATTGCAGAGCCTTTCTAAATTGATAAAAATCAGCCTTGGGATGCCAGATTGGGTTCTCAGAATTTAGTGGGCTTGTGTCTCCACTGTCTGGTCTGATTCATTGTCTGAGTTTCCACAAGCCAATGAAGAGAAAGGAGATTTATTCCATCTAAGATACTACACTAACATAGAGGGGAAGTTAAATAACTGTCTTTTACAAGAGACTACCTAGTTCCACTGGCTACACAAGGAACTTAGACACACACTTAACACCTACAGAGCAAACTCTTAATGAGTGCCATCAAAATGACACCACTAAGCAAATGTAAAAGTTGTAACAGTGTACATTTCAACATTCACTGGAAATTTTTTTTTTTTTATTAAATTTAACTTTCCACAAAGGCAGATTATTTCATTATTTCTTCCCTTCACGGCTCTTGGATACCTCTTTGCCTTTAAGAACTCTCAGAAGAACCTGTACTTCCAGTTCTGCTTTCCAATAAGTATTTTCCTTTGGTAGGGCTTTTAAGACAGAAAAGTCTTCTTTCATCACATACTACATAAGTGGTATTGTCATGTTCCATATCTTTAATTGATAAGAATTCTGTAAACTGAGCATTTCAGAAATATAAACTCCAAGCTATATTTAATACACATCTGCTAGAGTAGACAGAGAGGTTATTAAAAATTTGGAAATAAATGGCACTACCAATGAGGTATCTAATGCTGCAGACAGATAAAAGGGTTCCAGGTCTAAAGAATACCCCAACTGCTTCAGCATAATCCTTCTTTACACAATTAATAGCATCTTCATTATAAACTGAGTATAATTTTATCTCTTTACCAGCACTTGAAAGTGTAATTTAACCTTACTAGCTATACAATGGCAGCAAATCCACAGTTTTGAAATAAAGGTGGCCAGTGGACTATTTGGTACAGTTCACTACAAAGCTGAATAAAACCTTACCGGTGGTCCAGGAGGTCCAAGGGGACCCTTATTGGCTTCTGAACAGGAACAAGCATGAGGAAGGGCAGGACAATTTTCCTCATCTCTCTATGAAAAGGTTAAGATAGGAGAAGAATGACGTGCAGAACTTCAAATGCTAGGTATTTTATCAGTCTAAGATGTAGTATTTAGCACAGTCTAAAACACAGTACTGAAAAGCACCCACGTGATTTAGAAAAATATGTCTAATTGACTTTCAATAGGACAAGTAATCTAAGCAGTGATGGGCTTTTTCAAAAACTTCTAAGCATTTTATTCACAATAAAACATTTGTCTCAACAAAGCAGAAAATAAAAGATAAATTCTACAGTTATTGAAAGAGGTTTCTTACCAAGCCAGGAAGTTCACAGCATTTGTCTCGATTGGCCCATGAGGTAGCACAAATAATGTCAAACATCTGTAACTGCAGCTGTTTCAAAACAAGGGTGATGTACAACATGACTATTAAATGTAAGATCAGTGCAAAATGGAACCATCAGCAAGCAAAGCCAACTTGATTCAACCACTCAGATTAGACAAAGTCTTTTGACTTTGAGCAGTAAGCCACAAATAGCACACTTAAATGGTGAATCCACTGCTTCGACCAAATGTATGTCCAACCAAATCATCTGAACTATCAGACATTACATTAATTAAGCAAAGCTGTTCAAGGTTAAATGCTGCATGCATTTGTTAATTTTCCCCCACTCCTTGCTTAAATTCCTTACTTTGCCCAATGGTGTCTTCCAGTATATTTTTATAGCAAAAAGGACATCAAGAGTCAGGAGAAAGAGAGTTTAGCTTCTCTGAATAATTCCTCTCGACCCTCTGGTCTGCTGTTCATATTTTATCTGGGACAAGGTCTTCTGTAGACTATTACTTATACTGGAGCTGAGCCACAAATAATATTTCTCATTTTTTCCAGTTTAATTTTACTTTAGAATATGCCCTCTCTTATCCGTATTATCCCCAGGCAATGATAGATTAAGAATGGGGAGAAGTTTGGTCACCACGTGACAACTTTGGGCAAAAAAAAAAATTCCCATCCCAGTTCTGGGAACATGATTTGGACAAGAATTTAATCTGAAAGAATACACACATTTGCTGAAAATAGTGGCTGCTAGATACTCAGAAACAATATACTAAATAGGACTCAATGGTAAAACCAATTATCTCCTTTACAGCCCTCACTGAACAAAGGGTTTTACAGAGATGAAGCTTTCTTCTGTTACTATTTCTATTCTTTTTCCATGCCTTGTTTATGTGCATACTGAATACAGAATGGTATGGAACAGAACATCCCATTAAATTAACCCCACATGTTAAAAAATTCAAGGAACTGCTAGAGACAGAATGCTGGGTTTGTTCCCGTTATTTTCAGTGACATTATTTTAAGATCAGAACAGAGGAATGAATTTTATCATTTTCCTATAACTGCATTGCTTCTAAAGCTGTTAAAATGAACTACATATGTGCACCTTTGGTTTTGCCTCATTTTTTTCCTTATAAAATCAAATATTATTTTTTAAATAAAGGCACCTTTCATATAAATATACATTCTTCTCACCTGCCGGCAGATTAGCTGGTTTGTAGATTTGCTGTACTACAGATGAGGCACAATGAGCTGACACCATGCAAAACACCTCAGACAGCTGAAGTGCAGCATGAAGACAGCATTTGGACTCTCAGTTTGGCTCCATGGAGGGCCACCCTAACTCCAACAAGTCTGTGTCCATGTCTGTGTCAAATGGAAGATGGCTCCACGTGGAGCCACTTAGTCTCCCTCTTTGCTGCACATCCCTAAGCTCCTAACTCCAGGAGGCCCCACTAGTGCAGCAGCAGATAAAAGTGCAGGCACACACTGCTCTGGGACACAGAATACCTGGGCATTTGCATGATTCTGCTCTTAAGCAAATCAAACACCCCAGAAAAAGGGTGCAGCAAAACCAGAGCTGTAGAGAGCACCTTAGGTTCAGAAGATAAGTTGTACTGTCATTTTGTTCCATAACCCAGTCCATCCTGAGCTATTCTATTATCCTGAACAATGGTAGAATAACAAAATTTATTGATAGGTGTGCACATGCATTCATTTTGTCTGGACTAGGCAATCTGGACATCCATAGGAATAAAGTATGTAAATTAAAGAGCAAACAGAAATGCTGTATTCACCAACCAAATGTTGGATGACTCAGTATTCTTTTTTAAAAACATTATGTGGATTGCTCTGACTCAAGCTAAAACCCTAAACAAATCTTCCTTTGCTACTCTTAAACATTTATTCATAAGTCTATGCATTCATAATGATTTTGATTTCTAAACATCCAGCCCCACAAGCAGAATAAATAAGGTGGAAAAGTCCTCATCTAACCAGGTTACAGCTCTGCAAATGTTTCTCAACAGACCACCTTAGACAATATTATTAACAGTACATACACATGCAATCAAATAAGGTTCAAAGAGGAGGAAGCATCAATAAAGAGAAGGTCTGTAAATTGTAGATAATATTTTAAAGTTGGGCTTTTCATTAAATCCCAGTGAAGGAATAGAAAACATTACTTGCTGCAGGTCCCAGTCAGGGTTCATTGCTCTGGCTACAATCTAATCCTGAGATGACTCATTCAGGAGTGTTAAAAGGGTTAGGAACCTTGAGCCTAATCCCTTTTTGATCTATCTATCGATCTATCTATCTATCTCTCCATCCATCCATCCATCCATCCATCCACCCATCCATCTTTGCCTGTTCATTTTGCCATTGCACACTGTATATATTGATGGGAAAGAAAACTCTGGTACAATTATATTTCCTCAAAATTGAAATGTCTGGCAAAACTCAAAGGACTGCTCTGTGTTGATTTATTTTAAAAATACACAAAAAACATTCCAAGAATGTTAAAATGTCCCATGTGAATACAGTTACAGCAAAACATCTACAATTGTGTTCCAAAGTAACTGCCTGCTTACTTTTATTTTATGTAATAAGCATCTCTAAAACTAAGATATTTATATATCTAGTAGCTCTTCTGAGAACTTCTATCCTGCCCCCTACTAGATTCCTTTGATGTCCTCCAAATCTTGGAGTAGGAAACCAACTCATTCATGTTTTAAATATGACTATTTAAAGAAGTACTGCACCATATACATAAATTGTGCAGAATGGAAACTCCAGAGGATGGTATTTGGGTGCTTTCTTGATTTGTTTCTAATTCGGTATATATTATAATACTAGAAGACAGCTTAACCCTACTAAAGAATTTTCATCTTCATCTACGCATTTCTAATCATACATCAGCTTTACAGTTCATTTGAACAAAATCAAATTTTTTAGTGAGTGGGCAGTCTTATTTTTTTTTATAGATTCCTATGTTCCAACAAAAGACACATTTCTTTCCACTTCTTTACAAAGGCTTCTCTAATTCTAAGATTTCCTAAGTCTGTCTTTTTCTGTTTCTGTTGGAATGTGTCTACAAAGGTTCCTCTGTGTAATTGTCTTTCAGGCTTCATATAATTATTATCCATCCATTTGAGTCCTAAAAGCTCTTTCTTTTCATACAGAGACTTATTCTGAGGGCTTATTTTTTACTAAACAAGAGTATTTTCATATATTAACAAGTAAATACATATTTGAAACCTCATTCTTATTCAAGTCAATCTTTGGTTCAAGGTTCACATTCTCTGCTAAACTCATTCTAGGGTCAAGAAAGTTCAAGGAAAATTAGCAAACACTACTACGCACAAAAAAGTCAAAGCCCCTCAAACAAAACAAAACAAAACTGAAAGACGTGCATTGGCTGTCATGCAGAAAGAATAATCAGTTGCTGCTTCTGAGAGAATAACTTCAGAGGAATGAATGAGCACTTAAACTGGGGGAGAGGGGAGACTTCTCACAATTAAAATGTCTGATATTATAAAAGAGCTAGGTATACTAAGATGGGAGCTTTTGGAGACAGCCCATGCCAAACCAGTTCAATTTTTTAATGAACAAACAGTGAATTAAGGGGCAAACAAAGAATCAGAGGGAATAAGAGACATGGAGAATAATTACAGAATATTTTAAAAATCAAAGTTTTAATCATTCCAGGCAAAGGAGTTATACATGATATTACTCCATGTAATTATTTTTGGAACACAAGTAATATCTGAATGCATCAACTGTGTTTACATATGTTTTTGAGAATAACATTTCAACAAAATTTATTTTATTATTTCATTTATTAAAATAATAAAAAATGGATTTTGCCAAAGTTGACAACTACTACAGGCTTTTGCAGAATTTTTGAAATGCCAGAACTTTACTATTTAAAATACCAAATCACTTGGCTTCAAGTTAAAATTGACTGCAAAGTTCCCAAACAGTTGATTTTTAGAATATTTTAAATATTAGAAAGAGTTGTTACTGTTCCACTCACCGGTGCAGAATTGTCTCTTGGTCCCCTGGATCTCACCATCCTCCCCAGCACTTCTATGCCATCAGAACTAATATTCCCTGCTGCATTAATGGTCTTCTCACCCACTTCCTTGCAGTCAATAATTATCTTGGCTGTGGTCTTGCTGATAACAACATGCAACTGAGCAAAAGATAAGATGCTTTAATGTACAAAGGAGCATATGAGATATATGTGCTCTTTCCTTGGGAAAAAGGGGGCATTTTTTGAAATGAGCTCCTAATTCCATGTTTGCTAATGAAACTCAAAGAACACTTCAAAGCAAATAACCCAGGTAACCTCTAGAGGTCCCTTCCAACCTGAATTATTGTATGATTGTAAATTGTTGAATTAATTTGGTTTATTTTTCTACTTGTGGAACATCTGCAAATAAATTTGCAACTTACATGATTTATTCAATAAATAAATATTTTGTCCCAACAGAAGATCTGCACAATGTTCATTTACCACTCAGATCCCACAGAACCTTGTTTTATGTGTTTTTTCCTTGTACGGGGCATTGGATTTCACCATTACAGCCATTATAGCCAGCAACTTGCAGAAGACAAAACTAAGCAGTAAAATTTAGTTTGTAAATTATACACTGACAGCAAATGCTGTCATAGTGAAGTTTTTACACTGAAAAAACCAAATTACATCAAATGCTGTACAAAAAGCAGAGCATAACAACTACATTCTTTCCTTCTGCCTTGATCACACTCTGTTGTCCCTCAATGATGCAGCAGAGACACTCCCAGTAGGGAGGACTAGCTACAACTGTCCTGTCATAAGCAAACTCTCAGGGTGTTTGTTTGTTTGTTTTGTTTAGGAAAGATCCAAACATCAGGAAAAAACATCAATGGCAAAACTACCCTCTAGAACCAATAGGTGCTGCAATCCCAGCATCGCTTCACCTGCTTTCAGAAAGAATGTTAAAAGTTCTCAAATAACAGAAGAAAGTTCAACATGGCACAACACTTAAAATATATTTTAAAATTACAACTGATTAAAAAATGATTTTTCGACATTTTATTTTGAATGACACCACCAATCCAAATCTTAAAAGGAAAAGCTGATTTATTTCTAAATTACTTTTCAAGATATGTATTTTGAATGAACTCTAAAATACAGGCAAGAAGTACGAGATAAAAATTTAACACATCAGCTTTGTGATAAAAATCATGATTTGTTTAATGTTAAGCTAATACTGCAAAGAGACATATGACAGTAAGGCAGGTGGTGCAAAATAAACTTTTTTTTCTGGCAGTAACTGACCTCATGAAACATGATTTTGAAACATGAAAAACTCACAAGTTTTTATTCAGAGTGCTTTTTCTCCCTATTGTCATTACTAACCTTATGAAAACTCCCATAAAATATCTTCCTTATTTCAGGGCCTTCAAATGTTACGGTTTGAAAATCTCCTTTGTAGTCATAGTTAAAGAAAGTCAGAGTTTTTCCACCATCTGTGTGAGATCAAAATGAAGGGCTCTGTTAAAGAAAAGTTCTGATACAATATTTGAAAGAGTCAATTTGCATTTAACAAAGCAGACCAAAGATGATAGCTCAAATATTAGTGAAACACATTCATAAACAACACACTGACCCTGACCTGGAAGTAACAAGTTATATCAGAGAAATGCTCCATCCTGGTTTGACAGGAAGGATGGACCAGCAGTTCTGAGTCTACCTCACCCATGTCTACCTGGTTCTACTCTCTCATTCATTCTCTGTGAGAGCTGGACAAGAAAAACTCTTCCTCAAGCTGGCTGAATATCTAATTCCCACCTATTTCAAGATGACAAACTGGCAGCTATCAAGAACAGGTATCACAGTAGCTTCATCTTCCCAACAGTAAAAATGTGTAAATTTTAATCCCTGTTTCACAATTATGAAAGCAAAACCAAGTAAAACCAAGAGCCATCAAGAGTTCATGTCTGTGGTCCTAACTCTGCTTTTCACCAGACTGCATTTCCTCTACTTATGCTCCCAGTCCCACTGGCCCATATCAAGACAGATTTGATCGGAATCAGATTCAAAGCACTGGAAATCTTAAAAGCAGATGAGTACCTCACATCAAATTGCATCTAGTATAGATCCTTGGAATCCAGCTTAAAGCAGTTAACTCAAAATTTGACTCTAACTCCAAATTAAATTCAGTTAAATTGAATCTAAAACCCATGCATTAGAGATAACTCCCTGCCAGATTCAGGTGGTTGATCTGGCAGCACATTGAAACACTGGCAATAATAAAACTAGACACAGAATTAATCACATGTACAGTTAAAATCCTCAATAAAACACAAACCACATACTATCTAAAATAACTCCAACCAGTGGTTCATAGGCTTCATTTAAAATCTCCCAAAGAGCAAAGGGCTCCTGAGGTGTGTCCGGCAGTATCCGAAAGAGAAACGTGATGGTGTAATCAGAAGGGAGACCTTCAGGATGCAAATACCTGTAAGAGAAATAATGGCTTTGAAAACAATGGTAAATCTGGTGATTTACTCATCAGAATTTTGCTCTACATGCTTCCTATTACTCAGTATATTTCCTTATAAAGCAAGAATGAAAAGCAATATGTATCTATAAAATCTACTCAGCTTGATAACTCTAAAAGAATGCTTATGAAGAAAGTAGAAGTTATTGTCTCCCTTGAATTTACAAAATTGACCTTAAAATTTAACTTTTTTTTAATTTGAAGATCAAATCAGAGGTCAGTTGGAAGTAAAGCTGAAACTAATTATATTTAAAGCTTTTAACGAAGAATAGCCACTCTCAAGACCTTTGAAATTGTTTGATTTAGGAGACAATGGAAATAGCTTGGAAGACCAGTCTCAATAGACATGTCCTTTGTCATTAAACCATTACAAATGGATTAAAATTAGGAGTGACAGACTGTTACAGGAAGCTTTATAAAATATAGAGAATGGAGTTTATACATTTCAAAGCCAATACAAAAGAAAGTGAAGTCAGAACAGATCACATACTGAAATGCAATCTGGTTTCCTAGAATTTATGCAGAAGAGAAAGGAAGTTTATGATATAAAATAAATACTTTATGTCATTAAAAAAAAATTCATTATTTCTTACTTCAAGTTTAATTTAATGCTTTGTTATCAAATCCCAAAGTGAAACATTTGGGCACGTGTCTGAGACATCTGTGTGTTAAATGTTAATTAGTCTGATTCCTTAAAATTGTAGTAAGGGGATCTGAAAGAAGTCTCAAAAGTTATTCAAACAATTTATTTTCCCCAAATATGACCCATTCCTTTTAGGTGTTTCTGGCACATCACATGAATCATGCTGAAAAAAGAGTTAACATGATATCATCAATGTATTCTGCACAGTCTCAGTAGATGAGCAAGTGTGAAGTTACACTGCCCATTTCCCATAGAGAAAGAAGGGGAACTCGATAGATAAAAGTGTGTTTTTACAGTGTGCCCATTGTGCAAGAATGAAAGACAATTCAATAAGCAGGGTGGGTTAAATGCAAGGTTTGGGATACAGAGCTCAAAAAGGAAAATAAAATTAAAGGCATTCAGTGCACAGATGAAGTGACAAAGCTAAGTGGTATTTTTCAGACGTACCTGTGGATCATCAAGAGAAAGGTGTTCTCTGAACCATGAAAAGGAGTGAAAGTCTAATGAAGCAGTAAGACTGGGTGGCAACTAGAGAATAGCATATAAAGGCAGCAGATCAAATTAGAAAGAAGCAGAAAGGGGAAAAGAAGTGAGAAATATTAATCCCTTGACATTTCAGTCCATCAAGACCCAGTAGGAAACAAAACAAGGAGAATGTGAAACAGCACCAAGAAGTACAATTCCAAATGAGACGCAACAGGACAATTACACATTCTGATGATACCTAATATAAGCCTTCAATCCCCCTTATTGTTTTTCTTTCTTAATTATCCTAGATAAAGCATATTTTTCATTAACCTTCCCACATGTAATACATCAGAGCCACTGCTTCTCTCTGGTGCCACTTAAAATGCAGTGGGGGTCTGGACTGAGAGGAACCCAACACAACACAGACACTGTTTATACAGAAACAGGGTTTCCATCACTTCCTCTCTGAGGAATGACTGTAAAAGTTCAGTCAGGGGATTCTTCATGGCCTCCTCCACAACCCTCCCAAGGCCCAGTCCCTGTGACTGGAAGATGTCCTGCCTCCCAGGAAGGGACTAGATGGCAGCTACTCCTCTGTAACCCATGGCTGGACACAGATGGCAGGAGAAGCCACTGAGGACAGCTGAAGAAGGTCAGGCTTTCATTCTGACCCTTGTTTCAAGGACATGCTGAACTCTATGAGACTTCAACCTGCATTCCAGAGGCACCTTTCACAAAGTGCTGCAGACTGGAATCTTCCCAGACGTGTGCCTGCACGAAATTTCCAGGTGTTACACCGACACAAGCCTGAAACAGGCTCATGGGAAAACCAAAATAGCCAGTGGGCTTGCCTACTTTTACCTCCAAATGTTATTTTTGAATTAAACAGATTGAAGGGTCAGAGCAGCAAACAGTTTTTCTATTCATCAGTACATTGCAGATATACATTAGCACCTCTGCTCTTCTGACTTAAAAATACTATTCCCTGAAATGAATAATTGCCTGCACTAGAAAATTATCTTCATGTGTTTTTTGAGTATTTATATGTGAACACATACTTGGTAGGCTGGGATACCAGAGCATCCTTGTGCAGTCTGTAACATGGGAAAACATTAAATGTACCAGGTTCCATGGAAACCCCTTCCACAGCTGAAAATTCCTTTTCAACCAAACCAAACATTTCCATCATTTTAAATCCTGGAAGATATCAAAAGGTATATTTATTAATTTAAATTAATACTGCATTAGAAAATACAAAAAAAGACAACTCCAATTGTATCTAAGAGTTTCATTGCCTGTTAGCATGAAGGGAAATGTATTGCCTAATACCGTGAAAATAATGTATTACAAATTATTCCATAAACCAGAAACAAAAATGAACACAAAAATACTGTACCTGCAAAATTATTGCCATCTTTAACTACCAGTGGGCAGGCTGTAAAGGAAAAAAAGATATATTTAAGAATACAAGAGATGTCCCACTGAGTCAGAACAATCACGTACTTTGACTTAAACTCAGCAATCTACCCCCAAGAGCAGGTAAAGAAGGAGAGGTTGGGTAGGAAGGACAGGCAGACCTGGCCACTTTCTACTCCATTCTGTCAATGCTTCTCAGGATCCCCAAGGGTTGTAACAAAGCTATTAAGGGGTGCTCCCTGTGTGCTCCATATAATATATTTTTATGGATTTCCTGTCTGTTAACTTGTCTAATCCTCCCTATAAACCTGCCTTCACAACCTCTTCAGCAATTTCAAATTTATTGGGAAAAAACCCAACAAATTCGCTGCCTGTTGCATAAAATGAAGTATGTCTTATATTTCCCTAATTCTCTGTTTATGAGCTTCTCCAGCCTAACCCATCTCAAGTTCAAGTACTGCAGGTGACCTTTTCAAACTCCACTACAGTTTCCATGAGCAAGAGAAACCAGAACAATCCCTAAGATGTGTGCTCACATTTTAAATAGCTGTAAATCTGATTTATACATTTCTTTTGGCAGGGAAGAAAGGTCACTAATATATTTCAGGAAAGGTGCCCTGGGAAATCAACAAGCCCAGAGCAGCATGTCAACCAAATATGGCACCCCAGGATACTCACATTTGAAGATCACTTTTAGAAAACAAGCACAAATGACCAATATATGATACTGTTGACAACTGTCAATATTTAACATTCTCTCTACCATTGAAAATAGAACTCATGGTCAAAATCTCAGAACTGGTGGCTCACAAACAAGATTATTTTTACTTACCAGCTCTGACAATTCACAATCTCATGATAACTCACACAACCCTGTGCACAAGGACTCCTTACAATCACAAATGGTTCACATCAACTACACAGTGCCTGCTTCCTGGCTTATAAACAAGGAAATATATTGTGGGCACACACCTAAAAGCATGTGACTTGCTGACCAATAATCATTAAGTGTTGCTCTGGAATGTCTATTCCTTATTTTTCATGAAGAGGCAGAAGTGTGGCTTTCTCACAGATTTCAGAATTTGTGTGTGTTTCATGCTTTTGCTTAGGCTGCAACTCATCAACTTCATAACAAAAACATTAAGGATTTGATCTCTATTAATAAATTAACCATGTGACTTGAATAAGTCACAGTATTCTTTAACTTTAACCCCCAGTAGCCTAGAAAATAAAATATCATTATCTTCAATGACTCTAAAACATCAACAACAGTTGAAATGAGTTTTTGACAACCAGTGACTGTATTCTAGCTTTAAAGAAACAACCATTAATTATTTTGAAGTCACAACACCTTCATTTCCTTAATCTTCTGTGAAAATAACATTATAAAGTCAGCAGTAAGTTATATTAAAAAGATCAAGAATTTGTCTTAATAGAAAATTAATAGTTACAATCTCCCCAGTATTTAGCAGTTATTTTAGAAACAAATATAAATTGAAATGGCTAACTTGCTGATGCAGTTTCACAAACAAAAGTGATCAGCTCATCTTCAATCTTTGTAAAGGCATCAAAGTCATCCACGAAGAAGACATGTCTTTCACTGGGCTTGCTGCCAATATTAACTAATTCTGAATAGTCAGCATCAGCCACTCCAATAGCAAAAAAGGTAAAACCTGTAAAACAAAAAAGAACACTCCTGGGTGTCATTCATTTTGAGAGTGGAAATACAATACGAACACAACTGTATTTGCCCTGACTCCTTTCCTGATTAAACACCAACTTGGACATTTAATTATTAACCTATAGCATGAGAAAATTCACGTATGTAATCTAAAATAAAAGCAAAACATTCTCTGTGAAATATTTCTTCTGGCTATTTATGCTTAATTAGTTAAACTTGAAGCGTTTTCCTGAAGATATATGTCTACTCAGTAGTTTAAAGCTTTAGCATATGTTTAAATACTTTTAAAATTTAATTTGATTTTTAATTTATTAATACTGTAATACAGTATTAATAATACTGTATTACACAAAATTATTCATGTATCAAGTACAGAATAAATACAAGGTAGAGAAATTAATTTCCTGCAGGTTATTTACAGATTTTTTCTATGCCACGTGTTAGTACATATATTATTTCAAGGCACTGCTGCTTCATGAGTGAACACTGAAATAAATGCATTCTCATTTCATCAGCAATTTAACTGCACCGGTTGCATCTGTTCTATATATTTAGTATGAATATTTTTCAAAATATGAGCCTGACTTAAAGGATTTAAATCAAATGGAAACTCTACCCTACATGTTTCAGGAGACATAAGTTTTCAACATTTTCCTTTCTATAAGAGATGAAGGAAAAAACCCCTCTACATCAGGCTAAATACAGTTAAGGGATATACTGGATATAGCATGGCTCAGTCACAAATTTATTCCAGTCAAGCAATATTATCTTTAAGTTTGGATGAGAACCAGGGGCATTCATCACCTTCTGCAGAGCTTTCAGTATAATAAAACTTTGACTTAATACATTATGACAATATCTTCAAGTCTCATCCAAGATCAGCACCTCTTTGTGCCAGCCTCTGTCACAGATGCCCATCAGTGCCTGTTCCAACCTGTCTGCAGCCTCATTGTGCAGGACATTCCAGGGGAAATGGGAGAGGGGCATCGTGTGCCCCATCCCTGCAAGTGAACCCCTACAAAGTGCCTTCTTCTCTGGAGGCCATTCCCAGTCCAGGAGCTAATAATGCAACTGCAAGACTTCCCTGAGAGATGAACATTTTCTGTTCAGCTTAGACACAAACTCCAATTTATTCACAAATACAGTTTTCTTAACTGCTACTTAAAACAGGTCATGCAAGCCCAGTGTTTTGTCATATGCTTTATTGATGAAGCCTCTACACTCAGCACCTAGCAACAAACAAGGAGGCAGCCAAGCTGGACAATTATGTTGGGTTTCAGAAATCAGTGAGCTACACTGGGAATTTCATGGCTGTCAAAGCTAAAAGCAAATAAAAGCCACAAATGTAATTTCTCTTCAGGTCACCTCACATTAAAAGGAAGATAGTTTTTTTCTTCCATTCTTTAGTTTTGTGCCAGGTGGCACATTGTGTCCTTTCAGTTTTGGTACAAACTTCTACAACAATTAATCCACTTCTTACACTTAGACTCACAACATGGTGTGGCTGCTTAAAGCTCTAAAATTGAAGCTTTAAAAAAATTCCTAGAGGTAATTAGTGTAATACGAGAACAGGTCAGAAACAGTATAAGAACTTTCAATAGACCTTTTGTGTAGAAAACAAAATAGTTCAATTTGCACATAACCACTAGACTACACTTTATAGATGACAATCCAAATTCTCAGGATCATATTCCCCAACATCTTTATTCTGGGAACAATTCCATTAACTACTACATGATTTTAGCACTGCTGCCAAAAATATCCAGAGTCTAATCATATCCTAGTGATATTCTGTGTTTCTCAGCAATTGCTGTTTTCTTTAAAACTGAAAATCTGAAGCAAAGGCTATCCTTACCTTATGCCCTCACTTAGGCAATTAATGAGAAAAAAAGAGCATGTGAGTTGTTTTTAAAATCACACAATTTACCATCTAGTTGCATTTCTCTGGAGACTTTGTTCACATCATCTTGTGATCGCCCATCAGTGATGACAACCAAAACCTTTGGAATGCCCCTCCTCATTCCTGCCTCTCCTGTAAATAAGAATTCTCGTGCATGTTTAATGGCTTTGCCTGTAACACAAAAATTGACATTGACTGTGATATAAATCCAGTTTCCTGAGTAGTCTGTCAGTTTGTTCATTCTGTATTTGTTAAAATCAAGATTTAGAAAAGTTTGGTTCTGACTATAATGTTTCAAGTTTTGATGGCTTCGACCCTTCATTTTTCAGTCTGGAAGGGAAGATCACAAACATGATTTTTGTGTGTGTCCTGGGTTCAGCTGGGATCAGCTTAATTTCCCTCTTTATTGCTGGTACAGTGCTGGGGTTTGGACTCCATAGGAGGCTAATGTTGATGATGATGTTTTGGTTGTTGCTAAGCTGTGCTTACCCTGAGTCAAGCACTTTTCAGTGTCTCACTCTCTGCCCCTGAGCAGCTGCACAAGAGGACTGGAGGAGAGTGTACAGAGGACAGCTGAGCCAAACTGGCCAAAGGGATACTCCATATAGAACATCCTGCCCAGTGTATAAACTTGGGGAGTTGGCCAGGAGGGGCCAATCCCTGCTCTGGAATGGGCTGGGCATCAGTCAGCAGGTGATGAACAACTATACTGAGCATCATCTGTTTTTCTTGGAGTTTCTCTCCCTCTCTTTGTTATACCCATTTTAATTACTATTACTATCATATTTTACTTTATTTCAATCCTGAAAGTGTTTCCTCAGCCCACAGGCTTTACCCTTTCCTGATTCTCCTCCCCATCCCACCAGGGATGGGCAGTGAGTGAGCACTGTGTGGTATTTAGCTGCTACCTGGGTTAGAGATAACAAAACTTTCCTTTTCTGGATTGTAGGGCACTGTCTACATGAACAACTGAGAATGTCATTGTAGTAAATAGAAAATGATTTTGATAATGCTGAAACTGGATTCAATAGAACAGCTGCAAGATATTTCTGTGCAATCTGAAAATAATAAAACATACGGTTTTCCCCAACTAAAACAGATTTTAACCCTTTGAACCCTCATCTATAATTTCTTTATATCAGAAAGCTATTTTAAGAGATTAATTAAAATGCAACCTTAACAAACATCCTTCCCCATCCCAATCTTAAACATCCCACAGATGCTTAACTGTCCTGGCTTATACCCAAACAGACTCTCTGCTCTCTCCAGTTTTATACATGCTCTGCAAGCTCCCTCCCTCCCTCTCCCCGTTATCACTTTTCTGCTCACTTGGCAAGCTGATTTCATATTACTCTCCATTCCAGCTTCCACTACCCCCAAAATAATTTGCTTTAGCCCTCCTGCCTTTTTCCCTGCCTCCCTGATCCTTGTTATCACTGTTGGTCAGTGGGGTGAATATGCAGCAGTAGGGGCTGAAGTGTGTAAACTACAGATTACAAAGACTTTCTAATTTCAGAGCCCAGTCTTTCATCTACAGTGTGGAGCCAGCATGTTATCACTGATTTTGCAGTGATTAATTAAACCATTTAGCAAATGAGAAATAAATACTCCTTAGAGAAGCAGGGAAAAAAATCTGCAATACAAGCACATCCTTTCTCACCTGTTTTTGTATTTCCTCCTTTGTATGCTATATGCTGAATAGCTTCAAGAAGAGTCTCTTTTGTTTTGTATGCATTCAATTTAAATTCTGTCCTGGGATCATCAGTAAACTGAATTATTGCCACCTGTGCACATAGAAGATGCTCATTACAAAAGCACCACCCACTGTGCAAGCAAAAAGTAAGTGAATCTAAACACTTAAAACAAGGATTTATCTTGTAACTTTGCTTCATCTTTAAATTGAAGCCAGACTTTTTTCCTCTTTAAGAAAGCTTTCACTAAACAAAGTTCAATTTTACTCTCTGCAACCTTGGCAACCATCTAACACTTTCTGGTTTCATTTTGCAGCAAACAGGATGAGAACATTAATACCCACTTTGGCAGAAGCACCCTCAGTCAAGCCCCAAAAGCAAAATCCTGGTTACAGCTGCTCACATGTGTGCAGTTATTCATACTCAGAGCTGCTGGGACTTAATTCAGAGTCCATGAATTAATAACTGCACATAAGTAACTTAAACTAGGGAGCAAGAATGAAGCAAGTAATAGAAAGATTCAGGAATATATTTTGAAATATTGCCTCTGTCAAATATGACACTACTGAGTTAAGACCCTGTATTACAATCCTGTACACTAAACTACCACAATTCACAAAGCATATATTGATTTTCATATTCCAGAAGTCATGCCCCTGATTTAAAAGGAACTATTGTGTTTAAACTTGTGACAAAGTTTCTGAAGCACCATTAACTATATTCCGGAAAAATAGGTGTATAGCAAGAAATAGTAAAAACTAAGTATTCTTCAGGGTTGCACAAGTTAAAATTAATTTCCAGTGAGATCCCAAACCACATATTATACAGGTAACACTTAAAACAGTAATGTATTTGCCATTAATATATTCTGGAGCACGTCTCTAAACAAATACATAAATGGAACAATCGTTGCAAATTTTATTTCGAGCACTGTAGATTCTGTAGAGTGAGAGATTTAAAATAACAGAACCTTTAATTTTCCTTATCAATGCCATTTTTAGTTTACTTATAAATAAACACTACAATGAGTATCAAAAACATTAACAAATTTAAATGTCATTAGAATTAGAGGAGACTGAAATGATACTTAGACCTCATGCTACCAAAATTTATATTGAGAATTTTAACATATGGTGTGCATAAAAAGATATTGAAAAAAGATACTGACCTAGAGCAGTTTATATTTTCACTGAAGTGTGAAATGATGCCAGTTATTTCTTGATTCATTTCACTTCTGGTCTAGTCTAAAATACCCTGTCAAGTCCATGCACCCTCCATCTCTGCACACGTTGATTACCTGTGTTCCATCAGGACCAATTTTATCCAAAGCTCCCACAGTGCTATAAAGGAAGTTAATTATCTTATTGAAATTGTCATCTCCTATACTCCATGACCCATCCACCAGGAATGCCAGATCAGCTTTGGCTGCTTTGCACACTGAGGAAGAAAGCAAGAATTTTGGAATTAGAGCAATGCCTCAACTCCTCATGAAAGCTCAATAATCACTTAAGAAAATGCAACCATCATGAAAAGCCCTTGTTTAATGTTAGTTAATACATGTTAGCTCATAATGTTAGCTTTAGCCAACAGACCTGTTGGCATTGACTTCAGTGCAGGTGCAGAACCAGCTGAGTTCTGCAAGGGAGAATTGTCTGCACCAACAGATCCTATCACAGAACTCCTTTCAATGGTTCTTTTAAGTCTGGCCTATCATTTCTATTTTTATTTAGGTTTTAATGTAAAGTCACACATTAACTCATACAATGCCAGACTCCTAAAATGACACAGTAAGCAAGCTGACAGAATTTCAACTGTGGAGGTTCCCACTGGGAAAATATTCATTAGTTACCCTAAGGTCTGCAGTGTCTAATGCACTTTAACTGCACTGTGTTGGAGCCATGCAGGTTTCACCATCTCATCTGATTCCAGCATGTTCTTATGCAAAATGGCCTGCAAGAGCTGTACATTTGCTCACACAAGTTGCTCACTCTTTCATGGGAACTGGGAGCCTCCAGCACTTCTCAGAAATCCAAGTCCATTGCTTGGGGTCAGAAGTAAACTGTCTCAAAGCAAAGTTAGGTTTTTCAACATATTTCATCATCATATTTCATCTAAATCCAGAGAATAGAACAAGAAGATATAAACCTGTATTTTTCATCTTCTGTTGATTACTCCTTGGCTAACAAAACCCCCTCATTTTCTGCTCCTATGTAGTTCTAAACACACACACATACAAGGTCTTTTTGCCCTGTACTTGTGGGTTAAAGTCTCCATATATACATCAGTTTGGTCCACAGACTTCAAGCTGATGCATCTGATCCTCAGTCTCCACCAATACTGCTCCTCTCACAGAAATATTATATGCCTCTGTACAAAATGTGACACCTTCAAATAATAATAAAAGGAAGTCTGTATTTAAAGAGGAGAGTCTGAATATGGCCCATACTTTTCACATTACCTAAAGTAGACATATTTAAAAATAATGCTGCTTTTGAAGTTTAATTATCCTAGGATAATTAAACTGTCTGCTTCAGTTGCAAAATATGTATAGTTTAGGAGTTGTGGAAAAAGGAAGTGTCACATATGTTAACCACCCCTTCAGCAAATTTTAACAGTACAACAATGAGGTCAGATTTTTGGCTCATTAAATTTAAGCCAGCTGCCTTAATAGTGTTTCTACAGCAAATGCCTTGTGGGATCTGCTCCCCACAAGTCTAAAATACCGTCAGAAGTAGAAAAACATTGCATCAACACTTTAAGATTACTATAAACTCACACAGGTAGCACTTACCCTCTTTTGCAGGTGGGATTGTAGGTGGTGGGGGTGGTGTTGAAGGTGTTGTTGGTGGTTGAGTAGGAAATGGTACTGGAGAATAAAAGAAGGAATATTCAAACATGGGTAAAAGCCCAATATCTTTAATAAACAGCATTTTCTACTCATTTCCACATGAAAATAATTAATTATCCCTAATCCACTCATTATGCAATTGGAGGTAAACATAGGTGAGTGCATGCAAGAAATATCACCTGAAAGAGAATATTTTTAATGCAAAACAATTAGTGGCTGTATATGCAGTATGAATGACACAATACTACAACTGAACTACTACTGGAACTGCCCCTTTTTGAGATTCTCCAGTGTAGCAGACTATGTGTCAGCACTATTCTTGACCTAGGATCCATAACTCATTTTGATAAAGGTCTATGTCCTCCTTTCTCAACAAAAGTCCTCAGTTACAGAAAGTAGGTTTTTATTCACTCTGGAAGGAAGAATATCTCAGTCCTACAATCCAAAATGCAAAGACAGAGAGGAAAAGCAAGCCACTCAAAGCAGATCACAGTCTGCCCTGATGATGACTTTTCTGAACTTGGTCAAAGAATTTGTTATGCTTCCAGACAGAAACGCAGCTCTGACCCCAATTCTAACAGGACTGTGGCTCTGTTGCCTGCAGCAACTTCTACTAAAGTTGCTTTATAGTTTCTGAAAGTGCCCCTCACTCTTCTCCTGAAAATTGACATTGGAATTTCAACCTTGCAGTGACCTAGGTGAATTGACAGCTTTTCTGAATGCAACAGCTTTATTTAGCACCTTTCAATACAGCCCAGCTGAACTCTCAGAGATAAAATGCATATGCATTGACTTCCACAACCCTATGGGAGAAAAAGCTTCCACATTCATTCAAGGGGTTTTTTTCCCCATTTTCATTCAATGCATTTAGCATAAAAAGGCACAGGTGCCTTCTTATGAACATCAGTCTTTTAAGTAAGACTAAATTTATTCTCTGTACCGCCTAAGTTACATTTATAGGCAATGGAGAGAGTTAGGGCAGCCTGAGAAAAGGAACCTACATTTGGGAAAGATCAGTGCCAACAGTATTCATTACATGTCTGCATCCCACTGTAGCTGATTGGGAGTTTCCCAATGGCTTCAGCAAAAGAAAGGGCTGGGACTGAGACACCTACACAGAAGTAGTGCCCAGGACCTCCATGGCCACAGCAATCCAGGACCAGACCCACTAAAAAAGGGTCACAGCTGCTGTAAAATGACTTTAAAGGCTGCTCTCAGCACCAAAGAGATGCAGGTCATCCTGAAGACTGTTTCCCTTACAGGTGAAACAATAGTTTAGAGAAATTATCACAAACCATCATTTTCAAATGGACATATGGCCCAAGGTGTACTCTTCCTCATGTCTCCTAGCTCCCTGACCTGCAGAGTACACTAAACACAATTCCCCAAAGAGCAGGAAAAGCTTGGCTTTTTGCTCACTGCTCAGAGAATGTGTTCTGGACTAGGAGGAATTGGAGTCATGCATCTGTGCAAGTTTTTCCTATGTGAAACCATAAATGTGGGAGGAAAAGAAGAAAAGTACAAACACTTTCTACCCTGAGAGAAAGGGAAGAGCATTGTGGTGTATAGCAATATAATATGAGAAGATAGGTAATGCTGAAATTGTAAATGGGCTCAAAAAAGATAAAATATTCATTCTAGTAGTCCCATATTTTATTTTGTAGTATTTTGAATTCATGGCAGCAGCATCTTGCCTTCATAAACAGCTGTGAGGATTGGGGTTTTTTTGCTTGTATAACTACAACTAGTAATTTAAAAGTCTGGTTGGTTTTTTTGTTTCAAAACACTTTAATTGGGTTTTGAGGTCTCATTTATCTGTAAATTATTCAAACACTAGTTAATTTTACTAAATAACAAGAGTTGCAGGAACAGAACTTTCTGTTTGCTTATTTTTCTGTTTTTTTGTTTTGTTTTTTGTTTGGTTGTTGTTGTTGTTCTTGTTTTCCCAAGGTCATAGATATTCTGAGTATCCCACTGTGGGACTTTTTATGAAGAAAACTAAACCATCCTCCCTGTCTCATTCTCATTAGAAGTCCAATAGAGTTGCTGAATGTGGCTTAACAATTACTTCAGAGCAGTGGTGTAAGAATCCTGCACATCTGTGGTGGAGTCACAATGTACTTGGAAAATTAATAGCTGAGCTAAAGGAAACTGTAGGAATAGCACATGTGTGGGCAAAGGGCAGAACCCAAGAAAAGCAATTTTTGCAGCTGGCTGAACTCTGTCTCCTCTGTTTTACTCACATGTTGTCTCCATGATGCTCACAGCAGGGCCCTCCAGCTCCTGAAGCTGTGTATGAACACTGATTTTATATTTGGTTCCAGGCATCAGCTCAAAGAAACAATGTCTAGGTGTCCCTCCACCAAGATTTACTTCTTGCTTTTTTCCATCTGGAATTACAGAAGAAACCATGAAAGCTCTTTTTTTTTTACTGTTTTATTGAATGATATGATTTAAATAATAAATAAGAAGAGTACATGACAGCATATGAAGAGTAAGAGGTTGGCATAAGTTAATAAACTACATGCTGCCTTACTTTTGGAAAATGACCTCTGTGCAGAAGTCTCTGTAACATTTCATTCTTCATACTAAGTAGGAGCTGAGGAATGTGTCAAACATCTTCAGGAAAAAAAAGATTAATTTTTCCCCATGCACTGAAGGCAATAAAAATCACTAACACTGTCATGAACAGGCTTTGGATCTAGTCCTAAATTATGAGAGTCTAACTAGAAATTGTTGCATTATGAAATTCTATGGTATCCTTTGTCTATTTCTCTGGTTCTCGGCATATATAATGTGCTTGGGCACAACAAAAGAGACTGAACCAGATATCATATTCCAGCTTTCACTAGTAGCCACTTTGCAAAATGGTTAAGGGATAGCATTTACAGGGTTCCAAAACTGATTCTGCTAAATCCTGCATTGGAAAATACACTGACAATAGAAAAAGGCTGTGTACTGGAAATAGCATAAGGCATGTTTTAATAACAAGAAAAACTTTATCACCATTTAAAATCTGCATCAGGAAGAAGTGAAATACAAGCAATTGATCTCACATTTTACAGAGTGTATAAAAAATGACAAATAGCCACTTAATGCTTATCAGGTGTTACACTAGTGTAAAAATATTTGATGCCTGAACCAGACACACACCCAATTTGACAGTCAAATCCCTTCAGGATATATATTATTAAGAAATATTTGTTCACACTCTAGGTTGTTCTGCTCACATTTAGGTGCTTTCAGCTCAGCTAAATTCTGGCAGTTCTATATGAGGAAAGTAGGGTGTTGGCTAACTCCCAGGTGAGAGGGATGTCTGTGCTGTCTTGTGTGAGCCAAGATCTCTGCTATCTGAATAGCTTGTCTGTATTTCAGGGCTTCAAATAAACCTTATCACCATCCACTTGCCACTGCACAGAAAGGTCATGCCTTTTTTGCCACATGATCAGTGTTACTGTCCATGACACCTTTAACACAGCCCATTAAGTGTTCCTAACTGCACTTCTCTCAAGTTATCCCAGGTTTTCATTTGCCGCCTGTCAGAAGAGCGCTGATGTCTGCTCTGGATAAGAGAGCTGTTCTGCACAAACAGTCACAAAATGTCTTCTGGCTACACCTGACAATCAGTGAGGCTGAAGAGGCTGTCATTTACCCTCTAGATATGCTGTGCTAAAAGCATCAAAACTTCTTGTGTGACTGCATAAAACTGTGTCATGTTTATCCATATGAGTAACATTACTACTATGAACTACAAAGAAGCATCAATAGAATGAGAACAAACAAAAGTGGACATTGTTCTGATTCTGTGGGCATGGTCTGGATTCATTCAGAGCTTTGCTACCTTTCTGCCCTCTTCTCCTGTCTGTCCTAATCATAGAAAGCTACTGCTGGTGGTATATTTACAAACTTTGATGCATCCTTATCCATCTTCTGTTCCTCACAGCAGTGAAAAACTCAGGTAATCACCCTTCTTCTACTGATAGATCCAAGTTCCTGACATAAAATGCACAAGCTATCAACATGTTTGACATAAAAGGACAGGGATGCTACCCCATTCTGAAACTGTCACTGTGTACACACCTCTCTTGTGTCCATCATTTCCAGTACTTCAGAAGCCAGTCTACAGGTCTAACTGCATACAATTTCTATGCAATTCAATTCTCTGGGTTGGGCTGTAGCTGCAGGTCAAATTATTTAGTAACTTACCCTCGAGTGACTCTATAACTACCCTGTAAGCAGTAGCATGTCTGTGAAGCTGCCACTGAGCACACAGACTTGTCATGCGGACTTGGTAGGAATCCAAATTCATCACTCCCAAATACACTGAAAATTAAATACGACAAAATTAGTTTTATACCTCTAATAAGACATGAAAGAAAAAAAATGACAAAATTATTACAGTGAAACCAGTGCCAATTCATTTTTAACAAATAATGTCCATAGCTGCTTAAAAACATCAAGAAAATCTAAAAGAAGAATTTTTAAAAGCAATGAACTTAAAAAACAAAAGTTTAGAACTTTAGGCAATTTACTTAAAACTAAATAATGAACACTGCTAAAAAGTTTAGTTCTTACAAATAAGTATAAAAGTATCATAATAACAGCAGTATTTCTGTCAAAATCTAATTTAAAAATTGAGCTTTAGCTATCTAAAGAGCAAATAATATTATATATGGAGCTAGAAAAAATATACTAAATAGACTTTTCATGAAGGAAATTTACATATACTACTAGGCAAATATATTTTTGGCTGATAAATTATAACTGCTTTATGATTCCTGTCTTGCTAACATCCAGCAGAGCACTTAAAAGCCTGGTATAGTCTCATAGAAAGAGAGACTTTCATTTCAGGAAAACAAAGTAACGTCTTCCATGTGAAAATTTATTCAGGGAACTGCAGAAAGCCACAGTTGTAAGGAAAACCAGCTTGTAGAGATCTGAGCAGCATGAAATCATTCTTACAGGTTTTGGCCACGCCTGTTAGGGCATCACTGAAGCCTGTTGAGTATGAAGCAAATACTTTAACACTGTACTCCGTTCCACTGAAGAGATTTAGGATGAGAATAGTATTAATATCATCCCCTACAAAGGTCTCCAATGCAGGACCAGGAGCTGCAAAAAAAAAAGAAATATATTAGAAAATCATTTGATCATCCACTAAATTAGAAAAAAATATAAGTGTTCATAAAGTTAATATTTTTTGCCTTTTTTTTAACCATACACAAAGACATTCTCCTCAATCCTTGCATGGAAAGAAGACACAACAAACACACTTAGGAAATTCAGCAGTGGGATTCATTAAGGCAGAGCTAGACACTGGTTCTATTAAAAACCTTTTGCTCTGCTTCAGTGAATTACTACTGCTCTAAAGGGGCAGCCAAATATCTCCCCAGTTTGGTCGTGTGCCAGGACCAACATGGGGGGCAGCAGATGCCAGCCAGCACTACAGTCACTCAGGGCTTCTTATACAACAGCATCATTTAAAACTGCAAAAATGATAATGAAAATAGAAAAGAATGAAACTTTCCCAAGTCAGAATCTCAAACAGCTCCTTCATCACCTCCCCTAGTTGTTCTGGATACACTTCAGAAACCAGTCAGCAGTATTGCCTTTGGACAGTACTTTAGCCCCTTAATGGTCACATGTCTGTGATTTGCTGTCAATAGAGGATCCTGTTTTTCTAAAGAAATTTGAAGGATTCTGGATGTCTTGTCCAGCTGCAAGGTACAGGCAGGCAAAGGATGCAGCACACACAAAAGGGACAATGCATAAAATGTCAAGTGTCTGAGAAGAAGTGAAAACCTTTTATTGTGAGGGGAGGGAAGTTGAAAAACAGTAGAATACAGAAGGGAGGAACAGGAAAAAGCAATCATATTCTCTGCAACAGAGTCATGATAAAGTGAAAAAACACAGACTGAAAGAGCTGGGATTAATCAGCCTTAGGATGGGAAGTCTAAGGGGAAATCTACTTCTGCCAACACCTACTTTATGCAAGGTGGTAGAGAAGACACAGACAGAATGTCTTCAGAGGCAAACAGGAAAATGTAGAAGAAAAAAGAAAAATTTTGCAACATGGAAAATTTTTATCATATATTAGCAAAGCCACTGCCAGTGACAGTAGTCAAAAGCTGGGAGAGATACTTAGAGAAGTTTAAAAATCTCCATCCTTGGAGATATTATAAATTCAATTGGTCAGGGTCCACTGAAACCTGTTCCAAGCTGGACCTGTCCTGTTCATGAGGAAGACTCGATGATCTCCAGAGATCCTTTCCAACCTGCATCATTCTGTGATTATCAAACTTTCATATTCAAAAATATGAGGCACCAAAGTTAATAACACTTTCAAGGCTGTAGCTGCAACTGATAGTTTTAAGAACAAAATTGAGTGAAAAATAATGTTCAGTCAGACATAACCCCAAAAAAATCAGTGTAAAAACTCACTGTTGACAGGTTTGTAGACAACCCTGTAACCCATTGTTGCTGAAGGTGGGGCATCCCAGCTGATTCGTAATCTGTTGTACCACTCCTCTGAGACACGTAAATTCCTGGGAGCAGACAGGGGCACTGAAAAGAAACCACACTGGGATTTTACAAGTTTATCTCATACAAGTTTATACAGAAAAATCAAGATATGCAGATACAAAAAGTGTGATACCCATTAGTCTCAGATTTACATGTAAAATTATCAGGATGAAACTCTTAATCAAATTCATTCTTTGTATTACTCAATTAATTAACCACAAACTTTGATCAACAAACAATGAATTTTTGAATTAATTCCAAAATTTTTTCATACATTTCTTTTAAAAAAATTCACTTTTGTTTCCTAAAAATGTAAGGTAATTTAGAGATAATTATACATTGTATAGTTTATTCCAATCCAAGCAGACTAATGTATAAATCATGGTCTTTTGAGCACTTAATTCTGTAGGATGGAATCAAAGGACTTATTTACAAGTGATTTAAGTCTCTGCATAAATAGCACTTCAATTAAGACAAATTATGCAAATTAGGAGAACATTTCAATAAAATTATACTATCATGACTACAAATGCACAATGAAAGGATTTTTTACAATATACAGAAGAGAGGAAGCTTAAGCTACAGCTGAGTAATCTTTTGGTACTTGGTCAGAACTCTGGAGATAATGCAATCACTTTTTATAAACAGTTCAGCAGCATTTCCTATGACCCTTAGAAAGCAATGATCTCACACAAAAGAAAATCTAACAGTACAATGGTTGGTTCAACACCATCTCAGCAGGTTTTGTTTACTTTCTTTCTGTATTAGTTGGCTTGCCCTTGGTGGGCTGGTTATCAAGCATTTACCAGCTCTATTACTGAACAAGTTTCTGCAAACTCAGAGTATTTGAATATAAAATACAGCTTGTATTTTAGAAGAAACCCATTGTTTATAAATCAATCAACTGAGATTAATTTAAAATTTGAGTCATATAAGTCATGCAAAATAAGCCCACATTTATCCTAAAATACATTTCTACAGCCAAAGAAAAAAGGCTACAAAGAGTAAGCCTTTATTCATGCACATCCTGGCCAAAGACAGGCGGAAAGTTTGTACTTACAAGTTTTGCCAGGAGCCGAGACACTGACTCCCTCCCCATCAGAATAGACCGGGGTTACAGTAACTTTGTATTCTGTATCAGACAGCAGAGGGTGAAGTAGAAGAGTGTTTTGTCTGCCAGGCACCATTACCTGGAGGGTCAGAAAATGCAGAAACAAATGAAGCTCAATGACTAGAGCCAAACCACTTTATCTTACATAGCCTTTGACAACACATTCCACTACCATTGCTATATAACTTGCATTTTCAAATATTAGTGATGCTCTACATTAAAATAAAATCACTACATTATTCACCCTTTTAACAGATCTACCATTACACCAAAAGAAAATAATGGAAATGCTCCTATGAGATAACACTGTTTTATATTAAACCTATGAGCCACTGCAGGTCCATAAATCACTGGTACTGTTTGGATCATAAATATTTAAATTATTTTACTGTATAGACAAAATACATCCTCTTGATGTATTTATTCTGGACATATTTAGATTTTTCTGAAGCCTGGTGACAAAGGCTGATTGTTTTGCTCTCTGGAGACAAAAATCCTCCATCCCTGGGAGGAAGGAAAATCAGGTTATGAGATCTGGAAGCATTGAACTGAGCAAGCAGGAATAAAAAATGTTTTTCCTGTCTGCATCTAGTCTGGAGACAAGCAAATGAAGGCAGCTATTTAGGAGAGGAAGTAGGATGGCATCCCACAAATACCACAGGATCCCAATCTGCCAGGGAACATGGAAGATCTGCAAGAAAAATCCAACCAGACAACCTGGTAGTAGAGCAGCTGTAGAAATTCCTCCAAACAATTTTTTGGTTTAGAGTACATGTTTCAGCGTGCTGAACTAAGCACAGTGACAGGTTTCCCTATAAGCAGCTAGTTCTAAAACTCTTGAATAGATTATTGTATTTTAGCTAGAGCCTCAAAAACCAGTATCACAATAGTGGTGGCAGGAGTGCCAAGCAAAGCCTTGCAATTGCTTAACTCACCAGTAAAATTTAATCTCAGGGAGCCTCCCAAGCCTGTATGGGAGCCACTTACATTACATGGTATGGGCATGGTAAAGAAGAGAAACTATTCCTATGTTTCCTGTGCAGAGATCTGTGCTCTGAAGTGATGCTGCTGGAAGCAAGTCCCAGGGTCCAACGTCACATTTTGGACATTCCCTGGCTCAAGTCCATTTTGCGAATCTGTCACCTGAGCCAGCAACTACAAGGATTTGGCAAGAAGTTGAGAGAAGCATAAATCCTTCAAACTCATGGGGGAAAAGCAAAGAAATAGGTCTATAAAAGCTTTTTGTTATTTCAAAGAGCACTGATGCATGTGATGATGGCAAAGATTTGAAGCATATCCTCAAGAAAGGTCTCACCAGTTTAACCCTCCAGGATTCATTCAAAATACTTCTAGTTTTGGCAAGTGATACAAAGAAGGAAATTTATCTAGTGCACCCAGGTGTTGATACTTGTCAAAGTGCTTCATTCTTTGATCAAAACTGAACTTAAACCATTAATAAATGTTCTTGAAAGATTTCCATGTTCCTCTTCCATACACATGCATTCAAAACACACAAACCAAGTTTCTGAAAAAATCCAACTAATTTTTTTAGTTTTTAGAACAGTGGATGCAAACATTGAGAACTCTCCTCTCCACATGTGCATAATCTTCCACAGATCAATATGGCTTTCAGCAATGAGAAACATTTTTGGCTTTAAAGAAGAGAAAAAATTTGATCTTTCCAGTATGTACAGCACAAGCAAGAACACATATGCAATTTAGAGCTTGACCCCTCTGTATTCTATTACATTTTCTAGTCCCTGATTTTCAGCCAATTGCATCAGGAATTATAAAGCTTATTAATATTTTTATGGACAGGGAGGAGTAACTGAAACTTATATCACTGAAATCAGAGCCAAAAAATGTAAGTGCTCACCACAGAACTGTCACGCTATAGAAAATGTAAGCCCAAATTCCACAAAACTTTTGGTTTCTGCCTAAAAATTGTACTAAGAATATAAGCACTCTCCTAAAATTGAACATCTGTGTTGTTTTATTGACATCTGTTGAGCGCCTCTCAGGTGCTTGAAGCCACATGGTAAAATACATTCCTTCAATTAAAATGTGCCAAATTTTAAGTATAATCTTACATAAATCCTTTTTCAGTAAAATATTTATGCACCTGATTAATTTCAAAGATGAAATGTGGTTAATCTATTTGCTGAATTGTGACTAAAGATAATAAGGCTTGAGAGTGTATTTAAAATTAAATAATTTGTGACAATAAAGTCAAGATACCTACCTAATAATACAGTTTTATAATTTTATTTAATGAACTTTTGAGTCAGCTGTACTGTCATTTTGATAGTCACAATTTTAATACCTTTCTTACAGTTTTAATTTCATTTTAACATAGTAGTCATTGGATACTAAAAGAGGGAGAGGGAGAGGAAAACGAAAATTGTTTAAGACAGTACAAATATTTAAGTGTCATTAAAACACAATCTCAGGATAGAAGAATGACTAGGAGTAAAAAATAAAATTAAAAATAAAAATACAACTTGTATGAATTTAAAAAAGTACAGGAAAAAAGAGACAGCCAGCTCCTCTTTTAACTGTGAGCTCATTAAACATTTGTGTGATGGACCTTGATCTTACATTCAATTGCTGTTGTCTGCAGTGCCACGTGCTGTGCAATTAGAACTTTGAAGTTCAAGCTCACAGTAATATCAAATATTGATCCCTTACTAATTGCAACAAAATTGTCATATAATAAGATATCATGTCTTAGCAATTATTAAAGAAGCTTGTGAAGCCAATAACCAAACCCATACAGACCATTCTTACTGCTTCCTCAGCACGGTCACCTTCTGCAGTGAGGTAGGTCACTCGGAACTGCTGAACACTGTAGTCAGAAATGTCCCATGTCACCCTCAGACTTGAGGTTGTTTCATCATCTATAACAAGATTTCTGACTCCTGTTCGAAAAACTAAACCCAGAAATATTTAATTAATATTTTCTCTCCTGAGTTTTTAGATTTAATACCATTTTTATATTTTTCTGATTATCACCAAGTAGCTGCAAGCTCTCCTGAAGTCATGGTGGCTCTGAAGATCCACAGTAGGCAAAACCATATAGCTCAGTCATATTTAGGCTTAAAAATATAAAAACTGTAATCACTTATAATAATAATAGCTATCCTACACTTCTATTAACATATAATATCCCATCTGCTTTGTTTATCTTACTCAGTTTATGGAACTTTAAAATAATCCAAGCTAGAATGCTACAGAAGGGAAATAACTCAGAAATGCTGTTCATTAAAAGTCAATTTCTAATTACAGGGAAAAGAAAGAGAATACTCAAAACTAAGCAAAATTCGAAAAGAGTTCCCAGTCTCACATTTATAAAGGGAAAGAGAA
Source organism: Lonchura striata (assembly GCF_050655825.1). Taxonomy (NCBI): domain Eukaryota; kingdom Metazoa; phylum Chordata; class Aves; order Passeriformes; family Estrildidae; genus Lonchura; species Lonchura striata. The sequence continues at coordinate 143,837,877 of NC_140704.1, read as the reverse complement.
ATTCTAGGTGAATTCTCCAAATCAGTCTCTGTACTCTGAAGTAATACCATTCAGAGTCCCTGCCCGGCGTAAGGGGCTGGCTCCTGATCCAGGTGTGTGCGGGAGGCTGGCCAGGCAGGGACGGGTGCAGAGCAGCACAGCGTGCACAGTGTGCACCCCTCAGCAGTGCCCTGCCTTCCCTTCGGGGCACCTCAGCAGCAGCACAGCTCTGCCCCAGCCCAGGGCTGCCTGTGGGCAGCCGCAGTGCTTCGCCCTCGGATTTGGGCTGTGGCATTCGCTCAGCTTACCTGCGGTGCTGGGCTCAGCGGCTGCGGCGCTGCTGCTGGTCACCGTGCTGGGCACCGTGGTGGCACTTGCAGCTGGAAAACAGGACTCGGTCACTAACAGCTCAACAAACAGGGAAGTCACAGCATTTTTCATGTATGTCTAACTGTGACAAGTATCCCACACACTTCAGACATTTCAGATACTACAAGGAAATTACTCATTTAGTTTACTTTAGGCACATATATTTGCAGGGTTAGCATTTAGATCTGCAGATAAGACATAAATACAAACTGTGTAATCAAATAATAATGGGTATATTTTCATAAATTTCTGTCTGAACTATGCATAATAGACTTCCACTTTGACCATTTGTTAAGGTTGTCTGATTAATTAAATTGGAAGTTTTATAAGGGTGTTTTACTTCTGTCCATGTAAAAAAACAGAAAGCAACACTGGGAAGTATCAACATAATTTGGATGGGTGTGGGCTTCTTGTTTCAACAGAAGATTTAGAATTAGGTCTGCAGTTAAATTACAAAAAACAAATAAAATTTAGAATTTACACATAAATATGGTTGTTTACTTATCCAAGTAATTATTGATAAAAAGAGAATAGAGTAATCTTCCTGAAATACAGGCTATTGTTTTGATAATAAACTATAAAATAAATTGGACATGATTATCAAGTTTTATCTTTGTTGCTTCATGTCAATGTCACAGGAGGCCTGTGTAAGCTTTTTGGACCATTATTTCAGCCGAGAGTGAATTCACCTCTAGTGACTATAAATTACATAAATAAGAAGGGAGTAAATTGAAAATGCCAAACATCTTAAGGGAAATTCCTGTAAATCATTTACTTTAAAACATTCACCGCAAATCCTTTCCAAAATCTGATGTATCTTCTCATAAGGAACCCCATTCAAAGACTAAATATTAAAATGAAGGATGGAAGAATATCTGCCCAGATCCAAAGGTTATTAATATCACATCTCAGAAAGGGAGCCAAACCACTATTTTGATTCAATGCCATCTATCACATAATATTAAATTAGTAAAGCAAAAACTACTCAGCAAAGCCCTGCTGCTGAACCACCACATTCTTCAATATTATAGCTACCCAAGATGAACTATGTTTTATATATAAGATGCATGTCTCAAATTTCAATCACTTAAACATTTTTTAAAATTACAATCAAGAGTTTGTCTTACATGTAGCTCCAAGAATAGCAACAACTTCGCTTTCACTTTCGTCATCAAAAACTGCCAGCAGAGAAACTTCATATTCTGTGTCAGGCAACAGACCCTCTATAACATGACTGTCTGCATCTCCATTTATGACAACCTAAGTTACACAGCAAGATTGAAGAGTATCAGTTCTGCATCTGATTATGTTACATGAATTGACTGAAATTAAAGAAGGAAAATCTATTTTGCTTTAAAATAAATTAAATCTACACTTTGATCTGCCCAAAAATTTATTAATACCACAGAGTACATCTGAAAAAACACTTAAGAATATTTAAAATATATAGTATTATGCTTTTACCAACATCTATTTAATTGCTAAAGCTGACCAAAGGCTTTTTTTTATCACTACAATTCAAAACATTTATCAATAAAAACAACATAACAGAATAGGTTAACTTCCATTCATACTTCTACTATTCAAACATTGTTATGACAAATGTATTCAGTATCTGCCCTGCCTTAAAAAGGCTTTTTCAATACCAGAACTGTAGTCTCAGTTATGGTTCCACAATTCTGAACAGAACTTGAAAAAACATGTGCTTCAGACTTGAGGATTAGGAGAGATGTGCTGATGATTAGTTTGCTATACAGTGTGAAGTTTTAAATGGTAATTTTCCTCATTTCTAGCTATGACAGCAGCACAAGATTGATGTGCAATGTAAACTGTAAGCAGGTTTCACTTCAGATTTTTGTGTGTTTCATTTATTTTATTGGAAGGGATCACCAGATGGGGAGGAACTGGAACAAAAGGGACAATAAAACAGAAGGTACAGGAGCCTGATCAGTAATTCTGGTGAAATGGGCTGGCCAGTTTTGGGAATAGTTTTCAGGTCACACAAACAGACACTACAACAAAACAACCTTTCTCTGGCTTAACACTGACAAGATTTTAAAGGTGGTCACAGTATATTCAACATCAAAGTTAGACTTATAATGGAAATCAAACAATAGACATGCCCTGTGTAAAATCTGCCACTGAGGTTTGCAGAAACAGTGAATCACACTTTCTTCTTTTAACTGCCACAGAAGATTTCCTGAGTTGGTCCTGGGGAAAAGGGACCCATAACACAATTGCAGACCTTCTGAGCTCCAATACAAAAAGAAAACCAGAAATAAATAAATCAGGGCCACGCCTTCTACAACTATCAAGTAATGAATCAGGCCTCCCATGCTGCACACTTTCTGGCACAGATTTTCTTAGGAAAATTTCAGGAATCAGTTTTGAGTGAATCTAGCTGTATAATAAGAAGTACATGTAACGCCTTTCTTTTCAACTTTGGCATAATTTCTGAAGAATCACTTCCTTCACCCTCCCCTCCCAGCTACAAAAAACAACACAAAGTGCTGAACTTTCAAGCAGGCAGGACAAACAGCAGCAACAAGCACATGAGTACAACAGCATGCATCCTCTACTGTAACCTAGAAATAAAAGGCCCCCCTTAAATTTATTCTGGCTTTTTAGTTTATACACCTGACTACACGCTCCTCACCCATCAGCAGAGAGGGTGAAGTGAGATGAGAGGTGTGTGATTAACCACTGGCCCCTGACCTTACTCAGCTAATTGGCAAGTTGGCTCTTGGGAGAAAGAAGGAGGGAGTGCATGTCCTTTGTCTGCATGACTGATCACTTAGCAGGGAAAGAAGCTTAAAGAGGCAACAGCCTGGAGGTATTGTGCTATCCTAGGCCTGACCCCGCTGGAGAGGTCATGCAAGGAGAACAAGAGAGCAGCTCAGGCATTTTTAATATCTCAACATTCTAAAATATTAGAGCCTCCAGCTGTTCTTTGTGAACACAGTGAACAAGTAGAACCTTAGCAGTTCAAATATTTCTTGATAATTTATTCTCACACTGGAAGAATACAGCTACTCACAGAACTGAAATAGAAACAAATGAGTTCATCTACTGCAGAAGAAACTGCTAGTGGATGACCTGTGTTCACTCATCTGCCAACTCCTTTTCCCTGCTCACTCCTCTAATTTCTCTCTTTCTTGCATGACTACCTCTCACTAGGTGAAAGAGAGGAAAATAATCAGGCTAAGCTAAATTTACAGAAAAAATGACACATAACCTGAGCTATAATGACTGCCTTCTGCCCTAATGGATGACAAAATAATGCATGAAACCTAGGGCCAGGTGGGAAATGTCATTTTTCCCCCTGAGTTCTGTACCCAGATAAACAGTTTGCAGATGTGGCCTCTCCACACACTTCTGATGCCAAGAGAGAAAGATGTTTGAGAGTCACTTAAGACTGAGAAGTACAAAAGAAGCCAAAATAATGAGTTAATAAAGAAAAAGAGGAAATGAGACAGACTATGAAAATTTGGGAAAGAAGAGAAAGTGTCTGTCTACTTTGAAAAAAGAAAATTTAAAAGGAAAAGCTAAAGGGATGAAAATAATTTTAAAATTTAGACTGATGGAATGGGTACTATGGAAAAGGTGTACAAGGGCTTAATGCAAAAAATACATCATTAGAGGAAAAAAAGAGAAAACATGAAGAGGAATAGATGAACAGTCGAACAAATTAACTATGTGTACACTTTTCCCTTTGTAATGTTACCTGATAAGGCTTCAGAGGCAATTTTACTGTGGCCAGAACATTAGACAAACTTGGAGCTTTATGTGAGGATATCACTACTCTGGCTGAGCTACCATCATCATCTTCACATCAAAGTAAAGAACATGAAACTCTAAAAACTGAAGTGGCCCCAAATAACAACGCTAGTTCTAAGGTTGTTGACACATTACAGATTAGAATGACTATTCACAAAATTCACAATTCCCTATTTCCTCTTCAAAACAAAACTGGAATATTGGTTTGATTTTTGTTTCAAGAGCTTTGCAGTGGGACAGATTTTGCTGTAAGTCAGCTGGCCATATTTAGCTAGCAAACGTTGCTGCACAGTTGTCCTCAGAACGGAATTCTCCCTCCTTTTCACCCCTCATGATGGCAAGGAAATTTACCTCCTCAGACTTCCCCCCATCCAAAGGAATCCATGACAATCTGTAAAAAGCAATATCTGATGAGGTGGGCTTCCAGCTGACCCTGAAACTATCTGTTGATACTTCATCAATTTCCAAATGCTGAGGAGCTGGAACTCGCTCTGGAAAATATTGCACACAAGAAAAGTGAGAGTGAATTATGCTCTGGCACTTCCATAGATGGCAACATTAGGCACACACCATTTTACTTGCAATTTCTTAAAATAGCGTAACATGGGAGGTAGACACCAAAGGCACTAGGGAATAGATTCTTTATTCTAACTGGACAGGCCTCCTTGTCCTCTTTCCACTGAAGGAGCTGCATGAAACCCTAAGTCCATCTCCTTTGCTCAGGTTCTTTTGTAGTACCTCAAAGCCAAGTCCCAGTCTCTGCCCTTTCTAGACTCTGTGTACATTTCCATTTGCACTTTGCATGTGTCAGAATCTTGCACCATACATGTATGCTCTCCCTTCCTCTTCCATCTTATCCTTCTCTTCCCATTATTGTTGGAAAGCACTGATATGTGTCATCAGCCATTCATTTAATGCAGAACTACAGTTACAGAAACTGTAACTGTTAAACAAACTACAGGAACTTTGAATGTCTTATATTTTCTCCTTTTGATGTAGTTCCTCTGTATGTATATAAGGTTATACCCCCTAGTGCCTGGATAGTTCAGTGGTTAAATGTATGATTCAAAACTCATCACACTTCATCTGGAGATACAAATGCCATCACATTGAATAATGCTTCAGAAAGCTGTGGAGATGTTTTCATGATGTCAAGAGATTACTCATGTGAGTAAAGAGGCAACTGGCTCCATAGTAAGGGAGCAAAGAAGCCAAGAGCAGCAATGAAAATAACAGAAAGCATTGCCTATATCTGAATTCACAGCCAGAGACCTTTGCTGTAACTTATCTTACTTTCCAGTAACATAAGAAAGCATAAAATTTCTTCTTGGAAAGCCTTCAGAAGTCCAGCAATACTTACTTGTGGTAAAACTGCCAGTAAGTGGTTCAGACTGGCCCTCATCGTACTGGGAGAAAAGAGCAACAGTATACTCTGTAAGGGGTGCCAAACTTTTCAGAGTATGGGTTGAAACACGACCAACTTCCACCTAGAGAAAGCATAATTTTCAGTAGATATTTTTGACCATACAATACACTATCATTGTGTGACATTCTTCTGGGTAATAATGATACAGAAGGAGAATGTCATGCAATTAGTAGAGAAATTCAGTGAAACTATGAACAAGCATAAACTCAGGTCCATCAAAGCTGATGAAACCAGTTCTAATAGAAAAATTACAAAAAATGAGAATTTTCCACTTATGGAAAACCATATAAAAGGAGAATTCAGCCTTGGTAAGCCCAGCTGTTCAGCTAACATCAGCATTGCATGTTCAGGAACCCAGAAGGAGAAGGAGCTTTTTGGGCAATTAAACCTAACCCCTTACCATAGACAATCACTGCATAAAACCCTCATGTTTAACATTTGTCAAGAGACAGATGAGAGTTTTGTCTGGTCTCTCTCCAGGCCGGAGTTAAGTGACTTTGCCAGGGACATAAAACTCAAAGCTGTATAAACAGTTTATCAGTCCAACTATTCAGTGCCACATTAGCTCAGCACCGCAGGGAAAATGCTACCAGGCAGAGCAAATGAAAACATGCCACCTGTTCTCTGAACAGAAAAAGGAAAAGTGAACTGAACATTCACTCACATTACCAAGTATACTACAATGAGCCTGAGATGTTCAAATACCACTGTGACCTGTACAGTCAGGCATATTATCTACATTAAGGGTAATCAATAGGAAGTGGTCAAATAATTTCTAATTTAAATTTTAAGGGACCTAGCAGAAAGAAAAGAAACAAAACATTGCATAGGTATACTCTCTTCTAAAGCTGGGAGCAGTTTCTTCAGGTTCAATACAAATATTCCACTTTATACAGATGAAAGGCCAGATATGTCCCAGAAGAAACATAATTACAGAGAACTACCATTAAACACTTCTTTTGCTTGAGGGCCAAGTTATCCATGACAACTAATTTCCTAAGGGACCTAGACTGTTCTAACAATCAAACACACTTATTGCAATTATTTTTTAATATGCATTTTTAAAAATTTCTTTATTAATATTTCAGTATGAATCATTACATCCCATTTTGCATTCACTCACAGAATTCATGCTGCTAAAAGGTATTATAAGGCACCCTTGGTAACAAGGCAGAACTAAATATTGCAAATTATTAAATATAAGAGTCTAAGTTAGAACATATTGGTATTGCCTTAGCACTCTATTCAAGCCAAATCCTGTTTCTAGAGCGTCTCAATATAAATTAAAGCAATAAATTGTTGAGAAAATGTGGCAAAGCCTTCAGATAGTCGTTTTGAATGTACTTGAGTCCATGATATGTGATCCATCAAAAGTCTTATTATCTGAACTGAATCAAGAATAAATATTTCCATAATATGCATTTAGTCAAGATCCTGCTCCTTGCAAACCTCTGTTCTCTTGTCTCCCTCAGTTTATGTTACCCCCACTGCTCAGAGTACTCTTCCCCACGTACATCCAACATTAAGCAAACTCTCACTTACACCAAGTTTCAGAATTCTCTTGCAAATCCTTTTTTAGAGCTTGCATGGTAGCTTTTGTTTATAAATAATTCCAGAAGTTTGGGAAGGTTCAAGACTGGCTAAGGGAAAAGTGTTGCTAAAATTTACCTCATTGGTTTCCGTTCCGTCTGTTTTAACGTACATGATGCGATAGCCATTTATGTTTTTGGAAGCAGGGTCCCATGAGAGCTTAGCACTGTTGTGTCCAACATCTGAAAATTTCAAGTTTGCTGGTGGACTGAGAGGCACTTGAAAAGAAAAGAGGTAAAACCATGAAAGTGATCCCAGGTTTTAGCTGTGAAATTTTTCATGTCTTAATAATAAATAGTATGTTTTCCATTCAGAATTTTATATCACCAGTATTTCTATTCAAAGGCCTTCATAAATAGAGGTACAAAAGTATTTAAAGGCAGATAAAAGAGCTTAGCTCTTTACTGAAACAGAGCCTCCAGATTTGTTAAATGCATCTCAACTGATACTGAAAAAGAAATGTTATGATGTTGTTCACTGTAGATATCATAGCAAGATCTAGCCTGCAGAACACTTGCAAAAGATTTGGGGTTGTATGTGTGAATTAATTTATGCCAGCTAGTACTTCATCCTATATGCATTTGGTTTTCATGTGTATCCCAGCAAAAATACTTCATGACAGTAGAATTTGGGCAAAAAACCTTCTGAATCCTAAAACATCTTGATATAAGGGTAAGTTTATCCAAAAAGCATAACCAGCTGATAAAATCTCAAAAAATGCTACTTTTTACCTGTACCAACCCTTTCTGTTAGGAAACCTTAGCTGTTTCCCAACAATAATCCCAGTTAAAGTGGTACTTTTATTCTATATATTCCTTGACTGTCACGAGCTGAAGGAAAATGAGGTCATGCAAGAGACAGTCTCAGATTACATCCACTTCTTCACACCGCAGAAAGCAATTTGTGCTGTCTGTTACTCTCAGCAGTAGATTCTGTATTAGTCCAACATCTGCTACTTTCCTCTGAATTATAAAACCTTTTGCTATCCATCCTGCCTTCACACACACACTCCTCACCAGTCCACGTGGACAGATAAATATCAGCACTTCAGAAGCTGCTTCCCTCACACAATAGCACCTGGGAAAAAGCAAAGATTTTAAAGGCCTCATATATTCTGTGAGTTCTCTAGCCAGGCCATTTATCAATCCAGAATCTGCAACCAGCTCAGGAACAGTGAAGTCAACTTGGCTCTGAGAAAAGAGAAGACGGGAACACACTGGAACTGTAGTAGATGGGTTTGCCACACATTCTGGCATTCAACATATTCCTCTGAGTCTGGTGAAGGAGTATCACGTGCTGGCCTTCTTTTCTACTTTCTGTCACTCATGAAATGCACTTCATTCCACCACCCAGGTCATACAACAGCTCCTTCCTCTTGGAGCCAACCTCCTGACAGCATTGCTCTCAAACAGACAGGCAGTCCTGGTGCCAGACTTACGTGATATTTACAGAGAGTCTTGGATGAGTCCCGGCCCCAAAATGAAACTACACCCTAGAATCAGCTTGCTGAGCTCTGTTTGGCATAGGGAAGGTTTCCCTACAGTAACCAAGATGATACAATGAATTTAGTATTATTTACTAAACATAGATTATTAGATAATACACCTAATACTACAGCAAATTTGGCAGATCACTCTTCAGGCAGATATATGCTCCAGGAAGAAAATACCAGGTAGTCTATTCATTAATTGTAAGACAGAATAATCTCACTGAAATAGAAAGGGAAAAAAAACCAAACCAAAACAAACAAAGAATAAAAAACCTACCAAAGAAAACCCACACAAAAAACGAAAGAAGCTTAAATCAGATTCTGGACAGGTAAGACATTACTGTTGAACACCAACAATGTGGGACAAGCATGATCACCAGGAGCCTTCTCCCTCCCAGATTGCCCCACTGCCTGATTCATCAAAGCCTGCTAGCAGAGGGTTTATTTGAATCGCTGCATATGACAGAATCCATCTTCTTTCAGTCCTATAGACCAGAGATGGCTGCATTGTGTCATCCTAAAAAGAAATGAAGGTAGCAGAGAAGTGAGGATTTCTTTTTTATTCTGGTCTAGTAGCAGCAGTAGTGATGATACTAACATATGTTCCAAGCTTCTGTGATCAGACACTGGTCATGAAAGCTCAGCTTGTGCCAATGTATCTGGAATTTGTATGTGATCTTCCATCCAATGTGTTAGCCAGGTTTGGAGGTCTGCATTCTCTAAGACTCTCCATATGGGATGAAGTGAATAGAAGCTGGCACAGTGAAAAACTACATAAACTACTGTTTAGAGAAATTAAAATCTGATACTGGGGGAATATTGGCCAAAGGCCAGGGTGGGACATTTCAAGGTGACAAACATGCCCAAGTTGCAGTAGTTTGCTATTGTGACTTGTCTGTCCACAACTGTCCTCCTAGAGGACACCCAGCAAACACCTTTCTTAGAGCTTCCTCCACTATTGCTTGCTGACCTTAGAAGGAATTGCTCTGGAGTTTATCTTTCCTAGCATTCGCATGCCTGAACTGCTCTCACTTATTAAATGCAAGTCACTTTCACCCTGACTGGGTTACTCATGCCAGGAGCACAAAATAAGAGGATTCACTCACTCCCCTGCTGGGAGCAATAGAGATGTCACTGAATGCAGTCCCAGAAATGTCCCAGAAGCACAGTTGCTTATTTTCAATTCCTTTGTCTTCCAAAGGCTGGAGCTATTTAGAGAGCTGACATACAGTCTGTGTAGTTTGCAGAGGACAGAATTTAGCTGGCAAAATTCTTGCTGCTTATTAGAAACACACCATCTATCATGAGTGCACAGGCGCTTTCTAACCCTCCATTTACCAGATGTTAGGCAGCAGGGGTTGGACAGAAATCTTCTCTTTGCTTCTTTTCTGTCTGTACTACTACTGAGCCAGAGGAATGACTTTCTCCATATGAGCAGGCTCACACACACACCTGGTTTTCTAGCTAGAGGAGGCTAAACAGAGCATGTTTCTGTTTTTGCCATGAAGGTCTATGTGGTGACCTTCATTCACCTTCAGCATGTTCAGAAAACTGTCAGGAATTTAACCAAGATCAATGCGGACATCCATAGGACCACTACCAATGAGAGAGACAAGTTCACAAACCTTGCAAAAACAAGCTGGTTTGTAGAAATCCTCAGTCCCTGTAAATTGAGTATCCACAGTGAGAAACTTACATAAAGAGCTTGCTCAAGTGTTCAAATCAGATAATTAAATGTTTGTTCTAATACATGCAAAGACCATTCTGAAGTTTTGTTATCACTGAAGTGAATATAGATTTGAGCTACCTACATGTAGTTTCTTGTCCTGTGAGGGGATCACTAGCTTCTTCTCCAAACATGGCATAAACTGTGACTGTATATTCTGTATTTGGCAATAGTCCATCCAGTTCCAGATCTGTTGAGGTCTCCCCAATTTTTATCTAAAAACACCATGAATCAAAAAAGATACATTATTTATGAATTAGTTTATAATGAGGAATAATGCCAGTCAAAAACTTGAAATAGATATATGATCAATTTTCTACTGAGCATTTGTCTGACACTGCTTGCAGCGCTTTGCCGAAGGTTTTGGGATTTTGCACAATAATTAAAAGACTAAAGCTTTCAAAAAGCCATAAGCCAACACAGGTAAAAGGACTTTAAAATGACTAACCACATTAGTGATGATAAAATATGCCTCTCCAGAATGAGCAGCTACTAAGGCCTTTACCCATCTACCTTTTCTTATTCCCACTCACATCTACACTTTGGTTCATCTTCAGTCACAAATCTGAAAATCACATTAACTCATTGGAGGAGTTGATTCCTATGCACACCGAGGCTCAGATTTGTTGCTATTTGTATCATTTTCCTTTTCCACCTATTTGTGGAATAGTATACCCACATTAACATGGATTGTACTTATTTCTTTGGGGTAAAGCTCAGTCCTCCTGAAGCAGCCAGTTCTCAGGGAGGCCCCACTTTTAACAGAATGATGTGCTCACAGTCACTGCTTTGGCAGTGAGCACAAGTCTGTGCTGGCTTTCAGTAGCTTCATGCCCCCTTTGCAAGCTCACATGCCTCTGCATGTTTTATAGTGTTCTTGCTAAGCACAGATATTGCCCATAACCTCAATAATACATTTAGAAACTTGAGTGTGGAAATTTTTAAATCCTAGACCAGAAGTTCCATTGGTTTTACCATGTTAGTGACAGAACACTAAACTTTACCTTCTCCCCCCTTTTTTTCCTTTGAAAGAAAGCCTACTAAAATCACTTTTGACTAAAGATGTTATCTTTACATTTAAAGACAAAGAAAACAAATTATGTTTTTCCTTCAGACCTAAAAGTTTTACTTATATTTAAAGCCCCTGATAAGAGCAAAGGCTAAAGTTCATATTCTTCTAATAGCACACTTAGGAGAGATCTTAGTTTTACTTTATTTTTTCAAGTGTTAGTTCTAGATGATGATACAATATCACTTCATACAATATTTCAAAAGAGTCACATATATTCAGTTTAATTTGTTGCATTTTTATGACAATTACATAGAAATAACCAACTGGCATTTGCACTTTATTCATAGCCTGTGACACATACAGTACTTAATCAAGTCATGGGAAAAACCCCAAGTATTTGCTGATCACATTGGAGGTTTAAGAACATGTACGAGTCTGTTCTTTAAAATACTTTTTTTTTTTTAATTAACTGCTATTGAAATGAAAGCATGATACATCACCTCCTTCTCATCTGCTGCCAATCCTTCTGTGAGGGGAGCGTAGAGGATCATGTACCCTGTGGCCCCCAGGACCCCATTCCACCTCACCCTCATGCTGCTCTGGGACACGTCGTACAGCTGCAGATCCGAGGCCATTGGCAAGGCAACTGCAGTGGAACAAGAGACAGACACTTCATTTCTCTCACTTGAACAACCAGCTATTCTTCAAACTGTTTTACCCCAGGAAACACACAGGAATATAGCTGTCTCCAGGCATGGAAGTGCTGTCTGTACCCTACAAATAAGATCTAAGTGGTGCATAAAAGAACTCAGAATCAGAGAAACAAGGAAATGCTAACCCAAATCAATTCTAATGCCAGGGCAGATTTATGCCTCACAAAGCATTTCAGCACAGTGGCTATTAGGAACCAGCAGCAGTTTTAAGTGGTGGCTCTTTCAGGGAGTAAATCCCAAACCAGAGGGTGGCTGTGACAGGCCCTGGAAAAACCCTGGATAAGTACACTGCACAGAGCAAAATATTTTGGCTGTAAACTTCATTCCACCATCCAGGTCATAACCAGTTGCCTGTTTAAGGCCTGGACTCTCCAATGGCACCAAGGCCAGTATCAGTGGGATTATGCAAATATGGGTATTTCCATTGCAAATCATGGCAAATGCTGTCCTGGTGAGGGAGAGCCAGCTGAGTGAAATTCAAACAATTACTAAGAGATTTACTTGAGGATTTAAGGCACTGATACCAGAACAGAGCACCAAACTGAGTTTCCAAATGTTTCTTTTCATTTCTGTAACTCTTTAGAGTAGTATTTTGCACTTTCCTGGTTATCCTCACTTTATTCTTCTCACAGAATAACATCCCATGGCTTCTCCACTGCTGGTACACCACTGAAGAATCCCACCAAAATATCCAGGCAGAATATGGAGAAATATTCAGGCATGAATATGGAGAGATATGAAGGAACTTTGACTTCTCCTTTGGAATTTATACATTGAGAATAGCCCTCAAAATGACTGGAATGGTCTGAAAGAACAGAAGGCAATTGCTAACTGATACAAAACCTTTCCTATTTGAATTCTGAAGAATCTGACCTGCACATAAATATTCAGGAACAAATTCTAATTTCAGTCACAGAGGTTCTCTGGGCTCCTTGTCCAAGAAAAGCTGAACACTGTCAAGTTGGTATCTCCAAGTACATCTCTTATATTATGCTCAACAAGCTCTAAAAGAGTTCTAACACAACCATGGCAGCCTCATCCTTTCCTGTTCATTGAAGCTGTTCACTCAGTTTTGTCATTCATGCCTGTGAACAGTGGCAAAACTTCAGCCCAGGCTTCTCTTGAGGTTTCTGTTTCCAGGTTACTCAACCTACCCCTCCAAACCTTTTTCAACCTACCTCCATCCTGTTCTTGTATTGATTTATATTCCCATGAATTCTCACAATTTCTCTAATTACAGGGAGAAACTACCCATGAACACTTTCAAATTTACTTCAGTGTCCTTGCTCAGAGCTCCACTCACACTTTGCATCACATTGTTTTATTCCTGTTCAAACTGCCCCAGGGTCACAGTGAGAGTATCCATCACCTGTTCTTCCCCTTATTTTGACTCTAAAAAACCTATAGGAAAAGTGTCCTCCAACTGTAACTTATGACTTGCATTTTCAGTCTCAACAGAATGGTAGATACTCTGACAATATATATAAAACTTAACAAAGAGGTGACTGGAAATAAAACATGGCGTTTTCTAGTGGAATTTTCAGCCAAAGAGCTCAGAATCTCAGATATAAATATTGACTAGATAATGCTGTTTTGCATCTTGGACAGTTACCAGACTATCCTAATATTCAGGTAACATAGGGATAAATTAAACCAACTAAAACCAGCTGGAACAAACTAAACCTGGTAAAAAACATATTTTTAGCAAATTAATATGTGAATTAATTTCATATTTATTTCAATTTAGAAGTGACTATGAAATCACAAAACTTTCTACTTATCTGTACATTATGCATACATCTGTTTAGATTGCACATACCTGTAAACTATTTTGAATGTTCTATATAAACAAATGCAATTGGTCACTATTTTAATCTGTCTCTCACACAGGCAGGAATGTAAACTACAATTTTCCATAATTCTCCATAATATCAGAAAAGTAAAAAAAAAAATACTTTAAAATTGCAAGTATTTTTAGCATGTAGAGTGATTAACACTTGCACATGTCAGACTATTACTTCCAACACACTATCAAAGACAGCTGTATAAAATATTGGATGCTGCATGACCTTGGGGTGTGATCTGATCAAATCTCTGAAAGCAGCAGGGCTGGTCTCTGTCAGAACTTGACTGGGTGACTTCAAAGGAATACCAGGTGCAATACAAAACAATCATGTTGGCTCAGTATGTGACTGTTCTCTAAGTTTCAATAAATTAAACAGGTCCTAACACTGCCTCATGGGGTATTAGCATGGCAGGAGATAACATTCTGGGGGACTGAGACTAAAAGAAAACTAGAATAATTTTGTAAGATTCTATTTTGTTTTCAGATTGAGAAGATTAGCACTGACACAGAATCAAAGAGCCACTGAGGATGAAAGGCACCTCTTGAGGTCATCTGGTCTAATTAACTTCCCTGTTCAGTCAGGTTCAGATAAAGCAGATTGCTCAGAACCTTGTCCAGTTGGGCTTGAAATATCTCCAGAGATGCAGACTTCACAACTTCTCTGGACAATTATTCCAGTATTTGACCACCATTACAATAAAACTATCTCTTCTTCTGTTCAAATTTAATTTAATGGGCTTTTAATTTGTGCCCATTGGCTCTTGACCTGCTAATAAGCACCACTAAGAAAAGTCTGGCTCACTCTTCTTCATTTCTTCACATCAGGGATTTTGACACATTGACAAGATCACCTGAGCCTTCTTCAGGCTGAAGAGTCTAGCTGAAAGATGTGCCAAGCCCTTAATCATCTTTACAGCCCTCCACTGAAGTCACTACAGAAAGTTCACATCTGTCTTGTGTTGGGGAACCCAGCACAGACCAGGCATCCAGGTGTGGCCTCATCAGTGCTGAGCAGAAGGCAAGAATCATCAGCTCCCTAAAGCTGCTGACAATCATTTTCTAATGCAATCCAGAAGGCTCTTGGCCTTCTTTGTGACAAAGGAGCTCTGCTGGTCCACAGTCAGTTTGTTGTTTCCCAGGACCCCCAGGTCCTTCTCTGCAGAGCTCTCTCGGTGTGTAGTGACACGTGGGGCTCTCACTCACTGGGATCAGGACTTCACACTTTCCTTTTTTTGAAACGCGTAGGGTTAAACTTGTTTTCTTCTTCACATTGCTTGCCAGATTCAGCTCCAGGTTGGCTTTGGCTTTTTTAAACTTACCCATGCAAGATCAGACAGCAGCTTTATACTTCTCCTGGGTCATTTGCCTCTTCTTATACATCACTTATTTCTTTTTGATGTCTGAGTTCCGTTACAAGCTTCTTGATTATCCATGAGAGTCTCCAGTTAGCTGGCTACCAACTGGCAAGCAGGGACCTTTCCTGAGCTTGTAGGATGTGATCTCCTCCTCCACCATTAGTTCTTCCTTGTTTCTATGTATGAGCTGCAGCAGAGCACCTTCTCTTGCTGGCTCCTTGATCACTTGGGTCAGGACAGTGGTAAAGCACTATAGAAATCCTGTAGATTTCTTGAGCCCTGCTGCTCTGTTATACTACACATGGACTTCTTGTCTCCTAGTCTGAATTATAAAGTTACTCTTTATTTCCATTCCTAATATTTTCATACTTACTAAAAACTCTTGCACTTTGTATGCAAATACATAAAACTGTAAATGTATTAAGTCTTACAATATCCCAAGGCATCATTTTACAGACAGAAAAAAATTAAATCATTGAGAAAGAAACTTACAGAGTCGCCTTGCAATCTTTGGTAGTGGCAGGAATCATATGCAGGTATTTCAGGTCCCACCTAAATCTCCACTCCTCCAGCTACAAATCTAGTTTGTAAAACTTGGCTCCACACCCAAAACATAGGAATGTTCTAATTTAGGGTTCAATACAACTGACTTCAATAGTTCAGCCCAGAGATAAAGCCTTTCTCAGTGTTTAAATATCCACAGAGCATTCGGAGTTAGGAACTTAGCCCAGACTTATTAAAACAAAATTTAATTTAAGACAAATGCACTAAAATAAGATAAATTGAGAAAGACTCCCTTCTCTGTTTATTTCTCACAAAGACTAATCCCTACAGAGTCTGACTAAATGCAGACAGTCAAATCTGCAACAAACCCACTAAGGATACTCACGTGTGGTTTCCGTTCCACGGAGGCCCTCGCTGGCAGCATTGGAGTAGATAGCAAACACAGCTATCTGGTACTCAGTTAAAGACATCAGGTTTTTCAGAACTGCTGTTGATTCACTTCCATCTACCACGACCTGTTCAAAAGAAAATTTAACTAGATATGCATAAAGCAAACAAACTATATTACCATAACGTTAATCAATCCCTCTTTCTGGCAATTTTTACACTGTATTAAAGTTCAGTTCATGCTGCACTTATATATGGCAAAGTGTCTGAAAAGAACAGCAACCATATACATAGTCAAAATGTTTATCTGTTATAAATAACCATTCAGAACAAAGGAAGAGCTTAGCTGAACAAAGTGTGTGGGATACAATTTAAGGATGTGTATGTGGCACTTTTTGATATAATATCATCATAAATATTCCTTTAGTACTACATGTATACACACACAGAGGGTACTTGAATATTGCATCAATACATATCCCTCCTAAGCTAGTTTTAGTGCAAAAGAAAACAAAATATAACCTCAGTAAAATCCTTTTGCTCTTCTACACTTCTGTTCAACTTGGTAAGTTGTCACCTGAAGTCAAAAGCTTGTTCCACTGTGTTTTTTCCATCTCCAAAACATTGAAGTTCCATCCAAATAAACAATTCCCTCCAAATTTTCAATGACCAATTGTAGATGTTCCAAAATGTACCATCTTCCTTTTATGAACACTTTATTTCTTTGAACTGAAAATGTGGCTTACCATCACCTCCTAAACCTCTTCTGTTCTTGCAAACTGAGTGGTGCAGGAGGTGTTGGTGGAATTGTTTCAAGTAACCATGTGTAAGGAAAAATTCAGGCACTTCACCCCATGCCTCGAAAGGGATTATTATTACAGCACTTAATTTACTTTAAATTGTATGGCTGATATGTAGCCTGGCTATTACCTAACTTTTGTCACCAACCAGTGTGACCAACCTCCTTTCTGGAGCCCTCATAGGGAATTTCAGGGTGTATTTAAAAGAGGACCACAGATTTCCTGTCTGGTAAGTCTCCCCTGCTGCATGAAAAACTTCTGGGCATCTTTTCCTTCTATTACCTCTTCTGGCTGCCCTCCTCGAGTGGGGTAGTACACCACTCTGTACTTTTCCACTTTGCCTGGTGCATGGGTCCAGCTGACCCGGAAGCCTCTGGCTGTCACCTCCGATGTGACCAAATCCGAAGGAGTCCCAAGAGAAGCAATTGTTCCTAGGTTGGAGACAACACAATTTTTTATTCTCTTCTGCATAATAATTGCTTGGTTTGTTATATTTGCTGAAGCTCTAAATATTCTTCCTCATCAGAAAATCAAATAATTGGCTAAATAAATAAATAATTTATTTAGGTTATTTTCAACAGAAACAAGTAATAATGTGTACTGCACAAGGAGTTTGGGATTAAACCTCTCTGGTCTTTCATTAACCTTTATATGAAAAAGACAAAAATACAACATTAAGCCTTCCTGACCTTCTTCCCATCACTATTTCCAGACCATTCTGCTGGGTTTTCTTTCAGGTTACTTTCCTCCCAGTCATGAAAAACTTACGAGTACATATACAGCTGTGATCTCCTGTGCTCGTCAGCAGGTTGGAAATTGATACTGCCTGTCAGTCTGCTGCAGAGACACAGTGAAAGGTGATCTTCTCTGGCAATCATTTTCCACAAAGATCTCTCATCTATCCACGGTTTTTCCATTTTCTTCTGCTCAAGAGAACCTTCCTTATTGCTATATATTACATATATCTATATATTATATTGACTATCTATTCAATGTATAAATATATATTATATTCCATATATCCATATATATTATGAGAGAGGGAGAGAATAACTGAGCAATTCTATGCTATTAAGGAATCACAAACTAATAAACAGAAACAAAATCCACTGAAACCTTTTGGAAAGAAAAGCCTCAGGTAGAACTGTATTTCTGGCAAATTGCAACATTTTTTCATAGCCATTTCTTTTCTTCAGAAAAGCCAAAATAATTGTAGTCAGAGGAGGCTTTTTCATATAAGAACAATTTTCTTTCTTGCCATCATTTCTTGTGAACCAAAATGTATTATTTGTGTATTAAATAAAAGAAAAAAAAATCCATCAAGAGGAGGGACAAATTAAATAGTTGAAACTCCTGAGTACTTAAAGACAGTAAAAACATTAAGTTAGGGGATGGAAAGCACAGCACGAACATAGCAATTCCATGTCCAACTGTTAAACTAATTAATCGTCAAAACTCTGTATTAGAAAAATGTTTCCTTACCCGCCACTTGGAAATAGTTACAGCAGAATGAATGTACTTTTTTTTTACTACCAAATACCATAATATTTACCTCTACTAAAAACAAAGAACAAAAGATCAGAGATATCTAAGCAGGAATAAAACATAGCTAGGAAAACAACTTCCCTGACAGTGGAAGCAAAAGAATATATAGCATGAGTCTAGTGCCAGAAGCCAGCCCTGAACTGAAGGTACTTAATTTGTAGCTCTAGCTCATCATAAGTTACATTAAATCTTGTTTCTGTTCACCTTTGATTTCCTTTTCCTGCTCCTCTACTCGTGAGCACACGGTTCTGGTAAGACCTTCCACGATGGTATGCATGAAGTTAAAGTCAGCCACGTTGTAGACATGTGTGCTGTCAGGCTCAGAGGCAATCTCTTTCAGTTCATTTATATCTGCATTCTTTACACCTTTTATTAAAAGGAAAATAAAACATTTGCAGTGAAAAAGAAGAAAATCTTGTATACAGAGGGATTGATAAAACATTACTAATATAAAATTCTATTTGTTCTAATGACCAACTACAAATTGCTCTGTTTTTAAGCTGTCAATGCAAGATGTTATAATTTCTGCCAGTGTAATGGCATCTTTTCAGCTGTCTCATGAAAATGGGGCAACTATGTATACTGCTAAATTCCAGTTATAAAAATGTTATAAGCAATGCTTATAAAAGATACAATTTAATGATGATAGTTATTGGATACAGAGAGAAAAGAACACTTCCTTAGTGCCACCAGCAAGAGATACAAATACACCAGAGTGCAGTGGGACATGTACATGGATATGGCAGAATACACACCAATAGCAAACAGCTCTATGCCAGCATCTCGTAGGTTTTTAGCAGGAGGGATAACATCATCCTGGGACTTCCCATCAGTAATCAGTATCCCGATTTTAGATACTCCAGGTCTTGCACCTGCTTCAGGCTTAAAGCTGTTTTCCAAAATGTAAGTTAAGGCAAGACCTAAAAAAGAAAACATTTTAAAAGACTTTGACAGATGAAAACATTAGTTTTGCCAATATCACAGTGTTTGTTTTTCTACTCAATGTAAAAATTCTAATGAAGAATAAGCATAAAAGAAGAACTGATTTTCTGAAAAATTAAATTCCAACAGCAGCCTAACCTACAGAGAAGCTGAAATTTATTTTTAGCAGTGTTTTGATCAATCAATGTATTTTAACTGGCGATGAAAACCTAAATTGATATTTCTGCAAATATGTAATCTTTTTTTTCTTACTCTACAAAGTTCTACAAAGTTCAAACAGGAAGTTTCCTCTCCTACCTATATTGCTTATATGGAAGCACATGCTCTGGATAGCTTAGTAAATCCTCATGCTACAGACAATCTTACTTTTATTTTTTTTTTTTCCAATTTACAAACCAAAAAAAACCCCTTTATTTACTCCTAGAGAAATTCTGATTTTAATAAATGTAAATTATTTAAAAGGAAAGAAACACAACTCCAGGACAAACTTACACATCATGATGAGATCTTATCTGAAAACTCTTAAATCTCACACAGCTGACATTTCTAACTCATTTTCATCTAACATCCATATAAAATAATTATGACAATTTACTACTTCCTACCACCCAGTAATCTCAATTCTAGAATCATACTAGAGTTTTTGTCCTTTGTCCCACTGCAATCACTCCTACCAAAATAAAGACTGTTGCTTATTGTTTCTCCTGTTCCTTACCATTCAGACAAAAGAAAAAAAAAAAAAAAGAAAAAAAAAAAAAGACAGTAATTTACTTAAAGCCATGTCTGGCTCTTTGGGTATATCATTCCAATATTACTAACTGTTGCTTTGATGACACTGGAATTGTATTCAGAGACTGTATTTTTCCCAGATTGTCAGGTATCCCCCCCTTTATCCATCACTAAGTGTCTCTGAGGCTTCAGTGCTTTAACTACTAAAAGGTCAATGGAAATCTAAAAGCCCTGGGTGGTCATTTGTAAAGTTAGTATTACCAGTTGTCATATATTGAAACAACATTCTTTCCTTCTCCAGAATAAAGCTCTATGCATGAATATTATAAATGGATTTAGCATTTTCTTCCCAGCAGGTAAAAGATTTTACTTCCAGGACAGAGAGTTAGGTAACTTTGTTTTATGAGACCCTGTCCTGACTCCCAGTGAATTCAATGGACAAGCACTTCAGAAAAGATTTAACTGACACTGGATAAAGCCATTGGCAAGCTGCAAAACCCCTGTCCTTTTTACCCTTCATAATAAGCATTGACACTTCTTAGGCAGTGCAGCAGAATATGTTTTTTAATAAAAGGCAAAAGCCAAAGCATACACAGTACCTGTTAATGTATTCCCCCCCTTATACGGTAGATTCCGGACTGCATCCAGAACAGCATCCTTTGTGCCATAGGCATTCAAGTGCCACTCAATCCGGGGATCACCACTGTACTGTGCAAGACCTAAAGAACCACAAATGAATGTAATCCATCAGAAAATCAAGTGGTTTTTTTTCAAGTATATAGATTTTATGTACTTGGTTTCCAGTACCTTACCAATTAGCTTACTGCAAGAAGGTTTACTATCATACTAGAAAAACTGCATTGGTTGACAACAAAAAGTAGCATGAAGTTGTTCTGGGTGACAACTCCTCAATTAACTTTCAAAGCCTTTTACTCAAGGGCTAATTAAATGAAAAGCAAAGAAATGCAAACTTTTTCAGCGTTATTAACATTGCAAAAATTCTTCTAAAGAACAATTTTACTTAATGTATTTTTGAACATTAGCAGATCAGAAATATAACATTTCAGCTGGTTTATAGCACAGGAAAAGTCATCCATTGGCACATTCTGCCAGCAAAAATTAAATTGTGTTTGAGCCTAATGCTGACTGAAGTCAGTAAGACTGTTTCCACTGTTTTTATTTTTCCACTGACATTGCATGAGAGTTAAGTAAGCTAAGGGTCACAGTAAACTATGAAGAATTAATACTACAAGCATTTTGGCAGCATTACTCAGATGATAGAAGTGCTAATGCTAGATGAGGATGAACCTTGCACAAAAAGAGTAGCATTAAGCTGTTAACTATCCTGAAGTAGTAACTTCTTTACATTGCTAAAGAAATATTACAAAAAAGGGTCAGCACCTTACCTACTCTTGTTTTCTCAGATCCCACATTGAAAGCAGAAACCAGGTTTTCCAGGAACAGTCGAACGAGCCTGAAATTGAATCTGCCAATACTCCAAGAACCATCTACTAGTATCACAATATCTGCAATTGCTGGAGTTTTACAGGTAAACAGGCTCCCTGTAAATCATTAAAATTAAATCAATATTATTCATTCAACAATAAAATTCTAATCCAAGAAATATATGCTTTCGTCTTCCCACCAAGATAGTAATTAAAGCTTTCTTCCATAGAAAAAAGCAAAATTACTAAACCAGTCTATTCTAATTTCAGTTATAGAATAGTCTGGCTATTATCTACTTCAGTTCTTTCATTAAAGTGTTCAAAATTAGTTTTGGGAGGCTTATAAAAAGAAACCCTCCTTCTAAAAATACTTGAGAGAGAAAAAATTAACTGCCATATAGCACAACCAAACCAAGAGTTCATTTTCATTCCAAAAGCACATACACAATTTCAGTCCCCATACACAGTGCATCAAACATAGCCTTAGGCCCAGACAATGCAGAGAGAGCTACCTAGAGATGCAGACATATAAAACAATTATCAAGGCCCTTTTCACAGTCAATAGAGAAAGCCAGGTGTTTCTATACATCTCAAAAGCCCTATAGAAAACCACAGGCACCACTGTAGTCTTGTAAATCCAGAAGTGAATCTCATTTCTGCTCCTGGGAGTTGAGCAAAACTGAAGGCCAATTGAATATGCTGCATCAAATCTAAGTAGGAGGCACACAATACAGCAGAGGTAAAATGCAAAGACCTCAGATTCTAATTCACAGTCTCTATGAGAACAGGCATGAGAATGAAACTTTAGTCTTAAGATCTAATGAGAATTAGCAGAAGTACATATTAATGATCTCTAAGGCTTACCTAACCAGTGGGAAAATCAAAGGAAGGGAAGTAGAGATTAGACACAAATTGTACTATGAGCCAACTGAGAAGCTAAACAGAACTGCCACATTCAGTTTCAGAAAATGCCAAGAAGAGAAGTAAGGGAATGGAAAAGATTTCCAGAACCTCAGACAAAATTGCCATATTCCACAGAAGTGGATGTGTGACTGTAAAATTAAAGCTGCTGTAACAGTGGACTCATAGAGAAGGAAACAAAAGAACAACGTTACACAGGTATAAGAAATGAGAGCTTCTGTTTGAAGTACAAAAATACAAAGTCCCCACCAGGTTTGCTATAGAATAAGGAGGGAAGTAGGAAAGACAAAGCAAAGCAGGTTTAATAGAACAGATATGATGCACCACAAACCATTTAGGGATGAAAATCATGACCCTCAATACAGTAAAAAATGAGCACAGATTAGTGAATTAAGTGGCAGCCCAGTTTTTATCATCATTTTTGTCAGGATCCACTGTATAAGTTAGTTCACAAAGAACACTGACAGTTCAACATGGAGCTAACAGGAATCACCAAGTACACTGCCAGAAATAAACCAATTTGAGCAGACATGTTTAGCAAATAAAAGAAGTAAATCAGTGAGAAATTATCTAAAAGGTGTTTACTTTAGCTCCCAAGAAATTCTGATATACAGAGAAAATAAAACACATGGTTAGCAATTCTAAACTTTCAGAACATATTATTAATTACAATCTTTTCATGAAATACAAAACTATAATCTCACAGGCAAAACCAATCTGATGTGCAGAAGGAGTTCCATTGGTAATAATTAAGGGTTAGATTCATACTGTAGTCTAAATCCACTGAGCATTAAACCCAATCCATAAAGTTACAGTTAATGTCTTAAACGTGTACTATAATATTTTTAGAAGAACAGGGAACATTTCCTACGTGCAGCTAGCAGTGCAAAATAAGTTCTAAACACATGACAGAAATTCCACTTACAACGATGCCAAAGCAAATATTTTATTTTAGCTTTTACAGTACAAGACAACACTATTTGAATTGGCAACACATTTTAATGTATTGACACTGAGGGACATTTAGTAAGCATCAGAAAAATTATCTTAAATTGGAATATAAATCCAAAAGAGGTCCAAATCTTTATGTCACTGAAGTCAACAGAAAAACTTCCCTTGATTTCAGTGGGACTGGAATCTATTTTGTGACTTAATAGGAATCTAATAATCATGGCAAAATTAATGTTTTAAATATCTTTGCCAAATAAACTTCCTGTTCATCAGTCTTCATTGCAAGCAGTATTTGTCTTCCATTAACACACAGTTCAATTGTGCCATTCTCACACTGGCCATATTAGCATCATAAGCTTCAAAAGAGCAAAGTAAAATGCTACTCAGCACCAGTAAGAATGACAGCACAGCACCCCTGATTCACATCCAAGCAGCTGTATAATAGCACAGATGTACCTTTCAGGGCTAACCCAGCAGTTTAATCGAACAGCCAAATGAGGATTTAACAAGATTTGTGTGGTTGTATTTTCTTTCTCTACTTCTAAAATCTTGTGCTGAGTATGAAACCCAGTTATTACCCTTGGTAATGTTTCATGTAATTTCATATAAACAAGTTTTGCCTATAAAGCTTCTTTAATCCTGTAGTGATGGCTTTGTAGTGAAAGATTTTATCAGTATTAGTAAATCCATCCAGTGAAGGAAAATCCAAAGAATAAAGAAAACAATAACCATGTTCCTTTCAATATTTTATTTCCACATCATCAGATCAATGCAAATAGTATAATCCAATTGTTTTTGTTAAAGAAACTTGTATGGTTAGATCCAAGATTGTACTGCAAGGTCACAGTGTGAAAATTTGTTTCGTTCTTCGTAGGTAGGAGATACTTGTTGCATCTTTTCTGCATAAAACATTTAGGTTTTGTTACTTCTGTACACCCACTATTTTGCTTATGTTTTCTCCTTGTTGTACTTATTAGAATTGTAGAAAGTTCCCTAAAAGGGAATAAACAACAGTGAGATATTAAATAGAATAATGCGGTGATAGAATCTTTAAAACCTGATAGGAACACAAACACCATTACATCCTACTTAATAAAGTTAGCCTAAATGACATAGTATGCAGCAAATAATTTCTGCAACCCACGTGCTTAGCCAGTTTCCATTGCCAGTTCTTGCAAATGTCTTTTTCAATAATCTTTCCATAGGGTTTGAGGGTAATTTTGCACATTTCAAGTACATACACAACTTTAATAGGCAATTTTCCCAACAACTTTTCTTAAAGGAGGATAACAGCATATCATTCCATAGAATAAAGCTCTCAACACTCAGTGTTTTAGTCTACTACAAGGTTCAATAGTGTGATCAGTTCAATAGTGTGCTTATTTCCCTTTTATTCGGCCATCAAGAAAAGTGTAGTGAGAGAGAAGGTTCCACTTCCCTCTGAGTTATACAATACTCACCAGTTTCAAAAGTAGGACAGTAGGGAAGAGATCAGTTACCAAATTTTATATCATGTTTCCTAGCATCATATAGAAACCATAATTCTGATTCAAGTGCTGCATTCTACAACAAACAATAACTGCGATCTTTAGGTAAGCAAAAATAACATAATTGTACAAATTGTAAAGACAGAATAACAATCTGTATATTTTGCACCAGCAACTGTCTTCAGCTGCTTCTCTTACAATTGGAGGAGAATTTTTATGGGGGAGAAAGTAAAATATTAATGCACTTTCTGTAACAAATTTACAATCTTCCTAGCACTACTTGGCAGAAGGAATTTGCCACTCTGCCAGAAAGTTGAGGAGGAAGGGACTCTGTTCATTACTGCTTTTCACAAAAGAAGGGCACAGGGTCAAAATTTCACCTTCAAAGGCACCAACATACAGCGAAGGGCTACCAGCAATGTTTTAGAGTGAGGTATTTGCACAAAATCTGGTTCAGTACCACCAAAAATCAAATCA
Organism: Lonchura striata; assembly: GCF_050655825.1. Taxonomy (NCBI): domain Eukaryota; kingdom Metazoa; phylum Chordata; class Aves; order Passeriformes; family Estrildidae; genus Lonchura; species Lonchura striata. The sequence continues at coordinate 143,812,407 of NC_140704.1, read as the reverse complement.
CCATGAAGAATTTTGGTTCCTTGGTTTCAGGGAAATTTTTCAAAGAACTTTGCATTGAAAGAGCTTTTCATCTGCCATATGAAGTTTTCTGATTTTGATTCCTCAAGCCTCCAGATGCTGAAGGTGATTTGCTGGCATTTCCAATATGCAAGTGTTACACCACTCTGAAAACCATGCCAAAACTGTCTGAGAGTGAAGCCAGTGATAGCAATGCGGAACGAAAGATCCAGATAGAATTTTCTGGGATAGAGGGAGTGTTATTGGAGCCTGCAAAACAGGACCCTTGAGTCATCCCACTGAAGGGAATGGAGTGTAGAAAGAGACCAGAGAGAAGCTCTGACAGCATGGGGCTGCACAGAGGCTTGGCAAGCTCCTGGAAACCCTGACCACCTCTCCAGGGCTGCGTTCCCTACCTGCAGCTATTCTTTCACACACATGTTGTGAGCAAGTGAGCAATGGTAAAAACAGAAGTTCAACCAAAAAACCTGCAAGCCTTACTCACATAGAAATATAAAACTATAATTTTTCATCTAGAGAAGGGTGTTTTGACTCCTGGAGTTAATACTACTATTTTTTGAAAATTCCTTGAAAGGCAAGGGGAGAAGCTGCAAGTACAAGCACTGTCACATGGGAGGACTCAATGCTTTAGACAAACCAGTTCAATTTGCATGTAGTTATGATATGTTTTACAGAAACACATTTGATATTTTTCTCCCCTTGGTATGAAACTTCGTTCTCATTTTCAAGAGCCAAAACACACACTTCTTCTGCTAGAAGTTAAGACTATAATTCTTTCTGAGTCTGCAATATGTCATTTCCTTTCTTACTCCCTGTCACAGTGGAAAGTCAAATAATATACGTGGAAGGAGAGGAAGAAAGTTCAAGTAGAGGTGAATAATAATAATACAGTATGAATAGAAGACTCGTTCATGGGGTAACAAAGCACAAAAGCAAGAAGCTTAATGCCAGCAGTGAGTGAAAAATACCTCGTGAATAAAGCATGAATGACAGAGAACAGGCAGTCCTCCACAGCAATTGACAGCACCACACTGAGCAGAAGCACTGCTGAGGACAAGGGCAGTGTAAATCTACATTAGCAAAATGTCACATATTTTATTAAAAAGGGTTAAAAAATTAAGGGATGTGAGGCAGTGTCCAGCTCCAAAATTCAGCAACTCACTAGTCTATGCTTCTGACATTGATATAATTGTTCTGTGCTGGTGATATCATCCTTGCACTTGGACTTCAATTTAACACATCCCATATGTCAGGCCTATGGACCAGACAAATGCATATAACATAACTGCTGTTCTTTAAACTAGATCCAACCACAGCTTGAATTTGAAGAACCCAAATGTTGGAACTTTAGCTTTAACAAGCAGTCCAACAAGGTTAGAAGTTTGTCCCTGGTCCCTAGGAAAAAAGAAAAAGCAGCCAGCCCTTTTCCATGTGCCTTATTCCTCTCCAGGAAACTAATATAGCCCAACTGGCAAGCCTATGAATTTGTTATTTGGTGGAGTTGGATTATTAAGATTGACTGAATGGTTGTGTCTAATCACATCACATTTGACTGTGAATACTGTAGTTTAAAAATTTTCTGCTTCCAAAATACAGCAGTTACTAAATACTATTTATAGCAGATCTTCTGAATTTAAGGCCACAAAACTAATCAAAGCACTCATTGATAACACATTAATTCCCTATATATACTGGTGAATAGTCTCAAGTGTGAGAAAGGAAGCATAGAGTCATTTTCTATACACTTTTCCATACACACTCAATGACAGTTGTACTTCTGCAGTAAGTAGTCACTAGTTTATAAAAACTTCTAGAGCTTTCTTCCTAAATCTGAACTTTTTATTTTGAGAGACAAAAAAAGTAATTGTGAAAGTTCTGATGTCTCCTTACAGACCACTGTTGATTGATAGCACTGCAGCAGCTTACCAAACAGCAATACTAAACACTCCTGGTCTGTGTACCTAGACAGAAAAATATAGTTTTAAATCCCCCTGAATTTAAATTGAGAGTTTAAAACATTTGTTCTAATTTCTCTTCCAACAGACAGCATGTCAACACAGAACAAAGCATGCTGCTGAAGTCTTTCCTGAACCTGAAGCCCAGCCTGGCAATAGACTGTGTCCATTTAGCCACAATTTACACTGAAGATGATCTGTAATCCTCCTGTAAAGTGCATGAAACCTAAGAAACTCTTCTGCAGATTATTGTGATAACTGTCTACTTCTCTTTCCTCTCAATTCTGCATCTGAGTGCATGAATGTTTTAAATGAAACAGCCGTCTCAAGGTCTAAATTACTTTGAAAGACAGAAAACTGTATATTTTATTAATATGGTCATACTTATCTACCATTCCTATGTAACAAATATGCCAGGATTTAAAAGGCTTATTTCTCCAATTTCTTTAGTAAAGTATGAAATCCCTGACAGTTTTCTCTGGCTGTCTAGAAGACAGTTAATCAGGGCACTTCAGACAAAAGTGGTACTCAGAAATCCTCAACATTAATTAAGGTGTTGTCTAAATCCCTGTAAACCATGATAGAGAACTGGTCTGTGCCTGAGCTTGTAACCCAACAGGTAAAGTAATGGAAAAGAGCCAGATGAGAGAACAGCCTGTGTACTTATACAAGTAGTTAACACAGAAATAATGAAAAACTAGTTGAAACAAACTGCTACAGCACAGTTAAATTATAGCTCAGCATTACAGATCTAAGTACATATGATATTATGGACACTGCATCTAGAAACAAAAAGGATGGTGTAACACAACTGCCATGCAAAAGGCTTCCAAATTCAAGGCCCTAAATTAACTTCATGCAGTTCTTGAAATAATATTTTCATGATGTAACCAGTGTATATGCTTGTATAAATAAAAATACGCAGTGATCTTTAGAGGCATTGCTAATTTAAGATATCATGTGTCAATCTAGAAAAACTCAGGATGAAATTTGTGCCCTCTTGAATGTAGCAATTCTTCCATTCTCTAGCTAGCAGAGATGTCTGAGTAAATATCTAACTCTGAGAAATCTCAGCTCCCAGAATCACAGGGTACTGGAGGAAGAAAGGGACCTTGAGTTTAGTCAAACTGCCCTAATCAAAGCAGGGGCAACAACAGCAGATTGCTCTGGGCCATGTCCAGTCAGGTTAAAGTTAAAGAGTCTCCAAGACACCACAACCTGAGTAACCATCCTCATAGCACAATAATTGTTTATTGGAACACAAGCTGGTGCTGGTGTTTCACAGAAGCTCCTTCGAGTATTCCACAAAGACAGAGTACAAGAATACCACAGCTCTGGAGAATAATGAGCCAAAGACACACCTACCAAACTCAGCAGGAAACAGGACTCCCTCATTACGTGCAGAGCAGTATTATCAGTACAGCCAATCAGACAGGTGAGAACACTTCTAAGGCAGAAAATGTGGCCCCACAGCCAGGTAAGTTCCATTTTAGCTGCAACCTGGCACCTTTTAACCAAGGGACGTATCTCAGCTCTAACACCGGGGCTCACTCAGCAGACAGGGCACCAGGAAAAGGGGGCTGACCATGAGACAGCCCAGAACCAGAGTCCTGCACCAACAGACCCAGAATGGATATGAAGACCTCAGACCACGCAGTGAGGGTGGAAATTACCCTGAAATCATCTCTCCTCAGTACAAGCTCATGCTTGCTGTTTAACAACAGAGGAATGACACAGATTATGCAAGACTCTCCTCAAATGGGAAACAGTAAAGAGCAGTCTTGAAAGAGAATTTGTACAGCAGAAAACTAAAACCCAAAAATTTGGCATCTTATAGTTGTATTCAAGACAAGGCCATCTCACAGTCCCTGAAAACAGATACCAAAACTTTAACCTTTCTCACCCATTTTGCTGACTATAGCATAAAGCAAAGAAGCTTCTTCATCAGGGTATGCAAATCCATGATGACTTTGCTGATGAATGCATCAATCCTTTATATTTATACATTCCTACAAGAAGTTCTTGGTCTTGCACTTCAGTCTTTAATAATATATCTGTTTGCTACCACCTCCACAAAGCTTTTTTTGGTTCTTCTTTCAAGGTTGCCACACAAGTTTGAAAAAGTGGCCCAAAGTTTCAACTTGTTACTACATGGCTTCCATTTTATATCAAAGACAAGCATCACTCATGACACACCAAGATGTTTACCTAGAATATATGTAGTCCTGAGCAAGCCTAAAGCCTTCAGACTGCAAATTCATGCTGCCAGAGGATGAAGAACTGTTAAGGAATGTCTCAGCAGGGTAGTAATGAAAGTGTTTCAATTATGAAAAGTGTCAACACAGACCCTGAATCTGACTTACAGGAACATCTCTTGCTGCCAGCAGAATCCAGCCATGCCAGTGCAGTGCTGATTGGATGGATACTCAAGAGCTAACAACTTGAAGAGATGAAAATCAGTCTGAGGATAATGAAAGACCATTCATTCAGCTGAGCTTCTATTAATCCATCATTCAAGAATGTGAATAGCAGCCTCCCACTTCAACTATGAATAAATTGCACAAAAAAAGGTCAATGCCTTAGGGGAAAGCTACCAAAGGAAAAAAAGAGGCCAGACAAGTTTTCAGTTGGTAATAGTTCAGATTTATGGAGCATTATACATACTGTGCAGAGATATGAGGAGAAACATAACTCAAGGGTTATGAATATTAGGATAAGCACCTTTTAACTCAGGTTGTCAGCCTGAGTGGTTCTAATATCAGGAGGTGGATCACTTTATGAAAAAAATGAAACTTTCATTTAAGTCCAATATAGGCTAAGTCTCTTTTCATACTCAGAGAGTAGATAGAGAGCTAGAAAATTGTTCTTTTTCCAAACTGCAGATTCTCTAGATATTGATGTCAACACAGAGTCTACACTTCAATAAAGTGGATGCATTCAAGTAGAGTTCCTAGGGAGGGACATTCTGGATGATAGAAAGGCAATCTCTCCAGTCTCCAGCTTCTACTTGAGCAGGAACATTTATGAGAGGTAATATCCAACCTTAACCAGACATTAATATACTGACAGGAAGAAATGCATACCCTCCTACAGAAACACAGAGCCAGGAGGTAAGCAAGTGGAATCCCTGGGTAAGAATGAAGACTGGTCATCATTCCTAATGCAAACCTTTCTATTTACAGAATAAAGCAAGGGTTTGTCATCTGGAATATGCAAATTGAAGAAGACATCCAGCAACCTTCAGATTAATACTCACTCTCAACCTAGGCTAATGAAAACAAATAAAATTTTACACCTATCCAGAACACACAAAGCAGTTACAAACACATAAGAGAGACTTCTTTAGGTTAAAATCAAACTCTTGCTCCCAATCTCTCTTTCTCTCTTTTCCCTGGGATTTCTTCTGTCAGGATCAAAGTTTGCAACTCGACATGAACTCTTTCCCAGTTCCAGGCTTCAAAATGATTTCCAGGTGTTCGGTTTCAAGCTTGCTGTCTCTCAAAAGTACATTTTTCTCTTATTCAGATTATGTGAACACACGTGTGTGCTATTTAAATTGGCCTGATGGCAGATGTAAATGCTGCAATCTCTAAATGTAGCTTGCTTCATTTTCTCCAAAGCAACTACCAAATTATGGCAAAGGAAAAGCACTTAAGAATTCTGTCCATGTCAGTGCTGATACTTCCCATCACGTTTTTCAGTCATGAGAGCCAGGAAGGAGTCTTCCAGATTACCCTAGGCAGGTCCATAGAAAGTACTGCCATTGCAGAATGAAATCTAAGTTGCAAGTAGTATCAAAGGATGCAAATGCTATTTCCTTCTGAGAAATCCTTAGGATGAATTCTTGGAATAAGCACTGATCATCCACAGCACAATGAGCTAAACTTTCTGGACAGTAAAAAGGAGTTTACCCAAGAGATTCCTTGTGTCAGAGTCCTCCTGTAAGTCCTCCAGTATTTAACAAGGAATTTCTAATATACAAAGCTCTGCATGGCAGCTCACAGGTTTATAGTCTAGCTTGGAAACCTAATGGATGCCTCTCACCAAATTCTACCTTCTAAAAAGTACAGAAACCAAGATGGCCAGGGTGCACCATCCAAAGTTCTCATATTAAAGAGAGCAATGGCACATTCTGAAAAGTCTACTTCATCTCCTTATTATAACAAATATTTCCATCACCTAAAGTTGAGAGAGAAAATGAGATGTTACAGAGAAGAATAGAAAGCCATGACATTTGTCACAAATTAAAAAACAATTGCTGTCAAAAAAAACCCATGCTCTTTGACTTAACATGGATGGGGACAGGATTGCTGGGCAGGTTCTACACGGGGTCCAGTGCAGCATCTTTTAGCACACATCAGGATGGTGATCCAACCACCACTGAAACCATGGAGACCACTGGCTGTAGGCATTTTAATGAGAGCCCAATTGGCAAAGTTCAGATGGCCAAGTGCTGCTTTCACTACAGAAAGCTGAGATAGGAGACATCATGGATTCTCTGTTTGGGTTAAGACTGGGTAGAACAAAGCCAACTGAGTCCAAAGCCAAGGTGACTGAGTCTGAAACCAAAATCAGGTCTACAAAATAACGTCTGGGCTAAGCAACCTCAGAGTGAATAAAAGAGCATGGCAAGGGGAACATAATAATAAATGCCTGACAAAGTTTTGTGGTGGTCCAAAATGTTCTAATAATACTGAAGCATGGTCCAAACATTACCCAGACTTCTCAAGGCAGGCATAGGAATCTGGGGTCACTGCCCTTGAAGAAGCATAGAAAATAGATTCATTTCTATGTTCATATTACTTTTAGTTGACTACTAAGTGCTAGAACAAGCAGGTACGCACCACACACACAAGAGCTATTGACAATCAGGTCAAAGGACTGCAAGTTACTGCAAATGTCACTGGATGCCACTCAGTGCCAAAAGACAGCTTTTGCTGAAGACTACAAACATATTTGTCAAGATGGTAAGCACAGAACTGAAAAGTAAACAAAAAAAATCCTGAAGTAACAGCCTATAGCTAATGACAGTAGATGTGCATCCTGTTTCATCCATGACAAGGTAATGCATCCCTATACTCTCTACAGATACTGCAAAGGTGAAATATTAGTCTCAGTGTTACGCATAGACATCTTTTAGGGAAATGTAAGCATTAGAATGCTTACATTATAGAATGTAGAATTTAGACAAATGCAATCAATAGTTCTGAACTTCACTATATTTTCTGATGCAGACTTTCATTTACAAAAATCTAAAAATGAAACCTATCATGCAGAAGTACTCCACAATGTTTAAAGAACCTAACATATCCCCAAAGTAGGCTATGTTCCCATTTTGCAGCATCAAGAAACTGATGCTTAAGACCAATGGTCAGGGTTATCTCTACACTTTGGAATGGAGGATAAGGTAGAAGATGCTGTAGCTAGTTCTGAGTAGGGCAGTGCATTCACCAGGGAGTGTGCTGAACTGAACAGGATTGCTGCACTGCTGTTAGTTTTGGAGTGAAATTGGTTGCATCTAGTTCAAGCAACCCTTCAGTATTAAATTGTGCTGCACTGGAACAAAAGAAAACAAAAGGTGTGCAGAAACTTTGTGTTTGCCTCTTGTGTAATTACACCATAGACCCAGGAACTAGACAATAAGTACACAGGTTTCATCCTGCTTGCATCTTCTGAGATGAGCAACACATTTGGATAACTTGTTCTTACTTCATAACATGGTCTGTATGGCTCAAACTGGCAGGTCACAGCTTAGGGGGCAATGAGACACGGGAATACAGAACCAGTACCTGGGGATTGTGCAAGATCTGATAGGATATGTTTAGGAGAGGAACCAAAAACATTGAAAGGTAGTTTGGGGAAGAACACATATGGGAAAATAGAGCCATGAAGGTATCAAGAGGACTAGTTCCATCTGCACAAATGGCTGATTAGTACTTGATCAAGCCCTGTGCTTGATCACCCCGGACTTGTTGGGACTATATGCTCAGTCCAGCTACTGGAGCTGGGCTAAAGGACTCAGTCGCCCCCAAAGCCAGACAAAAAAATAGCATTTAAAACAGAAAAGCTAAGTACTTTCCAACAAAGATTGAAGAAGCAGAAAAATGTGCAAGAACTGAGAAAAGACAAAGACTGTTTAGGAAGAACATAATGGCACTGGGGGGAAATGCCCACACAGCATAGTTATCATTTCTTTCTTCTGCTGCTCATAATCAAGACATAAAGTGTCCTCCAGAAAGCTAAAGGAAACCTTGCTAGTAAATCAAATTATTGTTTGTGTAAAGACATAGTTAAGGAGTTTCGTAGCCCAGGAGTTCAGCAAATAATAAAAAAAATAATGACTAAAACCAACATTTGCAGTTACATTAGCCAGGATGAAGTGAGTAAAACTATGAAACACTGCCAATGAAGCAGATGTTCAGAAGGTATTCATTCCTGTGGCTTAGTTAAATACCTCAGGCACTCATTTCACACTGTCTAGTAATACCTACTGAAGCATCTGACATTAACTAAACAGACAAGTTAATAAATTAGATAATTAATGTCTTCTGCTGAATAGTACCTTAATATACCTCTCTGTGGATTTTTTCTATCTTACTTAAATTGTGCCATTCAACAGCTATAAAAGTACAAATGTCAAAGCTCATTTGCATCAAATGTATAGGAATGTTGAAAGAAGAATGAAAATCAGTAGATTTTCTAAGCTTACTACACCTCTCATTTCTATCACTATCAGAAGACTGATTCTACCTCACTCCAAGAGCTATTAAAAAAGAAACCTCAGACAATTATAGTGTTTTGAGGAAGGATATGCAATTGTCTGATAGGTGCATAGCACTGAATGAAAAACACATTATAGAAAAAAAATCATTCAGAAATATTTACATTGAAAGATTGTAGAAGTAATATCACTAATAATGTACAAAATATTAGGAAGTTTAAAAAGATTATCAAAAACTATCCCACCACAAATATAATAACTTTGGATATGTCTAACAGTTTTTACAGGCAACTGAGCACTCACCCAAAAGAAACTGCAGGCATACTTATTGCTACTTAGCAGGTAGGTATCACATGACAGATGGCTTCAGGCCTCTTTCCAGAACACTTTATGATACTAAACCCTGAAAGTACTAAAAACACTCTTTGCATCACTGAGTAGTGAAGAAAGAAAAGGAAAGTAGAAACAGCATGAGTCAGAAGTAGCTGTCACTAAATGAGCAGCTATTCTTCATTGTATTTATAACTTGTATATGTATATATCTGTGTAAATAATCACAATCATGATAATAATATCAGTAACAATGTTAAATTCATTTAAGATCACTAATAATTTAAATTATTTCAAAGGAATCCTTTGTTTCTTCTTATAGGTAATTTTTACCTCTTCCTCGAAACCTTTTTAATTTAAATTAATATACAGTGCAGGACTATTGATCAAGGCACATGAAGTCACTATTCACTGTTTTTAACATTAGTTCAGGTTATATTATTTACATATTACTGACATCTGCACCTAATGCCAAGATATGGCATTACACAGCTCATTTTATAGAGCTTCTGCTTTTCTATCTCTAAAACCCACTATGCTTTCTGTGCTGTTTTTCACTCACCCACTACCTAAATTTTCCATTGCCAAGTTGTCCACTCTATACTCATTGACAACAGATTAGTTATAAATCCTCTGCCCTAAATTTCTACCTGCTTGTCCCAGTCTTCCACAATGTGAAACTCAGATCTAGCTTGTATTGTCAATAAATTTCTCCTAGAGCTTCCTCTGTTTTCCATTTGGGCAGGGAGCTGGGTGGCAACACCCATTTTGTCAGAGCTTTCAGCTGGCTTCCCACCAGCCCAGAGAGCTCAGCTAATGTTCCAGGTCCAGTCTTGCTCCTGGCATGTGACAAAGGTGATGCTCATCAGAAAGAGGCACTTAAGGGATTGAAAAAGCTGCAGTTCCCCCAGGTATTTTAACTCGGCACCACATCACTGGATTTTCACAGAAATCAGTTAAAAAACCACTCCTGCCCCTAGTGGACTTGCTCTGGGGTGAAACAATTTTGGCTCTGGAAGTATGAACAAACTGCCGTGCTGTGTGCTGTGCAGTGAAGGATCCCTGACCTCCCTAACCAGTCATACTGTATGACTCTATTACGTGCATTTTACAATGAGAAAGTAACTAACATTGTCATACACAAATCACAGACTTTTATGGGAGCTGCAGACATTCAAACATTCTCATTGTTTGAATGCCTGCAGACTGCGTAAGGTTTATCCTGCAACACCTGATTCAGAAGAAAAATCTGACACATATATGCTTTATGCTATTCTAAACCATCTTGATTTGAAATCTGCATAAGGGAATTTCCAAACAGGACAGGTCAAAGATCATGTAAATTCCTTACTCTAGTAAAGCAGTAACAGAGCACCTTTGGTATTGGGTGTTTGTGGCCAGGTTTAGCAGGAGGGAGGCTGCAGAGGTGGCCTTTTTGAAAAGAGGCCAAGCATCCATGGACAGGTGGTGGCACTTCTGGGAAAACATAATTAAGAAAGGGGAAAAAAATGCCCAGTAAAGAGTGAAGTTAAAAAGAGTGAGAAACAGTAGAGAGAATCTCAAGGTCAGAGGAGAGTGTGCTCCATGGCAGAGCAGATATTCTCTGCAGCATGACGTACATGGAGAAGAAAGGTATGAGAAGAAGGGAATGGAAAAGGGAGACCACTATGCCCTGATCACAATCTCTCAACACCCCTTTTGCACCATTTGCTTCCTCTCTGAAGGGACTTGGACTGAGTGTAACTTGCAGTGATAACAAGAGAAGAGGAAAGGAGTCTGGAAAGAGGTCAAGCTGAGCCTGGGAAAATGGAAAGGAGAGCTGTTGTTTTAATGTTTGTCTCTTTCGTCTCCCACTACCCACATTAGGAAATTTTTTAAGTGGCAATAAATTAAGTAAATCTTCCCCCACTTGACTCTGTTTGCCTACCATGGTAACTGGTAAGCAGTCTCCCTGTCTTTATCTCGGCCTATGAACTCTTTCATTCCTGTTCTTCCTTTTTTCTCTCCCATCCTGCGGGGGAGAGGAATGAGCAAGCAGCTAGGTGGGAGTTTGGCTGCAAGCCTACACTAAGGCACCACACCTCTCAACTAAAAATCCCCAACCAAATCAACAGGAATGCAGATAAAACTGGCCTCAGTGTTTTGTTGTTTGTATTGAAATGGGTAGTTAAACCCAGTTCAGATACATGGAAAAATATTCTGCAGAAAAAGATATAGTCATATATTTGCCAGAGGATATAGTCAAAGCACTGATTCTCCCCTCCCCTAAGGGATTTGATTAGAGAATCAGTCATAGAAGCTCTCTGAGAAACTGTAAAACATCTGAGAAGGCACAGAATGTATTAACCCCTGTCACTGTACAGAAAAGAGCTTTGTACATGAGGGAGCTGGAGAGAAGCCAGGGTACAAGCACTCAAATATCAGTGCATGCTGAAAGAAGCTGCATCTGTGAGCTTTCTCTCAACAGACAGAAAGAGAAAAGGCTTCTGACATTATTAATACGAGTGTGCACAGCAGTAATGAATCACTAAGCTGAAAAATGACAGGTTCTCAAAAATAAAGAAAGGAGATTCAAAACTTGAAAGTGGTCATGCAGAAGAATTACAGAAAGTGTTTTTGGAAATCAAATATAAAGTGAACATTTGATGGGGGAGTGCTAGACATTAAGCCTGAATTAATTTGGCACCATGACATTACTGGATATACACAGGAGGTTTGCTTGTGATAAGAGCAAAATACTTAGAGCAGAAAAGGAGTAAATCTTTTTAAACTACTTGAATGAATAGGACAGAACACATGAAAAATTTTAATCTAGGTTTCTGAAGCTGCTTTACTAGCAAGCCATACAAGCTGTTGACAGGCTTCCATAGACAGAGGAAAACCCTCACAGCAATTTAATTTAAGAACAGAAGAAGAAAGATTGAAAGAAAGATGATGATTTGGGAGTTCAGAAAAGGCATTTAGACCTACCAGCACTGCTCAGAGCCTTAGACAGTTAGTAATTAAATAGTGGTCAGTACTATATAAACAGTCCTCCAAACCACAGATGAAAATAAGAGTGGAATGTTCTGGAACTACCTAGAATCATAAGCACAGGTATTTACATGTCGCATTTGTTAGCAGAGCTGGTTTCTAGGAGCAGAAGGGTTATGCTGAAATCTTTATCCCATTGAAACTGAAAGAGAAATTTCTAGGGTTTACTGTGTATATTAGCTAAGTATTTATAAACAACACATTCATACAATAATGTAGTTCCTTTCAGGAAAATCAGCAGGATACTTGACTTATAATGCACAAATTGGAGCTCTTATATTGAAAGAGTTCTTACTCTTTTTCACACTCGCTGACAAGTACATTGATGTGCTTTATTAGTTTTGCCCCAAAATATTTATTTTTGATTTTCTGGTTTAGTAATGCCAGTAAACATCATTCTGTAAAAAAGCAGTGCAGATGTTCACAGAAGGCACCTCTTTATATCACAACTTGACATTAATCACTAAGGAATTATGCTTCTCCTTCACTCAAGACAAGAGCAGAAACCACAACCATTGGCAACAGTAGCCTGGACAATGGTTGTTTTCAATTTTGATTATGGGCAAAGATTGCTCTTCTCAGATGAGATATTCCTCTATTTAACTCAACCTGGCTGTCATCATAAAAGATTTTTAAAAGCTGATACAAACAGATTAATAACGCCCTCAAGTTTACAGACAACACCGAGCTGGGAATGAGTGTTGATCCACTGGAGGGTAGGAGAGCTCTGCAGAGGGATCTGGGCAGGCTGGATCAGTGGCCCAAGGCCAGTGGTGGGAGGTTCAACAAGGCCAAGTGCTGGATCCTGCACTTGGGTCACAACAACCCCGTGCAGTCCTACAGGCTGAGGAAAAGTGGTTAGAATGCTGCCCTTGGAAAAGGACCTGGAGGTGCTGGTCAGCGGAGACTGAACATGAGCCAGTGTGTGCCCAGGTGGCCAAGAAGGTCAATGGCATCCTGGCCTGGATCAGAAACAGTGTGGCCAGCAGGACTGGGCAGGGATTGTCCCCCTGCACTCAGCACTGGTGAGGCCACACCTCGAATGCTGTGTCCCTCACTACAAGAAGGACATTGAGGGGCTGGAGCGAGTCCAGAGAAGGGCAACAGAGCTGGGGAAGGGTCTGGAGCACAAGTCTGAGAGGAACAGCTGAGGGAGCTGGGGGTGTTCAGCCTGGAGAAAAGGAGGCTCAGGGGAGACCTTACCACTCTCTACAGGTCCCTGAAAGGAGGCTGTAGCCAGGTGGGAGTTTGTCTCTTCTGCCAGTTACCAAGGGACTGGACAAGGATGAATGGCCTCAGGTTGAATGAGGGGAGATTCAGATTGGATATTATGAAAAAATTTCATCATGGTGAGAGAGGGTAAACATTGGAACAGGCTGCCCAGGGAATTGGTGTCATTACCATCCATGGAAGTGTTCAACAACTGAATGGATGTGGCACTTCATGAGATATTTTTGTGGATGTGGTGGTATAAGGTCAACTTGATGATCTTGCATGTTTTTTCCAACTTTAATGATTTCATGATTCTAGTTTCTTCTGTAGTGTTAGCTCCCAAGGTCTAGCCAACTTGACTAAAGATACAGACACAGAATGTATCAGGGTTGCTATTAAATCCATCAAATTTAGCCATACACTAAATGGTTATGAAACCAATTAACTGCTGGCCTGAATTCATTTGGTTGTACCCAAATAATTTCCTACCAAACATCTGCAGAGGATCAAATTATTATTCACGAGTTTGCTGTAAAATTTTGCACTTATTTCTTTAATAGTTTCTTTCAGACTTTTCCTTATTTCTTTGATTCTATTTCAATTTGAGGTGGAACAGTCTTTGTATATTAAACTAGGAAAGTTTTGATACCATTACTGCCTGTGTATCCATTCTGAATTCACTTCTAGCCCCGCTACACATTTTTTGCTGATGCTGTTATTTTTGCCCAATGTTTTCACTTGGAATCTCGCCCTACTCCCACTGAAGTAATTTAGTTGTAATCACCATCACTTTGAATAATCATTACACTGCGCAAAGCAGAGAAATATGCATTAGACTAGGGGAAAAAGGTCTTACTTTACAATATATAGCTGAGTTGGAAATAGGGCTAAACAAATTCAAGAATTCATAAAGATTAGCATAATATTTTTTCTTTATGATCAGGTTTGCTGATTGAGAAGTTTGTAAGTTTTGCCTTAGTTTTAAATGCAGTTTTCTAGTAAAACCTGCTACAGTATGTATAAGGCAATATCTTTTCACAAGTGCTGGATGGAGATATATTTTGTCCTGTTACAAACTCCCCTGATACAACTGAAGAAGCTCAGATGAGTAAAAAGTGGTGTAGGGATGAGAAAGGTGACTGAAGACTTCAAAAGTAAATATGAATCCTAAAAAGGGAGACTGCAGATCCAAGCTCCTCTCGCCAATTGTAGTTTTGCCCTTACTCCATGGAAGAAGCATAAATTCTCTCCTGCAGTCTGGCAGACACATTCCTCTGTCTGTCTTTAATCAACATTTTCCAAGTACAGGCCCAGTTTTCTCTCCTTCAGCTTTTATCAATTGTCCTTCATTAAGAAAGCAAATCACATTTTCCTACTCAGTTCTGTCATTTCTTCCACCTCAGCCTTCCTCTAGACATGATGTAGGAAAATCACCTATCCACTACCCTGTCATGCACTAGCAGGTACAACTTGTCTCTCTAGTGTTGCAAACACTAGCTAAAATTCTTCCAATGCACCCAATGCTGTATGGAAACAAACTTGCATAGTGTTAATAAATACAACATGACACAAAAATGTGTGGTAAGAATATAAACCCACCGAAGAAAAATTTGTGTGGGCTTCAAGGAGCTTTGGGTGAAGTCTTTGACACTTGCATTACTGGAGACAGATTTATATGGAAGGGGAAATTGGGATCCTTGAAACTGTCCAGTTTATTCACAGAGAGACTATTTGAGGTCATACCAAGCTCTTCTTGTTCTCTATACCATAAATAACCACTGAAGGGAATAATTACTGTTGGGGTTACTTCATAAAGAAGATGCTATTTGAATTTTAAAATAACAGGAAATAGAGCTGTATATTAAGCTTGAAATAGATTTTCATCCATACTAGACAAACTTCTCATGGCAAGCTGTATCACATTTCACCAGAAGACTGGCTCCTTGCAACAGGACAAAATTAATTCCTTTTATTTCCCCGCCCTCAAAATGCTTCAGATGTTTTCATATATACAACCTACACTAGGACAGACTTATTAAGTTATTATGTGGTTAATTACACAATAGTATTAATTTGACTTTAGGTGGGAATTAATACTGCCAGTCTGTCTTAGAGCCAATGAATCTTCCACTACTCAAAGTGCACCCAGTGGAAAGGTACAAGCAGCTTTTAATAATTTTATTATCTAACATTATTTTTTAATAATTTTTATCTATTCATTATGGTATTTAGGACTTTATAAAAAAAGCCAAGCAAAACACAGAAATAAAAGCAATACCTCTGTAGCAACTCTCCAATATTTCTGAAAATACTGGGTTTTTTCCCCCTCTATTTAATTTAACCCTGGGAACCAGATTTAAAGTACTGACTTAGAGAAAATCTCTACAATGGCCAAGACAAATAAAGAAGCTGATTATATTCAGAATATCACATAAGTCATATGTGTTATGATCTGACCTTCTGGAGCTGGTTTGCTTGCATTTGTTTTTTCTGGATCCTTCACCTTGGATTTACTTGTGTCTTTTCTTCTCTCTATGTCTTTAACTGTAAAGTAAGGGGGAAAATCAGTTAATCTAGAAACAACACAGTTAGAAGCATGTAATTTTCAACTTCCTGGTAAAGTATGTGCACAGAACATCTGAAGATATGTTTAGGTAATGAGTTACTGTTTCTGTGTTTTCCCTCCCTCCCTCCCTTTGCATTTATTTTCATGGATCTTTCCCCATTCTATCATCATTACTGCTCTCAAAACTGACTCTTCACACAGGAGAGTCCAAATAGTAACATCAGCACCTAAGCCCCTGCAGACAAGATCCCACACTGGAAATATAGTCCAGAAAATTGGCTAAGCTAGCTGGGGAAAGTCCAGCATTGCAGAGTTCCACTCCAAGTCAGTCAACACAAAAGCACATAAGCTAGCTGTTACATTGTCCTCTTTACAGAATCATCTTAGATCCCATGCCCAAATCTGTAGTCAGGGTACCAAATACTCCCAGGAGTGCAAGGTTGCTCCAGAGCTGAGACTTTGACAGTTTCCTGTTCCACAGGTGGGTGGGATAGGTCCCTTACTATATCTCAAATCTCTCACAACAGCCAAGCAGAACCCAATTGGATTAACAATTCCTAATATTACATTAGTAGCCAGTAGTGCTCTACTAATAGTCTGAAATGTTCTGACAAAGTCATTGTTAAAGTCACGTATTGGGAAGAAAAAACCCTTTCAGAATTTTCCTGGAATGCTAATTGTTATCCACACTCCATCTGTCTGCAACAGCCAGGAAAAGCTTAAAACAATGAAGCTGAGAATATCTTCCACAGAAAAATAAAATTCTACTCCAATTACACTTCTTAGTTTATGTAAAATTGGATTATGACTGACGTTTGTCCAAGCAGGCACTGATCATCAGCCAAGTCTCTCTGCACTGCATCATTCAAAAAAACACTGTGAGGGCATGAAAAGAGGTTATCTGTCTCTTGACTGTGTAAGAGAGACAGAGCAAATATTCTGTTGTACATTAGTGGAACCAAAGTCAAATTGACTTCACTATTTACCCAACAGTATGTGGAATATCTCAATCAATCAGGAGTGTTCCAAGTTCCAAGCCAAAATCCAATCACAAGACTAAGTTCTAAGAAGGACAACAAGCTGACAAACATCTGAATGTGATTTTCTCAGTATGACAACCCTTCACAGAAGCTACAGTGCTCACACTCAGCTACAGAGATGAGAACAAAAAGCCTGAAACTTTGACTCCTCTTCTAAGAGAGCACGTGTGACTGTGTATCACTTCCACCTTTAGCAAACAATTGAGTAACTGATTTGGGAGCAAATTCATGTTCACAAACTTGCTGAGGAGCCAGCTTTTATGAAGACAGATCATGGTTGTTAGCTGGGTTACACATAATGCCACGTGACCAGGTCTTAGTCAGAAGTCTGCATTTAATCCTTAACTGAACAAGACTGACTAAAACGAGAGGTGAAATACCAGAACAATATGGGCCAAAAAGGTTGCTGCTGCTTATCCTTCTAGGAGCATTCCTTTGAAAAATGTCCAAGAGCAAAACAAGTTAGCTGGCCTTCTCTAATGCTGGTGCTATTGAGGGACAAGTCTCCAGAGAAAATGGTACAAAAGGAGACAAGTCAGTCACATCCTGACAGAGATTTCTGGATTTGGGAACTGTCAAAATTCTAACCACACAGGAAGAGACAAGATAGCAATTTTACTCCAATATTTACACAAAGATTTTATCTAGCACATGATTTTACATCTGCATTTTCAAAGGAAAAAAAAATCCCCCATTGATCTTAGCTCATTAAACACTATGTATTAGAATAAGAATGTACACCTCACTACATAAAGAGAAATACTCTTTTGACAATACAATTTTATTGTAAGCTTGAGAATTTTTAGTACATCAGTTACAACTCCATAGCATGAAAACCATACTTCCAATGCACTAAACCAGATGATAGTCTGAAAACTCTTTATATATTTGACCTTTTTTCATCTCAAGAATTAGTGGCCACATGTCAGAGTACAAGGGAAAGAAAAAACCTATAATACAGGAGACCAAAAAAAGGATTTCTATATATGCTGTATCTGTATTCTTTACTCATGAAAGGCATCATGCTTTTAAATGAAACGCCAGCCTTAAGTGCAGCAAAAAGAGTATACTAAATAGAACATAATTCCCATATTCTTAAATGGAGTTGGTAGCTCTACTTTTCCTAAATGCCATTCTAAAAACAGCTACACCTAATATTATAGAATTTGCTGTAGCCTTCTGTGGGCTTCTCTTTAGTGCTAAAGTAATCTGTGGTTTTGTGGGTTTCTTAACCAAAACAGAACTTAAGGTAGTAAATACACAGTTGTTGTGGTAAAACGCTAAAAGGACTTGGATACACACCACATCAAGTACTCAGCATATTTTATCTTGTGCTGCTTTAAAGAGAAAGGTAGTTTAGCAAAGACAGTGAGGAAAATTTAGTGTCAGAGAATTCATCAGGCTTTCAACTGTACTCCTACACTGCCACACCACAGATCTCCACAAATCATATTTAACACATTAAACATGAAGATCAAGATTAATCAGATAGGATGTGTATATATCACTATGATATAGACATTAAGAGCATGTCTTGATCATATAAAAAATTAAATTTGTAAAGATATTTGACTAAGAAATCAGCCTTTCATACTACTGAACTAGTATCTAGTTGCCAGTTGACATAGCTATGACATTGTTTTAATAAAAAGTAAATTTTTAAAGTATCAGAACATAGCACTTTATTTCTACACACAGAAGATTCCTTCCATGAAATACCAGCTGATTTCCTAATGAAACTAGGAAGAAAAGGATGCCAACCCAATGGATACAAAGAGCCCAATGCAAGAACATACTATGCAATTAATTCAGGCCTCCACCTATACTTACACATGTTAAAATACATGGCTTTGATTTTCCTTCCACCACAGAAAAAACTGGTTTTCCATCATTCTTCTTTGTGTAAGATTTGTTACCGTTTCAGAAGTTACATTAAATATCTGATACATTCCGTATGTCAGCCATAAAGAGACACTTACTTCTGAACTGGCCTTGTGCTGGCTTACTCTCCTTGTCTTCACTGAATGCAATGATCTGAAGGGCATAATTTTGATCTGGAATGAGACCTTGAATAATTGCTTTGGTCGCAGTATTTTGAAGAATTAATTGATTTGTTTTTCCACCTATAGGAGAACAGACAAAAGAAAATCCAACAAATACATAACTTTGTTTGCTTTTCTTATAGCACAGTAAACATAATGACTTAAAAATACCTAAAGCTCTACCATGATCTAAGCATTCCCACTTTTCCCACTTTTGGGACTACCCATACAGCCAGGCCAGAGAACATCCCAGAAAAGCAACAAGATAGGCAATCTAACCAGTTTTCTTAAACAGAAACACTCTTAAGATCAGCATTTGTATCTGGGCTTCATGAAACAGCCATGGCGCCCAGCAAAATCATTAAGAAAACGAGAAACAATTTCCAAAAATCTGTCAAGTTTGGTAACATCATACCAACAGGTTTTCCCTTTGTGACTGGCTACCAGTTCAGACCCTGTCATACCCACATCACCTCTGAAGATTTGCTTTGCCAACATTCTTTTGGCTAGGGAATTCTCATGTATAAATACAAATATTTAACATTTCTGTCCATTTACATATAAAGATTTCATGCCAATATATACAAATATGTATTTTAGCTGCATGTTAAAACTGTTTCTATATCTAAATTTAAGTTTAAATGTACAGAAATAGGACCTTTATAGCTCTATACAGCCACTTTGTTGTCTACCTTTTCAAGTTTTCAATAAAAAAAATTTTAAAGATTACTTGTTTTCTTAATTATTTTCTGGACAGCTCACTAAGGGATAAGGGACAAGGAGATCCACCTTAAAGGTTGACTGAATTAGGATTCCAGTACTTTCCCTTAAACAATTCCTAGACTTCCTTATACCCCACTGGAAAAAAGGTAAAGACAAGTGATCAATGACAATTCCCAAAGACTACACATGAAGCATAACTAGCATTGACCCACCTCTGCTACCTCAAGCATTCAATTCCATTTTCTGTGCCTGACCACTCTCTAGTGAAATCAATCTCTCTTCTGTTGACCAGCTAGTATTTCATTACCCAAAGCTTGCTCACAATTTCTTCATTGTGGAGGATGACACTAAACTTTGAAAGCCTTTTATGCCTTAGGAAGACAGTTCTTTCACCTTAAAAGAGAACATACAGACTTTTACCTGAACTTGGAGTGACAAGAAGTTTATATCCAGTGAATTGCCCTTTGGGGGCTTTCCAAGAGATCTGTATACTGTCAGGACTCACTACATTATATCTTAGTCTTGTTGGAGGGGACACTGCAAGTTTGGAAAGAAAATAACATTTTAAATTCAAATAAACACTAAGCAATTTTAAACAAACAAAAATAAACACATGTAGGAAGACAACACAAAATTTTAATGGTAAAGGATGCAAGTTATTTAAAATGTCACATACATCAGTTTATTAGTTTGTAAAATTACTTCCCCAAGTGCACTACTTCCCTCAGACAGACCTTTTATTTCTCTTTTTACAAAACAAACTAAACAACCTAACAGCAGAGGACAAAGACAAACAATGTTAGATGTTAAGACACTAGTTTAGCAGGCAAAGCTGGTAATAAAAATGCTCTTTGTTAATATATGGGAATTAAAATTGCTCTCTTGCTTATACTGACAATATGCATGACCTACTCTCCTTTACCTCTCATTACTGTGGGCATTTCCCCACATTTAATGTCATTCAGGGCCAAATTTTCAAATCCTTGTGAGGAGAGAATAACCAAGAGAAAAAGACAGGCAAAGGGAACATCAGCTGCCCAATTTGCAAACCTGGCTAAAGCAGCACAAAGCGTTGCATCTGCAAACACTGCTTCAGTCTCATCAAGACTGGCTAGCATGCACAGGCCAGTTAAGACTTAGGGCAATCTAGATGGCAAGTAAAATTTGGCTTCTACTTATATGGTGCCATCACCTAGGTTTCAAACTGAAGCAGCAGGTGAAATGAATAAAAGCATGAAATGATTGAAAAAGAGGCAATATATCAGTGAAGCAACCCACACAAGAACAAATGGAAAAACTGCCCCATGCTGTTGCCATACTATCAGCAACTTTGTGTCTCAGCACATAAAGGAGTTTTTCACAGTTTTGCATCCCACTGCTCAGTCAAACTCCACTGATGCTGGACCACACTCTACAAAACCTTTCCACAGGTTTGGGGAGGCACATCCCTTCTTCACTGAAGAACTGCAGCAGAGCACCTGGCAGTGCAGCCTGGGGTGTTCAAGGCTGTCAGTAAGGAGAAATCTTCATGCATTTGAATAGAATTTGACTCACAGAGAACAAACTGTCTACAGGGAAAGGCAGCTGGGAAGCTACTTGGAGGCTGAACAACAGAAGGGCTAGAAAACCTTTGACACCTTCAACCTTACTCCTCCTCTTCCCATTGTCTCCACAGCCTCCTGAACAGTCTCCTTCATTTTCCAAATCCTTGGTGCCTTTGCCACTAATCTTATGGTTTCTGTTAGTAAGTCTAAGAAATCAAGGAAATTAATCTGAAGCAGGCAAGTGGCAATTTCTTTTTCCCAGGGCTAAGATTGCTCTTAATTGACTAGGCTCATGCCCGCAGTTTGTTGGTCATTTAGATGTAATAAACCAACAGTCTCATGATATTTCTGAGATTTAGGGATTACAGCACATGGAGCATCTGAGTCAACAGGCAGAATGTGCTGGCCAACAACTTCTGGCCTCTCCATTTGATCTGCTAGAGCCAGTGCAGCTCTGGCACCAGCAGCAGCCAAAGACTTGTTCTGAACCAATAACTTTTTCCTACGTGCTACTTTTTCCAGGAGCTTGGGGGAAGAAAGAAGGAAAAAGGCAGGCTGTAGTTTTTTGATATTCAGGGGTGCATGTTTTCTCATGACATCTACTATTAAATATATTTCGGATCTTAGAAGGAAGAATCTCAAGGTTTAATACAAGAGATATATTCCCTTGCATCCAGACTCTCATACCCTAAGAGGCAGTTTTGTCAGACCAAGGGTAGGTTCTGCAGTTCTCTTCCTTGAGGGATTTAACACCAGAACAGAGAAAAGAGGGCACATAAGTACCAAGAACAGTTTATCAACACCTATGATTTCTCAAAGATCTCAGAGAGCAAGCTCAAGAAGAGAGGCAAGGGGACAGAAACAGCAGGCAGCAGCTGAGCTCTACACACTCAAAGCTGCTCTGATTGGCAGCACTGGGCTCACACCCAACCCAAGCATTTCCTTAGTTGTTGGGCACAATCTTGTCAGACCTCATCTTCAGCATGTCCCCTCCCTGAAGTTTAGAAATAAAGAGGCTGCGAGCAAGATCATGTGCAGGAACTGTTGCAAATACAACATCAGTTCTTTGAAAATTTGGCCCTCATACAGCAAAATGTTTTGCTAGGCAGGTTTCTGCAAGAACGTTCAGCATGCTATAATTGTAAAAACATGACAGAGACTATGGCAAAAAGTTTTTAAAGCCAAGCAGACTGTAATTATGGATTACAGTTTTTAATTCATTCTCAAGATTCATTGTGTCTTTGAGCTATACATAAATCACAATAAATTGGTGCTGAATGAACAAGAGTGACAAATCATACCTGGAAGTTTGCAAAAATACAATTATTTTTATTATTTTGCCTCAGGAATAGAAAATCAATTTTTAAATAATGGCTGCATGCAAGTGTGAAAATAGTGCAGATTTTACTGGGATTAAGTGGTAAATTCATATGGGGATTAAGAAGCAGAGCAGAGAGCAACAAAGTAACATCAAAGATTGATGTCAAAAACCAAAAAAAACCCAATCATGTCTTAGAATTTCAGAGCTCACTTCGTCTGCCATCTTCCTTTCCCATCATTTCTTCCCATCCTACTTTCAACTTTATGACAGTTTATGAAAGAACCTTCTAACAAAGAAGCATAGTTCTGGCCTAACTGCTATTAGCCATCACCAAAACAGGTAAATATACGAGCCCAAAAAAAACACAGACCTTACAAGCAAAGGAGGACACAATCACCAGAAGTTTTTCTGTATACTACAGAGTTACAATGTGAAAGACTAGAAAAGTTGTGCCAGAATAGTCTTTACATAACTAGTCAATTTTCACTGGGTTCTTTTTGTACCAAAGGCAGCAGTGCAGTGGAAGGGGCATTCCCACACAGCAGTAAGCCATAAGAAAGAAAACAATTATTCACTAGGCAGATAATTAACTGAATCTTAGTTATGCAAAGACTAACATACTGGCATAGAAAAGTACATAGAGCTAAGGAAGTTAAAAATCTAGCACTCAAACAGACAACAAAATATTGATGGGAATTACTATGCATTCACCAACCTGAAGAGGATATCTTTATTTCTTTGGGCCTTTATTGTCTGTGGAACAAAATCTCACTTCTTGCAGAAAGGGGAAAAAATCAATCCAAGCTGAGTCAGTTAACTGATAAAAATCAGTAGCTAGATCTCGTTAAGTGGTTTTACAGGAATGCAAAAGAGAATGGCTGTCAGCAACATTAGAGCAGTCACCCAAAAGAAAACTGACAAGTTCAAGGCTTTGGTTTATGCCACCAGGTAAATTAGCACTCCAAACACATAACTCTTATGGACAACTAGGGAAAGAATGTTTTCAACTCTTACTGAAAAGGAAAAATACAATAAATTGCTTATGGACAATTCTCCAAAATATCCAGTAGTCTAAATTTGGATACTAACGAAATATTGTGGCTTTACTGTTGTTGTAAGAATTGAATAAGTTAATATGCACTGCAATTACAGTACTAACACATGACAATTATTGCTACACAAAGAAAAGTTTCCATTTTGAAATACAGAAAAACTCTCAAAGCAAGTTACTTTATGGATAAATGAAAAATTCTCAACTGTTTTTCTTGCCCAGCGCTATTTTTATGTACTATACATAACATAAGCAGACAAAAGATGTTGTTTATACATTATATTGAATGGGGAAGAAACAGCAGTGCTGAAAAAATTATTGCTGTTAAGTCAAAACCAAAGAGCGCTATGTGGTTTATAATGCAGTGAGATACAACCACATAGCTCCTCTGAAGAGATAATTTGTAGCTTCAGGCATGCTGGCTTCAGTCTCACAAACATATTCTCCTTTCCAAGAAGTCACATTACACACCTTTACATGGGCATCTTTGCCAAAGGAAGGAAACACAAGCTGGAACTAATGCCAGCTCTTCCTACACATTGGCAGAGTGTACAGTAGATTAAAGCAGACAAACAACAGTATTAAATTGTAAATAGTTTTCCAGCTGCACAAAGAGCTTACTTCAAGAGGTGGCAAACTTAAGAAAGAATTTGAGAAGCATCTTATTACTTCTAGTGTACCAAGAGATATTCTTTTCTGTGAACATGGAATAGAAATTTCATATCACCTAATTCAATAGACTAACAGTCATGCTGGGCTAAGGCAATGGTCCACTTAGCTTAATATCACACTGCTGACAGCATTCCATAGCTGATGCTCGCTGAAAGAGTCTAAGAACAAAGGAAGTATTGTTCTTTATTCATCAAGCACACCAACTCTAGCTTCTGCTAGTGTGATTACTGTGGAAAAAAAACCTCTCTGACCTTCATTTCATTGCGTTGGTATTAAAGGGAGAACACTGTCCAGCTATAATTGATGGAATCAAAGTTTTAAAAAAGAGAAGAATATAGTTTTCCAAGATCAAGGAATTTTGCAAAATTTTCTGGAGATGGATCTCAATCCCCAAACCTGTTTTGCAAATCTTAACCATATGTATTAGGACTGAAATACAAAGAAAAGACTAACCATATGCTTTGCTTTATTGGCTCATTAAGTCACAAACATTCTGGACCTAATTTCTGACCAGAATGATGCACTGAACATTGGAAACAAATTTATTGATTCACCTCACATCGCCAACCGCATATATTACAGCTTACATACATCCCTAAGTTCTGGGAGAGGCTTGTAAAATGCTCACAGATTTCCAAACACCCAAGATCGAATGCTTCCCCAGCATACCATCGAGTGCCACGCAGACTGGACAACACTGCTACTTGCACTATCAGGATTTTGAAAGCCTCACGTTGCCAATAGTTTCCAAATGTGCTCATGAATAATACATTATACAAACTGCTTTAAAAGACCCCAGGATCCAATTCTGCTCCTGTGTATGCCCATGCAAACTCATATCAAAGGGATTACATAAATCTAAAGTTGAGAGAAGTGCCTTTCTTTAGAAATCATAAAAACGCATTGGTATTCTTCTTCCATCCTTCCCCAAGCAATAGGATAAATTTTCTCTAGCAGTCAAGCCACCGTCAATACAATCCAACAAGTGAGTAAGCCTAACAATCCCAGCAGTATCCTTTAATACTCACAAAAGAGATTTTCATTTTAAAAGCTGCAGAAGTAGTCTGTGACATTTAACAGATCTGTGCAATATGGAATGATCTAAGCACTACAACAGCTACTATTCCAAAAGAGAAAAAACATAAATATTCCATACAAGCTTCACATCATAGCTGATCCTTCAAACTTGCTTGATCGTGTAGAGGACAATAAGAGCAACTTCTGATAAGTACTTTCATGTAAATAGGAGTAAAAACATGTTGTGTATAATTAATTTTGAGACACATGAATTTGCACAAATATTTATGCTATTAGAAATATTGGGTTCAAAGAGCACACATGAAGATGCAATTCTACTCCCACCTGCTCCCCCAGCTCAGCAGCAAAATTCCTGCTCCCTTTCAGTATTATTGGATTCACTTCCTACTAAGGAGGAAGTAACACTTGCATTTGGAATAAAAAGTCTATTTCTGCACATCAGAGTGAAAAATTCCATCTTCTTATTTGTGACTTACCTTGACCCTGGACATCACTGGTGAAAAAAGCTGTGACAGCTAGGAAGGTGAAGAGAAAACAGCTCTGTATCTTGTATCGGCACAGCATCTTTTTCCCCTCAATATACACAGTATCAGCCGGTCTGAAAACACGTGGAACGAAAAGACTTACTAAACAGGCAAAGAGAAGGCATCCACTTTAATGAAAATTGTGAGGAAAATCTGGATTTGATGAAAACAAACAAAAAAACCCCAAGCAAACAAAACAAACAAACAACAAGGAATTCATCACAGACATCAGTGGAGACAAATTTTCCCGGCAGCAGTTTTATGAACAAAGCACATTTTACCTGAAAGGGACAAAGAACCCCACTTGGGCTACTCAACAATTTTGAGAACTTGGCCCACATAAAAAGGAACTATATATTCTTTGATAATCATACACAAGCATTGGCAATAGAGTAAGCTATAGATAATAACAAAGTACAACATGTATTTCTATACAATCCAGTTTTGTAAGAACCTTATCAAGATATCTCTGGCAAAGAACTCTGAAGCTTTTTTAAAAAGGCAGGACTATGTTCTGAAGGAACTCACATCCACTTCCCATTGTTTATTTTCCTTTTTCTACTTTATTCAGCTTATCCTGTGTTCTCTGTTGTACTGTCTGCACCTACAGTAGGTAGTATCATGGTCAAAACCATTTACAGTAACTTAAGCACTTAGGAGAAAATCAACACTTTAGAATGCAGCAGTATATGAACACTAAAGGTAGTCCTAGGTGAACTAGATGGGTTACAGGAAATAATTCTGGTTCCAAAGAGCAAGTGTCAGAATAAGCCATTTACCTGACCACAGAAGTTAGCTTAAAAACAGCACCTATCTCGAGATACATCACCATGTGCCATCTCCAAATGAGGTTATCAAAGTTTTAACCATATTATCAACAAATATCACATTACTTAAGCATATATTTTGAATCCATCTCTCATAGTATAAATTTCTCAAGACAGAGGAAAATAACTAGATCCCAAATCAAAGATGTGCACCAGGAACTTCTACATTGCCATGTAGAGCTCTTAGAGCCATCCTCTAGATAGAATTCAGAAACCTGCACAAAGTTCCCAAGTTTCCTACTACATGAACAAAAGTGTCAAACACCCAAGGATCAAAGTCAGCAGACAGTTGACAGGCAATAGGAAGAACTGAGAGTATCTCAAAATAGGCTGAAATCCACCTCTTATGTATCTCATGATGCATGCTGATGCTTCTCTCCTTACTCAGGAAGAATCAAGTAAAGACAGACTCTTCAAACAACAGCAAGCAACTCATTCTTCCAGGCAGTTACCACTGATGATGTGTGGATTCCCTCCCATAATAACCCTGATATTAAAATATTCGCTTACAGTGGTGGCTAAATTCCCCATCTGCTATATTTTATATAAACCCTCCTCCAAAGCAAGAGCTATGAATACTAAGCTATGATAAGCCTGTGTTAGAAACATTCTCTACTGTTGCTTTTAGAGAAAAGCCAGAGAAATGAGATTTATTGGAATAGCCATCACTGGTGCTGGGTCAACTACACACAAGTTCACCTCTACAATGATCGGTACGTCAGGGTTCACTTAACCAGAAAAAGAAACCCCGTCTGCAGCCACCTTGTGGCTGACATCGTGTGGGACTAAGACCAAATATCCTTTTCCTTCTGCTTTTTATATATTTCACCTTTTAGCAAGTATGTGGTAAATGAGTTATCTGCCAAACTAGCACTAGGAGCAGACCCAAGCAGGGCAAGAAGCCCTGCTATGAGGTGAGCCCCGCTCCCCAGAGCATCTCTCCCAGCTGGGTTCCAGGACTCGTGGCACGGACCTGGCGACAGGGCACCTGTCACACCTCACCCGGGAGAGCTCCCGGCGGGACAAACGCGGCACACACCTTCGTGCTCCGCCCTGCCCCGGCTCACCCAGCCCCGGGGAGGAGCTGAGCCGCCTCGGCGCAGTCCCCGGGCCGGGCCGGCCAGCCGCGGCTTTTCCCCGTCTCGTGTCTCGCTGCGGAGCGGCCGCGCTGCCCGGGAACACGCTCACGTGTGACCCGCCCCGGGCCCGCCGAGGGGGCGGCGGAGGGACCGGGACCGGGACCGGGACCGCGCTCTCCCGCTCGGTCTGCACAGCCCCGCAGCGCGGCCCCGGCCCTCAACCTCTGCTCCTGACCTCCACCCGTGCGAAACCGAGTGCCCGCCGCCCCGGGCTAAGGGAGGAGCCGAGGCGGGGAACGGAGCCCGTGCGAGCCGGGGGCTGCCGGCAGGGAGCGGGCACGGGGCAGGGACGCGCTCGCCAGCCCCGGCAGCCCCGCGAAGAAAGCGCCGTGCGGGCCGGGGCGGAGCGACTGCCCCGACACAGAGCGGCACCGAGGGAGGGAGGGAGGAGGAGGAGGCACCCACGGCGGGACCCGGGCAGCAGCCAGGACCTCCGCCACACCAACAGTGAGACTGATTGGGTTTTAATTACTATCAGCTATCAAAGTAAGGTCTTGGCAGGGGGTTTTCTAAAGGGGTTTCCCGTCCTAGCCTGAGCTCGCCACCTTCTACTCCTCCATCTCCTCCTCCCTCGCCCCATTCTCCCTCCGGGGCTCCGGTCCTGCCGCCGGGGAGGTGGCCGGGCAGGTTGATGGGAAGCGCTGCGGTCCTGCCTCGACCCCCCGCCCGCCTGGCCCCTGCCCTGGAGGCGAGAAGCGGAGCGCACACCGACCTGTGCGGGCATCGGCCGGGAGCGGCCGGCGGGCAGCGGCCGCTCCTTTTCACGCGGGGCCGCGGGTGCTGAGCCGGCTGCGGGAGAGCCGCTTCCCGCTCCGCATCCGATAAGGCAAAAGGGCAGAGAAAGGAGGCGGGCAATTATAGAGCAGAAGGTGGAAAGAAGGGGGGGGGAGGAGGGAAGAGGCATAAACGATGCCTGAGATCCCACCCTCCGCCCCCGAGCCCGACCCCCGCGGCGGGGGCGCGGCCAGGTGCGCGGGAGGCAGGGCCGGGGAGCGCGGGCAGCGCTCCACGGGCAGGTGCTGGGCTTGGCGGTGTCCTCGGTATTCTGAGTTTACTATCTGTTAACTCATTTTCCTCTCTCCAAAGTTCCTCATTCACTTCCTTTATAAATTATTTAGAAGCTGCCTACTAGAAGCAGTACGGCTCGGAATGCAAGTGTTCCCCACGCCAGCTATTGAGATGTGTGGATTAGTGACTCATTGGGGAAATATTTATATAAAAGTGTTCCAACACTTTTCTGGCTTAGTATAAACCTTGATTAAATCTATTGTAGTATGTACCTACATTTTTTGCCATATGGATAGACACCGCAATGGTACATGGAATTGCAGAATCTATATTCTATATTTCCATAGAAATATGAGTTGCCTTGCAGTATATCCTACTGAATTTACAATTAAGGTTACTATTCAATTAAGTCTGTAAATCCTGAGAATTTAAGAGGTGAATGAAAATATTCATTACAACATGCTTGATCATCTGTATAAAATTACAGATTAAATTACTGGAGAAGTTAAGAATCAGTCATAGGTGATGCAGAGATGTGCATACTTTCTTAATGTAAGTAGGGCCTCTTTCTAGGGAAGGAGAAGGCAGTTAGTCGCAGGGAGATGACTGTGACTAAGTGTAAAGCAGGACCTTCTGTTGCTGAGTAGGATTCCCAGTCCTGCAGATTCTTGTCCAAATTCATAGTGCATGGATGTCTTTCCAGTTAAACTGCAGAAGCATTTAAGCTTTAAAGGAACTCTTTAAGTTCCAGTTGTTTTCTATAGCAAAGGTTCAAAAGCATTCCTAGATCTAAAAAGCATCTAGATTCCAGATCACCAGATCCTAGATTTCAGATCACTAGATTCCTAGATCCTGTCACCTGCAGTTATTCTACTGCACTGTCAGCTGTGTGCAACAGCCAACACACATACCAGTCAAGAAGAGTAGCTTGCAAGATAACAATTCCTCTGAAGCAGAAAGATGTTCAGGTCATTGATGCTAAATATTATACAGTTTGTACCTCTTTCAGTCCCTAATTTATGTTTTTAGCTAAACAGTAACACTTAGAAGAACACAAAACTGCTCATAGAATTATAGAATATGCTGAGTTGGAAGGGGCCCATCAGGATCATCAAGTCCATGTCCTGGCCCTGTGCAGGACTCCTCAAGACTCACACCATGTGCCCAAGAGAGTTGTCCAAACACATATCGAACTCTATCAGACTTGGTGCTGTGATGACTTCCTTGGGGAGCCTGTTCCAGTGCCCAGTTACCTTCCAGGTAAAAAAACCTTTTCCTGATATCCAACTTAAATCTCTCCTGACTCAACTCCAGGCCATTCCCTTGGGTCCTGTCACTGATCACAAGAGTGAAAACATCATTACTTGACACTCCACTTACCCTCACAAGAATGTTGTAACTGCAATGAGGTCTCCCCTCAATCTCCTTTTCTCCAGACAGAGCAAAACAAGTGACCTCAGCTGTTCCTCATTTGGCTTCCCTTCCAGACCCTTCACCATCCTCACGGTCCTCCTTTATTACACTCTCTAATAACTTAATATCTTTTTTTACACGGTGGTGACCAAAACTGCCCCCAGCACTCAAGGTGAAGCTACCCTAGAGCAGAGCAGGACAATCCCCTCCCTTGGCAATGCTGTCCCTGATAGTCCCAGGACAGAGTTGGCCCTCCTAGCTGCCAGGGCACTGCTGGCTCATGTCCAACTTGCCATCGACCAGGACCCAGGTCCCTTTCTATGGAACTGTTCTCCAGCCTCTCATTTCCCAGTCTGTGCACACAGCCAGGGCTGCCCCATCCCAGGTGCAGAATCCAGCACTTGCCCTTGTTAAACTTCACAGCTGGTGACTGCCCAGTCCTTTCATTTGTCAAGGTCTCTCTACAGGGCCTCTCTGCCTCTAGGGAGTCAACAGCTCCTCCCAATTCAGCGTCTTCAGCAAACTTACTTAGTATTTCCTCAAGTCCTGCATCCAGGTTGTTAATGAAGATGTTGAAGAGAACTGGGTCAAAGATGGAACCCCATGGAACCCCACTAGTGACAGTCACCAGTCTGATGTCACCCCATTCACTAGAACTCTTTTTGCCTGACTTGTGAGGCAGTAGCTAACCTATCACATAACTCAGTTATCCAGCTGTGTGATGGACAATCCAGAAGGATTATGTGAGAGACAGTATCAAAGCTCTGATGAAGTCCAAAATTATTACATTTAGGACTTCCCAGTCTATTTGCAATGCCCCGAAGAATCAGTAAATGTAGAGGGGTAAATCAACCCAATCCACGATTGCTTGCTGGCTCACGTATTTCAGGGTAGAACAAGGAGGAGCCTGCCAAGGGGAGAGTCTGGCTCCCTCTCTTTTTTTTTTCCCCTCCTCCCAGATTTGTAATGTAGTATCCAAAGCCCATGAGCACCATCCTGTGGCTGCAGCTAGTTGGAATATTGTGATTCAAACAAGACAGGTCTTGAGAATGCCATTGATGGGTAAATACATTCTGTAATTCCTTGTAGCCTTCAAATGTCTTTTAACTTCATTTTTTATTTGTCTGTTTGCATCGGAATTGAAATTTATATTTTAAGATTATGCAAATTGTGTACTTTCAAGTGTAACTTGGTTGATTTTATTGTTATCATATTTTTCCCTCATTTATAATTTTATTTTAATATAATATGACCACTTTTAGAGCTAATGATACTTATTACCATTGAGTTTAGTCAGCTTTCTCTGGAGGGCACCATAGATCTCTTTGCATTATTCCAAGGAAGAACTATTGTTCACAAGTTCAAGGTAAGAATTAAAAGGTAAGGTTCCTTGAAAGAGTTTGTATAATGTGCACATCTGGAAATAGAGTAAGAGCACACTTTGCTTAGTATTAATGTTTTACAAATGATTTACCAAAGTTTCTTTCTTGTCTTCCATTAAAAGCAAGCAAGCAAACAAAAAACCTTTGAATTTCAAGAATGAATTTACTGATTGTGAATTTGCCCCAAAATTTTACTTTCCACTATTATGAATTGGCCAATCCTCAGTGATTTCAAAAGAACAACTATTTAAATCCACTACATTTTAAAAGTATTCACATCAGCAAGATATGGATCATCTTTTGTTTGGCTAGTGTAGATTACATACAGTTTCTATAAATAGGATTACAAGGCAATGATGTTGGAAATACAGCTGGAAACAATTAATCCATTGCAAGAACAGAATTAGTGCAGGCTCATGACCTCAGAGTGAGCTGGCTGAATATCTCATGGTCTGATTAAACCAAGCAATGGGTCACCAGCAACAGGACTTGTGCAAACTGAACAGAAACCAAAATAATGGATGGTTTTGGTCATTGTAGGGTAGAATTGCACTGTAATTATCAATCCTTTTCTTTTTTTCCCCCCATATCGCCTGTTTTTTTAGGGTATATTTAGAATATTTATCTTTTTTCATACACTAATGAATGCAAGGTATACCATTTTTCACAAGATTTTAAAAAGGAGAATATCAAGTTTGGGGGATATTTTCAAATGGCAAATAAACAAAATCTAACCAGGTCTTGTATGTTTTTATTCAAATGATTATTGTATTCCTTTATAAAAATTATGTTTTTAAAGCTAGCTAGCATTTTTAACTCCTAAACTAAAATATGGTTTCCTTTCATTTACTTACACAGAAATTTACAATTTTAAATGCCCTTTCTCCTCCATCCAAAAGTTCCTGTCACATTCAAAGATCTTGGCTATGATATGTCTATTTATTTGAATGACTCAAACCAGTCCCTAGGCCTAACAACAATTCATAGATTTTTTTTTTTGCTATTAAAAGAACTCCGTAACACAGAGATAATACTTGAGGTGAAGTATAACTGACTTTTGCTTTACATTTTGTTAAATATAATGGAATATACAATACTCTGAAAAGTGGTTTGCCAAGATCAGTCTGTCAACACTTGCAGTAACTAGGTGATCTATGAAGTAAGCCATGCACTGAGAAAGTAGAAGGACTTAGGACTGTATTCTGCCCAATTAAAATAGAGAGAAAATACTTTAATTGTGATTTATCTTCTTTAACATATTAGCCATGCATGCTTACTTTTAAATTTTTCTCTTCATTAGTTAAGACAATTAGTTAAGACAATTGTTTTGTGATGTGAATATACAGTGAAATGACTTTTCAAAAGGTAGATATCTTTTCTGAAGTATTTTTTTCTAATGGCTTTCTTTGTGCTACAACTATTTCTCTGGTATCCACCCCACAAATGTGGCTTTCTACATCTCTGATTTTAGGCAGGAACAGTCAAAGTAGTCCAGCTTTGCTTTTTTATTTGTTGACTTGTCTGATGAGTCATTTTCTTTTCCTTGATACTTTCAGTGCTGTCAGCACTTTATTGAGCTGTTAGGTCTATTAATCTGAAGCTTATTACACATAATGAGGTAAGTGAAAGGGATGCAGAAGAAACCAGATTGATGCCATGGTCATCGAAGTGTAAAAGTTCATGTTTGGAGTTTGTCTTGCTCCTCCAAACATGCAGGAAAGAGAGAAAAGCTTGGTAAAAGGACCATGGGGAAATGGAAAAAGAACCCCCAAATATTATTCAATCATATATTTTTCTGTTCTCTTCTCAGTATGAAGAAGGTAATGGCAAGAATAACAAGGCTGGTGTTTTGTAAATCTGGCTTTTCATTCTATAGTCAAATTAGACCTCTTTATATTGCAGAAGTGAGATTATCTGCCGTGTGTTTACACCTCCACGCCTCAGCCAGTTTCTGAGCCTTTCTCTAGCCAGGTCTGAGGAATAAATATAGCTGTATGGGTCTGGCAACATGGTCAGGAACTACTTTCATCCTTCTGAGCTTTTGACAAGTGCAGTCTGTCAGATCCATTTAGGGAGAGAGCTAAGCCAATTATTAAAGTCCATGAGCAGCAGGGAGGCTGAGTTCAGCTTGCTGAGATGTTATCCTCTCTGACATGTTCACAGGGCAGGAGCCCATCTTACCTCACTGGACAGGAGGGCTCTTGTGTGCTCTTTCTCTCTCAGGCTGCAACAAGGAGGGGTTTCCTCATCTGTTGCTGGCAATGTTCTGGACTCAGCAGCATTATACAGGATCATGGAGTCTTTGGAAGGCATCTGTGGAGAGCATCAAGTCCAGCTCCACCCTGTTAAATGAGGGTCGCCTAGAGTGGATTCCCAGGGCCATGTCAAGTTGAGTTATGAGTATCTCCAGGAATGGAGACTTCACATCCTCCCTGGGTGATCTACTCCAGTGTTTGACCACCTTCACAATGAAGGGAAAAAAAACTTGCCACAGCACAAATGTTTTCTTGTGTTCAGATGGAATCAGCCTAGTGCCCCCCACTCTAGGGCTTTTTCTGCAGTCAGCCACAGTGTGTACTGGTATCTGAGGTTATTCCTCCTGAAGGGCAGGAGCCTGCACATCCTTTTGCTGAACTTCATAATGTTCCTATTTTGCCCTTCTCCAGCCTGGTGAGGGTGCTATAGATGGTAGCAGAACTGTCTTATGCTTGTCACTCCTCCCAGCCTTTTTGCTATCTGTGAACTTGTTCAAGGTGCACTTTCCACCATTGACCAGTCCAGTAATGAAGAGTCAAAGCAGTATTGGCACTGGTATCAACCCCTGAGGTACACCTCTGGTGACTGAGCTCCAGCTGGACTTCACATTCCTCATCACAACCCCTTGAGCCCAGAAATTTAGCCAATTTTCAGTTAATCTCACTGTCTACTCATCTGGTCTATGCCTGAACAGTATACCTATGAGGGAGTTACAGTAGAAAGCATTACTAAAGTTAAGATAAATACTCATAAATACTCTGCAGTCATAATGTGAGTACTGCTCCCATTTGCTCGTAGGCTGCATGCTGAGACTTCAACCCTCCTGAGAGAGCTCTGCATCTGGAGGTAGGTCCTGGGACACTGCCAGCATGGAGGGAGGCTGCCCTGCGTAAAGAGAACAACCAGACTTTGTGAAGTTGGATCTACCAGCAGCTGGAAATGGATAGGTACAAATACTTTAGCCTGGCAAAATGTTTCACTGGATTAAGCTTCAGTGCAGATTGATTTGCAGCCCATCAATGGTATAACTCAACACAGTGAGGGAAGTCTCCCTCATATTTTACTGAATAAGCATAAGAGTTACAGATTCTGGCTGTCTGTGCAATACATAATTTTCTTTGGAATGAAATCCTGGCTGAAATGTGTATTTAAACCAGTCAGAGCTGGAAGCAAGGCTGTGGTGGTCTCTAAATAAATACCATAAGTTATGAATGCAAGGGAACAAGAAAGAATTCCTTTCCAACTAACATGTATCTTAAGCTATTACCTAAAATAAACAGAGCTTCTTGTCTTTCTCCTCCTGAGCATCTGCACTGAGTTCCTACACTAAACACCCTTGAACACTGTATTTATGCACCTCTGGTCTGCCTCACTCTACTCTAAACACTTTTCTAGTACAAGTTTTACATGAGGAACAAGATTTATTAAATGTTGTATGCATGAAGATCTGGTTTTGCATTTTGCGGATTACTGAAAAACTGAATTTTCAGTTTTTCCAATTTGCAGTTTTAAGAAAAGCATCTATTCATTTGACTCTAAAAATAATTATAGTTGTCTCCTAGAATAATATCACAGAGCATTTTTTATGCGACTGAATAAACACATAAACCAAACTCACCTTTAAGATAGTATTTTATATTTCTCAAATTTTTTATTCATTAAACTTTTTCATTTGTACAGTTTTCAACAGCCTGGTTCTCTTTGCTTTTGTTTTAAGGGGTTTGAAGTGGATGATGAGAATCAGGTGTGGGTACTTTTTTCCCCTACTCATTTTTAAGCATTACGGTTGGAATTTTCAGGAATAGACTTTAAGCATATGTTAAGCATATAAAGTTATCTTTCCATGAATAAAATATTGACTTGACCTTAGTGGAAACCTTATGAAAGAGAAACGGTCCTGAGATATGTCTTTGCCAAAGAAAAATTAAAAAAAATATATAACATTTTTTTGTAGAAAATCTTAGCCTGTATTTTAGCTGTATTTAATTTTATACAAAAATGTGAACAGAGAGAAACCAAGAGATATTTTAATTTTTTTATTTGCTGCAAACAGCTGAGTAAAATCAACCCTACTTAAACACTCACTGAAGAAATTCAGTATGCCTTCCATATTTATATTTCAGGAGTATTTAACTTTATATTTATGTTTTATTTTATTTGTGCTTTATTTTTCCATTTAATACTAAAAATCAGTATACTGGAAGTCTCATTTTATTAGGTATGAGAAGAATCTACAACAGTTTGAAATAGTTTTCTTTTTTTTAGCTGTGAAGCAATAACAGAGGGGGGCAGTCTTGGATAAACATCTCTTCTGTGTATTCACAAACCTCTGTCTTTTGTGCTTCCGCAGATCCAAATTCAAGTACGGTGTCTGTTAGAGCACAACTCTTTGATCTACGTTACGAGTCAAGAAATTATCAGCTGTACAGACCTGGATTTGTCCCCTTGTGCGCAGAAAGGTTCCACTGAGGCAAGCACACCCCCTGGACCCCTCGGGGGGGAAATGTGCCGCGGGGCGGCTGCGGCGCTGCTCGGGGCGATGCCGGAGCTCAGAGCTGGTCCCTGCGCTGAAGAGTTCCTGTGCCTGTGGCCTCGGAGCTCTCCCTGACACTCGGGTCATTTGGTTTACCAAGAATTGCTGTGGTAAAGAGGGGGCTCATTTGTTTCTGCTCTGCATCTATTGCAGAATCAGCTCTGTGTTGTGCACGCACCCAGGAAGTGCATACGCTTCCCACTGAACGTGATTAAGCACCTAAAATAAAGTAAAAAATAACAGGAAATTACACGGGAGGAAAGTAAGTGTATACTCTAGCCTTAAACAAAGAGCCAGCAGAAACCGTGCCTCAAAGTGATCTGACGATTTAAAGAATTATAGGGTATTGTGACAAAGAATGAGAAAGTGGAAAAAAGGAGAGGCAATAGTCTACAACCACAAAAAGCAGATACCATCTCAAAAGCTTTTGGTTTTGCCTTTTTTTGTCCTTAACTCTCAACACTTAGAGACTCTATTTTATGCTGTTGTAAAAACTTTTTTGAGTATATGGTTCTTGCCTCAATCCATGTTCTCCACAAAATAGGTAAAAATAAGATATTTGGCAACACTCCATCCATGACTCTACATAATTTTCTAGTATTTGTTTATTAAACTGTAGCGAATGATTTCTCATCTCAGGCTTCTTGACCAAGTACCATAATCCCCATATCATTACTTTTTTGCTGTTTCATTTTCATTATCACTGTTTGGACCCTTAATTTGGTAATCTTTCATTTATTGCTAGCATCTTTCATAAATGGTAGTTTAAATGTTCTTGTAATATTGGCACTGGCCACAGTAATATTCTTTGTCTTACAGTGCACTGAAAAAAGTTTCTCTGTGGCCTGTTTAACATAGCATTTGAGGTCAGACATGTTATAAAATAATAATAAAAATAATGTCTTGTATCTTACACAGTGTTTCTTACACCATAACCTTCAGAGATAATGGTGGGATAGTAGATGTTCTTCACTGTCTTACACAATCAGAATCTCTGTCCTGAGGTTTACAGTCTTGGAAGAACAGTCAAAACACCTACTTTAGGCCACTGGACATTTCATAATGTTGTTTTTTTCTAGATATAAAAATAGCAGTTAATCATAAATCTATTATTATTATTTTCCAGAACATGGAAATGAGTTACTCGTGTTTGACCCATCAGCCAATTTGTCCCTTTAAACAGCAAGGTTTAACCCAACAAATTAGTCCTTAAAATCTGAAAACTCTGAATGCTTTTGCACTGGGGAGTGAGTGTGTGAGTCCTTGCAGTAACAGACTCTATGTTTGCATTGTTTTTGCATATGATGGCTTGCTGGAGCTAATATTAGCCTGTGTAAGAGACTGAGGACACAGGCAATTAGACAGCAATTCAACTACATCAAGAAGCACCACCATCCTCTTTCATCCTGATCAATTATTTTTCCCAAACCAGCCAAAGGAATAACTTACCTTCCTGTCTCCCGTGTAGCTGAGGTCACTCTCCAGGGAGGAATCAGATTGTTATTTGATGGATATTAACCTTTGGAGGACTCCCCCTCTTTTCTTCCCTGTGCTCTATCAGTGTTTAGGCTGCCAGCCTGGAAGGTCTGGGAAGCTAAACAGGAGAATGTGGATTTCGACAATGAGACCTCCTCAGTAAAATAATTATGCACTGGACCTAAAATATGCAAACTGTAGGAGTCTACAATAGGGATTTGAATCTGTGCACTGATAAAAGCAGCTTGGTTGGGATTTGACTGTGTTCCATTACAATGAAGAGCAAAACTCACTGTAAAAGAGAAGAGGGAGGATAGGATCAGCTTATTTCAAAGCAAGCTATAAGCACCATTAAAATTCTGTAATCTTCATGTGCAGCTCACACCCAGAAGCTCTCCTTGAGCAGTTCTCCTCCAGGTGATGCAGAACCATCCCAGTGTCTGTCCTTTGGATGCTTCTGTACTGTGTCAGAGAAAGGAACAAGCAGTAATGGGGCATTTTTGAGTGCATAAAGATTTCCTAAAATCATGTTTCTGCCCTTCTCTACAGTCTGAACTTAATTTTCTTTGCATTATATCTGCTGATATTTTAAAAACTTGGGTATTTATTGCCTACACACTAATGAAAAAATAAATAACTAGAAAGAAGTGAAGAACAGCTTTGTTTCTCCAGCTTTGTTTCACCAGTGTTGTACATTCTTATGATGTTATCTTTTTGTAAAAACTTCCACATGGCCATTTGCCATGTCCAGAAAGTTTAATTATTAGACAAGTTCAGATTGCTATGTATATTCTGTTAATATTCCAAACTTTTCATCATAAAACTTAGAGCGTGTGAAGGTTCCTCAGCAGAGGAACACAGTAAGAATGCAGTGCTGTGGCTTGTTTGTGTTCACAGGATTAGAGAGAGCTCAGTGTGCCACATTAGAAGTGGCCTATTAAAACAAGAGCCTGAATGACACCCAGTGCTTTAGTGATGCTGAATCACTACCCTGAATATCAGTGGAGCAGGTTAATTCTTTACTGGCACAAGGAGCATCCAGTCTCCTTTTTGTTAACTTTTTTTTTTTTTTTTTTTTTTTGAAGATGTTAGAGAATCATCATAGTCAAATTTTCAAATTTTAAACCAAGGTTGCATTTGGTGGTCAAGTGCAGTGCAAATTTAAAAAATAACTTCCTAAATACGAGCTGTCTTATCTTTCTGCTGTTAAAGTCAGCCTGCCAATAAGAAGTCAGACTTTGATTTTTCTTCTGATCTTATAGTCAGGCAGCATTTTTGTACACTTAATGGAATTAATTCTGATTTTCCAGTAGGTAAATAAAAACAGAAGGTCACCATAAATATTTACAATCACAATTGTCATTTGCCTAACTACATTATTGAAGAATTTTCAACACTACTTGTTAAACTAGCATTATTTTTTTTTTTCATTTGCTTAACGAGTGTTTAAGATTTATAGAACTTTCATTATTGTCAGTAACAAAATCAGAATTATTAATGGAGGTAAAATGAAACATCTGAACAATTCATAATTCTCCCTCTATTTGCAAAAATGAAAACCACATTTCCCAGCTGTCATATTTACTTACAAATTCCCACTTATGTTATTGTACTGAAAATCCTGTGTGAACCTACTCGTTATCTGGCTATGAAGTTATTCCTGTGGAAAGCCTCTGGGCTTGCCTTTAGCAACAGGCAGGAATGTGCAGGACAAATCCTGAGCTGCACACGCTGCTGAGAGTTCTGTACTCAGCCCTCAGCCTGTTTGGGTGGCCTTGCCCGGGTGAGCGGCTTTGGTCACACAAGGGACACTCGGCCTCCGCCTGGCAGGCGATGCCAGAGGGGCTGGGCTGGGCTGGGCTGGGGCTGGGACTGGGCTGGGGCTGGGGTGGGACTGGGGCTGGGCTGGGCTGGAGCTGGGATTGGGATTGGGACTGGGGCTGGGCTGGGGCTGGGCTGGGCTGGGCTGGGCTGGGGCTGGGGGTGGGGTGGGACTGGGCTGGGTCTGGGCTGGGACTGGGATTGGGACTGTGGCTGGGGCTGGGGCTGGGGCTGGGGCTGGGCTGGGACTGGGCTGGGGCTGGGCTGGAGCTGGGGCTGGGGCTGGGGCTGGGGCTGGGCTGGGCTGAGCTGGGCCTGGCTGGGCTGGGCTGGGGCTGGGGTGGGACTGGGCTGGGGCTGGGGTGGAGCTGGGCTGGGGTGGAGCTGGGCTGGGCTGGGCTGGAGCTGGGCTGGGCTGGGACTGGGATTGGGACTGGGGCTGGACTGGGGCTGGGGTTGGTGCTGGGGCTGGGGCTGGGGCTGGGGCTGGGGCTGGGGCTGGCTGCAGGCACAGCCTCTCCCCAGGACAGCCTGCGAGGAAGAGGAGCCTGGAGAGCAGCTGGAAGGCCACTGTGGAGCTGAGGAGGTCGTAGGTTGGCCGCACGTGGCGGGTAACAGGAACACTGGGGACAAGAGTCTGCCAAAATTGAAATACCAAGTGGCAAATAACACATGGATGGCTACAGAAGATTCAAAATACATGAAAGGAAATATTTTTCCACAGCCATGGAGCCTGTGGGGTGCAGTCGATATGGGGCACTGCTGTGTTTGCAGCAGTGTGTGCCTTATTTGCTCACTGAACGGCGTCCTGCTGGCTGCACACTGGCCAAGGTTTTATGAGACTGAGTTGCAGCTCTGCTCCTCTGCAGGCTTCCTTGACAGGCTCGGATATCCAGGACATGGATTTTACATTGTATACATTGGATCTAGGAGCTCATGTGGTAGCACTTGCAGAGTGGTGGATGTGGGAGTGGGGGACTTTGAGGATGCCCTATACAACCATGAAGAACATGAACATGATGAAGAGGTAAAAGCCAGCTAGTAATGCAACAGTCACAACTACTGGTGAAATCTTCAGTCCCAGTAGCCTTCTAAACACCTGTGTGAGTTAACAGGAGTTTTTAACTGATTTTTTTTATGTCAGTACCTCAATTCTCTATAAGTTTCACTTAGATTTCCTCATGTGTGTTTGGATGCTGCCTGTGCCCCCTTCTGCTATGGGGTGAGTAGAAACT
Organism: Lonchura striata; assembly: GCF_050655825.1. Taxonomy (NCBI): domain Eukaryota; kingdom Metazoa; phylum Chordata; class Aves; order Passeriformes; family Estrildidae; genus Lonchura; species Lonchura striata. The sequence goes on along the minus strand of NC_140704.1, from coordinate 143,771,527 downwards.
CCTCTTGTAGCAAAGGCTGAGATGTCCAAACACTGAGATGTGACTGACTGTGGTGCAAGGGACATAGCAAAGAGAGAAATAACTGAAGTGTAAGGTAGTACATAAATACCTCAAGGAGCTACAATACCTGCCATATTGTAAGCAGAGCAATAAAACTCAGCTTTATGTGGAAACACTCAGCTGCTGCTGCATCTGTTCTCACTGCTGGGTCTGCAGTAGCTGCTACTCCTTCTTATGATCCCATGTCTCTAATGGCTGTGACTCCTTGGGTGAAATTAGTACTTTTCAGGACAATTTAAAAACAGTAACGCCCAAAAAGCAGAAGTAGCTGCTGAAACATACAGGAAGTAATTATACATGATCATTTATATACACAGATTACAGCTTAAGTGACAAATGGCTCTGGTCCCCTTGACTGCCAATAGACAATTCAGAAGCAAAGGCACTGTTGGGTGAGAGGCTACTTTGTATTTTGACTAAAAGCATGAGGAAAACAAAAGGAGACACATTTCTTGACATATTTAATAACACCACATCAGCACAGTCAGTTCTGCATGATACAAGTGTGCAGCAGCTTCTCTGAGAATTGGCTGGATAGCCAGGATGTTCTTTTCCATCAGCAGTGCTAATTGAATATACAGCTGGGTAACTCCAAAAAAACTACCAGCAGTGAGGCAATTGAATCAGCAGATGTTAAGTGGTGATTATTAGGGATGTCATTCAGTTGTTCACACATAGGTGTCTAAAGCATTTTGAAGTATCCTACAATATTCAAGATGTCCTCTGGGACTTAATCTCCAGACGTGATTTCGAGGGGTCACAGACTTCCCTGAAGCTGCTCTCTGCTACAGAATAGCTCAAATACCCTAAAAGCCTCTTCAATGGCACTTGACATTTATGTGTATTCAACAGAAGCAAGCCCCTCGTTCCTGAGCTCCAATTCCAATTAGGTAAGTAGAAGTAGATGCCATCACCCTGCTGTGATGTTTCTTCAGACTATCTGCAGCGCTGGGAAAAGAGCACTGCATTAACCTGTGTCAAAGGTCATCTTTGCAATCACAAGCCCATTGTTAGGAGTTAATGATGATAACTACATGAAAAGGGTATCATCAAAGAGCCTTTAAAATGTGGATAATTTGATCCTAATAATGAAGTTTTTATTCCTGTATTACATGACTTCCTGGAGCTCTGCACGTTAAGACAGCATTGTCTATTTTCTGAGAAAGAAGCAGTAAAAAGCAAGAGTTAAGGTAAATGTTTTTATGCCTTCATCTTTCAAATTAAAATTTCTGAACTAGAAGAGATTTTTTTTCTTTCTCTAACTATAGTAGATATGGTCATGGAGATTTATATTTAAATGGAATGCTGAATATTATAAGGAATGTGAATCAATAACCCCCAGAAAATAATTTCTTAGGAGAAAGAACAAAGATACAATCATGTACAGTGAGAAATGAAACAAAAATGTAACACACAATGACACATATTTCATCACGAAAATCAAACATTAAGAGGGTAACTCAGCACTCTTTTGTAAATGCATCTTTTAAGCATTTAATAAACAATTTGCCTGATGGAGTGTAATAGAAAATGAAATATTGAATATTTTAATATTCAACAAGATCTTGTTTATTCTGACAAAACAAGTTAAACACACACACTTCCCAGTTGCAGTAACAAATAAAGGGTGCATAACATTATCTTCAGAAAGCACTTGAGCTGAAAATGCTTATAAAACAAAACAGACATTAAGAAAATATAACATTAAGATTTTAAATACTTTCCTGTTTCTTCCTTTCCAACTTAAGCCATAAAAGCTAGTATATCCCACCTTCAATTTTTAAAAGAGTTTTAAGAAAATCTTATAATGGTTCTAGAAATATTTTGCAGGCAAAGCAAGGCTATTAGGGCACTTTGAAATTAAATGGGTTCCTGATCGTGCAAATTGCTAAGTACTTATGAGTGTAATCCCTTAATATTTCCCAGGCTTTGCTCAACATCACAATTAATTAAACTTTTGTTAATAAACCTGAAGCATTCAATTTAGCCCCATACCTCCATTGACAAAATAGTTGTTCACTCAAGCCTGCATGTATATTTATTTTTAGTTGATACATGCAGTGTTTGCATTCTACTTTATAAATAGAAGATATGAAAAAAAGTTTAAATTACTTCATAATGTAAATGGAACTTATTTAGTTAAAGGATATGTTTTCTTTGGGTAGTTTGTTATATTTGAAAGGCAGGTATTTCCTAACCAAATATATCTTTACTATATACTTATGTACTGCATTTTAGGATTGTATGTTCATAAATGTAAAAATTGATTACTACTTTGTCCTTATTGACAAGGCACGGTTAAAAACATAAATTGTAAATTTAGCCGTAAAAGTACAATACTTTTTTTCTCTGTGATGTTTATTAAGAAACTTAATAGGATATTATGGGACTGTCTCATCCCTGGCTCAAGGCTGGGTTCAGTGAGGCTCTGAGCAGCCTGGTCGAGTGGAAGGTGTCCCTGCCCATGGCAGGGGAATGAAACTACATGATCTTTAAGGTCCCTTCCAACCCAAACCATTCTATCATTCTGTGGCAGAACCTTTCCATGCTACATCCTTTCATTGCACCTGTCTGATAGATTCCCTTCTGTGGTCTACATTCATTTTGCTTATACTTTAAAATCATCAATGAGAATTTTAAAATGAGCTAACTTGTCTTCATTTTTCTTCTTTTTTTTTGATAATTATTTGAACATATTATGTATTTCCCAGGATTGATCTACTAATAGGCATCACATCCCAGGTTTTGCTAGGGTTTTCATGAAATTTTCATTATATTTTCCCAGAAGAGATTTGCCCTGAGAAGGGCAGGTAAAAACAAGTATTCCCTGAGTCAGGCTTGAGTACAAACTGAAAAGTATTTCTGTTTATCACACATTCCACTGCAAACATAAGGGGATGAAATGCAGCACTTCTTTATCAGATAGAAGGAGAAATTAATTGGTTTTCTGTTTAATAAGAGAAACTCTAAAACCTGAAGTGGAAAATAAAAGGTAATTACAAAAATCTGCAGTAATTTACAGCTAGCAGTGAAGAGAAGAGTTTGCGTGGCTCCAAGCCCAGCTATGGCTGGGGGCTGTGCTCCAGCTGGTACAGGAGGGAGGGAAGTCATGGGTAGCTCATCCAGAGGCCCAAAGGAAACACCACTCTGTGGAGGTCTCCTCTTTTGTCTCCATAACCTGAGAAAGTTCATGGAAGCTCTGGCCCATCTGTGTTAAGAGTCATACACAGGTTTTTTAAGATTAGATGTGATATCATTTTATATGATAATTAATTTTATTCCATCATTTATGGTAACACTTTCTTTCTTTGTTCTCTTGCCTTGAGGCTTTGTTTATACATTAACTAACATTCAATTGTAAAGCAGCATCCAATTCACCTGTTTCCCTGAAATATTAGGCTTGCTAAATAAGCACTGCTAAATTATGAAAAGCTAGTGATGGTGATCATGGTAAAGAGTCTCTCAAAAACAGACTAATAAAAATACAAAGAAGCAGGACCATCGAAATATTCCAGAAATTATTTTTGAGCTCAAATAAAGTAGGAGCAATGTCAACTATGCAGCAAAATAAGTAGAATAGGAAAGAAAATTAAATATATCCATAAATCACTGGTAAAGGCAAAACATTCTGGTGGGTGTGGGCTGTTTTGACCAGTGTTCTCCAGCTTAGCCTGCTTGGGTGCATGCAGCAGCAGCAGCAGGAGGAGCTGCTGGATGGGAGCATTTCCCTGGAGAGGAGGAGTTCAGCTCTCAGGCATGATGGAAATGACTATTGAAGTGCTCAGAATACCCCTAGCTGTCTATGCACTCTATGGAGCAGTTTGTAGACATCTCTACATAGAAGCACCTTAGGAACTGAAGAAAGAGGTTGCACATAAAACCAGATCTTCCTCTGCAAATCACCTGCAAATTCTGGAAAGAAATCGTGATTATTATTTGACAAGGCCATACAAAGCCAGTAGGAGACTGTTGTACTCTAAGTTCGAGGAGAATTATAGTGACACAGGATGGGAAACCTATGGGCATATGGCAGCATCTTTGTAGAAGAGGCACCAGAACAATTTGTGCTACCTAAAGTTCAGTGTCTGCTTCAACCCCTGCTTTTAAAGCTAAGTATTGCATTTTAAGTGTGTACTTATAAAACTTGAGTTTCAACAATACTGGAAATTCACAACTCCCATGGCCAATATGAGGGAGGAGAGCCATTTTCCTAAAGGACATTCAGTTTGACAGTTTTAGCTACTCTCTTCTGAATATTACAGAATTTTCCTGAGGAATTGCAAGTACAAAGATTAGGTAGCTATACATGAAACACTGTCTTTATAGTATAAATTAATTGCATCATTGATTCCTGTGACATCCTTTGACATTCTTAAATTGTCTCTTGCATTAGTGGCTCCTTTTAAAAATTAAGCTATAAATATTTATTTATGTACAAGTTCGGAAAGAAATCTAATGGCTTAAAATCACTCAGCCTTTCTGGAACATTAATGATAATTTTATCTGCACTGTGAGTATACAAAGGCAATTAGTGAATTGGCAAGTACTATTTCTGTTTTTGTAAATAACACATATAAGTGAAAAATAAAAGCCACATCAGTCGCTAAAGACATTTAAAAAGGGTGATCTATAAAAACCTTTAATGACAATTTTATTGTAAAAGGTTAGTAGTTCACTTTATTTGAAGAGCAGTGTGGTTTAACTGTATTAATGTGATATTACACATGATATTTCACGTGATTTTTCACTTACACAAGTGGTCTAGTTCCAATTACACACTGGGAAGAAAATACTCCTACTTGCAACACTTGATTTCTCAGTCTGTCTTGCATTAGACAAACACTTTTGCAAGACATATTGTTTCAGTTTCTCCTGTCTCTAAAATTAAAATAATATCTAAAAAAATTAACATTAAAAATTAGTATTTGATTCCCAGAATTATCTTAAATTAATTTATAATTTGATAAGAAAAAGGAAACCTCCATGCATTATAGCTATCAGCACAGAAGAAGAGTCAATTGCCTCCTCCTCCTAAACCTCAGGCTATTCTCATTTGTTTACGTCTATGTTAGTGCATGAAGTCAGTGCAGAGACTGTCTCTGGTCTGAAGGCCAAGAGGCACCAAATTCAGATCTCATGTTATTCTCTGAACTACACTGGGGCAATTTTCTCGGAGATCCAGACCATGCTAAGGGAACAAGCTGACCATTAAACAGTAATTCTGGGACAGCATTTGACACATCCCTAGCACTCTAGTCATTAGTGAGGGTATGATCAGAAAATAGAGAAAAAAATTAAGAAAAACACTTTGAAAAAGTGCATGACCTTTTAATTCCAAACCTTGTCCTGAATGTAATCTCATAGAAGAAGGTACAGCAAGTCACACCCACTCATATTTCAGATGCTGCTATGACACAATGTCTTTTTAATTCTGAAAGTTTTATTTTCAGCTTCTATGCGGACATAAAATGCAGACAATTTACTACTGATACACCTGAAGTGGATTATTGCATCATTGTGTGAATGAAATGCCTTCCATGGGACTAATTGTGGAACCAGTTGTGCTCAGTACCATACACACGGTCTTTGATCTTGAAAAAGAAAATTAAAATAATTTATCTTTAGGGAAATATAATGGAAAAAATATAATAAATATTGCAATGATTTAATGCTCCAATTAGCTTAACTGCTACTTGAATTTAATTAAATATTACATTGCTTGAAGATGTCCATAAATGATTTGCAAATGTACATGTACAGAGGAATGGCACTAATTTGAGTGATTAAGGCTTAAAGATTTATTAGAGGATCTTGTAAGATCTACAGTAACCAAAATGAGATCACAGAAGAGAGTAAGTCTTACAAAAATCCTGTCTTTTTAATGAATCTGTTACTGTTGATGCCAGGGTTCGTTTTTTAATTTCTGGTTTCTTGCTTCCTTCTACACTGTGATATTCATGCTATTCATTCAAGATATCTCTTGAAATACCTCACTTCTGTGAATAATCTTACATTTCCCCTGGCACTTTGCAGGAAGCAAGGTGCTCAGTTATATTTAAAATTCTGTGCCCTCTGAAGTGCATGAGAGTTTGGCACTGACTGCTGTGGGATGTCTCGGAGCATATGCAGCACTGTGTGCAGACAAACTGCAATTTAATTGGAAATGATACATTTCGTAGCTTAATTGTTTACTTTCCACCCTTTCTTCCAAAATACAAAATTTTATTGCAGACACAATTTGAATACCTTTGTCACGCTGAAGAGGGAAAGAATTAATTAAATCCTGGATTGTCAATCAAGTTGAGAACACAATATGGAAATCTCTATTAAACAGAAGGCAAGTAGCTGTGCTCAAATTGTGATAGAGACTAATGTATCTTGTGAATCAAGATGCCATCTCCAATCTGTAACATAATGAAATGCACATATTTCTCCCTGCCCCCATTCCCACTCTTTTTGCTCCAGTCTGAAGTGTACTCTGTAATGCATTATTAAGCCAAATTCTGACCCAGTTTCTTAATTATCTGTAAGCTACAGAGAACTTCTAGCAGAATATTAACTAAGGCAAGAGATGTAATACAGATGAACCCAGGATGGCATTAGAGAGAATCATCCGCAATTTGCTAAGAAAATCCTTCAATTGTAATATTTAACTTAGCCTAACATGCCAAATTTATATTTTAAAGGGGCTAAGCAACCAAAACAACCTAGGGTAAAAAAAAACAAAAAGAAGAAAAAAAAAAGAAAATTAAAAAAAATAGAAATTAAGTATAAATATTTGTAGAAGCATTCCTGGATTCACAAACTCAAAATACTTATAGTATACTGAAACATTTCTGGAACAACAAGATTGTTTCCAACTGTTTTGAGTGGATACCATGGACAGTTATTACAATCCAATATAATATTGTGTGCCCAGCTATTTATTTTGGATGACCTGTAAAATGTAACCCAATGTGGTGTATACGTATTTACCAAAATTTTGGGGAATACAATTGGGATTCAGAACTGTCATAGATGTCAGTTTGAACAACCCTCCAAACACTCTGGTGCCTGGTTAGTATTGAGTAAGCAGCTGCAATTTTATACCTCCCTGCACTGCTGCATATTAGTGGAATATGAGAAGTTTTCTTATTGAAAATACAACCACAGATATACAAAACCAGAAACAAAGAACTCAAGGACTTCTTCCTACAAAGCTTCAGGAATACATGAGTTGTAAGACTTGCTATACTTCTGAAGTAAAAGTGTTTGAGTGAATGAAAAACATACTGACAGAGCAATTTTTTTTAGTGAGAACAATTTTTAATACAAAACATGTTTCAAAATTATTTGAGGAAAAATACTTTCCCCACCCCAGAATTGGATGATCTGTGGTATGTGCATATAGAAAGTCAAGCTTTAATTGTAAAATTTACACAGCAGAGAAAGTCTGCAAAGTGTATATGAATTTTGTGGAACAGGATATATTCATTCAGTTCAAAGATCAAAGAAAACCCATGCAGTCCCCCTAACACTGAGTTGAAGAGTCACCTAACTGCAGAATACGGAATTTTTATATATGCTTTTAAAAAATATTTCTTTCATTAATTCATCAATGAAAAAATCCTACTGTTTGAGAAACAATAAGAGTCAGTTAAATACAATGTTTTCTTTGTAACAGTGTCAAATGGAGCTCATGAGGGAAGTTGGTTCTTTGCAAAACATCAGATGATTGGAAAGTGCTCATATGCTTCATGTACATTCAAGTACATTGCTTCAGTTTAAAGTGTGCTTTTGCTACTGGAGAATCTGAATGTATCATTCCTTATGCTAACACTGTGAATTTCCCACTACAACCTGCCAAATATTCTTCTTCTGGGAATTAAGGTTCTTCTCTGAAGTGATCAATAGTAAGACTGAGGCATCTTTCCTTTACAGGTATGGAAAAAAACTCAAAATCAATATTTTATACTCAAGCACCTTATCCAGCACACAAGCATTGAAACCAGAAGACCAATTTGCAAAGGCAGTTTTTGTAAAAGACCACACGTTTTCCCATTTTCTTTCTAGACTAACCCATGTAATCAGTAAGGCCCAAACATTCATACCAGACTATCCTCTACAGAGCACAGACACCTTTTCTCATGCATTTGCAGTTCATTTGTGTTTGACTGTAATCAAGCCAGGATTTAGTCAGCTGTCCCTCAGCCCAAGGAGAGAGCAACTGTGACTGCATGTGCTCCAGGGACAAAGCTGGACACCAGGACCATGTTTATCAATGTCAGTATCTCATGGAAATCATCTGTGACACCCCAACCCCACAGTGCTTGGCTCTTTCACCTCCTGCAGTGCTTTGATCCAGCAGTGGACTGTGAGGAAATATGCACAGCCTCTTAGGCTGGAGCCCATTCTGCCCGATGCAGCCATGGCTGGACAGACCACCTAAAGGCCCTGGTTTTGTCTCTGTTGGGCACAGAGAAGTCCATGATGAAAATAAGCTGGTAGCTATTGCTCACATCTTAGCATAATCACCAGTGCTATTATTAAAGGAAAGAGAGCCCCCTCCCCTAAAAGCAAAATCATCTGTTTAGACAGAGCAACATTCTGCTGCCTTGTGTCATGACACTCCATGGCTGTTGCTATTCGTCGCACAAAAATGTCCATAACAGGGACTTTGTGCCTTCTCAGGCCTCCACTTCTTCCATCACTTCCATCACAATTGTTCGAGGGCCGGTCAGGATGAGGTTGCTTACTGTCCTGTAATCCACATGGAGAACATTGAGGCCATTGACAGACACGACAAATTGGCAAACCTGAGGAGCAAGCAAGCAACAAAATGAGTAATGCATTAGGCTTTATTTTGTTAGGTTAATTACACAGATGTACTATCAACTCCTGGGCAGACAAAAACCTCCAGAACTCTTCACATCATCTCATTTGGTACTCTTAAAAGCCCCCACATTTCTTAGAATTAATCTGACAAGTTAATTTTCTATAACTTTTTTTTTTGAAACATCACTTCAACTTTCAAATCGGTGGAATTCAAGTTTCCAATCTTTGAACTTTTGAAGTTCATCAATCACTTATCAATATCAATCATTTTTTCTTACAGCAATGTTATTTTTTCTTGTATCAGTGATATGTTATGGTCTCGACGGTGCTTTGCAATCAATATGGCATCCAGCTAAGGGGTCCCCAGCACAGGAAGGACAACTGGTGGAGCAAGTCCAAAGGAGGCCACAAAAAATGATTGAAGGATGCAGCACTTCTTCTATAAGGAACTAAGGCTAAGAGAATTAGACTTGTTCAGCCTGGAAAAGATGAGATTTCTGGGTGACCTTATTGTGGCCTTCCAGTACCTAAAAGGAGCCTAGAAGGAAAACTGAGAGGGACTATTTCCACAAGAGCCTGGAGTAACAGGTCAAGGGAGAAAGGCTTTATGCTGGAATAGAGTTGGTTTTGCTTAGATATCAAGAAGAAATGCTTTACTATGAGGATGGTGAGTCACTGGCACAGGTTGCCCAGAGCAGCTGTGGATGCCCCATCCATGGAACTGTTTAAGGCCAAGTTGGATGGAGCTTTGAGCAGTCTGGCCTAGAGAAAGGTGTCCCTGCTGACAGCAGGGGGTGGGAACGAGATGGTCTTTAAGTTCCCTTCCAACCCAAACCATTCTATGACTCTATGAAGACAACTTTGGCTATTGCAGTCTGTTATTTTAGTTTCTCTTAAACACTTAGAAATCATTTTAGTCAGCTCTTGGTAATCACAATAAAAATATGCACCATGTTCCAGGCTCAGGCCAAGGCCTGGATGATGACTTCACTAGATTCAGTGCCAAAACCTCCAACGGTATAAGATGAACAAAATGGATCCAAATTTTAAGAAATAATATCATGGAAGATGAAGTCAGTACTAGGATAGATTAAAATGTCACTACCATGTGTTAGGTTTTAATTTCCTTCATCAAGTATGGCTTATTAATTAATTTCAAATATGCTAGTATTTTGTCTGTAAAAGCCATAACAAATACAAACAATGGAGGTTTTGTATGATCATAGGACATTTTCAAGGAAAATATTCTTGCTAGAAATATGCTGACCAACACCATTGTATATCTTAAAACACTTACACAGAGAAAAACTAATATCAACATTGTAAAAAACATTGTAAAAAAAAAATAATACTGATTCCTCAAAGACATTATGACTTCTCTGTATCTATTAATAACATTAGTGTTTAGCAAAAAGATCAAAAAGTGTGTGTAGTGCCTAGATCTGTATTTTTAATGGTAAAAATATGGAGCCTAAGTGAATAATTAATAATATTGTCTTGATGTTTCAATGGAAATAATACATTCACTAGAAGACTATCTTACCTGTAAGTCAGCTTGAATCTTTAAGAAAGAAGCTATGAAACAAGTATCACCAGAAATTTTCATGCTTTATTTTATATGGACACTCTGGATCAATTTTGGGGTCAATTTTATGAGGTTCAACAAGGACAGGTCCTAGGTCCTGCACTTGAGTCACAATAACCCCATGCAGTCCTATGGGCTGAGGAAAAGTGGTTGGAAAGCTGCCCTTGGAAAAGAACCCGGGGGTGCTGGTCAGCAGGGACTGAACATGAGCCAGTGTGTGCCCAGGTGGCCAAGAAGGTCAATGGCATCCTGGCCTGGATCAGAAACAGTGTGACCAGCAGGACTGGGCAGGGATTGTTCCCCTGCACTCAGCACTGGTGAGGCCACACCTCGAATGCTGTGTCCCTCACTGCAAGAAGGACATTGAGGGGCTGGAGCACATCCAGAGAAGGGCAACAGAGCTGGGGAAGGGTCTGGATCACAGGTCTGAGAGGAACAGCTGAGGGAGCTGGGGGTGTTCAGCCTGGAGAAAAGGAGGCTCAGGCTCAGACCTTATCACTCTCTACAACTCCCTGGGAGGAGGCTGTACTCAGGTGAGGGTTTGTCTCTTCTGCCAGGTAACAAGTGACAGGGCAAGAGCCAACAGCCTCAGGCTGTACCAGGGGAGCATTACTGCCAGGTCCAGTTGACACGATGGTGTTTGGTCATAGCTTTGACATGATGATCTCAGTAGTCTTTTCCAACCTATTTGATTCTGTGATATGAGAAAAAATTTATTCACAGAACAGGTGGTCAGACATTGGAACAGGCTGCCCAGAGAAGAGATAAAACCACCATCCTTGTGAGTTTTAAAAACCCCACATGGACGTGGCACCTGGGAACATGGTTTAGTGGTGAACACGGCAGTGTCAGGTTAATGCCTGGACTTGATTCTATTAGACCAACCAGTCTTTTCCAGCAGTAACAATTCTATCCATCTATGCTTTTTCACTTTTCCTATTTAGGCAGAAGCACAAGATAGAAATGGATGTGGGAGAGGTGGGAAGCAGCTCTGGCATCCTCCAATGCTAGCTCTAAAGCAGATTTTCTCACATGCCAAGTCAGTTAACTTTTGTGTGCCAGTAACTTCCCTCTCAAGTAAAATGTGTGGTGAAACTCAATTTGTATTTCTGCAAAATGGACAGAATGTAGCTATCAATTTAAGAAAAATTATAGAGAAAGCAAACCCAATCCAAAAATGTAACATTTCATAAAAAATACCACCAATGACTTTAATCTCTGCTATTTAGAGCCCCTGCGCAGGAAGAGTGGCAGCAGCAGCTCTTCAAGGGCTGTTAGACTCTTGCACCTTACTCCTTATCCCCAGAACTCCTCTGCAGAGCTGAAGATCCTGGAAGTAGCCTTACTAGTAGCCTAAATGATCACTAAAGTATGGCAACCAGTGATACAACTGAGTAAATTCCCATGGCAGTAATCTTTCCTATATATGAATATTTCAGTTGCAAGTAGCATTGGGAAAATGGTTCCGCTTTTGCATGCAGACAAATCCTTCTAAATTTTAAGGATTTTTGTTGAAAAGGTTACCCATCATCTTCTGCAGTGTGTCCAGTCAGTATTTAATTGGCATGTCTATTTCATTTAAAATGCAGATTATTGCAGCATCTGTAGGTCTCAACTTACAGTGATATTTCTTAATACTTTCTTGGCTTTTCAAGATTGTATCAGTTTTACTAAATTATAGCTCTGGCTCTAAAATAATATTTGGGTTGATTTAAAACAGACCAGCAGAAACAACATTGTCTCTTCTGGCTTAAAGCAATTTTTGGAAGCTGAATGGCTGCTCTTTGTTTTACTGTTGCATATTCTCAGACATCTTGAGTTACTGGAATTCCAATGCATGGGACTCGTGTTTGGCCATGTTCAATGGACAAATCTGCATGCTGGATCCTGGCACAAGCTTCAGAGGCCTTTGGGGAATACTCCTGCCAGAGGAACACACTTTCAGACCAGCCAGTGACCCACACCAGGGCTGCAATGGTGTAAATGCAGATGGTACGGGCACAACATCAACAGCAATCTGGATGCCAAAGAGTGAATTTCTTGTGGAAGACAAGAGCTGACACATCTGCATTCTCCGTGTGTTTGTTTTATCACATGCCCTTGGCAGTACGATTACCCAGCAATGTGTACAGCTGAGAACAGCCCCCTTCGTGCCCTCCTTTGCAGGGGATCCACATGGCTTATTAGCTTCATCATTCCCAGTGGAGAGGATTAGATGCAAGAAGTTCACCCAGGCCACATGAGAAGAGAAATGCAGAGGAGAGGGCAATACACAGTGTCCTTTGTTATGCTGACTGCACTCAACTCACTCAGTTTTCCTCTTCCCACCCTGATTTCCCATTCAGCAGTGCATCCAGCTAGGGGAAATGAAATGCAGTACTGCTTTGTGCATTTTAGTCATCATCAATCCTGCCCCAAAAATGCTCATATTGTGCATTGCTCTACTGAAGTTAGAAAACAAACAAGACCAAATGAGCACTCACTCACCAGCCCTGACTGAATATGTCAACCCATATATTAATATCTCAGGAATTTTCTTAAGGAGACTGGTTTACAAAAACACAATGATTTAATGTTACATTTATAAAAACACATTTCAAAAAGCTGTAAGTGCTCAGCTCATAGCTGCAGCTGTTAAGGGCTTTGTAACTACAAACACATAAAATATTTCTGTTGGTTTCCACACATCAGTAACTATAATAGATGATAAACTACAGTTAAAAGAGCCTCAAAGAACCTTTTATTGCTCATTTCCTCATTGCTCTCCAAGGAGCTTGACAAGAGATAACCATCCCTTTTTATCCCTCAGACTTCAAGAAATAACACAGCCCAGAATAAATTCCGACCATTTTGTTGGTCAGGATGTGGTGATCTAAAAACCACAGAACTAATAATAGTTAAATAAAGCAACACTCAAATAATAATAATAAAAACCCCTCCCTTAACAGATTTCAAATATTTAAGTATTACAGCAATAAGCATTTATTGTTGAGTATTTCAATTTCCCGCCATTGGAAACAGCAGCTCATGGAAGCAGGGATGGCAGAAAAAGCACCTCTGTCTTTCTGTGGGTTTTCCATGATGCATACAGAAGGTTTAACTAAATCCAGTTGTCCCCAAAAAAAGAGAAACTTCAAGTTTGGCCTTACATTTGTACAAAAAGGATCTGGGAACCTGCAGTTTAAAGAAGTTAGCAAAGATTCATCATGCCATTTATCATTGGACTGAAGATGGCAAGAAGAGGCGAGAATAATTTGTTACCGTAACATTTACTGGCCAAAATCAGGATTGTGCTGTGCTTGGAACCGTACAACCCTTCCTCCCCCTCACTGGTAATTGCTCTTTCCTCCACGGCAATCTTTGGCTGCCTGCCCCTCCTCGGTCTTGCCAAGCTGCCCTGCAGATGTACATCCACACCCCTTGATTTTCCTGCTGGGACAGCTCCTGCTGGCCAAACCAAGGCCCCATCCCTTGCAGGGGGCTGCCTGGACAGCTGAGCTGGTGTTGATCAGGACCCAAGCTGAGGTTGACTGTGGGATCCTTCTAAGGGATGTCAGAGACTGGCTGCAGGCATGGGTGTGGAATTGTGCAACTGCCTTAAAGGCAATCATTAAATAAAAACATTGCATACCTGTCACTAATTCTTTGTTAGTTCTGCCTCAGGATGACCTCAATATTTGTAAGTGCTACAGGAATGTTCTTAGAGGATAGGCAGCTAGCCTAGATCCTTGGATATTCAGATGCTGTTTGCACAGTGAGCTTTAGTTAGCTTTCCCTGCGGAGCCAAGCCTTGCTTTCTGGACTTTTTTTAATGCAATATATTTAAAAATCCGTTAAAAACATTCTTTCTTTTCCTAGGCACACTTTTTAGAAAAGTATTTGAAAGTTTATGAAGAGCTGGAAATTCCTACTGCAGACCTTGACTTAAGTGATCATTGCTGTTTGGGACAGCCCTAAAAAGACATTTAAATTTATGGATTCAGTGAGTCCAACTGTTCATCTCTGGTACAAAGCAAGTAACAACCATACACAGTCAACAGATAATATATCTCAAAACAGTGTGGATAAGACGATGATTACATGGCCACCTTAATTTGAGATAATTTTTTTCAAAAACCTGTCCAGATTAAGAGGAATACAACTGCCATGAGGTAGTGTGGCTGGGATGGTGGAGCACTGTCCTTTCCACAGCAGCAAAGATCTGTGCCCCAGTCCAGCAGCTGCTGGGGGTGAGGTTCTCATTCTCAAAGGATTTATCATTTACATTTCAGCAGCAGCATCAGTGTCTGGAATCCACTCTGCTTTTTTTGTTTGTTTGTTTCATTGATTGACTGTGGAGTTTTAGTGGTTTTCTTTCGTGTTTTGTTTGTTTGTTAACTACTTTTTAAGAAAGTACAAATGCTACTGAAACTGCAGATCAAATAGGTACCAAAGCAATCAATGTTACCAAATATAATGTGGGCTTGAAGTTCCCAAATTCAAAGCTAGATTATACAATGACACAGTAAAGACAGAGGCAAAAATATTGTTTTTCAGCAGTACTGATAGGTTACCCCATTATCTAGGCAAAAATGGGAATATTCATGGTCTAAAGCTGCAAAACACAAAGTCTATGCCAGTACGCCTGACTTTTCTCCTTCAACAGCAACAAAATCAACCAAACAAAAAGGTTTGATGGACTGTTTGGTACTGATAGCAGCTCTGGAATCAGCAATTAACAGCATAAAGAGATGCTGAAAACACTGCCACCAATTAATTTCCTCAGAAAGTGTGAATATTACTGTACACATGGCAACTTTATGAAGGAAATATTTTAAAATGCTGGAGAGAGTGTGAAATCCAGACTTAATCTTTTCACTCTGAAGCAGCCAGGATTTCATTCCTGGACTCTGTGTGGATCCAAAACAGATTTCTAGCAGCTGACGGCACAAAGCAGGCCCACGTTCTGCAGCAAAGCAGATCCCTTTGAGACCAAGGTAGTTCATAAGTTATTAGCACATTGCACAGAAACAAGTCATCTTCGTTGGGAAAGTTGTGTCTGAAACGAGGCAGGCTCAGTCATCCAGCATGAGACAGACTGGATTTAACCCCTTGCCCTGTTCATCATTTGTATCCACAGTGATTTACATACACGTGGATAGTTTGGGACATTCTTCATTGAGTACTATTTCTTCTTATCATCTGATGTGAAGCCAAAGTCACACAGATAATTTTTACTTTAAGACAAACCATTCCCAAAATGCATGAAAAAATGTATTGTTTTCTTTTTAGTCTTTTAAAAAGTCCTTATTAGCATCAAGTAAAAATTATGAATTAGGAAAATGTAGGAGTTATTTTCAGCCTTGATAAGTTCTTCAGTCATTTTCCTAAGAACAAAAATAAAAGCTCCTAAGTACAATTCTTTCAGAGCTGTTCAAACAAAAGTGTATTTTGACTATTTTATAGAGTAGAATTCATAGCAGAATTGACAATATAACTATTTCAAAAAGAAAGTATATCCCAATGGTAATATTTTTGCTTTTCTTCTTGCTAATGAAAATTGAAATTAAATCCATTACAGAGACAGCCTGCTTACATTTCTGTAATACAGATACCCTCAATAATTATAAATAAATGCTTTTTTCAGGTCCTACTAATCTGACAGGGACAAGGATCAGCTGGGAGGTTTGAATAGCTCAAAATCATAATTGTTTCATTACAGTATTCTGAAATTCACTGTGATCTTCCAGAGGAAAGCCCTCCATATGTGGTTAGCAAACCCATCTGTTTTCTATGTGCATGAGAGACCCACAAGATCCTGATTTCTATTAACTATCAGGCCATGTTCTCAGTAAGAGCCCTTCCTTATGGGCATCCATGAAATCAGGGCTGAAGGGTTAACATTTTGCAATTGTCAGTGACCTGGAGATGTCATCAGCAGGATATAAACAAATCAAACTTTTCACACTTTAGATACTTTTGAAAGCCCTGAGCCAGTTCTAAAATTTAAAACTTATTTGTTGATTCCTGTGGTAAGGCCACAGCTCTCACCTGGGAAGGTTACTAAACCCCTGAAACTGAGAAGGAAAATGCAAAGGAAAAAAAAAGAAAATACAGACTTTACCATTGCTTGTTTCAAGAGCCGATACAGCTGCCTTGGCTTTTCCTGTCTTGCTGACAGATTTCAGCAAAATTTGGGCAAGGCTTAGGTGCTACAAGAATGTAACATCTGAAACACAGCTTTCCAGCTTTCTGCAAGGAGGAAGGGGACACCCAAGGCTCCAACACTTTGAAAGAATGGGTATCTTTCCAATGGGATTCTTTCCCCCTTGCACACCCCTTGCTCCTCTGCAGATGCTGGGAAACATTCCTCCCACTCCTGCCTCCCAAGCACCACTGCCCTCCAAGCAAACAGATGGAAATCAATTTTTAAAATGTAATTTAAATATGAAATGTGAAAGAATTGAGAAATGAGTGAAAGTAAAAGTTTCCATTTAAGGCTGTTATTTTGTCACAAAGGAAAAAAAACTACACCTTTTGTACTTTTCATTGCTGTTACCAACTAGAAAGGAGCTATTTACAAGTGGAAAACCACACAGGTTTGCCTTGCCAGTTGTTAGATCTCTTGAATAAATCTTCCCAGCCAATTACCACATCATCACCTTCTACCTCACATACCACATCACGGTTTTGTATACAAAACCCTTAGTGACAGCACCCTTAGTGACAATGAGGTTTCCCTCTCTTTAGAGGGCAAAAAGAAAATTTTATTTTTAAAAGAAATGTGGAAAAAAGTGTTTGCTTATTAACAGCTGAATCAGCAATTTGATTTGGGACGTCACAACTCTTTCTGCTCACAGAAAGGGATATACTCAACCTGAGTTGCCAAGGAGTCTGTGGATTGAGATGTCAAACCCCTTTCAAAGGGGAGGAAGGTTCATAGCAGGACTTGGTGCCTGCAGTCCCAAGAGATGCTCCTGTCCCTTTGCTGGCTCAGACACCAGCACACCAAAGCCAGGCACCACTCCCTTTGCATCCTTTTCATCCCGTGCCAGCAAAAATAAATAAATCTGAGAACTTTTCTTCAGGCAAAGTAAGTTCCTTGATGTGCCTGACACAATGGAGGAAGGAGATATATATCTGCTTGAAGGCAAAGGGAAAGAGGGAGATGAAAAAGAGGTGAAAATAAAATCAACCTTCCTGGCAGAGCTTACAGAGATCAGTAAACTGCAGCCTTAAGTTTTCAGATAACTTAAAGTCCCAGTGCAATCAATGGCAAGATGGATGCTATGGTACCAAGAACAAGTGCAGAGAAATCTGAGGCAGGAGAACAGCAGTGGAGGAGACAGTGCAGAGCTCAGCTTCTTTTACACACTTACACATACAGCCTGCATTTATGCTGATACAGGAGTTCTTCTATTTTAATAGGTCACCCAGAGCCATAAAGCAAAGGAATCCCCATGCTCAGCCAAGAGGCCAGGCTACAGAGATGCTGAATGTGGTAGCACAGAAGAGCCTAAGACCTAAGACTAACTTCTACATAAAAGCAAACACAGGCAGCACTGATTTTTTTGCTGTCACTCTGCTAAGCTTTACACTGTCACAATGGAATGAGGAAAAGAGATGAAAATCAGAGGTCTTAAAAGTTATGTTTCCATTTAGATTTTTATCTTTGCTATTTTTTTAGAGTTCATGCAATCTTGATAGGATTAGCAAAGTAAAGCTGGAACCTCACAGTTCACAACCAACTGCATGTAGCCGGAAGGTTAAAAAATCATACCATGGCCTTTCCTCCATAACTGAGGTTACTGGATGGAACAGAATAAATTGCAGATGTGTGTTCAGTTCTGTAAATATCTCTAGCGAAAGTGTAATTGGCTGTACAGTGGGTGTTGTGGGAGTAGGCAAGTATCCAGGCTTTGCATAAAAAAGATTTTGTCTCGAGAGAGAGATGTGTTTCTTGTTTGTTCTTTACAGCAGTGTGAAGCTGACCCCCTGTTCCATCACGGGGCTAGAAACTGTGTTCCTGCAGAGCACAGTAAAACTCATAGCAGAGAAAATGAACTCCATTTACAGAATTAAAATATAAGTTCATCATTCTTGTGATCCATCTTGGTCTGTGACTGTAGAGTGGTGTGGATGGTTTGCCTGAGCAAGGCTTCCTTATACACTTTCATTACATATATATTATATATTTCTTTCACTTTTAAAAAAGATGCTGAATTTTTTTATAGTATTCCAAGCAAATTGGTCTCCAGCTGAAAAAAACCCTATGTGAATTAAACAACATAATCTATAAACTGCATAATATAAAAAAATGCATGTAATAAAGTAATATCTATTTTATAACATAATGGGTAAGTCACAAAAAAAAAAAGTCAATAGATTCTCAAGGGCTTCATCATTGGTTCAAATAGTCTCTGCCTCCCTTCCTCCCTTCCACATGATGATAATTTGTGGGAATTCTAGCCTTTTTTTGCTTCATCAGGAAGAGAATTAAACCATTGCTGAGCAAACTCCACAGAGTGGATAAATTAGAGAAGGAAAAGAGCTGACCTAAGAGCCCATGAGAATAACTCTTGCTTTGGAGCATGAGTCTCTTGGGCTGCACAAGTCTCAGATCTGCAAGTGGTGGAGTTTTGCTGACAGATCAACTGAGTAGGAATTATTCACAAAGGTAAATTAATGCTATCTGTACACATGTGGAGAGTAATAACATAAGAACATAATACCCTGAAACACAAACCATCTATAAATATGGAGTAGGGGGATATAGGTCACTGCTTTCCATGGCCCTAATTGGAAATTGGTGTGTAAAATCACTGACTTAATGTCAGTCCCAGTGAGAAATACCCACAGGTAAAGCTGGACCAGGCTGGGCCACATCAGGAAAGCAAACCAGTGACTGTATGTCTAACTTTATAAGCATTTTTATTGTATAGTGCAATTTGATACCTACCACAGAACAGTTCTGAAAATGTTAAATAACTCGAATGGCTAAAGATGGCTCTGGGTAAAATACTGTATCAGTGTCAGAAGAACACAGAGTCTAAGCTTACAAATAATGTCTTTTAATGCTTGACCTTTCTATGTCTTTTTTTTTTTCTGATATATCTGTAACTAAACTATATTTAGTAAAACAAAACCACACATAATGAATAAAGAACTTTTAAACTATGTATCAATTTACTTACATGGTCAAATATAATTATGCTGAAGTGTAGTTCATGTAAGCCCCATATTGGTTAAAAACAGTCATGAAGTGAGAGCAAGAGAATTACAGGGGCAGACAGATTCATGCAAGGCACCCTCAGCACCCTCTGGTATCCAGCGTGTCATGAGCAGGAACAGTCTGCGCTGTTTGAGACAAACAGCTGCTCTCTGTTTGCACAGACAAAAGTGCAATTGTTTTTCCATGTGTTTGGCTAGCTAAACAGAGCCTTGGCTTTAATGCAACAGGCTTCCCGAATCATTCGCTTATACCATGAAAGGAAGCCACTTTGTGTCTTGAGCAGCAACAAGAAAAGAGATAAAGGGAGAAGTGGAGGCAAGAGTCTTTAGAACAGCAGCTGGGGAGCAGCAGCATCTTTGAAGTGCTCAGGGCAGAGAGCTGAGATAGCCACAGACTTGTAAAACCAACAGCATCTGAGGAACTCTCCAAGGAATCAAGTGAAAAGAGTATTGCAACTAAACCAAGTAATACAAAATGCTTTTCATCCTTAGCTGAGAGCAAAAGTAGTTCAAAATGACAGCTTTTTGCTGAACTGACCTTTAATTCTATGTCTTTGTTACAGAACTTAGGATAACCTTTTCAAGATTTCAGGCACCCTGCAGATCAGTTTTTCAGATGACAGTAGCCTCTTTAGAGAGCCTGGACTCTCATCAGGGAGTGACCTGCAATAGCCTACAAGAGCTGGAGCATGGGGAAGATTCCAGCTGCTCCATCAGGCACTAGATCTTACCATTCAATGGCCTATAGACCACACAGGAACTTGGAAGTTGTATCAAAACACAAGCAAAGCCCTGTTTTACAGTGCTGCTCTCTCTCTTTCAGAATGGTTACAGCTGTAAGACTCCAGAAAATAATCAAGAAAACACTTTCAAAAAGGGCATTCAGATACCTGGGTTATCCCATCATAAAACACTGCTTACTAGAAAAGAATTTTTTAAAACTAGCATTTATTAAAATAATGTGACTGAATTTAGAAAATCCACTGATCTCCAGTAATGAAGCTAGAGAATTTTTGTGTTTTAGATTTGTACTTCCTATTGATGAGAAAGAGCCAACATACAGACACAAGTACAGTGGGTCACTTGTTGCCCAGCAGCATTTTAGGTGACTGGCCTATAAACAAATTCAATTCTAAAGTCAACCACACCACTGTGAATGCAGAAAAAAGACCTCTGAGATATTATGAAATTTGCTGTACTCACATAAGGTTTCAGTTGTTGTAAAGAGAAAAAAAGTTATTTTATTGCCCAGTAAAACTCTCTCTGTTAAAAGAGTCTTTAGGAAAAATCACACAGAGGCATTGGAAACCTAATACTGCTCTGCAGGCCAAAATCTGGGCCTGGGATAAGCAAGTAAAACCTTGTTAA
The DNA here is from genome assembly GCF_050655825.1 of Lonchura striata. NCBI lineage: Eukaryota > Metazoa > Chordata > Aves > Passeriformes > Estrildidae > Lonchura > Lonchura striata. Next base: position 143,750,490 of record NC_140704.1, on the reverse strand, counting down.
ACCTGTGTCCTGTAAGTTTGGTGGGGGGGAAGATGTTCAAGGAGAAATTTAGACTCAAAAAGTTGAACTCACCATTTTTATATTTCACCTGGGAATTCACACTGTCTTAATTCTTTTCTCTGTAGTGAGTAACATGGATCCTGTTGTTCAAAACCAGGTCTGCAAATCATAAAAAGAATTTTTCTCTGTTTTCTTTTGTGTGTGCAGTTTGTAGCTCACATCCTGCTGGTGTGACGTTTGCGTCAATGTTCCCAACTGCATGGTGGGGGGCTTTCCCCTCATCATTTTCACAGGTCAAGTTTTGATTTCTTCATCATAGAACAGTTCTGGATAGTCACAGCAAGCACCTGGTCTGATTTTTTAGTCAATTTTATGTCCACTGGCTCAGAAGAAGAGAGGCTCGTGATCCACTGGCTCAAGCCCAGTCCCAGCTACCTTGTGGGGCTGTGCACTCTGAGGCTTGTGCACAGGGTGGGACTCACTTAACTTTTCAAAACAGCTTCAGAAATTCTGCAACCTCACAGGAGATTTCTTCAAAACAAACTTACCCTTATGCAACTCTGTGGACAAAGAAACGAGGCAAACCAAGGAAACAAGCAGAAAAAAATGGAAATCTACCAAAAAGAGTAGGAATGCAAGATGAAATTCTGACATGTCAGAAGATAACAGGAACTTTATAATGGTTTTAAAAGAATTAAAGTTCCACAATTAAGAGGCTAATGATTTATTAGTGAAAAATGGTGCAAAACAGGAGAATTCCACAAAGATCAGCAGAGACTGGAATATAGTAACATTGGAAATAGAAAGTGTGTGTCTGCAGAATAGTTACAACTTGGGCAGGAGTGGCAGGGTGGGATGTCACAAAGAAAGTATCTGGAGTTAATACAAACACAAATTTCAGGCGAGGGAGAAGGATAGCTTAAAAAGAGGAGAACTGTACAAACTGACATTTGAAACCTGGGGATTTGTAACATTGCTGGGCCCTGTCTGCAAATTCTCTGCTCTGAGTCTGGAAAACCTGGACTTTATGCTGTGAACCACGGGTCCCACAAGGAAACAAAGAAACTTTAGCAAACTTACCTGTACAGGTGCCAAAAGAGATCTACTCATCAAATGTTTTGGTTATGTTTGAGAATATGTCATATTTTCTGAAATTTTCCATCTCTATTTAAATCCATACCACTTTACATGAATTCTAGTGGGAAACGGTCAGTATTGCACAGAGGGTTTGTGACAGGAATAAGAGGAGATTCCAAATCCAAACTGTGACTTCCTTGTGGCCACCATGGGGCAGGTCCACCAGCAGCCCAGTGGAACAGTGTCTCTAAGAGCCTCCTGACACAGGGGTTCAACAATGGCAGGGCTTCCAAAATAGAGAAGGAATAAAATAAACAGAGTAGCTGGTGCAGTGAAAGGGAAGAAGCGAGATATCCAATTCTGCACCGGGATTCACAATACTCGGGGAAGAACTTCCATTATTTCAAGACACTGTGCTAATGCAAAGGATGGTCAAAGACATAAAGACTCTGTTGTTGCACTTGTAGCAGCCTGAGATCAAAGCAAAGGAGAAATTTGCCAAACCTTGTCTCCTTCTGGCAACTAAACAAAGTTCTGGCAGTGACACACAATGCAGCTTTCAAAACCACGTTCTCCTTCAGCTAGAGCAGCCTCTACTTTAGTGAGAGGGATGAATTCACAGAACTCCCAGACAAGAGGAGATGGGTGCAATGCAATTTTCTTCCCAGTCCTCACAAAACCATGTTACTGTGATAATTTTCATGGCATTAATCCCAGTATAGTAAGAATAACATGGTTTTTAAGGAAGGTCCAACCTATGTAGAAGTGGTAAAAAAAGACTCACTCTAAAAATTTGGGAACTACTCATTTAGTTTAATTAAATACACACAGGGAAACTGGAAAACTTGGGACAGTTAGGGAGGCATCACCAGAGCTCATCAGAAAACTACTCCAGCAAATGATGACCAAAGACCAAGAAGAGAAGGCAAACAGAGCAGCAGCATCCAGGCACAGATTCATTCACTGATCAGGAAAGCATGGTGAGTGCTATACATGTTAAAAAGTTGTCAAGCACAACCAGTCAAGAACTCATTTTTGATGGCAGAGATAATTATTTTTACATTCACAAATATTTGATCTCTTCCAACTTCTGTTAAATCATTATGCTACTTACTAGCACAATCTTACTGATTTTTTCTTTAGAGTCTTTTAGAAAGGTTTCCACTGAAGACTGAATAAATAATAATGAAAAAGCTATCCAAAATGTTCATCAAACTGTTCAACATTGTGTTCACCATTGCTATGCTCTTAACATGTCCTCATGTCCTGGTCCTGCACCGGGGAAGGAACAACCCCATGCAATATAGGGTGGGGGCCACCCTGCTGGAAAGCAGCTCTGCAGGGAAGGACCTGGGGGTCCCAGTGGAGAACAAACTGTCCATGAGCCAGCAGCACGTCCTTGTGGCCAAGGCCAGCGGTATCCTGGGGTGCATTAGGAAAAGCATTGCCAGGAGGTCAAGGGAGGTGATCCTGCCTCTCTACTCCACCCTAGCAAGGCACATCTGGAGTGCTGTGTCCTGTTCTGGGCTCCTCAAGAGAGTACAAGAGAGACATGGAAAAAATGGAGTGGGTCCAGTGGAGGGCTGCAAAGTCAGTCAAGGGTCTGGAGAATATCTCTTACAATGAAGAGTTGAGGGAGCTGGGCCTGTTAAGCCTCAAGAAGAGATGACTGATGAACCTCATTAATGTCTATCTAAATGGAGGGTATCAAGAGGATGGGCAGGGTCTCAGCAGTGGTTCCAAGCAGCAGGACAAGAGGCGACATGCAAAAACTGAAGCACAGGAAGCTTCACTTGAACACAAGGAAGGACTTCTTTACTGTGCAGTGATCATTCACTGGAACAGATTGACTAGGGAGGCTGTGGAATCCCCCTTACTGGATGGGTCCAGTCCTGTGTAGTGTGCCCGAGAATGACCCTGCTTGAGCTGGGGGGTTGGAGCAGATGACCCCTGTGGTCCCTTCCAACATGACCCTGATTCTGTAATGTAACAACCACTCTTCTCAAGCATGATCTCAGTGATGTTTGAGGCTAATGCTAGCCTAGTCAGTTCACTCTCCAACCTCTGTGATAGATAACATCAGATAAAATCTGAGGTCCTGGTTATTGCTGCATAAAGTGAAAGACACAGTCAAAACATCTTTGGGTTTTCTTTGGTTTTGCAAAACCAGACTGATTTTATAGTAAAAAAATCAGCTTTCCTTAAAATTATATTTTTCTAAAGTCATAGATGCTTAAATACATCTTCCACATTTCTGTGGAGAAGAATGGACCTTTATATCATAATTTACAGATAAATACTATCAGAAAATGAAACGCTTACAGGGATGTGTTTGAAACTTATATATACATTTATATTCAAGCCCTACAGCAGTGGCATTCATTGTGGGTAGTGCTAGTGCATGTTTAGCTCTGCTGCTTCTCTATTTATGGACAAGCTATGAAAGCAGTTTGTCAGCAACTTTTTCTGAGTGTTCACATTTCCAAATACATCCATTCTCAACTCACTCTAATGTAATTATCAAATTCAGCAGTGAGCTGATAACACAGCTAAAGGAAAATCCCAACCTGCCTCAGTGTTTTCATGCTGTAATTGAAAACAGATGGCAACTCGTGTAATTTATGCTTTTCTACAATCAGTAACATGTTGGTATAAGATAAGAATTCTAAGACTGAATTGCATCTGCTTCAACAACACCATATGCTAGTGCACAGCATAAATATTTATCCAAGCCTACTCCATCTTCTCATTTAAAGCTCAATTCCATGAAAAAAGGAAAGTACCCTTCCGATAGCTTCAATTAGCACTGAAGCATCCCTGGAGTGCTTTGAAGGGCTAGAGGCCCAGCACCAAACACTGAGGTATCTTCTCTTTCCTAAACTTCACCGAGAAGGTTAAATGGAGGCATGTACCTTGTGTCTTATTGATGCAATATAAATCCCAGTTTTCAAGCTCCCATTAGGGTGCCTTTAGGAATTACAAAGAAGTTTCTCACCTACAATATCAATGCTTCTCTACCTTTCCCACTATCCTGTAAAAGACTGGTAATTGGACTTGGGATACTTTTTCCTGGGGGAAGGGTTTTTTTTTTAAGGATTTTTAGACTGATTTATCTTGCTTGTCAGACAGTTATGCGATCCACATTTTTGAGGTCAGCTTGGCAAGGACCATCAAATGGGTTTTGTGTTTCTCTGTAGCTTGAGGTACATTCAACTTCATGAGAATCTCACTGTTCAAATTTATTCCAATTTCAGGAACATAAGGCATTGTCAATTCCTCTGACATCACATGGTTTTAGGTTGTTTTTCACCCTGCTGGACATTTATAATGTGTGCCTTTTAGTCTTCCATGTTACAAGTCTGTAATACGCTGTTATTGTGGCAGTACTTCAATTCTTTGGACTAATCAGACAGTACTGATGTTCCTTTGACTGCATGAAATGGGCTTGATGACCTTGATGAACTGACATCCACTGGCTTCTTGACACAGTGGCAACTCAATTATTCTTGAGAGCTGATTCTTATTCTGCTAGTGAAATCATTTGAGAAGCTTAACCTGAAATAATAATTTGTGAATGCAGAACACAAATGCAGAGGCAGAAAATATATAAAGCTGATCTCCTCCCTGTGCCAGCTTTTAGAGACCAGGAGAGCAGAACCATGCTGAAAAGGTCCTGGCTGCACATTACAGTTCCCAAGCTGAGCTCCAAACAGAAGGTGTTGGTACCAGTGACAGCACGTGGTCCTTCAAACTCCCTGCTGCTGACTCCTTGCTGCTGAAATCACGATCTAGGCTTGAAAAGCTTAAACAGTCACTGGCAACTTGTATGATTTGAGGACCTTAGGTGTCACAGCTATAAATACTAATTTGCTAAAAGTCACTTTAAGGAATCAGATAGCTTTCTTCTAACAGTTTGAGTAGGGCATTGATTTCTCCAGCCAGTGGGATGAACAGATGATCAGCAAAATGAGTGATTAATTTATCTCTCTCACAAGCCTCATACTTAGCTAGGTCTGCTTGTTCCATCACACTCTGTTGCAGTTATATCACACTAAATCACATTGTTATGTGATGCATAATTTGAGTCACTAGTTTGAAGTCAAGTTGTAACTTTTCAAAAAATACTTGCACCTTAAAAGCAGAAATGAACTTACAGAATAAATCACTAAAAAAAGAGAAAAAGAGTTTTACTGACAACAGCTGGCAATATTTAGCAGTATCATCTGCAGAGAACCAGATTTTTCAGCCAATCAGTAATGAATTTTAAAGCAACCTGGGAACTTCAAAATCCTGCTGTTCCAGTCTGCTATGCTGACAACAGCAGACAGCTAAACAGAGCTGCAAATAACTGAGAAGAACGCATCACAACACTGACTCCTTTCATAGCCTCGCGTTGCCTCCAGCTCCCACTTATTAATGCACTTGCAGCAACCACTCTCCTCATAACACTGTCACAGGCAAACACACTTCAGCAAACCAGGTCCAAAAATACTTTAATAAATATAATTGACTAGATATTTATTGAATTATTTTCTCAGCTTCACACCTGAAATTTCAGACTGTGAGTGGTAATCCTATTTACCAGCCCCAGAAGAGGGATTAAATCCTAAAGCTTGTAGCCTCTCAGCAGATCATCAGCCTCTTCAGCAGATCATGCTAGTAGGGATTTTGTCAGAAATAGTCTGAAAATTCCCCCAGAAGAGGATGTCACACATCTGCCACACTGAGGTGCACATGTGACAGAGCCCATGTGTCCCATCCGCTCACGCCGTGCCCAGGCACAGCCACTGTGGGTGGTCAGAGCTCTGTCCCGAGTTTTCTACACAGACTCCCAACTCACAGCACTCTGGAGCAGGCCAAGAGCCCAGACAAGCTCAAACTGTAAGCAAGTCCCCACTAAGTCCAGCAGGTAAGGTTGAGCCTGCAATGTTTACTTCTTTCTGTGATACATGGTAGAACTTTAAATGCACAAACCAAGGTCCTACAATGACATTGTAGGCAGCAGTCCCCTCTCTACAGTATGTACAGAATAATGCAAAGACAGAAAAACAGTGCTCTCCAAAGCAGGCAAGTGCAAAACCACAAGCTTTACAAATAAAGACATTCTAGAAACAATTACAGTGGATGCATCTCCTTAGGAGGAAAATCCCTGCTGCTACTGCCAAGAACTTTTCGACAAACTGCAACGCCAAGGCTTGGCCCTTCTTCAAATTCTTGGCCTTTTCATCATAGCCAACTTTCCTTGTTAGCGCTTCTTTGCTGTAGCACTCTTTTTGCAGACAAAAGCCTCTTGCACCAGCCCACCAGAAGTTACCATGCCCAACAGCCTGTTTTCAAAGTGCCTTTCCTGCAGCTTCCACACAGGGGAATATTTAATTTCAAGGAGCTGTCATCTAAAGCCTGTCATTTGATTTCTTTAAATTTGACAGATTGAGGAGTTCTGTAAACAGATGGATTAAGTGACATAGATTTTTTTTAAATTTCAAATACTGCACTATGATTTACATACGTATTGCCATGGGAACTTCTAACAAAAGCCCTTATTTTCAAAGAAAAACACCATCTCTTACTAGGCTAAAGGTAATCAGCATTTCCAAAAATGGGGCAACAAATTTTGTGTCTAAAGAGGGGTTCATCTCATAGACAGCTATAAATTTTTATGTCAATTCTGTTCTGAAAAGCACTTTCATATAAAGATAACAGCTTTGAAAATAATCAGATCTGTCCTTGTGTAAAATCAAGGCAATATATCCCAGTTTTACAACACTGGTTGTTCCTTTCAGGACAGTGAACTATTTTGCATTCCTCAATCTTGAATGGTTCAGGTAGACCTCTGTAACCCCATGGGGTGACACATATGACATCAGAGTGTTGTTTTTACAAGTCAGGTTTCAGAATCGCTCCACTGTATTGCTAGCTTCTATATTCAGAGAATAAAACTGCTGTAAAATACTAAGCTCCCAAGTTCAGGATTTAGAATATGCACATGAATTAATAAATTATTTTTAAACTTAGGCCCTTTACATTTTAGGCAGGGTCATTATTTGAAAATTATACTTGTCATATAAAAATTGTAAATGTATATTATATTTAGAAACTTCCTCGGAACTTAGGCTTCTTTGCCAGCAGGATGTGTCTGGGTGCTGCATGCATCAACAAGCTCTGCAGCTGCCATTCCCTGTCCCAGGGGTTTTGCCTACCTATACTAAAAAAAGTTTCAAAGACAGCATGTGCTTGAAAGTTCCATTTAAAAAAGAATCAGCATCCAGAAAGCAGAAACCCCTGTCCTGCACTTGCTGAGGAGGGTCCCATGGCAGGTCTGGCACCGTGCAGCAGGCAGGATGTGCATCCCTGGAGCTGTGGCCTCCAGCTTGGTGGGTGTGAATAGACAGGTCACAGACAACTGGGATGAGTGTGATGGAAAAGAGACATGAATTAGAAGGCTGGATAAAATTAATGGAAACTGGGGTACATGTGGAATACACCTGAAACCTTAATCTGTGTTGCTGCTATACAATAAAGCATGGCATAAATTGGTAGTTTAATCTTTCTGGCCATTGGAGCAGGTGTAGCAGAGCAGCTAACTCAATTTTCTTGCTTTTATCTGTATTAACATAATACTTTGCCTTTATTTTTCTCTTTGTACAAGGCAGAGATTAATTCACAGATATATGCAGGATGTGATCCAAGCCCACAGGTAAGTCAATGGGCTCTGCATTGCAGTGCAAAAGATAAAAGTGGAACTTGTATTTATTGATTCTTAAATCATTTATGAAGCTATTTCAGCTCTTTATGAAAGTATTATCTGTTGTTCTTTCCAAACTGTCTTGAATCTTAACTGCTTTACACTGAACAGTGGGCTATGCTAGCTTCACTCTCACTAGTTATGTCTGACTTTGCCTGTTCCTATAAAGGCAAAATCCAGAAGGTGTATACCAGCAGTCACATAAATTGTAAAGAGGGAAGCCAAAATTGTGCAGAGTTGAAAAAAAAATGCAAAATTGCAAAATCCATCAAAAAATAAGAACTCTGCCACTACCAAAACCAGCCAACCACATGAATGAAAATCCACCTCAAAAAGGGAAAAGGTCAAAAGAACAACCTGGAAAGAATAATTGAGTCTCATGTGAAAAAGAGACTTCAAGAATCTCAGGAACAGAAGAAAAGAAACAGGAGGGGGTTTAAAGACAACAAAACTCACTGTGCACAAATGCCTGAAACTGAGACAAAGGCACACTGGAAAAAAAAAGCACGTCTCCCTCCCCAAATGCAGGCAACCCAAGACCTTCACCGAGCAGCAAAAATTTCCCTGGGAAATCATCCCATTTTGAGAACCCACCTTCATGCCAGCCGCGGCCGCTGGCCCGCTGGGGTCCACAGCCTGGATGTGGCAGGGTTTGCTGCCCCGCACCACAAAGCCCCAGCCCACGGCATCGCCAACGATCTGCAAAGGGGAAAGGACATGACCTCTTTCAAACAGCTCCGTGAAATTCAAGGGGGCAACTGCTAAATGGTCCGAGATGTCATTTCAACATCTCTGTACTTCCAACACATAGTAGAGTACAGGCTGCTATGTCACTCATGGGAAAGGCTCTATCCAAATGGTTCCTCTCACTTTTAATGAAGTTTCTTTGTTGAACTAGGAGGCTGTAAAAGCAATGCTTCCAATGACTAGGTTCAAGAACATTTTTAAATAAGGGCTCTAAAAATGTATGTTAGTCAAATTTTCTGTCTCATTATGTAGAAAGTCTCTGCTAAGAAAACTTTGATTTGGGTAGGTAATCCGCTCCTGCAGAGCAGGAGAACTAAGTCCAGATGAGTTTGTATAACACAAATGTTATTGGCTTTATGTAATTTTACACCCCCTTTAAGTATCACACTGGCAATAAAGACAGAATAAACAAGTGCTGAATGAGACTTGTAATTTGTGGAAGTACTGATAATGGAGTTTGGGAGTTTGCAGTATAAACCTCAGCAAATACAAATGAGCTCTAATTATCCCATCAAAAAATGTCCGTTGGATTGCCCATATGCATATAACATGAAGAAAATAAAGAAAAATACTGGAGACATACCGTAAAAGTTTTTCTAACATATGGGGCTCCAGGCATCAAGAGCTCATCAGCAGTCACAGGTCTCTTTAATACTGTGGAGGTACAGAAATGAATATTCAATAAAAACAATCCTTAGGAGTTTCTTCTAATAAATAAGATACAGTGTTGGGATACATCTTTTTAGCCTCATTTCCCATACATGCTTTCAATTCTTGCAGACTTGCTTGAAAGCAGTAAGAGAACCAAGGAAAAGCCAGCAGAATAACACTGAGTATAAATGCTGAGATCTTTGGAAAACTGGAGCATTTAGCCAACAGACTTTGTTGTCTGCAACCAAAATCCCCTAAACACTATTACAAAATGCAAAAGTGGCTTTTCCTTTGTCCAGTGTTGAAACAAGTGACCAACCATCCTGGCACAGAGCATCTTTCCTTCACAGTTCACTATGTACTTGCTGGGTGCTCTCTGCTATTTCATCTGAGTTGGGTTTGAATCACAGAACTGAACAGCAAGAAAATCTTGCCTGGGTGAGGAATTATCTCAAGAGACTTCTGCAACTGTAGGCACAGACCTACAACTCCCATCTTATCCAGGGACAGACAAGGTAACCTACAGTTGTCTGGGATTTTAAATGAAAGGCAAAACCAGGAAGTTTCTGCAGGTCCCCATTGCCTTCCCATGTAATGGCATAATTTTCCTCCAAACAAATTAAATTTTAAGTTCTGCCAGATCAAATCAATACCATCCTGTGTATCACTTTTTATCTGTCCATAAATGCTTCAAAGGACAACATAAAGATATATGCTGTTCACCCCATTTGCCTGCTTCACCCTTAATAATATGGCTGTTTTTCTTTTAGTGATAAATAATTTTGATGGTGTCTGTCTTTTCAGTCACAAGTGGGAGACAATATTTCTCACAGATGGTATTTGAAGATGTTCTTGAGTTTCTTAATGACATTCATGGGAGCAGGGAGAATTCTAGCAGACAAACCAATACCTTTTTTTTTTTTTTTTTAACCTTCCCATGCATTTTGATGAACTGTCATTTAGCCAGTGTTAATCTTTGCAGAGCATGTCTGGTCAATGTGAAAAAAACTGAACGACTGTGCTCATTTGACAAGTCAGAATCTGGTAAATCATCCACGCAGAGCTCTCTTATGTGCCTCTCTTCATCATACCTCTAGAATTTTTTTTGTTTGATGATCGTTTTTCTACATGGTTGGTCAAGTCATGACCTGGGTATTTTTTAAGTGATTGCCTGTAAGAGAGCTTGTGTGACAACAAATACACCTCTGCCTTGTGTTTATCAGCACGTAGTTCAGCAACACGCTCTGGGTCTGGATAGCAGGAAGCTACTTGTGAATAAAGTCTCCTTATAGTGAGTAGAGGATTAAGAATTCCTCATAACATTTCCATCTGACAGCCTTATGTTAACCTATGCAAGCTGATGTGTGGATCTGTACTTGTGTTCTGGGAGAAATAACCCTACATTGCCAGTAATCGTATAATTCTGAAAAGTCAGCCTGTTTATAAGCCCACTGCTGTCTTCTTTCAAATATGATTCTGTTAAAGCTATTCACAGTTTGAAAACTAGTCCTAAGGGAATGTTTCTTCTAAAAAATTTATGCAAGAACAACATCAGCCTATTCTTTTTATTCCAGTATTGTGTAATCAGCTGCATTAAAATAAACTTGTTCTCACTACTCATGGACTGACACTTCATATAAAATCAGAACCATAAATGAACGGAATAGTTGGCATACTTTAGATAGCGCCCACATTTATGGATAGCACATGAATGCTGTTTTATCTGTTCCAGAAAAATTTCCAGGATGTAATTAATGTACTGGGAACAAAGAACTCCCCATACCAAAGCTACCAGAGCATTTCTGCAAAGTATACCTGAGAGATGCTCTGCTAAAACATGATCCTGTAGCACCCTTTATCTAGGGGCAAGCCCCTTGCATGAAGGGGTGAGCGAACTGGAAGATGGTGCTGAACACCCAAGAGTAACACACCCCAAGGCTGCAATGGCCACTAGAACTGACAGCATTTCCTCTGCTGGGCAGCAGGTCTGCTGGAGGGGGTTGTGGCTTCTGAGCAAATAACCCTACTGTGTCCTTCTAATTATTTTAGTTCAGAGCTGCATACTGAATTCCCAACAGAGATGAAGCAGAGGGAAGGAAATGTGCTAAAAGGAGAGAGAGGGGAAATATCCTTCCCTTTCTGATGGCCACTCTGCACAGCAGGAATGAAACACACTTTAGTTCACTCATCTCCAGAGTAAATGGTCAATGTTTGGAACAGCATTCACCTAGTGCTTGAGGTACTCTCCTGTAATCACTTCAAATGCCAGCATGCTTCTGAAAGCAAAGATTACACATATCCACTGAAATCTTACCCTGTTTTACAGTACTCCCCACACCAGTGGCAGGGACTTGGTGAATTTGAAATAATAAGAAACAAAAAGGGCAGCAGGGGCCCTGTTTGATATTCAGAGCTATTTCTGAGGGAAACAGAGAGACTGAAACAATATCTATCTTGGTCTGCTTTTCCCTTCCCAGATGTACAGTAAGAAACAATTTAAGTGAACTGTGGAAGAATGGGTGTGTTTAACCTTCCGGCGTGGGATAGGAAATCCTTTCAAAAGGAAAATAAGCTTCAATACTACTTCTACCTTCTGAAACAGAGCAGTGTAAAACTTAAAACAAATTAAAATGTTCAAATGGTTTCTGATAGGCTGAAACAATGCTGCCTCAGTTTTTTTAAGAGCCTGCTGTTTTCTGAGGGGTGTTACTCCATAGCAGCTCAAGCAGTCACTGGATAGTTAAACTCTTCTCTGACTTGCACCAAAGGAATGTCTCTAAGAGGAGATTTGAATTGGTTCAGAGCTTGGCAGCAAAGAGGCAAATCTAGGCCTCTGACTGCATGTAGTCCTAAGAGATAAACTGCAGTTCAAACCACAATTATGGACTTGACGCAGAGATTACTGAAGGCAGACGTCTGGCTTGTGTTCAACAGGACTTCAGGCTAGAAGATGATAATAGTTCCCTCTGGCCTACAAAAACTGTGAATTTTTAATGTATTCTTGGAAACAGAGGCTTAGGCGTGATGATAGGCATTCTTCATGTCACCTTCTCCCCACAGAGATGTCTGTGCCCTGGCTGCTGTGCACTGTAAGCCATGCTGGTGCTCACCAGATTTGGGGTTGCAGAGCACAGGGGGACTGCTGCTGAGCGTGGGGCTACTGCTGAAGTACCCGCTGCTGCCACAGCTGCTCATGCTGCTCCTCCGCACGGCCGACACGATCTTTATCTCCTTGGTGGGACTCACTGCAAGCAGAGAGAAAGCAAAGAGAGAGAGGGATCAGGTACCAGTTATTAAGCCATTTCCCTATTTATTTTTTAAAAAAAAACAACCCAGCAACAAGCTATGCTTTCACTGACAACACTGGAAATGGATTAGTATGGCCTACATTGTTAGAAGAGTCACTGTATGAGAGTAATGCTGTAACTAGCAGTATGGCTGAACTGCTCCCATTGCAGTGTCTTCTAAGAGGCATTCCAATATAGGGAACTACATTTTTCCAGTTTTTCTTTCCCTTCTTTCAGTTCTTACTAGATATTACTGTTCACAAATGCTGCAGGACCCCTTCCCCTCACTTTTAATTTTCTTGAAAAGTCTCCATAGAATGTATGACAAATTACTTTGAGTTTGGGGGCTTTAACCAATTCAGTTTGAATGTGGATCCCAAATTTTGATCAGCATCTGAAATGCCGTTAATACAGATATTCCCCAGGGAGCTGTAGGTTTGGTAAAATGAGTGAATGGACAATCCCTATGAACAGGGACATATAATACTCAACCCTGCATTTTTTTCTAACACTGAAACCCTTTGTCCAAAACCAATCTTTTAATACTCCATGGAGCCACTCTACAAACAGCAGTGTAATTAATGAGTCACCTGAGAGAAAACTGGTGTGTTTCCTGTTGTCATGGTTCTGCTTGCGCAGGCAGAACGGGCTGTCATGGCTTTCTGGCATCAAGCGAGATTTCTCAGTGAGGAGCTCCATTAATCGCCGCCGCCGGCGGAAATTCATTCTGCACTGGTAGAGCAAGTTGCTGTCCATAAAATGGTGCTTGTTGGACACTAGGAAAAGAAATGGATACAAAGTCTATGCCTGGTAGGCATAGAAAGAAATCCAAGCAGACCCATGTGCCACTTGCATGCTACAGACCTTGCGGTAAGGTTGCAATGCTCAGAGCTCTCCTCTTCCCCTGTGCAGCCTCAGAAAGAGGAGGAAGGTGGCCAGCTTCACACAGGCGGCTTCAATAGACACCCTTTATAGCAGCAATAGCAAACTAGGAATTGTCGTGGCAAATGCTGAGAAGAATCTTTTACATTACTTTGATTAATGATAGGCACTTTTTATTGCCCAGTGGAAATAGAAGTACTTTATCCCTCTGACAGGTTGCATAATGGCCCATCTCTGTGCACGATTCCTCTGTAAGCCTTGCTGCTGCTGGCCCCACAGAGCAAACTTAGCTCCTTATGTCAAGTTTTGTGTACATTCATCAGTCTAGGGCAGCCCCTGGAGCTCTCTCCAGATACCTTGTCCAGAACTATAGAGCAGCAAAGAATCAAGACCTGTGTATTTCCTCTGTCTTGTTCACCACAGACACTGTGTTCCAGACATTTCCTGCAGGCCACTTCCCCGCTTTGCACGGATACACAAGGTTTGGGAACGGGCACCTGGCCAAAAATCATTCCTTACATAATGAAGAAAAATCTTAATTGCAACCTGTATATGGACACTGAGAGCAAACCTCAGGCTGCTGGTGTCAGAGCAGGAGCACCAAGCCTACCCCCAGAGTGCTACATCACTATAACATCTACGTCTTCACTGCCACCAATGCTGTGATGAAAAATGCAGTAGTTGGATGGAGCTCTGTGCCAGGTCTTGAAAGTGCTTTGACTCCTGTAGGTCCTGACTTCAGGAAATCTCTCTGGAGTACTCTGCATGTAAAATAGCTGCAGTAGGTGTTTGGCAGCATTTTTCTCCATTTTTACCCAGCTTCTGTGATAACATTCTGCAGAAATAATTTCTCATAGTTGACCTTTTCACCGAAGAATCTAGCTTCTGGATTTTCCTAGTTTATAAATTGTATTTCTTGCAAAACTGAATTATAAGAACTGGTGGGCTATAGATATTTATGTGTAAAGTGTAAAAAACAACACAGGTATGCACTGAGGTCAGTCAAGTCTATAATTACATGTCTCAGTCACTTGGCCTCCTACTGCAGACACAGAACTTTTGCCTTGCTCTTTGCTCTGCCCAATACACGGGGTCCGAAAACCAGCAGAATCCAAGGTGCTACACAAGAACCAGAGCCTGGAGCCCTGCTGGCTGATTTCCTTTCATTCTCATCCCTAACACAGTCTTTCTGGCTATCATCCCTTTTGAACACTCCCTGTGTCTCAGGTTACTCTTAATAGAACTATAGAACTACACCACACATCACAACCTTGCAAAATAGGCTGTATTTATACATAAACTGCCAGTAAGTCATGTGATGTTTGTGATCTGAAGAAATAACCACAAAGAGGAAAAAGTCGGTCCAGTCACCTCCAGGGATGTCAAGTCACCCAGACAATAAGGAAGATGCCAGTCCTAGATATGATCCTGAGGGCACCGTCTTCTATGTGGATGCAGAAAGTGCCTTATGAAGTCAGACCATCTTGTGAAGAAGCATATTCCTTGCCTGCCTGGGTCACTGTCACACAGACCACTGTCTGTACAAATGGACTTCTATCTTGGGGACACAAGAAATAATCAGCACACAGAAACTTTCTGAACTACTCATGCTGGTGCCCAAGCTGCCACACAGACCATCTGCCCCAGAGTCGCATGGCACAGGTTCCAAGGCATCCCTTAGATTGCCTGGCTCTCTCAAAGATCTTTGAAGAGCCAGTGCCACTTAGCTTTTGTCTGCTTCCTTTCGATACTGAATCTCTTGGGACCTCAGGGATGAAAAATGGCTTAGTTAAGTCAAATTTAGCATCACAAGTACCTTGTTACTGTGTTCTGACACATTAATTATTGCAGGCACACACTGCTGCTGTGCTCCCCATTTTGGATACACATCATATGCAATACTATTAAACAACACTTACTAACAAGCACTATTTTTGAAGAATGGAAGTAGAGGAGAGATTTGGCAACCTGCCTACATCCCCCAAAGGATTTGCTATCAGAAGCAGAGTTAGTACGTAGGTGTTTGCAGCTACCAGTTTCATTTTAAGATCACTGACATAATACGTAAAAGTAGCAATATCTATCAATATCTTACCACATTATTAGAATAACTGAATTTAAAGACAGAAAAAATTATGAGACCATCTCAAACTCAATCTTAAAAAGGCAAGCTTTACTTATTCAGCACTATTGCAATTCATAATCTTAAATGAAAGAGAGCTCCACAAATGCTTCCTTGGAAATAGAACTGCTGTGGCCAACCATTCACAATGTAAGAAATATCAGTAGGGTTTCTGAGTCAAGTTAAATATTATGACGCCACTGATTTTAACAAAAATTATTCTTTTGTTTGTGTCATTAACTGAAGTGCTCTGACAGTACTCAGAAATTATGATAATCAGAGATAAACACACACTCATGCTGCAGACATTGTCAGGCACTCCAAAATTCAAGAATTACTGACCATGAAACTAGATACTCTAAACATAGATGAACATGATGCTGAACATATTTTAATGTTTTGAATTAAAATTGTTTCAAATAAACATTGTCATATTTATATACTTAAACAAGCAAGGCTAAGGTCTTCCACTTAAGTCATTAATCTCTGCTGTAATTATTTCAGTCTACAGAAGGGTAAATTTTTATACAATAGATGAGTGCAAGTAGAAAAGCTAAGTCCAATGGCTGTGTGTTGGAGAATATTTGTATATGATTTACACAACAAAGGATTTGTAGCCAAAATTATTAGGACATGTAGCATCAGCATAGAATTTGGCATGCTCCTTGACTTTCATATTTTTACCTCCTCATTTCTAAGGACAGTTCACATATCATGTGCTTGTAACATCATGTAATTTTTTACATATTTAAAAATAAACTAGAAATAGAAATAGGAGCAATATAGCTAAGACTCTCTCCTTGTACACACATTAGCAAATAAAGTCTCTCACCAAAACTATTTACTGTGCTTCATGGGGCTTTGTTGTTTTTTGTTGTTTGTTTTTTTTTGTTGTTTTTTTTTTTTGTTATATCATCTGAGTTATTAATGATTTGTGATTAAATGTCCAGGCTGTGACTCTGCCTAAGGATGAGTGTATCTGGAACGGTGTGGAAAAAGGAATTTCCACGCCACAGATCAGAAGAAGTTGAGGAAGGGGAGGCAGATGTGGGGCTGCCTCTGAAAGCACTCCTCGGGTGCAGTGGCTGACTTTAAGCAAGAGCCAGGAGAAGCGACACATGTCCTTGGTAAATCACAGTTCTGGGAATGCTGGATGCAGAGCACACACAGAAGGCTGGGTTTGTTGCACTGGCAGCTGCTGGGTGAGGGCTACAGGTGCAGTCATGGTGCTCAGCCCAACTGCTTTAGCAGCCCACACTTTGCTGCAAGCAGCAGAGAAAAGTGGGAGTGAAAAGCTTTTCCAAACCAATGGCACAGTGCTGAGAGGGTTGCACAGACTTGCCCAGGAGCAGTTTCTTTAAAGGTAATTTAGAGGTTGCTACCTCTGGGTGTTGACTCAGAGGCAGTAGCAGATAAATTCGTGGCAGCTGACAAAGCTCTTGCTCCAGGTACCTCTCATGCAAGTTGCTGTTCTAGAAAGGGATTAACATTACTACTTCTGAATCAGTTCACTGCCCTCCATAGTGCAGCATGGAAAAGTGAAGTGGCTCCCATTTCAGTTTGTCTTTAACAGTCAAGCCATGGCTGAAGAGTACCAGGACCTGCATTTGTACATTATGAGGGTGATGTAAAAAGCAAGGTGGGGTGACTTCATGTTTCTTGCTCCAATTTAATTCACAACTGTTCAGGTGGCAACATGTTCAGGTTACAATGTGCACCTTATGCAACAGAAAGAAATGAACCAAAGAGAGTAAAGTAAAAATATGACAACTGGAAACCTCCAAACCCATCAAAGTATACAAGAGCATTTACTGTCCTGGAAGGAAAGGCAACAGTGCTAATATATGTCAAATGTCAAACTTTGGAGGTAGAGTCATAGCCCACCAGTCTAATCTCCCACATACACAGGCCACAAAATTTCTCCCAGAAACAGAATTTAAAAATTAACTTTTAATCTTACGAAAAATTTAGTTTACTCATACTTTAAAGCATTTATTGACCACTTTAGTCTTCCTTTTACAAACTATTCAAGCCTTCAGTCCCTTGCCCTGACAGAAAATAAAGATTAAATTCAAAGCAGAATTTGCTTAACTTTAGCTGGTAATCCCTGGATTTTATCACACCTTCATTAGAAAGTTACATACAATCTAGTAAAAAATCTGCAAAGAAATTTGTGAAGAGATGAAGCCAACTCTCAAACGTATCTTTTATCAACTGAATAAATCCTACACCCTAAATTCTGACCTTTTTTTAGCCCTCCTGGAGTCCTCTTCAGAAATCTTTATCTTTTGTAAAAATCCACTTCTCAGAACTGCATGCACTTCTCAGAACTGCATGCCCCCAGTTACAGCCTTACTCCCCTTTTCTTACTGGGTGTTGTTCTTTTTGTACATCCCAGGCCCACCATTACTGCTACATTGTACTGCACAAATAGTATAAAATGGGAATAATTTGTGCCCTGCACAGCATTGTTCCATTTTCTAGATGCACTGCCTTGTAGTTATACCATTAGGTATACAAAAAAATCTATCTTTTTTGAGGTAATGACCATTTAATTAATAGAGTTCAATTATTTGTTTACTGTCTCATCTATCCCTAGAGTTTGCAAATTTCATTGGCAAGGATTTTAGCTGGTCATTCACCATTTACATTACTGTTCAGATGAGAAAAATCAGAATATTAATTTTGGATTTTCTCTGTTTGGGAGCACTTAATGTTGCAGCTTTGGTGCTTCTAGTTCCTGTTCTGTTCACATACATAAAATATAAATAGCAACATCCATGCAAATCTTCTTTCAGCTTCTGATTCTGACATAAAATCCCATGATCTGCATGGAGCTCACAACCTTTTCTTTTCCACTTTTTCATGGAGGCTGATGCACAGCAGAGATAGAAATATTAGCTTTACACTGATTACATAGGACTGAGAAAGCTTCAGAAAGTACAAAAGCCTATTTTAATAAATGGTATGACTCATGCCTGAAAAATCAGGCCATTTTCATAACTGGCTTTTCCCCCAAATCCCTCCCACCACTTCAATTCCCCATGATTTTTAGTGCTGATAATCTGTGTACATCTTTACCGTGGTGATTAATGCTTTCTCCCAGCTGAAAGCTGCAGTCCCCAGTAGGACACATCCAGTGAGGCACTCCAGCTGCTCTGCACGTCCCCAGAAACAGCACTGCCACCAAGCAAGCTCGTGGCTGCAGCCAGGGAACGGCTGTTCCATGCTCAGGGAGCGGTGGGAAGGAGATCAAAGGTACGAGGAGCCAGATGAGAAACTTTTCTCAAGAGAGCAGAGGACACACTGAAGTGTGTGCTTGTTTGTGTGAGAGTGTGCCTGTGCTAGGGTTAAGAGGAAGAGGCTATAAAACACGGGCAGAGTGTATGGATTTTTCAGTGTAGATATGTAATATCTTTCTCCACTTAAAGACAAAAGCAGTGCTGAACTCTTTCCAGCAGCGCACAACATATTTCCAAGTCTTTGCACAAGGCAGCAGCCCCAGTATATTCACAAGTACACTTTATCTTTTTAATGAGGTAGTTTCCTCTATTAAAATGATGTCAAATGCCGTTTGAAGTTGCAAATCTTTCTAGACCTTCACTATTACTGGCTGCAATAGTCTGTGCCTTCATAGAGCCAGTCACAGATGACCATATCAGTTTTGACCTCTAGAGTGGCAGGATATTACCCCAAAAAAGCAACATCATGCCAAGAACAAATGCAGGATGATGTGACACACAGTGACAGGCTGCAGGGGCTGGCAGGGGCTGAGGGGCTATCTGAAGAAGAGCACAGCTGGAGCTGCTGCCACCTGCACCCAAAGTGTGCTCAGGGAAGAGTCTGGCTCCCATTCCGTGTCATTTTGCTTGCTCCCTCCCCTCTCCAAAGCAGAACCAGTGTTTAAAAGGGAAGGAAACAAATCACCACATAAAATATGAGTTCCTTAAAAAAATGCCTCTCTCTATGGATAGCACACAGCTTGCTGAGCCAGCCTCCTCTGTGCCTCAGGCCTTTGGCTAGCACAGTTTTGGTCCCTTGCCAGACAAACAGTGGAAGTGTGTGTCCACTTTGGCTCTCACAAAGCAGTGGTGAGTCCGTGGGCTTGGCAAACACCGAGGGCTGCTGAGAGCTGCAGAGCGGCTGCGCAGGGTTCAGCCAGCCCCCAGCCCCCAGCCCCCAGCCCCAGCCCCAGTGCCACCTCTGCCACCGTGCCCACCGTGTGCCCGCTGTGCTGCCCCTCTGCACTCTGCCCTGCACACACACGTGTGGCTGGAGGAGAGGAACTGGCACTTTATTCAGCACTGGACAATGCTTTCCCCACTCCTCTCAAAGCCTTCCTGTTTTTCTGCTAATCTGGCACTGCAAATGCATTTTAATCATGGCACCTATTCAGATTAGTTTCCTTTTACACATTGATGAATTCCACCTGCTTGGATCCCCCACAAATCCAGGGAATGAGACTACAGATGTTCAGTGAGCACAGGGGCCTGGATCTTGGGTCTTGGATTCCCCACACTGCATAAACACAACACTTGCATTTCCACCTTTTATGAATGTTTATATGCTACACAGACCGTATATAAGCCCACCTGTGCATGTATTCAACCATCACGTTAAACTCTCGGCAGTACAGCTGCACTAAATTGTATTTTTTTTCTTATTTGGATTACAAGGAATCCAAATTTTGAACAGACAATGGATCTAAGTTTGAACTGCTCTTGTTTCCACTGATCCCCTTGTATAAATCTGCGAGGCAGATTCTGGCCCTGCAATACAAAATCTAGAGAGCTGTTCCAGCTCATCCTTCTAATGGTGAAGTCAGTAAGCATGTCTAGAAATAAATAGGTCCTGTGACTGTAAGTAGGTTCAGGAAAAAAAAAAAACAACAAAAAACCTGTGCTATAACTACAGCTCTCTGAATTATAACTTGGAAGACTTTCTGAGCTGTTTCAATGAACTGTAGTATATTCATGTATTCCAAAAAAAGTCTAGACTACTTTATATTGTCTTTAAAGCATCAGGATTACAGTAAACTGTCAAAAAGTTCCTTGGGAACTGAAATTCAGAGTATCCTGTTCTTATTAAGGTGGAGTGTTCTCATCAGTGCATTAATATGTTATTTTTGCTGCCTTAAAATAGGAATGAAGATATGTGTTTCTATATACATTTTGTCTTTCCAGCCAGTTTGCCATCTATTTACAGTGTATTTTCAAATACACATTACTTACTCTAGCATGAAAAGCCAGTGTTGAATCACACACATTTCAGCAGTCTTTTTGGTTTGTATATGAGGATTTATCATCTTTAATTTAGTAAGTTTACAGAACACAGCCAACTGCTTTTCTTTGCTTCCAAATAAAGCATGGAAAGTAAAGTCTGTGGCAAGGGAAGCAGAAGATGAAAAGGCCCATCTGGGTATCTCTTTCTTTTTTTTTTTTTTTTTTTTTTTTTTTTTTTTTAATTGCAGCTGCTAAAAAATGAAACCCATTCTCTGTCAGAAAAATAAAATTCAATAATTAATATGAAAAGAATTTGTCATATGTTATTTGCATAAAGCATGTGGCTCTTTGAAAAACCAAATCCATTCCTGCTGTAGATAAAGACAACTGCAAAAGCACAATGAGAAGCTGACATACTAAGGAGCTGGGGGTTTTTACAATTGCATACAAAGTTCTTATTCTTTGACTTCTTGCAAGGGCAAAATCATAAAAAATATGCAAAGTGGTCTCCAGATTTAGCATAAGCAGATGAATTACTCTGGGTGAGGTTACTGTCCCTACACATAGGAACTGCCATATGAACAACTGAGTGCTTCTGCCTGGCATTAGCATGGGGGCAATAGGACTTAAAAAAACAAAGTTTTGTTGCAATGACACTTGTAAACTTTTATCTGCAGTTGATATTTCTAAGAAAGGGGCTCCAAATAGAAATCTTGAATTAAAGAAGAGAACATTTCACATACATGTCAAGTTTTCACTTTGTAAGTGAATCATAATCAGCTAATCATAAGCAGTGGACATTTAAGGTAGCACATAGCAACACAGCAATTTTAGAAGAGAAGGAAAGCTTTTCAACAAAAGCAAGAGAAATAATACTTTGTTATATATTCAATCCACTACCACAATTATAACAAACTTTCAAATGCATCATGAGTCTTGATGCTTAAAATGAAATGCACTGATCATTTTCAGACGGGAAACTCTGCTGTATAAAGGTAGAGAGTCCTTGCAAAGAATAGAGACAATTAAATTATAGATATAAGACTTTCCTGCAGAGACAGGGACATAGCACATGTCAACATTTACTGTTCTCACTAAGTCATTACAAAGTGTTGGTTTTCACCTTGGAAAGTAATTTGCACAGCGGAGTTCACAGATAAAAGATTAACTCTTGAAAGGA
This sequence comes from Lonchura striata, assembly GCF_050655825.1. Classification (NCBI taxonomy): domain Eukaryota; kingdom Metazoa; phylum Chordata; class Aves; order Passeriformes; family Estrildidae; genus Lonchura; species Lonchura striata. Next base: position 143,728,577 of record NC_140704.1, on the reverse strand, counting down.
GATAAGCACCTGCTTCTGTGCTAAGCCAGCAGAACACATGTCTAGCTTGAACACACCTGGTCTGATCAAGTGCAATTATATCAATAAAACTTTTTAAATTTGAAAGGTATTTTAAAGGAGGGTGGAGGCCAAAGATACTGATATCATGTCTAAGATATCACATATTTATTACCATCAAAAAAATCCTAGAACTGACAAAATCATATAACCATTTAGGTTGGAAAAGACATCTACAATCATGAAGCTCAACAATTAACCTGACACTGCCAAGTTCACCACTAACCCATGTCCTTAAGTGCCACATCTACACATCTTAAATTCTTCTAGGGATGGTAACTCCATCAATTCTCTGGGCAGCTCCAATTCAAGACAACCCTTTCAGTGAAGAAATTTTTCCTAATACCCAACCTAAACTTGCCCTGGTGCAACCTAAGGTCTTTTCCTCCTGCCCTGTCACTTGTTATCTGGCAGAAGAGTGTGACACCCACCTGGCTACAGCCTCCTTTCAGGCATTTGTAGAGAGTGATAAGGTCTCCCCTGAGCCTCCTTTTCTCAGGCTAAACACCTCCAGCTCCCTCAGCTGCTCCTCATCAGACTTGTGCTTCAGACCATTACCCAGCTCTGTTGCCCTTCTCTGGACTCGCTCCAGCCCCTCAATGTCCTTCTTGTAGTGAGGGGCCCAGAACTGGACACAGCCCTTGAGGTGTTGGCTCACCAATGCTGAGTACAGGGGGACAATCTCTTCCCTGGTCCTGCTGGCCACACTGTCGAGGATACAAGCTAGGATGCCATTGACCTTCTTGGCCATCTGGGCTCACTGCTGGCTCATGTTCAGCTGCTGTTAACCAGGATCCCAGCTCCTTTTCCAGTGGGCACTTTTCCAGCCAATCATCTGGGAGTGTTGGTGGGGTTCCTTGCATGGGTTGTTGTGACCCAAGTGCAGGACCCAGCACTTGGCCTTATTGAACCTCACACCACTGACCTTGACCCATCACTCCAGCCTGTCCAGATCCCTCTATAGAGCTCTCCTACCTTCCAGAAGATCAATACTACCAACCAAGTTTGTGTCATCCACAAAGTCACCTTTGCTGCCCTTGATCCCTTGATAAAGATCTCTTTAATAAAGATAATTAAGAGGCCTGGCCCAAATAATGGGTCTTGTCCCCAGTACTGAGCTCTGGGGGATACTCCAGGCCTGGCCATCCAGCCAAGTTTTGGCCCTGTGAAGGGTGCACCCATCCACACCATGGGAATCCAGATTCTGAAGAACATCACAGGAAACAGTATCAAAGACTTTACTGAAGTCCAGGTAGACCATGTGCTCCAAAGAAGACAGATGCTACGCTGTCGTCTCTAAAAGAGACTCTTACACTCCTCAATCATTCAGGAAAACAAAACCTCACCCCACCTATTCTGCTGCTAGTCTGAGTCTGGGAATCCACATCTCAACCCCCCCAGAACAGAATGGACAGCCATTGCAAAATGCTTCATGCTGAACCGTGCTGTGGTCACTGCTCAGGGAGGATGCTGGAGGCATGTCAGAGAAGAAATCACACCAAGCACATGGACGTGAAGGTCAGCAGCAGCTTGAGAAACCACAAAACATTCAGAATGTGATGTGGCATGAGATGAGTTTGGCTGCCGAGGCCCCCATTTCTCACAGGCTCAACTGGCAGCACACACGGTACCATCTGTGGTACAAGGCAATCCTGGTGTGTTTGCAGCCCACAATATATCAAAAACTATCCATAAGTAAGCTATGGTTTGGTTGCTGCCATGGAAGAAATGCAAATATTCATCTTGCAAGTTGTAGGTGCTATCCTAAGGCAGTACTGGTTTCTCTTAACAGTATCAACCAGATTTAAATTTAACTTATTTATCACTGGAGATTCCAGACTTTAAAAGTTTCTGCAAGGCAGGCAGATGTTTCTCCATCCCTCAAGCTTTCATACCAAATGGGTCTTTGGAGGAGGACAAGAAAATTCTGCCTGTCACATCAGCAGTGGTCTGTTGTTGTGGCTGCAGGTGCAGGGTAAGCTCTTCAGAAAGGGCTATAAGCAAGTATGAGTAAAAAAAAAATCCATAAAGAGCTCTGTGAATACCCTCTTTTGTCTTGGACATCTCAGTATCTCTGTTTTCCAGACTGAGAAAGGGCTGTGACTATGTGTGGATGCTTACACTGTCCTCCACCTGCTCCCAGACCATCCTTGCGTTGGCCTGATCTACCTGGGAGCTGGCAGAGAACTTCTTCTCCTGCTGCATGTGAATTGACCACAGTAGCTAATGTGTCCCACCATGCCCATATGAAGAAGAACTAATAAAAATCCAGTCTCCTGGAGGAAAGTTTTATCTATTAACATTACCAAGCTCTTATGGGCTTTTCTACAGCTGAGAAATGTGTTCTGTGTACCTTTTGTCCCTGCCTTTATTTTATGTGCATTACCAAACTTATAAATCTTCCCACAGTCTTTATATTCTGGATGAAGGCCATAAGTGTTCACAAGTGCCAAATAACTACTGGCAACTACAGTCCCAACACCAGCCTTCAAGAAATGCAAAATGCACCATTCTCAGCTACTTATGGGGGCTTTATTCCTTATTACATGGGATACCAATACACAGCAAAGGAACTCTGGGTCCTATTTATGAAAATGGTGGTAATGATATTTTGTGGATTATGATTTCACAGAATCACAGAATATTTTGAGTTGGAATGGACCCACAAGAATCATTGAGTTCAGCTCTTAAGTGAATGGCCCATATGGGGATCAAACCCACAACTCTGCATTATTAGCACTACACTCCAACCAATGGAGCGAATCTCAGTGATTTGTGTGGGCCAGTGAGATTTTGGCAGGAAGAAATTCAGCACTTAAGTACATTTCAGCATTTTCATGCATGGTAGGGGAAATGTGTATAGTTACATATGTCCAAAGAGATCAGGAAGATTATTTCAAAACTGAGAATTTGATGCTTTTGCAGCGTTTATACAATTCCTCTTAAACCACCGTTTTCCTTTTTAAAATTAGCATTGGTGTTTGTTTCCTGTGTGAAACCTGGTTTGTGTCTGACCAATAAAAGTGAAGAAAAATGTGTCAGGAAGCCATTTTGAATACAGTGCCTCAGCTGCAGAATACAGCTTCTCTGAGTAATTGAAATGAAAGTCAGTATTAGTAAAAAGACATTGCATAATTCAGTTGTGGCTGGAAAATTACCACTGAGATTGGCAACTGGATGCAACTATTTCTATTACTTCCCATCCCTTTAGGTGGGGTAAGAAATACTTAATAAAAATAATAGAACAGGTTTTATTTTATTCCATATTGTGGATATAAAACAATACTGCTAGAAAAAAATTGCCTTTAGGACAGGAAATGTTTCAGTCTCCACTGCTGTTCAGTCAAGAGTCTTTCTGCTGGTTCTGCCAACAAGGATGCCCATTAGTGTCCAGTAACATTTTGGTATTGCTGATGAGAGACAAAATAATGGAAGCACAGTATGGTGAAATGAATTATGGTACAAAGACAGAGAAAAATAGCTTTCTTCTGTTTTTTAATTGGATCTAGAACTCTGTAAGATGGGTGGGAGGGTGTTGGGGACAGAATACCTTTTCTGCTGTTTTACAATTTATGTCCCTAATTCTGTACCAGTAGTTGTCATTTTGAGCCCCCTTCTCAGAGGAATCCAGCATTACAAGAATCTTCAATGTGCACAGATCATGTCCAGTTGCTAAGATGAACCCCAAATCAGCTCCATGTTAATTCTGCCAGTACTTTCATCAACATTCCTGACACTATCTAGACAAATTGTTGCAGTGAAATGAATGAAATCTCCTTTCACAAAGGAGAAAATGTGCACAAAGCATGTTCACTCATAGAAGACAAATATCAAGGACACCATTCAGTTTTACTTTACTCCCAGCATCCCCATCAACTCCTTGCAAAATCACCACTCAGTAATGTTTGTTTTATTAAAAACTGAGTGAGGAAGATGACAGTACCTTGCAGCAATAACCTGGTCTGGACAAGTGAGAAGACTACTTCCTCAGCAATCAACTAATTCCCAGAACCGGGCTAGTGTCACTCAGGAATGACCCCTGAAACCTGGCCTGACAGGAGCAAAGTTATTTCCCTTCAAACGCGCCCTGCTGAGCATTTGCCTTAGTTAATGAAACAATGGTTGATCTGCAAGAAAAGCCACATCCTGACTTTCTTAGCTCTGCAAAGATCTCAGTATCTAAGAAAACTACCTTTGTACCAAATGTTAACTCCTGACTTTATTTTCTCTGCAAAAACATCTGTATCAGCATAAATCTCACTTATATTTTTTAAAAAAATTTTTGTAAGTGTCCTGGTTTAGGACCCCAGGATAGTAAGGATAGTATGTAATACACAGAAAATGTTCAAGTAAAAATAGGAATTAAATCATTGCTGCTGTAAAGAGGAGGGGTGGCATACCTTTCCTGTCCATCAAGCTCTGAGCAGTTGGCACTCCATAAATCATAGGAAGTACAGGAGTAATTATAGAAGTGGAAGCTGATCACTGTAAACATTCAGAAGTAGCTCCTAGTAATTGCAAGTTAATGTGAATATGATTAGAACCATGACAGAACTGTGCAGACCACTTACATGCCTGTTTTTCTCTATTCATTAAAACTAGCTTTTCTTGTGAAGCAACAAGCAACCTAGTCAATCTAGCACCTTGTGTATAACAGCTTCCTGATATAATCTCTTTGTTTTCTGTCAGAATTAGGTTTGATGCAACAACACTTGGACCACCAGGATATGATTATTTTCACATTGTGCACTAAGCAATGTAGGTAACAATTTCTGCCATTCTGTGGTCATCTCCTGGCACCTCTTCATTCCTCCCAGAGGCACTGCCACTCCTATGGTGGGAACTGCCTGGTCACAGAAGGGCAACAGATAATGACACCATGTAAAATGGGGCCAGGGGTGTTAATTTCTTCACCCTCGGGCAGTAGAGTGAGAAAACTCTGTCTCCTCCACCCTTAACAGAAGGAGCTTCTTGGTGAAGCTGTAATTGCCAGACACATTATACTGGACTATGAAGAAATATTTGATTCCTGCCTCAAAGTTATACCACCAGGACAAATACAGTAACACTTCAACCAAAAGTGACATCCTCCTTCCTGCCCAAACATACTAGAACAACACTGTTATATGCTTTTCTGGCATAAGACTATGCTCTGTTCTGTCTACAAATAGGGAGATAGATAGACCCTGAAATTTTTATCTTGCATACAGAATTTAGCTAATTTATGGTTCCAATCCCTATTTGATCGTTACAAATCTATTTACCTCAATTACACACATTGCAGATAGCAAGTTCTACAAGTTAATTACTGCAAGTGTAGGAATACTGACTTTCATCCACATCCTTAAATTGTTATTATAAAGTTTCAAATTCCAGCCAGACTCTGCATTTGAGGAAGAATTTTCAGAACTAATACAACTCACTTTTGAAAAAACCACCCTTCTACTAAATAAAATTACTTAGACTCCTGTCTGAAATCATTTAGAACCTAAACATACTGTGATTAGGAGGACAAGGGCCCCTCCATGTGATTTGAGCTGAGGAAAGTGCTACAGTAAGTGTAGGTTTGCTGCTTGGCAGTAATGTCTCACCATGCTGGATAATCCCGTGCTCCAAGAGCCTGCGGCCGAGCTGCTCCGCTTCGCTCCGTGTCGCGGCCTCGCCCTCCTGGACCAGCCAGTCCATGAACTCCGACGCCACAAAGGTCCGCTCGTACTTGACTCCTTCCTCTTCCCTGGCTTGCAGAAGGGTGTTTTCAGAACTCATCAGCCTGGTGTGGTGGGGGGGAAAATTGGTGGGGAAAATGATTCTTCAGAAAAGCAGTTCCAGATCTATTCTGGCAAATCTCATTTATATCAAGCAAATGCATATGAAGCTCTCACTGACTTACTAAATCTTTCCTCAAGCTATCAATCTACTTAGGAAGTGAATGAAACTGCTTAGTAAACAGATTTAGGCTTTATATCCCTGTGTGAAGTTAATGCTTTCTTCTTTTTTAGATTTTTAGGTTTTGCATTTCCCCTATTTAGTGTTTAACATTCTCTAAAAGTTACTGTATAATCAGCTTTGAAAAAAAATTAGCCTAAAATGTGACTAATGTGTTCAAAGCTTCCTAATTAATATTTACTGTTAGCAGGATTATGCCCCAAAGTCATTTAGATGACTTTGAAAATTCTTCCCATAAGCTCTAAAACAGCTGCAGAAAAATTCAAGAGGCAAAAAGGTAGTTCTGTGGTTTGGAGGCAGATAAATATTGTGCATCCAACATTTGATGATGCAGTTGCAGTCAGCAAGTTGCACAAGGACTTGAACACATTTTATCATCTGAGGCTCACAGTTCTCTGTGCCTCAGCTGGCTCTCTGTAACACCTGCCAGAGGAAAACTATGAGATGTCCCAAAATCTCTTAGCAACTGGTGGCTGAGTAGCTGAAGGATACTTATAAAACTCTTTTCTATTCAAGATGCCTATGCAAATGACATAATCTTAAAAAAAAAAAAAAAAAGTGCCTCAATATTTTGTTGATGCAAAAGGCAGTTTTAAAAAAGAAGTGAGAATCTAATACAGAATTCCACTTTTTCTTAGGAAACTGAGCACCATAGCATCCTTATTAACCTTTTTTTTTCATAACTATATTATTTATTATAGGCTAATAATAGGACTAGTGGTAAGACTTTCAGAGAAATAGTTCAAGAAATGGTTTTTCCATGTAAGACTAACAGGTCCCCTCCCTTCACCAACTATTTGGAAATAAGGACACATCTGAACTACAGTAGTCATATTCTGGAAGTGCTGAATCTTTGTCCTTCTGATAAAGGAACTGAAATTCAAATAAATCCATACACGAGCCATCTGCTTCTTAAACTGACAGCATGTCCAGAGATTATGGAATATAACTTCATCTCCTTTGGGAAGCATCAGAAAAATCTGTGCCATAGGAACACAGAGAGAAGTTCCATTTGAAATTACAGTGGAGGTTTGACATGGTCCAACCTCTTTTATTCACCTAAAAGACTCTTCTCTTCACTTTAATGAGCACTAACCTGAGGCCTGAACCTACTGGATCTGACCACCAGGTAGCAGACCATCAAACCAGCCCCAGGCTGCTCAGCCACAGCTGAATGTCGGTGGTAGCACAACAAACTGCTCGTTCAGGTGGTGTGTCATTGCCAGCACCTCTGAGCTGAGTAAGAACTGAGAAAGCCAAATTAGCTGAAGACAATGTATCGACTCCAGAATTCTTGCAGACTTCATTATTTTTTTAATATTTTAATTTACAAGCATTTTGTCCCACAACATTTTGTCCCACACTCACCACCTCTAATACAGTCCTACTATGCTCCAAGGGGCTATCTTTAAATACCTCTCGCTCACCAGGCTTTTTCCCTCCAGAAAAAATATGCAAACCCAAAGCTTGTGTCTTTTCATACCATCTGTTACATGGCTACCCAGAACTGGTTACCCAGGCTCTGCAGGCACCAAATAAAAAATCCTTAGGATTGTCTTAATTGTTCTTTGATGAGTCTATAATTAGTTGACTGCCTCATTGAAATCGCAGATAGAAAGGTCCTTGAAAAGGCAGTGCTAATGGTTAGATTTTTACAGAGACACAAAAGAAATCTGGAAAAATATCAAGTGGAAAAACACTCAGTTTGACATTTCACACCCCTCTGCATAAGCCCAGAATAGCACTGCAAAGGATTTGGACTTGTGAACAGACACGACAAATTGCCAGTTTAAGAAGCCCAGACACAGCAATCCACGGACTTACGTCACTCACTGAAGTAAATCACTGTAACTCCATGGCTGTCAACAAAACTGTACCAATTTACATCAATCAAAAACTTGGCCTTTCATTAGGCAGAACTGGAAACTTCCTTTTACTCTTCCATTTTTTCCTTGTTCCAAAACAACACGAGGCTGTTAATGCCAAAACATATTTACTAAAACTGGTGTTGTCCTGTATTAAAGGAATGTACTTATCCAAACACTAAAATTCAAACTCCTTTTCAAAAGAAGTCTTTAACCTTGTTTTTATCAAAATAACTGCACCAGAGGATAAAAGCAACTCAACCACTGATGAGTTAAACAGAAAGTGATTCCAAGAATGCAGTCTCAAAATTATCTGAAAGATTTCCTGAAATTAAAACCATAAATCTGCACTTCTTTCACTGTGAAATCTGGTTCAAAAATCTCAGTTGATGTCAGCATCATGAAATGACTTATAGCTCCTATGCATGACTGCACCAGAAACAACAATCTTGTGTGTCTAACCAAACCCTACTGAGAATAACAAACATCATAAAAACAAGGTGCCTGCAACAATTTGATATTTTTTTTTTTAAAGCTACAAAAGGTCTGTGATGGATTTATAAAAGATTTGCAGGGAGATTTTTGTTGAACAGGAAACATGTTTATCTCATTCAAAGTATCTGGGCAGTCCTGTAGAGCTTAAAACTGATACCAATCTTAGATCTTATAAACTATTCAACAATTTCAGATGAGACTGTAGGAAATCCAGTAGTTTTCATCTCTAGTTATAAACCTGAACCTCAAAGCATGTTCACAGATAGGGTTACCAAAGTTTCCAACAATATGCCAGGAATCTGAACTGATTCATGATTTTCAGTGCAAATGAAGGGAGAATACAATCAGAGACTGATTTTAAATCTTCTAATTCCACAGGTACAGCCACCAAAGATGCCCATAGTGGGTGAAGGGGGTAATACACAAGAAAGGAGAGTCCAGGATACAAGGAGCTTCATGGTCATGCAGAAGAGAGATGGGAAAGGGAGCTCCTCAGCAGAGGGACAGCCCTGATATTCCCATGTCCCAGGGCAGAGAACAAGGCATTTACCCAAAACAGCTGTCTGAATGTAAGGAACCTGCCTAAGATATCCATGCAACCTGTTGATACTCCTAAAGCATTTTGTTAATTTTACCTGAGGGTACAAATCTGCATGGACTGGTATTGGGTAATTTTGGCAAGCACAAACTACCTTGGCTTCTGAACCCACTGGTACTCCAGCCCCAATCAGAGAGTGGAAAAGAGTAAGAAAGAATTATAATGTCTATCTTAAATTAGCAAAGCCTAGTAAAGGTCAGCAAACTCTACAAAATTATAGACAGATTTTCAAAGCGTGTTGGATTTGGATAAATTTCCTTTGGCATGGCTGCGTTTCTGTTGCAACCAGGCCTATAGGCATTTTGATAAACAAGTTGAATACACTGGTAAATTACTTAATGTTTGTGCACAAATACTTTTCTCTGGTTGCTGCCATTTAGTAATTATTTTTAATAGCACTGAATTAATATTTTCTTTCTCAAGACTATTAGCAAACTGATACAACAAATATATTACATAATCACACATTTTACTGCAGAGCTCCTCCTGATTTTCAGCATAAGATTTTGAGTTTAAAGGTTATCCAAAGAAATTCTGAAGGTGTTGCTAATAAAGGTGAATAGACAAGTAAACTAACAAAGTCTGAAATCTCTGCACAGGTTTGCTAAAATAAACAAAGTTAAGCCCAGTTATGACTTCTTATCTCCCAAGAATATAAAATACTTCCGATGATCCATGGAGAATTTTGACTACCTTTGACTGTCATATACTGGTTTTGAAATTACAGGTATTTTTAATTTATACTATATTTAGCACTCAGGGCTGTTTTTAAAAGTTTCTGAACCCTTCAAATATGTTGCCTAGGAGCAAGCACCACTCAATGATGAAGTTATATTCAGATACAGGTGCTGCTTTTGGCATTAACTCCTTTGCCAAGATAGGAACACTCTCTACAGTTATGAATATTTTTCTACTACTACAGAGTTAGACAAAGTGGATCACAGACATTGGTTTGGGGATAGTTCTCCATTCAGAGAAATGGTGATGGAAGCAGACACTATTAGAAAAGAGTTCTTTCTACTACGGCTCCTTTCATGCAGAAGACTGACATCAGCCTTGCCAACAAAAATTATTTTTCTTATGGATAATTGAAATAGAAATATAAACTTTAAAAAGCACCATAGACACTCTAATCTGCTTTTCAGAGTATGGATCAGGCTTGTAGACACTGCATGTTTGCTAAGTCTAAAGAGAAAATGCTGTGCTCAGTAAGGCACAGAAGAGTTTGAAGGTAGCTGATTCATTTCACCTGTCCCAGTGCATAGAGTGGAGGATTTTCTCCAGTGATGCATTTTCTTATGTCTTATACAGTTTATTATATTTTTACTTTAAATAGTCATAGCCACTGTGTCTTGGGGAATTTGATATGATGGGTGTAACAAAAGGTGTGGCATTTACAAGTATTTGTTTATATTTTGGGTTCACTGCTCTTTCACCAAACTGTTCTTCAGAGCCAGCTAACGTTGAAAATAATATTTATTAGCAGCTTTTAAACTTGTGAGTTTCCTGAGTGCTTTCTTCTCAGAAGGAAACAAATTTCCTTTATCTAGAAAGCACATCATCTCTCCTGGCTGCTGCACACTTCTGCTCCAAACAAGCAGGAGAGTAGGTGGTATTCAGTCTAGAGCAATACTTCAAGCTTTTTGGTAAACAACACATCACAATTTTTGCATTAATTTGTAGCATATGCCAACATGCATTTTCTTCTCTCTGCTTAAAAGTACCATGTCAAAATTTCTAAATCCTGAATAAAAATGTCTTTAATTTAATATTAGGAAGTATTGTTAAGATACCTAGTTACTTGATGGAAGTAATCCAGTGGGATATTTAGTATCTCAGTATAATAATCTGTTTAAATTAGATAATCAGATGTTCTTGGTTGGTTTGGTGGTTTTTTTTGAAATTGCATTTAACATAACTTTTCTGATGTTGAAACTTTGCAGGCTGGAACACTGGAGATTCATATCACTGGTGATTTAAAATCATGCCTCCCTGTGAAGCTGTAGATATGGAGTCTCCACAGACATGTGGCTGCTTGTTCAATAATGTTTTAGGAATTATAATTATGCTTTTACATATAAAATAATTCTGTAATTATTTGAATTATTTTGACAAATAATTCTGTAATTATTTTTACAGAATAGATTTCAAGGGCTTCAATTCACATTGAATTCTCATATAGGATGTATTTACAATCTTGGGCATCAGATTTTAAGCAAAATGCCTCAAGTGAATACGGTAGAAAAGCAAAAGAAAAATAGGAGAAGGAAGGACTCCCACTTGAAGTAATGGAATTGCCCAGATCCATTCCTGCATGAATTGAAAGCCTCTGACGATTCAAAAATAGATTAACAAGTATTATTTGCCTCACATGGCACTGTTGTCAATATATTACAAATACTGAATGCAACATACTTTTCATACAGTCTTTGTCCTCTCATGAACACCTTCACCTCATTGTCCAGTGGAAATGTCCCGTCATCTTTTCTGAAGCGGTAGAACAGTTTGACATCCTTGAATTCTTTATGCTCATCACAGACTGAAACATAAAATAATTAAACAAATAAAAAAAAATTCACACACAAGTAGCTGAGGACCCATTTAGCAGGTACCACTGCTGAGCTTCAAAGCAAGCATGTATATAGTCTGTCCCCCTGTATTTCTCAGCACACAGTTTTACTCCATTCTAATGAAAGGCTGGAGAAAACATTGAAAGGTAACCAAATTTCTTGGTGAGAGGAAGAAGTGTCCATCAGTTTTGTAAGTATTACTGCAAACATAAAGACTAAAAAAGCATCCATCCACCACATACCCAGAAAACCTTTTGATGAAAACAGTCTGTTGTCTTGTTTGTTTAAAAGGCCACCAGAGTAGAATGCCCAATAATTTAAGGTTTGCCAAACTTCTTAAAGTTATTCATACTTAGCAGTGCTGTAGAAAACCTGAGAGTTCCTAAAGAAACAGTTAAAACCAAAGCATTCTGCCTCCTTAAAACTGTCTCAATTGCTCTGCCATACCAGCTAGTAAATGGTAGGTACAACATGAGCACACCGAGAAATGCCAGATCAGATTTGTAGAACAGCAGCTGATGATGGGCTCTTGTAAATGCAGAACAGAACTCCATCAAGGGCATAAACTGATGGGAAAGCTATCCCGAGCAAGGTAATCCTAACACAGCTGTCAACCCACATACATGGGGACCACAGAAGCACGAACTGGTGTCCCTTTTACTTGACATGGCACTTGAATGTTCTAAGCATCCTGCAGAACCTGATAGAACCTCTCTGAATTCACCTGCCCAAACTCACTTCACAAAGTATTTGATTAGAGTGCAATACATGAACATTTTCAAGAAACACCTGTTCCATTTCTAATATCTTCACACACATATATAAAATCTTTTCTACAGTTTTCAATTGGATGGTAGGGTAGAAAAGGCTTGAAGGCTGTTAGAGCTTTCAACAAGCATTCAGCAATAAAATATCTATTGCTCAATTAAATTAAGTCACTCAGGCATGCACGCAACTCTTCACTGACATTTTCTCAATAGAGGATTAAGTAGACAGATTTGAATACCCTATAATTACTTTATTCTTTAACTATCTACCGTGAGTCCCAGTTTCCATAACAACCCAGAATTTTCATTTAATAGCCAAGTAGAAGCTGTAGAAGTGGCACTCACTCAATATGTGCATTTCTGACTTTAGTTAAGGTGTTGTTAATGTACTGCAGACAGCAGCAGCATTGCTGCACATACAATGACCTCTGCATAAAGTCAACATTCGTCTGTTCATAATCACTCAGTTTTCTCTTTAAAAAGAAACAAATGGTACATTTGCCATTCTGAAATGGGTAATACTAAAGGCTTGAAATTGAGGCCTTGGATCTTCTTTGTGTCCCAAAAGGCAACTAAATGCTACCAGTGAATTGGAAGTCTTTTCATCAGCATGAATTGTTATTCAAGAAGCTGAAAGGAATAGATCTCAAATAGACAACAAGTTTAGGAGAAAATTAATCAGGGCACAGCCAGACCACTTTCTTGCAGCTGTACCAGCACTAATGTTTGTGCAGCTGCTGTGAGGGCCAGGGCCAGGGAATTAATCCACGTGAGAAAAATGATTTTTTTTTTTTCTGGCTGATTTTTCAGATGGGTTTTTCAGATGGAGAACTGTGCTCTTAGGAGCAGCAAAATGAGGGCTGCAGGGAGAGGGGGAACACGATCCAGCTGAGGCTGCTCTGGAGACAGGGAAGTAGCATCACACTCTCCAGTAAGTTTCATGGGGAACATCACTCCATACCTGTTCAAGTTCTCATCTCCTTCAGGATACAGGTGACCTTGCATAGCAGCACAGTTCAAGAGATGCTCCATATCTGGCCGAGAAAGAATCCTACCTGTCCTATACTTGGCTGAAGAACAGGAGTGGGATTTCCCTTTGTCTCACAGCAATCAGTAAATTTAGCTTAGAAGTTTTTAGCAGGTGATACAGCACTTACCATGGTGGATAATGCTGTGATCCAATAATTTCTGCACCAGTTTAATGGCTGTCTCCCTGTCGGAGGCCTCTTTGTGGTCGATCAGCCAGTCAATCAGCTCTTTGGCCACGAAGCAGTTCGGGTACGTTTTGAGGTGGTGTCGTCGATCCTTAATGACCTTTTCTTCGTGCAGTCGGAGCCTGGGGGTCAAATCACCAAGTAAGGATTATTTGCAAAGAGCCTCTGTGACAGCAAGGTTAGGGTGAGAGAGGAGCAGTGGCACCCACACCCTGCTCACAGGATGGGCTTTGCAGGTGTTGGGCAGAAAAGTCACACATCCAGTGCTGGTATCTCACAGCCAGGGAACCCACGGCAACCATTTGTTACAACTTTAAACCCCATAATTAGAAAAACTTGTTTTCTGCTCAGTGGAAAAGTTTAAAAAACTGAAGAACAGCACAGCATATTAAGTCCATTAAAATACTTCCCGTAGGTCAATTAAACTGTCAATAATTTGGAATTAATTTTCCCACATTGCCACTAATGTACTCCATATTATATTTTAGTATTGCTGCTGCAGATTTTTTTTTTTTAATCTCATTAGTTTTTCCAGCTGTATCTTCTCACTTGGTTGCGTAACTGCATTTTGCCTCCAACTGCACAACAAGGACAGCACTTATGATTTAAAATTCAGGTGTGAAGCTGCCCCAATACAGTGTAATCTATTATTAAAAAGTTGCCTCCTACTCCAAATAAAGGAAACTGATTTCTTGCTTAGGCATCTGTTGACAAACTCTCTGCAAAATCTCCCTCATCATCCTGAAAGCAAGTTGGTTGAGATGCTTGGGTCAGAATGCAAGATCGTGATTAAAGCAATAACTTGAGGTTTTAAGGTTCTACATATTTATGTTTAGTCATTTTTTTTCCAAATTAAAAAAATAAGAAACATTAACAATAAATTAGCAGATAGAACTTCTAAAGTTGTTTTAAGTTTTATGCTTTCTTGTTCCATTTTAATGAATCATATCAGAAAAATTGGATTTGTAATGTCTATATGGCAGTTCTGAGGAAAGTGCAGAAATGACATTGTTGTTCATTTCCAAGTGGCCAGGGTCCTATCCTGTAGACACTCTCACTGACTGCAAAGAGTCCTGAGTAATGCTATAATAATTGTAGGCAGTACAACGGTAATAGCACAGAAGGGTGTTTACATGAGCCTCAAGAAGCACAGTGCAGAGTAGGAGAAATTTTCTTCTCAATGAAATTCCACTATAAAAAATAATTTCTCTTTAAAATCATAAAAAGGGAAAATATTTGGCTGAAATCAATGAAGAAAATTTATGAGGGCATCAGACAAGGCTTATATAGGCTTCTACCTAAAAATAGTAGCAAAGCAATGCTTTGTTCTGCAGCATTTAGCCTTGAAGTACACTGGAATTGCCAACCTACAATGTAAATTCAAATCCAGATTTGTAAACATAATTAAAAAAAAAAAAAAGTAAGACTTTTATATTAAAAATACTGATAAATCAGATTAGTATTCTGGAAAGAAATGTTGATAAATATCCTACAGATTGTGAAATTCTCTGTGCTAAAATACTTTCGCTTAAAGCATATTTTCCAAATGTGCTCTAACAGCTCTCCCTAGGCTTAGAAAGAAAAGCATTCACAGTTTTAATTATAATACATGCAATTATCATTATGTCTGATGGAGCTTTACAATTAAAATACATTCCAGGTTCTGTTAATGTTCATATGGTCTCATGTCACACAATAACCTGCAAGAACAAAACTAGAAAAAGAGTGTACCATACAAAGGCAGACAGCTCAATCCAACACAGTCAGCTGTGCAAGTCTAAATGGATGGAGTTCATCTGACACAAGAGGAAAAAACCCTTCTACAAAATTCTTTGTCCACATGTAGCATAGGAGGATACCAGGATTGGTCCGACATTTCACAAACAAGCCAGTAGTCAAGAGCCCCAGAAATGAGCATTTATTTCTTAAATTCCAACTTCAGGCTTTCCTGCAGTTGATGGGCTTATAAGTATTTCAATTCCTCTGTCATGCCAAAAGACACAGGTTCCCACTACAATATTTTGGCTCACTCAGAAAAAGGGTCTCTCTGTATACTTTTTTGTCTATATCTATAAAAATCATAGGTATTTCATGATCTGCCTTATTTCCACTTAAAGTGGATCCAAATTTGCTAAGAGGATACAAAATCATTAAGAGAAAGAAATCATGACCACATAATCCTTAACAAACCTGAATTTCCACATGAATGTGTGAATTCTTCTGCAGTCTATGCCAATTATGCCAATACTGAATTATGTCCAGGCTTATTTATTTGGAATAACAAACACAAAAGAAATTCAGATTTTCTCTTTGGTGGCATATGCTGTTCTCTTTGTCAATGCTCCCTCAACTCTACAAATCTGCTAAAAATCAAACTCTACGGAGGAGAAGTAGATCAATAAATTGACACTGTACATAGCTTAAATTACAAATATAGAAGCCTCAGGTAAAGTATTGAGTCTATATTGCAGTGTGCTTATCAAAGGTTCAGGCAGGAATTCAAAAAATCTGTCTCTGCTCAGAAGTATTTTTTGGAAGACAAGTCAAATGGAATAAAAAGGAATAAAATGTACCAGTGAATACAATTATATGCTGGAACCAATACTCAAGTGAAGTGGTAAATTCTTTATCCCTTGGCATTGAGAAGTATTCTGACTTCTCAGCCAAAGTCCTTGATGTTTTCCCTTTAAGTTATGTTAATGTTAATCACCCTATGTCAGCTAGTCTGCATGATGACTGGAAAACACCTAACTTAGCATCAAACACATTTTCCTCACTAGAAGGAGTTTTTCTCAAGAGCTGTTCAAGAGAATTAGCTGACTGACAAATCCTGACCAGTTCGAGAGGAGAAGGGGGAGAAGATAGGCAAACAACAAGGGGTGATAGGGGGACACCTTAATTCACCAAGCCTTTGAAATACTGACCCACTTTCTGCAACTTAATAGCTTAACACCAGAAAACAATTTTGTATGTACCACTACCTCATCCAACTATAATTCCATATATTATTCAAGATCACCTGATAGATTTTGCATGTGAGGCCACAGTCTGCCCTACCTGAGGAAAACATTGTGAGCGAGATCCAAAGCACCCGAGCAATTGCCTGTGAAGCTCAACAGGCATATGCAAGTCTTTAATATTTACAAAATTATATCCATGGCCCTTACTCATGCTTACAATAAATAAAGGCTGTATTTGCAAGTATACATGCCAGAATAGTTTTCTTGGGGGTTTGTCTAAGCAGGAGTTGTTCCTAATTGACAATATGTAGGGACTCTTGCTCCGAACAGAAGTGTCTTCCTTGGAACTGCTTTGCTTTACTGCTTTGCAGTAAAAGTTTTCAGAGCTTTTGAGAACAATGTCATTTGTTGAGATGGCATTAGGCACTTTCATGATCATGGAAACATCTAAATTTTTGCCCAGAAATTAAGAATCTAACAGGCACTAACTTGGGATGAAATTTCTCTTGTGGCTACACGAAACTTGCATTTTGGTTTTCACCAACTGCGGCATTTTTATTTCCACCAGGGACAATTATGCATTCTGAAGTTCCTTGTCTCTTTTCTAAACTAGTGGTTAAGGATTTATGAGACAGTGCCTGCACAATTAGCTTTCTTTTCCAACCCCAGAAAAGGCCAACATGCTGGATGAATATCCTATCATTAACTGAACCACAGTCCAAATATCTCACCCAGCTACTTCCCTCTATTAGGTCTAGTAGTTTATGCTTAGCTAATACAGATCTTAAAAGCGTTATCCAATCTTGAGTTCTATGAATGAAAACAAAAACAAAAAAAAAAAAACCCAACCAAAAAAACCCTCCTTCTCTTCCTGGTAATTTTCTCAATAATTAATCTGCCAGTTCCTACATCCTATATAGTCTCTATACTTATTCTAGCAAGGCTCAAAAAAATATGCAAGGAACAGGTTGGTCCCTGACACTCTAAATAAACAACATGGTATGAAAACTTTCATAATGTGTTCCACCCTTTCACCTCTTTTAGCCTTCCTGGGACAATCACACACACACATGAAATGTACATACAATGGAACCATAGAATCACAGGCACACAAACAGCCTGGGCTGAAAAGGACCTTTGAAGGTCATCCAGTCCAACATGAGCAGGGACATCTTCCATTATATCAAGTTGCTCAGAGCCCCTCCACACTGACCTTGAATGTTTCCAGGAATGTTTCCAGAGGATCTACCACCTCTCTGGGCAACCTGTTCCAGTATTCTACCACCCTCATTGTGAAAAATTTCTTCCTTATATCTAATGTAAATTTACCTCTTTTAATTTAAACCATTGAAACCCTACTAAAAAGTTGGTTCCCATCATTCTTCTAAGCCCCCTCTAAATACTGAAAGGCCACAATAAGGTCTCTTCCCCAGGCTGTACAGCCCCGACACTCTCAGTCTGTGTTTCTGTTTTCACAATGGGTGCTCTATTTCTCTAATAATCTTCAGGGTTCTTCTGTGGACCTGCTCCAACAGGTCCATGTCCTTCCTGTGCTGGGGACCCCGCAGCTGGACACAGCACTGCAGTGGGGTCTCACCAGAGCGCAGTAGAGGGGCAGAACCAATTCCCTCAACCTGCTGTCCACAATGCTTTGCGTGAAACAATGGTTTTTTTTAATGGAAGAACAAACCACCAGTGAAGAGATCACTTAAAATAGAAATCCCTATCAGAATTCATTGAATCCCTATCATAATTATTGAACAATACACACTGATGATGTAATTAGTCACAGCACAATGTATGTCCTGCCTCAGCATGCTCAACTGCTGCTGAGGAGTTCTGGCATGCTCATGGGTTACTGCTTATGTGTTACACCTTGCATAACACCCTTAGTTGCAGTGACTATCCCATAGCACTGCCAGACAGCTCTCATTGAACCACAGTTTTATCAAATTTGTGTAAACGGAACAAAACTGTATTAGATCCCTTGAAAATTAGCAGCTATATGCAGAGAGGCAAATCTCTGCAGATGGTTTCTGCCATCTTAAAATTCTTTCACAAGTTTCATGTATTTTTGGAACTTCTATAAGAGAAGGATTTCCTTATTTCCAAGGAAAACTAGTCATGATGTCCTTTGTGAGAAACATGCATGGACAAAAGAAGCATTTTGGTGGCCAAAGAGGACAGATTTTTCACAACTCTTCTCAAGGCACATCCTACATCTTCCACTGGTAGGTAGAATTTCCCCTTTCTGATCGAAACAGAACAGTTCTGTATCCTCCCAGATGTCACAAAATTTAGTGATTCTAACATAAACATATGACCTGCCTACAGGGTGGTAGATGGGCACTAAAAGGTCACTTTTCCAAAGCGTCTCAGTGACTGAGAAGCAGAAGTTCTACTGAAATTTAAAACTTACAGGTCAGTTACACACACCTGATTAATTACAAAATAAATGAGTATAAGGTGGTATTTGTGTATATATACACACCCAGGAAAAAACTACTTAAAATGTTCTTTATACTAAACTTTTGCACTGTCAGAAAAAAAATAAAATAGGTCAGTGAGGATATGAACTTTGTACACAGAAGCAATCGTGAAGGTACTCTGTGAATGCAGTGTGTGTTGCTAGGACAAGCACTTCCAGCTGGGCTTGCCAAGTCTCAGCTGAAGTGTCAGCATTTCACTGTTGCCTGTTCCTCTTTCTATTTATGCTTCAGCTCTGCAATCACTTCGTTCTGTTACTTGATATTCACAGGAGCTAAATTACCCTTTAAAACATGGGGTCGTACTGGAAATAGGATGAAGATATTTTTGTTTTGGTAGCTGTAGCAGAACAGGAATTCTGCCATTTCAAATACAAAGAGTGCCTTCAAAGCAGCTCCTGATAGCATTTCTCATCACTGTGACAATCTCCCCTTTTTTGCCCACAGCCATGTATGTAGTCAAAGTGAGGAGATAACAGAACATAGAGCTATAAACCATTTCTTGGTTCACTGCAGAGGAAATTCTAAAGCTTCCAAAGAAATGACAGTTCACCAGTGTCCCTGTGGCTTTAAATAAAATATTGTGGCTGCCTCTTTTATGAAGTATTTTTATACGTTCAGAAAGTACTAAGGCCACTAAGCTTACACCCAAAGGTGCACAAGGACATCCCCAATACTCGTAACACCTTACTAACACTGTCAGGGATCAAAGCAAACTCTGGGGAACAGACACTGCTCAGGGTCTGGGATGAAATCAACATGATGTCTCTGAGACTCAGCCCACAAATTCAGAGCCACAGCCTCCATAGTACCCCAGACTGCAGAAGAAATTAAATCTGTGTGTTTGTATTGATCTGTCATAAAACTAGAGATCCCTTGTAAAACCTACAGAAGCTGTGAAGTGACTAATCTCCCTGCCTGCCAAGCCATTTCACTTGCATTTCAATTTAAAGTAAAATGTGTTCAAACAGGAATAATATATCTAACCGCCTGTGCACTTGAACCTTAAGAGATTCTGTCTTGCTGGAAAGCATAAAACTGGGTTTTAAAAATAGGAAAACACAGAAGTTTTTATTTCACCTGCCCCTAGTCGTATAAGGAAAGTGGAAGCCTGCCTGTCTCAGTCAGGCTGCTCACTTTTTGGGCTGAAGCAGTCAGAACTCAGCAAATCACAGCCCTCCCTCTCTAAATGCAAGTCAGACATAATTGTACTTCTCACTCAGTTATGGATGAGCTGGGATGCACCATGGGACAAATGTATGCAGGTCAAAGTCTATGGGATACTACTGTGTGGATCCCCAAAAGAACTGATGTACTTTTCACTCAAAAACAAGCCATCTTTGCTAATATCAATCAACCAGGTTTTGTATCCACATTTATTTTCTGTGTCTCCATTGCACAGATATTCTCAGGCTTATTAAATCAATGTGTACTGTGAGGATAATATTTTTGCAAGGATATTTTCCCAAATCTAAACTGAAGACCACCAAAATTTCAAAGTACAGACCAGAAACCATAGCAGAACTGTTATTACAGACATCCTGTGACTGGATTAACATGGTTATAAGCTCATCAGCTTTTGCTGACTTATGCAAAAATGTCTCTCAATAAAGGAATTATTTTATGGATAGCAAACTCAGGAAGATGCAGTGAGGTCCCAAGAGAGGCCAGTGAAAACCAATTAAATTTGTGTCAGGGAATGCAGGCCTCTTATCTCAGTAACATGGCTGGAAGAAGAGACTGCTCCTTTGAAATGCTAAATGGGCTAAACAGAGAAAATACAGGTCAGAGAGCCCAAATTCTACTGCTACAGATATTCCTGCTAGCACTGCCATTCAGGAACCTGGAGAGACAGACCAGCAGCTAGGAAATAGGATGCTCAGCTACAGGCCTGCATGACTGGAGCCAAGAAGAGGACCAAGAACACAAACAGCTGTGGGTACCAGGAAGCCCTGCTGTGTGAGAACTCCTCTCCTGGATGCATCTGGCATGCCATGGGAGTAGGGGAACCAAAAAAGTTACAGGCTGATGTCCCTTTTGCAGCAAGGGTGACACCTCTTTTACCCAGAGGGCAAAGCTGACTTTAACCTTGGTAGGCACTTGAACTGTGTGCAGCAAGTTTCAGACCAGCTGAGAAACAAGAAACATCCATCTCTCATCTGGGGATAGGCAAATCTGTAACACTCAGAATGCAGCACAGTACTGAATAAGCCTGGAGTGCAAACAGTAAAAGGGATTATTATTTGCAAGAAATCCATGGGAGAATTGAAATCAGTCAACTGACTAATCTTCAGCACAGTTTGGTATTTCTCCCACCCTGTCAATAAGTGACAAATAGTTTTGCTGGGACATTATATGGGTAAATCTGAGCTCAAAGTCCATCCAGGAATGGCTGCTCTCAGCCTGAGAACCACAGACCTGCAGGAGATTTTCTCCCTGATATTCTGCACTTCTCAGAGGAGCTGTTTGGACTCCTTTCAGTGGTCCTTGGCAACCCTGCTGAATGCAATAATAAAAAATCTGCCTTCATCATTAATAAAGCATCATACTGCAGCAATATCTCAATTGCTTTTCACAATTGTTTTCCATCTACATACAAAACTCTTACCCAAATACTGTGCTGAATCATGACTGAATCACTAAGCATAAATAACCAGTAAGGTAATAAATAAATAAATAACATAAATAAATAAATAAATAACATAAATAACAGGTAAGATAATGAATAATAATATGCTTAATGTTATGTACAATTGTTAACAAACTTGATTTTGTACTGTGGCTATGATTCAAAATTTTTTATTCACTTTGAAAAAATATGTAGATCCATCTTAAAATGAACAGAGATGCAATATTATTTCAATATACAAAATTAAACCCATCAAATTTTGTTTATCTGTTCACATCCTAAATGAATAGCTTCCTTTATTTCATGTTTATTATAACTGCTTTTTTAGGATTTATCTTTATTTTGAAGGAAGCTGTGATAGCAGTAAGTGAAAAAGTACACACTAGAAAAGGCAATTTGCATTGAATTTCTTTAAATTTAAAAAAATCTGCCATGTTTTGACACTGATACATGCTTTTTTACCTCCTCCACCTGGCAACACCACAATATGCAGGATGCTACACTGACCACAGACTTGATTCAAGGGAGTTCTTTCCACTGTCTTCCAGAAGTCTATTGAAATTCAGTGGTTGACTACTAAACTGTAAAATAAAGCTGAAAAACTGCTGCAGATTTTTAAACACTGAAGGTAATGATCCATTTGACTGGATTGCCTAGAGGCAATTAAATTGTTAAAGGATGACCTTCACAGTTCATAAATAGACATGGGGGAACAGGTAAAACTATAAACTATAAGGCTCTGCTCCAACACCAAAATGCTCTGCAGAAAACTGAGAACTCAGAGGCTAAAAGCAACAGAGTAAGAAATAGCTTAATATGCAGTAGTGAAACTTTCACTGGGTACAGGCTGAGACTATGCAAAAACCAAGAGGAACCTTATATTCTACTAACAGAGATGTTTCCAGAAATTATGGGAAAACCAGTTGCTTATTTCATGGTATCTGATACTACAGAATATCATCAAAGTACTGTGCTTTGTTTGTGACATCTCATTCAAGAATGATCAGCTCAGAGAGATGCAATGATGTAGCTCTGCTCTGGTATGAGAAGTGACAAGCCAGTCTCATGAGCAGAGAGAAAAAATACAGGACTGGGAGTCTGACCTTGCCTAGACAAAAAGTGAGAAGAACAGAATTGCTGTCTATAATCTTTCAGGTGAGTTGAAAGCAGAGAGCAAGAAAAGCTATTTAAGTAACACTGAGGGATCCTAACATAAGAGTTAGACAAAGTTTGGAGAACATATTTCTAATTCTTGCTTAAGGCAAGAGTAATAATAATAAATATATCAAAGGATTATGTATTGTGATATTCTTCAGATGATATTCCAGTCCTGTGGTTTATAATTACATAATTTACACTGCTATCTCCAAACAACCTTGGGAATAGTGTAAGGTGGAAGAATATCAGAGGCTGACCTTTGAATGCACTATACCAGGATTCAGCCTTTTTAAAATCTGGTTCATGTCAGCAGCAAAAAAGGGAAGTTCAAATGCTGCCTATATTCAGACACTTGCTGTTTATATCAAAGCTTTTATTATAAGTGTATATGCAGATACACAGACATTCTTTGTGTATTTGCCAAAGCTCAGCAGCTGTAAGTACAAGAGATGTCCCCATTTTGTGAACATGCTTCCTTGTTTTTGCCACAGGTGTTCCCTGGTTTCCATTTTTACTGTGCAAGCATCTAATAGTCTTTACCTGGCTGATTGGAAGGATGGGGATTTAACCGGCCAGCCAACACCAAACTAGAGGAATGTTCTCCTCCAGCATCTGAAGGAAACCTTTGTGGCATAAAACTGTGTCAGGACAGAGCTGGGGATCTGCTGTGAGGAAACCCATCAGCTGGCTAGCAGCATGCACAGAGCACGCATTCACTCATCCTCTTGAGATCCAGACCACCAGGTTTGCAGGGGCTCCAGCCTCTGACCTGGGATCTTGTGAAGTTACTGCAAAGAACATATAGTCTATATAGTCATAGTCAGCTTGGAATTTGACTAATTTTATATAGTGGCACATAATTATTGAAATAATATAGAGTAACTAATTATTAAAGTGAATAAATCAAAATAGGTTAGAAGTCTGAATCAAATGGTGTTACAGCATTTTTGAGTTCCCTTAAGTTGTCTTCTCTTTGAGAGTAAAATATAAGCCAGTATGACCTTTCCAGTCAGCTGGAGGCAACAATGCAGCATAATCCTAATTAACATTCTGCTCATTTATACATTTTCTTCTTACAGAAAATCCTGTAACATTCAATAAGGTCTCACTGACAAAAGAAAAAGAAAAAATAAACCACCACGAGCAGATGAAAAAAATTAAAAATGTCTACTGACTGCCCCAGACTGAGCTCCAAATGAGTGCATGCCAATGGGAACAATGATTTTACTCAACAACTTCACAACATAACACTACTGCATTTAATTTTTAAACACAGAAAAGCCTGCTCTCTTACACAAATGTTTTAATAGCAAAAAAACATCCTATCTGCTTTAAATCTCTATCTAGGTCATGCAAACACATAACAGCAAGAATTATGGTATGTGAATTTAAGGGGATTATTTAATGGGATGAAGTTGGTCACTGCCTAAATTCTGGTAGGCTAATGAAAAACTTCATCATTAGGGAAAATCTATTATTAAAAATCATATTTAAATACTGAATCTATTTAAAATATTTTCCTTTTGCAAAAATCTAGCCTGGAGATTGTTTTATTTGATTAGTTCAGCATTTTTCTATGTCTCATACATTATGATATGAACAGATACACTGCTGTGGCACAACCAGTATTTATGAATAGTTCCTTCTGTCAGGATGCTATCAAGGATCTTGTCTTGTTTGATTAGGCCTTGTCAAAAGCTCACAAGTAAATAAACTTTGAAAATATTATTATTAAAGAACCATTCTTCCTCTTCTCTTAAGATTAAATGGAAGTTTTCCTTTAAAATAGTAAATAAATCCCTAAGGTGGCCAGAGAAGTTCTGCTGCTCTTTTAAATTCCTCCAGGGATGATGACTCCACCACTTCCCTGGGCAGCCTGTTAGAGTGCTTGACAACCACTTCAGTGAAAATATTCTTCATAATGTTCAATCTAAACCTTCTCTGGTTCAACCTGAGACTTCTATTGCTTGTCACCTGGGAGAAGAGACCAACACACCCCAGCTACAGCCTCCTTCCAGGGAGTTGTAAGGATTGATAAGGTCTCCCCTGAGCCTCCTTTTCTCCAGGCTGAACACCCCCAGCTCCCTCAGCTGCTCCTCTCAGACCTGTGCTCCAGACCCTTCCCCAGCTCTGTTGCCCTTCTCTGGACTCACTCCAGCCCTTCAATGTCCTTCTTGTAGTGAGGGGCCCAGAATTGGACACAGCCCTTGAGGTGTGGCCTCACCAGTGCTGAGTGCAGGGGGACAATCCCTGCCCAGTCCTGCTGGTCACACTGTTTCTGATCCAGGCCAGGATGCCATTGACCTTCTTGGCCACCTGGGCACACACTGGCTCATGTTCAGTCTCTGCTGACCAACACCCCTGGGTTCTTTTCCAAGGGGCACCTTTCCAGCCACTCATCTCCAACTGGAGCATTGTATGGGGTTGTGAACACAATGCACAACCTGACACTTGGCCTTGTTGTATCTCATATAATTGGCCTCAGCACACTGGTCCATCCAGTCCGAATACCTCTGTAAAGCCCTCCTGCCCTCCAGCAGATCACACTCCCACACAACTTGGTATCATCTGCAAAGCTGCTGAGGGTGCCCTTGATCCCCTCGTCCAGATTGTAGATAAAGAAATGCAACATTTCAGTCCATATGTAAGTAGGCTGTGCAGATATGAACTGCTGAAATTGCAAAAGGTTTGTAGCCACTGAAGACATGAAACCATTCATCAAGTTGCCAACACCTTTCTGTGCCTTTTACTACAGGTTTTTCATTTTCTGAGAGAGAATACTGATATTTCACATAAAAACATGTGCTCTGTAATTTTCAGCCTGCAAATAAATTTCACAATTTCCACCCCACTGGAACTTTTCCTTATCTGTTTATATAAATTCTTCTCTTCTCTCCATTTTTATTGTGCTTCTCCTTAACTGTTTATGCAATCCTTTCTTTGTTCCTCCTTTGGTCCTATAAGATCTTTCCTAAGAGTGCTGTTGTTACTGGCCCTATCTAAACTTGGATGTTCCATATTCACCAGAAAAGCAAGCAACACAGGGTACAAATATATTTTGTGTGAAATTATGTAGGAAACACTGTTTCAGCTGGTGTTGATTTGCAGATTTAATCAAAAAAAGTAAGATGAAGTTATCAATACATTAGTTTGGAGCAACTCTAGCCCCTCTGTAGCCCAACAAAGTGAATGCAAGCAATTATCTTTCAACCACTGGTGTTTGATACAGGACGGTGTTTGATACATAGCACTTGGAAAAATCACCACTTTATAGAATACTAAGGAGATTGGACTTTCCCCCATGAGGAAATATTTTTAAAGGACCTAGGCCTTGCAACATTGAGATAAAGCACAATGGTGTATACAGAAAGTAAAAATCTCATTTGTGTGTGTTGAAAGAAATATTATTATTTTTAAATAAGTAGGATAATGGTAGGACACAGGCTTGATATAAGCATGTCTTTGCAGGACAGACTACAGGATGAGATGCACCAGCTCCAAGGGAAGAAAATTTTAATAGTTCAAATACTTTCCTCCCTCAATATGTGAATGAAAATCCTCTTTCCACAAGCAAAGTTGGAGCTGCTGGACTATGCACAGGAACCAGTACACACAGTTTGCACACAAACAGACTCTCAAACTGGTCCTTCCTTTGTGCACAGTGTGAGGGGATCTGAGAGTGTCATGCAGGCAGTGAGAATGAGGAGCAGGTGGCTGGCCCTGAGATTACTGTTCCTCCTG
This sequence comes from Lonchura striata, assembly GCF_050655825.1. Classification (NCBI taxonomy): domain Eukaryota; kingdom Metazoa; phylum Chordata; class Aves; order Passeriformes; family Estrildidae; genus Lonchura; species Lonchura striata. Next base: position 143,702,091 of record NC_140704.1, on the reverse strand, counting down.
CAATGCCAACATGGCACAGCCAGCAGCATTTCTGGCACCCTGACCTACTGGCATTACAGCACATATTCCTCTCCACACTGTCTCCAGTCTTTTCCCTATTCTCACTCTTCAAGGGTTGCTACAAAACAAGCATGTCCCAAATATTTGTGCTTTGGTTTCTGTACCCCAAGTTCTTGAGACATGAATCTACAGATCACAAACATCTTGGAAAGAAATCTGGTGAAGAGTTGTGATGTTGGCATTTGATGAATCTCACATGATCTGAGGTAAAATCCTAACTTAAGACATTGAGGTCAAGGGAGTCAGGCTGTCACCTTCACATCTTCCTAAAAATCTCATTGAAACAGAGAGATTTAAAAAGTTATTTGGATTCATTTGGAAATGGATACATTTCTCATCCTTAAATTTGCTTGGAAAGATGGACAATGTGAGAGCAGTGGTACAAACTAACCCAGCTGATTTTGCACTGGATTAGGTAAGGAGGCATTCTTAGAAGCCCTCCCACCAATGCCACTGAGTAGATAATTTTCTCTGGTTGCCAGCCAAAAACAAAAAGCTGATAATATCAGCCATCACAGCTTAAAGAAGACAACATATTATGCCTTCATAAAATATTCAGTTGGACGGGATCTCTGGAGGTCATCTGGTCCAACCTATACTGAAAGCATAACCAGTTACTACAAGTTGCTCAGGGTCATGTCCAGGCAAGATTTTAATATTTCAGAGATTCTCTGGACTCCTATTCCAGTTTTTTACTTAGCATCACAGACAATAATTCTTTCTAAATATCTGATTAGAAAGTCCGTTGCAAATTTTGACTACTGCCTCTTGTACCATTCCTATGCACTTTGGAAAATTCTCTCCCCCTTTCCTTACATTGTCTCATTTTAGTAGTTGCAACCAGAAGAATCCCCCAGGCCTTTCTTCTCTAGGCTGAGCAGACACAGCCCTCAGCACCTCCTTGTATATCACATGCCCTGACCCAGCTCCATCCTGAGAGCTAGCCCTCCTTGGGGTTTGAGTCTTGTAGGAAGACAACTTTTTGCAGTCTATTTTAAAGTTGCCTAATTTTTCTTAAATAGAAGATAAATCAATAAAGCATATTAAAATAAAATAAAGCTTTTAATAAACCTTATTTTATTTCTTTTGTTTAGTGTGTTAAGAGCCCATCTTCATCCCTTGTGTAATTAAAACTGTAGTAACATAATACCAATGGCTCCTGTTATGGACCCATTTTTTCTTGTCACTGAGATCTACTTATTAACCTCATTTAATCTCACCTATTTCTACTATTTCCCAAATGACTTGAAAGATGTGAGTTTGTCTAACATGCTAAGAGTTTTGAAAATAATTGTCCAAGGCAAGTCTTTAAGACACTCTCAAAATGGTATTTGTACAATGTCTTTTAGGATTTATACATGATAATTCTACTTTGAGCTTCTTCCCGTGATAAAATCCCTCTGTTTGCACTGAACAACCAGCAAAATAGCAGTTTAAGCTGTTACTTTTTCAACATTTTAATAAAAATAAATTAATTTCAACTAGAGGAAAATGTAAGTTAATTATATCCTGAGCATCAGGAAACAATTAACAGCTTTCTATTATATCGCCATAATTTCTAAGCTATACAATTATATGCTACTGCAGAAAAGGATGTATGATTATCAAGACAAGGATCTTTTCAGGAAAAAATGAAAGGAAATTGTTCCACTGCTGACAATCAGTGCTATAAATAATGCCTAGCTAATATCTTTTCAGAAGTAATTTCCATTATTTGCAATCCTAACTTTGAGTGATGTGTTGGCTGTGTGCTGTCAGATTCTCCTTCCAGAGAGGATGAGCATAAATGTTGGACTGATTCCTCGGATAAACCCTTAAAAATCTAGCTTCCTATGAATATTTTGCAATACTCATTGGAATTAAATAAAAAAATCATTGTTTTTACTAACCATATTGAAATTATGTTTTGCATTTGCTTTGCCTCTTAAATCAGGACCAGAACTGGCTTGTACAAACACAAAGGGACAGGCAGGCCTGCTTTAAGCAGCCACAATGCCTTGAAGACACAAGTCACAGTGCGAAGAGCAACAGACATGACACACAAACACTTCTTTTTAGCTGCCAATAAACACATTTGGCCCAATGTGCAGGTGAGAGGTGCAGACACAGACCCACGGAGCTGGGTTGTACAGCTGGACACTATCAAAAACACTACAGAAAAACACCCACCAGTACTTAGTGTGAGAAGCAAGGAAGCAAACCCACACAAACCTCCATAACACGCAGTCAAAGGCTATTGTGCTGGATGGCCACTGTATTGCTGGAGGTGGGAGAATCTTCCCAAACCAGGCGCAGCACATAATATTCATACAGGATAAATATCATAGTGCTGAATCAGCAGAACTTTGGTCTCCTCAGATTCCTTGTGCAGATTCCTTGTATCCCTTTCAGAACAGCTATACCACTCACCAGGAAGTTTAAGTACTCTTTCAAGCTCTCCTTCCCTATTATTTTCCACCTCAAGTCTTCTACGCACTGTCCTCAAAAAACATGATCTTTTTTGAATCTTATTTAGCATTACAGCTTGGAAATACAGCTGCCACAGCTCTTGAGAAGAATAACACTGCCTTCTACTCTCCTGTCCCACCAAACAGTATTACCATACTTGACTTTTAAGCTCCCATCTTTGCTCTCACCGTCTCTTAAGTGTGTTGGCTTTTGCTCTAATCAGCCATTTAGTAACAGTTTGTCATTTGATTTTTTACGTTCAAGTGAGCATCTCTGTGCTTGCTGCCTTAATAGAGAAGGCAACTGTAGCAAGCACATTTCTCTCTCTCTCAGGATTTTTCATAGAGGTGCACAGAGAGAAGAAAGAGAAAACAATTTCTATTTCTGCTCCTTGTTTTTCTCATGTGGAATGTACTTGAAGAATTGTTTACCTGGGGTGATTGCTTGATTGGATTCTGGTGAGGATTGTTTGGGCCTGATGGCCAATCCAATCCACCTGTGTGTGGACTCTGGTGAACAGGGTCACGAGTTGTGAGTTAGTTAGTTGTAACTAACTAACTAGTTAGAGATATGGTAGTTAGAACAAGAAGTATGTAGTTTTAGTATCTTCCTTTATATAGTATATTAATTTATTATAGCATAGTTATAATAAAGAAATCATTCAGCCTTCTGAACTGGAGTCGGACATCTTAATTTCTTCCCACTGGGTTTGCCTGCATTTACAATAAGCAATCCCATCCAAACAGCCACAGACCCATTTGGATGGAGTCACCCAAATCTTGTCTAGCATGGCTATGATCTCTTCCAAAAACCTGACATGTAAATAAGGGTCCAGCAGGGCAAGAACAGGGCTGAGAAGGGGCTCCTGGACCGGCAGAGCTGTACTTTTAACTTCAAGAACTGATTCCCTGAGAAGACAATCTCACTGTGGGGTCCCCATCCCCTGGCCTCAGGCCAGCTGGTCTTACACAGTCGTCGGTGCTATGACATATGACAGGATGATACCCTGGCCGAGCCCCCCAGACTGCTCACCATGGGCTCAGACACACACCAATGCAGTGCACCAGCCATGCAGCAGAAGCCCCAGTCCAAGGGAATTGGGCTGCTCCTTTCTGCAGCATAGCCAGTCCTGTAAAACCCACAGCATGACCTTCCCTGGCTCCTCAGAAACCAGAAAACTCTCACCTGCCTGCAAATCCCTGTGACACAGCTGTGGTAGTCCATGCACCCAACCACACAATTGTAAGGAAATGGGAATTACAGCCTTGTGATGTGAAAACATGCTTCTATATTCATTCTGAATTAGAAAGTGCAATCAGAAATATTTTTTTAATTATTTGCAACTGCACCTTTGAGATCTGAATGCATTTACTAGATTGAGGCACTGCTAAGAGGCAAACTATGAAACCTGTAAAAGGCTGATAATTAAGGTCAGGGTTGCCTTCTGAAGTAGTGCTGTCACACTGGTGATAAGCTGGTCATGCAAATTGCACAGTACAAATTTCAAAACACATGAAATGTCAGTATTTGAATGTCCATTCATGTACAGTACCATGACAAGTGTGCAGAAGTAAAGGTAAAAGCCTTGAAAAAAAAAAATCATTGTTCAACTTAGTCTCTGTTCCTGCCCAATAAGAGCATGTACATTGGGCATTTTAAACTCAACACCATTTTTACAATGTCTTCTACTGGTGTCTGAAATTTTTTAATGGGAATTCACCAAATTAATCCCTGAGGGAGTGGTCAAGCAAACTCAGCAGTGGCTGCTGCCACCATTCCCTCTCCCATGTAGTTGACCATGTGTTTCCACTCTCTCCTTCACCCCAGTGTTGGCACTGGTCTGACTTCATGCCGAACCTGTTCAGAAAGTTAATTTTTTTCTTATTTGGCTTCAGCTGCTTCAGTTCCCTGAACTTCTGATTCCAGACAAACACCAGTGCAAAGTGCAAGGGAAGTGATAAGAGTGGGGCAATAGCAGGCTGCAGCTGGATCTGCTCTATCAGTAAACCACAGCCTCAAACAGTATGTATTCCAATGACATGGGGAAAGCCAGAACCCATTTCTCCCCCTGAACTTCTTCAGAGAAAGCTTTTTTGTGGCCATGTGGTAAATTGGTTTGTAAAACTGACCCAACTGAAATACCAGCCTTCCAAAAGCCCTGTTGATCACTCCCCACTGCAGGTCACTATATGGTGATGGTCCAGAGGTGCTTAAGCCAGTCCAAAGAACTGGGAAACACAGAGGAGGGAACCAGAAGGCAAGAGCATTTATTTAATTCCAGTGGTTTATACATTAAAATGGTTTAAAATATATGGTTTGCAAGTCCTGATCTTGCTTAAGAATAAAACCAACAACCCATGATTTACACATGAAATGCATCCTTCCCTCAACAAAGTGGTTCTGCTGAAACTTCAACCTTCACATGTTCTGTCTTTATTAACCTTCAGAGCCTCAACACAGTTCTTCTTCAAAGACCAGATACACAAACCAAACCTGATTAGCTCTTGCTTCTTCCCCGGCCTTTGATCCCCTTTGCCAGCTCTTCATCAGTTTAGCCTCTTCGCACTTAAATTTATTCTGAGGGGATGACTGGCCTTGAACATAGGAAAGAAGTATCTTTTAGTTAGCAAAAGGACTTACACAAGTCTGCTCTACCAGGATGCCTGCTGATCTCTGCTAACCTGAAACAAAAGTTAATGATTGACTCTATCTGGAATGGAATACATAAAATATACAGCACAAATCACTCATACAACATTTGCCTTCTTATGTACATAGTGAAAGAACGATCACTATTTGCACATGCATTGTTAACTACTTGATCTCTGAGCTGCACTTGAGGAAAGCTGCTGTGGGCAACAACTGAATTATTAAAAGGCATAGCTACAAAGAAAGAAATAAGGAAACAAAGCCTTACATCTTCATTTCTACAAATGTTGAATAGCCCAAATTTTACTGAAGGACATGAGAAATTGAAATTCCTGGCCCAGGAACCTCATATATATATATATACATATGGGGTTTGTCATTAGAATTAGTACCAACAGAAAAGATAACACATGAAAAGACGAAGAATCAAAGACTCTAGGAAAAATGAACATATAAATTTGAAAACACTTTTTTGTAAAATATAAATAATATATAGTAATAAAAATATGTAATTGAAATTGTGATAGAGTCAGCGGGAAACCTGATTTCAGAACACTTCATTTTGCAGCTTTACCAACCTTCACTTTGACACCTTTTCTTTCAATGTATCACTCTGGTAAAACCTCACAAAGAAAAATGACAATTTTTTGATTGCTTAATTCTGGAAAACAAATTGATGGAAGTGAAATTATTTGTACAGAGACTTCTGGAGGAGTCTGTTCCACAGAGATCTGATGATATAATCTCTGTGTTCTAACCATGCTGGAGAAGTGAGCATACAAGGGTCTTCTCAAGTGAGACACCTGAAAACTACTTTTTTCAGGGTTAGTTTTGAACCCAATCAGCACTTGGGAAATGCAACCACTGGTAAAAAACTAAGGAAGTTGCAAAAAAAGTGTTAGGGGTAGAAAAACAATCATTCCCTGAGGAGGAAGCACAAAATTGGATTGTCTCTAATAAGCAGATTACAAAATCTCATTTTAAGAAAATCTGTCAGTTCTTCAAATGGCACAGATGTTTGTTTAACATCCAGGGATGTGACTTGAGAATAAGTGACCTCTAAACAATTATATATCTCAAATTCTTTTAGAGTCTAAGCTTACACCATAGTCTTAACACCCTTTCAAACACAGTGATAGCATTTAATAAATTCTGTAACTGTACAGTTTGTATAATCCTCTATTATAACAATACATTAACACTAAGGGTCTTTTGATATCATTGCTCTAGAAATGATCACTGTTATGTGTCATGGGCTTTCTGCACCTTAGAGTGCTAATGAACTTTTCAATCCTACTCCCATGAAAAAAATGTTGACTGTTTATTGCTTAGAATAAGAAAAAAGTTATGAACCTGTAGGTGCTGCCACCCTTCACAAGTTAATGACTCTGAAAGTTATGCACTCAAATATAGCTTCTGAAATTGATAAGGTTCCTGAAGTAAAGTGGAAGATGAGTGAAACTGTTTTTGTCTTACAGCTTCAAAATGTGTAGCTGTTTATCATGTAAAACCTTTAACTCTGTGAATCAAAACTCATGCACCAACTCTGACAAAAAGGGAAATAAATTTCAGTTGAAACTTTTGTCTCTTCCAAAAGAAAGAAACATGTTTCATATTTCTCTAAGTAGAAAGACAATGCTGATTATAAAAACTATTCTATCAAAATCACTGCCTCATCTAGAGAAGTGTGCATGAATAAAACATATTTATTTACCCACTATTTAACAGAAGTGTGGATAGGGAAAGATGTAGTTTCTTGTGAAAGCTGGAAAGAGGGATCTAAAGATCTGCAGGGACATTAAATGTCATTGAAGTTACACCTACTACAGAGAACTACACACCATATACAATGGCAATAATAGGTGTTTAAATATTGCTGCTCAGTTGTCTGAAGTGTGAGGATTCCTGAATTACTAGGCACATTTTCTGCAAGAAATTAGGGATTTTTGGGAGATACACAAGATTTTGGTGACAATCTGGCATCAAGAAACAACCAGTAGATGAGGAGGTTTCAGACACCCTTACCTTGGAAGACAGGCAACCAGCATCTGTATCAAAACATGCCCTTTGAAACTGCTTTTGGTTGCCAGAGTGCAAGATCAGCTCTATCCAAGCCAGTGCTCAAACCCAGACAAAACACTTCAATCCTTCTGCCAAACAGTGCTGAAATGGGCACAACCTGTTGCCTTCAGCTTTGAGGGAAATGAGCTTCTGATAAAATTCTTAACAACTTCAGTAGTGCCGTTATTAAGCTTCCAACAATGACTGTGGATGTGACACCTTCCTTCAGGCACTCCCAGCAAGACCAAGGAAGCTCAGGGACATTCGCTTCCCCAGGGCTGTACAAGCAGGGATTTGCAGGCAGGGATGTAGCAGGGTGGAGCCTCCAAGGGCTCTCGCAGTCCTGAGGAATCTGAAGGCCCCGTGATCCTCTCAAACGTTTTAAGGGCAGGGTGGTTGCAACCTCCTGAGAAGAGAGAGCTCACCACTCAACAGCTGTAGGGTGTCTGCAGCAGAACAAAAGGAAGAGCTGAGATTTTGGGTGGCTGGAGCTGTGAGGCAGCCAGAGCCTGCAGTTTGTCCCTGCAGGACCATCAATGCCAAAGTTTACATCTGGGTCGTGCCCAGCTCAGCTTTCGCCCTGCTCTTGCAAATCTCTTGCATGGCAACAGAAGCTGCCAAAGGGTCTGTGCTGGTGTGTCACACTGCTGAAATCTTCAGCTTTCCTTCACAGCTGTCAGCTTCATAATTTAAAAGCTCGCCAAGAGCCAAACTTCTAAGTCCTCACTTTAAAATATGTGTTTCTATTAACCAAAAGTAAGAGGCATTTGCTCAGACAGCTACTGGGTATAGAGGCAAAGGACACTACTGGATATAAAAATCTACATCTATCTAACATACATGTTATCTAACATACAGCTCTCATTTCTTTTGCCATAAATCACCCCACCCATGAGCCAGGATTTACATCACAGCCTGTGCCAGCAGCCAAATTCCTGGGTGCTAGCTGATATTGCACACATCAGGGCAGAGGCTCCTGACCTTGCAAAGGCAAAACACACATCAGAAGCAACCAAGAGACAGGAACAAGGAGAAGGATAAAACTCTTTGTCCTACTCCTTTCCCTCCCACAGCCACTGTGCACTTGTCTAGGGAGTGAAAGAGGGCAAAGGGCTTCCATTCCCACCACAGGCACTGCCAGTGTGCAAAGCCAGGCTTGCCAAGGTGCTGTACAGACAACTTTGACCCTCACAGACATGCAACAGCCCATGGGAATGAGAGCTGTGAGGCAACACATGAGGCCAAAGCAGGATAGGCACTAGGAACTTTGTAAGGAATTTAAATCGAGCAGCTCTGGTAAGTATTTGAGTTTAGACACACGTGCTGTTTGGTCTAGTACAAGAGTGCTTTAAATACCTCCATTTGGTTGGGTTTGTGTAAGTAACACCATGGTCACAGTTTCATTTTACACTTTCACTCCTCAGTTATGTGCTCATCTTGCATGCACTTTCACCCAAATACACACATAATCACCTGTCTGGCTGCATCAATCCCACTGGGGAATCTTGCAGTTGTAAGCATCCCTAAGAATAGAGTACAGTATGCTGCCTTGAGTGCACGTGTGTGCTGGTTTTCTATCATCTGTTTGCCTGCCCCAAAGCCTGCTGATAGAAACTGTCTTTGATCCTGAAAACACTACACATTTTCATTTTGCATTTGCAATTATACGCTTATCTTGGACAGGAAAAGGGAAACTTTAAATGCAGGGTTGGCAAAAACTTGTCTGCCAGCCAGTCTTCTATCACTTATTTGTGGCTTTTACTGCCTGGAAAACTGAAGAATACAAATCCTTTGCACAGAATATCCCAACAGAGAAACAGAATGAAGTTAAGAAAAAATTGGGGGGGAAGCAGACAATTTTGGATGCAGTTTCACAATACAGTTCCAGCTGACCCAATAGCTCACTGCTATCCAAATAGAAATTTTGTATCTTTTACATCACATCCAGCACTTCCTCCTGGCTCCACATTCCCAACACTTATTTTCTGTAGCTTCTGGAAGTAAGCAGCTCAGAAAATTAACCTACACACCAAATCACCACATTGGATCTGCTTTCAGGAAGTCCAAGAAGTTACCTGAGCAGGCACAAAGTGGAGGTGGGACTACAGTGCTGGGTAGTAGGAAAAGGGCCAGAAGAAGATCAGATCTCCCTGTTCAGCAGCAGCCAGACATTATTCACACTGACTTGTTCATTAACTCCCAGCCCAAGCAGATCTAAGACACTTCTTATAGATTCATGAAGCAATGTCCATAGGTAACTTCACAGCATGGACAATAATTATTTTGTATCTGCAAATCATCTTGCCCAAAAAGATGACTATGTTTCAATACCTTAATAAATAAAATTATAAATGTAATTCTTGATTGCAACACTGATGAGCTGATTCTAGGAGCCTGATTTGATAACATTTCCTCATTTTCTCCTTTGGGGAATGCAAAGCTTTTGCTTTTGCATTTAACTATGAGGTATACAGAAATATTAATGTGAACCTTATAGAAATTTTGTATTAGCCTGAAATCTTCAACTTTCAGTAACATAAATTAGGAACAACAGGATTCTTATCTGACACTTGGACACTCAACTCTGCACCAAATCCACCATGCAGTACCTGTGCCAGTGCACTCTGCCACCCTAAAGGCTACTTTGAAGCAGAATCTCAAGCTTGAAGGAGGCACTGGTGTGTGCTGCAACCAGATCACCAAAATAACATTTACTTGCCAAACAGGAGTATCACTGGTGTGCATCACAATGTGGCACTTCTCCTCACTTTGTGGATGCAAACAGTAACAGTGTCTGTACTAGCAGCAATGATGGTATCTGCCAAAGCAGGGAACATTTCTATCACTTTTCAGTGTTTGTCTGGCATCTGAGAAAAAAGTTTTTAAAAATTCAAGAAAAAGCTACTGGGAAAATAATTTTACTATCCCCTTCTAGTTACTTATATAACACATTATAGTGAGATTTTTATTCCTGAATCAGAAGATGGCCCATCACCAAATGAACATTATTAAAATTACTTTTTCTTCTCTGTATAGGTACAGCTGGCATACATAGCCAGCATACACCACAGAACTAAAAATTAACTGAGACAGGCATTTTTGTTCAAGACTCCTGTGCTGCTCACAACTCCAGTCACACAGCACTGTTAATTGCTGCTGGCACTGACAGTAGGGATCCCCTTCCATCTGCTGGGACCAGCTGATGCAAAATAAAAGCAGTCCCTTGGAGTGAGGCGCAGCTCCGCGGGGTCAGTGCCCGGCACCGCTGCCAGTGCCGGCCGGGCTGTGCAGGAGCGCTGCCCTGCGCTCGCCTCGGCTCTCCGTGGGGTGCTGAGACACTTTGTCTCTTCTGGTTTCTTTGGGGTTTTTAATCTTTAAAAACGCCGCTCTCCTGCCGCGTTTGATGCCTTTAGTGACGCAGCAGCCTCTCCCCAGCCGCCTGGCGTTGCACGCAGGGGAGCAGAGGTGCCCGCGGCAGAATCCCCCGTGCGCTGCTTCAGCTCCCCGGGCTCGCAGCGCCGGAGGCGGCCCCGCGTCCTCGCCGCTGCTGAAAGCGGGCCCGGAGCCCGGGGCCGCGATGGAAGCAGGGCAGGTGCTCCGGTGCAATCAAAGTCCGCGGGGACAGACCCTCACCCTCCGCCTCCCAAACCTCCCCCTCCCGCCGTCAGCGGGGCTGCTGCTGACCCCGGGTACGCGTCCCCTGCAAAGCGGGAGGAAGGCACCGCTTACCGGAGCTGCTCGCCGGTGAGCAGGACCTCGGCCATGTGCTCCAGCTCCGCCGCTTTCTGCTGCATGCTGCTCATGCCCTCCTCCATCGCCCCGGCCTGCGGGCACAGCACCGCCGGGTGAGGGGGGACCGGGACCCGCCGCCCCCGGCCGCGCTGCCCCCGCCGGCGGCTCCGGGGCGCCTCCCGCCCGGCTCCGGAGCTCTTCGCGGGGGTGACGGGCAGCGACAGCCACGTCCTGCCGCTCCGGCTCACCTGAACGCCTCAGGTCACTTTTCCCCGCGGCAGGCTCGGATCCCTCCCGCCGCTTCCCGTGTTATTGTGTCACTGGCAGGCGGAGAAACACATGGCTGCAGCCGCCGCGCCGCAGCCGGGCTCGCCGAGGCAGCAGCGGCCCCCCCCGGCTGTCACACGGCAGGGTCGGCGCTGCCCCCGCGGGAAGGGCCGGCTCCTGCCGGGGGCTGCAGCCAAGCGGCTGCTGCCGCTGCCGTCCCCGCCAGCCCCGGCCCGGCAGGCAGCAAGCGGCCGCGCTCGGGGGAGCGCAGCGCTCCCCGCCCGTGGCTCCTTCCCGCGGGTGCGGAGTCCTGCGTCCTCCCTTCAGCGCGGGGCTGCCGGGAGGACGGGCTGCTCGGAGGAGCAATGAGCTCGGGAGAAGCCGATCCGACTGCGCGGGAGGAGATGCGACTGCTGCCCGCTCAGGTAGCGCGGACTGCGCCTTGGCAGTGATCCTTGGAGATGCGGCGCGGGGCAGGTAGTAGAAAGGGAGCTAAGGAGCTGGTGTTTCAACCTCAAAAACTGTTACTGCCCTCCTGCTGTCCACATTTCCGCTTATCTGCCACCCAGGGTCCAAACCCTGGTCCCCTGCTCACATCAACTCTTTGTCTCCAGGCGACAGAGGATGCAGAATTCTTGAGGGCCGAGGAACATTTTGTCTTGGAAACAGGAAATAAATTGCAAGGTCACAAACACTGTCAACATTCTTGATGGGGAAAAAAATTGCCCTTTTCTTTAAAAAAGTCCAGGAGGAGGCATCTTCTGCAGTGGTCCAACCATGGTTTTCACTTGCAAACACATGCAATACCTTGTTTGCCTATTCATTGCCTTTATATCTGTCTGCACATAGTCTGCATGCATGGAAATTGTGTCTGCTAAAGTTCTTGCAATACTGTCATCGATTCAAAACCAAAATGATAGAACCACAAGAAAAACTAAGAAGGAATCAAGTGAACCTAGTAGTAACGAGAGTGCAGATAATGGGAAGAAGGTGTTGTTTGTATTGCCCATAGTAGAATTGTAGCATTTATTATCAAAGGTGGCTCTGGATGTAAAAGAATGGACTTGGAACAAAGGAGAAAAACACTTGGAAAAGAAATCTACGTAGGGCTACTATGCAGACAGCAGTCACATCCAGCTCAGGAAATTCTCTGTTCTAAAAATAATGGTCTTACAAGGCAACCACTTGTGTGACATTTCATATGTGCTTTCCCTGCTGCTCCCTCCGCATCTGTTAATAGCCACTGAGATGAACACTGGACTACATGGACCTTTGGTCCAATCCAGCAGAGTCCTTTTAGTGAGCACCTTTGTGGGTCTCACAGAGCACTAGATATCCATGAATGGCAAAGGGAGAAAAACACAGTCTGCCTTCTTTCATTTGGGCTAGAGAGAGGGACACCTTAGGACTGTAAGCATTACAGTTTGAGATTACTTTCTGTAAATTTGGAAGACATGCATTTAACCTGAATACTTGCAAACAGCCTCTAATTTCAGTCAAACTGCAAGCATACAAAGTACAGATTCACAGAACTGGAAACAAAAAGAGAATTAAAACAGCCATCTCACCTGACCTTATCTTTAAGACAAAGAATGTACACAACAATTTTTATCAAGCACTTTATCACATGACTGAAAGAAAGACAATTTCAAGAGAATGTACATTGCAGACCATTTCTGGGTAAATCCTTGGCTCTATCACCTGGGTTTGGCTGATTTCATCCATTCACTACTGCTAAAAGGAGATACACTCTTCTTCCAGGCTCTGGCAACACAATCTGCAATGTGTCTTATGTTCATTTTCCCACTTTCAGGTTCTCTGCTCATTTCAATTCAATTCACTAAACAGGCAGAAGAGTAACAGAAAGTGGAGAACCTTCTTCTCAGCTAGTAAGTAGAGCTGTGCAGATGATTGCAGGGTGCAATGAGTGCCAGAGTTGACACCAAGGTAGAGAGGGCCTTGGCAGCTTGAAACAGGAACAAAAGAGGAGGAAGAGGGAGAAGAAGCTGTCTTCATGCAGTGACAAAGGATGCTTGTGGAACTGCAGCCTGAAATCCATATCCTTCCCTGTGCAGTTTTGCAACTTGCAAAATGCAGGCCAGTGCAAATTCCTGTACTAGATTATTTAATGATTACAGAATTTCATGTTGGCCTTTGCACACTGATATCCCATTTGTAATTTGTTCCACATGTTCACACTGAAATTTCTTACAGTTACAGTTATCCTGAGAGGAGGGAATTGACTATCAGTTACTTCAAGTCTGCTGTCCCCCAAAAAAGGGTAATGACATAACCTTGAAGGGTCACGTTGCAGGCAAGAGCCTGCAAATAGCTACACAAAATAACCTGGTGGGATGTTTGCAACTTGTTTTTAATCTACAGATTGCTATAGAACATAAGGTCTAACAAAAAAGTAGGCTGTGTTGACCCTTCCTCCTAAGTGAGAGGTCATAAAGACTAAAATGCTCCTCTAAGAGATGGGACAGCATGTGCAGAGTTTGAAATCCTAAAAGCAAGAGAGAGAGAGGCATCCCTCTGAGAACAACCTCTGGTATGTAGATTGATTTATTTTCTCAGATACAGGATAAATTTTAGAAGTTGGTGCCTATTTTACATAGGAATACCTGAGTTTTACTTTAGCATGGCTGAAGTTAAGTGAGATGGAGGTAGCTAGGCACCAGTAAGGCACTCCTCAGCCAAAAGCGTGACAGATCTTTGAGCTGGAGCCCTGGGACACTTTAAAACTCATCCTCCACAACATTAAGAGAGTACCAAAAGCTGCATACGTCTGCTAGAGGGTTGGTATCACAGGTGTGAGGGGTAGCTCAAGTGTCTTTTGGTGACATTAGAGGCTCTCTGGCATAAGGCAGTACACTTGAACCACCAAGGTCACAACGCTCTGTGGAACCCCATGCATGAATAGGCACATTGTATTAGAGTACTGACTTTAGAAAACATGTTAGTAAGTTGTATAAACTTTCTTATCTCATTTAGTAACTGGCCAAGTGGTGAAACACTAGATGTTTACATAATGAAATACGAATATTGCTTTCACTGCTTTGAAGACTGTTGTATCTGTGGCCTACATTTTGACTCAATAAATAAATCTGATAATTTGGTAAATTAATTCTTTAGCCTCACTAGTCAATTTTCTGCAAGCTTATTTTAACACAAGACATCCTCATGAAAGAATTGCAAGTATTCATGTCTATACTTCTTCATTTCTCCTATAGCATTGCTCTTAAGTCCCAGATAAAGTTATTTGGCTATCCCCTGCTGGGATGACTATAACTTTTTAAACAGGAAAATTACACAGATGCAAAAGATGATGAAGCACTTTAGGGACAAAATGCACTAGCAGGTAGGCTGGTGGACAGTTGTGGGGGTTTTTTTTCCCTAGCACCTTTTGTATAAGAGACAGCATTATATAAATATGAAATTTAAAAATACTCATTCACTCTCTTTGCTGAGAAAGACAAGTACAAAATGGTTTTTGGCTCTTAAGTTGACCTCTTATCTAAGTAGCTCTTGCAACACTCATGGAAAATGAGTGTGAAGGTTTTTTTCCTATATTCTCATGCTTACTTGCAAAGAGAGCTCCCTTGTCTTTGTGTTTCAACTGGTTGACTTCCTTAGCACTAGAGGCCTGGGAAGGGGCACCATAGGAACTACCAGGTATTGTCCAATCTCCCCTCCTCTTTTCAGGCTATGTACAATAGTTTTCCCACACATGGAAGTGCACAGATTACATTCATTGCTGCTCTAAGTTTGAACCATTTAAGTTGTCTGGTAGGAACTGGTTGTAAGAAAAAGTGCCTGTGTGATTCAAATAATACATCTGGCCAAGCTAATTTTAGTCCTGTGATAAACCACAGGAAAGTTAATACGTAGTAAGTGTTAAAAACAAAAAAACAAAAACAACCCAAAGAAACAAACAAACAAAAAACAAGGATATGTGTTAAACTTATCTTTTTCTATTATTGTATCCAAGTTCCTGCAAAAGCCTCCATGGTGAGATAATAGAAGGAATTTTTCCTAGTCTGTCCAACATTTCAGCACTAGAGAATCATATCTGTTTATATTCTTATATTTAATGTGTTACTGACCTGGTAGTTGTTGTAATAGTGAGCTGAAGTGGAGAGAAAAAGGCATTTTGATCCTGACATATACAGAGACAACTTGAAAGGGGTTTTCTAAGCCTGTCCCTATACAGCTTTTCCGTTTTGCATTAAATATTCAAAGACTCACTAGGCCAGACAGAGGTAGCAAGATTTCTGTGCAGACTGACAGCTAAGGCATGACCAGGAGATGGGTACCTGCTTTAGTGCTTGCTCTTGTGAGGAGTTAAATATTTTACAGAAACAAGCATCTTCAATAAGATAAAAGATCAGAAATTTGCATCAGACCAGTAACCCAAATAATTCCAATTGACAGTATGTTCTGTTAAACCAGCATTTTGCACTACCCTCTACTTTATTGTACCTGGAATATTTTCTAATTCCTCTTATTTAATATATTTGTTTTCCCATGATTTCAAATTTTGAGCATCACAAATATATTTACGAGCCTAAAAGCACCTATAAACCTGTTTTAAACCTCAGGTTTATCTTTGAAAAAGTTCATATGTATTACCAGTAGTTATTTTTGTTTGCTTGTTTTCTTTTTATTTTATTCTGCATTTTAATCAAGGGCAATTATGACCTTGTACAATTTGAGTTTCATCTATATCATATGTTCAGTCTGGGTCATAGTCCTAGACTTGTGTAATATCCAGCCTAATGTATGGACTGGGACTGGGAGGTCTGAGTCAGCTGGGAAGTGTGACTAAGAGCCGAAAAGGAACTGCTTTCTAAACCACTTCTCACATGTGAAGACAACACCTTCTAGCTCTATGGTAAAAGCCAGCTTCTTAAGCCATGCCCCAGCCACCTCTGTGTTAATGCATTCTGATGTCTGGCCACAAGATTTAAAATGTTTGTTTAAAGCTCTGTGGCTTGAACTGGTGGTTTGACACTGAGTTGTGATCAGCCCTGAACACTCAGGCATGGGTTGGTTTCCTTGTTCTCTGGGAGACAACACCTAAGAGTACAGATTCAGTCTAAGACTCCTTTGCTATCTATTTCTGCTTCTCAGAAGTGGCAAGTTTCTGTTGACTGTTTCTCTTTCCACGCTGCCCACGATGGAGCACACTCTGCCCTAGGGCACCTGGCTCTGTTTCCTACGGTGAGCATCACAGCCATAGGATGTGGGGTAGGTGGTGGGTGCAAGTGTGCAGGGTGCATGTCGCAGGGGATGTGTGGTCCTGGTGGCAGCAAGAGAGACAAACAGTTTGACAGAGTCCCAACAGCTGCGTCTGTGAGGCACAGAATCATGGGCCACCCCCCAGGCTGAGGCTCCAGCATTGTGTCTGTCCTTCTCCACATCCCACCCTGTAATTCATGAGGTGAGGCCGTGGGGCACACAGAGGATCACCCACCAGCCAAGCCGCTCCTCCGGCTCACAGAGCTCGCTGGGGCACAGGCAGCAGCAGAGCACAGTGACAAAGTGCCACCGCTGCTAAGGGACATCGGCAGCGCGACAAACCGATGGCACGGCTCAGCCCCCCCGGGACAATCCCACCCGGGCCCCTGACCGCAGAAAGAACTGTGGCCAGTGCTCAATCGCTCTGCCACCCTGTGGCTCTTTCAAGAATTTAAGTATGAAAATGCCAATTAGAAAAGTGTAGTAAATCGATGCTCCACAAAAGAAAAAGACTGTTAAATTAAGCTAATTTTATAAAGGAATAATCTTTAGACAATACGATCTTTGCACACAATTAAAAACACAAACATATTTGACTCCATCATTAATTTCCCTCCCCAATGAACACCAAAAATAACTGCCCAATCTAGTAAAAATGAAAAAGTCAGTAAAACACTGGATAATTCAATATTCTTATTAAGGAAGGCAGTTTGCAAGTATTTGTCTGAGACTTCCTGGGTTCTCAAAGTATTTATGGATGTCCTACAGTGGTGAAGCCATGAGAATAACTCAGTAGAACATGATTCTAAAATAAATCAGAATGTACATTGTGCTGAGATATAGCAAAATGATCAGCTATGACCAGTCCCTCCTTTGAACTAAAGAGAAGGTATCTTCAATGCTACTGAGAACCAGAATTCTTCAATGGAGAGTTTTTCTGCAGATATGCATCAGGGTAACTGGATGCCAAAAACCTGTTAGAAGGAGGCACCAAAGACAGAAATGGGATGAAACAGAACCATATCAAGGTTCTCTCATGTGACCAAATTCGGGTTTCTTGAAATCGGTAACCTGGTAAACAATATTGCCAAGGGCTGAACTGTAGTGGGAACACTGTTCTGCTCTCAACAGCTTAACATAAAAAAAAAAAAAAAAAAACATGTAAAAATCAGTCTGTAGTTGTTGAGTCCAAGAAGAAAATTTCTCCAAGGTGTACTCTCACTGGGAAAAAGGGTAAAATAAGGATAAAAAGGTCCAGGAAATACCAGCAAACATTTAGAACATAAGTAAGACTTTAGCAGGAGAAAACAGGGAAAGAAGCTGGAACATCAGCAATCAAGCCATGGTGAGGGAGGAGATGGAAGGAATAAATTTTCTTTGTGAAGTCCCTCAGAATTTTCTCCCTGTATTCCTCTGGCTTCGCAGCAATGTCAGAGAGACAAGCCCTTCCCCCCATGTCTGCACTGACTTCTCTCTCTGGAGAGGAGCCCTCCAAGTTACCACTGTTAAAGATGTTAATATAGAAAATTCACCCAGAAGCATCTCAGAAGACCCACTTACTGCACATCCCCACCATGGAACAGGATCAGCTACACCTGTATTTCTTCTATAACACAATTTGGCAGACCCCAGTGTGCACTCCCCCAGGAATGGAACCTGCATAGAATTTTTAATTAAAGCTTTTGAAGTTTTTTAATTTCCTTTGATTTTTCCCTCATTCAAATAATTAAATTTTGGATGAAAACTAATTTAGCTGTCTGAACATGGGTTTAAAGAGCAGTATTTTGCCTCATGCCTGACAGAGGATATCTTCTGAAGCAGTTCATTATGAGAACAGCTTTATCATCCACTTACTGAGCAATTTCCCAGGTTGAGGCAGTTCTGGTAGGTAAGGTCTGTGTCAAAACTGATGACCCAGTCTCTAATACTTAGGCAGGAGAAGGTGAGAGGACAAGAATCTCTTCTAACTGTATAGGCAGTGAACTTTTCCGAGTTAACAGTGACTGGGGATCTAAGAGGCCAAAACATACAGTGAATGGAAAATTACTTGTGTTTTCCTGGTTACAGCCTACCACATTATGTCAAATTGTTCAACATCTCAAGACATTGACAACCCTTTTGATACACTCACTACTGTTCAATAATCATGGAGTTGTAAAAAAAAAAATTGACATACTATTTTACGCAGTGATTACAATGCAAAAATGTTTGTCCTCTTAACAAACTCCAGTATTCAGCAGCAGTGAAAACAAAGAAAAAAAAAAGATGGTTAGCATCTTCACAGAAAAATATCAAAAATATAATAGACATGGGATGCTTTAGGCATAGGCCCTACAACCTGATGAGGGGGGTAGATGGCAATCTTCAAAACAAAATATTTCCAGCAGAGATGTCTGCAGAGTTTTTCCATTTTCATGTCAGGTTGATAGTTTGGGGCTAAAAAGGGCATGGGATTAGAAGGGCTTCTAAGTATATTGGGGAGCTAGATGGGAAGGGTACAGCCTGCTCATCTAACATTTCTGTATCGGGAAGAAAGGTGAGAATGATAAAATTGAATGAAATGGTTGGTAATACTTGGGTGGTTACAGCCCGAGATTGCATTATTCATCATGGCTGAGAGTGAAACTAAAAGGCCCTACAAACAGAAGCATGAGAAACACCTAGAATGTAACAGAATCAGATATTTGTTCTGCAGCTCATTCCAGCATTAGATTTGTTGGACATAATTTTTATGATATGTTCATTTGTATCTTTCCCATGTAAGGCTTCTGCTATCTTTGTTACATGAGCTTTTTCCATATCGGCTTCTTCTCATTTAAGTTTTCATCTTGCCATTTTTCACTATCATTTTCCTGTGCCACTCTATTCCTCCATTGTATTCTCTCTACAAAAAAAATAATTGATGCATTTTCCTCTTTGGGTTTTTAAAAATATTTTGGATTAAATGGCTACAGTATTTGCATTAATTTTATTTATTTATTTTAGATTCATACTGAAAGTGTAAGTAAGTAGTTTGCTGGAATATATTTGTAGTATATATCCCCAGCAATGACTTAAAAATTAATAATAAACTAAAAAACACCCACTCTCTGAGGTTACTGCTATGCAGATAGCATCTAGTCAAGAAAAGAGATGATGGGATAATATGCCAGATGACACATACTGGTATTTAGGTTATCAGTATTAATAAGATCTGCAGACTGAAATTAGCCACAAAATTCTCTACACAGTATTTTAAAAAACCTACCTTTATTTGCATTTATCTAATGTAACTTCTCAATATTAATAATAACAACACTGTTTTATATATCTCTAGCAGCAGGTGTTTTATGTGATTAAATTTTAGGGCCTGCAGTAAAGTATTGCTGCTAATTTTCCCAACTAGCAAAATCATCTGAGTCTGTATTACAGGCTTTGCTGTGGCAGAAGCACTCTGGAGATCTACCCAGAAAATTATATACAGGGAGCAAAAGATTTTAATGATGTACTCATGCATGAACTACCATGGCTGCCTGACATATATTTTAAATTTAAAAGGGTCCCTGTAATTCTTACATTTTTGAAAAAAACAGATTGCTCTTTCATGCCAATGTGAACAAAGATCACAGCATCTTCTCGCACTCATTGCACCAGTGTTAACACTGTGAGGACAGCAATGGATGTCCTGGCTGACTGGCTGAGACTGGGAGAAGCTCTGAATGTAGGCTGGATAGCAGCTTGCTCAGGTTTACCCCACCTTATCTTCAAATCACTGTTGCATGACTGATCCTCTGCCTTTGCTTACAATTACACATGCAGTCCCTGCAAGAAACAACATAGCAATGAAACAGGTCTCTAATTGCTGGTTGTCTCATAAGCATCAAGCATCTGGGTTCTTGCTTGTCACAACAGTGTGCAGTGACATTCTCAAAGTCATTTCCAAATTGTCCTGATCATGCTTGAGCTCTGACTATTTGATGTATGCTTTCCAGCTTTGTGGTTGAGTATTTCTTCTCCAGTATTTCCAGGCCAGAACCAATTATATGCCATCAAGATACTCCAAGCTATTTTATGGTTTACACAAATATTT
Organism: Lonchura striata; assembly: GCF_050655825.1. Taxonomy (NCBI): domain Eukaryota; kingdom Metazoa; phylum Chordata; class Aves; order Passeriformes; family Estrildidae; genus Lonchura; species Lonchura striata. The sequence goes on along the minus strand of NC_140704.1, from coordinate 143,681,564 downwards.
AGGTTTGGTTACAGCTGTTTATTTTCTTCTAAGTTGAATACATGTGTTTTGCATCTCCCTGGTGGCCTGTTAAGACTGCCAAGACAGCCTTGGCTGAGGTAGCAATGAGCTATCTGGTTATTCTACTAATTGGCTGAAATTTTCTCTGAGTCTTGGACTCACTAGCTCCTGCTTTGTGGCGCTTTTCTGGCTGACATCATCAGGTATGATGGTTTTACTGAGGTACAGTAATACAAATGAACCAAGGTGTGGAGTTGTGTTATTGCATGTTTTATTATCATTTCATAATGTAATGGTTTGTTCCTATGTACCCCCCATATTCAGCTCGATTTGTCCCTGTTTTCCCGCCTTACCCTATGTGTCAATCCTCCCCTGAAGCACTCAGTCATTCCCTTGTCCCCTCCCAGGCACCCTGTCCGTCACTCGGTATCCCTTCCCATACATCCAGAAGCTTCCATCCTGGGTGCCGGGTGATTGGGCAGGGGCCTGGGGCCCCGCCCACATCCATCCCTCATTGGTTCCCATATGTGTCTGCCCATACAAGAGCCACTCCCCATTAAACTCCCATTGGCTGACTGATTCCCCTCCCTCTTAGTATATAACATCTTGCAAGCACCTTGCTGGTGCTCTTGTTAGCTGGCACTGTTTAGGTGTTGTTGGGCCCTGCTGGGCTACAATAACCTTTGGATTTAGCCCCCAAGAAGAGACTCTCTTCTTTGCCACGCCGTGGGATTCAGCTGCGCCTGTCAGACCCACAAAGCACTCTCCAAAGCCCTGCTGGGCTCAGCACAGGGTGCTTCCATTTGCCCTTCTCGCCCCATTGGAGAGCTAGCCGGGGCAGAAAGGGATCCAGAAAAGTGACCTGGGGTGGGAGTGCGGCACCAAGGTCTGCAACATGGAATATGCAAGCTGCCATTTTGCTATTTTATATTTCAGTGCCAAAAAAAAAAAAAGTTTAAAAAATTTATGTCTCAATAATCAACTCCAATGGAGAGCAGAAGAGTGTGTGCTCTAGTGACTTAGGGGGTCTGAATTTACTTAGGATCCTTAGTTATGACTAAAACCTGAATATTCTGATTTACAGAGACAAGCACATCTTTATGAACTTGTTTGTCTCTTCTGTGGATCACAGTAATTTTGACTTTCACCACATCTCCCAAGTTTCTCAATGTGTTGCATAGAAATTTATTCTTTCCTGTTATCCATTGCCGCGCTCCCCAGCCCCAAATGCCCTCTGATGTTACGCTCAACCCCGGCTAGCTCGGCACCTGGGGTGAGGACGGGCAATGAGGCACCTCTCGCTGCGCCCTAATGGGGTTTGAGAGGTGTCCCCGTGGGTCCTGAATCAGCAGCGGCTACCCTATTGGCGGCAAGGAAAAGCTGGAACCAGCTTGGGTTAAAGTCTTCTTTAATCCAGGGCCAACGTGGCCAACATTAAGAAGATACACCAACTGGAAACCCCCCCCAAGCTGGAACCCCGAGTGGGGTTCAGGGCAGGCAATTATAGGATTCAGGAGGGGAATGGGAGTGGACATCAGGGAGGGAAAACCAATGGGAGACAGGGAAGGGAGTGGCTCCACGGTGGGGTGATTCCGCCTGGTCCAATGGGAAGGGGACATGGGAGTGGCCCCAGGCCCTCGTCCAATCACTCGGTGCCCAGTGGAGAAGTTTCTGGACAGAGGGGAAGGAACACCGAGTGACAGACAAGGTACCTGGGAGGGGATAAGGGAATGACTTGGCAGCTTTGGGGATGACGGACAGGTACTGGGAAGGCGGGAAAGGAGGACCAGGCGGGAAAACAGAACAAAAGGATGTACCAATACAGCAAACGGGGGGAAACTGGGACAAACCATTGGGGGAATGCAAAATTGTGAAACCGTACATAAAATAAATAAAAACGCACCACCACATCTCCCCCTTTTGTGTTTAAAAAGAAAAGAAGGGGAGGGGGGTAAACACAAGTCCTTAAACTGGGGAGACAGAGTCCTTGGCATCCTCGTCAAACCAGACATCGTTTGGGTCTTCTTTTGGCTGCTCACTGATGTTGAGTGGCTGGAGCTCACCGGGGTCGGCTACTGCAGCGTGGTTGATGTTGATGTTGTTGCTGAGGGCTTTCAGCAGTAGCCTTTTGATCACGCCGAAGCCCACGGCGAAGGCGATGAGCCCCAGCAGCAGCACGATGCCCGTTTGGAGAAGGGAACGGATCCACCCAGTGAGACCCCATCCTTCAAAGAGGGAGTCCAGCCATCCGGCGGACTCCTTCTGGATATGATGAATCATCTCCTGCATCCTTGAGATGGACGTTCGGACGTCCTCAGCCTTAGATGACAAGTTCATACAACAGAGTCCCGCAAACTCCTCACATCGATGGTTGTGTAATAGTAAAAGGAAATCGATGGCCGCTCGATTTTGCAAGGTTGCCTGTCTCGTCGTCTCCTCATCGGTAAGGAGGTTGCTGAGGGCGGCTGATGTAAGATTGGCTTGTTTTACAACCCAGCATTCAAGGCCGGCCAATTCATTGAATGCCTGAGCTATGGATAACCATGGAAGAAATGCAGTGGTTACCACGCTCTTAGTTTTGGACCAATAGGTAACTTCATCTTTGCAATTTTCGTCTAATTCAGTGAGATCTGTGTCTCTTTTTTGGCGTGCCAATTGACCTGTCGAATTTAGTCGTTTCCAATGAGTTATCTGTGTTTTGTTGGGTGTAAACAAGCTCAGCTGCCCAAAAGTGCACGGCCCTCCGACCAGGTGAGGGGGGATGCCGGCCCACGCTCGGTCGCCACAAATCAGAAAGACGCCTTTGGGGGGAGCGTGGGGTCGATGGTCAGGGGTGGAAAAACCAGGAACGTGGAGGACTTGATCGCACCAATTTTTAGCTAGGTATTCAGGGATTGTTTGGACTATCTTATGTTGAGGGTGGGCAAAAGGGTTGTCAGAAACGTAAAAATGGATACAGTAATAAGCTAAGGAGGACCCGAGCAGCTCTAATTCTTCGGGGTCCTTTTCCATTGGGGGGAATGCTCTCACCCACTTTCTCCAGCGCTCAGGTTCCCTCAGGGTATGGGTGAAGAAAATCCTGGCCCTGGACTTGGTGGGCGGAGCGGAGGCGTTGGGGGGTAAAGTGAAGGGAAAAACCTTTAGAGGAAACGGGATCCCCACGAGACAAGACAGAAACGGATTGGCGGCAGAGGAGGTGGACAAACAGAGGTGGTCCTGATTTAAAGATTTTGCGAGCGTTGTCCACACATTGGCGGGAGGCTGAGGAATGACCCAGGCATGCAGGAGACGAGGGGCGATGGAGAGGCCCAGAAGGATGAGGTAGATTGGCGGGAACATGCTGGGTGGACCGGGGGTGGTGGGCACGGTTCTGTAAAATAAACTGAAACGAGAATTAATACTTAAAATTAATAGGGAGGTCCATCCTCCAAAGAAAAAGGGACTCCGTGGAGCCTAGGAAGGGGAAGGGAAGGTCATAACAAAACGGTTCGGAGCTGGGGGAAAGGGACCTCCTCCGCCTGCGGAGGGCTGCGTGCCCCACCTGAGGACTTGAGGGCCTTTTGTCTGAGGCTTTGGGGACATAAGGCCGGACGAACTTGGAAGGGACCCATCTCAGGCCTGAGGGCGTGGATACGCAAGCATATCCCCGTCCCCAGGTGACTAAGTCATAGGGTCCCTCCTGCCGCCAGGTCTCTGGATCTTTGACGAGAACTGGCGGCCTTTCCCTGACCTTGCTCTGCTCTGATGCCCCGAAGTGTCTCACGATGGGCGGATTGAGACACTCAAATGAACAGTTCAAAAAGTTTAACGTAAACAGGGCTCTCGATAACTGGACCTGGGGGGACTCATGTTTGGATGCTGAAAGTTGTTGTTTCAGCATCCGTTTGATGTTTTGATGAGTCCTCTCCACCACGGCTTGACCTGAGGGGGAATAGGCGATGCCGGTCTTGTGTTCTATTCCCCATTGCTGCAGGAAGCTGGCAAATTCCCTGGAGGTGTACCCGGGGGCATTATCGGTTTTAATCAATTTGGGGACGCCCAGCATGGAGAAGGCTTGGACTAGATGTTTCTGAACGTCCTTTGCCTTTTCTCCGGTGTGGGCAGAGGCGAAAACTGCCCCAGAGAAGGTATCCACAGAGACATAGACGTACTTCTGCTTCCCGAAGGAAGGGACATGAGTAACGTCCATTTGCCACACCTCACAGGATTGGAGACCCCTGGGATTAGCCCCTGCGCTCACCGATGGTAAGGGGAGCGACTTACAGGACGGGCAGGTTGCCACGATGGCCTTGGCCTGGTCCCGGGTCAGATGGAATTCCCGGACCAGACCAGGCGCATTCTGATGGTGGAACTGGTGGCTGATTTTAGCTTGCTGGAACTTCTCCGGGAGTAGCGCCAGCTGCACGGGGGCGGCCGCAAGGGCATCTGCACGCCGATTTCCCTCGGCCAAGAACCCCGGCAGGTCAGTGTGGGACCTTATGTGCATTACATAGAAAGGTTGCTCTCGGTGGGAGATTAGCCTAACCAGCTTTGAGAGCAACTCGCTGAGGGCCTCGTTGGAAACACCTTGCAGGATTGCATCCTGTGCCCTAGATACTACACCCGCTACATAGGCCGAATCTGTGACCAAATTGAAGGGTTCAGAGAACCTCTCAAAAGCCCTGACGACTGCGGCCAACTCAGCTAGCTGCGGGGATCCCTCCACCACAGCAATATCAGACTCCCACCGCTGAGTCTGAGGATCCTTCCAAGTCACTACAGACTTGTGGGACCCTCCGGACGCGTCAGTAAAAACTGTCAGAGCCTTCAGGGGTTTTCTGCTCTGAATCCGAGTTATTTTGAGTTCAAATTGAACATCCGAATCGAAAATTTTGTGGGCCGGTCTCAAAACGGAAATTTCGCCCGTGTAGCTATCCAGAGCAAACTGCAAGGATTCATTTTCTCGCAGCAGGTGTTCTAACATGGCCTTGGTGAATTGGCCCGATTCCAATTTTAAAGGTATGTAAATGCACTTAAAGTCCTCACCTGCCAACTCCCGGATCCGCATCCGTGCTTTGCGGATCAGCTCCGCCACCAGTTCCTGTGGCTTGGTCAGTCTCTTGGACCTGGTATGGCTCAGGAACACCCACTCTATAATTAAGAGGGGGTCCCTTTTGCCTTGGTCCGTGCCCTTTCCCAGGGTCTCCATCCACTGAAAGATGATGCCGTGGAGGTGTGGCAGTCTGCCCATGATGATAAATTTGAAGGGCAGGCCCGGATCACACCTGTGGGCCTGCCTGGCAGACATGGCCTCCTGGACCCTTTCTAAAGCAGCTTTGGCCTCTGGGGTGAGCTCCCTGGGAGAACTAGGCTCGTCCCCCCCTTTCAATAAATTGAAAAGAGGGGCTAGGTCCCCGTTGGAAATACCTAACCAGGGTCTCACCCAATTCAAAGACCCACACAGCTGCTGGACGTCTGCGAGGTTCCGAATTGTATTTTTAATTGCCAATTTTTGCGGCACAATGGTCCGCTTAGTGATCTCCAAACCCAGGTATCTCCAGGGTGGCATCCTCTGAATTTTGTCCTTGCGCAGCTCGAACCCTGCAGCAACCAACGCACTGGTTGTCAGTTCAAGCGCGTGTGTAAGCAGATCGTCGTTGGGGGCACAAATCAAAATGTCATCCATGTAATGGTGGATGATCACGCCAGTTGTGGCTGCACGCACAGGGGACAGCAATGAAGAAACGTACCATTGGCAAATACTTGGGCTGTTTTTCATGCCCTGAGGAAGTACTCTCCAATGGTACCTCTTCATTGGGGCTTCTCGGTTGATGGAGGGAACCGAGAAGGCAAACCGCGGCGCGTCATCAGGATGTAGGGGAATTTGGAAAAAGCAATTCTTTATATCGATTATGGCCAGATTCCAATTTTGTGGTAACATCGCCAGGGACGGCATCCCAGGTTGAGGAGAGCCCATGTCTTCAATCACTGCGTTGATTGAACGGAGGTCGTGAAGAAGCCGCCACTCGTCTTTGCCCGGTTTTTTGAGGACAAAGATGGGGGAATTCCAAGGAGAGGTGGTTTCTTGGATATTCCCTTTGGCTAACTGCTCCTCCACGAGCTCCCGGAGCGCTTTTAATTTTTGTTTATTTAGCGGCCATTGCTCCATCCACACTGGAGTATCTGTCAGCCAATTCAGTTTTTGGGTGGGACGCTCCTCAATGGTCGCTGCCCGAAAAACCTGAGGGGTCGGTATGTCAATTGTGACCCCCCATTGGGCCATTAGGTCTCTCCCCGACAAGGGTTCCGTGTAATCCAAAACGAATGGGCGTAAATACGCCGATTGCCCATTCGGCCCCTCAATTTTGACGACGTTTTTCGATTGTTTTGCCAATTGGGTGCCTCCTACTCCTGAAATTTTTCCCGCTACGTTTTGCAACTCCCAACGCGACGGCCAATCCCGCTCGGGAATGACCGTGACGTCTGCCCCTGTGTCCAGGAGTCCATTGATGTGCTTGAACTCCTGGCCTTTCCACATGTAACAACCCAACTTCGGCCTTTCCTTCCCAATGACCTGGGCCCGGCACACCTGATAGTCCTGTTTGGCGGACTTTCGCCACAGATCTTCAGGGTGCACCGGTGGCCCAGATATAGGAATGGCTTGGGCGATGATTTGGCCCTTGGGAAGGAAAGCCGGTGGATGGGAGCAGTGCAGCCACAAAACCACCTGGTCCGGGTCCTTTGATGTCACACATGGAGCGATGGTGATGTCCAATGGCGTGTATTTTGTGTCCCCAAGGACGATGTACTTACTGCGGATGTTCCTCCAGGTCCCTGGGTCGTCAGCGTTGACAGTGACGAAATGCCAATAATCGTCTCGCAGATGCAGAGCGTTGGTCAGGGCCAACCTATATGGGGAGAAATTAGAGTTGGTGTTAAGTATTGGCTTAGGCTGGGTTGGGTCTCGACCCAGCCAAGCAGTGGAAATGAATTCCACGTCCTCCCTCATATAGGCTGGTTCGTTCGTCCGGTGCTTGGTCATGTCCTGTAAAGAAAGGTCCTCAGGTGGGGTGCAAAAGTCGGTGTTGTCCCTCCCCTCCTCCGATGGTATTTTCCCCACCTCACTTTTGTCTGAGCGCAGGGAGGGACTGCGCTCATGGTCTAGTTTTTTGGTCTAGCCCCCAAGTTGGGGGTAGACCTCCCCTGGTGTTGCCTGTAATTAAAAAACTCCTCCCTGAGGGGACACTTGTTGACCCAGTGCCCCCCTTGCCCGCAGAGGTGGCACTTTTCTGTCTGCGGGGGTCCTCTTGGGGATGCTCCTGGCGGATGACGGTTGGCCGATGGTGTGGCCGGCGGCGTCGGGGCGGCGGCGAAGGACACCCTCCTTGATGGTGGTTGAGGGGTCCTCCGTGGATCCTCTGCAGGGACCGTGACCTTCCTAGCACAGACCTGCAACATCGCCTGCAGGGTGGGCTCAGGTTCGAGAGGGAGGCTGAGGATCGCTTGCCGACAGGGCTCGTTTGCGTTCTGCTTTGCCACTGTGGCAAGCATCCCCTCCCTCAGGCGCTCGTCTGGAACCTGAGCCTCCATCGCCCTGTGCAGGCGGTCCACGAAGGTCACGAATGGCTCAATGGGTCCCTGCTTAATAGATAAGAAATCAATGGCCGCCCCGCGCGATCGTAAGGTGACCAGTGCCTTTTCCGCCGCCCTCGCACTGACCTGCAGTGCGCCCCTTGGGATTTTTTCAGCCTGCTTGCCCCCCTCCTTCCAATCCCCTTCCCCGCACAAGTGGTCAAGGGATATGACTGCCCCATCCCCATCCCTGGAGGTCTCTGCAGAGGCCCAGAGGTCAGGGAGAACATCCCTGATCTCCCGCTTCCATTCCGACTCCCATATCAAGAACTCACCATGTGAGATGAGACATGATATGAGCGTCCGAATGTCTGCGGGGACATATTCGGCCGCAGAAAAGGTTGCTTTCAGCAACCCCCGAAAATATTCGCTTTCGCGGCCAAATTCCCTCTGAGCCTTGCAAAGCTCCTTGATGACATGCTGTGGGATGGGGGACCATTGTGCGAGGGGCCCGGCCCCCTGCCGCGGTGTGTAAACAACCGGCGCGGCAGCGAAGGCCGGAAGGGGTGGAGAGGGTTCCGGGTTCCCACGCCCCCCCCTTCCGGAACCGATACCGTGGGAACCGGAAGTCGGAGCGTGGGAACCAGGGGGCGGGGCGGAAGGGGCGTGGCCAGGAGCGGGGGGAGTGGCAGGATGGGAACTCCCCTCCCCGGAGGCGGAGTCAGGGGGCGGGGCAAGCCCCGCGTCATCAGGGGCGTGGTCGGGGTAGGGTGGAGGAGGGACATGGGCGGGGAGATCCGGGGCAGGGGCGGAGCTTCGGGAGGCGGGAAGGAAAGGGTTGTGGGAGGGGGGAGCACAAGTGGCGGGAAAAGCCGCGCGGCCTCCGCCATCTTGTGCCCGGGAGACTGAGGGAGAAGGGCGGCCATTTTGTGGCAGCCCCGGGAGAGTGGCTGAGGGAGAGGTTTGAGGATCGGGGGATAACTTAGAACGAACAAACTCTCTACGGGACGGGGCTGTACATTTAGGAGAAGTAGGGGAACGGGAAGAGGCAGAGACGGCGCCAGTCTCGCCAGGAAGGGAATTAGGAGCAGAGGGCGAGGAAAGACGTTTAGGAGAACTAAACCCACCCGCTGAACTGGGGATTTGTTTGTCAGTTGGCTGTGGCAGGTTTCCGTAGTTATTTTTAACAATATCGCGAATTTGGAGAGCCAATAAAGTAAAATTTGCGAGAGAGAGATCCGCCTTACGCAGGATCTCCCTCCCGACTTGGTCCCAAAAGGGGACCTGGTACAATTTAGCTGCCGATACGTCTGGGAAAGCCTGCGACAACCATCGGACAAATTTTTTAACTTCACTTTTCTTAATTTTCACCCCACCCACTAAAAGGATGCCCACAACTTGGGTATAAAGGCTTTTCTGGGGCACCGAGAGCTTAGCACCCATAGCTCGTTGTTACTTGGTGCCCCAAGAGGTAAGATCTGAAAACTAACAAAAGAACTGGGAAGACTACCGCTCCCCGCTCTTCCCCCACCCCTGACGCACTCCCGCCCGGGAAGGGAGGCAAATCCGATGGGGGCTAGGGGAGAGCCGGACCGCCCCTACACCGTCTACACGGTGAGGGTCCACCAGGGGAGAGTAGAAACGAAAAAGCAGAACTTAGCAGTCCGCCGAGGTGGAGACCGACGCCGCTGGTGCCTCCGGCGCTACCGGCTCCGTCCCCTGGGAGCGCAACTCTCTAAAACGGAGCGCGCTCGCACCAGGGGCAGTTGACGGCCACGAGGGTTAATTCCCGAGGTCTGGGGGACCTCAAACTCCTCTGCCGCGGGGTCCTAGCTGCGATTCCAGGGCCCCACGTTGGGCGCCAACTTGCCGCGCTCCCCAGCCCCAAATGCCCTCTGATGTTACGCTCAACCCCGGCTAGCTCGGCACCTGGGGTGAGGACGGGCAATGAGGCACCTCTCGCTGCGCCCTAATGGGGTTTGAGAGGTGTCCCCGTGGGTCCTGAATCAGCAGCGGCTACCCTATTGGCGGCAAGGAAAAGCCGGAACCAGCTTGGGTTAAAGTCTTCTTTAATCCAGGGCCAACGTGGCCAACATTAAGAAGATACACCAACTGGAAACCCCCCCCAAGCTGGAACCCCGAGTGGGGTTCAGGGCAGGCAATTATAGGATTCAGGAGGGGAATGGGAGTGGACATCAGGGAGGGAAAACCAATGGGAGACAGGGAAGGGAGTGGCTCCACGGTGGGGTGATTCCGCCTGGTCCAATGGGAAGGGGACATGGGAGTGGCCCCAGGCCCTCGTCCAATCACTCGGTGCCCAGTGGAGAAGTTTCTGGACAGAGGGGAAGGAACACCGAGTGACAGACAAGGTACCTGGGAGGGGATAAGGGAATGACTTGGCAGCTTTGGGGATGACGGACAGGTACTGGGAAGGCGGGAAAGGAGGACCAGGCGGGAAAACAGAACAAAAGGATGTACCAATACAGCAAACGGGGGGAAACTGGGACAAACCATTGGGGGAATGCAAAATTGTGAAACCGTACATAAAATAAATAAAAACGCACCACCACAATCCATTGCTTTATGTTTTTTCATCAGCAATCCCCAGTTCTTATATTTAAGACAATCATTATTTGGGATAGGTGTGCATCATGGATTTACACAATGGTATGATATTTTCTGTTTGGTCTTTTCTCTTTCTTGTTTTCCTAGGAAGGAAATGTAACACAGGCAAAGTAGACGGTATACCAGTGTCTCACAGGAGTCTGCCATGTGTTGAAAGAGATTCAGAGCTCTCACCCCAGTCACACCTACAGCTTAGGTGGTCACCTTCTGTACTGAAACATAATGAGCCCATCCTATGGCAGGTATTTCTAGACAATGATAAATTGTCATTTAATGAGTGAAAATGTAACACACATGCTAATTTTACATATTGCAGATGGCATTCCAGTTGAAAAAAGATGTTGAAAAACCCTTTAATTAGGGTTTATGAGGTTTTAATCAAAATGAGCCTCTCTTGTGGAATAATTTCCAAGAATTGTAACTGTGAATTGTGTAATTATCACTGAGCTGATAATGTGTTGCTATAGTCAACTTTGGCACTGTGTCAGTTTTTCCAGTTCTTGCTTTATCTTTTTTTTTTATTTTCTCAGCTACCTCTGTTGTACTTTGAAGGACATCTATAAATTTCTAGTGTGTACATCTTTGTCATTTGAACACCCCATTTCATGTAGCTCTATTTTTCTCACTACATTTTACTGTAGAGCTCCCAAGCACTTGAATGGCAATCACAGTGGGAAGTCATCATCCGAACACGCTACCTAATGACTAGAGCAGTAGTGCAGCAGCACCATGCACTCCTATTTTCCAGTTCATCATTCTATGTTTCAGTTGTGGAGCTTTGGAGCTATTTATTTATTTGTCACAGATGCCCTTCATTAATTTAACGGTTCACATCCCTGATGTTTGAGTTCTGGGAAAGATTAAACAGGGCCCAGGTATTCAAAGGCAAGACCATAAAAATCTTCAACAATCCTTTTTTTGTTTGCTAACTTCACTCAATGACTGCCAACCACATCCCATTAACACTAATTTCTATTTACATATTTTCAATTTGTCAATTGAAAAACCGTGTCAAAGCTTATCCTGCCTGAGGCTTGACCGGGTTCCTGCCCTGTCCCCAGCCCAGCTGAGGCTATTTGGCAGTTCAGTCTACGTGCTCCCTTATGCTGACAGGTGTACACCTTATACCTCACACTCACAGCTGCACACACAGCAGCCACTTAAAGCCTCCAATGGGCACCTGGGTGGACTGACAGCAGTTGGTGATACATCAGGATGGTTGAAATTACTGCTTCCTAACTCTTGCTTCCATCCTTCTACAGGTGAGTTTCACCCCTGCTTGTACCATGATGTTACATGCTCCTGACAGGCGAGTTTCATCCCTGCATGTACCATGGTGTTACATGCTCCTCACCTCTGACAGTTTCAGTCCACCAGACCAGCTCAAGCTGAAAACCGAACTAATTTATGCTATAGCAACTCCAAAGCAAATAAATAACCTCACAGCATCAATATAAAATAATTTCAGGATCCTACAAAGGTCTCTTGCCATAGTATGCATTTCCTTATAAATTGACAGCAACATTGATAGTTCATAATCTCATTTCCTCTGCAATTAAAATTCATTAAATGATTCATCCATGTTTCAAGAAACTAACTTCATGAGTTCCTAGACAAACCTGTTTTTGTCAGGTCACTGCTCTAAAGCAACTTCAGTAAAAACAGATACATAATACCAGTTGTTTCCTGAGAAATGAGACATCTCTATAGATTTATGTCCATGTGTTTGGTGATAGGTCAGTTGGCTTCTGCCTCTTAGAATGGATCAGAGCAGCATTCCCCCAAGTAGGGGCTTCAATATATCATCCACACACTGATTTTTACCAAAATTCCAGGAAATTTATATGCCAAATTTGCTTGATCTTGAACAACTTCCAGGAATAAATGAGGGACAGGCAGAGAAATATGGCAGACAGCATAAGCACATACATGTCAGTTCTGAAATTTATATATATAATATTTAAAAAGCATCTTCAACCAGAACTACCGGGATAAGCAAAACTGATTAGAAAAATTAATAATTACTACAAATGTTCCTGACTACAGATCAATGCCAACTCCTGCATAACATCCAGTGAATTAATTATTATTGAGCTTCTGTTGCATAGCAGATCTCTTAAGGTACAAACTCCATGAACCCATGACTTGGATTCAATCTCTTGGCTATACCAAAACTTTTTTTTTTGTTATTTCACAGAATGAAAAGTAGAAAGATGAAGGTGTACAAGGTCATTGGAAAATTGCACAAATTAAGGTATAAATTAAAGCCAGCACAAATAAGCTTAATAACTACTTCAACATTTACTTGGTAAAAAGTGATTTTCTGGTTTACCTGAGAGGTGTGCATGAATAAATTTACATTAAAGCAAAATGTAAGTCTCCAATAAGGCTATACACATTTCAGTTTGCACTTACGTATTAGTAGAAACTAGCCAAAGTTGGAGTGCCTCTGGTTTCCTGTGTGCACAATGACGGTATTTCCACTTTCCAATAACTGAAATAAAACATGAAAACATGACTTATGTCTGAGTCTTTGAACAAGCCACTGCATGTGTTTTGTGACAGAGGTAACTGCCTAGTAACTTCAGCAAAGTTTTCTACAAGGCCAATTGCCCCACTGGCGCCAGTCAGACACCACCTTCTGAGGACAGAAGATGCCTGACTCAGTCACATACAACACCTGGTCTCTGCCAGGCTGGGACTGAACCAGGCCAGCTCCATTCCATCAGCTCCTGCTTTTGGTTCCCACACAATAGGGGTTATGACCTCCTCCTGTGGGTCATTTGATACAGACTTTTACCAAGCACAGAGATATTCTGCAAGTGGATATATATAACTTAGGACCACTGAGTGACTATTTGTTACCTGATACACACAGCCGACAGCTAGGGCTAGCACACTACCAGGCTGAGTGTTATATATGATCTGCAGCAAAAATCAGTGAGTGTCCGAGGCTCCAGTTGTCCTGGACAAGGCAGGGAAGAGGCATCCTGTGCTGCTCCTTGCAGAAGTCTGGCTCCCACTTCTGCTTACCTGCTGTGTTCTGAGCCTCTTCTTCTGTTTTCTTCTTATGGTTTAAGGACATCAGTAGACTTCCCCTTGAATCTCTGAGCTGCAGATTATTTCCATTGCAATAATTACCCATGCCTGTAGTTTCCACTCATTTGTGTCATGGCTTTAGCTCAAGCACTTCTTCACAGCTTACTCTGGCAGACGTAGCCACAGCAAGAACCTGAGCTGAGCCCTGAGGTACAGGGAGATGAACCTCTGTGTGGCTGTGCAAGCCCTTTCCTAAGGGATCGATGCGTGGGTGAGAACCTGCAAGTTGCTGCCCTTGGTCAGACTGTCCCCAGAAGAACAGAAGGACCTGGGGTGAGTGACACCAGTGCTCAGCAGCTGCCTCAGCAGTGCTTTCCCACCCATTGTCAGGCCCCACTGTGGTAGCTTGGACACTCAAATTCTCTCTCTCCACACTTGCTGTCATGCTCTGGAGTCGAGGAAAAACTTTGAGAGTGGCACAGCAATGCTCCAGGCTTGGGACAGTGTGGCTGGAAAGCTGTCAGGTAGAAAAGAGGTGCTGGTCAACAGTGACTGAACATGAACATTTGTGCCCAGGTAGCCAAGAAGGCAAATGGCATCCTGGCCTGGATCAGAAACTGGCCAGCAGAACCAGGGCGGGGATTGTCCCCCTGTACTCAGCACTGGTGAGGTCACACCTCGAGTGCTGTGTCCAGTTCTGGGCCCCTCACTAAAAGAAAGACATTGAGGAGCTGGAGTGCGTCCGGAGAAGGGCAATGGAGCTGGAAAAGGGTCTGGAGCACAGCTCAGGTGAGGAACAGCTGAAAGAGCTGGGACTATTTAGCTTGAAAAAAGGAGGTTCAGTCGAGACCTTATCGCTCACCACCAGTCCCTGAAAGGATGCTGTAGCCAGGCAGGAATTCTCCCAGCTAAAAACTAACACGATGAGAGGAAATGGGCTCAGGTTGCACCAGCAGAGGTTCAGATTATATAGTGGGAAAAATGTCTTCATAGAAAAGGTGGTCAGGCACTGGAACTGGCTTGTCTAGGGAAGTGGTGGAGCCACCATTCCCTGGAAGTGTTTAAAAGACATGTAGATGTGGCACTCAGGGACATGGCTTAGTGCTGGATTTGCAGTGCTGGATAAAGGGTTGGATTTTATGATCTTGGAAGTCTTTTCCATTCTAAACAGAGCTGGGCAGTGACTTCCATATTGGACATGTTTTTGCAATGTTTTACAATTGTATTTACTTTTGCGTATTTTGTATATTTTTATTGCATTCTTGGCATAACGAGAGCTCTTACTGCAGCACGGCCCGGCTCCTGTGCAGCCAGACAGAAATCAGGAGGATTGTCCCTAATTAGGCCCGGCGGAGGAGCAGACGGAAGCGATTCCCCTCGATCCCACCCCCAGGCGTTCCCGCCCGCCCCGCCGCCGATCCACCCGCCCGTCCTTCCGCCAACCGCGGAACCAACGCAGGCGCTCCGCTGGCGCCGCCCGCCCGCGATGGAGGCGGTGGCGCGGCGGCCGGAGCGCGCCGGGGCCGCCGTGCGGAGCCGCGCCGAGGTGGACGCCACGCTGCAGACGGCCAAGCTGAACCCGGCGGAGCTGCTGCCGGCCGTGCACTGCCTCAGCTTCGGCGCGCAGGCCGGCGGCGGCGAGTGCTGCCTGCTGCAGCTGGAGCCGGCGCTCTGCGCGGAGCTGGAGGCGGGGCGCAGGTACCGCGCGCGGGGGCGGGGCCGCCCTGTGTCCTGGTGTGGTGCGCCTTAGATCCCTGGAATCTCACTTACGCGGGAAGCTAAAAACTACTTACACTTATGAGAAGCGTCTTTGGTTTGTTTTTTGCAGGTTTTGTGAGCGTGTGTGTGTTTTGTTTTTTTTTGGTTTTGTTTTTATTTTTTTAATGGAAAGCTTCCTGCTGTGGAGACTTCTAAACAAAACTCAGAAGAAGCTGGAATAGGTTCCCCAAAAAGTGCCTTTACCAAGCCTGCCGAGTTCAAGGAGCAATTGCCCAGCGCTGTCGGGCACGTGCTGTGATTCTTTGGGCAGTCCTGGGCCGGGAGCGGGACACAATGATCCTTGTGGATCACATCCAACTCGGGATATTCTGTGATTCTATGATCAGAAATACAGGTTTAGAAAAGAGATTATGTCTTTAAGAGAATCTTGCTGACCTTGAGATTTTCCAATTGGAACTCTTGAGGCCTGATGGATTGCCTACAAGATGGACAAATGCAGGGAAGGATGGGCAGTATTAGCATGGCCCTAGGATGGGATGGTTATGTGATGCCAAACTCTGAACCAAGAACAGGTCCTAGATAAGGTTTTGATACTGTTGTAAATTTCTTCCTTTACTGCAATGCCAGTGACATACAGAAAATCGTTAAAGTGATACAAAATGAGAAGTCCCTCTAAAGAAGGTAGTTCTCAAAGATGTATGTTAGTAAGCCCATTCCTATTTAGTACAATACTGATGAAGTATTTGCAGTTAGAGGCCTGAATCAAGTTGATCCCTTGGGGCACAGCTGAGCTTTGTTCATGCATGCAGGCTTTGGGAAACGAGGAGCAGTTGAATTGAATTGAATATGAGCACTTGGGTTAGTGTATGTAGCCTGGGAGGAACTGAATGTTCCCCTGTCATGGGGGCTTTGCTATTACCACATCCTCATGCAGAATCTTTACTTCATCAGGTGTGTGAGCTGAAAAGGGTGGTTTACATTGTCTCTTCATTCAGAATTGTTCTAGAAGATTATTTTCTTTCCTGCTTGGAATTACTTGTAAGAAAATAGATATTAATTATCTGAAGGGCTCTGCACAATAAATGCAAATTCTCTTTGCTTCCTTGTTTCACAGTGGGCCAGCATCAGTTCTCATTAAAGAACAACTCTAGTTGTAATCTAATTTCTAGGATTAGTGAACTAGTTCACACATTAAGCATCACTTCATGTTTTTGGGGGGTTGAGCGAATTGGTGTATGAATATAGGCATTCAACTGTGTTCTGCATGAAAACTTGGAATGCTTATCTTTTGAGTTTTCCCACACTAAAACAAGAGGGATAAACATAGTCAATTAGATTAACTTACATTTGCATCTTTATATTTTGGTGAACTGTGACTGCTGCTAACAAACAGAACTGCAGTTTGTAATTTCTTTACAAATGTAGGAATGTGAAAAAATATCAGACAAGTTTAATAAGTGTTCATCCTGAAACAGAGGTAACCATGCTGTTTTTTTTTTTTTCCCAGCCTAGTAATCCGTGGTGAAAAGGATGAACATGCAGTGTTGTGCAGCAAAGATAAAACTTATGAAATGAAAATAGCAGATACTTCAAATATGCTGCTGTTTGTTCCTGGTTGTAAAACTCCAGAGGAGCTGAATGCAGATCAGGCATCTTGTAATATCATTCACTCACAGGTATGTCTTTCAGGGCTTTTTTGTTTGCTTTAATTCTCTGCTTTCTTATTCTCTGTAATTTCTTGTATTTTGTCCAAGATGCATATGTGAAACCCAGCTGGGATTCAGTTGCCTAAACATAGACTTCTAATGCCATTTTAGATGCCTTGTGGTATTGCTTAGCCACCATTGCAGGCTGCCACTGGAGACAGGACAAGTCTCCTATAGCTTCTTTGTGTATTGACCAGTTCCAGGAGGATGTCTTTATAAATGTACTTTTTATATAGGGCCATGCTATGCCTCAGGGTGTCCAAAATGGATTTAGAGCCTTTCTTCAGGCAGCTGAACTTTCTCTGTAATGTATGATTATTACTGTTTCAAAGAAGTTAAAACTGTGGTTTATTTTCATTACATAGCAATTACTTATGGTAGGTATTAAAAGCTTGGAAAGTATAATTTCTCAGTGTTAGCAACTATTTTTAAAGTAAGCTATTTACAGGTTGATTTTTAGGAGTACTTTCCATAAAAGGGAGATTTTATCATCTGAATACTATTTTTTAAATACAGAGATATATTCAAAAGTGGCTCTTTCAATTAGTGTATCAAAACATTTTTTCAAAGTGAATGATTTTAGAGTTCTGTTTAAGAATTCATTGTTCTCTGCCCTCCTGAAGCATAGTTAATAAAATTATATTTAAAATAGCTAGGCAAATATTATTAGTTAATTATTTGCTGTAATGAACATAATGGCATTATTGAGGAATAATCCTACTTCAACATCACTTCTTCCATGAGGTCTAATGAGCTAATATAAAAAGTTAATTCAAGCTGAAGTAGATTAATGAGAAAGTAATATTCTTCCACATACTTTTTTTTTGCTACTTTTAATAATTCTGCTATTCCTGTGAAGTTACACATCATAGAAATGTGATTTGCTTAGGAACTATTTAAAAAGCTTTATTTCTAAGAGTTCTCAAAATAAGATCAAAAATGTAAGATGGTTTATTAACACTGCAAATTGTGAAACATAGCAAAAGATATTGTGTGTAGTCAGCACTTTGGGGCTTTACTGCCCTTCACTTGAAGTCTTGGTGCTGATCTTTGTATCACTTGCACAGCTGATACAGCCAAAGCATCTGCCATTTTATTCACCTCACACAGCTTATCTCCTGTTATGAGTTTTGGAATATTAATTAGAATTGTTTATTTTCTTTTCTATGGAGAGTATCTTCTTATTACCAAATGATCAGAAAACAACTTGGCAGGAAAAAAGCCTAGCACTTAAGTAAATGCTAATTGACATGAAGCTTGGCAGTTTGTCAGGAAATTGATGTTTAGCTGAATTTTTAGCTGAATTTTTTGCTAATCCAGTTATGTAATAGATGAAAACTGAAAGATTTCTGTGTATTATAATTTGTATACAATTTCTTTTATATATAGGTCGTTTTTCTTATAGTTGATTTAAATGGAATATTATTTCGAAGTTTTAGTTTAGTTGTTTTTTAAGTGAGGCCTTCTAAAATATCCCAAGTACTCCTAAGTACCCCTAAGTAAAGCACTTAGGGTATTTTAAGCACTGTCTATTTTAAAGCACTGTCTAGAGGCTTTTTCATGGAAGATGTTTTAACATGGGACTAGTGATTGGGTCAGGAGTCACTGAGCTGGAGCCTGTTCTGCCTCTGTGATTCTGTTCCTATTTCTGTCAGTTTGGTAAATAGTAGCAGTGATGCTGAAGGGCCTCCAATAGTCTGGCCTTTTCAAAGGAAGTCAAAGCTGTACCCTGTGAAACACCTGAGGATTACTCTGAAAGTGAAACTTTGGTAAGTTGATGTTGTTGAATCAAGAGCAGCCGAATTTCCTGTTGCACACTCTTCATTTGTGTGTTGACTCAGGGCAAGGAACAGAGATGTCTTGTCAGTTGTGTGCAAAGTGTAGCTTTGTGTCCTTGTTGATGTCTGCTTTGCTTGAGCTTAGGACTACAATGATTCATTAAAAAGACCATGAAGTAGATCTCAAGCATGGGAAGAAGTGGGGAAGATAGACACAGGTTAATACAGGAAGGCTTTTATGACAGTAATACAATTTATTTTTAGAACAAAAAGCAGTTTTGAGGGCAATTGTGCAGAAATGTATCCTGTGGTGATTTCCTATCATTTGCATGCAGAGTTGAGTTGTTACCTTTGTCTGATGCACTACAAACATATTTTTTATCAATCAACAGTGGATTTTTATTCTTCACTGTCTGTAGTAAATTTTTTAAATTGAAAACATTGCAATGATTGTTTTATCTCTAAAGTAATTACCCTATTAATAGTTAACTTGTTTTCAGTGAGTGGGTTAACAGTGCTTGCTGATAATTTTGGTAAGCAGCTTTGAGTCCAGATGCTACATTAAAATGTTTAAAGAGTTACGATTTTCTCTTGTAGATTGCTGGTTTCTCCAAGAACTATTGGGAATTAAGGAGATGTCGACCAAAACTGAAGAAACTGAGGAAGCTTTTAATGGAAGATCCATATGAAGGACCTGATAGTCAGAAAGAGCAGACTTCAACATTTTCAAAGGTAAATCAGCTGCGTAAATTGCTTTCTTGTAATTGGTAACGAGCAAATTAAAGTGAAGATGCATCCTTAAGTAGAAAAATCCCTTTTCTCATATGATTCACAGTGCTTCTTTGAGTTAGTTTTTTAACCCTTCCATTCTAAACAAGTTGATTGTTGTTAGCACTTCCAGTGAGTAAAGGTAAGCAATCTGTTTATTAGTTAAAAGAGGAAAATGAAGGACATGGAAGGAGGCTGGGCATTTCCCTTTTCCTATGGGAAGTTTCTTGAAGCAGAATTTTTTCTAGATTCCTTGAGACTTACATGATTACTAAGGTATGCAGCCTTTTCTTCTTTGTGTCTGCCATGTATGAAGTCAGAGCACACCCATGTCCAGTTGCTTGCCAGTCAGTAATTGGTGATGACAAAGAGAAGAAGGAAGTTGAAGAGAGTAACAGGGATTATATAAGGCATGGAATAAGACACACTGAAAGAAGGGAAAATACAAATGAAGTCCTATCCTGCTGTCTTATGGTGTTTCCAAGAAATTTAATTTGGGACCTAAAGAGTAATGGGGAGACCTGGACTGTGCAGCATATGATCTCAGCTAAAAGGCTGATAAAATTCTGGGATTTTGTTAGTTTGGTTGGTTTTACTTTTGACTTTAAAACCAAAAAGTAGTTGTTCCCAAGTATTTTATGCTGAGGCTTGATTGAAGCTGGCATCACCAAACCACCTGCATGTGCTTGGATGTGCAAACACAGATGTTACTTTTCTCTGGAGAGACATGATGCCTCTCTCTTCTTGGATGATTAACAGGCTGATTTCTGATTAGTTACAGCATCTTGCCCCCAGAATTGCCTACCTGTGCTGATCGAGGCATAGAGAGACACACAGCAAAACAAGGGATGGCAAAGGTTAAAGAGCTTAAATTGTCTGAAAATTATAAGCATTGTCAAAGGCCAGCAACATGAAAAAGTCATATGAAATAATATTTATTCATAATATTGAGTATTATTAAGAAGATGTCAGTGTCTTTCAAATGTTAATGACTGGTTTGAGAATTGATCACCATTTGTATTTGAAGGAGAATGCATTTCCTCTGTGAGCTTACTGGATAGCAACTAGATATATCAGATAAATGTAGACAAGTCTTAACCTTGGCTCTGGTGGAACTCCTAAATGAATCTGAAAGCTCTCCAGGGAAAAAGTCTTTCCTATGGGACTAACTTTCACTGAAATCCCAAACAATGTATGTGTAGTAATGATTTCCACTGTTTTGTTTGCTTACACTTAACATTTATGGTGTGCTGGGAATTTATAGGCCACCTTTAATATGTTTGAAAGCAAGTTACTTTTTTGGTTGTTTACTGTAAGCTGAGTCTCATGATTTTCAGGGCTGTATCATACATAGTGAACTGTAGCAAAAGAGCCATAAAGATCTGTGGCAGTGTAGGGAACCTGTTGCATAGTTTTGTGATTTAGCAAACTAGAGGAAAGCTTATCAATATGTAGGCTAGTACTGAATTTTACAGTGAAATGACAGGGCATACTCAGATGATCATAGACATCTGATAAGAAAAAGGATAAGAAACATATTAAATACATTATCTGGAAGTTGCTGGTGTGGACATGGTACAAGTCAACCCACTCCATTTTAAGTTTGCAAGGGCAATGCAGCTGATAAAACCATCAGAACTGAGAGCAGTGACGTATTCAAAAAAGCTACTGGGATTGCTGGGCTGGCCTCAAAGCAGAAACATAGCCCAAGGACTTCTGTGCAGGGCATCTGAATGGCAGCAATGAACTTCAAACACACATACTGATTTGGGGATATTTTTGCTCTCAATTGCTAGCAGTTTTTTTAAGTACTGTCATCCCTCATTGGCATACTGATGGAAGCTTGGCCTGATGATATTTCAACATACTCTGATAGGAATAGCATAACAGGAAGTGGAGGCCTTTCTGTATTTATTAAATGTTTTTTTAACATGTGGATGTTCCAAACTTAGTGGTGGTATAGTGTTCCCATAGTCTGATAGATCTCAATCGAATACTTAATTCAGTGTTTTTCTTTCTGATTGGAAATAATCTTGTGCTATAATCAACAAAACTTTAATATTAGAGTTGATTAAAAAGGCTTACTGTGAATAAAGGAATTGATGTGCTATTTCCTGTGCACTGAAGTGTGGTATTTCTTCCATTTACTTCACTCCTCATGATAACTTCTGATCCACTCACATCTTCACCACAGTATCCCATAGCACCTTCCCATCTCACCACATAACTGTTCTGCAGGGAGGTGCTTGTGTTCGGGCTGGGTCTGTGCTCTGTGTGTGCCAGCTGATTAGCAGACACCAAAACACAACATGTAACTGTTGAGGTCATGATGGAGGAGGCTTTCCCTCAGTGGGATACTAAGTGCAGGTTCCAACTTGTATCCAGAAGTGATAAGTGATTTTTGCTTTGCCTTTTCTTTGAATCTCACATATTAAAAGATGTGATTTCAGGAAAGCCACAACACATTTGCTTTTTATTCTTGCTGAGATACTTCACTTACAAGGTCTGCTTGTGCTAGTTTGACTTTCTGGGAATATAGGTATATTACTTGGTCCTGGTACAAAGTCTTTCCTGTAGTTAGACTGCCTTTATATTGAATAACCATTTTAGAAAATGTTTTAAGTTGCAAGAAAAGTTCCAGAGAGTGTGGCAAGCCTTCGAAAAATTCAGTTTAGGGGAAAAGGCATCTATCTGAAGTCTTCATTATAGCTTATAATGCATTTAGTCTGGTTGCTGAAGCAAAGAAGGAATAAGAATAACCTCTTTTATTTCCCTTTTTTTCCTTTGTTGCAGTATACAACAGAAGATTTGTTAAGTCTGATTCAAGCAAGTGAAGAAGAAATACTCCACCAATTGCAAGTTATAGATGCCTGCAAAATTGAAGGTATTCCTATCTAAAGAATATTATTACCTATGAGGAAATAATCCTGGAAATATTCTTCCCAAAATATATGTTTCCTTTTTCTAAGGTCTGTTCCATATCCTTGTCTTTCAAGATGCAAGTTACTTCAAAGTTCTAAGACTTGTTTCCATAGATCCATGTCCTCTGCTGCTATGAATCTGATCAGAAGGATAAAGCTGAGCAGGCAGTGCGAGTCTCTTTCCAGCATAACTCCTTCTTTGCTGCCACAAACACTGGCATCGGAGTATCCCACCCACAGCATTAATATTTTTTAGCTGGTCACCCTCTTCATGAATGAGTGGGTACTGCTTTCTGCAGTTCTAGAGGCAAAACCAGCTGATTCTTAGGTACCCCCATCCTTTTCATAGTCCTTTCTTCTCTCAGATTTGGTTTGTCTCAGTGTCTTCCTACCATGTGAGGAAAGGCTTGAGTAAGTGCCTCACGTTGGGATAGGTCCTATTCATCCTTTACTTGGCTATGCCCAAACCCTTACTGGGACACAAGGTGATGGCAGTCCTAGAGTCATCTGGATTTTGGAATTTTTGTGAACTTCTCTGGACCTGAGTTGTTGTTTTGTAGGGCCAATGCAGCTAGCCCGTTCATGCAGTTCTGTTCCTGAACTGTTAGTTTTTCCACATCTGATTGATCTTGGAGTGATATTTTTAGTGTCTTTGTATCTGTGGCAGTTGAAGAATTACTAAAGAATTGCAAACAATTGAGATAATTAAGTTTCATTCTCCTTTACATTTGCTCTTATTATTTAGTTCCCTTTCTCAGCTTTTAATCCTGAAAAAACCACAATGCTGCTGCACATTGCACAGGTGTGACCTGAATGTCCAGACTCCAGTAATGTATCTTAATGGCAATAGAATTAAGGTGTTAATGTTTTCCTTCTAACAGTGTTTTGTGGTGCTTTGTTTGGCAGGCTATTGGAGAATTTTAGACTTTGACTATGAGATGAAACTCTTGAATCATGTGACTCAGCTAATAGATTCAGAGTCTTGGCCTTTGAGTAAGGTTCCTCTGTGTGCCTGCCTTGAAGAACTTGGATCTCTAGAACCCAGGTAAACAATTATTTTTAGTACTTAAAATTGCCTACAATCATTATTAACTATGAGTAATTACCATATTTGTTAACTGTCTATTAGAATTATAGTCTTACAAATCTAGATTCTAGTTACCGTTATATAAATGATACATTTTCTTTGTTTCTAAAAATACTCAAGGGAATTTTTAGATAGGTTGGTAAACTGATTTTAGTGTTTATTGGTAGTATTTCCATTGATCCACAGCAGAAACATTGCTGCTGAGTTGTAAATGATGGAAGTAGCACGTGCTTAAGTTGTAAATTACTGATTATCTTGAAATATCTGTTCTGAAGCTATAGCTAGCCAAAAATATTTGGTTTACCTGTTGCATACTAGCTGAGAAGGGGGTATGTTTTCTGGTGTAATTCAAAATTACTATTCAAAGAAAGTCTTAAGCTTACAATATGTAGCATTTTCCATTTAACTGCCTTTTGGCTCAAAAATATATTTACAGTTAGACTATAATTTTATGACAGAGGTTCAGAAAAGTGACCATTATTCAGTAAAGGATAATTAATTGCAAAATTTTTGACTTTCATCATAGGATCATTCAGACTGGTAAAAAACATTAGGATCATTGAGTCCAACCATAAACCCACCACTGCCAAGTCCAGTACTGAGCCATGTGCCCAAACACCTCCAGGGATAGTTTCTCCAGCACATCCTTGGGCAGCCTCTTCCAGTACTTGACAGTGTTTTCCATGAAAGAAATTTTTCTTATATCCAATCTAAATGTATCAGGCCGTTTCCTCTGATCCTGTCACTTGTTGCCTGGGAGAAGAGTACTGACCCCCACCTGGCTATACTCTCCTTTCAGGGAGTTGTAGAGAGGGATAAGGTCTCCCCTGAGCCTGCTTTTCTCCAGGCTGAACACCTCCAGCTCCCTCAGCTGCTCCTCTCAGACCTGTGCTTCAGACCCTTCCCCAGCTTTGTTGCTCTTCTCTGGATGTGCTCCAGGCCTTCAATGTCCCTCTTGTAGTGAAGGGCCCAGAACTGGACACAGGACTTGAGGTGCAGACTCACCAGTGCTGAATACAGAGGGACAATCCTTGCCCTGGTCCTGCTGGACACACTTTTGCTGATACAATTCTTTCTCGTTGGAAAAAAGTGATATTGCAAGAATCTATTCCTTATTTCGCTTGTCATTTTAGTCTTTGCTAGTTATGACTAGAAAGTGGAGTGAAAGAGACCTTTGGGGTTGACAGGCTAAATCATATGTTATTTGTTCCCTTTTGTTCTCTCTTCTATTTTTTTACCAATTTTTTCATTTCACCCATAAAAATGTGTCTCATCATCTATTCTTCTCAGCTATTTTTTTTTCTCCATACCTGTTTCTTAATTTTATTGGTTACTGTTTCAGTAGTGTCCTAGTAAACAGTATTAGAGCTTGATGTCTGATTTTTTTTTTTTTTCCAGAGAGATGATAGAACACATTCTTTTAAGCTATGGCAGGAAATATGTTGATGATGGTAAGTTTGGGAAAGCTTACCTGGTTTAACTTGGCATAGAATAAATAGTTATTAATGAAGAAATGTAGGTTTTGTGAAGAATGGGCCAAACAAATTACTTTGCTGCAGTGCCAGTATAAGGAAGGAGTAAACTGGGTTAAAAATCAGTACAATTGTTAAAGGAAATTTCACAGGAAAAAAAGGCTATTAAACTGTACAAGACAATTGTGAGCAGAGGTACTAGAAGTGATTTATTAGATGTCTACAAGCCATAATTCCATGACTAAAGAGAGCTTGCTAGTAAAATTTAGATGACATCTCTGTTTAGATACCCTAGAAGATCTCAGATATTTCAGTAATTACCTGTGCTATTATGAGTAGTCAATAGCTTTAATTCAGCTTGTCTGAAGTAGGTATCTGCTTGTGATCTCTTGAACTGCACCACAAGATCCACTGGTTGTAGTGATTAGATTTCCATTGTCCATCTCCCACACAGATACAATATGCACTGCCCTAATTCAGTCTGAATTCTTCCCCCCAGTGGCTTTCATCTCGCCTTTGGCTGAAGTAGGAGTTTCACTCAACCTTTAAAAGACATAGGAAATGTTCTTTGGAGTCACAACAGACTCTTGTCTTAATATATTTAGGTAGCTTGCACAAGGAACAAGTCTGAATTACAGACAGGTGACTGAAACAATAGAAGGATGTGTTTATACCTGATTTGGTTCAGAGAATTTTAGCCAAGTCGATGTGTGAGAAAATGAAGTCTTAGCCCTTCATAATCTCATAAGGGTGATTAAAATGCAAGTTTCGTTTTCTGTTCAGAAATAGGAATGAGAACTGTAGGAGAAACGGTTCACTGTGAAAGGGGAAAACATGGAGGGAAAACACATCTATTGATACAAATTCATACTGTAGTTGTGACAGTGCTGCTGTATTCTGCATAATTTATTCCTGAGAATGAGAAGATAGCATAATTTATCCAAATTAACACCAAATCAAATTACTTCTCAAGGAAAAGAAAAAAGAGGATACTTGGTGTATTGAAGATTAGAATAAGGCTGCTCTTTTATCAAAAGGCAAGAACCGAAGATAACCTAGTTTTTGCTTCTCAGCAGGGGAGGTATTCTTCGAAATGCATGAAGATAAAATATGCAGAGCCATAGCACAAATGCTTTTGCAAAATGCAGTTAAATTCAATCTATCAGAGTTTGAAGAAGTCTGGCAACAGAGTGTCCCTGAGGGGATGACAACGAGGCTTGATCAGCTTCAGGTAAACAGATAAAGAAGTGTGGATTCTTTTGTGAGTAAGCTGTAACTTACTTGTGTCATATATCGATTTTATCCATTATTGGGTATTGTGTTGTTTTTGTCAGCTTTTGAGTTCAAGTATGCTTTATGATGTCCTCTATGAGCACCAGTAGTCTGGAATCATGATAATTCAGGTTTCTGTAACTCAGGCACGTTTCAGTGTTTGAAGGAAGATAGCAGCTGTAATTTACTACTTTTAAATGTGACTGGAACAGAAGCTGAAACTGTCATTGAACAGATGGTAGTGACAGCCAGTAGAATAGCAAACACTACTGGAATCCTTTTGCTCAAAGAAAGCAGAGAGGTATTGGAACCCAATGGATTCTCCCTTCTTGTTATAAAGGAAATTATAAGTACTGCCTGTAAAACAGTATCTTTATTATACACTTCGCCTCTGGTAGTGCAGTTCTGGAAGGCTTTGGGTCTGCAAAGAGCAACTTGCATGGAATACAGTCAGAAGGATGTTTAATTGTTTTGTCAGTACTTAGCATTTCCTTTCTGATGCTGTTCTACAGGGCTTGGCTCTTGTGGATAAAAGTTCAAGACCAGAGACCATCTTTCTGCTGAAAGTAGAAGACTTACCTGAGGACAACCAAGAAAGATTCAACAGTTTATTTGGCATACGGGAAAAGTGGACGGAAGTGGATATTACCCCTTATATACAGTAAGGATGTATTTCTTTTTATTAAAACATAATTAGGACTGTAGTCTTCCCTTTTTGCGTAGCTGGCTTCTGATGAGCTATCACTGCCTCAATGATACTACTATACTTTTGCATTTTAAATTAAATGGATTCTATATGAATAGAATACCCACCTCTGGGATCTGTAACTCTCTTTTTTGGATTTAAATGTGTGTAAAAAGCTGATCCTACTGGGTTTAAATGGGTGATAACTCTCATTTGATTAAAGCAGAAAATTCAAAGGCTAAACTTCCTGACCTTTACAATGAGTCTTTATATTTACAACACTAGAACTATAAAGCAATAGTGCTTCCTGTACCACATCTTTTGTTCCTTTGGTGGTTAAGACTTACACTACTGCACTATCTAGAATGTCCAGCTGTGATATAAGTGAGCAGATGTTGTGCTAACCCAGAAGTAACTGCATCAATCCTTTATGAGTGGCTCTAAATTTATCGGAATATAACTGAATAGTTCAGAGCTAGCTGTTTTGTTAGATTGAAAACTTTGTTAGAGAACAGTAATAATAAAACTCCACCTAAAACCCAAAATTCTTTTTTCTGAAGTAAGTCGTGTAGTTTTGCCTAGTGCATAAATGTCAATGTAAGTTCTAAACTTCAGGTAATTTAAAGCATTATGAGACAGCTGGAGTAGTTCTGGGTTTTTTTTTCCTAACATCCTAATCCAGTTTATTGCTGTAGTTATAAATATTTTACAGATTCATTTTGTGTGAGAGTATTTCTTACTGCCAATGTCATGTGCTTTATTTCCTCTTTAGAGACTTGTGTGCAGAGAAACAGACCGTTGGTGCTCTTCTGACAAAATATGCTCGCTCCTCAATGCTGAATGGTGTTAAAGTTTATAATTCTAGAAGACACATCTCCTAACAAATACTGTTTGAAGAACTGAGGATACTGAATGTAGTAACAGTGAATGTTACTTGCTGCTTCCTTCTGGGGTAAAGAATTGCCAACCATCATTGTACAAGTATTTGAGTTTAAACAGCTAGGCGACTTGAATATGTTGTGTTCTCTGCTCAGCTAAGGAGAGTGTGAGGACACTTGTGGCCTCTAAGGAATGATATTCAGCTCACCTTCCTTTGCCTCCCTTCTTTGCCAAACTTCCTTTGCCCAACTTCTACTTCTTGAATACAAATAATCTGTTTATCCATAAGTCTGAAATGAAAATTTAAAACCTCCTTGATAATAACTCAGTCAATTGAATTGAATAGCAAAATGGAAATTTTAGTTTTCTGCCCATTAGTGGCCATTCTTAAAGATTAGTTTCAATGCAGTGTTAACATTTTGAATAGCACAGAGCTGATCAAGCTCATGAACAAATCATTCCCCACTGAGACAACACAAGTCTTGATTTTGAAAAGTGGTTCTTTTTAAGGTCATGTCTATGAACACCATCAGCACAAGCACCTGACACTTTAATACTTGGCAGAATGGCCTTACATATATTACAAAAAAAAATTGCAGTGAAGTGTGAATATAAGAGAGAATAGTTGGACATGGTGTTACAAATAGCCTGTAAACTGTCATTAAAATGTAGCTGAGGTAAAACTAATGTTTCACGGAAGACTACTTGTGCTTTTTAAAGAACCTACAAAACTTTGTAGTGCAATTTTTTTTTTTAAACTTTGTTATGACAAATAACAGCACATAGAAATTGTGCCTTGAAACCTTCCAGTTTTGTAATGGTAATACTGCTCTATGTAGAGAAATTAAACAGGATGTTTTTATGATACTGCCATGAAGTGGTGTGCCTGAGATGGTAATTTTGTAATCATTAAAAAGGATTGTTTTCATGTCAGTAAACCAAAGTTTAATATCAGATAGTTTTCAGATTCATATTTTAAACTGAATTGTTGTTGGTTATTTGATACAAAAAGGATTTTTTCCATCAGGCTCAGATGTGACGTAGGAAATACCTTGGAACTGCCAGCATTCCAGCTGTAGAGTGAGTGAGGGGAGTAGAGAAACTCCTCCTAAATCGAGTGTAACTCTGAAGATGCACATGTGTGCATACTTTGAATTTGGTAGTGATAAAAAGCTGAATAAAAGCTACTTCCTGAGCTCTGTTTATTGTTGCCCAGTGCGGCAGGGGTGTAGTGTTTGACCAGCTGTGTGGAGACTAGAATGGCTCTCTGCTGGGAAGGACTGACTTGTTTGCTCCCTGTTTCCAACAGCTCCCAATAGCACCACAAGGTTCACTCCAGAGATCAATGGAAAAGCCTTGGAAATTCCTTCCATTGCATCAACAGAAGGGCCCTTAGTTGAAATACACAACACAATTGATACTGTTATATTTGTGCTTCAAGTTTGTAATTACATAGGTGTTTCTTTGTAAAACAAGTCTTTAATGAATAGAGCTTTATTACATCAATGAAAAGAGTTTGTTTAAATTAATTATGCGTGTGTTACTCCATGTGTGCAGTGCTCCTGCTTAGTTTTGTTACATACTCAAAATGCAATGACCGTTCAAACTCCCATCAGTTTTTTCGATGCCAGCATTTATGTTAACCTAAACCAGCTGAATGTGAGGTTACTGGTGCCAGTCCTGGTTCTGAAGGAGCGGCAGGCGGGCGGGCTCGCGCCGTGCCGCGCGCTGCTCCCGCCGCCCTTCCCGCTCCCAGCCCCGCGCCTGCGCGAGCGCCGGCGCCTGCGCGCGGGGACGCGGCGCGGCCCCTCTCGGCTTTTGGCTTATTCGGGAGGGTTATTTTGTTCTCGTGTTTTTTTTTTTTTTTTTAATTCTCTCCGGCCGCCGCTGCTGGGCTGTCCGTCTGTAAGAAGCGAAACTCCAGGGGCTTTTCCCGCTGAAGTGACAGCGCTGAGGCGGTCGGGCCGTGACCTCTCACCGCGGGGTCGGAGGTGACCGCCAAGATGGCGGCGGCTGCGGGAGGGCCGCGGCGGGCTCGCTGCTGAGGGAGACCCGCGGGGCCGAGCCTGCCCCGGGCCCGCCGCTCCACCCTCTGCGCCTTGCCCGGCTCTCGGCGGACGGCGCTGCCCCAGCCGGCGCTCCCAGGAGCGCGGACACCGGTGCCTGCCGGCGTCTGGCCGCGGCACTCCTGATTCCGCCGGCGCTGCCCGCTGAGCCGGTTGTTCTTCGTAGTTCCCGTGGCGAGGAAGCGCCTCTGGACTGGTTCCGTGACCCTCGCAGGCAGAGCAGCTGAGAGCGCTTCCCCTGAAGGTTTTGTACAAACGCTGCTTGTCGGTGGTGCTGTAGCGATGGCGCTCACTGGAACTGCAGATTCCTGACTGCTGGGGGTCACACATCGCTGCGGAGATGAGTGATCAAATACGGCGTGACACGGGGGAAAACCGGGGGACCCGCTGAGTGAGGATGATGTCGATGCCCGTCTGACGGTCAGCAGTGTGTGTTTAGTGCTGCGGTTCAGGATGAATAGAAAGAAAGGAGACAAAGGATTTGAAAGCCCAAGACCCTATAAATTATAAGTATCCATTTTTTTTTTTAATTGCTATACTTGAAACCAATGCACACTGAGTCAGGCCACAGGCCGATTAGTAATGATTTATTTAAGAAGGTTGCAGCTTGTGGTGTAGCTTGCATTAAGAAAACCTGTGTTGCAGATGGATGTTTGAATATGTAAATGGACTTGCTCATGGGCAGCAAGTCTGTCAACCATGCAGTCTCACGAAGATATTTACATTATGCTCTTCAAGCTTTGGACATTTGTTCACATAGTGTCAGTACTGAAGACTGTACTACGATGTTCTATATATACTGCTGTGTCAAAAAGCCCTTTTGACTTAAGGGCCTTTTTATGTACAAAAAAATGCTTGCTTTTCAGCAAGCCATGTTCTTAAGCAAACTATCATTTTCACACATTCACTCTTTGGGTTGTAATCGAGCTACAAAGTAGTTGGTGGTATATTTCAGTGCATTTTAATAGATTTCTTGTTCTACATGTTTTATTCCTTTATAAATCTGTTACATTAAGTGTATATGAGAGGACTGATTCTACTTAGAAATACATTTGTGTAAGTAATGTATGAAACCACTTTTAGATTCTCTTTTAAGAGTTTTTATCAAACTTTATGTCACCTGAAGCAATGTCACTTCTTAACACACAGGATATATGCAGATAAACTGCCATATGCCATAGAAGTTGAATTATTTTAAGGTTTTGTCTTGGGTCATGAAACGCACTACTGTAACAATGACACCTATTACAGGAAATTACATAGAAATAACTTAGAGGTTTTTTTAAAAGTTGGAATTATTTTATCTCCTACCTTTTAAATCAGTTTTATTTACCAGGAGTTCCAATACATCACTCAAAATTTAAGCAAATGCATTTGACTAATATAAAATACCTGTCTTGATTAAGGGATTTGCATTATTTTAAATACAAGTTCTTAGGCATGCTAATTGTAAAAACACATACTGTATCTTGTAATGTGTAATACCTGCTTATATAAATTACGTATGAGTGTCAGCTCTCCAGGTAAACTTCCCACAGGTCTCTGATTGCAAGTGTTATGGCTTATGCCATTACTGATACTGCTCATCACTACAGTGTTAGACCTGGACACTGCCATTTGTAATTCTTTATATGCAAATAAGTATTGTTCAAAATTTATGTTATCTTCCTGTATTACCAGTAATGTTCATCCTGGCATGATACTGTGTTTGATTTTTTGGGGGACTTTCCTGACATTGTGGGTAACTTCTATTCATTATTTGGTTTAGACCACATAAAAGATTGAGACAAACATTAATGACTTTTACAGAAATATATTTTATTTGCAGTATTTATGTACATATATCCTGTGTGGCTGTCTGTTAAACTGGGTTAAAGTATTTAAAATGCTGCCATTTATGCAAAACCTTACCTTTTACCTTTTTTTTTTTCCTTTCAGCACAACTCATCAGGTAGTTTGTATCAACAACATAAATTTTCAGAGAAAGTCTGTTGTCGTAAGTATTTCCTAATGAAGTGTGAAGTAGAAATTGTCTGGGTTTTCTTCATGCTTTTAGAGGGAAAAAATGCACTTACAAGCTAATTATGCTGTTCAGCTACTTCATAGGTTATATTTTCTAATATGATGCTTCTCATAAGTCTGTCATTGCTTGAGATAAAATTCCTAATTGTGAGCACTTCTAGAAAAATATTTCTAAATGAAGGCTGCTCCATTGTAAATATGACAGAGCAATTTGCAGTTCAAAATTCATGCTCACACAGTGTTAGCTGATGTTAAGGGTAGGCTTACAGAGTTTTCTCCCTTGTATGTGAGTTCACTTGGGCTTTGAAGAAAGTTTCATCATTTCAGTCCTAAAATCTTCAAGAGTCTTGGTCAATTTACTTACGTGTTTCAAGGATTCTGCTGAGGTTTTAAGAATTCTTGTCTCAAATTCAAGTACCAAGACATAGTGATGGTAATAACTTGAAATATACTCAGTAGAGGCACATTTTTTCCAGTAAAATTGTCAGTCACGTTAAATTTTTTGCTTTGTCTGTTTCATTTACAGCTGCGAAAATTTACCTTTTAAATGGCATGAAAGAAAATGTAGAAAATCTAAATGGCAAATAATTTTCCTTTTCAAATATGAAAATACCATCTTTATATCAGTGATTTGATTTTTAAAAGTTGTATTAGTACTAATTTTTTATATCTCTCCAGTTTTTAAACTGTTAAATATTTTACAGAAGATTTTGATTTGTGTTTTCGTAGGGTTATGTGGAACTCACAATATTTCCCACAGTTGCAAACCTGAACAGAATCAAGCTGAACAGTAAACAGTGCCGGATTTACAGAGTGAGAGTCAATGATTTAGAAGCAGCTTTCATCTATAATGATCCAACTCTGGAGGTCTGTCACCATGAGTCAAAGCAGTAAGTGATATGTTTAAGACTCTGCAGATGTAGTATTTTCTGTTGCTCTTAAGTATAATCTACTCTCTTTTACTGTCTAGTTTTACCTCATAATTTCCTAATAGTAACTTCTGGTCTGGTCTAATTTTAGGGAAGTATTTTGGCAATAATTTTGACTTTTACACTAATCTTCTTTGGAATTTCTCATGTTAATATATCTTTGTATTGTTTGGTGAAAGTATAAAAAAAATTTATATAAAGTACTTTATGGGGAAAAAGGCCTTGGATTTAATCTGTGTGCTTGAGACAGACACTGTGTATCACCTAGGTATTCCTTTATTCATCAGTTATGCAAGAGCATCAATAATTCAGTTTGCAAATACAGTGTTCATTTATATAGGACACTGAATTTATTATCAGAGTTACGAAATTTTCTTTGAGTCTTCATACTGACCACTTGAGTACATTAATTCTGCAATTGTTTGCTTTGTGACTTGATGTTTTTGTTATTGATACTCATTATGATACTTATTATGTCAAAAATTCAGAATTGTTATTGCAGGGATTCTAGATTGTTGTGAAGAGCTAGAAAATAAAGCTTTTGGCCTTTTATAAGGAATCAAACTTGCATTATTTATTGTTGTCGATAACAGTGTAAGTCCTAGAACCTGAACTCACTTCAAAATTTGAAAGGAAAAGTTTAACATTTCTTCAGCCTCTCATATTGAAGAGTATGTTTTAAATCATGTGGCTTCCTGAATGTCTAGGTGTGAGTTTGTGGGCTCTTAAGTTGGACAACTCTTTGGGGGCTCTCCTGGCAGGGGAGATTCTCTTGGAGCAGTTCTGTGTTAGGAATGAGAGTTGCATTGGACTTTTTTGGTTTTCAGTTTCTGTTTATTGTTAACTTATCAAAACTTTAGCACATGGTCTGCGCCCAGACCTTGCATGTGTGAAAACAGTACAAAAATGGCCAACAACCTCGTGCTGCAAGGTCTTTTTAAGTTTAATCAAAAACTAAACTACTTAATTAAGAAGTGACACTTAAATTATTTTCTTTTCTAACTCAATAACTGACTCTTAAAGACTTGTAATATAGACTTTTCTACTTAATTACAAGATACCACCTAAACCCAAGAAGAAAGAGGAAGAAGAGAGAAGAAAGGAATTTGAGACAACACTTTATATCTTCAATCTTGAACTCATCTGTAACATACTAAAAATCTTAAAACTTAAATTTTTCACTCATGTGACATACTACACTACTATCTACAATCTCTGCAATCTATTTCACACTTTTGTTGAGGCTTTGGAAGTTTTTCCTATGAATGACGGTCAAAGTCAGTGTTTTCCTGGGAGTCAGAGCACCTCAGGGTAGACAGGGGATATTCCCCATTCCCACACCAGGGAATTGATGTGGGAAGGGGCTTTAGCAAAAAATCTTTTAGCCATTTCATTTTTGGTAAGAGCATATGGGGACATGTTTCCCCTAGGTATTCTCTTTTGATTTGCTGGAACATTTATATTCTCACAGCTTCTTTTGGCTGGCTTGGTTGAATTTACAATTTGCGGGATTGTTAAAAAACTTCTAGTGAAAGTGTTGTTAAACAGCAGCTGATAAAAAAAAACCAAAAACCACAGAGTCCTTTAGGCTGTAAAAAACTGGCTGAAATAATCTAGTCCAATTCCTCTCACATGGGGTCAGGTAGAATAGGTTGCACAGGGCTGTGTCCCTTTGGGTTTTGAGTATCTTTGAGGATGGAATCTTTGCAGTCTCTCCAGGCATCCTGCAGTGCTGATGACCCTCAAAGTAAAAGGCATTTTCTTGTATTCCGATAGAATTTCATATATTTTAACTCACATCCGCTGATGGGAGCAGACACAGTCGGCACAAACTGAGACACAGGAGGTTCCTTCTGAACATCAAGAAACAGTTTTTACTGTGAACACTGGGACAATTTACTCAGAGAGACTGTGTAGTCTCTATCCTTGGAAATATTTGAGTCATCTGGACATGCTCCTGAGCAAGTGGTTTCTGGTGACCCTGTTGGAGCTGAGGGGTTGGACCAGAAGACCTTCAGAAATTGCTTCCAACCTCACCCATTCTGTGATTCTGTAATAACGAATCCTGCGTAACTCCTGGAAGGTGTAAGAAAGGAGCAGCATTTCAAATTATCAGAGTGAAGAATCCCATTATGTTAAAAAAGGGATTCGGAGAGGGAATTCTGTCATTTTGTGGAGAAGATGAGGATTTTTTTGTTCAAACTATTCAAATTTAATGGAAAATCTCTGTATTTCATAACTCCCATGTTATTCATAGTTTTGAAAGACAGAGGTCACTAAATACTCATAACAAGAAACTAGTATGCCTCTTTCTGTATCTCAGAAGTTAAAGGCAACATGAGTTACAAAATGTTAGATGAAGTTAGATGTGTTTTTCCATTGAAATACTGGTCACAGTTGAGTAGGTAAATAGAGCATCTCTGCTCTTTTGGCAGGATTGCGAGCAGAAATACTGGAAATCTAAAAACTCTAGAATTAGTACTTCAGAAAAATCATCAGTATGTTTTCTCTGCCCTTCTTTACAAAGAACTGCTTCTAGAAACAGTGGTTTGTACTAGTCTTTGTATCTAATTGTCTGGTTGTCTCTTCCAAGTTCTCATTTGTTATGGCAAGTGTAGTGATGATGTCCTTTGTACCCTTGCATCTGAACTAGCTGCAGCAATTATTTTGTGACAGATTAGATGTGATGGTTTGTTTCTGATCTTACAGGGATTGTTCCTTTTGCACAGTTTTCTTAAGTAGTCTTTTGAACTAGTAAAGGGGAAATGAGGATGGTGCTTGGCAACCTGTTTATGTTAAATATTTTATTTTCAATCTTTAGTTCTCCCTGTGGTGTGTAAGAGGTATAAGTTCAGGTTATAAAATTGTATATACAAACATTTTCTATTGTTTTGATAACGCTTTTAGTTTCTTAGATGCTATTTTCTAAAAGAAGACTTAAAATCATAGAAGCATTGAAATTGGAAGGGACCCATAAGATCATCATCATGAGTCCAACTGTCAACCCAGCACCACCATGACCAGTAAATCATATCTTCAGGTGCCATGTCCACAGGTTTCGTGAACACTTTCAGGAATGGTGACTCCACCACTTCCCTGGGCAGTCAGTTACAACCTTTACAGTCTTTTCTGTGAAGAAATTTTTTCCAAGTAGCTTATCTGGGGCATAAGTATTTAGAAAAATTGTTAATTTAATGGACACTTTCCTACCTTTTTATCAAAGTTAAAATAATCTGAAGACTTTTTACTCGCTTAGTTAGCAAAATAATTCTGTTTAAAATGGAAAACTCTGTATGGAGTAAAGATTAGAAAACTTGCTACAGCATCTCTGACTTGATAGGTTGTGTTTACTCATAGGAGGTTTAAGAGAAGTGGCTCATGGTTATGTGGTGAAAATTTTGGCATGCAAGAAAACAGTTAAAAGAGGGTTGAAGAATTCATCTTTATTTATGACACAATTCTGTCTGCTTCACTATTGTCTTTTTTACTGCTTCTTGGTGAGATCACCTCTTTGTGTTCTGAATTGAAATATTCAACTTTTTTTCAGTTGAAATAGTACTATTGGGTGTTAGCATCTTTGAGGAAAAAATCATTGACACATGATCTCTGTAATTTCACATTCTCAGTGTTGAAGAAGGTAAAATAATTTTTCTTCAGTCATGCATTTTTTCAGTTCCCCTGAATATCAGAAAAATGCTCACTAAAAAGGTAATTAAAAATCAGTGAAATTTGTAGGAAACGTTAGAAGGCATGAATTAACATATTAAATATATTTTTAGCTTTGATGCTATTGCAAATTTATCCATTAGTCCTAAACCATAACTTCAGCTGACAAGTGAGAGAGTGTTTAAAGGTTTATCTAGAAACAAAGTTAGACTTCTAACTTGTAAGTGTCTGAAATCATCCAGTCCAATTCCCCTCACATGGGATCAGGTAGAGTAGGTTGCCCAGGGCTATGTTCATTTGAGTTTTGAGTATCATTGAGGATGGAGCCTCTGAAGGCTTCAGTACAGCATGGCTTTTTCATATCAGAATAGATAGATGAACTTAGAAAAAGCAGTCACTTCCTTCCTGACTGAGCAAACACCTGAACAGGTGTTTGTATATACAGCTATGAAATAATTTACGTTGCTTTACTGTGTGTGCACATGATGGCAGAGAATCCCATGCTTTTGAGAAGAGTTTCAAATCTTGTGGCAACTGCATATAGTGTTGAAGAGTGTCTATTTGGGTCATGTTTTGGCGCTGCTGTTTTTGAGTGTTACAGCTGTCTATTCTCCTCATCTTTCTTTTTCTTATAAGTTGTGCTTTTTCAATTCTATCAGTGTAAGAGAAAGGAGCTTGCTTTTTCTGGGCTATACTTCCACATTCTGTGTAGAGACCCCAGTGTGTATTCTGAATACTTAGACAACTGCTTGTATCTCAGCCCTATTTATTTAAAACTGACAAAGGAAACATTTTTTTATTTTTAATCTTATGGTTGACATTGTAAGCTGTTAAATAGATACAGCAAAAGTTTGGGTGCAGTGGTTTGATCTGTGATAAGTGAAGTTTTTGGTGATCCTGCTTAAATGCTTCACGTTTGTGGGATATTTAGGATGCCAGGCTGAGAAGATGTTGCGTTTTACTGTTATTATTGTGTAAAGGAAGCTATGTTTTTGTATAGCTAGCTAATGTGCACATAATGCTTTCCTGTGCAATGCTGGTTCATTTGTTTTTTTTTTTTAGCTTGAAGCCTGTAATATTGAATCATTACAAATTTGAAGATATTTTGAAATCCTGTTGCTTTAGTTACAAGCAGCAGTAAGCTGTGAGAGAGAGCAATGTGGTAACCTTAAGAGCATGTCTGTCTTGCAGTATTTTTTCTTCTGGGAAATCAATGATCCAGCCTTTAGACTTTACACAAAATAGAAAAAATCTGGTGGTACTGAGCATGTGTTGCCTTGCTTCAATAAATAGCCTTTATTTTCACTGGTATAATGCTTGTCTAATTGAAAAATCATTATAGACTTTGTTAGAAATAAACAAAGTGTCCAGGCCAGAACAGGGTTCATTTTTGCAGTAGTCAGGAGCAGGGAAAGGCTAAGACCTGGAGATTATTCTATACCACCTTGCCTCATTTTCCAGG
Organism: Lonchura striata; assembly: GCF_050655825.1. Lineage (NCBI taxonomy): Eukaryota > Metazoa > Chordata > Aves > Passeriformes > Estrildidae > Lonchura > Lonchura striata. Next base: position 143,643,917 of record NC_140704.1, on the reverse strand, counting down.
GATGGGAAAAAGGCTTGCTTCCAGATTCCATAGCATGGCAGAGGGTTCAGGTGCTTTCATGAGTTACCTGGGGTGAGCAATACCATGTGAATCATTCACCTCTTTTCTCATACACATTGTCATTGGCATTGTTGCTGTTACTGTTTGTTGTCTTATTTCATTGCTGTTTCTGGTAAATTGTTCTTATTTTAATCCATAATCTTTACCTTTTGTGGCTCCAGTTCTCCTCTGCAGCCCACCAAGGGGCAGGGTGGAGAGATAGAGTGGCACATAGTTTGAAGTAGTTTTGGTGAAAACACTAAATGGGAGAATTCCTATACCACAGCACAAAGGTGTAGAGCACTTTTGAAGAGAGATGACAAAGCCCTTAAACTTGACCAGGAATGAAAATTAGGTTTTTGAGCATGACAAAGATTCAAATCATTGCCCTATTAATAAATCACCTATATGCGCATGTATTATATCATGTATGGTATATCCAATGGTATATTATGTATGATATATTATGTATGGTATACATGATAAATGTATATCATGGTATATAATGTATGTACTCCAATCCAATATGAAGTGCTTATTCTGTATGGGAAGCAATGCAAAATAGTAAATTAATTACTGGTAATGAAGAGTAAAGAATTATAGGCAGAGCAAATAACTTACTTTGCCAAGTTGATGTTAAGTACTGTAGGAAAACTGGTTTATAGACTATATGTTTGACACATACATTTGTAGCACTGGTGCAGCTACTAAATGCTATGGAAAGCTTGAAATAAATTAGTAATTTCAAAAAATAAATCTCTGTAGTATTGCTTCTTTACAGTCACTCAAGCTGCATGCACTTGGGCTGTAATTAAAAGTGTTTGGGGTGAATTCTGATGACAGAATTTATCTCTGCTGGGAAAAGACCATGAATATATATTTGTTTTTTCATTGTCAGTCTACAGTTAGCATTAGGAAAATTTATCATTGTTCCTTGGACTGTAACTTTTGGCATATGCTCTGTTTTTCTTAAAATGGCCATATGCAGTTTATTGAGAATAGTTCAAGCTATGAAAAGATTAATCTGTGGTGCTATGCCTTTAATGGATTCTCTTTACAATGAATCACCCATTTGAACTAGAACACTTCACAAAAATAGAAATATAAGAATAGACTTGTTTTCCATAAAATGATAAGCTCTGGAGTCTCCCTACTTTGCTGTAAAATCATAACCTTTTCCTGTCTGTGAAGCCAGTGACGTTTAAAGTGTAGCCACAAGCTCATCACAATCCTCAAAGTTTGAACAAGTTCTCACTGTGTAGGAAAGGGATCCCTATCAATAATAGTCAATTTTCAAAAATAGTTTGGAGTAAAATTAGACACAGTCTAACAGAATGTTACTGTGTTTTTCTGTTGCTAGCTTTTTTTTTTTTTATTACTAATAGGTCTTAGTCAGACTCTTTTTAAATAGAGTTTTCCCAGTGGTATTTGCCTTTCTAGGGTGCCATTTGAGGGACAGCTTAAAGCAGCTTTGCTTAGGGAGGTTCTTTGACCCCTCAGAATGGCAGATCAAGGAAGTAAACCAACTAAAACCTGTCTGATTAGAGAAAAAGTACTTATTTTCCCATTTGACACTTTCAGCTGTATCCCTACAGGATCAGATGAACAGTAATCTCCTTAGTGGGTGAGGTAGTAGTGGTGCGTGGGAGGCTAGGACACAGCACATCAGCTGGAGTTCAAGTGGGTGGGAATTGTTCAGGAGGCATACTTGAAGTTATACTATATTCTAGGGTACAAACTCAACTTTCCCTTTTAAAAATTGTTGGCATTATATCCTACCTTTAGGTACAGTTAGCTGTGAAAAAAGAAAATAAAAATATATTTAAACTTGAGGTTTGTGAGTTTCTCTACTGAAATGGTCCCATTTACTATTCAGAAGCTTTCAAGTAAAATAGAAAAGTTTACTGCTCCTGATATTCTCGGCCTTGGTAGTGGTGCCAGGGAATTTATGCAGTATTGTTGCCAAAGATGAAGAACTACATGAAAATATGTTCTCAATATATTTCAGTGTTTTAGCAAAATTTTTTATAGTTGTGGAAGATTCAGAATATTAAGCAGGGTCTTTGACATACGTAAACTTACAGAATGCTGGTGGTGGCATGGTTCATTACACTTTGTTCTTCCAAATAAGGTACTGTAATTTGGGTTGTTTTCTCCATGGATGGTGAATAGAGAGAATGGTTAGGTGAGAGCAAAATCCTGAAATGAGATCATGTCTGCTTTGTGTAGACTTTAGATTCCATGGAAGGTGGAGTCCCCAGCCAAAAGTTAATTTACTCCATTGTGGTCCAGTAATCCTGCACCTGGGTCAGGACAAGCCCCAGTATCAGTACAGGTTGAGAGGGATGAAGGCATTGCAGGCAGCCCTGCAGAGAAAGACTTCAGGGTGCTGATGGATGAGAGGCTTAGGATAAGCTGGCAATGTTCATTTGCACCCCAAAAAGCCAGCAGTGTCCTGGGCTGCATCACCAGCAGTGTGACAGCAAGGGCGAGGGAGGGGATTCTGCTCCTCTGCTGCGCTCTGATGAGGCCCCACCTGCAGTGCTGCACCCAGCTCTGAGGTCCTTGGCACAGAAGATAATGGGCCTGTTGGAGCAGATCCAGAGGAGGCCACCAGGATGGTAAAAGGGATGAAGCACCTGTCTGTGGGGAAAGGCTGAGAGTTGGGGTTGTTCAGCCTGGAGAAGATAATGGCTCTAGGAAGATCTCCTTCAACCTTTCAGTACTTAGAGGGGGCTTTATAAAAAGGATGGGGCAGACCTTTTAGTAGGGCTTGTTACAGTAGGACAAAGGGTAATGGTTTTAAACTAAAAGGAGGTAGATTTAGACTAGGTGCAAGGAAGAACTCTCTTACTCTGAGGGCAGTGGAACCCTGGAACTGGTTTCCCAGGGAGGTGGTAGATGCCCCATCTCTGGAAATACTGAAGGTCTGGTTGCACAGGACTCTGAGCCACTTCACCTAGTGCAAGATGTCACTGTCCTCTCCCGGGAAAGTTGGATTAGAACCTTAGGAGGTCCCTTCCAACCCAGATTGTTCTGTGGCTCTGTGACTCCTTGACTGCTTTATGCTTGACTGTGTCCTGCTTGTGCTTGAATTCATCAGCAGTACCTAAATTCTGTGGAAAAGGTGATAAGTAAGTTAAACACTTTCGAAAAGCTGCGTGTACCGAAGAATTAGAATTAAGAAAGATTTTGCTTCCGTGCTTTAAACAGTTTAGAAATCCATTTTGAAAAAGTATACAAGCTATTGCATAAAGCCGTAAAAGCAGGGTTAATTTTGGACTTGACTGTTTGTACTCCAGTGTTAAATATAATCACATTGAATAATAAGGTGACATCCTGCTTGTAAGTACTTTAACAGAAGACATATGCTTGTTCCTGCTCATTTCAGTTGAAAACAATTAATCTAAGTCATAACTGAAGTAATGATCCGACTTTGTAATTAAGTGAGCAATTAATCTGATATGTAGCAGCGTGGGATTTAGATGGTGGATGCTGCTACCTATTTCCCAATAAGCATCTCCTGTGGAAAAGCAGCTTGGGTAAGCATTCAAGCAGTCAAGTCCACACACCGCACTTGTCACAGCTTGCTCAACCAAGAGAGGCAGAAGGGCCTTTTATATGATAAATTCCAGCCAGGGTTTATTCCAGCACGCCAAAGGGGAAATCAGGGACAAAAGACCAAGCCATGTGGTGTGCACAAGGTTACGTAGGGGTCAGCGGCCAATGGTCTGAGGGCATGGGCCTGGTTCAAAGGGCAGGACAAAGGGTATTGCTCTTCAGTGAAGATGGGGCTGGCCATGAGGGATGCCACAACCAATGAGGAAACAGGAAAGGAGAAACCACAAGAATTCAGAGCACATGGGGAATGAAAACTGGGTCAGTGTTGCCTGGCTCGGTGGGGAAGTCTTCTCTTTCAGCCTAGGTGGAGACTATGGTATGTTCTTCCAGGGCGAGGCCCCGGGAATTTCCCTGAGGGGTTCAAAGGATTCCACTCTGGTATGGAGTTGCTCAAACCTGATTACAAAAAAACCATGTTTGCATCTTATATAAAAAATGTACACTTTAAGAAAGAAGAATGTTTCAAATATAACTAGAAACTAAAAAAGTATAGCACATATTTCTATGTTTGTATATTACAGCCAAAACTCCTAGCATATAATATTTTATATGTTATTTACAGGTGCCCCTATTCCTGTCCATCAAGCTAAAGGAGAAGAATACCATTGCCAAGCTAAAATCTTAACATTTAGAAAAGCAAAATAAAAGCAAAACTGCAATGTATGAGGAACCAGATCCTCAAGACAGAGCTTTAGAATAAAGATATACAAACTCCATCCAAAATAAAAACCAGAATTTTTAATTTCCATTACAATAAATGTAGTTATTACTGGCAAGAAAAGAGCACTGAGCATTTCTCAGTTTATTGGGAGTTATTACTGTTTAAGTATTTTTGATCACAGATCACTTCTGCAGGAGCTATATTTTAAGTTCTGCTTGTTGAAATCTAATCTTTGCTCCTTTTCTCTTCTACTCCTTTAAAAACAAAACAAAGCACTTGGTTGTCTATGCACCTTGAAATTCAGTATAGAAATTGTCTTAACTTCCAGAGTTGTTTTTTGTGGTTCAGCACAACTGTATTTTAAGAATTAACTGGCTATTTCTGACAGGAGGAATCTCAACTATTTCTCCAATGCCTATGCTGCTGCTGTCAGTGCTGTGGACCCAGATGCTGGAAATGGAGAGCTCTGCATTAAGGTTCCCTCAGAGCTGTGGAAACATGTTGATGGTAAAGAGACCATACTGAAAAATGAATTTAAGATGTCAGAGTTGTCAACTACAAGTTTGCTTAGGAAGACAGTAGCTTTGAAGAAATTGAAGTAGTGTTACATTATTTAATGAATTTTTGATTAATGTTTCCTTTTTCCTGTCCATCTGAATTCTGGAAAGTACTTTCACTTTTTGGTAATAGAGAGAAGTGTTGCAAGGTTTCTTGACACTATATACAAGCATACTCTTGGGTGGTCACAACCCCAGGAGAATAGTTGAGGAAATGGGAATAATGGAGTGTACTGGGGGATAAATTGTAATTTTGAAGCTGCTTGCAATATACATGATCCAACAAAAAAAAAAAAAAAATTACAAGGATATAGTTACATACATCTTTTTACAAAGGTCTAATAATTTTATGCCATCTCACATCAAGGAATGGTAATTTTTAAAATTTTAAAATTGACTTGGTAGTGCAAGTAGACTCCTTCTGTGGCTCTATAAACTGGCATACTAGATCTGGAATAAGCAACTGTTTTAATGAGTTACTCTTCAGTGTTGATTATTTTCTTACAGGGATCTACTAGTTTATTGTATTATTTCCTGCATGGTTTTATTGGTTTTTCCCATGGATTTATGAGACTTCTGAGAGAACAATAACAACTGTATAATGAGGCTGACTTATGCAATATTGTCAGATGCACCTTAATGGGAAAGACACTTCTGTTTAGTTTAAGTTTTGTGTAAGTCCCTGTTGCCTTACGTGCAAGCCTAGAAGGGGAAATATTCAAACACGTATAATTTCACTTTTCAGTGTTTCAGTGTCAAAATATAGTGAGACTTGTGGGATAAATTTCAGCATATGCTTGAATTTCTTTGTTTGCCAATCTATTCATAGGTGAGATTTCTTTGAAACTAAACCAAAGTGAAGACACTTAAATTACAGGAAAAGTATTAACTATAATAAGAGATCTTAAGCAACTGCAAACAATAATAATATGTCTTGTAAGAACGTGCCTGCTTCATAGATTTTTTGGAGAAAATTTTTTCAGCAAGGTGCCAGTTGTTAGATACAGTGTATAAATATGCTTCACTCTTGGGGAATTAGAAGATGAAATGTGACTCCAATTGCAGTTTTTATTAGTGAATAAAGATTCTTGTAAATGCATCTCCTGTAACTTGTGCTTAGGAAGGTCTCAGTTTTGTAAGCTTTGAGCTGTACTTTGTAAGTGGACCAGGAAGTCCATGAGAATGAAATTATCCCATAATCTTCAAAGACCTAGAGTCCAAAACTGAGTTACTATTCTGCAATAACTTTCATGTAAGTTGTATAGACTTAGTCCAGTTTTGGTCTTTGTGCTGCAGAGTTAAAAGTCCTGAAGGTGCATATAAACTTTTCTCTGGACCAGCCAAAAGGAGGCCTTCATTTTGTGGTACCCAACATGGAGGGCAACATGGCAGAAAGAGGGGCTCATGTCTTTTCATGTGGTTATCAAAATTCCACAAGGTAAGAAAATTGTTTTTGAGTGTTAGATTTGTATTTCAAATTTCTTCTCAAAGTGTAGGAAATACAAATATTTTCTTTTAATTATTTCAAGTTTAAAAAGTTCTAAAACTTAATTTGTGCTTGAAAGGAGCTTACCAATGTGAAGTAACATCTAATTATTAGTAATTAGAATGTCTAGTCTTTATAGCTCAGCAGGAGGTAAAGACAAAAAAAGCTTGTAAAGCTTTATAAAGTTAATGTATTATAGAAGTCAGTATGTCAACATTCATATATTCTTAAAGTATTTAGGGATATAGTTTGGAACTTGAAAGAAAAATCACCTGTGGATAAGAGTATAATTGTTAAGTATAATTGTTAACCATTTTCTCCCTAATCCTTACTTTTCTAGATTTTGGTTTCCTTGTGTGGATTCATATTCTGAGTTGTGTACCTGGAAACTTGAGTATACTGTAGATGCTGCAATGGTGGCTGTTTCAAATGGAGATTTGGTGGAAACTGTATACACCCACGATATGAGAAAGAAGACTTTTCATTACATGTTGACTATTCCAACTGCAGCTTCTAACATCTCCTTGGCAATTGGACCTTTTGAAATCCTTGTTGATCCATACATGCATGAGGTAATAATCTTCATCATAGAAGCCTCCTTTTTTTTTTGAAAAAGAATTGCTGGTGTTTCATGTTGCATTCAGTATACATTAGTCCGAAAATGGGTATTTCTAGTTCAACCTTCATCAGTATGTATGATAAAGCTTGTCTAGTAATGCCTGTATTTAAATTTATTTCTAAAATACAAGCCTTTAAATAAGCAGCAGTGCCATTTATGTCTGAATTTATGGGGCAAATTTGTTGAAATTCCCTGAGATATATAATACACTTGATATTTATGTATTTAAATATGTTTGTAGGTCTTGCCACTAATTTTCCTGTGTTTGTAGGTGACTCACTTTTGCTTACCACAACTTCTTCCACTGCTCAAACATACCACATCATACCTTCATGAGGTGTTTGAATTTTATGAGGAGATTCTTACTTGCCGCTATCCTTACTCCTGTTTCAAGACTGTTTTTATAGATGAAGCTTATGTTGAAGTAGCTGCTTATGCATCCATGAGTATTTTCAGGTTCGTATTTGAGGAAATTACACCTTCTAAATCCATGGGCCTAGAAGCTCTAGATCCAAGACTATTGAGAAATATGTGAAATTCTAGTTATTTTTGTAGCCTAAGTGTTGGGCTTTCTAGTTTGAAAAGGCTTGTTTTTACTGACATTATGGGCTTCTAACACCATTTCCATTTTTATCTGTTATAAAGATGTTGGATTTACTGCAAGAAAAAACTGGTGGTGATTTTCCTTCTGAATTAGAAATGCCATGTATGAAATATTTTATCTCAAATTAAGTTCAGAAGTTTGATTGTGTTTTATTTTTCTCCAGCTGGAATAAGGTATCAGGAACACAAGATGATATCACCAGTTAAACTACTTAGACTCTATATAGAGGGTTGTGTCTAGATGATAATAGCAGGAGATCTGCCTGCATTACGATTATTAAAAATTAAAAAAGATGTTGCTATCTTACTGAAAAAAGTGAAGAAATTATTTTACTTGTTTTGGTTTTTAAGGCAAGGTCTTTTTAGTTTCTTTGGAGCCAGTGCTCATGTTGTGTTATTTTCTTTTTCTGGGGCTCCAGCACAAATCTCTTGCACAGTGCAATGATTATAGATGAAACTCCACTGACAAGGAGATGCTTGGCACAGGCCCTGGCCCAGCAATTCTTTGGATGTTTCATATCCAGAATGTCCTGGTAAGTATTTTACCATAGTGTTCTTCAAAAAATGGGGGGTATCGAGGAAGCTCAAATTTTAATTTGCAAATTACAAAATAAGTAAAACAGCAATGGTAGAAGAAAGCAAAAATGGGAAAAAATGTAAGAATAATAAACACAGCCCAATAAATGAAAATCCATTAGTATTTTTGTCATTTTGAAAGGAGAACATGAGAGATAAAAGTTGTAAAGACTGCATAGATTGAATATATCTTCCTGAATGTTGTACTGTGCTTTGGCATCTGAAAATTTTAGAAAGATAACTCTTTTGCATTATCAGTCAATTTCTGTTAGATATTTTGGATGATGAAGTATAGCCTGCATGCAAAATACTTGTAGAGCACAGAACTAATAAATTAAGAAGTTTTTCAGGGAGGAGAATGCAAAAATTAGTGTCAAATAGGAAAATTCCTTCTAAGGTGGCTATAACTCCATGTGTCAGAAAACCTTCCCAAATAGCTCTTGCAGTTCTGATTAATACATATCTTAAATCCTTTGCATACACTTTATTTATTGGGAACAAGTAACCCATTACTTTTTTTAATGGCAAAAGTCTATGTCCCGGATCATACTTGTCTTAAACAAGGGAAAGCAACATGTCCTTAAATTGTACTGTTGTAATTTCTGTGGCTCTCTTTATTTCTAGCCTACTTCTGTGATGAAGGCAATTTTTTTCATCCTCCATGATGACTCCAAGTTCTTGTTCTATTTACTTCATCATACCCTGTATACAGTATCATTTTTCTCTTTAAGGTTCTAGTTCATTATCATGTTTTAGTTTTTGTCTGGTTTTTATCTCTTAGAACATAATTTACAGAAGGTGTGTTTACAAGAGTGTCCACCAAATTGTGAGACAGGTATTTTGTCTACTTGGTGTCCAGATCTTCTGCACTGCATTGAGTTGTGTCAAGAAATTAAGATCATATCAATTAGCAGTTGCTTTAACTTTAGTGTCCATTTCCACCTGTTTATTATTATTGTTCCAGCTAAAATAGGTTTTATATTTTAATCTGGTTTTCTGTGGTAGAAGTTCAGTTTTCACTGACTTTTCAGTTTCATTGGTTCTGTCCAGGTGCCAGGTTCCATAAATTGGTTCACAGTTCATCAGACTTCTGTTGACTTAGAGAAGTTATACAACCTCTTGAAATTTGTGGCTATTTTTGAGCTGGCCATCCCTTACAAAATTTCCTCTGAAGTGATACAATTCATGTTTCTTTCTTATAATAGGTCAGATGAATGGGTGCTAAAGGGAATCTCTGGTTACATTTATGGCCTTTGGATGAAAAAAACCTTTGGTGTTAACGAGTATCGCCACTGGATTAAACAGGTACTATCATAGCATTTTCTACACCTTTCTGACATTTTGCATCAAAGAAAATACAGTATAAAAACCAAATATAATATTGCTTTGCATTGCAATCTAAAGACCTTTTTAGTAGTGACAAACCTCAAAGCTAGAATATTTTTACCACTTAATGCAAGGAAGAGCACCAAGCATACAAACCAAAATAGATTTTTGTGACTGCCATATGAATAAATAATAATAATTGTTGTTGTCTCTCCATGCAATAAGTTTTCCTCTTTTTCTTTGGACTTCTGAACAAAAAAAAAAAGGGTCAAAAAAAGATACTACTTTTGGAATACATAGAATAGAATATAGGATTCATAAGGATTTGTATTTGGTGAATTTATTATGCTGTGATGACTATTCATATAGCTCAGAGAGGCTCCAGTCTTAGCTTGGATGGGTGGTTCAGGTATCTTTTTGTATCATTGAAGGACTAAATGAAATAATGAAATGGTAAAAAATTCCCTGTTTGTAGTGATTTTTTTTCTTGGAAAACAAATTTCTATCTGTAGCTTACGTTTCCAAATGTAATCTTTGAAACAGGTACTTTCTAGTGATAGCAGCGGTGACTCTCATTCTTTGCAAATAACATTTTTTCACAAACAGATACGTATCTTCTTCCTCTCATCGCCTTCTCTTACTCTCCCTATTGCAAAAAGTAAATCCTGTCCCCCTTGCTCCATTCACATCCCTTACTCACCTGGGGACCAGTACCATTTCCTTCTCTACCTAATGCTCATTCAGTTCTCCAGTCTTGTGTTGTCTGTGCTGAAGGTGTAGGTGCTGCAGAGAACAGCACACCTGGATGGAGGTCTGTTGGAAGCGTTCACTGCTGTCAGCAGCAGAAGTTGCTTATGTTGTTCCCTAGCTGTCCACACTAAAGTAAAGGTGTCCAAAAGGGGTGCTGCTGTCACAGCCTCCAGTTCTGCCATTTTTGTAGTGTATTACCAATATATAAAAGTGTGCGAGTGAATATGTATCAATAAATCTCAGTACATATAAACATTTGGAAAATTTATAACAACACATTGCAGGCAATTTCCATTTCCTGTGCTTAAGCTGACACAATTTGGTTCATGTTGACTTTTGGGTGACAGTGAGTCCTTAGAAACATCCTGCCTTAAGGTGTGCTTGTTAACCTGGCATCCCACAAGTTCAGACCCAGTGCAGAGCTTAGGCCAGACATAAATATTTATTTATTTATATCTCTATATAATATATTTATTTGTGTGTGTCTGTTGTTGTTTTCCATTGGATGAAATGCTCATCACATTTATTTCTTTTGGACAAAGACAACTTATTTATTGAAGAATAATATGATTATAATATAGTTCAGCACTGTTTGGCATTAGTTCCCCGTTCAGGCCCTGAACAAGTAGAAGCTGCTAATTTCTTCTTCATTATTGTTTTTCATTTGAGGAACATCCCTGATTTTAAAATATTTCTCCCTTTGTAAACAAGCTTATTAGGAGGTATGACTTGAACAATATTAAAAGCTTTCCTGTCTTCTTTAAATAATTTCTCTGCTCTTCAAAATTATGCTTACTTAGGTATTTTGTTTTTAGGAGTTAGATCAAATCGTGGCATATGAACTGAAGACTGGAGGAGTTCTACTGCATCCAATATTTGGAGGAGGAAAAGAGAAAGACAAGTATGTTTATTTAAGCTGCAAGTCATTGCAGAGTATGTTTTTATGGGGCCATTAATATATGCCTTGGGTGTGTTGTGTAGCACAAAGCCAAAGGCTGAAGATCTCGAGCTGCCCAAGGCATGTATTACCAGTCTCATAAAGTACATCGTGAGTATATTGTAATGCCTGTTATTTTATTTTTCTTTCAATTTGGATCTCAAAGAAGTGAAGTATAATTAATGTTTTTAATGCTTTACAAAAGTGCTTTTTAGTAAGAGGATAAGAGAGAACATGGAGCCAGAATTTTGATGTGAGCTGTTTCTGGAGTGATTAGTAATTTTCATGCTTTTTTAATGATATCATCAGCTTTCTATTTCTTTGTTCTTTTTTCTTTCTGCTCTCAGATACCACCTTGTAGTCTTAGACTGAGATTTCTTAGTATATTGGGGGTAGAAAATTATTAGATCAGTCATCTGTGAAGTACTGTTAGTTACCAGTGTGAACTGGCTGGATTTTTATTTTCCCAATAATTGCGGCTTCAGTGTGTCTAGCTTAGAATGATTCCCCTCCCCTCTCTTGTAATACTCCAGTACTACCCACTGAGTAGTACTGAACACTGGAGGTGGAAAAATACTACTACATGTCAGATCAGTAAGTTGATATGGGTTTCAGTGACAAGCTTTTGCTAGATTTTTCTTTTCTTTCATAAATTGATCTCCATTTAACACTGCTACACAAAGGAGTTGCTCTTTGGAAACACACAAGCGGCATGTGCACAACTGCAAGACTGAGGCTGTGCAGGTAGACTACTATGTCAGCTTCTGTTCTTTACTGCAGCAGAAGCCCCTGTCTTATGAAAATTGCCTATAACAGTGTTTCTTTTACATTTGATTGTGTACAAATCCAGATTTCATTAATTTAAAGTTAAAACTCTGGATTTAGAATGGAATGAATTATGAAAATCACTAAATTAACAGTAATAAGATCAGATGAAACTAGAGATTTTTAAAGAAGGAAACTCTGAAATCTCTTTCTAACTGATAGTTTTACTATGTTTCACTATATTCTAGAATTCTATTCTATAATTTGACACAAATAATTGGCAAAATTTTGTCCTAATGATCTTAAAGGTGTGTTTCCTTGCTGTGATTCATGTTTGGAAAGTGTTTCTACAGTTATTTTACTACTTCGTTGTATTACAGCTTGTTAATAGTAACCATAGCATCACTTAAGTATGAATTACAGCTTGGTCTTCTTTGTAGATTGCAGAGTTCCCTGGTATGTAAATTATGGGTATGTTCCTGACTCTGAGAGATAATTTGTATTTAAGGAAAATATTTTCATAATGGAGCCTAGACCATTTTTCTCTACTATATTCTATGCATTTCATTTCTTTGTTCTGTGATACAGTTTCCTGGCAAACATATTTGCAGCACAGCAGTTCCAATTAATTATAATATAAGGAAAACTTGTGTTAAGTAATAATCTCATTTTCAGCTAAATTAGAAGTAAAATATAATAAATCATCAAGGGAAAAAAAAAATACAAAACCCCAACTTCCTTCAGACACACAAATTAATTTGTGTGCAAAACAAAGGTCTCAGATTCTTCCTGTTTATGTCTGGTGTAGCACAAACACTGCACTCCAAAGTGCTTATTCTAAAAGACAAAATCCTAGAGCCTGGGAAAATGAGGGAGAGAAAACTTCAGATTAACTGCCATGTGGATGAAAGCTTCAGAACAAAGCTTTGTGTGTAACCTTTTGGTTTTGTCCTCCTCTCTCAGACTGTGGTTCTCTTCAGCCTTTGGTTGTACTGGTGCCACCCTACTGTAAAAATTAAAAACTTATAGAAACTTATATAGTTACATTTTGTATGGAAGAAGCTTACTAACAGGGTTTATACTGAATGTCTGGACTGTGTTCAGGAGCATGAACATTACAAAATTCTGTGGAAAAGCTGGTTCACTTTCTACTTTGACAAAGGTCCATATTGGTAATTTTTACACTGTTCTGGTGCCAGTTCAATAAAATCTGTGGAACTACAATGACTGAAGAAAAATATAATCTGAAGAAATGTATTAATATTGAGAGAACTGCAAGATGTAACTGTCAAATGCAAACTTGACTCAGTTTCTTTTGCAGTTAAATAATGTAACCAGTACCAAAATCAATCAACACTTAGTAAATTTAGAAAGCGATCTTGGGATTGTGGGTACTGGCTCAGTTGTAATTTGCAAGAAAAGAATTTTACAAAAGTCAATAATTTGTATAATTTGAAGCTGGATAAATAGTTTTTATTCTGAGACCAAATTATTATATAATGTCTGAGCCACAACCTCAGTTTCCTCCTTGAATTTCAGTTCTTTCATGGTTTCTATTCCTTCCCTACCTCAAAATAGAGAAGTATTCAGAATAACAGGAGAATTGTGATAAGGGGAGACTTCAGCAACTGCTTATCAACTACAAACAAGGAGTTAACCTACGTACTTTTTTTTCACAAAATTACTGTACCTAAGAAGTGTAATACTTAAATTTAGAAACATTTTTCTTTTTGTATCTTCTTAAGATGTTTAAACAGATACTCATGAGCAAAGTCAAGGGATTCTCCCAGTAAATAGAAGGATGGGAAAGTTAAGGTATTGCAGCTCCCTTGGTTCTTGTCATCTGAAGTATTAAGGGCTGTAGACAAGGAGCTAAGTACTGGTACTGTCTTTCTAGAGCACTTGCTAGTGAAACTCAGCGAATCTGGTTTCTTCAGATGTGTGTTATTCATTCATGGAAAACTCAGATGTCCTGTGAAAAATACTAAAAGAAGAAACATAGCCAAGCAACATACAGTTGCCACAGACTTGGTTCATCAAGAAAATTAAGTCAGACTATCTATAATTTCGTCTTCTCAAATAAGAGTCTCCTTAAAAGGAGGCAAAAAAGTCTTATTCTTCTCAAGGATTAAGTATTAACTGCCTAGTCTTCTTTGACATGTTATCTAATTTAGAAGATACCAAGTTTGCCAAAATGTTGAAAGACAAAGTTGCTAACTAAAATAAAAGGAAAGAAATTCCTTAGGCACATCACATGAAAGTGTTCTGTGAGCTGTAAAATTCCTACTTTCCTTGAATTGCAACAATTATTTATTTAAATACAAAATATTTACTATATGCAGTCACTCTTAAATGGAAATGGAGCAGGAAGATTGCTGCTTTTTGAGTAATTTCCAGACTCAGTCACAGGTCCCTTGCTCAATGTGCTGGTGCTTCCACTGTCTCTGCAGCACTACACAGCAGCTATCAGGTGTCGTTAATCTCTGTACAGTACTTGCTGTATGCCAGCTGCATACATCCTGGTCACCTTTCTGGACAAATGAGTGGTCATTTTAAGTGTGCCATAATTTATGACTAAAGCAGTACAAGAAATCATGAGTAATTGTTGGTGCAGCTCTGAGCTTGGTTGCTGGGGTACCTTTTAAATTTCATTCAATAAAATGCAAAATAGATGTTTTGTTTTGTTTTGGTTTTTTTTTCAGCCCTGCTTCGCATTTACATTTTTCTATCAAACACCCTCATACACTGTCCTGGGAATATTACACTATGTTCCAGTGTAAAGCACATCTTGTTATGAGACTGATTGAGAACAGAATTAGCATGGAGTTCATGTTACAGGTAGGTATTTAGATGATTATGTGAGATACAAAAAACTCTTTGTCTTCAGTTGCATTTCTGTTCATTAAATAGAGTTCAGAGGAGAACAGGTCATCATAGGATTCCATTTGTAGTTTCAATTTTAGCAGGACTGTAGAAATATTTGGTCATTTGTGCTAGGATAAGGTCAACTGTTATGGATAACTTAGAATACTTTTTATATGCTGAATATTCTCTTTAATCTTAAGGTGTTTAATTGGTTTGGGTTAATTTAATTGGTTGTTAACACTGGGAGCCTGTTTTCCTGTCCCTGACTGGTGCTGCTGTGAGCTAATCTAATGAAGTTATAAATAATGAGAATCCAGTTCTCTCATTATATACAGTTTTCAGTGCTGGATGAAACTTAGATGCTTATCTTAGAAGAAGCATTTGAATAGAAGATTGCAATTTTATTCTTAAATACTGAACTTCTACAGAACTGTAGTTTCTCTTCTTCACTAATTATGTTTTGTGACATACCTTAGAAAGAATAGGGTGCTACAAATAAACAGTTAAAAAATGAGTGATATTTTCTTATCAGCTTCAGGTTTTTGGGGGGTTGGGGGTTTTTGCCTTGGTATGAGGTTGTTTTTAAGGAAAACATACATTATTGTGCTAGAGCTATTTTGGATAATGTCAGGTTGAAAATACTGCAGAGAATCTGATGAGTGTTTAATTACTGAAAAAGAAGATATAGTCAGTGATTTCTTTGACTGTAGATAATTTTTGATAGTTGATGTTCTTTTAATATATTTGGTATGTGTATGTGTAACTTGGAGGAAGATACATTTGGACAGAAAATTTCTGATATAGTCAAGCAAGTAATTTCCTGTAAAGTCTTTATTTTGAAAGCCTTTTTTTAAAGCCAGTTATCAGAAAGTGAGTTTATCAGCCTTTAGTTGCAATTCAACAGAAACTGAACAGAAAAGCTTATTTTATATATCAATACTTAGGGAAAGTAATAACTTTTTATCATTTTAGGTTTTCAACAAATTGTTGAGTCTGGCCAGTACTGCTTCATCTCAGAAGTTCCAGTCACACATGTGGAGTCAGATGTTGGTTTCCACATCTGGGTTTTTGAAATCTATCTCAAATGTCTCAGGCAAAGACATCCAACCTTTAATAAAGCAGTGGGTGTATCCTTTTTATTCTTGGTCTGGATTGTTAATATGGAAAATGAGTTAGGTTTTTTTAATTGGCACTATTAAAAGAATGTGAAGAAGGGCATAAAATAAGGAAATGCCTTTGCATAAAACAGTTAAGTACATTATTCTGTGACTTAGATATATATGTGAGCCACGAGTTCACAATCTTTTCATAGTCCTTTGAACTTTGCTGGCTTTTTTGCATGTTCTTTACTAGAAGGGATTTCATTATTTTAAGTTTTCCTTTGAAAGAAGCACAGGAGCTCTGCTGGAGTTTAAGGCCAAATTATACTAAAAGGATTCCAGAGGACACTGCCCGTAGAAATATGCTGAACTGGGACATGGAAAATGCTATAGTCTGGTGCATTTTAATATGTGATTTCCAGTAAATCACCATGAAATAAGTAACCTAAAGCACAGAGTATTCATTTACAATATACTTTAATAGCTTGGTAGCTTATGTTAATAGCACAGTTTCAGGTAATATAAACCTCTGTGTGTTGATTCTTCAAATTTAACTGATACTAATCAAGAAACAGGGTTCATTGTTACTCCAGGCTAGAATTGTACATGACTGCAGCAAAAGCATACCTTACTGTTGTAACAGACAACAAAAGGAGGTACTTAATTTAACAACGTTCACGCATCTCAATGTCTTAAGTAAAAGGCATGGTATAATTAGTATTTACAGAGTAATATGGGAGGTTAGTCTTTTATTTGCATCAGAAGTATATAAAGAATAAAGAATAAATACACATTATTCTAATTTACATACCTTGCTATGCCAAGTACTTAAGAAAAATAGGAATTCTGTATTCACACTGAAGTGACGCCTAAATGTCAGCATTACTGTCTGAGCTGGGTGAATCTTAACTACATCAGTTCTGTAGGGAAGAAAGTTGTACCTCACACATTTGGGGATTAGTTTCACCTTTTCCATGCTTTGGCCCCAAGGTTGGTCCTGGTAACTATACCTTGTATTTAATCCTGCAACCTCCTGCAACCTCCCTACCATGCTTCAAACACTTCTATTCCTGTGGCAATGGATTTCCCACCTTGTAAGATCACAGAAGGTCTTCATGTTGTTTGGGAGGGGATCCTGCTGCTGTTACCTAGTGCTGTCTTATGCCATTAGCAAGGGCTGTGTTGATGCTGAGTTTAAAAAAACACTAAAAATGTCTTAAACTGTACCTGATGACAAAGTCCAAGAGTTTCGTGAAGGCAGCCTCCATGAACAGAACCAGTCTGAGGTATTTAGGCAAATGGCCAAATTTTGGGAGGAAAATTAATTACCCCTGTACAATAAGAAGTGTCTTTGAATATGGAAGCTCTTTCCTTAAATGTTGGGACATGAAAGAACATATTTTCCTCCCTTGCTTTTGTCTCATATTGTCAGAGACTTGTGAGAGTGTGCATTAGACTAAAATGCTTCAGCTTAGTGTTTTAGTTTACTATAAGTAAAGTGTAGTAATGGCTGTGATACAGAAATGAAGGATGAAATTATTCACAGGAAAAGTTGTCTTGAAGAAATAATTGCCTGGGCAAAAATTTAGAATGAGATTGTTACTTTTTATCCTTCATATTGTATACTTTCATGTATGTGTGAATTCATATATACACACATGTGAATGCTCACGTGACCCAGTTTGGAAAACTGCAATAGAATAATGGAGTTAATGTAGTGTGGGTAGAAAACAGAAACTAATGTCTACATTTTCCCCTCAGTTTAATTTTACTAAAATATATAGCAAAACCATATTGAAATTACTGAAGTCTTACACAGTTACTTTTTCTGAGAGCATGCCAAGGACATTGGATGTGGTGGAGTCCAGAATAGTTTTTCATAATTAATTTCTTCATGCTAGGTAGTTTTCTTTTCATTTTGGTTTTTCTCCATAGGAAACATGAAAAGAAAAAAAATTTAAAGAATGTAAAACCCCAGAATTTCATGAATTAACATGAGTGATTTCATTTCCAAATTTTCTTGGAATGGGAAATTCTAAGAATAAAGAAGCATAAAGCAAGTGTTAAGAATTGAGAATTATGGCTTTTTATAACTATTGCATTGTGCACTAGAATTCCTATACTGCTTATTAGGGACCAGAGTGGAGTGGTAAAATTTTATGGTAGCTTTGCATTTAATAGAAAACGGAATGTATTGGAATTGGAAATAAAACAAGATTACACATCTCCTGGGACTCAGAAATACGTGGTAAGGTCTCTTCCATATTTTACCTACATGTACAAGTATGATGTCTACATTAATAAGCATAAGTTTAATGTTAATAACAAAATCTTGTGAACTTGAAGGGTCCTCTTAAAGTGACAGTGCAAGAACTTGATGGCTCATTCAACCATACATTGCAGATTGAAGAAAACAGTCTTAAACATGATATACCTTGCCATTCTAAAAGCAGAAGGTAAGAGCTAAAATATTAATTTCAGGTATTTTTACTATGTATTTATGAAAATATACAGGGCATTTGATGATAAATATATATTTCTTTTTAATCTTACTAGACAAGATTTACCTGTGATGTAAAGGGGAGAATTTCATACTGTTTAAGGACAGCAAGAAACCTTACACAGTTCTTAATTGTAAACCATCTTATAGAAGTTTTGTGAAAACCTAATTTATGTAGAATAAGTTGAATGAAGACTCCAATTAATCAAATTATTCAAAATGTCTTTGAATGAGAATCACAAATTAGAAGAAAGACAAATGTAGGCCAGAGGATTGCCTCAAGTGAACAGAGTGCCAAGATTGTTAGGTAAACCTAAGGAACAAGAAAAGTGACATACTTCCCACATAGACTCTCTCCATCTTCTAATGCATTTTAATAATTACTTTGAATTCTACTTCTCGAACTTGTATGTTTATATGTAATTGTAAAAATAGTGGGAGAAAAAATTATAGATATGGATGCATAGCTCAAATTTGTGAATATTTTTTTCTGGAGAGAGCATTATGCTTCTATGTGGTGAAATGCATAGAGTATTTTGCAGTCTTAAACTTCATTTATAAACATATATTTGCCAGTCTGGTAACTAATACTTTTTTTTCCCCTCTTTATTAATAGAAATAAGAAGAAAAAGATTCCACTGATGAATGGAGAAGAGGTGGACATGGACCTTTCTGCTATGGAGTAAGTTGGCTTGTTGGAGTTTCTCAGTGCGAGTCTGAGCCATCCTCCCCTTGTCTAAATCATGCTATTTTGAAAGATTGGATAACAAAGTTGTACTTTGTTATATGGCTGACAACTTTCAAGACTATCCCACATTTCTCTACTGAAACTTTTCTGCTGTAGCTGGGAAAATGCTAGCAAAGTGTAAAAAGTATGGGTTAACCAATATAATCAGATTTTATAGAAAATCTTGAGCATGTATGATGGTAATAAATTACTTAAACTCATTTCCAATTATACCTTTCAGCTAACTTCATAGGTAAAATGTAATCAAGAATTTGTTTGAAACGAAGTGAGAGCAATTTTTATTGGATTTTGATCAAGACCATTTAACTGCCGCTAATACAGACAGGTTCCTGAAATCTGTAATTACAAAAGAATTCCTCTAGATTAAAATAATGATGAAGTGCTTCATACTGAAATCCACACTGACATTAATTTCAGTTGGAACTGTTAAGTTCTTTGGAAGTAAATTGTTGCTCAGTGTAAATACCTGCCTTACCTTCCTTGACTTGGAGCCAGTAGTACCCTCAGAGACAGTGGAGGTGTTGGCACCTTGTTTTCTGGCTGAGGGAAGTAAATAACTGGTCTTGAAAGCCAGTGGTGTCTCTTTGAAGAAGGATAGATGGCTTGTCATCTTAAAAGTGTCATTAATTCTAATAAATTTAACCTAATCTAATACATGATGAGAAAAAATTTTGTAAGACGTATTTACATTGAGCAAGTCATTTGCTATCATTTCCATATGACAGTTGACATATGAATAATTTAATTGTATTGAAGGATAATTACCCTAAATGTTTGTGACTATTTTTGATCAGTTATGCTCAGGTCCCTGCTGCGTTACTCTGAGCTGAGACTTCAGTGATCTTAGAATGACCTTTGAACTGGGATAGGATTTTATGCAAGATACTTGCACTTTATCTGATAACCAGATCTGTGGTGTGGTCATTCTGCTCTCCAGTTTGGGCTCTTCTGCTCCAAGCATGTATGATAATACACATTCTATTTTCTAAATCTTGTGTATACACTCTTTCACTGTTGTTTCTTCTCTACCTACTAACTTGGTGGTAATTCTGGATTTTCTACAAACATATACAGAAATACTCATCATATTTATAATTATGCACTTTTCATCAGTCCAAACTCTTTTCTAATGCCATGCTGGTATTTTGATCTTGTGGTTTTTATATGGGAAAAATGAGTAAGATAATGTACTGCATAATTTGTGCTTGTTGCTTCCGTAAACCACTTTGGCAGTCATGGTGCTGTGTGAATAATAAAGTATAAAATATGTATTTGGGTGGAATACAACTGAGTAATTTTATCTGTAGGATAACTTTAATCCTGATTTTTATCATCATTTTCATGATTACCCTTGTCAGCTTTTAACATCATAGTATGTGAGGAGTTGTAAAGGACTTTCACATCTATTAATTAAAAAAATTGTATATACCACCAGATTTTGTTTCTTGGGTTTTTTTTCATAGTCTTAACCTTTAAAAGGTGATAAAGTGCTTATCAGTTAGGAAAATAGAATAGAATAGAATTACATATACTGGGATCATGCAGTAGTTTACCATGAACAAAGATCTGTAGGTTAAAAATCCTAAACTACTATATTCATTTTGATATATTAGATGTTTGGACAGATTGCCCTGGGAGGCTATCAAATTGCCATCATAGAAGCAGAAGATTAGAACAAGAGACTTTCAAAAGTTCTCTCTAACCTGTACTTTGTTATGGTTCTTTGAAATTAAATAGTTTAAAAATAACTCATAACAAGTTAGAAGATCTTTAGAATTTCTATAGTCTTGAAATTTTGTAAAACTGCTGATGTTTTTGTGTCTGTCTTAGTGCTGATTCCCCCTTGCTCTGGATAAGAATAGATCCCGATATGTCAGTACTGAGGAAGGTGGAATTTGAACAGTCTGATTTCATGTGGCAGTATCAGCTGAGATACGAGAGAGATGTGGTGGCACAAGAAGAAGCCATTCTGGCACTGGAAAAGTTCCCTACTCCGGCATCCCGGCTTGCACTGACTGACATCCTGGAGCAGGAGCAGTGCTTCTACCGCGTGAGAATGCTGGCCTGCTTCTGCCTTGCAAAGGTGAGCTTGTGTGGATGGCACTAAGGGAGGAAATCCACTAGACTTTGTAAATGGCTGAAAATGGTCAAAACTCATCACAGTTCCTAAACTGGCTTGAGATTTAGCTTCTTGAATGTATTTGCCAAGTATTTTTAACATGGCTGATTTGAAAGGAAAGTTGTATTATTTTAGCCTGTAAATGGAGACTGCAGAAGGCTTTCATAATTGTCAAAATCGAGATGTCAGACATGAAAACCACAAGGGATTTTTCCAGATTTCATTAAGTGGCAGAAATAAAAGACTTTTGTTTTACTTTTTTTCAGAACCAAAGTATATTTTTTATTTTTTTAGTGGGAAGTTCCTTGGCCAGTCTGTTGAGAACTCTGAAGTGCTGAAATTCATCTTTTCCTAACTGAACTTGAGATTGCTGCTCTATGTCGTTTCAGATTGAATAGGGTCACAAAATAAACATCAAGTTGGGATACAATTAAGTATTAAAAAGCCAAATAATTGCCTTGAAAAGGGAAGATCTTTTTTTTCTTAGACATAAAATTAGCATTAAGAATTAAAATTAGTAAACCTGTAATTTTACCACAAGTGGGTGGAAATACAGAAGAAGAAGAATTTCTAAAATGGCATGTTAGTGACTTTTATGCACATGAAGACATATTGATTGACAATTTGTAGAGTTCAGATTATTGACATATAGCTTGTTTTCTGCTGTGTACCTGTTTGGATTAATTTAGTTCCTGTACAGAAATAAAACCTTCAGCCTTATTTTGAAAATCAAAATCCCAGTGTTTTTGACAAACTATTTTAATATTCTGAAACACTGATGTGAAACTGCTAATGTATGTTCTAGTATTGGTGCTGCCGTTATCTGGCTTAAAATATGTGCTTTTCATAACAAATTCACTTGGCATATCTAATAGTATATTTTCCACAGGTAAATATTAACAGAATGTTGTTGCAACATTTAATGCTATAGTTTTTTCTGTCTTTACTGTAACTTCTTAGGCAATTTGGCTGCAGATAATCATTGCTGGTTTTGTTCAATTGTAATTGTATGGAAAATCTTGGGTCTGTGGATAAGGTGGTTGACTTGCATAAAAGAAGATAATGTGGCAGGCAGAAAGTATGGCTGTGACATTAAATCAAGGCGAAGGAGCATGGCAGAACAAAGTTGTAGATATGTTTATGTAAGTTACCTGGGAGGAAAGTAATACATTCTATTACTGATTCCAACATCAGGACGTTAATAAGAATAACTTCCTGTTGTCATTGAGTTTAATTTTCTCAGGTTGTAAATATTCAGGATTTGTATTCTTTATTGAAAAAAGTTAAGTCCCTTGTGATTATTCAGGAGGAAGGTTCTTTTTTGTTGATTTACAGTTTCTAGCTGGGTTGCAGTTACTGTTGTCAAATATTCTCAGTGTATTCATGTTGATACGGAGAAATGATATGTGACAATGCAATTGTCAAAGTGAATTTGCTATACTTTCTTGGTGTATATACTTCATTGTAAAAAAGTCTCTCAGCAGTGAAGTATCCAGGTGACATATCCTCATTGATAAATTAAGAGATACGTGTGAGCATGTGTGTACACATGCTGTGCTGAGTCCTTCAGGACAAATAACAAATACAGAGAAAGGAGAAAATAATGTCACAATCATAATTCCTGAGAGTACCCAGGCTGATTTCCCAGTTCAGATTGATTGCAGTGTAGGTGATGTGTTATAAATGTTGCCGTAGGAACACTACCCTCCCAAATGTTGAGGAGTTTCATAAATGTGCATGAAAGTTAAACCTTAGTCTGCATTTTTATGCTGTACTGAATTGAATGATGCAGAAATTGAGTGTGCCTCCTGCCTTTTTAAGTAGAAATAATGCAACACAAGTAATTTCTGCTACTGTATGGGGAATGTGCAGTTTCATTTAGCTCAGAATGTATAATGTCTCAGTAGACTAAGTAGAAAAGTCAAATTCTGTCTGTAAAGAGAAATTCAAATGAGTCACAACACATAAGACCAAAAAAATAATGAAAAGATGATGGTTTAACTACTCTTGATTTTAACTGAAAGTAGTTGTTCGTCTGCAGGCTTAGTGAAATTAAATGCTTACAATAAGAAGTTAATATTTTAAAATGTACACCCTGATATTAATGGAATAGTGAATATCTTATAAGCATAATACAACTTGATATTTTGGGGATTGAGTTTTATTGGACACTGCTACATAAATTTCATATTTGTAGTTTTACGTTCTTTGTCATGGTTTCTAAGCAGTTTTTGGGATTAATCTTCCTCTGCAGGAAGAGTTATTGTACCTTTCAGAAAAAGCTGTACCTGCATCTTTAGTTCAAACACTTCAGTTATTGCAAGGGGAAGATCAATTGCAGTATTTTCCCTTTCTGATTTTCCTTTGAAGCCCAAGTTAGTGGAAAAATGTTATTGAGTAATAAAGCACCACACTTCCCCAAAAGCAATGGAGAAGTGGATTGCTGTGCATGTTCAAATAGCCTCTTGCTTTTTCTTCACTTGCTAAATATGTAATAGCCTTTGAAACAAGCTGCATCATTTAGAAGGAAATCAGCAAATTCAGGTTTTTCTGTGTATCAACAGGTTTTTCCTTAGTTTGTGTGGGGTGCATTGGTCCCATTTGTTTGTGTGCACACACATCATCAGTCAGATTAACCATCAGCAGGCACAGGTGTTCTTCACAGACTGAAAGTCTGCAGGCTTTCAGTGCTCCATACAGCAAATGTATGAAACCCAGGATGCTGGGAAGGCACAAAAAGCCTTTAACTTCAGGGGTGGTCTTTTATTCTTGGGGTAGCTGTGGCCTGTTTTAAAGTCTAGGCTGAGGTTACTGCCAGGGTAAATTTGTGAAGTTGGTATTGCAAAATCCCCTTCCATCACTGGTTTCCGTAGAGTCAGAGAACTTGGCTTAGTAAACACAGAATATTCATCTAAAATATATAAAAGAGAAAATAATTAACAACAGAAGTTTATTATGGAAGGATAGTTAGTTGCAGATGTCTTCCAATTGAGCCATTTCCATAAAACTTACCTTTAATGTAGATAAGATATATTGGGAATTGACAGTGAAAATTTAGCTAATATAAGATAATACACTCATGAAAGTAAGTATCTGTTTAAAGGAGAAAATGTTCTTGGCAATTATCCTTTTTGATTATGGGAAATGTTTAATTTTCTACAGCCAAACTAAACTTTCAGTGGTCATGTTAATATGATTTCCCTTCCCCCTAATTATTCAGATTGCAAATTCCATGGTAAGCACATGGACAGGACCACCAGCCATGAAGTCACTCTTTACCCGAATGTTTTGTTGTAAGACTTGTCCAAACATTGTGAAGACCAACAACTTCATGAACTTTCAGAGCTACTTTCTTCAAAAGGTAAAATTTCTTTTTCTCAGTGAATGTTTTTAAAGAACTGTCAAAAATACAAAAGTGTTCCTACAATTGACAATTATAGGAATGTGGATAGAACAAACCTGATTTCCTCTGTAATAAAAATCAAAGTAACTTATTCTTTGTCATATGGCTTCAGTTTGTTCCATCTTATTAAAAAATAAATTAACAAATTCTTAGCTATTTTTTTCTGATTAGCTGAAGTTAAATTAGCAGTTTCTTCAGAAGACTGGTGAATTACATATTATTATATAATTACTTGCAATTATTTGTAAACTCATTCATAAATAGGACTTGAAGGAGGATACTAATTTTATCTTTTAGGTGAATTTAGCAACTACGTTTATTCTTTAATACCAGTTACACCATACTGCAAGTAAAATCTTATAACTCTTAAATTGGTGGACTTTTTTAGTTCAAGACATTGCATAATCCTTCTTTCCCTCTTTCTATTGTCAACATCACATATTGCTGCTGTTTCTTTTGGTGTTAGCACAGTTTTTTTTTGCTGTAACCCATAGTTTTTGGTTGTTCATTGGATAATAAAATTAATTACAATGCTTTTCTCTTGAGATTTACTTGACTGAGTAATTGAGTTCTTATTTCATGGATTATATATTACTGATTTTACAGTAGACTCAAATCACTCTGTCCAAAACTGTGTTATTCTTGGTCCTTCTTTTTGCATTTTTCTGGGTTTTTTTGCCATTGTTCATTCTTCACCACTGAATCTTACATTTTTCTCCCTTCTAATGCTATGTGGCAAGTGTGTAGATCTAGAGTAATATTCTTAAGTCTATGTTGAGTGGAGCTGAGAGATCTGCTTAGCTCATTCTAAAATAAATACCTAATCAGAATAACAGATGTCTGGCTAATAATTGTTCAGGCTTCATTGACCCTGTTGGGTCTGTATGTCTCAGTGAAAGTGGAAGCTTAGACATTGTGCTCACATGAAAACACTCAAATTCAGTGTCTATCTCAAGAGAAATTCCATCATCATTTTCTTTGTCTCATTGTTTTTCATTTGATACCTTTTTGATAGTGTCCTGACTTGAAAGTCTGTTTTTTGAATATTCTTTTTTTTTTAATGTCTGTAATGTGACTAATTACTGAGCAATAACTACGTAGTTGATTTGATCTGAAACTTACACCGTACATGGTCTGACTTTCAAAAAAGCATGGAAATACAGCTTTTCAGACACCTGCTATTGTAAATCTGTTAATTGCTGATTTTCAGGATGTACCTCTTTTCAGGGTGTAACTATCATTTCAATAATATAAAGAGTGATATTCATTAATTTTATTACACAGACTATGCCTGTTGCCATGGCCCTTCTGAGAGATGTTCACAACCTTTGTCCTAAGGAGGTTTTAATGTTTATTTTGGATTTGATCAAGTATAACGATAACAGGAAGAATAAGGTAAAGACAGTATTTATGTTACTTTTCTTACTGATTTTTTTTTTTTTTTTTGTGAAAAGAGTTTGAGTTAGTATACTGCATGATGTTGGATGCCACTACTGCAAATACCTAGCTCAGAGTTGATGAAAAGGTGATGCGGTAAATGTTAGAGAATATTCTGTAAGCTGATATTTCTATGTTTCAAAGCTCTGTGTGCTTGTTGTTACTATGGACCTGCTTGTCTTCATTTGCACACATACTTCTCTTGCTTTACTCTTTTTCGTTCAGAAGACCCAAGTGTTTGGAGAAAATGTAGCATGAGAAGTTAAACATAGGTTTTTTGATGTTTATTTCTACTTGAGATGAGTATTTGAAAGAGCAATGAAAGGAAATAATATTTTTTTAGCATTACACAGGACTCTGAAATTCTGTGTTCTGAGTATCAGTTGTAGCTCACAGAACTGGATTATCTTCATGTGGTTAAATAACAGGTGAACCACAGGTTTATGTTGTTTCATCACTAAACTGAACCATCTGAGTTAGAAATGTCACCCCAAGTTCCTTCCCAAACAGACACTTCTGAAGGATGTTTAAATGACCTTTAAGATCCTGAGATGATACAGAATTCCATCTCTATAGCTAGGAGCCTAGCATAATCTTCCCAATTAAGTATCCAAAGTGAAGTGGAACCAGTCTAATGTGTCTTAAACTTAATTTCTTCTTGTGTGTAGAACACATACTGTAACAAGACGTGCTGCTTGTTACTGAAATAAGGATGATGGATGGGGAGAGGTAGAGACTTGGACACCAGTAGTCACAGAAAGGGGTGACATGTGTTGACATCTCATCCTCACCTTTCCATGTGTCCCTTCTACACGTGTTTGAAATCTTCTCCTGGATCTGACAGATGTTTGGTTTGTTTAGGTTAAAGTAACTAATACTCAAATCCAATACTTCAGTCTGCTTTTTGTAAATATTATGTTTTGCTGCTTACTAACACAACCAACAGATGCAAAAGACAGCATAATGGAAGGGCTAAAACTATGAGCCCAGGTATTAAATACTGGATTTTTCTAGTTTTCAGACAACTACTATCGTGCTGAGCTGATTGATGCCCTAGCCAACTCTGTGACTCCTGCAGTCAGTGTGAACAACGAAGTTCGAACATTAGATAACTTAAATCCTGATGTACGACTTATTCTTGAGGAAATTACCCGTTTTCTGAATATGGAGAAGCTTCTTCCCAGTTACAGACATACTATCACAGTCAGGTACACTTTAATGAGTACTTTTCTTGGGTTTTATGTACCTTTCTGTAGTTAGCTTTTGTGATTTTAGCCTGTATGTCTTAATCTTAAATGTCAAATTCCCTTTGAGTTTCAAAAGCTGATTATGCAAGTTTTTCTTGATTTCTTTACTTTTCAGCATTAATTTTTGTCAATGTAAACCTTTAGTAGCAGTCATAATTTGATCTTTCCATGTCTCTTTAAGAAGAGCATTTATGAAAGTTTTGCCTTGTAACAATAACTGTAGGGCATGCAACATCATCTGAGCTATGTTTTCTCTAAGTTATCATGGCTGTACTGAAACCAAGCAATGGATTTGACAGGGTGGAATATTTTGTTTGTGTTTCTGCCTAATTCAGAGATAATAAGAGCTATATGCTAATGCTGTGAAAGTAATTGTAACATATTAATCGTGTTAATACAGATAACATATTTCAGAAGATTTGCAATACTTGATTTGGAAGAAATTAATTTTATTTTTCTTGGCTGGTATTCTATGAAGCTGATGTATATTTTCTTCTACCATTTCTAGCTGTTTAAAAGCTATTCGAGTGCTTCAGAAGAATGGTCATGTCCCAAGTGATCCTGCTCTCTTCAAGTCATACGCAGAATACGGGCACTTCATCGATGTCCGGATAGCAGCACTGGAAGCTGTTGTTGACTACACAAAAGGTACTTTTTTCCAAGTATTCTGACATTATGTAACAATTCTACATATATGTAATGCTTACCTCATTAATGTTAGGTTGAAATAGTGTCCATCAGAAGAGGTGTGGTCACAGGTTTTTAATAAAAAACTGAGATTTCTATTATTGTTTTGTCCCAGCAAGTACAAGTGTTATGAAGATGTGCTGAGCATTGTTTCTCAGTGCTTTGCAAATTGAATCAGATATCAATGTTTTGAAATAATGAGTGGCAGTAAGGGGATTTGATAATTTGTCTTTAACACTTCAGTGACTTTGATTTAGTTGATTTTAGCCCTAATTTCTAGTCAAAGTAATTGATTTTGCTTTACCTTCTTGCTAATATCTTAATTGTGCTTTTTGCATGCATCTTTTGGTTATAAATTTTGGAAACTTAGATTATTGCAGATATATTTTGGCTGATTCTGTTTTGTCATTCCTTATGTATCGCTTATGTTTGTGAGATGTTTACATTCTTTTAATATTGCCTTTATCGTAGTTAACTATTGAAGATCCATGGAAAAAAAAAAAAAAGCCCTGGACAGTTTCTTAAATGTTCTGTAGTTGATACTCAATCCTGACAGATTTCTAATGGCAGTTAGAAATTACAGCTTCAGTGATCTGCATTACATGAAGTTAATTTGATATTATATTGTCATGTTCATTTATTTGGGTTAGTCTTCCTTTGATCAGCAGATTTGTAGTACTTTTGTGTTTGGAGGTTTATACCTTTCAAAGTGGTCAAATCATTCAGTTCTTCCTCTGTAGCAGACTGGGGGATCTAGATTTCTAATTATTCTGCCTCAGATTTCTTAGGTTTGTTTTGTTTTCAGGGTAAAGGAGAGTTTCCTTTGCTTGATACATGAATAATTGTTTTCTCCTTCATTTTAAGGGCTGTATTACCTTGACATTATGCCTGTTATTCTATTCAGAGACTTCTCAAACTAGATAAGCAGTGGGAGGTTTCAAGGCAATTGAGTCTTGGAGTGAATGCATTCAGTGAAACTCAGGCATCCAGTCAGACTGAAAGCAGGCTGTCATTCTGAGCAGCTGATACCTGTGAGGGAGGCTGTGCACCCAGCAGTGCTCAGGCTCCCTCCTGTAATCACCAGACACTGTATCCTTAATCCACTGCACACAGACCACTTAGTGATCCTGTGAGTGATAGCTAGAAAACAGAACTGTGCTAGTGCTGTGCATATCTCTCTCTTATGGGTGACTTGCTTTTTTCCACCCTTCATAGAATGTTAGTGGAAATATTTGCTGGAGAATAGAAAGCTTACTCATCAGCTCTTTCTTCAGAACAATCTCCTCACTAATTTCCTCCCACCCTGTGGAAAGACAAACTGATAGAAATAATGTTTTCTCGTTAAATTCTTGACCTTTTATGGATGGTATTTATAGTTAATAACTGGCTTGAATAAGAAAGTGCTTGTACTACAAAGTTCTAAAGTACATCTTTAAAACAGCTGATCAAACGGGATGTGGTATAAGCAAGATAATAGAGTAAGTTGCTTGAAATCTACAGGAAGCTAAAACTTGAATGGTGAAAAGTAGTAGATTACTTGTAATCAGTGGTTGATCTGAACAGAGTTTTTGACTGAGCTCACTCTGAGATCTGATAATGACATACTAGAATACTGCTGTACCTAGGTACCTTGTCCCTTGCCAACAGCTTTTTCTCTGATGCAGAGGTAGCAGATGCAAATATTTATCTTCTATCACAGCCTGATATCTAGCTAGTCATCAGTCATTTCTCAAATACAAGCTTCCAGTATTGAACACAGAATCTCCCGCTCCTTCTGTAAGACTGGTGGGTTTTTGGTGGAGGGATGATCCAGAAACTCAGTGTGCTGACTTCTTACTCTAGCCATAGAGAAGTTAGCAGTGCTTGCCTTGCAGAGCCCTAAATCTGGCTTTGGAAGGAGAAATGATTGGTGATCTATTGCCAAGAGATCTGATTCTCATTGTTCCCAGTTACCTGGTTTCCAGTTCACACTGGATGCAAACCAGCGGCTATCAAGTGCCTGTTGCTTGTGCCAGAGCTGGCTTTTAACAGTACTTGTAAAGGAAGCTAACCGATTTTGTAATTTCCATAAAAAGGAAAGTCTGTGTTTTCTGGGTGGAACTTTCTGAGTAGAAATAACACTAACTTTTTTTGAGTAACTTGAAAAGAAATAATTTCTTCATGGAACAGAGTAACTTGTTTTCTTTGCCATTAATAGCAAGGGGTTTTTTGAGAAATGGTAACTTTTTAAAATGCTTGAGGCAGCATACAAGGGGGCTTGGACAGTTTATCTAAAGTCACTTGAAGTGAAAAGGGTTTTTTAACTTTATAAAATTTACTTATGAGAGCAGTATTACTATTAATAGTTACTTGTATAGAACAAGGCAGTTGCATACTTGGAAGAGAAAACAACAAACTATTCTTAATAAATAACCATTATCAAATTTGAAGAATGTGAATGTTCAGTGTCAAAGATGCTCTCCTGCAATTGAAAACTGCGACAACACTGCTTGTAATTTAAAAAAAAAAACTTGTAAGGGGATTTTTGTTTCAGAAAGCAAGCACATGTTTATATCTACCAGAAGTATGAAAATCCAGACATGTTGCTTTTCCCACAGCCTTCATGTAGGCAAACTGACAAGCTACAGATAGGATGGGTGGTCAGTGCGGTGGATAAGAATTCAGGTCATGGGCCACACTCAGAGGGGGGTGATCAGTGGTTTTTACTAAGGCTGGCAGTCTGGCACAAATGGGTCTCCCAGGAAACATCTTCAGAAATTATGTAGAGAACAGCATTGAAAGCAGCCTCACCAGGTTTATTCATGAGAATGCTGGTGGCATTCAGAAGAGAGAGACATCTCACAGAGAGACCTGGGCAGGCTGGGAGAGCAGGAGAGCAAGAACTGGATGAAGTTTATCAAGTGCAAGGTCCTGCACCTGGGACAACATAACCCAAGAGCCCAGAACAGGCTAGGATCTGTGCTTGGGGAGCAGAATCACTGAAAGGGACCTGGGGGTCTTGGTGGAAGAGAAGCTGACCACAAGTCAGCAGTGTGTGACTGCAGCAGATCAGATCTTGGGCTGCATCTGCAGGAACCATACTAACAGAGACTGAGATGTGATCATCCCACCTACTTTGTAGTCAGTCTGCACTTCAAGCAGTGTGTATAGTTGCAGCCCTCACAATTCAAGAAAGTTGTGAGCAGACTGCAGAGGGTCCAAAAAGGGGCCATGAAGATTATCAGAGGGGTGCAAGAGCTGCTCTATGTGAGAGGAGTGGCAGAGTTAGCTCTTTTCTCCCAGGATAAGAGAAGGCTTAGGGGGGCTTCATCGCAATATTCCAGTACTTAGAGCGCAGCTGCAAAGTGAATGGAGTGTCTCTTTCCTCCACGTGGAAAGGAGAAGGATTAATAAGTTCCACCAAGAGACATTTCATCTTGATAAAAGAAAATTTTTTTTACAGTGAAAATAATCAATCAGTGGCACAGCCTCACCAGGGATGTAGTGGAATCCCCATTGCTGGAGGTTTTCAAGATGCAGTTGGACAGAATGCTAGATAATCTCATCTAGGCTCCCTTTCCCATGGAAGGTTGGAGCAGATGATCTTGAGAGTTCTCCAAACCAGGCCTGGTTTATGGTTCTTCTGGCTAATAAGATTTCTTCTGCCTGAGGTCAGGTTTAATTTGTCATTTCTGTCCAAATTGTTTCACAGTTCCTATATAAATTTGAAAAGCAGATTAAATGCATTAGTAGCAAAGCTTTGGAAGCCTAGAAGGCTTAGTTTACACTATAAGGCAAATAACAGGGAAGACTTACTTCATTTCTAGCAGAAATAAGTTTAAAACACATTTTTTTTAATCACAAATGTGTGGTGTTACCTGGTTTTGTTATCCAGTACCATCAGCCTAAAGAATTAATCTCCCAGACTTTTCATTTTCTAATTAAAAAGCATTCTAAAATCCCTTTTGTTAGTCAAAATAATTACAATTTGCTAATGATTCTGACTTTATGTTTGCAGTGTTGCAATTTGCTGTGTGGTAATAAAATGCTATTTTTGTTCCATGCAAAACAACGTTTGTTTGCAGTGTTCTAGCTGCCTTCTGTCCCAAGCCAGGAAGAGCAGCTGTGCATTGAGCTGAGCACAGGAAGTAACTAATCCCTTAAAAGTATGTTCTCTGCATAGTTTTTCAAAGGTTTCTGGTTTTTAAGGCAAATCTGAGATTGTAGTTCTGATCTGTATGGATACAGATTTGCTCTGGCATCATCCAGAAGTGTGAAGCCATACTCTGAGCAGTGCACTGTGTGAGCTAATATATTCTGCCTCTGAACTGGGCTTACTGGAGCCTCACCAGTGTAACCAGTTTTGTTTTGGCTAGACTGTGGGAAGAGCAGGGCTGACTTGCAAGTGGCCTGCAAAAGACTCTCTAGCCATTATCTAAGCACTATTTTAATGTAGTTGCTTCCCCAGAAAGGGGGTCTTACATTCTAGTTGTCCAAAGCATTTTTAAAATTTGTAATAGAATGAAGTGCTGGTTCTTATATTACAAATAAATGCCTCTTCTGTTAAAAGCAACTTACTCTAGTGAAATAACAAAAAAATAACTGGTATTAGAATTGGTTGGAATAAAGAAATTATATTTTAAAATTGTTGACCTAAACCAAACCAAAATAAGGAAGAGAAGTTGAACTGAGGTATTTAGAACTAAAAATACAATTGGCTAGGCGAAGAAGGAAATACGTTGCTAGGACCAGAAGATGGAAGGCAGTAGAAATGTCTGTGGACTTGTCCATCCAGTAATGATTAATACACTGTCTTCATTGTTTTGAAGAAATGACAATACTGCTGTAAAAATCTTACAGTTATGCACCTGACAGAAAGATCTCAATAAAAATTCTTTCATGTTTTGTGTAATTAGTGATGATGATTTCCGGTGTAGTTTCCTATTTTGCAATATTACTCCAATAATCAAAGGAATTTTGTAATGTGAGTTACATGTTAAACTTACAAGCTGACTTTGTTTCCAACAGTGTCAAACACCAATTTTCTAGAAGCATGTGATAATAGGTTTCAAAATCCATTTTAGCTGCAAAGTACAATGATTTAAAAAACTAATGAAGGCTAATGAGAGGAGCATGATTACTGTTTTATGTAAGCCCTGTAGTAGTCCTCTTTGAGTCCTCTGTAAAGATAGTAATCTTTCACAGATTCCTGTGTATGGGAATTGTATATTCTCTACAGATTATGCTATGCTTCTGATTCTTGAAAGAATATTTGAATGTGTTCATTTTAGGAAGCACACAATATCAAGATGAGCCTTCACTCTGGTTTTCCCTATCAATGCTCATGCACATAGTCAAATTGGTTTTTACTGAACAATTGAGGGGTGTAAGAGTTCTGTAAATGTTTCTATATCCATGTAGAGTAAGATACTTTTTACTTTGAATTTGCTCCATAATTAGTGCAATAGTTCTTTAGTTGCAATGATTCATGCTCTTTATGTGCTAATTCAGGAACTCATTATTGTCTTCATCAAAATCCTTCCAGTTTATATATATTAATAGGCATTTTATTTTATTTTGCTTTGCAGTTGATAGGAGCTATGAAGAATTACAGTGGCTACTCTCTATGGTTCAGACTGATCCTGTACCATACATAAGGTGAGTTAATAAAGAGACAGGTTTTTTACTAATGCTGAGGCTATTAAGTAAATTCTTCACCTGGAATCACCATAATAGATCAGATCCTTAACTGCTTCTTCACCAAACTGTATTTCCTTCTTGTTATTTTACATTAATTGAAACGTGTTTAGATGTTTCAACAGTTCACATCTCAAAAATTAGTATATTCTGCTCTTATTTTGCATTGTGTTACTTTTGTCTTTTATGTTCTGCCGTGGCAGAAGTTTGAGATTATTTCCTGATCATAAATAAAGAGTATAAATATGATGTTGCATATGGCAAAAAAGACTTCATGATATTTAGAAAAGACAGAGGCTGAGACATAGTGCACACAATATTTGGATACCAAGGGGTGTAAAGCAATTGTCAGACTGTAGATGGGGTGAAAGGATCATGTGAAAATATGGTGGAATTTCTAGTGTTTCTTGTTTCAACTTCATTTTCACACGAGTGGTTGGGTATTTTAGTATGTTTGTTAAAAACCTGTGAACACCAAGGTTCATAATAAATGTTTTTTCCCAACACTTTATTTTTATGACCACCATTGAAATACTGAGTTTCAAAGTTAAATAACACTGCTTTTACTTTCTCTATATAGGTGATTTCTTACAAATACCATAACTGCAAGGTTGTTCTGTTTCATTTCTGTCATTCTTGTTAATGGAAATAAATACAGGTTTAGCTTCAGTTTAAGAAGATTTACTTTTATTTGTATCCTTTTAAAGAGGAGTTTAAATTTTGAATTGAGTGCAATATGTTAGCCTCTTCTAAAAGAAAATTAAAAAAAAAGAAGTATCTGCAAGAGTCTTCTTGTTCCAAATATATAAGACAGCAAAGTGAAAGCTGGCTATTCAGAGAAAAATTGTTAAAATAATAAGTAATGAAACAATTCATTAAATGTTTTCAAGGCCAAGTTTAAAGAAACAGAAATGTATCTACTTTCAGCTCAGTCTGTAAATACTGTAAGCAGCATGGTAACTGCAGGATCTTCAAAAACCAATGTAACTTAAGAGGTGGCAGTGTTTGTTTCCAGGAAAATGTACAAGTCACTGTTTTTTGGCCCTGCCATTTTGTATCAGTCATAAACATTTGCAGTATCAGTATGCAAGGAGTTTATTTGCCAGTGTTACATCTTCTTGGTAAACTTCCAAGTCAGTGCAAAAAAAGATCATGACTAAACAGAAGAGCTTAATGTAGCCTACAACTTTTGACAGTTACATCTAAAAACATCCTACTGCTTTGCACCTTACTTTTTATCTCCAAGTTATATTGCTGATGGTAAATCTGTGTCTGTGCATTTTGTGGACAGAAGGAAGAACTCGAGGCATAAAACATTGGTTTAAAAATTGGAACTAATCATGTAAGTTTAATAAGTTTGTAAGAATATTGCAAACTGTATGGACTTCTTATCTTTGGGGGTTTTCTTTTGGATTTAATAAAGATTATTTTTGTGTTTCTTTCAGGCATAAGATTTTGGATATGCTAACTAAGAATCCACCTTTCACCAAGAATATGGAGTCCCCCTTATGTAATGAAGCTTTGGTAGATCAGCTCTGGAAACTGATGAATTCAGGTTAGGTTTTTTGATTTGCTTGGGTTTTTTTGTTGCATTAGAGTTTTATTATGAGGTTTTGTGAAATAAGTATTAAAAACTTGCTTCAGAATATGCAGAGAGCTCTCTTAGTTTCAGTAGTTAGAAATGGAAAATCCAGTCTCAGAAGCTGAATATAATCTATGTACTTCCAGAATACTCTTCATGACATAGGCTACCGAACCTTGTTTTTAATTCTTCTGGTTACTGATGTAGTGTGCTTTGATGTTCTTCTGCACAGAATCATACTTTGAATGTTCAAAATTGTTCAAAGCAAGTGTTTCCTGAAATAATGGTGTCTCTGTTACACTTAGAGTTTGCTTTACATTACATGGTCTCTTTTTGTCCTCTCTTTCTAAACTCTCAGGGAATATGAGAGGACAGCATTGATATAGATAATTTAAATGAGATTTTTAGAGGTGCATTATAGACCTAAAACTCAATTTGCCTTGTGAGATTAGGAAAGATCTTAGTGAGAGAAGGGCTTGCATCTTTACCATTGACCTGTTTTTCATTACTGAAGCAGTTTTATCCAGTCCTGACAAACTGCCCTTTAACATCTGGCACATTGCTACACAGATTACATATAAACATTTATATAGCTTTTTTAGGTCATTGCAGGCTTTCTGTTCTCTGTATGTCATTATATTCAGTGTTTAAAAGTTTACAGCTACACTCCAGGGGTTGAAGTGAGGAGACTACTAGTAGTTCAGTTTCATAGGAATTGCCAACTGTCAGACACAGAAAATAAACAATTTTGATGTTCCCATCAGAGAATTTGTTTTTGCTTTTTCATGGGAGAAGAGTGTGTGCAGTGTTACAAGCATTACCTCTTTTTGCAAGCAACGAATAGGGTATACATTCTCATTAAGGTTCATGGGGCTTTAAGTACCTAAAGTTCTATGCCTCAAGATGACATAATGTTTCAGTTCATTTTCTGTAAGGAATAACTGTGGCATTCCAGGTTGCCTTGAAAAAAATTGTTGATGTGTGACAAGCTAGTAGCCAGGTTTAAAGGTGCATGATTCTAGAATCATGAGTTGCTTTT
The DNA here is from genome assembly GCF_050655825.1 of Lonchura striata. Lineage (NCBI taxonomy): Eukaryota > Metazoa > Chordata > Aves > Passeriformes > Estrildidae > Lonchura > Lonchura striata. Next base: position 143,607,574 of record NC_140704.1, on the reverse strand, counting down.
ATTTAACATAAGCACATGTAATGGAGAACAGACTCTGATTGATATATGTAATTGGTTTTTTTCTGTGCTAATCTGAATTAAATTGATAATATCAAATTGTTCTAAAATTAACATTTTTGAATGTGTCATTCTCTGGGGAGTATTTTAATGTTAGAAATGTCCAGATTAATATTAATTTGCTTTCATTTGTAACTGGGTAAGTGTAACTGGTAAGGATAAGCTAGGCTTACTCCAAATACTATTTTGGCCCCATAAAACTACTATTTACAGGGATAAATCTTGTAATTTTATTTTGTGCTAAGTCTTGCATGGCCACATTAATATGGCAGTTGGCACATCTGTGTCTTGTTTACCAGATATAGTTTAGTTCCTGCTGGGGAACAATATGTTCAATAAACTTGCAATCAGTCAAGAGCTGGGCTGAGTTAACACCAGAACTGCTGTATTTGCAGCATTGCACCAGATGTTAAATGTCTTTCTGTCGTGATTGGTGCCAAACGTGCTTAGACCATTTGTGTATGAAGATATTAAAGCAGTACACAGCTTGTAGTGAAAAATAATTTAAAAATAAAGCATTGCTTTGTGCAGTAAGAATACATATTTTGAGTATGAATACAAAGTAAAGTATTGAGTATTCAGTGAAGTACATGATGTAGTAATGATGTTAAAAAGCATGCTTGTGCATTTCTCTTATCTTTACTTCCAGAGAGTAAAGATCTTAGTCATGCTTAAAGCTCTTACTATATTTTGTGGAATACATGGGCAAATGCAACCAAATCCATTGATACAGGAAGCCAGTGTAGTAACAAAGTATTCTATTTACTTGTCCAGTAGAAAAACTTAAGAGTGCAACTTGAAAAATAAAGGCATATGGGTGTTGTTATGTTTCTTTTATTTTTCATTATGTTACTATAGAATTTACTTCTCCAGTCTTGTTCTACTAAATGTATCTAACTTACAACCCAGGAAACTTAAAGCCTTCCTTTTAATCAGGAAAGTTTAAAAAGAAAGCAAGAGCCAATAAGAGACAGGAATAATGAAGGAAGTGTATCTTAAGCACAGAAAATGTCATACTCTGCTGTGCCTGGATTACTTAAACTGTTATATTTGTGGGAGAGGAGGAGATTTTATCTCTATACTAAAAATGTCTTTTGTATTTAGGAACTTCACATGACTGGAGATTACGATGTGGTGCTGTGGACCTCTATTTCACACTCTTTGGCCTCAGCAGACCTTCCTGTTTACCATTGCCAGAGCTTGGACTTGTTCTTAACCTGAAAGAAAAGAAGGCTGTACTCAATCCAACAATTATCCCTGAATCAGTTGCAAATACTCAGGAACCTGTGAACAGTTCTAACAATCATGGACAGCCAGCAGGATTTCAGAACACCGTAAGCACAAACCATCTCCATCCATCCTATTCAGCTGGCTCCGAGTTCTTGCATGGGTTGCTGATTTAATTTTGTGTTGTGTTCAAGCCTCTCATGCTTTACCTTCTGACCTTATTGCTCTTTATTCTGTCCACTTGAAAAGCTGGCATATACCATGAGTTTTTGGACATTTTTAACTGTTTTGCATTGCATATGCATGCTTTTACTTGTTTGTTGGTTTTTTTTTTCCCTAATCTCATAATTTCTGTTCCTTATGAAACTTACTGCTTATGAGATATGAAGTGATTCACAGAAATGTTTGATGCTGTGATGAAAGCTTTTTTCATGAGACTGTTTCTTATAGGCAAGTTATCCAATTTTCCAAACCAAACCCTTTTATCAGTAAATCTATTGCATCTTAAAATACATAGATACTCCTCATTATAAACAACTTAAAGTGATCTGAAAGTTGAAATTTTAACACATATGCATTGAACATTTGAATCTGACATTTTAGTATTGTGCTCTGAAGGATTTGTAACAACTTCTGAAGAATGGCATACATTCAGTTTGGTACCTTTCTGGATTCAGAGGCTTCAGTCCTAACACATATTCCATTGTGTAGTTAGAACATAAATTTTTATAAACTCTTTCTGCAAGAATAACTGCCACTGCTGCAAGACCAAGTTTTTGGTGTTTTTTTGACAAATTTAATTGTGAGGGGGGGAAAAAATTAACAGACGTGGAAATAATAAGTGATTTTTTCTTAACCATTTCAAAAGCAGCATGTGATTAGCATGTTTGACACTCTTTCCACCTTTTCGAGTAGGATGGTTTACTCTTTACTTTATCGGTCCCATAGTTAATGCCTAAATAGTTTTTATTAAAAAGTATGCTGAGAATACTAATTAACAGTACCCTGCAGGCCCTTTCCAGCAGGGGGAGAAAATGCTAGTAGAGTCAGATATTGTTTGACCTGTCCTGCATATTTACAGATCATGTAGTAAGTCCTAATTTGCTGCACCTAATCATTAGAATTAAATAGCAGGAGGCATTTTGTGGCAGATTTTTAGGCTGCAGTTCAGTGAACACCCAAACTTTTTTTGCAGCCAGACTACCAAAAGATTTCCCCTTAACTTTTCTTTTTCTAAACATTCCTCTCCCTTGTGCTAGCATAGTAGTGGTTGCTGCAATAGTGAGCTGGATCAGGGAAGATCTGGTTGAACAGTATCTTTTTATGAAAAGACATTTCATAAAAATTTCAGTTTCCTGAGCCAGTTTGTCACATAGTTGTAAGAATGCTTGTGACATCCCAGGACAGAACTGTGTGTGCAAGAGGCTGCTTCATTTAGCAGCGTACTCGCTTGTCCTGGTGTGGAAATACAGCACTGGTATAAGCCTCAGTTTGTACTTCATCCCTTGTATCTTCTGTTTCTCATCTTCATTCTCCTACCCCTTACCTTAAGGTTACCATTTTCACTGTAACTTCCCCAAAATTCAGGGAACTGATTTTCCAGTAGTATAAAACAAAAACTGCCTCTTGTGTCAGACAAAGTTAATGCAGAAATCTTTCACAATAGCAGTGCCTTGGACAAAGTAATACGGATGAAAAAAGGGAAATGCATATTTGAGGGGGGGAAAAGAGTAAACAGGTGATAGAATTTATCAGATTAACTAGATTCTGTAAAGTGACATACACTGAGAGCATAAATATGTTAAAATCAGTACTGATAGAGTGGTGCCACTGAAGCTGCTGAGGATGATAAAAATTACCCACTTCATAAAACAGAACTTGAATTTTTCAGGGCAAGAGTTTGTGGGGCTAGAGTGCCCTTTGTAGGATAGAAGAAGAGCAGTTCAGGGGAACAGTATATGCCCTTGAGAGTCTATGGTATATATGCCTTTTATAGTTTTTAGTGAGCTTTTAATTACATTTGCTTCTGTGGATGCTTTATTTTCCCTTCTAAATTTTGTCTGTTAGACTTGTTGAAACACCTATCTCCTGTTTTCATTACTGTAAGTGTAACTTAGGAGACTCTCCTGTTTTTCTATTTCTTTGACCTTGTTCTTTTTATAATCTTAAGCAGAAATTTACAAAACAGTTTTTTTATTTTTTAATAAATATTGTTGTAAAATAAAGAAAAAGAAATTATAAGTACTCATTATGATTTGTACTAAGTAAAGTAAGCGTTAGCTTTTAAAACAAACTAAAAGAAGATTTAGCTAAATCCCATGTGTAGATCAGAGGCTATCACAGTTTTTCAACTGAGATTTGTCCTGAGGAGAGTCTGCAAAGCACAGATTTATAGACAGACTATTCAGAGGCAGCAAATGTTGTTGCACACCAACAGTACCATGATTGTGAGAAGCGACAGAAAAGATGCCAATGCTAGATATGCAGAGGGAGCAGGGACAGAAAAGAGAAACTATGTTTGTAGGAGTGGTTGGCACAAATCCATATAGGGTTTTAGAAAATACTTCTTGCCAGAGCTACAGAGAAAACTTTGTTCAAATTAGCCACTTTACTCAGAAGATTTTTCAGGTATCAGGTCGCTTTCTCTGAAACACGGATCTTGCTATCTTCTAATTTTGGTCTTTTAATGCTGCTTCAGGAGGATGATCATCTTATTAAGGAAACAGCATCCAGCATTTCTGGTCATCAGCAGGGGGTGAAGAGGAAGGCTGATATGCCACTCGGGTCTCCATTGGAGCCAGGGCAAATACTAGAGAAGAATGAAGACAGTAAAGTCAAACTCAAAATCAGAGTAAGAAATGGAAATTCAACTTGCACAATGTGTAGGGTGTTCAGAATGACAGCAGTGGCGTCTGCTGGCTTCCCTTGAAGCTGTGTTGAAACAAAAGGCATGCTGTGAATATATGTACAGCAGTTGTTATGCTTACTTTGGCAAAAATATTTCCTATCAGATTCTTTATTGGCTGGCAAGAGCTAAAGTTGACAGATAATGCTCTTGTTCACACAGCTTCACAGTAAATTAGAAAGAAGGAAAGACACCAACCCTTTTTAATTTTATTGAATTTTTATTCCTTTGCAGTGGTAGATATCACTTCCTTTCCCTCTCACCCCCAGTTTACCTCAAAACTAAAATATTTTAAAATGTGTTTAGTAATGCTTTTATGAATTATTAGCATCTGCTTATTTTCTTTCCTGATATCTTAGTTCTCCAACTCTCAAGAGGAAGAGGAAATTGATATGGACACAGTTCATGACAGCCAAGCCTTCATTTACCATCATTTGAATATGCTGGAGAGACCATCCACACCAGGTATGAGTAACTTTATAGGCAAGGTGATTGTATTTTTTTAACTACTTCAGCTGTGAGGTGTTTTTTGCTACTGTTTATTTCCATACATACAGTGTTGGTAAGTGTTAAATGTTTCTGGAACTCCAGGAACTTCAGAAAGGATGCATAAAAACATTTCTTTGGGTTTAAGTAGATGCATAGGTAAGTATATACATGTGTATTTTCACACATATCTAAGTAAGACAAATCATTCTGATGAAAGTGAAAAGCTAAGGAATGAATAAAAGAGCACAAAGTTTTAAGTAGAATCCCATAAGCAATTAAGTAAAATGTTTCTTGCCATAGGTGTCATTTAAAAATGCATAATTTTTTAAAAATAGCAAGACTCCTCGGATAAAAAAACCTCTCAAATACTAATGATTTATAACTTAACATTAGCAGTTAAAAAATATACAAGCCTCAAATGTATTTAGAAGGATTTTCCAAAGTTGAAAAAATTGCATCTGTGAGTAAAATTGTTTCATTTCAAGCACTTCCTTTCTTTTACTATTTCTCTTAGTATCTTTTTTTATACAATACTTGACAATTTTTTTCTCAAGACATAGTGTTTCTAAGAAAAAAAGATGGTGGAATTTCCACTTGTTTTAAAGTTTCTTAGAAACTTTAAAAGAGGTTGAACTTCTACCTTCTTTTTTTTTCTGTCACTAGCCAAGAAATTCAGCAGTTTGTCTCATTTCCCCAAAATGTTTTAACATGTCTGCAGCTCAGTTCTAGAAAGTGCCAGTGGAGCAAAGCTGAGGTCATGTGACAATGTACCAAGCATTTTGAGGAATCTTCCATACAGATTCAGAACAACATTTTAAGGTTGCAGTACTGTATTGTGTAAAAGTGAAGTTTTTTGCTTTAGATTTCAGAGTAATTGCCCTCTTGTTTGTTTTTCTTCTTTTAATCCAGTGACTGTCTAGTGTAAAACAGGAATAGACCTTAGCAGCAGGATCTGGAATGTTGGTTCCATCTTGAGTTGCCCTAGGTCCTGACCTATGCTGACAGGTGACCTTATCTGGTTTCTCTGTGACCAGGCAGTTTAGTGGCCCCATTGTAGAGGACTGGTGGATGCTGCTGCTCTGAGGATCCTGCTGAGCTTGGTGCCAGTGGTGCAGAAGCTGGAGGCTCATACTCCATTATGAGCCTTGGACATAATGCTTTAATGGCTGTCACTTCTCAACTAAGAAATTAGGGTCACATTAAAACACATATATATAGGGAGGTCTAGTTTCTGGATTCCAGATGGCCTTCATTTAATGACGTGTGCCTACAGGCAACTCCACCAGGACAGCTTTGTTATTAGGTATCTAGAGTAGCAAAACCCACAGCTTTTTGACCTACTGCAACAGTGTAAAGGAACAGGCTGCATATAGGTTATTCTGATGAATTTAGGAGCCTATATCTGCAAAGCTTTAGTTTAAACTTCTCAGATTTGCTTTGAATTTTGTTCTCAACCATTACATTTTCTGTTACGGCAAAGAATGACGCATCCAGGGCATGCAGGTGCAAAGCTGATCTGCTGAGGATTGATATTTATAACTCTTACATGATATTTTGCAACAATTTATCACTAGATTTACACACTGTATGGAATATAAAGTCATAAACAAAACTCTGCCAGATACGTCACAAATAGGACCATGGGGACCCTCTGTGCGCCAGCTCTGTGCTCCGGGACTGTTGCGGATTAAGTTTGTGCTGGAGGTCAGGAAGGGTGAAGTCTGACCAAGAGTGGAGCAATGGCCACTTAACTGGTGCTTTTAGAGACCCACAGCAGACACAAGCTACTTCAAGTCTCACTTGTGTCCTGAATGACCTTCTCACCCCTGTTGTTTAGACATTCAGCACACTGTAATACATTTTCTTTCATAGGTAATAAATGAGACAAATGCCAGGTTTTGCACCAGAATTCATTTTAAATAGTAAGCCTTTGAAAAGCATTATTTTTAAACACTTCAGATTATTTTATTCTTTTTTTTTTTTTTTTTTTTTGGTTTGTGCTATTAGAAACAGTTCCACTTCACATATTTTTTTGCTTCTAAAATTTCACCTGTTTCTTATTCATGTCATTTTTCTTAGAAGCAGAAATGTATGAATTACAGACGGAGTAAATGAAGATAGTTCAATCTTTAGGAAATGGTATACTGCTGAGAAGAAACAGATGGGGAAAAACAAAAGCATGCATAAATAAAATTGTTCACACATAGGAAGAGTGTTCTGTTTTACAAAGGAATACCAGGGCCTGTGAGGTTTTGCAATAATGATGGAGGATGAGTGCATTTCATGGAGTGATTATTGTGAAATAGATTGACAGGAGGTTCTAAAATGGTCTCAGTGTCTTGTTACTAAATCTGCCTCAGTTCTGACTCCTAATTGGAAGGAGTGAGCTCTTGGTCCACCCACAGTTTTCCTCCCCCAGCTGTGGGCTCTGTCCCCGTGTGTCACATGAAGTGTTAGTTCATCAGCTGAACACAGCATGTGAAAAGCAGCTGCCAGGAGGAAGTTCATGTTGGGTCCTGTCGGATCTGTGTTTTTTTTTCTGGATTGTTGGGTTGGGTTTTTTTTTCCATTTCCCAGACCACCCCAAATGATGATTTAGATTTGGTCAAGCTGATGTAACCGTCCTAACACCAGGAAAATATTATTTTCCTTTAAAAGTTTGGGGAGGGGGGCAGGGGGAAGGGGACATGAGGGTGAGAATGTTTTTGCATGGTTCTACCCATGGATGTGAAAGCCTAAGGCTGAAACAATAAAACAAGTTTTCTAATACAACTTGTGCTGGATTACAGGTTTCAGTGTTATAATTACAGCGTCTGTCCCAGTTCATGCAGAAAATAAATGGTTTAAATGCTATTAAAGCATTCTCACTATGATAGTAAAACTGTGGACTCTGTCAGTTGTAGGGAAATCTGATCATTTTATCAAGAAATTATTAATACAAAACATTAGTTGTGAATTGTCTAAAGAATGCTGTTGTGATGGTTACTCATCTGCCCTTAGTGCTGGAAACTTGGTAGCCTCTTTTGAACCTCCAGGGCTGTGCAAGGTTACATTTCTAATGTGAGAACATATTTTATTTGCTATTAATTATCGAGAATATTTGGAACACTCTCTTCACTTAAATCTTATGATAAAAGACTTTCAAGATGAGACTTTGTGTAAACAACAGATTTGATCTCTCAGGCTGTAAGGTGATTTTTCTTGCTTTGTTGACTTCAGTGAAATCAGATAAAGGTACACTTCTTTAATATTTCACTCATCTGAAAGTACAGTATGTCAAAAGTAACCTTTAAAAGGTTTTGCTGTATCTGTCAGTGGTTATTGATTGGCCTGGTCTTTTCTGCTTCCAAAATAAATGCCTGGCTGTAGGCTGGATTATCTGCCAGTGAAGTTTCATGTCATATCTCATCACTGATGAACACTTAATTGAACTTTTTTCAAATAGTTTTGATGGCTTGAAAGTTGATAAAAAGCAGCATCCAATTATCTCTCTATTTCTGCAAAGGAAAGAAAAATAAAATACAGTGATGTTGTCTTTGTGCACTGGCAGTTTTTTTTCTGGTGACATTCAGAGGCAGTGGGCTTTGAGGATATCCTGAGCGTTCAGATTCAGATCAGACAGATTCCTTGGCCATTCTGTTAATGCTTTTGCAGTTTTCCAGCATAGTCAAATTGGAAATTGCCCCTGCTGACTTTGTGGTTGCTCTGTTTACTCTGTAGATGAAATTTTGGAGGTCTAGACCACAGTCATAATGTTGATCAGATTGTGGTCTTGTTTATCACAGTCACTGCACTTTCAGGAAATTATGGTTTTTCTGGATTTACTTTTTTTCCTGAAACATTTTGAAACTGGACATACTGTATATGCTGCAGTAAAGTGTAGAGGTAAACTACTGTAGTTATTATATTTAAAGAGTACATTTACAGCAGCAGATCCAAGCCTGGGGTGCAAATCACTGCATCTGGAGTTTGGATGCAGGAGTAAATAGGAATTCAGTCCAAACTGCATGAGAAGCCCAGTCCTCTGCAGTTAGCTGTAAGTGCACCAGTACCTCAAAATCCAGCCTTTAGTGGCTCTCTGCCAAAAAGTGCTGTGAAAACATCAGCACACAGACAGATATATAAATGAGCACTTCTTGAATTGGAGGACACCACTGACAATGATGGCTTTTTGCTTTACTTTCTAAGGAGGTAAAAGTTGTTAAAACTGTTCTGTTAGAATGCCTTTTAATAACATAAAATACTAGTTCAGTATCTGTTACACTTTATTACTCAAGATATAACTGTTTCCAAAATGATAGTTCATAGGCTTTGAGATTTGTAGATAAATGTGCCTCACTGAAATAGTATGTGGTTGATTGTACACTTCACAAGGAATGGTGTTTTCCAGTGCTTTACTCTAAAGTAAAGAAAGCAGCTTTAATAGAGACAGATAGAGACAACAGAAATGAGAATTGCATCAGTGTGTGGCAGCAGTGTGTCAACTCCATTATTTAATTAAAAAAAACATAATACTGTAGCTGTGACTATCTCTGAGAAAACAAATAACTCTCAAATCTAGAGGATGAATAAGGCTAGCAAGTTTTCAAGTTAACTACCTGAGACTGATAGAGGTATACAAAGTATTCTGAATTGGCTTCCTGATTTAGATGTTCTTTCTTTCACAAACAGGGATTTCACTAGAATGTTCTAGAATATTAAAATAAATGTAGTAAAAATAACATCACAGTTAAGATATTTTAGTGTAAGTATAAGGCAATATATTTGTTAAATGAAAGTCAGATGAGGAAATCAAACTTCTTACCAGTAAAAAATGTATTTTAGTTAAAACAGCAACTTGTCTATACAATACTTTAGTTTTACCTTTGGTGTAGGTATAAGAAATGGTCTGTCTGGTTCCCACTAAAAAATTGAAGTCAAATGAATCTGTAAATTGGAACTAGTTAAAATGTTTATGTTGGCTCTAAATTAACTGATTTGCTTAACATATCTTCAGAAAACCTTTGGCTGGTTTTATTTTTTTTAACTAGACCTTTGTTTTTCACCCTTGAACTTTAATTTTTGTCCCATGAACCTTAAAGAGCACTCTCCTAGAGAGAAAATTGATAACCTTTTTCAGAGATGTATAATTTGAAAATTCTGGTTCTTTAGAGTAATTATAGGACATTGCATTCTGGAAACCTGAAATCATTTATGCTTGGTAACTTTTTCTATGTACGTTGTTGGTGGTTCAACAGATGCATAAACACAGCATTAAATTAAAAAATAGTGTGTCTTGGATGTTTCCAGAGTAACACTAAAAAGAAAATAAGAACTAAGGAAAAACAGGGTAATTTTGAAACTGTTTTTATGGTATTTTCCATTTTCTGAATTTTTTCTCTTTAGGGAAAATGCTAGCCAGAGATGCAGGTCAACTGCTCTGCGAAGAGAGAGCATTACCTTTCTCATTAGTGAGCTTTCTCTGGGTTCTGGGAGAGACACGTGAAGTGCTTGTGCACTTGTATGGACATCCCCTCTTCCCAGAGCCTGTCCATCTCAGGTGCTGCAGCACCAGCCTGTCCTCAGGACCCACAGGCTTCAGACTTGCTGAGATTTGTGAATTTGTCTTCTCCCTCTCTGATGCTTCAGTAAATTAGGGTGAAAATGGGGTATTTTCAAACAAGTGTCAATTTGTAAAAATCCTGTATCAGCCAGTGTTTTACATCCATTGGCCTTGCAAAGAAACAGGCTGGAAGTTAGTGGCATCCCACTTTCTTCACACAAAATCAGAAACATAGGAGCGACCATATGAAAGGTCTTACAACAGCCTGTTGGCATGTTAAAGTCTCAAGTTACAGGTTTTCATATGGTAAAAGTTCAAAAACAAAATAGGAGAAAAATAGGCGAAACACTCTACCCATACAGTTCAATGTTAATGCAGCAATGAGCACTAAAGCTTAATTGAACAGGGTGTTAGAATTATCTGACAGCAATTTCTATTGTGACAGCAAATGTTACTTTAAAGCTTATCAGGACCTAAATCCCTTTAATTTACAAGATCTATGTTTTCATATTTTATTCTCTCTCATGACATCTACAGGATTTGTATTTGTCCCTGGCACAAATGGTACACAAATATTGTGATCTTTCTCCCATGGGATCATAATTCTGCCTAATTTAAAGCACCTACCCAGCTAGCTGGAACACCACAAACCCAACAATTACATTGGAATCTCCACATCCTAAACAGTAGGAGATCCATGTGGATAGACACATGCTATGTGCATTTTCTTCCAAGGAATGCTACTGACCACTTCAGAAGCAGCTCCTGGGCTGGCCCTCCATTTATTGTGTGTTTCTGTGTTTTGTGAAACCCGGGTTTCAGCCCTGCTCTCTGTGCCAGGGAGAAGTAGGTTCCCTGCAGGAAGAGGGAGTGCTCTGTGCATCAGTCCTGCTTCCCCCATTGATAAAAGGATGATTATACTGCCCTGTGAAGCAATTTCTATTTAGCCTTGCTTTCCTTAACTACACTTGCCATGTTCCTGGCATAGGCTTTAAGTAGATACTAATTAAAAGGAAGAAGGAAAAAGTTTAGTAGGTTCAACACTGAAATTTATGCATGGAAATCTGTAACATTTTTTATAGAGCTTTTATAGGTCTGTCCATTTTGGCACACAGTTGAGCTTGGTAGTTTATGATCAATCTTTTGGAGCCATCATCCAGGATCAGTATATTTGATTCTTGATTTCAAAGCACTCTTCAACAGTAGGAAGAAATTTTCTGGATAGCTTTTATTTTTGTGTTTAAAAACCCAAGAGACTATTGTGACTCTATGAAGAAATTGTGTATGTACTCCTGTTGCTGGTTCAGTAGAAGCAGATTTTTGTAATGGCATGCTTTCATTTCTTAGTGATGTCTTTTCCATATTACCAATGTTGACTGTCTCCTTAAGTGTCAGTAGCTCTTGAGTTGCAGTTGGATCCTGTTTCTCCCTTTCCTGAAGATCTTACTGCCTCTCTAAGTGGTCACCACTACCCCTTTGGTCCTGTTGGTTTTAACTACTGTTGTATTTGCTCCCTCACTTACCCCAATCAATGGTGTTTAAGTGCTTTAACAAACAGATTTTTTAAAATAATGTCGCTGCCTGGTTGCAGCCACAGTGTGGAGTCTCCCGGCTAGCACGCTCCCTGTGGCCGGAGAGCACAACAGGAGTGGCTGCCCCCAGGTCTTTTCTGAGTCCCCTGGGGTGGCAGTGCCCACAGGGGCTGGCAGCTCCCTGTGCCTGGCTGTGGTGTGGGTAGCACAGCTCCCAAGCATGGAGAGGGGCCACTTGTGCAAATTCCAAGGTAATTTATTACCCAGGAGGGGTCAGGGACAAGTAGGCACAGGAATGAGGGTGGCAGCACATTATAAAGAGGGGAGGGTATGAAGGGGTGGAAACAACTCACATCCAATGTGGAGATATTAGGGGAGGAGAACACAACTGGGATAATCCAGTGAGGGCAATCCAGGATTTACCAGTCCAATGAGATACTAGGGAAGGGGCAATAGACAGGGAACTTTGGAGAACCAAATGGGGATGGCTATGATGACAGACAGGGAGGTGGGCAGCACAGCTTGGACTGACAGAACCAATTAAGGGTACAAGGGGAGGAACAGGGAGATTGTCACTTTGAGGGACAGTCAGGTGTCAGGAAAACTTAGAAGAAACCTGGGAGAAACCATTGTGAGGGGAAGGAATAGGGGATACAAGGAACATACGAACTGAAACTACCCAACATTAAACACCTAATCCTTAAAACAAAACATTGTAAAATCCTAGAAAAACACACACCGCTACAAATAACACAACTGAAATAAGAAATGAGGTGATAACACAGACTGCTGCCTTAGCAGAGCTGGTAGTTCAGTAAACTGCAGGAAATTAGCCCAAGTGGCAGGTCATGTAACAGAGTCCTGAGTCTGTTTGGTTGCATCCTCCATCTTCACTTGACACTACTGCTACATCATCCCTGCAGACTTTAAACAGTGTTTTTATAGCAGTTCTGGTTACAATTTTTTAAGTTCAGAGGCTCAGCTTTGGTTTGAGGTTGTTACAAATGTAGAGTCTAGACTTAAAGTTTTAGTTTCCATATAAAAATAACTCCACAATTTGGAATTAATGGAGCTGAGAACTTTTAAGAGTTTGTCCCATGTTGTGTGGGTTTTTTTTCTATTTGAAGTTGTCTTGAGTTTGGCACATGTATTTTAATGTATCATGTGCCTGTAGTTTGAGAACACATGAGAATGTCTTCTGTACTTTAAGTCATCTTTTGTACATTTTCTATACAACCAACCAGTGGTCTTCAGGCTTTTTGCCAAGATCTTTCTGTGTTTCTAGGAGCTCTGCTTGTGTCACTGCCAGAGTTCACCTGTAACTACTGCAGCCTATTTTAATAGCACCAAATACTGCCTGCCTTGGTTTTCTGAGATACAGCCTCCACCCTTTCCTTTTCTAATGGCCTGAGCCAGATATACTCATTTTTTCACCATTGTGTCATCTGTTTAATGGCTGGTTTTGTATCCTTGCAGCTGCTAAATAAAGTTGTCTAAACAGTGTATGCTTTAGAGGAAGAAGCTCAGATTATGGGGATACGTTTAGATACAGGAGGAACACCTTTAAAAATTATAACTGGAAATAGTTACATAGTAAAGTAGTCTTGTAACTTTTTGCATCAAATGCAGTATACTTGCACGCTGTCTTCATTGTTGAGAATGGCTCCAGACAACAGTATAAAAAAATGGTAGTAGGTACGCATTGAAGTCAGCAAGTAGAAGTTGGAATTGGTGTGCATCTCCTCTACCTGCCATAAGATACATAAAGTAAAGTTGTGAGTTCTAATAATAAATTTTTGCATTGGTAACATGAGCTTACTGCTGCTTAGTTCTGATTAAATAAAAATTAAAGCCTTCTAAAATAGTTTTTTATTAGAGATATATAGTTCAAGTTTACAGATACATATTTCAAGATCATAGAAAACTATTGTACTGCAGACCAGCCTCTTTCATAACCTCGACAGAATATTATATTGCACCATATTCCAGTCTTGTGGTTAAGACCGAACATATTTCTGGAAAGACATAATTTTGCTGCTTAAGACTTCGAGCAGCAGAAATGCCACTATGTCCCATAGCAAGTTATTGATTATCCTCACTAAAATTTTTTTCTGTTTCTATTCTGACTTCTAAACACTTCATATAGATGTAGAATTTGTTTTTTCCATACATATTTATAAACAAACAAAACCCAGAACAGCTGTACATATATGTATGCATATCTATAGGAAAATCTAGAATTTTTCCTATATATATGCATGATTGAATCAGTTCTCAGTCTTTCAGATGACGCTAGAAAGACTGCATGGAAATTGTTCTCAATACTTGCTTGTCATAGCACAGGGAGCTGTCTCTTTAGGCTTCCAGGAGTCATTACCATGGGCAAATCATTCTTGCCTGTAGAGTTACACAACCAGCCAAACAAAAATACGTACTGGGAAATAAATGTGTTTTCAAATATACAGAAAAAGATAATTGCATAATAACATCAAATAAAATCATTTCTTGTTAATTAATTGGGATATTTTTACCAAAAACTGGATGGGAAAAACCCCCGTATTTAAAGTAGCAATGAAGAAAATAGATTTTAAGTAATACTTAAAGGATTAGTTGCCTTCAAAAATCTGCTGGTGCTTTTCTACATTTATGTAGTTGTTAAAGCATCCTTGCAATGTGAGTGATTTGATTCAATTTCTGCCTAAAGAAATCTGCATGTTCCAACCTTCCAAGTTTTTCCACTCTTCAACAAAGGTATCCTTAGAATAATGGCCTTTAATCTCTACTATTGAAGCTATTGCAGTCTGTCTGAAATAATGAAATATTAAATTAGCCAAAGAGAGAATGAGAAAGTCATTCCTGAATTGAGATGTCATGGATCATGTCTCCTTCTTCAGGTTCAGATACCAGGCTTGCTCAGTATATAACTAGTTATAGTCTACTTGTGAAATACATACTGAGAAAGATGGTATAATTGTCTTTATTGGTATTTGGTTTTGTTTAAGAAAAAAATCCTTGTATAATCTTTCAAATAGGCTAAATCGGTTGTAAGAGGCAATTTTTAGAAAAATCGGTTGAGTTTTCCACTATCAAAAGGTTTGTATGTTCTTGCATGAAGTTTTCCCCCAACCAGAAAGAGTTCACATCCCAAAAATGCACTTTGTTATGCCAATCTTCCTCTTAATATCAGCATTTTCACAAGCAGTTATATTTGCATTGTTCAGGTACAGTGGCCTTCCTACTCTATTTAAAAATTAATTTCAGGAAGCTAATATGACTTAAAAGTTTCTTAGGGCTCCTTACAGTTCCTAATTGTCTGGGATACTTTTATGCTGTTGAGGAAGGAAGGATCATCTCTAAAAATTTTCAGTAGTGTGAGAACTTTAATGGCATGTTCAGAGCTTTCTCTAAAGCTAAATGGTACAAGCATTGTAACAGATTCCACGGTTTTATGTTTAAATGATAATGTAAGTTTTATCTAATATTTCAGAATTTCTTATGTTTGGAAACAATGCAAGTTGAACATTTTCTAATCCCACCATATCCATTCTTTCAGGTAAGGAACAGTCTTCAGGAGAGATAAATATGCACCCTGTCTCAGCAGCTCCACTCTCTGTGTTTAGCAAAGAATCAAACTCCTCAAAACACAGCGATCACCATCACCATCACCACCATGAGCACAAGAAAAAGAAGAAGAAACACAAGCATAAGCATAAACACAAACATAAACATGATACTAAAGAAAAGGAAAAGGATCCCTTTGTTTTCTCTAACAGTCCAGCCAGTGCACGATCAATCCGTTCCCCGTCCCTTTCAGACTGATACCAGTGACTTCTCTGGAGTTCAACTTGCAGTTCTCCTGGAGTGGTTAGAAGGATGTACATAACTGTAGCTTCTATCTTTTTTTATGGAACTAAGAATATATGAATTGTCTTAGCAATTAAGCAGCTCTGCCACCTTTGAAATCTTCTTTTTGCATGCGTGGTTATTGAAATATGATTCAAAAAATATGGTTTATTATTCTGACTCATTTTGTATTTCACTGTTCTCCACACCTCCCAGTCTTTTTTCCATTTTAAACAAAGAAAACAGCCCTTTATGTAAGGGCCCCATGTCCACTGGCAACCCCCTGCACATCACGCTTACCATGTGTATAGCCAGAATCAATTATGGTTTAATCCTTTGAAGAATGTTAGAGGCAGAGTATGTTTTAAGCAGATGCCAATTGCCAAGCCTTTGGTGACAGAGTGTTTCCAGAGCAGTATTGTATAACTAAGTGTAGATCGCCTCAAAAGACAGGGATTTTCTTCAGTCTTCAGTTGACCTGTTTTCTTGCTTTAACCATTGCAACATAATGTCAGACTTCTAAAAGAACAACAGTATGTAGAACATGTGCATTTTTCAGATACTAAAACTCTTGAAAAATTCCAGGCTGCTTTTAAGCTGGTGGTATTTATTATGGATATGAGCCTTTTAATATGATTAAATTCTGCAATTGTTTTTGGAATTTTAGCAAAATGCATAATGCATGTTTTGTCCTGTAATCAGGCTTTTAAAAATCCAATAAAGTTTGCGAATTATTTTGACAGAGGTAGGATTTTTTTCTTCAAGCTTATATTGGAATATGCTTTTGAAAGATGTTTGCTAAAATTTTAAAAATTCTGAAAAGTTTAAAAATTAAAATATTGAAAAATACATCTTTCTTCCTCCTGATGGGTAGTTTGTTTCAAAGCAAGATCAGCTCATGAATCCACAGGAAAAATATATCAGTAAATTAAACTAGCTCTGGGACTTGAAATTATGGATATTTTTAAATTTCTTTAGCTGTGGTTTATGCAGTGTACTATTTACAACTAGGAAGGGCTTTATTTGAAAGCTTAATTTTAAAGAAGTTTCAATAATAGAGATAAATAATCTCTGCCACTTTTTATCTATTTTCTTTATGTGTGTAGAGGCAGTGTTTTATTTCCATATACTGGTTAGCTTCTGTTGCCCAGAGTTAACATAGTGTTCTATAAGATGGTTGTAGTTGGGTTAAATATTTTTTTATCAATTTTCACAAATTTTCATGAGAGACTGATTCTCCTTCTTAGAGCAAAGAGAGAAAGTTCAAGAGGGACCCAATAAGACGTTTTTAAAGCCGTATTCTGTTTCATGGAAGTTAATAAATACTTTTATATTCTATACCTGCTGGTGAATCCTGTAGTTCTTGGAATAAAAAGTTATCTGTAGACTAGAAAGATGATAGGCCAGGTATTTTGCAATATGCATGTACTTACTTTGTTATTCAAGCACCATATCCTTTTAATGCTGCACAGATAGTTGTGCTAATCATTGCAGGTGGAGCCCGTTTGGGCTGGATTCAGACACAGTGGCCCTGGGCAGCCCTGCAGCCTCTCCTGATCGCTGCTTTGCCGTGTCAGGGGGAGCCCACCTGGGTTTCCTTTTAGCAATAACTGCAAGCTCTTGGAGCTTAGGTGAGCTAAAGGTGCAAGGGGAACACCTAAGCATGGGCTGGATGAGGTACTGAGCATGTTTTGGGTACTTAGCATGTGTGCAGCTCAGCTCTACACTTCTTGTGAGACAGAGTCACAGCTCAATGGAAATATTCTGAGGTGTTTTTCCCTTGGCTAAGCAGTGATGTAACAGTGCCAGGGGTGTTTGTGGGAGACCTTGGCTAATAAGCAATGAAAGCTGGCATTGTTTGGAAGATTGAAGGCAGATGCATTTATGTTTTAAAAATGAGGTCATGGATAATTTAGACTGGTGTAGTTTCTACTTTCAGAGATGTGGATTTACACTCTTAGGCTGAGGGAAAACATATTGTTCAGTGATACAAGCACAGAACTGAGGCAGAGCTGTAGCACAGAAATTCTGCCATCAGAGGTTTTGCTGTATGACTAAGTGAACTATTAAATACATGCTGAGACAATATGGTGAAGATTCTGCCAACAGAAAATTGGAAGGTAGGGGAGGGAGGGGAAGAATCTGAAAAAACTTTCTAATGCAATTTCTGAGGTTACATCATGTTCCTGGTTCAGAATATCCATTAGTGTATTTGATGGAATACAAAGTTTGAGGTCTGCAGGAGGTGCAACATGGACAGGCTATGTTCGGAAACTGGTAAGCATGCTCAGATATCAGAATAATTTGGCAGATTGCACAGGTAATTCAAAAAAAGCAAACTGAAATTCACAAATACTGAACACCAGGGAAAAGGAAGTGCATGAAAGCAAGCCATTCTCCCCATCTAGTATGGTGCAGTGAAAAAAAAAGCATCTGCTTGCACAGAGGTGAGCAGTTTGATACTACTGCAAAAGTAAAAGTCATTTAAGGATTAACAGGAATTTTTAAATTTTAGATGTGAAAGTAATTGTTCTATTGAGTGCCAGTGATTTGGGGCAAAATATTTTAAGAAGTAAGTGGGCAGATGGAAACAAGAGGTAGCATTGCATATAAGAAAATACTGAGTATTCCTGGTCTAGAATAAATGAAGTCTGAGGGAGGAGATTGCCCTTCACATACCTAAAATACTGCTACAAGAAAAAATGTTTATCAGTTGTTCTTGATATTTCCTTTGGGAAGGGAGGTATTAGCTTTGTTCACAAGAAAAAATATTTTTGTTGAATATTAAGATGAAAAGCATTCCAACAGGCACACAGTGATGATGTGAAAACTAATTTCATGTAGGCTTTTAAGCAGCAGATTGGCAAATGTCTGGAGGGGATATTTATGGGATGCTTCACCCCACCACAGTGCAGGGATCTCACTGCTATGGTTGTTTTCATGGTTTCTTTAATATTCCATTTTTGTCAGTGAAGTTCTTGTGATGCCTCCCTGGATTTAACCAGCACTTGCAGAAGGTTTAGGAAACTGAGGTCTTTGCCTTCCAAAGATCTCACCAATTGTGGTTTAGCTTGAGTTTTTCTTCAGCTGAAAAACTGATGACTGTTTCAAAGTTATAACCTGACATCAATTCAATTGGACGGTGGATTCTGTTCTCTCCACCTTCAAACCTCATAGGTTGCGTGTAACCTATTCAGTTACTTTTGATCTGGGTTCTCATTTCTGGTTAAAACTCCTGCTTTATAGTGCATTCTTCTTAAAACAAAAGAAAAAATATTTTATTTGAGTGGGATGTTATCCAAATACTCCAAGAATGCACGTTACACATATAAGCAGAAAATAATGTGTTGTTGAAAATAAGCAAAGCAGTCAAAGTCTGGAGAATTTATTTCAGTATATCAGGTTTTAACATTAATTTCTTTATTTTGTTCTATATAAGCATTAGAACACATGTAAATGTAGAGTAAATATGTAATGCTAAAATATCTGTGTGCATTGCTAATGCAGTCTTTTCATTGTTTTTTTTTTATTTCTCAGTATAATTATAGAATAAAATGTCCACAAAGTAAGTACTGCATCTCTTAAATTTGTAGGCATGCTGAAGCATCTAATGAGGACATAGCTTCTCTCTTTAGGTGTCCAAGTAAGCAGGAGTTTGAGGAGTGTCCCAGTGCTGTGGAGGGAGGGGACAGCAGGATGCACCTTCATGGAGTCCTTGGGTGAGCTCCTATCTCTATAATCATCTCTGTTCTCCATAAAGCTCTCTGGCTGACACGAGGGCTCCTATCAATGAAAATTAGTGTCTTACACTGTTCAGCTTTTGGGAATATAAGAGCTTCTTAGTTTTAGTTGATTTTATATTCATAGAAATAGAATTTTTTCAAATTTTAATACAAGAAATTTTGAGTCATGTCATTATTTTCAGTTCTTTATGATAGTTTATTCTCAGAACTTAAGAACCCAGATTTTAATAGAGCATCGGTGTTAAAACAGCAGCCCTTAAAATACACAAGGTAAGTAAAAATGTTTCAGGTAAGATTTAAATACTTTTGTATGTTTCAATTTTTATATATTCATTAAAATATATATTCTAAAATATATGTTTACTTTCTGAATTTTTAATCTTAAATTACAATAATATATGAGTGTTTGCATATGAATTAAGTCACAGCAGATAATATTTAAAATCTACATTATTCCATGGTTAACCTGATGCCACAAATACAGATATTCTAAACACATTTCTAAGGCTTTCTTTTACTATTATTTTTGTCCTGATAAATCTACAATGTTAACAATCTTTGTAGATGTAGAAGAGTCAATATTTCATTTGAAAGGCTTTGCCTTTTACTGAAAAATCCTTCCGTTAGAATGGTGCTTAGGTTGTGGTAACCACTATAAAGTGACAGAACAAATGAGAGCATATTGAGCTGGATTTCCTTAATCTCTGAATGAAAGTGAATCTAAGTGGGTATGGTTTGGGCTGGTTTAACAGCTTGTCCCTCCTGCAGCAAGAAGCTCTTTTCCCCCCCCACAGCTCCTGACCCCACAGTCACATGTAGGAATTTTGCTAACTGGACTCTTCTGTGGCCTGATGCAACTCTCTAATCCATGAATAAAACTGGGGTTATTCTTGCACTGTTAGTGAAACTTTCGGGCAGAGGCTGAGTAGGCAGCAAGGATCATGCCTGGCTTGAGAAGTCAAGGGTGGAGTGGGAAGAGGGAGGGAGGGAGGCGTGAGCAGGAACAAAACCCTCTTTGGCAGAAGGAGCCAGTTCATTTGGCTCCTCTGCTTCTTGGGACTTTGCTCTGAGAAAATTATACAATAGGGAGAATTCAAGTTTTCACATCTGTGCCTCTTTGGGAGTCTTAATTTTGTTGTGAATTGGTTGAGTGATTGTTTTGAATCAGATTCATTTTGGACATTTTGGAAGGTTGGAGTGAGATGAGCTTACGTGACTGGCAGTTACTTTTTTTGATTGGCTATATTAAAAAAAATTGGTCTCAATGATAGAGTGGAAAAGAAACTGACTTCAGAAATTACTCCAAAAGTCATTTCAGGTCAAATAGAATTTTATTAATTACTTTTGTTCTTGATATTAATGTTAATGTTAATATTAATGTTAATATTAATGTTATTGTAAAAAATTTTATCCACAGAATTTGATTTCACAAGAGTTAATTGGAAGCAATTCATTCTGAAAATGCACTTTTCATTTTCTAAATATTCCTATATTTTGTAAATATACACTGTGAAGTGTATGTAACTGCTTAAATCTCTAAATTTAAAAATTCGCTAAAAAAAGGCAGAGTTGGAAAGTGGGGTAAAAATGAAAGCATATTGCAAGACATGATTGATTCTTCCCCTTTTCAAAACCATATTTTTGGAGGAAAAACATCTCTTTTGAAACTTACATGTTTTGTAGCTCATTCCCCATTCAGGAGCTGAATTAAAGCATATAGGGGAAGAACCTTTTCTAGAAGTTTTGAAACTATTTGACTACAGTTTTCACACTGATACAGAGGTCATGGAAGTTTTTCACAATGCTAGTCTTGCTAGTTTTAGTCACTTAATTCCTAGTTTTTCTGTACAGTGAAAAACTTGAGATAGAGAGGAAGAGAAGGGCCTGGGATGGTCTGTTTGCTCAGGGAGGAGAGACTTGGAGAGATTAAAGGTCTCCCATCAGCTCTGTCACTCACCCTCCAAAGGCAGCTTCTGCTGCTTTTAAGTATTATGGAGCTGCTGCTGTCATCACTTGTTTTCTTCTACTATTTCTTTGCCTTCAAGTCTTTTTCCAGTTTATCAATGTAATAGATGTCAGAGGGATGTCCAAGCTTCCAGAAAGACAAACCACTCAAAAACATCCTCTAAAGCAGAGGATTTAAGATGCTTAGGAGCAGATTGATACCCTACACTTGGGGATTTGAGTCTTGTCATGGCCTTTCATGGTCTGTTCCCAGCTCTGTGGCTGGCAGGCTGCTACAGCTTATTTCTCCTCTCTGTGAACCAAGCACAGACATTCCTTGTCCCTTGTGGACATTTTACAATTCCAGAGTCTGTGCAAGCATCTCGCTTATGTTTGGAGCCATAGTATGTATAAAAAATGCTTCTTCATCTCAAATGCCATTTTATAATGCTGGAATTCTTATGTTTGTTATTGAGTAGTTGACTAATTTCAAAATACTGAACGCTTTCTGTTGCTTTTATTTTGAGAGTCAGATTTTTACAGAGACTTTTTTTTTTTATAACACTGAAAATCTTCCAATTGCTCTTTGAAACACTCAGCACTTAATAAGTAGGATTCAGACACAAATGAGGAGAGAGAACAAAAACTTTTTGTATATCTCTTAATGGAAGAAAAACACAACTGCACTGTAGGAGAACTGATAAAGGACATCAAGGAATTGATTGTTGACTACAGCTACGATGAAGAGATGAAAACCTCAGAGTAAAATAGTGTGGAGAGGGCCGCTGATAGCTATTCTTTTTGCAAAAAAAGTTTAAAAAATTTAATTTGAGATAAAATAATTTGTGAAATGAAAACAACAAAGTAGTAATGTATATAATGTAAAACTGCTGCTTAATTTTTGACCGTTTTCCTTGAGTCCTGTATTCCTTAATAAAAAACAGAGCCCCATTTCTTTCTCAGAGTCAAGCAGTGTATCATGACTGAATATCTGTCATCCAACAGAAACTAACAGCTTGAGAGTTCACTTTTCATTTTTCCTTTAGTGATTTGTACTATCAGGAATAGAGAAAGCTTCTGAATATCTATATACAGCTGTTTTACAAAAATCAAATATACTTTGAGCCTGATTTACCTCTTCTGTAATAATGTGTGTAATGTATACATGGGCTGCACAGAACCACAGTTAGGAATTAGCCTTTGAGCTGTGTTTTTATCAGTGTGCATTTCTGATTGTGGCTGTGAGTTGAAGCAATGACTTGTACCTTTCCTTTCCCTAGAGTCTGAGATGATTTTGGGTAATCAGTGCCACCATTTGAAGCAGATATTACAGTGCCACTGAGAACTCCTTCCAGCTTCCTCAGCTTGAGTGCTGGTTTTTCTCATTCATCTACCTTTCTTATACTTAAATATGAGGGAGGCTTCACCCGAGGATGATGAGAGGATTCAGTCTGGACAGGCTGAGGTGATCCTGCTCCATGTGCTGGGTTCCTGAAGCAACCCCTGGCAGTTACTTCTCTGCTACAGAAAAGAGGGAAGCTGTAAATCCTATAGTGGTTTTTGGTAACTGATATTTAATGTAAAGATGAATTAGTATAAGGCATCCACAATGCTGTATTACTGTTAAAAGAAGGCCCAGATGGTGAGTTGTCACATGTGTAATAATTGGTATTCTCAGGCCTTTGACATTCATTGGAGGGACATGACTATCCCAGCTTTTTGGATCCTGGTATAATTAAGAATTTTTTTGTTTCTTTTTGTATCTGCAGAGTTCATCTCTGTGAAGGCAGCATCTCCCTCTTCCTTCAAATTACTGCTCAAGTCCTCTATTTGCATACTAATTACTTCTCTGCCCTTTCCGGAGGGTAAAAAAGCACTTGCAGACACCCAAGCTGCAGTCACAAGTGCCAGGACATTTTCTCCAGCCCACGTTCTGCATTGTGACTGAAATGTTCATCAACCACCCAAATGAGCTGTTTTGGACATTTCACATGGCACTGCTGTACCAGCAGCTTGCCAGACCAAGGAGGACAGAGGATGGGCTGGAAAGTGAGCCACTGTGTACCTCTCATGAGTTGCATACAGTGCACAGATAAGGCTACCTTGCACCCCAGCCCCATCCCCCTGCTCCTCTGTCTCCCCTCTTCCTTCTCTCCATTTTCTTTTCTTCTACTGCTGTTTCACAATTCCCCAGCTCAGACATGATTTCAAATGTCATTGAGATGAAGAGCTGAACCAGAAGATGGAAGTATGTTTATGCATAAGGCATCAGTACATGCCACCAAATAGTCTCTCATGGCCTTGAGACAGTTACAGAGATAGTAAAAACTGCACATGAAGTGTGCAGGTGAGGGCACTGGTCATTTGCCACTGTCTACTCCCCAGACTTGTTCTTTTGCTTTTGCAAAGGTTTTGACTGTCTCTAATATTTTCTACAGCCCGGATGGATTCAGTGTTCTGCCCTTGGCACAGCTCTGGGCTGCTGGAGTGACTGGGGATAGGGAGTAGCACCAGTGCCTGGCATGTCTCTCCTTTCTGGACGGGGGGTCATGCTGGTGCTCCAGCAGCAATCAGAGATCTGTTTGATCAAAATACAGGCAGCAATTCACCTCCACACACTGCTCATGTCCAGCACTATTTACAGGCTGGCCTGGGAACAGGTGACTGAGCAGCATTTTCAGCCTAGAGGAAAATAGGTTGTTTTGTTTAGGACTGGATATTTTTTCCTTTTTGGAAGGCTACTCTGTTAAACACCTTAAGCATATGAAATTGACCTAATCATGTAATATGTCCTTTCTATTCAGAGATGGTAGATTTCCTTCTATATATGTAAATAAATAAAATTTATTGTCAATAATTGCAGGATTTCTATATAAATTCTATATATGTCACCAATCATGCCCCTGTGGGTTAATAATGCTCACACTAAGGTTTGATTCTGAAATATAGCAAAACCTTAGAAAGGCATAGAGAAATGAGAGGCCCCATTGTGAGCTAATGACCTCTGTGAAGGAACCAGCATGTCAACACTGTAAAATGAGATACACTTAATAGCTTTTCACAATGGATGCTTGTATACGATACACATCAGCATACTGTGAAGTGGCTTGTTATGATAAGACCATAATATAGAACTTTTCTGTTGAAATGGTTCTCTCTCCCTACTTCTTGGGAAATATTTGTTCAAATAAATATGTGGGTTAGTGAGGCAACAGATAGTTATTTGTCTCTCAAGTGTGAGTAATGTAATATGAACAAGCATTAATGACCTAACTCTTTAATTCAACAGGAGATCCTTATTTTTCTTACACGCTAGCTTATTTCTTAATATTTTGGAATCCATTGCTCAGTGTGTGTTGTGTGTTCCCAGGGGAGCTGAGAGCAAGTTACAAGCTTTGGATTAACTCTCAGTTTTGCTCAACTTTATCATCTCTTGACTCTCTCTGGGGCTTCTTCACCTCAATGGCTGGCAACCATGTGTATCTGCTCCCTGAATCATCCACTAACATCTGCCTGAAACACTGAAAGACACACATTTTTCAGTGGACATGAGAGGTAAAATTGGCCAAACCATTCACGTGATTTAGAAGTCCTTGCCTGATTTCCAGAAATCCAGCATGGTGAAATCAAAGCCCTGTGAATTTCTGAGTTAGCACCTTATAAAAGGCTGACGCAGTTCACATAATCACTGCCACCAGGGCAGAGGCAGCAGAAATGAGGGAGATAAGTGAATGGATCAAGAACTGTGAAAGGGAACCAGTGACAGACCATAAAGTCAAAGGAAGATCTGAGAGGCAATAGCAACAAAGAAGAAAAGCTGGGCATCAAGGATTAATGGGCAAAGATGACTAGACAGAATAATTTAGAGCCATGATCCACTGGGTTGTAGCCAGAGGTTTAGGAGTCTCACTGTTCCTGGCCAACAGGTTTCATATCCATTTGTTTAAAACACGTTTTATTCCTCTGTAGGTATGAGTTACCAAAGGGATGACAGCCTACAACAGCTGTGGTGGATAACCTCTTAGCTCATGGGAGCCGGACATGTTCCAGTACTGCTCTTGAGCCATGAAGGAGGCAGCACATCATCAGCACACTAGGAATTGCTCTTTTTTGAATTCAGTCTTTTAAAATAATTAAAAAAAAAAAAAAAAAAACAAGCCACAAAGCACTCTCTTTGGAGAATATGAATAAGGTCCATTTGAATGGACATAAGACCATCTGGGCAACTGTATGCAGTACCTTGGCATTCAAGTAAATGGGGCAATCTCAACTCAGTGTCTTGAATGGGGCTGCAGGAGAAATCTGGTCATGCTCAGATCAGCTCAATCTTTTTCTGGAGAGCTGGATCCTGTTTCTGTGTCTTTATAGACACAATTATTATGAGATGCTGCCAGGTCTTTTCAGCTATAATTTTTAGAAAAAGTTGTTTTTTAATTTCTCTCTCTGTGCTGCACACATCCAGTACGGCCAGTCTCTGGTAGTGCCTATTACAGACTGTGGTAGTAGTGCTTTATAAAGCTGTGCATTCTTGAAGTCTTAAGATAGGCTCTTAAATGTAGTAGAAATAGTTTGTTAATGTCTCTGTGTCTCATCTGCAAGTGGTGCTGCTCAAAGGAATTCTGTCAAGATATTTTGGAAACTGCTTGGATGCCACTGCAAAGACATTTCTTTATAATCTTGTCCATAGAGTACCTTTGAATGGTCCTCCAAATAAAAAAGTCAGGAATTTGTATGCAGGGGCTGTGCTGCGCTGCTGTGCTGCTGTCAGTATCACTGGCAGCACCTGGAAGATTCAGCTGGTCCTACAGCCCTCATGTACAGCTCTGTAGCATTTGAACAGCAAGGGTGTGTCCTGTGCCCCTTTCTTCTCAGCAGCATTTAGCTTTGCTAAATGGATGTGTCTGAGAGCAAGCTGGTTCAACATTTCTCATCTGGATCAGCTCTCTGCCTGGGTTTGCTGTGTGGTGGTCATGTGGGAAGCAGATGAAGGAAGGGTGTAAGAATATTTGTTTGTTGCTGTGGTTGATGTTGCTTTAAACAAGGGTCTACAGCACCAAGACCTGTACAGAAAGCACCTGAACAGGATATATATGAGCCAGAGCAAAAGACATGAATCAGTGTCTAACCAGAGGACAGAATGAGTGGCAGTGGAAATCTATCCTAGTTTGAGTGAGCTGGAGTACATTTTGGGTGACGTATTTTAAATTTAGGTGATAATGCTGATACCCTAAGGGCATGTTAAAGCTGGTTGTTGCAGATATATGAATATACTAAAAAGTGCCAGAGACTTGTTGGCCTACATTGGATGTCTTCTACAGCACAGAATTTGTTGCTATCTTGATCAGGTCCTCGGCAGCAGAGAAGCACTCAACCACCTGGGAGCTCCTTCTGCATTAGGCAGGAGGCTGCCCTCAGCCACCCTTCAAGCTCCCTTCAGCCTTGTGCTGCTTGTTGAACACCATGTGCCTTCTCAGTACATGATCACTGTTTGTATTTGACAGGTGACCTTTAGTGGCTACTTGCCATCCCTTGTTAAATCTGCCTGGTTTAGGGTCATTGTAAAACATTAGATGGACTTTTGGTGAATATAACTGGTTTTCTCTTTGGACAACATTCCAAATTTAGTACATCTTCTCCAAAGGTTAGCATAGCACTTTCCTTGAGCTGCATCAAACCCCAGCACTCAGTGTTTAAAACTCAGTGTTAATGCCTGTTGGAGATGATGTTGTGACAGCCTCTGTCATGCTTTGAGTGATGGTCTTGTTTTCTTTAAATCTCTCTTACCATCTTGGAGATACCAAATTCTGGAATCAAACACTGACTTTAATGCAGGAATGTTCCCCATGGGCCCTGATGTTTTACCCAAGAGTCTCAAACTTTGTATACAACTGCTGCTTTGATTTTCAGTCTCCAGAGGACTGTCTTGAACTCCCCCCCAAATTTGGTATCATCAAAAAAGCTTAGATCTCTTTGCTGGTAATCAGAATGAAGGGCTGGACATTAGGAGATCATTGGAGTCTGTAGGCACTGAAAGAACCCTTGATTAGTAACTCTTGAGCTGAAGATTTATTAAGTGATTTTATATATTTTATTCTTTTTTGAGTGACTGAATGCATCTCTTGACAAAATGAGACATCCCTTTTTTGCTTCTCTCCATTCTGCACAGTTCATGCTCCCCAGGGATGGGAGGAGTTCCTTCAGTGAAATACAAACAAAAAAGTCAAGATTCAGTTGCTACACGGGAATAGCAATTAGTATTTTCAATGTTTTAAACCTTTAATATTGTCAATGGTTTAACCCTCTCACTCTTGTTTTCTAGGTGAGGAAATTGTTTTGGCTTAGAATTCCTCAGAAAGGCCTGGGTAATCCTGTTGCTGAAATATACAATTTATTTGTGTAAAAATGGAATGGAAAGTGCATGAGCTGGAGAGACAGAAAGTGCCAGCTCCTGGATTGTTTTCTCAAACATTTGCAATGGATATGGATTAATTCAGGGAACCTCTTGGTTTTGTCATGAAGGGTGAACTTGGCAACCACACAGTTGCACTTCCAGCTCAGAGGTATTTTGATGAAAGTGAAATTTGATAGAAAATTCATATCCAAGCTACTTTGTAGCCTCATGTGGAGGGTAAGATTTAATATCAGGTAAAGGAAGGAATCCCTGCTCTGAATGAACAGCCCAGCTGTGTGTTACTGTTGGGCCTGTTGCTAATGTTATTTCTGAGGAGGCATGTTTACTTACTTTCACCATGACTGTCCGGAAATCCCATGGCAAGAGATGTCAGAACATTTGCCAAATCACTACTTCACCCATCAAGCTGATTGTTGCGTGTTACTCAGTCTGGTTCACATTAAGGGTTTGCTCCATCACTGCCTTTGCTCTTTTGGGGTGTATTGATTACTTGTGGTGGGTTTTATAACAAACAGCCCTTTTTGAGGGATTACTCCCCCCTTTTCTCCCTGAGCCTGTGGCATGTTAGTAAATACAGGACTAATCTTTTCTGCTTCAAACGCAGTCTATCTAAGGCAGTTCACCCAAAGCAACCAAAAGCAAACTCCTTCCAGTGGCTGATTACTATATTATAATGTATTTTGCAAAGCAAACAAAAAAGAAAAATCCTACCTATAAAAAAGAAGGAATGTAATAAAACTGAAAGAGGCTTAATTTTTCCTTCTGACATGTATCTTATTTTTCTGTATATCAAAAACTTTTTTAAGAACCAGAAGTCCTGCAAGCAGAGGTAGGCTGGTGCTGCTTGAGAGCTGGCCTGTGTAAAGGGAAAGTTTGGCAGCCTGGGCTCTGGCTGGCTGGGGGCATAGACAGCCAAGCCCCCTCGCACCAGCACTACCAGGGGGCTGAAGCCTCTCCAGGGGCTCCTCCAGAGCACAAGAGGAGATTTGACTGATAAAGAGAGGCCTGAAAGGCTGTCTCAGATCTGCTGTCTGCAGTCCCTGTGAAACCCTGCAATGGACAGAGGGGGCCTTTCACAGCCTGGATTTGGAAGTCTGGCATCCTCCCCAGCCTCTGATTTAACAATTTCATCTTACGTCCAACCTGAGATGAATGACGAAAGCGTAAGGGATCAGAGAGGGTAGATTGCTGCTTTGCAAGAGAGAGGCAGCACCCTTGGAACCCTCTTGATGTTGTATCATTAGTGTTATGTATTTGCATAGTTCCACATTAATCCTGCTAGTTTTACCTACTGGTAAAGTATGAGCTGAGTTAATTGATGGGTGAAACTTTGCTGGAGAGTACATGCTCCAATAATTAAATTTTTAAAATTATTCATTTTTTAGTTCTACTATGCATGTATTGCATTTATACATAAATCGGCTTTTTGTTGTGTTTCAAGTATTCCTGCGTGTCTTACAGGTAACTTGGGAAGAAAACAAGATAACATTGTGCTGTACAAATCCTTTAAAATGGAGGAAGACACCTTAAAAAGTAATCTCTTAAAGTATATTTGGGTTTGATTTTACTTTTGAAATTCTTATTGGTCCCCTGGAAGATGTGTGAAGACTGACAGTTCAAACAGCAAAATTTTACTTCAGTAGTGTTTTCTGAAGGTGCTACCTTGTGAAAGGTAAAATATGTTTTTTGCAGAAAGACATTTGTATGCAAAAATTATGTAGAAATTACTGTCAGTGAGGCAAGAAGAAAAAGTGGAAGAAGGATAGGTGCTGTCACCTGTTAATTTTTGCCAGTCTTCTCTAGGCTTGTTTTATTAAATATTTTTCTCTGAGGTAATGGTGGGATGATAGCAAGAGGCATAGCAGGCTGAATCTGGCTTTGTTTTCACCTTTTGGGCCAAAAGTGGTGATAAGAATCAGCAGTGGTACTGAGAATAATGGATCTTTGAAATGAAACAAAAAATCTGAAACCTGAAATTAGGCTGATGACGAGCTTTTTGGAGTTTTCTAAGCTCAACAGCTCTTCATTAATGCAGTTTGACATGTGTTTATTTCAATACTCTGATCCATAACAGCTAACTCCAAATGGAAGCAAGAAATTCAGCTGAACACAACTTGGCAAGTTGCTGTAGTGTTTGAGTTTTATATGCTCTTCTGGTTACATGGAAGAGGTTGCAACAACTTAAACTGGAAATGCTCAAAGCCCTAATGAAAGGTTTCATATTTAAAATGTGGAGCAAGATTATAATCTGGGCATGAGCCAGAAAATGAGAGGGAGGAGCTGACATCACCTTAGCTGGATTTGAGCTTTTGTTGGCTGAAAACAGGTCTGAGAAAAAAATACATCTCTGTAACAGCAAATTGTGCTGCTTAGGCCACCTACAGGGACTCCTTGCTGTGCTGTTCATTCCCTGGCATCCATGTCATGAAAGCAGCTGAGAGCTGTCAAGAAATACAGTGCTAGGAGATGTAAAGAAAATAGAGGTGTTCAGCTCTCACCTGCCCCAGGCCTCTTCCTTGGCACCCCCTCACAAGTGCATTGCCTCTCTCTGTTCCAGTCTCCCAGACCCCTGCGCTGTGCATGCGGACTGCCAAAATCAAAAAAGGAACTAAAATCAGAACCAATCAACCCTGGGGAAATGGCTTTTAAATTCTTAGTTTAGTGAAAGGTGGCTAAGCAAGTGATCACCACCTTAAATTTACTGTATGGGTCCTTGTCTCTGCTGGGATGTTTGGAAGTCCACTTGAAAACAAATTGACAGAAGTAGCATTGATGGTAAGAGATCCTGCAAGAACTAAAGCAAAACCTCAGGACATGCAAATAAATATCCATTTCTTGGTATTCCTATACACTAACTTCCTGCTGCTGGTGAGCAGCATGGTGCAGCTAAAAATCTGAACTCATTACTCAGGTCCTGCTTACCCTTTGCAGGGTTGGGAAGGAATAAAGTGCCATTGACTTGCTTGCTTCATCTAGGCCACTTTTCTCTAGCATTTAATCTCACCATACAGCTAACTAAATATACAAACACTTATTATAAATTATAATAGCTCTCAGTGGGAAAATTCAGCAGAAGGTAAGTCTCCAAATTTTCTGCTGTAAATCTTGATGCACTGGCTCACTGACACATGGTTAAGACAAAGCCATAAATGTCTTTGTGAGACATCTTGTGAGGAAGGAAACACACAGGAGTTTTTCAGCACAGCAGTTACAAGGAAAAAGCTTGGAGCTCATTGCTGCTGCCAATCCAACACCACTGGTGTCTGAAGTAATTAACAAATTCCTGTTTTTTACCAAAGCTGGAAAGTTATAAAAAGAAAAAAATCAGGCTGCTTTTGCCTTGATTCCTGTCCCTGAAAAGTTCAAACACCCACAAAAGCCTTCAGATGTTTTCACTTGAGTTCAAGTCAAACTTTGCAAAGCTTGTGGTTCCCACCCCCCACTTTTTGACCTGGAGCGTGATATAATAAAACTGTTTGCATCATTACCTTAAAAGTAGGTGTATAGCTAACATGCCAGCTTTGAAATACATTAAGGTACTGCTAAAAATCTGTTCAGGTCCAAAAACTGCCATTGTTTTCAGGAGATCTGCACCAAACTATTTTCTTACATTTTTAGTATCTCAAAATGTGGACAAAAAGGAGAAGGTGTATGGAGACATGCAGCCAGAAGGATAGATGGAGCCATGTCTTTCTCTTTCCTAATTTGTGTATGATTCTACAATTAGTTAATACAGGCCTTCTGAATGTGGTGATCCTGTTCTCCTCCACTCCACTTCTGGAGATTCCTGAGAATCAGCCCAGAGGCTCCACTGGATCTGGTGAGTCAGTTTGGTAAACAGCCAGAAACCAGATCCAAAATCAGGGGGGGAAACAGTATTTTGTGCCTTTTGAAGAACTAAATTAAATCCCCTGGGAGCCAAGTGGAAGCCATAGATGGCACAAGAAGGAGGCCATGGTGCCAGCTGGGGGCTGTCACCTTCCAGACCTGCAGGGCTGCAGATGAGATCCTCTTGGGCACTTGGGAACAAACCCCATGGGAGTTGAAGCACTCGGTGTCCAGCACTCAGCCGTACTCAGCAAAAGGCAAATCCATCGTGTAAAGGACATGGGCACAGAGCTGCAAACTGGCAGAAGCCATGATGCAGTGGATTTTGTGAGCAGATTTGGAAGAGAAAGCCAGCATGTTTGCCACTACAAGTGGGAGGCTGTTCCCTGCGTGCAGCGAGGGGACACAGCTCTATGAATGCAGGCATTAACTGGGAGCACGGCTGCAGCACCGGCTCAGCAAAGCTGCTCGGTGCTTGCTTGTGTCCCTGCCATTCCATCAAAGCTCCAGCACTTCATGGAATAAAAGCATATGGGACCAATAAAGCAGATTTAAGGAGATGGAGTCCAGGTGGCAAAAGTGTATAATGGGAAGTGACTTATGGGAAAATGTTGCATTCAAAACTCCTCTGTTGGTTTAGGTGACCCTGTAAATCCAGGCCCGGCTTTTAGTCAATGGGACTACTCATGAGAGCTAAATTACTTATGTTGCAGGATTGAACCTACTGAAAGGAAG
The DNA here is from genome assembly GCF_050655825.1 of Lonchura striata. Taxonomy (NCBI): domain Eukaryota; kingdom Metazoa; phylum Chordata; class Aves; order Passeriformes; family Estrildidae; genus Lonchura; species Lonchura striata. Next base: position 143,575,317 of record NC_140704.1, on the reverse strand, counting down.
ACTTTTCAAGGGGGTCCAAATAAATGTTCTAACTCATGCTTACAGTGTTCTTAAGTTTTTAGCATGAGCCCAGTTGTGAACACAGACAAACAATTTGCTATAATTTGTATATTTGGTTAGCATATGTTTATAGAGGGGAGATCTGGATTTATTTAAAGAACTACTTTGCCCCTAGTTTCTGTATCCTTCCCTTAATCTCTCTCCACAAAAGAAGCTCAAACAAAACCCCCATACCCTCCTTCCCCCCACTTAATGGAAAACTTGAAAGCAAACCCTGCACAGTGTACCTTTCATATGCACATAGGTACCTTGCAGTGAAATGAGAAACAGCAGAAGAGCTCTGCAATAACCATGACTGAATGTGCAAGGAAAAAAAACAAGCCTTCACTAGAATACTGCTTCGTTAGATCTTCATACCAGAAAAAAGTCCCCTAGAAGTAAATCCCCAACATGATTCTCATATGAAAGAGAATCTTTCCACGTTGAAAACAAATGTTCAAAAGCTCTGTGCTTTGTTGTATTAATGCCCATAATTTATTCTTCTTAGAAACTATCCCTCACAGGCTGTTATAGCACTCAGTGTGGTACATCATAATAAAAACAACTTAGAAGGCAAAAACATTAGAACAAAAACAAAACTCTGAAAGCTTTAGTGAATAAAGACTTGCAGGGGGGTCTGGAAAAAGGACAGAAACGTTGTGAGAAATCAAAAACAGAAGTATAAATTGTAAGCAGAAATATAAACTAAACTTTGTGAACAAACAAGTCCTTTTAGAATTCACAAGTAGTTGTATGTAAAATTGACTTGTGCAGCACAAAAACCTTCACTGCACAATCATTCTCTGTGCAGCAACCAAAGCTAAATAAGACAGTTCACTCTTGGGATTTTTTTCCCAGAATCGAGTAAATTTCAGTGCAGGAGCAGCTGTCACTGTGATTGATACCTGCTCAGTCCAGCACTTGTAAGGCCCTAATCCACGTTGCAGTTGGGCTTCCTCTCACAATGGTTTTTCACACAACAAGGACGAGTTGTTCAATCATTTGAAACAGCTTTTACACCCCAACTGGAGATGATAAAATTATTATTATTATTATTATTATTATTATTATTATTATTATTATTATTATTGTTGTTGTTGTTGTTGTTCTTGTTCTTGTTCTTGTTCTTGTTCTTGTTCTTGTTGTTATTATTATTGGTTTTTACTTCTTAAAAATTTATCCAATTTCCCCTGCCCCAAAAATATTGAGATGTTTATGCTCTCTGGAGATTTAGCTTTCTTTTCTTTTCAGGAAGATGAAAATCCAAGCACTGTAGTAATGGTGGCCAATCCACTGATCTTGAATTACAAATGCTGCATCTGCAACCCAGATCATGTCACAGCTTGGACCAACAGCTTCTTGCTAGTACAGTAGATGGTGGTGGTCAGAATTCCTGACTGTGCTCCAAAGGCAGGTCTTGGTGTATCACCTGCAAATCCATGTGAATTTTCAACCCCTGCCCTGTAGTGGGACCCTTGGAAGTCATCAGTCCTGCCTTAGTAAGCCTTGTCTGGAGATTCTTTACTTCTCTGTCTCTAGGGTATGGTGAATGTATTTGTCGCTATGTTTGTTGGCTACTGTCACCTATAGACTGGTGTTATGATCTGGGAGTGTGTAATCATGATATTATTTTTTATTCAACCTTCATAGCCCTCATTTCTAGTGCAGCATCTCTTGTTAGGCCTTTATAGTCAGGTTTCAACACGGGATTTTCTCGTGTTCCCTTCTTTAGGGATTTTACTAACTTGGTCCCTAGTTACAATTTGTGAGGTACTTTTTAATTTAAGGAATTTGTACATCTTGTTCAGGATGTAGAATTTGTCTTCACTTGTACATATTGTGCAAGACTAGGAACTTCAAAATTAGGTGGAGCTGTAATTGTGTTAAAGAGATACTGTTTGGGATAGGGCATAAGGGATTGTCTGTGGGACAAGAAAACCAGTAGAAGGATTGAAGGTATAGGAAGCAATGTCTTAGTGATAAGACAGGTAGATAAGGAGCCCACAAGCCACGGAACAGGATCTTGGCTGATGCTGGTAATGCTCTGCACTTCCCTGAAGCTCTTTGCTGGCCTTATCCAGGGCTTAGAGTGCCCTGCATGATGGCCAAAGTGATAAAGCTGTGAGCTGCTTCTGCTAGTTCTAGTTCACTCTCTCAGAGGAAAACTGCAGCCCATGCAGAGTGTTCACGTTGGTCAGGGAGAACTAAGCCTTATTTTACAATCTTTATGATTCTTCAAACATCCAAACTTCATCTCCCCACACACGTTTACCCCGGCTACATTTTATGGCCATTTCTTTTCCATCCTAAATTCCCCATGGAAGACACCCTCACAGAAGTGGATCCTGCTGGTGCAGGTTTGTAAAGCTGTGATATTTTATAACTGCTTGTAGCCTGGCATACTGTGGTTAACAGAGCCCAGGAAAAGAGGATTAATATTTTGACAGATGATTTTCAGAAGCTCTAGGTCTGATGACTTTTCGGAGGGAAGATGTGTTTTTCTTTTAACTGAGGATAGAGGATGCTGTAACATCCCCACTGGTGGGCAATGGCAGGAAGAACATTGTTTAACAGAAGCGGTAAACCTTTGGAATTTGAACAAAGCTTTTATGTAGCTGTAATACTGCCAATGAAGGGTTAAGAACAAGAAAATATGCCAAAGCAAAGTCAGAGATACAAGACTACATAATCCATTCAGATTGCAGACAGAGTAACTCCAGCCATGCCTAGAAGGTAACTGGACAAAGTATGGTTTTTTCCATTAGCTCAGCTCGCACAATTATGCTGGTACAGAATTACATATTTCTGCACAGTTCTGGCCACAGAAGCTATTTCTTCATGCTCAGACCTGTTTGCTGGAGGTGAAACTGAGCTGGGTCATTGGAGCTGCAGAGAAACTCATAATGAAACAAAATCGCATGAGGTTGTACTTTGCAGGGGGTGGATGGCTGGATTAGGCAGTACACTAAGTAGTCCCCCAGGATATTTTTCAACTGCAACGCAAGCTCAGTGATCAAATATGGAACAGATTAACAGGAGGAGGGGTTGTATATTTCTTGTAAGTCACAATCTTCTTTTATTCATGACTATCTGCAGTGCAATTTTTTTGAAGCACTGGTTTTTATGGTTGATTTTACTGTCATAATACCCATGGCATATCAAGCTGCAAGTATAATCTTCTGATTAATTTATTTGCATCAATACTGTTTAAAATGACTGCAGTAAGTGCAGGGATTAAAAGAAGTTATATTTAAAAGATCTTTATTTCTAACTGTCTGGCTTGCCGGTAAACACAGCTTTTAAAAATAGGATCTTAATGTTAGCTCCAGAAATCCATATATAGTTGCTCAATGTGTGGCCTGATTTAATTATATAGGTACTCCCTCTGATTGCACGAGATCAAGAGATGTTCAGATTATTGATTCTGATGAGAACAGCTGCGTTAAAGCTGAGCTTGTACAATCTTTTCTCCTATGTGTTCTGAATATTGAAAAATAAATAGTATTTTTTATCCTTTTCATTAAAACTTTGATACACATGAAAGCATGACCCTATGCCCCTTACAGTGAGTACTCTCCTCAATGCATTAGTTGTAAATTCAAATTCCTGAATACTGATATCCAAACCCAGTGTGTCGGGGAAGTTACCACTTTTGTTTTCATTACTTTGGATGTTTTCAATTATGAAAATAGGACCTTGGTGTCTGAAATGTCTTACTTGCAGCTATACTTGTGCAAGTGCAGCGCTGCCCTGATCTGAGCAACCTGTACCTTGCTGCTGCCTAAAGCCAAGTCCAGAAAGCAGATGCAACATCTCTGATCACAGCTCACTGAGGGTATGCTGCAGGGAGAGGCTCTTTGATATTTTTGCAAGGGCATGTAGTGATAGGGCAGGGAGAATGGCTTCAAACGGGAAGAGGGCAGGTGCAGATTGGATATTAGGAAGGAATTTTTCACTAGACAAGTTTTAAAGTCCCTTCTGACCTAAACCATTCTATGATCCTGTGAAAATGCGTGATGGCCACAGCCTATAAAAGAGTGGTGGTGGCACTGCACAGATCACCTTTTAGAGATCCTAAATAACTCTTTATACACATACATTTCAAAATTATATGGATTTGAGTAGAAATCCATTCCCAAAGCCCTTCAGAACAGGCACTGGCTTCCACTTCCATTACTGTGTGTCCCTCTGCCCCAGGTCACTGCTCCTGCTTGAACTGAGGTGGCCAATTCTGAGGAAGCATTAACTAAAGCAATACCCACTGCTCCCCATGACACCTAGGGACAACAGCTCTGTTTTGCTAAATAGCCTGAATGTGTTTATACAGAGTGAGAGTTGCCTAAGATTTATTTTAATTGAGTATGACTCAAAAGTGAGTAGCTGTATGACCAAGAATGTTGTGGGGTTAAACTGATGTAAAGATTGACCAAAATATTTTAAGAGTGCAATGAATATATTAGGAAATGCTAAATCTTGCCAGTTCCTGTAAACCATGCTAAAGTGAGACTTGGTAGGGAAGCTTGTGCTTTTCTCCAAATACAAGTATATATTAACTCTATAAATATGGAGAAATAATTTAATTTATAATGTAGACATGTCTTTATTCAGCAGAGTACTTGTAATAAGCTTAAGCCCCTCTGCTGTAGAATAGACGTTTTTTCATGGTGTAACAAATAATTAAAAGTGACAAGCTAAAATAAATGAAAAAAGGGAAAATTATATTTAAGTGAGATGGGGCTAAAAGGTTGTCCATGGCATGGCAGGCTGCACATTATCTTCTAAGGCAAGTGAGATACATCTTTTTTCACATGGGATTCAAGCAAGTATTAGGGAGCACAGTGTTGGGAACAGCCTGCTGTGAGGTGGAGATCTGTGCATTTGCTAGTTTGTTTCTTCTCCTCTGGTACTTTTTTGCTCCCTTTCCTCAGATCTTTTGTGCTTAGATATTGCAGAATATATGTATATTTTAATTTGCTTGCATTCATTATTTGTAGTACTCTAACTGGATTTGTATCTAAAATTCTTGAAATTTTAATATTCCTCAAACACTCGAAATCTGTCTGCTTCTGTGTTCTCTGTGCATTATCAGGTGCTCTGTGCTGTCTTTCCAATAGAAGCCCTGTTTCATTTATGACAGGACCTATGCAATAGCTCCTCAAAGCTTTGATTCTATCCTCCTTTTCAATGTTCCCTCTCTTGAAAAACTGATGTTGAAGGAAGGGGCTGTAAGGGACAGGGAGGATGGTTAGGGAGATTTCACATTGGGGTTTGGGGTTTTTGGAGGGTTGGGCTGAGATTTATTTCAGCACAAGAAATTTGCTTTCCCAGTATGCTTTACAGCACACTTTTTGTGGAAGAGATGCAGGCTGTGTGTGCAACTGTGCTGAGGGAGTGGTGTATGACAGAGAGCCATGACAACAAACCTGGACCTGGCTGGGACTGTGAGCACCTTTTAAAATTCCTTTCCTTTGAAATAAACCTGCAGTGTGACCCATGGTCAGTGAGGACCTCAAAGGCATCCAGAGAAGATGATCTCCAGAAAGCTCAGCCATTAAGTGTAAGCAAGTTGCACACAGTGCTCAGCATACACATAGATCTCTTAAAGATTTATAACTTGGCAAAATTTGTTTGGAAGTTGGTAGCAATGAATGAATGTATTCATTTGACAAAGGCCATTCTTCCCTGATCCTCAAGATCTGGTCTGTTGCTCCAGGGTATGTAAGCCTGAGAGCTGTTTATGGAAAGGACAGATAATTTTGATTAACATTTGTATAGAAAAGAATACATTCTTTGTTTTAATCTCAAAAATGTTCAGCATATTTTGCTGCAAACTAAAAATAGATTAAAAATTCCCAACTCTTTTCAGCACAAAAATGTCAGTGCAAATATAAGTTCGTCAAAGCAATAAACAGCAAAAATCAAGGTCTTATAAAGTAAAATTTGGCTAACCTGAGAGTCACACTGCTATTAACTTTCCCTGTAACCTAATTAATAATCACTCTGAGGGCCCATCACTTCACCTGCAGCATTTACTGCCATATCCCAAGAAAAAGGTGATAAATTCTGTCTTCACTCCTCCACCTCCAGCTAGCACAATATTTGGACTTCATGCATGCTGTGTATTGACAGCCACTATTTTATACCTATTCGAGTAAGAAGCTTTCAAAATACTTAAAAATCACAGTTAAAATAAACACAATTTTAATAAATTTATTTATAATAAATTTACTTAATAAAATTTAATACATTTAATTTAATAAAAGCCACTCCAAAACACTAAAAACCCAAAGACCTTTCTGTTGTTATCTGAATGCACAGATTTAAAATTGTATGCACTCTAGCAAAGGTGGCCTGAGCTTGGATGTGTTTGGAAATGCTAGCCAGTGCTAGCTGGCTCAAGGCATGGGATTGGAAATTGGGATACTCTGCTTTTGGAGTACTCTGTAATTAAATTCCTAAAAGCAGAAAAAGCACTCCAGGCAGCAGATCCTGGTGAAGGACTTTGCAAAGTGAAGAAAGTAATCTTATCCATTACTGAATAGCTCTATTAAATGATGAGAAAAAGCTCAGCGCCACCTTGTTATCTGCACTTGACCTCTCCTGAGGCATCTGCGGCACAAAATAAAATAGGAAATAAAAAGGACAGATTAAGCAAGCGCATTAATTCTGCATTTGAAAGCAGAGCTTCAGGACAGGGACACTTTCCAAAGGACCATTTCAGGCAAAGGTCACATGTACGCATATAAAATCATTCCTGAAAGCAGCGCCTTTGTCCCCCAGCTATCTGCCAATGGAGCCATTGTCCTGCCGGGGCAGCTGCACCCTGACTTCAGCCGCACCGGGGCCGGGCCGGGCCGGGCCGCCCGCCACTCCCGGGACATTCCCTGCCACTCCCGGGACATTCCCCGCCACTCCCGGGACATTCCCAGGGACTCCCGGGACATTCCCGGCCCGCGACCTCCCGGGACATTCCCCGCGCATCCGCCGAGCCGCGCCAGCCGCACTTTCCACACCGAGCTTCGGTCATGGAGAGAAAAGAGCCGCTGGTACGGTAGGAGCATCTGCACTCCCCTTCTGCCCTGCGTGTTTTCCTGGCTTGCCAAAGTAGCTTTAAATAAATATCATTTACAAGCGAAGTCAGCTAATGAAGTGGCATGAATGTGGTTTTGCAGAATGCAACTCGGATTGGGATTTGGCAAGTAGGAAGTCCTTCCAAAATGCATTCAGGGATAATGTTGAAAGTCCCCTGATTCATAATAAAAAGATAAAATATTATTTAATGCACAGAGAAGAAAATGTATTTTAGAAACCATAGCAGTTCTTGTATAGCTTGTTTTGCCTCCTGAAGATATCTCCTCTCTTAACCTATTTAATATAAACGGGTTTTCATATATATTACCTTACAGCAATATGAAAATTGGCATCCAGCATAGACATGAGCAAATATCTTGTGTTTTGTTTATATTTACCTCCTACAGTATTAATATTATGCAAGTACATAAATACATGTTTAGAACTCCTACATCACTTGGCTTTTGATTTATATTAAAATTTCCGGTGTCTGGAGCTTACTGGTAAAGTTCTGGGCCCGAAGGCAATGTGTCTCAATAAAGTTCCTGTTACAAGTACCTCTCCCTAAGCCTTTTTCTCCAGGGGAACTATATGGATTTCTTTAATCAGGGTAGTAACACTTAAAGTATCTGTATTTTTTTCCCATAACTCCTTATGCCACAACTGTAAGGTGCTGATTAGAGAGACAAGTTGGATAAGGAGCAATGAAATGCTGCATGCCTCACAGTTCCTCTACTCATAATGGACTCATGATGATTTTGATTATTCTGATTTTGAAGTATTAGTCTTGGGTCCTTTCAAGTTTCTTTTGCTTCTAATTTGCTTAGATTGTGATTGCTTCTAATTTCTGTTGATCTATGCAAGCTTCCTGTCAGCATGTGTCAGTGCTGTGCACACTGTTCCTTATTGCCACCACATCTGTGATGGAAACTCTGAGCTCTGCAAGTGGAATTGGGACACTGAATTGTCCATGAGAAACAAAACAGGGAAATAGGGCATTTCCAGGGTGCCAGTTTTGCCTGAAGCTTACATGAGTACTCCAGCTCTCCCCACTGGACCTGTGGGGAGGTGGGTGGGGGCTGGCAGAGAGCAGTGGCTGTGCCGGGTGGATAGGGAGAGATACTGGAGGGTTGCCTGTACCTAAAAGAAAGCAAAGATGACTGTGCCTCTAACATTGGCTGCCCACAGAAGACCTGCTGTACCTGTCAGGGACAGATAGAGACATTTTTATATTAAGAGCTTCTCATGAAGTGCAAGGCGGGAGAAATGTTTCCTCCTAGGAGTCTGACCTGTATAAGATGTTAAGAAAACAAAATAGTGCTCCATTTGTGTAGTAATATTTATTCTACAAAATCTTAGCTTATTTCAGAGGTTATAATATAAAGGTTAAACTATAAGTTTAATGTCACTACATCAAGGAGGTTTCCAATTATTCATCAAAGATGCCAGCTGAGTTTGAATGTCAGACAGCTAAAGGTATGTTAGCATCATTCTTGAAAGATGGAGATGTTCATAGCAGTGCCTGCACTGCAGCCTTTACCAAAGGGTGCCAAATGAATCCTTTGACATTAGCTGAACTGGAAGTGGAGGTAATGAATATTTGTGAGAGATGAATGAAGTGGTGCATGAGTGCTCCTGGCAGTGCTGAAGCTAGCACTGGCTTGTGCAAATTCCCATGGGCTATTGGAAGTGCTAATTTATGGCATTTCCCCAGATTAATGGATCGTTTATGGAAACACATCAAAACCTGGTATTGTTGACACACCAGTAACACAAACTGTTTTTCAGGTGCTTACAAATCTGACAGCATCCTTGACTTATGCCATACCTTGCTGGATGAGGGGTTTTGAGCCTCCCAGCACAGGTCTCTCCATACCACCCACACCAGCCCAGCTGGGATGTACCCTCCCCTGTGCTCATCACTGGGTGAGATGACAACTGTGCTTGTAGGGAGCCAGACCAAATGATCTCACAGACTTCCTTTGTCTCAAAACCCAGGAAACTCTGTGTCCTCCACACAGTTAGAATAAAATAGAACAGTGTCACTGTTGCTTTTGTACAAAAAAAACCCCCATAAATATAGAAATAAATGCATATTAGCTCTATTACTTTTGGGGAACTATTTTCCTATTGTGTACAGTTGTTTAAATTCCATGAGAAAGATTCGTGGTAAATGGTCTTTTGTTCTAGAAGTCTTCACGTTTCAAAACACTGAAGTGATGAATTGCATAGAAGTTCTAGTTGAAAGTGCTGCATGTGAAAAATTGGATGAAAAGAGATTACAAATACCAGATAATAGCAGGTATGCTCAGCTCCTGTCCTCTTGTCCTAAGCCAGACAGAACTTCTCTCCTACTGCGTCTGGGTTACATCCATGGCTGGGAGATGGTGTCCTCAGATACCTGCTCCTCTAATACAGTTCCTAGCCAATCATTTTCTTTTCTTTTCTTTGTGGGGCTTCATGCCCTCCTTCCATACTGTTTTTCTTGTGAAGTAACTCAGAAGTCTTGTTCAAAAGTTTTCTCCTTTGTTTATCAAACGTCATAGTTTCTTGTAGAGATTTTTACTAGGAAGCTGTGTTGGGCTGGCCTCGTCTGGCTGCCAGATGCCCACTCTCATTCCTCAACAGGGCAAAGGGAGAAAATATGGATTGATATAAAGAGAGGGAGATCACTTATCCAATTAGTGTCATGGGCAAAACAGACTCAACTTGGTAAATATTAATTCAATTTGTTGCCATCTAAAATAGATTTAGGTAGTGGGAAGCAAATTTAAAAATGCAAAGATCACCTTTTTTTCCCCTTTTCCCAGTTCTTCATTCCCAGTTCCTCCACCTCTGCCCAGGATCCCCGCAGCACCAGTCCATGAGTTCCTCTCTGCTGCTCCCTGCTCACAGCTCTCCGTGCCCTGTGGGGCCTTTCCATGGGCCAGGGGCATTCGGGACAAACCTGCTTCTCCAAGGTATTTTCTGCTGGCTGCAGGGAATCCCCGCTCTGGTGCCTGGAGCACCTCCTCCCCTCCTTCCTTGGTGCCTGTAGAGCTTTTCTCTCACTTTCCCCCTCACCGCTGCCTGCAGGGCGCTTTCTACCCAGTTCTGCTGTTCCCCCCGCGGGCTGTGCGGACCTCGGCCCGTCCTGGGACGGCTGCGGCTGCTGCGCCTCTCTCTGGAGCCTCACCTCTCTTCTTCTGCTTCCACGCTTTTTTTTAGTTAGATTTTAACCTAAAAGCCTTCTAGTTTTAAAGACTTCTCTGGCTTTGCTGTCGCTTAGCTCTTCACCAGTTTTATCTTCCTTTTTTTATTTGGAAGAGTTATTGGAAACCTATATTTATAACCTAATTTTTTCTTACCATGTCATCTGATGTAGAAATCTGCAGAAACACCACTGGTGGGACACGACCAGGGTTGTTCCTGCCATTTTTCTCCTGAAATCCTCCCTCCTGCAGCAGCTGCAGGAGATGGTTCCCATTCCCCTCACTGAAATGTCACATTTTATTCCCTTCACAGATTTCTGTTCCCTGCTGCTTGTTGTTAATGGCACGTTCAGCTGAGGTTCTGCCTCTCATACCTATGATGCTCAAGCAACTTTGGATGTATGGATTGTCCTGAGTAATAATGCTTTGTTCGTGCAGGTTTCTTGATCTATGCCAAATTTCAAGCTTCTGGCTCTACATTGGCACCTGTGGCAGTGGAGGTGCCTGCCAGGACATGGCAGGATGAGCTGCTGAGGCTGCCAGACTACATATGCACTTAGCCAGCACAAGTTCCCAGACACATCCATCCAGGGAATCACTCCAGGCTTTAGAGAGAACCCTGTGCAAACCTGGGACAGGATTGGAACACTTCCCTCAGCTGTTTTGCAAACAGCATAACAAAGTAGAGGGGAGGAACACAGCCCAGGGACACCTCATCCAAAACCCTAAATTTTCAATTAGTTGACTACAGCAACTGGGCTCTGCAGAATTGCCCCAGACTGCCTAATTTAGTCCTTGAGGTAGGAGATTTTGGTGCAGCAGGATGCACCAGCATTCATTACAAATAGCAAGAAAAGAGGACAAAGATGCTGAAGTGAATTCCAAGGTAGGAGTTACTATCCACAGGACATTTGTGAATTTGAACCTATTGCTGTGTATTTTGCCCTGCTGAAAAATATTTTAAGTAGCATTAGCTGTATGTCCCTGGTGCTGTTGATGAATGTGGCAGCTTGAAAACCTTTTCTGGCCAGTGACAGGACAAAGGGGGAATGGGACAAGGGTTTTTGGAGCTGCAACAGGATGGTGGTGAGGAACCTGTGTTGTGGCAGCAACAAAGGGGGATCAGCCCTGCACCAAATTCAATGTTGGAGCTGCCAGAGGACAGGGAAACTGTGATTGCAACTGCAAGGACTGTAACAAATCAGTGGCCCTCCAGCTGCACCAGCCCATGGTTTGGTGTGTCAGCATTGGCCTCAGATGTGAGCGAGATGGTGGGGACTGGCACTCATCTGTATCAGTGCAATACTTAGAGACTTCACAGGCTAGATAATGAGAAAGTATGGCTTGGTTCAGCCATCTTTGGAGAAAGAAGAGTATGAGTCTGTGGCTGCAATCTGGTACTTGCGCCAGGTGACACTAGAAGAGAGGAATGGCTTTCTCAGTCATTTCAGGCATTCCTTAAAAGCTCTTTGCACACCCACAATGAATTTTGGCTGGGACAATCATAAACACCCATAAACATGAACATAAATATAAATATAAATATATCCATAAACTGGACATCCAGGGAATGAAAATATGGTCATTATGAGGGTAAGAGAAAATGTACTGATGAAACAATATTTTGTAAATAATTAAGATGCCATCACCCATAAATGTCTGTTTTTATTTCTTTCCATGCTGAGACTGAGCAGCTAAAGTGTCAATGAAGGCAAATCCCAGAAAAGGTCACCCCTCCAGCTTGGACAGAGGGAATGTTGTAAGATGGGGTGAAATTCCCTTGGAGCTGATGACCCTTCATCTGAGAGAAATGTAAGAAGCCCTTAAGTGCCTTTGGAATATCCAGAATAGTCCTTTTCCTGCTCAGGGGAACAGCATTTCTTTGTATATTCCTTGTAAATGACTGTATTCTACCAGAGAATCTAAGTCCTCACTTACAGGAAACAACCTGAAGGGTCCCAGTCTCAGTTGGCTGCCAAGTCCAAAAGCAGGATATTTGACCCAGGACATTTGTGCTTGACCATATAAATTCAGTGCACCTAAATATGCTCTTCTGTTTTGACTTCTCTAGCATATCATTATATGGACTTGTGCAGTAGAGTACAACTGAAATAGCATTAGCAATAGGGCAGAGATCACAAGGATGTTTTTCTCCTTCCAGTCCTCACAACAGCAGGAACAAGAAGGAGATTCCCTTTTGGCATCTCCAAAGCTCTGTTCTCCTAATATATTTTGTCTCTTTTCACGCTCAACACTCAGATGTGTTTTTCTGCCCTCCCATTGCTCTGCCAAGGCAGCTCAGCATTCCCCACAGATGGCAGGAGACAGCTGTGGCACTACTGGATATTGGGCACCCTCCATCTACTGTGCTGTCCTGGCAGTTGCTGTTGGCAGCATCGAGTCTGGTTTGTGTGTTGAATCTGCCACTTCTCAGAAAGTTTCCCATGCCTCTCCCCTGTGCCGTCTATCCTGCAGTCTGACTGTACTTCCACCTGCCCTTACACAATGGGCTTGCACATCTGAGCGGGGACAGCAGGCACTGGAGGCCCTCCCTGCAGCTGGTGAAGATGTCCCTGCTCTCTTCACCACAGCAGTAGTTTACTCGTATTTTTTACATGGGTTGGATCACGTGTTGTCATCAAAGCTGTTTGGTTTCAGTGTCTTGGAGAAGGGTTAGCCATGGACAGTGAAAAGATAATATATAATTTTGCAGGCTCTCTGTGGATGCCCAGGAACATCTGTCTCTGCCATGGAAATCTTCAACAAGTATAATTTTAAGCTGGTTTCAGTCTTGTCTGCTGTAAAAAGGACATTTACTAGGGCGGAGAGCCTTCTCTGAAGGCTGATTAGAGCAGAGCTGCTGTTTGTCTACAGCAGTCAGCAATCACTAAACCAATTAATTGTTTCTTTCTGAAAGTCTTGTTTTGCTTAAAAAAAAAAAAAACACCAACCCAAAATATAAGTTAAACAAAGCTTAACTCAGTAAGATTATTTGCTTTAAAATAATGAAGAAGTCTATTAATATTTAAGTGACCTGAGTTTCCCTGCAGTTTACTTGTTTAATCCATTAGAAAAAATGCTTTATTCCTTTCCAAAGTTTTATGCTGAGAAAGTGAAAAAAGTATTTGCCTAAAACCCCCTGATAATCCTTATGCAAACCAATGCAGAATTGCATAGTTTTGATTACTAGCATTTATCTTCATTATTTTTATATTGCATTCCTGCAGACTTTGAAATTTATTCAGTTACACATTATGATATGGGTTTTAAAAACAATCATTCAGCAATGGATCACATTGTTTAGTTGTTGAAATGTTGCCTATACTTTTCTCACCCATAGAAAACAGGGAGTACTGTTCCAACAGGATGTTTTTCCCTTTGTACTTACATTTGTCATCTTTGCACTTGGCTGAAATCAGAAAAAAAATGTGACCTTCAACTGAACTTGTGGTGACATGTTTCAACTTAGGAAAATTTGTGATGCTTGGAAAGTGGCCCATCTGTCCGAAATGACCCAAAAAGCAAGATGTGATTGTTTTACGCTTTTGTGCTTTGCCATTACAGCAGGCAGCAGCAGATGCCTGTTAAGAAATGCAGGGTGTTCAGTGAATGCAGCAGTGACACCGCTCCCCTGGGAGCAGGGGGAGTGGGGGGACAGCAGAGCTGGTCCCTGCCCCCTCCCGCTCCCCTGCCCACGGATGCTCCTCAGTTACCGGCCCAGCTCAGCCTGCAGCTCACCGTGTCTCTGCTGCCAGGGCTGAGACCCGGGCTGGAAACTCATCCAACTGTAAAACCTGGCAAAGGAAGGGAAGTTTTTAACCTGTTTTGATTTGCAGCGTATCTCTAGAAATAGTTGGGGTGAGAGGATGGAAGAGTTGCCAGTCTGCTAGGACTGGTGGTAGATATTAGGTATCTGGATTCTATTTGCTGGCTTTATTTCTGTTCTGAAGGAAAAGGCCAGAAAAAGCCAGTTATTTCAAAGATGTGGAAATATCTCACCCCTCTCAACAACTAGGGATAGTTTTGAAAGATGTGTGTTTCAAGTATGAGATAAATCATTACATCCAAAAAACGGCCGCAGATGGTATTAAGTTTATTAACATGTTAGCTCTGTCCCCATTTTATGCAATTTTCTATGAACAAAAGCCTGGGCAGTTCCTGTTGTATATTCTGCCACAGAAATGTCCACGTGCCCCTTGAATCAGATCAGGCAATTTAGGCAGCATTTAATAATTGTTGTTTTTTCTCTTTAAGAGGACATCTCTTCTTCATCAGCTGTCCTAATTTCTTCACGATTTCCTTCTCTTGGTGGTGGTGTAAACCTGCTGTCCTTATGCAAATAGATCTGCTTGAGTCAGGCTCATGCTCATGTGAAGTAGGTTAAAATCCCACAAGGCCCTCAGCTTTTTTTTTGTTGTTGTTGTCTTAACTGTAACATTGCCACAGTCTGTTCTATGTTCATTTATTTATTCACCATGCCAAAAAAAAGCTTTAGGTGGAAACACACATCACCATAACAGCTGCCAATTCTTCAGCCTTAGATGCTTGATATATGTAGAACCAGGAGGAAAATGTGCCCACCTGAAGCTGTGTCCCTACTTGTGTGGGAATCCTCTGTCTCCAGCCTGACCCCACTTTGATCTTTCTGTAGAAGTACTGATGCTGCAAAGAAAGCCTCAGCTTCAGGCAAGTTGAGAACAATATGCCTAGTGACATATCTCTTTAAACTGAAATCAAATAAGATTTTTCTGTTTTGAAAATATCAGTTGTTTTTTTTTTAAGATTAACTAGGAGAAAGATATTAATTAAAATATTTCTTTTTTGATCCAAGTGCTGAAAACATGAAAAAATACTTCAAACAAACAGAAACTCTTGTTTGCAAAGAAAACAAAGTAAACAGTATTAATTATATCCACATTTTACTTGTAGGGGAGAGACTAGCACTTGGAAATTTTTTAATCATATCCAAATCTTGACCTTGAAAATGTGCCAAAATAGAGTTTGAGCTGAGGGTAAATGCAATCAAGTCAGAGAGATATGTTACAGGGTTGTTGTAGAAGTCCCCACAAGAAATTTTATATACCCAGGAGATTCAAAGCTAATATTCTACTGAGAAAGGTTTGAACATGGTAAAGGATATACATATAAATTAGAAAAAGAAACTGGAAATATTATTTGAAGTCTAGAAAACCTGTTTTTTACATCTTTAAGTAGCTTTCCCATCCTTGTGGGTTTGGTTTTTTTGTTTTATTTTGTTTTGGGTTTTTTTAGCTTTTTTCACTCTTGTTTGTTAATTTCTTGTTTTGGTTGGGGTTTTTTTTCTCATTTACCTTCAATTAATTATTTTAAAGAGGCTACGGTTTTTGTGGGATGTAATAGGTTGTATCACTTGTAAAATTCAAATAAATTAACAGTGATTGTATGTGACATATGCAAGGCCCTTGAAACCTCCAGACTGCTGTCTGGGGGGTAGGCGGGTGGATTTCACACCACAGAAATTTACAGCTCTTTGAAAAAGACCGAAGTAAAGATGTTAATGGGTTCCTATGACACCCATATCAAGCACTGGAAAACAAGAGTGGGGACTTGAATACACAGCTTTTATGGGCTGTGCTAAAAGCACATATGGGCCCTGTGGCTCTATGTTTCACCCCTCCATATTCTCCCTGTTTCATCACAGAACAGTTTTTATTTTCAGTTGCTAGAATTTTTATATATGACTATCTTAAGAAATACAATTCTCAGTGCATTTTAGTGAAGTGCTTGAGCTGCTTCATAATAGTGATATTGTCCAGGAATTGAATTGGGTATATGTTAGTTTCTTTGCACATGAGGAAGGCAGCGATATGGGACTGGTGTAAACGCTGCTGCTGTGGTGTATGGCTCAGTCAGACGGTAACTCCCAGCCTTGGAGTGGGGGGTGCATTAGTTGTGGTACTGCTGGGAGAGAGATGAGCATTCAGGCACCCAAAGCTTTCTCCAGGTCACTGAAAACTCTCCTCTTTCCAGCTGACCTAGCTCTCCTGCTAAAAGACATAACCTTGCTTGTAAACCTTGTTCTGCCTGTATGCCACCACAAATGGTGATTGTGTGTGGAGGGTGCACTTGGGCTAAGAACCCTCCACAGGCATCCTAGGCAGCTTCTAGAGCTGCAGTGCTGTCACCAAATCCACAGTCCTCACTGAACTGCTGAAGCTGTTGTATCTGATGTGGGGTGTGAGAAAATTCATTTCTCTACTGCATTATGTCCCCCTTTTTCTCACCAGGATGCTCCACCAGCTTTTCAGTCATTATCCCAGTGAGTATACAAATGTTTTACATAAGTAAAGCAGAGACAGGGACTCAAGTCCTCCCCTGGCCAGTGGTTCCTCTTCTGTCTCTGGGTAGGCAGAACTCAGTTTCAGCCAGGCATGAACCCACTGTCCCTGTTTTGAGCAGGACATGTACATGAGGGTGAGGTGAGGTGAGGAGGGGTGTGAGGTGAGGTGAAGTGAGGTGAGGAGGGGTGCAACATGGTTTGCTGGTCAACGTGCTGCGCTGGTGGTACTCAGTGAGTTTTGGCTGTATATGGGTGCTCTCCCCCCAGCCCTGTGAACCCTGCAGGCCTTATATAGGATGCTCAGAAATGCTGATGGGCCTATATCTGCCTAAGGCACTTCATGCTTCAGGGGCTGGGCTGCAGCAAACTGCAATTTTGAAGATTTTAATTTGTCCATGATTGTCCCTGAAGGTCTGGCACCGCTTTATGGGCCTTTTTGACCAAGAAAGTCATCCTCAGCACAGCCCTCCAGGGCACCAGGCACTATCATTTGCATACCATTCCCCTCGGGGCAGTGATGAGCAGACAGATAATTGAAGACTGGTGGTGTTTTGAGAAACTGCGGTGAGGAGGCTGTACTTTCATGTGAGCACAGCCTGGTTTGTGGGTCTCCCCAAGCTCGTGGGGTAGCAGAGGGCATAGTGGTGCAGCTCCTTGGCAGCCAGTCCTGTGCCTTCTGAAGTTCCACCTGAATATGAGGAGGAACTTACTGTGAGAGTGACTGGAGCTAGCTGGAAAAAGCTGCCCAGAGAGGCTGTGGAGTCTCCTTCTCTGGATATATTCATGATCCTTAGAAATGTGCTCTAGGGAATCCTATTTGATTAGGAAGGTTGGACTAGATAATTTCCAGTGGTCCCTTACAACCTTAATCATTCTCTGAGTCTGTAATAAAAATGTGGTTTAAACTTCTTTATGCACAGGAATCAGTTCTACTTGATATGTTGTGCCTCTGACTTTGTTAAGACTCAGGGTGTCTTCAGTAAGGTACTCAACTTTTCCCATGTTCACTCTGGCTGTTGGAAGTTCATTTGGTTTCCCAGTGCTTGTACCTGAATATGACTGATGTGGATACAATCTGAATTTCTATGGTTTGTCCAAAGGTTTTGTTCCTTGAAATTGCTATTTTGTGTACTCAACTGACTGTTTTTCTTGGCCACAACTATACATGGATGCTGTGTTTGGGAGGATGAGAGCTCTGAGGCGCTATAGAGAGAGAAGTCAGTCACCTTTCTGTCTTTCATGTTGCTGTCAACCCTACTGGAGGCTTTCGCCCTGGTCCCCGAGTCACCCCATGCATCCAACATCCAGGGCAAAGTTGACATGAGTAGCTAAAAAGGCTCATTTTACTGGCGTCCACTCCACCCCCAACCTCTGACTCAGCCAGTATACTCGATTCCTCTGCATTCCTTTTGTCATGAGAAAAACTGCTCAAGAAAAACGAGTTTATATAAGACTGCCTTGCTTATATTAACACTCTGGAAGAGCCTTTGATACCACTTCTCATAGCATTCTTCTGGAGAAATTGGCTATTCATGAGCTGGATGGGAACCATCTTCACTGGATTAAAAAACTGGCTGGATGGCTGGGCCCAGAGAGTTAAATCCAGTTGGTGTCCAGTCTCCAAGGCTCAGGACTGGGGTTGTTATGTTTAATATCTTTAATGATGACCTGGACAAGGGGGTTGAGGGCACCTTCTGTCAGTTTGTTGCCCAGCAGAAAAGGACCTGGGAGAGCAATCAACAGTGGCTGAACATGAGCCAGTGTCTGCCCAGGTAGCCAAGGCATCCTGGCCTGGATCAGAAACTGGGCTAGCAGGGCGGTGACCTGGTGCTGGGGAGGCTGCACCTTGAATCCTGAGCTCACTTCTGAGCCCCTCACTTCAAAAAGGACATTGAGGAACTGGAGCATGTCCAGAGGAGAGAAACAGAGCTGGAGGAGGGTCTGGAGCACAGATGAAGAGAAACTGAGGGAGCTGGGGCTGTTTAGCCTGAAGAAAGGGAGGCTCAGGGAAGACCTTCTCGCTATTTACAACTGCCTGAAAGGAGGCTGCAGCTAGGCAGAATATGTACTCTTCTTCCAAGTAACACATAATAGGATGAGACAAAATGGCCTCAGCTTGTAGCAAGGGAGGTTTAGACTGGATATTAGGAAAAATTTCTTCACAGAAATTGTTGTCAAACTGCCCAGGGAAGCTGGTGGAGTCACTATCCCTGGAGGTATTTAAATTACGTTTAGGTGTAGCACTTAGGGACGTGATTTAGTGGTGGACATGGGTTTGGACTCAGTGATCTTAATACTTTTTTCCAACTTAAACGATTCTGTGACTCTGGATGTTTGTAACTGGAAATGGCACAGCACGAACTCCTGTGAGGCGCCATCTGGTGCCTCGTTGTAAGCTTTGCATCCCGTGTTAAATAATCGGTGTAATCATGCAAGCCTGGAAAGCCAAAGGCCAATTTTTATGCACAAAAACTGAGGAAGAGGCATTTCATATCCTGATGATCTTCTTAAAATTCTTTTTTAACGTGTTTCATTTAAGCCTTAAAACTTCCACTGATTTGCTGAAATCGTGGTCCAGGAATATATTATTTCAGCTTTAGTCCTTTCTTTTCTGATTAATAAAATGGCAATTAGTTGCTGAAAAATTAGTTGCCACTGATCCAAACAGTGAAATTTTTCCTGAACGAAATCATTAGACATTGTTTATGCTAATAAGTTCCGTTTGAATCTGTGGGATAGCTTCAGGCACAATCCTTGTGATTAAAAGAGCATTGTGCATCTGACTGTTCAGTTCAGAGCTACTAGAAAATGTCTTACATAACACAGATGAAAAATATTAGCCATTTCAGAGTAATCATCTATAGTTCTAAAGGACATTACAAAGGAGCTTAATTAATTTAATATACTTGTAACATGGACTAGGAAACATAAAATAAACTCTTCCATTTATGTAAAATTGTGAAATTTGTAAGCTCCAGAGATGTTATATGAATGGAAGAATGAAATACGTATGTATGTATGTTTAAATCTGTAGAAGTAATTCCTAATGCTGTAATTTTTTTTATTTGTTAAGGTGTTTTTTTTTTTCTGAATGGTCATTTTTAACATATGTAGGAACTTTCAAAAAACCTGAGGACCTGTGTATTAGGAAGATATGCAGGAACAGCAAAGGTTCTAAAATTGAGAGCATCTCAGAGACTGCATGTATTGGTTTGAGCACACAAAATTGACCACCTGATTTGAAAAGCCCATTGTGTTTTGCCTGAGTCTCTTTGTAATCCGAAGGTTCTAGCCTGGAGGAGAGCTTGGGGCTGCTGATTCCCATATTTTGCTCTGAAACCATAAACTTCATTAGCTAAGATACGTAGGCAACACTGTTGTGCAATTTCATTTGTGACACTTCAGGTTTCCCTTTTGCTGTGGACATACACTGCTGTACTTACATAGTGTTTGGGGATGAAGTTGTTTAACCACAGGATATACCAGAGGCTAAGGGTGAAGAGTTTTATAGGAACAGCTAGTAAAACTTTTGATTATTACTTTTCTTTAGACCTCTATGCACAGTGCCTATTGCAACCTTTTTTTTTTTTTTTTTTTTTTTTTAGCCCAGTTAGTGATAAAGTGAACATTAGAAGATGAGTCTTGAATACATGGTCTCAGTTTGTCAAAGGAAAATGAATGCAATGTCCTCGTGTTGGAATTTTCAAGCTCATTACATTGCCTTGAGCCTTGCAATGCAAAGTTGCAGCTGCACAATGGAGCCACTTTCGGTTAAGAAACTGCATAAAAAAGGATCAGGTCCTAGCAAAGGCTGGCAGGCTGACACTTGGGCGGCAAAGAGGAGGGATTTTTAGATTCTCCTGTAAAGCTACACGGTAGGGGAGTTATTTCAGCAGGTAAAAGTTACCTCTAAACAAAGTTCAAAATTGTATGTGTTTAATACTGCAAAATATTTTAAAGAAAACTGTACTGTGTCTTTCAATGCCAGTATAGAATATGGGACAGGTCCCAAGGGAAGCTCAGTCCACCCGAGGGCTTACAAACCTTGACTCTGTCCCTTTAAATGTAATTGTTAGTAAACACTTTTATGAAAGAAGCTTTCATCAGAGAAAAAATAGTGGCAAACTACAGTGGTAAATAATTTGCTTTGGCAAATAATATTTAAGCCACTGATTTGAACCGTAATTCTGTTCAGCATTATCATTTGCTTTGTAAATAAAAGTGCTTATCCAAACAGCCAAGTTCTTTGCTGATGAAAAGGGGGAAATATGGGGCAGAGGGAACGTGTCACTTCCCTTCCTTTCTGGAAGTCTGGGGTTTCCAGGTATCCAGATGAAACTGCTTGTGTTTCCATCGATACGAGCCTTGCCCTGCCACAGCAGCAGGAGAACGCTGTTGAGAAATGCCCCCGTGCCCCGCTCGGGCAGGTTCGGAGCTGGGCGCGCCGCGGAGAAGGAGCCGGCGCCCCCCGGCCCCGCCCGGCCGAGCCCCGGCGGCCGCACCTGGCACCGCCCGGGCCAGCTCTGGGGCTGGCAGCGCCAGGTCTGCACCGCGCAGCCCCCAGCGAGCTTCCCCCTGCTCCTTCTCTGAGCCAGATGGAGCCGCATTTGGTTTCTCTTTTAGGCATGTTACTTTTGTGAGGAGAATAAAACGAGCAGGAACAGCTCTTGGCCGCAGCGGCACAAGCGAGCCCCGCTCTGCCAGAGGAAACCACATAAAAGCGCGCGGGTGTGCGTCTGGGGGGAGGGCGCAGCGAGCGATGATGCCTGGAGCTTCTTGCACTCGGAGCTGCGATTTGTGAGTGAAACATGATGAAATCACCCCCTGGACAAATCACACGAGCCTATCAACCTCACCAGGTGGGTTTACTCGTAGCTAATAGCCTGAACTCCCCGAGCAAACAGCTCTGCGCTCACTATAAAAAAAGGCGACAGTGCGGCGCAGGCTTTTCAAGAATTCCCTGGTATGGCTAAGCAGGGCTGCGTCCACTCGCACCAGGTAGGAGAGGAGAGGAGCCTGTTTGCTTTTAGAGGAGGAGTAGCCCGTCTCTCCTGAATAAGTTCCTACAAAAAGGAGCGTTTCAGCTGCAGAGAGAGATGTTTTATTCATAAACCCCTTCTGGTTTGTGTTACTCTCCAACGGTGACGCTGTCAGCTGCTGCTCCAGTGATGGGAACTGCAGTACTAGGGAGCTCCAATGTACTGAGGACCATCTCTGCCCTTTATGCATAATGCTCCTAGTGCAAAAGTCCTTCTTCTTGCACAGTTTGCTTACTTTGCTGTTTTACTTTTGCAGGTTATATCCTTATTTGCTTTTGCCTTTGGAGTAAATGTCTGCATGGGATTTACAACAAACCGAATTAGGAGATCTGAAGAATGGGATGAGGGCCCCGTCTCAGGTACAGTAACAGACGTAAATTGTACATCACCATATAGCCTTATGTTATAGACTGCAGTTAGAAACCATTCCTACTCTGTCACAGTAGTTTGCTTGTTCCTTTTCCCTCTAGGATATGGAGAAGAATAAATAACTTGCTGAGCCCAAGTCAGTTGACCTTTGGGACTCACCTATAGGTCTCCTATTTACTTAAACTTTTGCTCTGTGTGCATGTGACTACGGAAAATTTAGCTTATTTTAGGACTGAGCACTGTCAGTCTCACAGAGACTGGTCTCCTCAGCTCCTGAAGTGTTTGCAGTGTTTTGTACTCTGCACGGCTTCCTTCTAGTGCTAAGAGAAACTCCCTGATGGCTTTAAGGGTGGTGGATTTATTTTGGTAGCATTGAAGCGGTTTCTAGAAACTTGATTAATGCTTTCAAGAGGCACTGGTGAGAAAAGCTTTTGGGATTTCTGTGGCTCCTGAGGTCATGCTGGTTTGTGAACAGCAGACGGCAGACATCTGACGGCGGAGAGGGCTGGGAGAGGAGAGCAGGTGTTCGTGCAGATGTGCTGTCACCGAGTCCTCTGCTTTTCTTACGCCTACTACTTTTTTTCTTTGGAAGACAGCAAGAACATGCCACAGGAGGAACTGTTATTTATGTTGTGGGGCAATATAGGGTTCTGTGAGCTCAAGCATAGTCCAAATGGAAAAATGTGTGAACCAGACAACTAGTCCTTTTTTTATTCAAGAAAAAGTGGGCTTGAGTTGTGCCTCTGTTCCTTTGGCAGGAGAAAGGAAACTTGTGGTCATTGACTTAGAGCTGGTTAACGTAACTGGAGTGAAAGGGTTTCATTCTCAGTGCCTGTCTGTAATGATAGTCTGTGAAGATTAATTATAAAATTGTTTGCCATGGCCAGAGGTTGTTGTGCTCCTGGTAATGTATCTGTGTACTGCTGTCCTCTCTCTTTGAGGAATTGCTGTCTAATCACAGCCCCTATCAGGGCTGCTGGTCGCTGAGTAGAGAAGACAGTGGCTGTTGCTTTTGATTTTTATAGCAGTAAAAGAAAAATGGCTTGAAAAATAATTAAAAAAAAATCTTCTAGGACGTTAATTGTAGAACAGATGTGTAATGTGTTTAATAGGGATGGGGAGGATTTGCATTTCAAGAGTTCAGTATTGAGTGCCAGTTGCTTTGCTTTCACTGGTGACCGTCCAGGGCAGGGCTCAGCTGGTTTTTACTGAAGACCCAGAGGTCTGATTGTGTGATCCCATGGCTGCTGATCGGTGCCAACTCTGCTGAGCCAGCCAGCACTGTTCAACACCTCCAGAGCTGGGAACAGTAGCCGTGTGCTCCTTCCAACAGCAGGAGGATTAGCTCAGCATTCCAGAAAAGTAGGAAGAAACACAGGATCTCTTGAAAAGGGCAGGAGATAGGGTATTTTTGGAAATCTATTGAAAATTTTTTTGCAGGTGAGACTGATTGCCTACTATTGAAGTAGTCCAGGCAAGGGTGCAATAAAAAGAGACAGAAGTAATGGATGATTTTGTCCATTCTGTGTTTCTGTAGTTTGGTTACATTTATTGCAGGAGAAAAAAAATGATAGCAAAGCATAAAGGAGTATAGTCACAGTAAAGTATAGGCAGTAAAAAGTTACACTGGAGATGTATGGGGTTTTTAGCAAACTGAAAGCACTGTGATCAAAGAACCTTAGTCACTCTTAATTGCATGACTTCCAATTATACTTCATTAGAAGAGTAGTCCAATGTAATATCCAGAAGAAAAAATTGGTGTAAATTCTTTTTCAGCTTCACTCTTCTTTAGCTTATTTGCTCCCAAGTGTCTTGACACTGAGAATTAATTATTTTATGTTGGCAAACCTCTTTCTTTACCAAGCATTATTGTAGAAACCAGTTTGGTATTTCTCCAGAGGTATGCCATGATTGTAAGCAAATCTTCATTTTCATCTAGCATAGAATTCTGCTGTGAGCCAAAAACATCATGTTTGTTTCCTAGACCCTTGCAAATGCACTCCAAAGTACCACCATAGTAATTAATACACCCTTCTTGTTCTCTTCTTACAGTGTACAGATATATGTCTTTATACACTTGAGATGTTGAATATTTACACCAAACAAATTGAATTTATTAATTTATTTATTTAAATAATTTTTTTACTCAAAAGTTTACGATACTCTTGCCAGTAGAGAACCAAAGCTCACATTTTTCCTTAACTTTGCCATTTTAAGTTACTTGCTTTATGAATTTCCTAGTCATCTTTTAAAGCACTTTCAGGGAAAATGGCCTTAGTAATCTCTTGAAGCATGGTTCTTGATCACTGTAGGATAACTTAATATTTTGGAATGAGAAACACTGTAGTTTTTCTATCTCTTCTCACTGTAGTTTTAAGCATGGAATTAAAAATGGAGTAATGCCCTTATTTGACTTTCCATTTGGATTTAACTCATTGCAAAGATGAAGAGCAAGTTTATAATAGGAGTATCATCTAGCAGAACTAGTGCTCCAGAAGCTTTAAGTATTTTGTTGTTCCATATAGGATCCAAAATGGTAAATTTTTACTAGGTAGTCTTCCTAATGCTCTGTGAGCATATCTATATTGTGTAGTCCAGTTTTAAACACTACTGCAAATAAATAGATTTCATTATTTTTAAACCTTTTAATAAGACAATCAAAATAAATAGTTCGATATGGTACTTTCTAAGATAAATATAACACCTTTAAAATGGGAATGTAACAACTTGAACTGAATCACAAAAGCACTATTGCCCTATTTAGCTTCACTCTCTAACCTATGACATAGAAGACAATTAGATGGCCATTTTGAACTTAATGGCAATAAAAGGAATGTATGGAAAACAGTGTTAAAAGCTTTATGCATTAAATACTGAAGGAAGGGACTTTAGGCTGAGGTCCCTGTGCCTGCTGCACCGACTGCAGGAGCTGTGGAGGGATGCAGGAATTTTGAAAATAAGTTTAAAATGTCTAAGTTTGTTCTATACAGGGGTTTCTGTTAATTTGAAGGGGCTCACCAGGGACAGAGCTCCTGATGGCATATTTTCAAACTGTTTTGCATGCGCCAGTACCTGTGCCATGGCATTGTGCATGACCTGAAAATCATGGTTTCGCTGCAAAGGCAAGGTCAAGCATGAGAAACAAAAGAGTGATCTTAATGTATTTGGAGAAATTCAGAAAGTTCTCTTTTGTGCTGCAATATGGAAAGTGTCCTACATTGACTCAGGATGTGTGACTTGAATTTGCTAAGTTATTTGGGATAATTCACTACATCACTATTGAGGTGGTTGCCAAAATATGTGAAAAAATTAGACAAGGTAGGCTAAACCTTTCTTGCATTAAATGGATACCCTATTTGCAGTTATAGAAGATGGAGCTAGAAGGGATTTTGAACAGCCATGTAGACCTTCATATCCCAAGACCTGGTCAGTTGTTACTGAAGTACTTCTGACAGATCTTCTAGATCCTCAGCCCTTGTTCAAAATCTTCAAGCTCTGAGATTGCACAGCTTCTGTGGGGGTGGTTGCCTGCATAAATGAGTTGCTTTTTACAACAGGTGGACATTCCTTGAGCTGCAATTAACTGTCTCTTACGTAATCTGCAGTCAGATTTACACCTTCTCTTCCTAAACACATGTTGATGTGTTGGTTTTGGGTTTTTCTGGCCTTCTGAAAAGGTCTCCCTCTCAGCCATTTGAAATGAAAAGAGTCATGTCCAGGGTAAGGTTTATATGCTGGTATGTAATACCTTCAAGTTTCTTATACCTTTGATTTGCCACTTACTGGATCTGTGATTATGTATTACCTACCTTCCAAAAAAGAAAGTAGTGTAAGAGATTAAATAAAATGAAATTATTTTTTGGTAATAGATTTTCAGAAGCATTTGATAGGAAGGAGCTCTCATCAAAAATAAGGACCACAGCTTCATAGCTGTGAAAATTTGAGTGTTAAAATTATTTGAAATAATTCTTGTGTGGTTGATTTCTAGCATAGCTTTGTGACCTACTTATGTAAGCAAAGGAAATACTGATCTGTGTGTTGCCAGCATAGATGCACACTCTATCTTCTTGGAATTTCAGATGGCCAAAACACTAATGGCTCACTGAGAGCATGTTTGCAGGGTATGTACCTATAGAGTGAAACTTCACTGTTTGTATGATGTTACTCACCCTGAGCACTGCTGAACTGGTTGAAATAAAACT
Organism: Lonchura striata; assembly: GCF_050655825.1. Classification (NCBI taxonomy): domain Eukaryota; kingdom Metazoa; phylum Chordata; class Aves; order Passeriformes; family Estrildidae; genus Lonchura; species Lonchura striata. The sequence goes on along the minus strand of NC_140704.1, from coordinate 143,549,087 downwards.
CCACAAAACCAGAAAGATGGGGTTATCTGCTACTACCTTTTCCAGCAGTTACAGGAGTGTGCCTTGTTGCTGCTATGAGCCATGACTGCAACTGTGGCACCTTTTGGGTTTCTTACCTATTATCTTGCTGTAGCACTGATTTTCTGACAGGTTTGCTCCCTGCAGTGGTTTGTGCTGGTGTCCAGTCAGTGCCACTCCAAGGGAAGTGGTGGAGCAGTAGTGCATGGGATGAGGACTGGTGAGACATCAGCTGCTGCAATGTCACCTCCAGACTCTCCCTTCATCATCTTTTCCATCCATTCTCATAGTTCTCAGTTAATGCCATCTTATTTGGAGAGAGATTTCCCTTCAGTTTATGTGGAAACTAAACTCTCAGCTATGTAAAAGTGTAGGGGGAAAAGTACATAAGAAAATATCAGAGCAACTATTTCCCAAAAATGCCATTGCATCAGTCCTCTAAAAGTCATACTGCTTGAGGTTTGCCAAACCCAAAACCAAACCATAGCCTAAAAGAAAACAAAACACAAGACAACTTCAAATACTTAATTTTAATAGGTCTCTCAAGGAACAAAAGGCATTGTGAAATTTTCCTTGGAACACCTCTATATTTAAAGGATAACATACATTCTCCTTACTTTATTTCATAAAATACAATTAACCCTAGAGATAAGCACACAATTTTCCTGCTTCATATAAGCTGTTATGTAGGATTCTCCTACAATAAAAACTTTTAAAATATATGAAGTGTATAAAATAGTAAGTTTTGACGAAAGAGCAGACATATATCAGCTTTGACATTAAGGGCCCTTACTAATAAATAGATTATTGAAGTCTAATACATTATTCATGGCTTGCAGACTGGCAACCCTCCATTTACTTATATACATAATAATTATTAATTTCTTAAATATTTCAGTATTTTTAAAAGTTTTTATTATTTAGTGTTTTGCAGAAGTCCATCAGAAAGCTTTGCTTTATTTCTCCATTAATTTACAGAGCATTTTAAAGTTTTCTTTCATGCTTCACATTGATTTGACACCTTCCAGTGTAGCAGACCAAGTCCTGCTGTCTGCATGTAGATTAATTGGACTCTTTTCCTATGTAAACTGCCCAGCCAGCCATGAAAATGTCACTTGGTTTCTGAAAACAAAGGCCTGCTTCTGTGGAATAGCTGCAGCTCCTGGAATGGGGCCTTGGAGACTTCAATACTTTTCTGCTAATGATCTCTTGATTGTTACAGAGGTAAAGCCAGGGCTCTTTCGTTGCAGGATGTTATCACAGCATGCTGCTTCCTTTTATTTTCCCCAAAAGAACAACTTTTTTTTTTTTTTTTTTTTTTGTTCTTTTTGTGTTTAGTTTCTTCAAGCAGTTCTTCTGCTCTCCCTTCTTTTTTCCGAGCAAGCACCCAAGGTCTTGCTCATTCGAGTGGCTCAGGGCTGAGCTGCTGCCCCACTGCTTGCCAGCCTGACAGATGTTGCCCTGTTTCTTGTTCCACACAGTCCTGTCAGATTCCCCCTGGATCAATACCTCTGGCTCCTGCAGAAACAGATGCTTTGAACTTCAAGAGGCAGAGCCTCCTGGCTGCCGCTGTGACAACCTCTGCAAGAGCTACAACAGCTGCTGCTTCGACTTTGATGAGCTGTGCTTAAAGACAGGTATGGTGGGTCTCCTGTCCTGCACTGCCCGGCCCTGCTCACACCTGGGTTCTGCCAGTGCTCAGGACCTGCTTGATAAACCAGCACTTCTTGGCATAACCTGCAGCTCCTCCTCACCTCGCCTTGGCTGGCCAGGCTCAGCTCAGCCCAAAATGCAGCTCGTGTTTCCTTGCAAGGAGCAGTAGGAATGTGCACCTATTGCTCCTTACTGTGGGGGGCAGAAAAAGCAGAGTACTCTTCCTATCACACTGAAAAGCAGATATTCTGACGCTAAATTAAAAGTATTAATAGTGTTCAGGCACCCATCGAACCTCTAGTTTACAATCAAAAGCCATGGTAAAAACTGGTCATTTTGTGTCAGCCATCCTTTTTCATTCCAGCTGCTAACTTAATATCGGAGCAATTCAGGCTCACTTAAGAGCATGCCTTGGAAGCTAGGATCATTGAAGGGGTACAGGTCCTCTTGGAGCAGGGGACAGCCAGGGCTTCCTACCCATGCCTCAGATCCTGATTTCCAGGTGTTAGGATGCATATTACTACACTGGTAGAAACATTTGACTTCAATTCATTGGATCCTGGGGGACAGAAATACAGCAATAGGTTCACTTTCTTTTCTTGGCTTTTTTTTTTTTTCCCATGAGTCATAGGCAAGGAAAACTTCAAAGAGGGACATGAGTCATATTTTACTTGTTAGCATAGTGCATTTAAATTATTAGTTGTACCCATCTCCTTCAGTGTTTGCACAGAGGTCAGTGTTGACACAGGTGCCTTTTATTTTTGCCACTGAAGTTGTTCTTGCTTTATTGAAGTATTATACTTACTAAGCAGCCAGAAGAAAAGTGTAATGATTCAAAATATCATTGCCTATGGATGTGCCATGCTTGAAAGTCCTGACTTCCTCAGTCCTGTTTATGGTTACATAATTTTCATAGACTGGTACCAAAAAAGAGTGAGCTAATCTAGTATGAAAAACAAGTTTGGTTCCAGGCCAAAAATTTCTAAATTTTAGCCTGATGCTATTCTGCCCCTGCTGTAAATGGCTGCAAAACGAGAGGCTGCCAGAGGGCAGAATCTCAGTCTCTCACCCTCCTGTCCATAGCAGACACATATGTTCACATATGCATATGGATACCTGTATGGCCCCTGGGGCTGTTGTGCTTGCAGTCATATACTCCCACAGGCATTTATTCAGGCAATTATCACATGTGTGATCTGTAAGTATTACACAATTATAGGAAAAAGCCCCAAATGAAGCAGAAAAGAGGATAAAAGGCATTGCTCTGATGTGTGGCTTTTTACTGGGTGCATGTTTTCTAAAGTGGTTTTTATAGTTTCTTGTGTGGGCCTTATTGTGGAAAAACCATATGTTTAAAACCATAGTCCCTGTTCCAAAGCAATGTACTACCCTTGAGAGAGCACCTAATGTCGACAGGCCAGATCTTAAATTCATTTGCAAGATGAGAGAAGATGGAATTCTCACAGCAGCCACGCCATGCTTTCCTTGAAGAACAGCTTTTGTTTTTTCACATCTTTGAGGCTGGTGCTGGATCTGCCCTGTGGGTGAGGAACTGATGGTGGGAGCAAGGCATCACTTTGCCTCGATGTAGTCTGTTTTCTACTTTCTTATTTCTACGGATTGAACAGGGGATTGTAGTAATTGTGAGGAAAAGCAAAGATTACCCAAAAACACTGGAATTCTTGGTTTGTGCATTAGGTTCCACCATTTATCCGTGAAGATCCTTTTTGTCTTTTCCTTTCCACACTTTTTCTAGCATTCAGACTGTACAAAGCCTGTAGTACAGCACATGAGGGTAGCAGAAATACACACGTATTTGTGGAGGAGCCCTCCTGCACTTGCAAGTGACCAGGATCCTTTTTGTTTCTGGTTGACATACCTAGTTTAATGACTAGAGTGTTTTCATTATAGTGTGAATGAATATTTTTGTTTTGATAACAATCTCTCATTCTTGCTTACATTGTGAATATTTTAGCTCGGGGCTGGGAGTGTACTAAAGATCGCTGTGGAGAAACCAGGAATGATGACAATGCTTGTCACTGCTCTGAAGACTGCTTAAGTAGAGGAGATTGTTGTACTAATTACCAAGTCGTTTGCAAAGGTAGGTCTTTGGTCTTTCTATCTCTTATCTTTCCAAACCCAATAGAATGCAGGGTAACGAGTTTTAATCCAAAAGAGGAACTCTCCTTGTTTTGCTTTGATTTTTTTTTTTTGGTTTAAGAGGTGGGGGAAGTGGGCAATCGCATTTGTAAATTTCTGGGCACTAGCAGGGGTAGATAATATATTAAAGGACATTATCTTTGCGGTAGAAAGAGGAGAGATGGAGGTGGATGAAGAAGAGTTTAAAGCAAAGCTCTAAAGTGTTCAGATGCATTTGTCTGCATCACAGGGAGTGCAGGGATCTCTAATGATCCCAGAAGGAACAGAGCATTCCTAGATATGTTATCTCTGTCCCAAAGACCTCTCTCCACCCTCACCACAAAAGTTCCTGCTCAAACTACTTGGTCTAAGATCTGTAGGCTTTGTTCCTTGTGGAAGAGGAGTTGGAAGAATGCAGGGGCTATTACTCGAAGGTGGGTGGCATGGGCTTCAGCTGACCCACCATGGCTCAGAGCAGCCTGCACTGCCTGCTGGGTGGATGGGCTTTGGAGATTTTGTTTTCATCCACTGCTCTGCTCTTTTAGAGCATGGATGCCTGTCTAGTGTGTCTGCCATTGACAGCAAGTCTTCTGGTCCTTGAATGAGCTCTACAGGTTTTTGCTTTTGTAGCTCACCTAATTCTTAGTTCTTTTCATTTATTAATTTTATGTCGGCAAGGGTTACAGCTTGCAATTGTTTCACCATTTTGAACAAATGCCTATGTTCACAAAATTATAATAGTCCAGATCCATCCATACACTGAAAATGGACCTTTTCGTTTACTTGGGTTTTGCTGTTGGGAATCCAAGTGGAGTATGTATTTTCTAACAAATCCCTTTAGATTGTCCTTCCCCTTCCCAAAGAAACCAGAAGCTGAGACCACTTAAATACTGATATAGTTTCAAGTTCCTGCCTTTTTGGTAAGCTTCCTCTCACAAGGGTCAAGACAGAGGAATTTGTATATCTCTAGCTTTAATGTACATAATATTCATTTATCTCAACAACCCTGGAACTTAGACATGACTAAGCTTTATGTAAGAACAGTGTTTCCTCTTTATTCATGCCTTTGCCTATCTGAGAATAGTGGTTTTTTTTTGCTTTTTTGTTTTTTTTTTTTTCCCTTGGAAATTGTCCATCCACCTCCTGTCATGGTCAGTTGGAACATGTTGCAGCACACATTTTCTGCAGGTCTTTTCTATGATGTTTTTTGTTTCATTATTTTAATTGAATTGCAGTTCCTTTAATAGCACTAGATTCAGAAATAGGGTCATTGGTTAATAATTTCGTTTTTTTCAATTGATCTGTAAAAGTGTAATAGTGAATGCTCTCTATAGACAGCATTCAGCAGTGAAAACCTTAAGAAAATAGTTGATTACACAAAGTCATTTTAAGTAATGTAGCTCTGAAAGAGTATTTAATGCTTTTTTTAGCTTGAGTCTCACCTGATCCATGAGCTGATCACCTCTCTAAGACAGCTGGAAACTATTTAGAGCTGTTTTTCTTTCCCAGAATGGATTTTGTTTTATGCCTTTAGCTGGCTGAATCAGCTCATGGAGCCATGAGAACTGATGGTAGGAGGGTGGGAATTCACAGCCAGAAGCAGCACTACCTGTTTTTGACAGATCAAAAAAAAAAAAAAAAAATTAAAATAGATGACCACTGTGTCTAAAGCGTTACCACTGCCTCCTGTGGTCAAAAGGACACTTTTAATCCCAGTTTCCAGAGCTGCTTGTAGAAGTGCTAGTTTGGATATTTTTGTTGAATAGAATACAACCACATCACTTGTTCAGCTTTGTGAAAATACATTCTTATTATTCATGGGAAGTGTGACAAATCGGTCCATTAACTGGAGATAGACTTTATTTTTTTATGTATATTTTCTGTGAAACCTGTAGCTATATCCATAGATTTTGTATTTTTTACTTTTTGTAACTACAATGTGACTTTTCTGGTAGGAGAAACCCACTGGGTGGATGATGACTGTGAAGAGATAAAGACTCCTGAATGTCCAGCAGGGTAAGTGTTTTGCCTGCATCTGGAAAGGCAAATGCAGCAAAGCCATTGGTCCCTAGCTCTGCCTTGGACCTCTACCTATCGCATTTCTGCACTGGCTCTGTCATGCAGGCTGAATAACTGTGGGCTGGATGCTTTCCTGGGCTTCACCATTTCCAAAGTTAGGCTCATAATATTGTAATGCATTTGCCTTAATTTGGCCTCATAATATTGTCATGCCTTTGAGCTGCTGGATGAGTAGTGGTGGATGATATTTGGGTTTGAACTCTTGATCTTCAATCACCTGCTGCTGGTTTTGCCTGCTTCACTTTCTTGCATAGGGAAGGTAGCCAGACTCCTCTGAAGTCAGTGGAAAGTCTAGGTTGTTCTGCTTTCAGCAAAATTCAGGTTAAGCCATATGTGAACACAGTTCAGGCCATTTGTTTTTTTAAATGGAATTTTATACTTTTAGCATTATGCTCTTAAATGAAAGGATTTCTGAACTGCAGTGAGTCACAGGCTTACTTAGTGAGGAATTTGAGCATGTAAGTAAGGTGGAGGAAGTAAGTAACTTTTGAAAGCATTTTTCTCACTATTATCCCTAAAGATAAGCATCTGCTCAGGTGCTGTGTTGGGTTGCACCTCAGCCTGTGCTGTTAGAAGGATAGTTTGGAGATTGTTCTCGTGGTGGCAGTGACTGCTGCTAACCCCTGCAGCAGATGACATTAAAAGCCCAGGTGTGTCCATACATGGTGTGTATCTGCCTGCTTGGACTTGACTTTCAGTAGCAGTAGTAAATTCAAAAAGTAATAAAGTAACAAGAAATACTGTCATCTTTAGTATGCTAGAGTGAACTGTGCCTCACAGGCCTGAACTGTATTCACATATGGCTCGAATGTTCCATGGGCTTCTGTTTGAGAAAGAACAACTGTCATGAGACGTGGTTTTTAACTAGAGATTGTGTGCTGGGCTGGGTACTTGTGCATGGTAAATTTCCTTCTCCATCGCCTTTTATAAGCATTTGCCTTTATGGGCTATATGTTTTTAGCTCAGGGATGATGTCTTTTATGTTAGATATCAGCCCTTTCACTGACTGTGACTGAACACTGGCTGTTACTAAGTGTGAGGATTATCTGTTTCTCATGGTCTGTTAAGTATGTAAAAGACTATAGGTATATAGTTTATACAGTAACTGAACTTCTGGATTTCCTAGAGGCTCAGTGAGCAAGTGGAAATTAAAAAAATGAAAATTTTGAAATGCTGCTTTATATTCCTGCTGCTTTTGCCTTCAGCTTTGTTCGTCCTCCTTTGATCATCTTTTCTGTTGATGGTTTCCGTGCATCATATATGAAGAAAGGGAACAAGGTCATGCCCAATATTGAAAAGCTGAGTGAGTACATCTATTTTCTGTCAATAAATGAAAGACAGTCTTCTGCAGCCCGATTTCTTTCATTGTTCATTGAGCAACAGAAGGGTCAGTGCAGAATTTCTTGTAGAACAAGGACATGCTATCCTTGATGCTGTTCCCTTGCAGGAACTGGACAACCTTGGCCTGCAGATTACAGAGTTACTTTAGTTACTTTAAAGTATTTAGGACATCCTTGAAAAAGCAGTAAGCTTTGTACAAACACAACAGTCAATGCTGGACACTGAGTAGTATATGAAAAACTATCACATACTACAACCTGACCAGACGCTTGTAGTATAACAGCCAATCAATAGGTAACTTGTATATGTAATTATATTATGTTAGCCAATGAATGTTAAGTAGCTGTTATATTATGTAAGGCAATAAAGGTATAAAACATGTAAAAATTAGACAATAAAGAGAGGATGACATCTAGCCACGTTGGTTTGAGCATCATTACTCTGGCTGGCTCTCTGTGGGACCCTCTTCAGGTCAGCATGGAGATGAAATGGCATAAGCCCCCTTTAAATTAGGTGATATCAACTGGTGACTTGAAAGTACCCTGAAAAATGCAGCACACAGCTGCTGCTTTGGGAAGTGCTGCTCAGAATCAGTGACCTTCATGTGGTTTTGTCAGCAAAGAAATTAATCTTTAGTATACAATACATATCATGCATGCTTCCAGGCTAGTTGGGAGGTACCCTCAAAATTTTCCACTTGATTCAGAAATGTCAGAGGTGTGGATAAGTGGCTGCAGAAGCTGTACTCTGCACTCACCCTCCTGGGAATGGGCATCCTCTTGGGTTTGTGGAGGACTGGGTGCACTGAATATTTGAGCCTCTCTGTACTGCATGGTAGTTTGTGTGTGCCTGTACCCTTGAAATGTATTGGGGTTTTTTTCCCCTGTGTGTGTGCTGGCCCTCATATTTGTGTAGTCACCTATAGTTGGGTTCAATGAAAGTCTTTTCTAGCCTAAATGACGGGGAGGCTGAGCCCACAAAGTCCAGTGTGAAACTGCAGCTTTGGCGTATTTATTATTTAAAATAAGCCAGTGTTTTCTCATGTTGTTTTACTTAACAAGACACTTCCAATGACTCCAGATAGAGACTAGCTCAGGAAAGATAAACCAGTCTATGGGAATATAACTGGTTCTGTAGTCATCTAGAGGCATTATTTCAGCTGTCAGTTGTGAAGTACAAAGAGTGCATGAGTAGATTTACTACTGCCCTTACTACTGACTGCTGTTAAGCAGTGGGAAGTTCATTTAAATTAGTTAAAATTTAACTTGTTTCTGCATAATTTTGAGTCACAGGAGTTACTTTTCCTGGTTTTGTTTTCTATATCTAAGAGCTTTGCTTCCTCACATTTGCATTTGGTTTTTCAGGATCTTGTGGAACACATTCTCCTTATATGCGACCTGTTTATCCTACAAAAACATTCCCCAACTTGTACACCCTTGCTACTGTAAGTCCCTGGGAAGGATTTTTTCATGATAAAATGTTGCACTGTAGTAGAAATGTGTGTTATGGGAAGCAAGGTTTCAAAAAAAAAAAAAAAACAAACCAACATACATATTAATGTGTATATATATGTATAACTGCTTTATTGTCCATCCTTCATGGTATTTATATATGTTAAGTATTTTCTTCATTTTGAAGAAAAAGTATTTAAGTATTTTCTTTTATTTTGAAGTGGTGAAATGGATTGTATCACACCATTATACACTGTCACAGCTTTCCTATGCTTATGCCGGCTTTTGCAGTTATTTGTACTGCTGCGTAATTACAGGTCAAAGTTTTCCTAGGGGAAAAAACCACCCCCAAAATGCTGCCCTGAGTACAACCAGCAGTTGTTTCTGTGCTGGAGCAGCTGAAGTCAGTGGGCAGTGTGCAGCTGCTGAGTGTGTCTGGACGCTGTGCTGGCCCTGCGGTGACAGGAGCCAGCGCTGTGCTGCGGTGGCAGGGCTGGCAGCCAGGCTGTCCCCACACCTGTGTGACACTGATAGTGCTCCCAAAGCTGCCATAAGGGACTTTCCACCTGCAGCTGCAATTTTTTCCCCTTCTCTTTTTTTGTGCAGCTGCTGCACAAATGTTTAAATGGATGAGACAGGAACATATGGAGAAAGAATAGGTTGGGAGAGGGCCCAGAGAAAGGAATTTTCTGCTTTTCTCTCTGGATTGCTTTTACTGCAAGACAAGTTGTGATATAAAGCCATGGCTTTGGGTGACCTGCCTCACTTTTTTTTTCTTGGAAATAACTTGCCTAACAGAAGCAGTCATGAAGATAAAAATAGTACAAAATGGAAATGCTAAGTGTTACTGTTGCAACCAGAGAATGAATTATTGTGTCCAGAAAGGACATTCATGAAGAGGAGCTGAAAGTAAATCAATCTTATGCTTTTTCTTTGATGACCTCAAACTAAGTTTTTAACAGTGTGAAAAACTTGAAACTAACAGGAGTTTTTGTTCTTTTTAGCACATTTCAATAGTCTCTTACTGCTTTCATTACTACAGCCAGATTTAAATATGCTTATCTGAAAGTAAAAATCTTTTCTGGTATGTAGTTACAAATATACTTATTTTAACGTAATTTAGTGGTACTTTCAGATAGCTATGAAGCACTGCATTTGTGTGCATTAGGGTTTTACTAATTAATCTACTTCTGCACAAAGGGACTCTATCCTGAATCACATGGGATTGTTGGCAATTCGATGTATGACCCAGTGTTTGATGCCAGCTTCAGTCTTCGAGGGCGAGAGAAATTCAATCACAGATGGTGGGGAGGTCAACCAGTAAGTTTCAAATTCCCTCCTACTTTTTTCTTCCTCTCTCTTCTCCCCTCCCCCTGTGCTGTGGAACATAGCCAATAATAATAATTAAAAAAAACATATGTGAACAATTTGTACCTAATCCCTACCCCCTCCTCTCCAGCTGGCCCTCCGTCTATCAGTTTAATGTAATGTTTTGAGTTGGCTTTTTCTTTTCAGAATAATAAATCCATTGATTATGGAAAGGTGCTTGCACTGATAAGAATAAATTAGCCACAGCTAGGATAAAACCCTCACTTGAGGCAGCAGTATAACACTGTGATTTTGTTAGTGTGGCATAATGTTTCATTTTCATTATGAGTTTCTTAGGTTTTTGTCCTAGTAATGTTCTTGAGAAATTTTAGTATAAATATTTTGTCAGCATAGCACAGCGTAATTTCATAATTAACATCCACAAGTAATCACTGTTACCTAATTTACTGCAGAGGCTATGGAAACTTGAGAATTAATTTCTGCTTTGAGCATAGCAGCAGAGGCTGAACTATGTCCAGTCTCTTGGATGAGTGTTGGACTTGGTTTGCCTAGGTTTGAACCCTTATTCTAGGTAAGGAGATGGAGTCCTTCCAAGTATTCTGTGTTACTACAGCTAAGACAGTCGCTTTGCTTCTGCTGCACATTCCCCTATTAGTGCATGCTGTAACTGCTTTCTTTGACAACAAAAGTCAAACTAGTAAGTTTTAAGTGCAGGAAGACAAGGTGCATACACATTTCATTGCACTGATTGCTTAGGGAACTATGGTTTGAATGCTCCCTGATGAATTAACCTCTCAAAAGAGTGAGATGGTAGAGGTGAGGAAATTGGAAGGGGTTTGGGAACAACATAATCTGTCACTTTTGTTTGCTAAATTGATCCATATCATCCCCCAAATCTCTTAAGACAGAAATATCCCAAGTGGCTAAAGGGATTTACTCTGACAGTTACAGGCTTAGCAAGTGTGTGTGTTGTCTGCAAGTTGTTTAGTCCACTACAAATGAGCGACAAGGCAATTTAGAGCTGCAGGCAGATGTGTCTGCCTGTAGCTGAGTCAGAATGAAGTATTTGTGCTGTTGTAAAGTCTGTCAGTGAGTGTAGGCATTCCCTTGGCTATCTGTGACCTGGGTTATGCTTTGGCATGAGTGGTGAGGAACGTAGCTATTACCTTTCCAGATGGAAGGAAAAACTCAGGATCAAAACTAGGAGCAGTGAAAGAGCAACAGTGTGTAACCTCTTTATCTCAGCTACAGCCAGAGCCAGAATTAAAACCTGCTCCAGTCTGGAGTCGAGCTCATAGATAATCCTGTGGCTCAACTGCTGTGGGACAACTCATTAAGCAGTTGGAATTTAATTATGCATTGCAAATTTAATTCTGCATCTTACCTTAATCATGGTTAGGTAGGAGTTAGTGGAGAACTAATTGTTGGGGCTTGTACAAATGTCTGTACTTTTCAAGTATGATATTTTAGAAGTACGATGGAAGTCTATGAATACTTCATCATGTGCTGTGTTCTGTGGGGAACATTGTTAATTCCCACACCTATGCTACTCCAGGGATTAAAAGATTTTCTGGATGAAAAATGTTATCTGAGAAGAGTTTGAGAAAGTTATGCAATAGTGGGTGACCTTACGCTGGATGAAATCCACAGAGGATGGGGGTGTGTGTGCGTGGGTGTGTTGAATACCCAAATAGGGATGATAAAATAAACCAGTTGTTCTGAAGAATTGTTAAAAAAGAAACACACTAATCATGTAATAAACTGGACATGTCTTTGGAAAAATGGAAGCAAATACACAGAGGAAGGAATATAATTCAACTCCCATACACATAATATGAGGGAAACATATAAATTGGGCAAACCTGCTTGAGTGGCCACAATAGCTGGATAAGGAGGTGATAGACCTCTTGCAGAAGTATGATATAAATTAAACTCTCTCTGCATGTTCAAGAATTCACATTTGATAAGAGAACTGCAGATTTTTATAAGAGAAGCTATCTCTGTCTGTGTATTGGTTAGATACAGTCAATTTCTAATGCCTCCTTATAATTTTCTTTAAATATGACATTGACACAGACTGCCCAAAATAGCTGGGTATTGAAAGATGAGACAGTTGAAGGAAGTAGAAAGGGATACCTGGTCTATGTATCAAAGGAATCCTGTCTGTCATATCATATATTCAACTGACTCTTTTTAGGTCCTGGGTTTCAAACTGAAGTACTTAAAACCAGCAGAGTGGGATATGGTTTGCACAGGATTGGAAATTACTATTTTTCTGTGCAGAAAAGGTGTCCGAGATTCCCAGCTTTGTATTATGGCTAAAATGCCTAGAAAGGAATGTGATTTAATGTCTATAATTTCTGGAATACTTTCTTGCTCCTGGAAACTGGCCTACTGTATATGGCTCTATGAAAATGTGGGGAGTTTTGGTGGTCTTTCCTTCTTTCTTTCTTTAGTTGTTCTAATACTCAGTTTTTTGCTGAAAAACAGCCAGATTACCCCAGACATCAGTGGGATTTGGCAGATGAGTATCTGAATGTTTTTACTCCAGGAATTATGAGAAATTAATAGCACTAGGAAAGGGAGAAGGGGGAGAAAGTAGTTTGGAAGTGTTTCAGGGTGCTGTAGCTGGTTATGTGACTTCCTGATTTAGTATACAATGTTGATTTATTATATAAGCTTAAAACATCATTGTTTTCAAAACAAAAGTGTTTCATAGGAAACAGCCATAAAACCACTCCTCATACTGCAACAGCATCTCACAGAAATGGTGAGCATTAGGGCCCATGGGGAAAACAAAGTTTACTGCTAGTTTTTCAGGACACTGACATTCTTGTTTTCATCCCAAGTAACTTTAGGCACTAAATTTAGGCCCCAGCTGTCTTTGGCTTCTGTTAAGCACTAGTTTTCCATGTCTTGGTTTGATGTAGTGAGTTTAAGCTTACACTACATATATTGGGGTTTTTTTAAGTGTTCTTCCATGATCTTTAGAAATAACCTGTTAGCCTTTCCAAGGTCAGAAGAAGCAAGGTATACAACTGCTGGTTAATGGGGACAGAGAGGCTCCTTCACAAAGTAACCTGGTTTGGATCTGAGGTTGAGTTCAAAAAATGTCTTTCACTTCAGAAATACCATAATTTTAAAATTATTGATGGATGTTTAGGGTGTCTTGTATGTAGCTTTAAATTCACTATCAACCTTTTAAAGACTACAACCCGCAAAAAAATGAGATGTTAATCTTTAAACATGGTCATGACATTCCTAGGTATCAGACAGCATGTTGAGAAGCTGTCTTTGTAGTCTGTCATGACCCTGCATCTTAACTTGATATTCCTGATTCATCCAAATTTATATCTCAGTATTTAGAATAAAACCATTATTAGAATTTTGGTGATTTTGTCTGTCTAATAATTATCAAAGGAGCTTCAGAATGCTGTCATCTGCCTTTCCATCCTGAACAGGTCTTGCAATCACTTTGTTGATTGGTAGGGGAAGCAAAAGGAGAGATATCTGTAATTCTGTTTTATAAGTACTTCTTATCCATCTTGAGCCATGAACAAGCAACACGACTCTGTCTTTTTATTTAATAGACTTCTTGTTCCAAAAATCTTCTGTCTGGGCAGGAAGGCAATGCTTAGTTGCCAAGTCCGGGATAACATTTCTGTAATGTAAGAAGTGTGGAAGGGGCTACTCCACATTTTACCTTGTTGCAGAACAAATTGCATATGGTGCAGGAGTGGTATGAATTCTACATGCTTGCACCAGTCTTGTACACATTTTCTTTACTTGGAAATGTTTTGATTTCCTCCTTCCCACCTTTGCCTAGATGTGGAAGAGATTTCTCATTGCTATATCAGCCTTTGATGCATCTGATACATCAAATATGTGTCATGCTTTGTGAAGTTGTGGACTCTTGTTTATTCATGGAAGATTAAAACCAGGGAGGTGTCCCACTTTCTGTGCAGGTTTTCAAAGAAAATTCCACAGCTATCTTGCATAACTCTGAATTAAGTACTTGCACAGCTGTGTGCAGTGTGTCTAGCAGTGAGAAGAAGGGAGAATCTGGGACTTCCATGTTCCATATGACATTGACACCTAACTGATTGCTTAGCTTTGTCTCCTTTCATCCATAGGTAATGGAGGAGAATTGTAGTCATTCAACACAGAGGATATAAAAATAAAAATAATTAAACTTACAGGATATGTTTAACATATGCCTGGGAAAGCATGCATACTATTTTTTGGGACACATGCCAGTTTACTAAGTTTCAATCTGTGATTGCATAATTTAATAGGTCTTTCTGTATTGGTAAAGCTATATAATGTTGCTTTTCTGTGGCATGGTAGGAAGATAGAGTGGTTGATCTCATTATTTCTCAAATATTTATTCCCCTTCTCTCTACTTAAGCAAATTAATTCAGAAATATGTCCTTTATATAGTTTGCAACACAATTAGGCTCGTCCCCTACAAAAACCCAGGAGTGGACATTTGACATAAACAGCTGACTATAAAATTCTAACATATTAAGTTAAACCCAACAAAATTACATATGGCAAATAAATTGCATAAGCTCACAAATGGTGCTGATCTTGCAGAACAATAACCCTTATTTGCATCTTAATTTCAACTGGTTTGAATGGACAACACTGAGAGGGCATCTGATAACTTGTTTTCTATCCCACCCTGCTGCACAACTTGTAGACTGCCTTGAAAGGCAATGAATTTATTTAAAGACAGTTAGAGGTGTTCACTGGTGATAAGACTGCAGTAAGAGTTTGCTACCAACATTTCTCCTGAAGTTATCCTATAGCCAAAGTTCTAAATAAACTCGTGTGCTCCCATCAGTTATTCCAGTCTGTTGTCTATTTTTGCCTATCCACTAAGGGGTCTGGGTAACAAAGGATATCTCTAGTAGAAACAGCTACTACTAGATTTATCAGCAGTGTCTCAGCTCTGAAACATGTTGAGTATTTTATTTAGAGCATGATAAATGCAAATAGAAATTCTTCCACCTTGATATGGCTGCTTCTCTGCATGCTGAAAGACATCCACAATGTATTGCTGAGTAACAGTTTTAGGTATCATGGTGATAGTTGATTTTTCTTGATTTGGATTTAAATAAATCAATAGCCTGGCTGGGTTTTTTTTTTTTTTTCCCCTTAAAAAACAAAGGTGAGCAGAGGTCTAGTAGTGATTTGCTGTAAGCTTGAGTTGAATCAGGCTCTGCCTGCCAAAGTCAGGATGGAGTCATTGAGACTCACTCAGACAGATAGAGGCCCTTTGATTTGCTGATTTTAGACTTCAACAGATCCTTGTCTTAGCTATTCCTCTTATTTCAAGTGCAGCAGACACCTGTACTCATCTAAACTGCTAATGCCAATGTAAATGGCTGCATTCCTGAGGTGAAGTACTGGCAGGTGCAGCTTTTCCCTCTCTGAAGCCAGTCTGAATGCCTTTAGGCTGCACTTACTGCTCTTAGGACTGCACAACTGGGAGTATCTCCACTTATGTGCATTACCCCAGCACATGGTTTTCATGAAGCACACGCTATGCTCAACAAGAATGAAAATATAGCGACCACTTCCTCACAGATGTGCTGGCTACCTTGGCAATATACCAATGATCCAATTACTCATCTGTCAGGATGACAAGTGTTTTACTCACCTGGCTGGAGGGAGAGTGTCTTTTGGCACGTGTTTAAAATCACTGCCTAAAATACAGAGTTGAATTCATCTGTATAAGACAGGAGCAGCACAGGACATCTTCAACTGCTCAGGGTAGAAATTGGCTGGTCTCATTTAGACAGCCAGGCAGACTGGACCAGTTTGGGCCTTTGTGGATCAAAGCACTAGGAAGTCAAACTAGAGTTTGCAGATAGTAAAATCCAAACATAGAATTCCCTGGACTTAGTTTGTTGGTACGTTCCCAAAATTGTTTAGAATTTGCAGGAACATAAACATTTTCAAAGAAAAATAAATCTGCTGTGGGGACAGTGGTCCTCCAAGTGGAGGAAGACAGAGCATAACGACAGTGGGAGTTGACACATATTTCATGCCTAATGTGTTGTTGGCCTCCTTTCTCTGCCATGACTGGGTTTTTCTCTATGAATAAATCTGCAATGCAAAGGAAATTGCTTTAAGTGTGGGCCCTTTTTCACCTGGGGGTACCATGATGCACTAATTAATATGTAATGAATGTCTGCCTTAATTAGCCAGTATCTAGGCTGGTTATATACCCTGACTGTGCTGACTTAGGTGGCCCAAACAAGCATCCTTGCATTGCAATCATACTCCTGACTGCAGTGTGTGAGCTGAGCAGCGTGGTCACTGGGCTGTAGGCACGCTCCCTTTCCTGTTCACTTGCATCTTTCCCATTAGAGCTAGTATCCTGTGATATTCAAATTTCAGTATCCTGAGATATTGAAAACAATATTGCTATTATTCAACTATAACCCCCAAATTCCAATATAAATTCAAAGCAATGGATTTTTTTGGCAGTTACTGTGCAGCCACATAATTTTGTGATCACCATGCAAAATGTGGTGCTGGGGAAGGCTGGGGCTGCAGAGTCTGGGACAGATGTTTGGGGGACTCCCTTCTTGGTGGCAGCTTGAGTGTTTGTAAATATGAACCAAGCCTGAAATCAGATTCTTTAGACGAGGCACCTGAAAACAAAGAGTGGGCTCCAAACTCGTGGCCATTCTGTTCCTGATATTTCTGCATATATTTAGTAAAACATGCTTTCTATAGTGTTAGTCTGGATGTAGTTTTCAATGGAAAAGAGATTCCTAGCATTATTAAAAAGTTAGAATATTGGACTGAGTCCAGTCAGATTTGGTGGAATAGAAGGTGAGAGCTAAAGGTCAAGTTCAGGGTAATGGAAATGCAAATATAACCAATTTTCCCATCAATAACATAACAATATCCAAATCTAATTGCTGTTAACTATAACCTCATTGTACAAATGATCTTTCATTACTGTGCCAAATCAATTTCAGTTAAGACTGATGTATGAATAATTCAGGCATGTGATTTGAATGATGCATGTCCAGATGACGGTTGATAAATGCCTGTTTGAGCAAGGTATAGGGATTTTGAATTTTTAAAGAGTTGATTTAAAGTAAATAAAAAACTGCAATTTTTATGTAAGTGAGCATTTTGTCTTAATGCTTCATAAAATGTATATATTGCAGTATGCATAGATAATGGGAGGAAATAATCTAGCTCTACACGCAGTGCCACTTTTGAAATGAGTTTTGAGATAATTTGGATAGTTCCTTGCAAGAGAAATTTAGTTCTGCAGAGCTACAAACATTGTTTGCTTTCCTAGATTGTGAACCTTTCTGATTCTCCAGCATTTTCATTCCCCTGCCTTGTGTGGAGTCATAGGATAGAAGAGAGAAAGATAACCAGGAGTATGGTATAGCTTTCATTAGAAAAAAATCAAACAAACCTGTGTTTGAAAAGGAATGAATAGAGGGGAATATCATGAATGCCATATAGAAGTGGGAAGAGAAAGGATTAATAACCTGTTTTGAAGTATGAGAATGGTACCCTAATCCACTGAAAAACCAGCAGGTTTTAAACCAAGCAATATTAAAAATACACTCACAGAGTGTGTGACTACATTGCAGATCTTTCTGCTGCAAACTGATTTACAGCTAGAAAAATACAAGGGACTTGAAGGATTGAAAAAAAGGGTTCGAAAATTTCATGGAGATCTTTCAGTCATTCTCATCAATCACCTCACGCTGAGCTCAAGAAGTTCTTAAACATCTGTGTAGGAAGGTGTTGTCCCTCCCTGCAGTCTCAACAGCTCCGTGTCACTCTCTGGCCTTTTTAGTGTACTCTCTGCTAACACATCTTCTGTTGATGGCTGCTGATTGTAGGATTCTGAGAAGAGGGACATTTATGCAGGCACTGATTAGTGTTAAGGTATGTTCCTTTCTAACTGATTATCCTCCAAAACCTGAACGCTGAAAGGGTCAGGTGAGTAGTGGCTGAGTTTTGAAAATGAAATTAAATACTGGAGGAATTCCTAGCCATGAAACTTAGTGCTTTTAATTAAAGCAACATAGAGATTTAGGGGTGAAAGTCTACAGCACAGCAGCTGACCCACTGCTACAGAGTTTGCATAGGTTTGTCACTGTTCGTTTTCAAATTAGGGCTGAGGCTGTAAACTGCAGTTTTCACTTCTAGGCTCAGGGTAGAAGAATGTGTCCTGAAAACATTTTCTTTTGATTTCAGAGAGTCATTAGAGATCTGAACACATTCTAATCCTCTTATATTTTCCTCATTAGATTTGGATTACTGCAGCCAAGCAAGGGGTGAAAGCTGGCACGTTCTTCTGGTCTATGTAAGTACTTTCTGTTTTCTAGAGATTTTTAACTAATAATTCAGAATTAATTCAACATAAGCGTTTATTAAGTTAATTTCCTTTCTCTAATCATTTGGTAGTTTGGAGACTCTACCTGTAACCCTCTATTGTTTCATTTGTGCAAAGTTGCTAATAACTAAAGCTGATGCTACAGTTTGCTGCTTTAGATTAATGCACTGACTTTTAACAGTTGCCTAAAGAAAAGATATGTGCCTATGTGAAGAATTACTGTCTTTCATTTCAAAGTGTGTTTTTTTTCCTACCTTAGTATTGCTAGCAATGTTTCTTAGTCCTCTGAGTGTGGAAGACTTTTATTGTCCTCTTATGTTAATTTGCATCACCAATCTAATTGACCTAAAGGTCTGATTCATTCATTTTACAATACAGTCCATCCTTTGAGCAAGATATTAAATTTCCCTTTCCTAAGAGACAGCCTTAAGGATCTATGCTGTTTGTTCTCTTGTTTAATGGTTCCCACTTATTTTTCCTTGTTCCCACTAAAATGTATCTTTACAACCAAAAATGAATGAATTTTGATAATTTTTGAGGAATTCATGCAGATCAGTCTTTCTGACTGGTAGGATTGCAGGAGCAAAGGAAATGTTTAAGTTAAAATACTGAAGTAATAAAGAAATTTGACTTTTTTTTTGTGATTCCTTTAGAAATAACACGTTTTACTGTTCTAAATATCATAAAGCACATAGTGTGAATAATAAAGCATACCGCAAGCTGATAATAGGTTTAGGCTTGCAAGATGAAGTCTCACAGTGCTCCACTCTGGTGCTCTACAAACTAAACTATAGCTACATAGTCTACATAAACACCCTGGCCAATGCATGCTTGGAGATACAGAATGTAGAAAAGGTAGCTAAGGACAGGTTATATGAATGGCACTAGTAAGGGAATGAGGCAGCCAATTATGTATTTATGTCTTAAAACTGTTTTATTTCATTTGGTACACAGAATATTTTTGGGAGAATTTTCAAGCAGACTCTTTCAGGAAAACAGAACTTTCAAAATATTTTAATCAGAAATGAGTTAATTGAACTAATGGATTTCCTTTTTTTTTCATATGGCAAAGTAATAAAAACATAAAAGTTGGACAGTACCCAAAATTATTATTCCAGTTTGAAATTTTGCATTTTTTGCAAATTTTAGTATAAATTCTCATTTTTATGTTTTTTTACAACCCAAAGTTCTCTGTGTAGCTGGAAACTGAGGACTACTCTTGGTTTACAAGGCATTAAAAATGAAGGTATCTGCAAATGGCTGCTGCCATCTCTATTTCTCTGCCAGAGGTTTCCAAAGAGTGCTGAATTCAGTTCATTATGGTGACTGATGGTGGTGTCTGATTCCTGCCTTGGGATTCTGCTATTGAGCTAATGGATTCTGGACTGACTGTGCTAGTGTATTAAAATGACTGTGTGGTCACTGACCTGCAGAGCTTTCCTAAGATAAGATATTTGGAACTTTAACAGCTGTTTCTAATGTTAGTCATTGTCATAGCACGAACTTGGCATCAGCAGCCAAGTGAGAATGGCAACCACTATACAAACAGTAAAGATGGGTCTGTTCTGCAGGGTTCAAGTCCATGTGTTGCTGGCCTGGTGTTTCAGATGGTTCTGTTCTGATTCACACCAGCCTAGCCCTCAGTGGCTACTGTTAAGGCAATGGAAATTTTTCCAGTGTCTGGAAACAAAAAAAAGGAGTACTACCAGAGCAGGGTGGTTTTTTAAACCTGTACTGATGTGAGCAATATAGTGGATTTTACCTATGCCAGCTATCCAATGGCAGCATACAAAAAAGTTCATCTGGGTTAAAGCCACCTGAATGAATCTTTTATTCACTCCTGCTTAGAAGAGGTAGATTTATTGCTTTGAGTTCTGACTACATTTGCAAACTTCTAATCATCTTTCTTTTGGAGTATGCAGACATTCAGGAGGTCTAATATGATTCTGTTTGCAAATTAAGAATCAGTATTAAGCAACAAAGACAATACAGCATGCTAAAAGCAAATTATGCTATTATGATACATTACCTTAATATTAAATTCAGTTCATAACAAGAATTTTGTTGGTGCTTTTTGTATTCTATGATAACAAGGTATATCTTTGTATTTTGTGGTCCAGTGTCATCCCCCATGAGCGCAGAATATTAACAATACTTCAGTGGTTAACCCTTCCAGACAATGAAAGGTAATTCACTTGTTATCTGCTGTTGCATAATTGCTAGTTTGTCTTCTCTTTATAAGTAGCTGGAAGAGCAAGAAAAAATTTAATTCTGAAATTTATTTTTGTCTGTTACAAGCCATCGCTGATTTAAAGATTTGTTTGGCTTTTGTGTTTAGTGTGAGTTCTTTGGGATTTTGGGGTTTTTTTGGTTTGTTGGTTTGGGTTTTCTTAATATCAGCTTTTAGCCATCAGCAGTTTGATTATTCCAAATCAATGTATGGTATGAATTTATTTCTTATCAAGAAGCATGTAATTACATGGATTAATTTGTATTGTTCTTATCCTACTGAACCTAATATGTTTTAACAACATTACAGGCAATGGCAGTTGTAGAACTGGACACAGAGCTCTAGGAAAATGTTAAGATTTTAATTAGGAGTGGCTTTTACTACACAAGTTCCCACATGCTGCTGCAAGGCTTAGGCAAGCTGCTCTTGGGATTTCTCCTACAAGAATTAGAATGAGCATGTGTCCTCAGATGGCACCCCATGTGCCTGCTTGCACATGTTCTTGAGTTTAATAAAGCTGCAAAACAACTAATCATGCCATGGAAACAGAGAACTGCTAAATAATTGTAGGATTCTATGGCTGAGAAACAGTTCTTTTTCCATAGAGCTAAGTCTCATTGGCAGTTGACTTGATTTGACTTGACCTGGCTAGCCTGTGTTTCTGTGATTTTGTCAAAGGAAATCTAACCTGAACAAGACCTTTCTTTCTTTCAGGCCATATGTTTATGCCTTCTACTCTGAGCAACCAGATGCTGCTGGCCACAGATATGGTCCTTTCAACTCAGAGGTTAGCACAGATTTTTTTTTTTTTCTACAGATCTTTTTTTCTACAGTATTTTTCTAATACTTGTTTTTTTGCCCCCAAATTATTGATGTTGCTGAGGAGTAACATGTTTAGCAACTTTGTTTTCACCTGTTTCTGCAGTATGCTTCCCCTCTGCCGAAGAAAACAAAGTTGTCTTCTAAAGGATTTATGATATAAAATTCACTTCTAGAAGGAACTGCCTGTGCCTTTAAGGAGGATATTGCTTAGTGTGATAAGATAATGCAAATGGAAAGATTTATTTGGCAAAGATGGGAGTATATTTGTGTGCAACAACATAACTTTCCTCTAACAGTTATCGTTCTGCAAAGTAATTAAAATATAATACTGAAAATATTGAGATAAAATGTAGAGAAGAAAAAAGCTTTCTTTAAAGCTGACAGCCGGCAGTAGCCAAAGTAATAATTCCAGTCTGTCAGGAAATGTAAAAAGCTGCTAGTTCCAGTTTCATATAGGCCCTACAGGGGTTCAGAAAGCTTTTTCAATACTGTTCCCTCAGGAACATATTATTGAGTTTGGAAAAAGTTTTAAAGCACCATAAGACATTTTAATGAAAAATTATGTGCAACATGCTGCAGTAGTTTAACCCCTTGTTTGACTTTGTGTAGCTGGCTGGGACCGATGGGTACTGTTTCCCCTGACAACATTGTCCAGGTGACAAGAATGTAGAGATAATGCACTTGTCTGGGATATGTGGGGAGGGAAAGCAAATGCTCTACCCAAATATCCTACTTTGAGTAGCTGGGATCTGGCATTTCCAGTGATGTCTGACATCTTGCAAAGTCCCCTAGTTTCAGTGCAAATACATGCCTGCAGATTCCCATCACAAGACTGCAAGACTTTATATGTAAGATTTTCAAAGGGTAAACAAATATTTGCAGTCTTCAAAAAGTGAGGAGTGTATCAGATACCTGCCCTCTGGAAGGCAATACTGATCTCCTTGAGCAGCCAGGTACCCAGCAGTAGTTTCTTATTTGTTTGGTGCGTATCTGCTGACTGCTCTTGACAGTAGAAGAGAGCAAAGAGAAGCAGCATCAATATTTTGTAGTAGACTTTAGTTATTTGGGCTGTTTAAACAGTTTGCAGTGGTTATGAAGTTGCTGTCGGTAGCAGCCCTGTTGGAGCAGTTTGGGCCATGGTCCTAAAGCAGTGGGTGCGAGAAATCAAATCAGCACTGAAGAACCATGTTGGATGGAGAGAAGCAATCCTTTTTCTGGATAAGCAGGGGTTCAGATCTGCCAACACTTGCTAAATTGACAGACATGGATATGTGTCCATGTTGTCATTTGGCTCTGGAGTTGTATCTGATTCAGTCAGGCAAGGTACTGGTAATGAGAGCTCTCTGGTTTAATGATGTATTTCTTAATAGTGCTTTATAGTTCCTCTTAGTGAAATGTTACAATTACTATATGTGCCTTATGATTGAAAGCTTTAATTTTATTTATCTGGATACAGCCACTTCCTTCTGAACAGAATTGTGGAGCTTTTTCCATGGACTTGAAAGGGGAATATTAACATGATGACATTGAAAATGTTCTTTCAGTTGTGGTGTTTAACAAATCTGCTTAGCATCCAATGTGGCAATCTAGTTTCAGGTTAATTATAAGAGCCTAAAAAGTGAAATGTGGCAAAGTGTTCATAATAGGAAAAGTCATTATAAAAGCAAAAAGCCCCCAAAAGCTCTTCCTGTAGGGGAGTTCTTGTGGATTGTTATCTGAAGGTTGATCTCTAATTGCAAGGCAAGGCTTCAGCTCTTAATAAGTGTGAATTAATAGCTTATGAGAACTTTGCAAATAGATAGTTTCATGTCATTTGTATTAAACACAAGAAGACCATGAAATAGATTTTTAGCAAATTGAGAACAGATGAGTTAGCAGAAGAACATGTATGTGTTTGCAGTTCAAACAGTGGACCAACTTTGTGAATGGAAACTTAAGTAAACGAATACAGCTGTGTAAGTACACAGATGCTGAGGTTTGCTAGGGGGCTGGTTTCAGGACAGAGGAGCTAGAGGAAGTATTTTATATTGTTTCTCTTAACATTGGTTTCAGTATAATTTTAAGAAGCTATGAAATTTATATCATCTGGAAGAAAGTCCTCAAAAGGATCCCTTTTAGCTAATTCCTTGATACCAAGAGCATGACTTCCCTGTGAAATCTTTTTTATTGTATACAGCTGGCAGCAGTTAGACATTTGGAATTACTGACCATTTTTCTTCATGCAAAGACAGATCAACCAAACAATAAAGTTTGAAAACAAGCTTGTAACAACTCTGTGTTATGTTTACAATGGTCTTCTTATTTCTTCTTTTGGAGAGTGACTATTTCATGCTGATTTTTCTTACTGCAGTTAGTCATTTGAGGAATAGGTATTTACCTTGAAAACCTCTAAATCTTTGTTAGAATAAAGGGAATTTTTATTTGAGCTTATTATATGAAATAATGTTCTAAATTTATTTAAAATGTATAATCTTAGAGGTTTAATGGCATCCAGATGGCTCTTAGATCTTCCCAGGATATGCACAGCAGCTATGTGCAGTGTCTCAAAGCGAGAAGCAAAGGGACTTAGATACACTTGAAATTTATTGGTCAATTGCCAGTGTTTTTTTATATAAATGGCACTGATATTATAGTAAATCTCTACAAGTGTAACTTTGCATATCCACTAACATGAATTTCAGTGTAAATGGGTTGGTTGTCTAGGTTTTGGAGTTTGGTGGTGATTTTTTGTTTTGTTTGGGTTTTTTGCTTTGGGGTAGAAGTGTTTCATGTTTTTGTTGGTTTTTTTTTTTTTTTTTAAACATTTCAGGAGGTATTTCAGTGGGTTGTATTATGTTTCCAGGAGCAGTTGTGGGAGTTATAAAATAAAATGCTTGCTTTTGATTTACTTCTGCCTTTTTTTTTTTTCTTTCCCTCTGTGCTTCTGCAGTTGAACTCTGGTAGGTTGATCCATCCAGGTCAAGAAGCAAAGCTTTGGCTGGCTGGTTACCCTTGTGATGTTACAGTTTCCTTCTGTAAGCGGGGAGGGATTTGGTTCCCTCCTCCATAACTCTGTTCTGACTCTTCTCAAGCAAGACTAAGAATTGGCTGGTTAATAAGAACTTGGCTTTTTTTTTTTTCCTAGCTAACTATTTTTTTTTTTTACATAAAATATTCTAGAAATATACTACCATAAGAGCTCTGAAATACATCAAAATCTGGCAGTGCTAAGCCATTTCTGCTGCTCCTCTAACATGCTGTCTTGAGACAGTCACCTCAGTGTTCAGACCGCGGTCTCCCGCGCGCGTGTGTTTCTGGCATTGTGGAGCTCTGTCTGAGCCGACTCAGAGACAGTAAAATGAGAATCCTTCCTTTCCCTGCCGCTCCTCTCATCAGGACTGCACAAAGCTTGAAGTGTTTTACAAACAGAAACCTCTGGTGCTGCTTTATTAAAATGCCTTTCTGGAGAAAGACGAATGAGACTGGACTAGAATCTCCTTTCCAGCTGCTTGCGTTGGAAGCAATGAAACAGCATGGCAGATGGTAACATCCCCTTCTTCCCCTTCCCTGTTTATGGAGCTCTGTAACTCAACAACTGGGAGAAGCTACCTAAGTACATAGAACTTAATTACCTTCACAAATTTCCAAGTCTTCCCCATCCCACTCAGTGTGCTCCATTGCAGGTTGTGGTTTATCTCCTGGTAGGTGTCGGCTCTTCTCACACCATCTCCAGGAGTGCCAAGAGCCTGCGAGTTGTGTGACAGTCAGCAAGAGTGGGACAGTTTAAAATTACAAGCAAATTGATTAAAGGGAGAGTAGTTTATTCTAGCTAGATCTTAGGGGTTTTTTTCCTTCTACATTTTTTATTTTTCTTTCCATAAGTCTATCCTAGGTATTGTGCATTTAGGAACAATACTATTACCCAATGAGATGACACTCTGAAACTGCTAGGAAGTGAAATTCTCAAAATGCCCAAAAAGCTGTCAATACGGCAGGTAGCAGCACAGATTTCTCATTCACTGCCACTAATGTGCCCCATGCAGCTAATTTGAAGCTCCATGTTAACTGGGTCTCAGTTGCATAGCTCTGATCTGCAGACCTCAAATAGTGGCAAATGCAGTTCTGGTGATTTCAGTGCAGTGCACGGTGTGGCACACAATAGTGCTACCTGCTAGTGCTATGGATGAGGGTACTTGATTTCACTAATTCAGCCAAAACATTGGTGTGGGAAACCTTGCAGAAGTCACTGAGACTGGACAGCCTCTAATACTCATACCTGAACTGTTGTTCAAGTGAAATATTGCATTTCCACCAATACTCTACCCTGGAAACTCATCAAGTTGTATGCAGTGAATTTTGCTGTAATTGAAATATGGATTAATATTTGATAACTAATACCCCCTATATAACTATGTCTTTTCAAACACAGACACCCCACGTATCTTTAGAAACACCAGTTTAATTTGCTTTTATGCTGTCTACTCTTGTAACTGCTGTTCCGCTTTCAGTACAATTTGGTGAATTCCTCCTTAAAAAGGGGTAGATCCTAAATTGTCCAAAAGCCTAAATATTTGATAAGGCCATAGCATTTATGCTTCAGGATTATCTGATACAGGTAGCTTTACTATCTGATGTGAGTTGAGACAGGCTTTTTTTCTGAGTCCAGACATCTCTCCCTGCCAGTACAGGAGAGTAGTTATGGCTCCCCTCTTACTCCGCCTAAGAGACCTAAGAGAAAGCTTCCTCCTAAGAGGAGACAGGAAAGACCAGTTGCAGCTCCAAAGAAAAGAAGAAAAGTACATAGAGTGGATCAATATTCTACGGAAACTCGTCGGAAGAAAGTAAGTTCCAAAAATTTATGATGGAAGTGCCACTTTTTAGGCACTACACTGTCTTTATTTTTTTTTTCAATTTGGGAGTTCACTTCAGGCTTCAGGTTGGGATTTTGCAGCCAAAACTTTTATAAATTTACTGAAGGGCCCAAAGGAGAGCAGACAAACCAGACCAAGCCTTCTGGGAGTTGTGTTTTTCTTGTTTCAGTGTGTTTGCATTAGGGAAAGTTATCTTTATAATCTCTTTGTTTTTTAAAATCCAGCCACCAGCTGGAGGCAATATCAGAAAAATCTGTGAGAAGACACTACCACTGCTGCTAAACCTTCTGAACCATTACAAGTTCTGCAATATGTTGTAGGCTCTGTAACTCCCAGCTCATGGGAACATAGTGATTATTGGAGGTTTTGGAGTCAGCATGGTTGTGGAAATGTCCTGAAAAGTGACTAATAAAATCTAAAAGGATTTGTTTTAAAAATACACATTTTAAAGTAATTTTGTGACTTTAGAGGGTAAGGAATTTTTTTGCAGGATTCTGAATGGTGTATTTGCAAGATGTGGTGTGTAAGTCTGTTTTCACATCAAATAGAAATTGCTTTATTAGGAAAAAGTGCAAGTGGATAAAAGGAGTATTCCTTAGTGTACATCTTTATCAACCTGGCTTTAACAATCTATGTATTTCTCCTTTACACTGGAAACAAAAGCCTTTCAAAGCCTTTACACTCCACAGTAGGCTATAAACATTCTTCTCAAGAGATTTTTTGTGAGAATGTTTTTTGAGTTGTTGCATAATTCAACTTTAAAGAGTTATATTGAGACACATTATTTAAGTGTAAAAGCATGACAAACAGGGACATGCAAAAAAAAAAAAAAAAAAAAAAACAAACAGGAATTTTCCAGAGAACTTTTAACATTCTAAGATTTATTTGAAAGGAGAACTAGTAATTACTATGGCTGATATTGCTATTACTCACTAATTTGCCATTCCAAGCTATGGATTGGCAAATTAGAATTATGAAATAGAGTAGAAATAATATTCCTAGTGATGTGAACATATGTTCCTCTTTTTTTTGCCTTTCTTTCTCTGAATGAAAAGGTCATCCAAACTTACCGCTAAAGAACTTCTTCTTATAAGTCAGCTGTGAAGATTTGACAGAATTATTTCAGAAAAAATATCCCCCTACTATTACATAATAATTGCCATTGTATCTGCAAGTTAATCTTTTGATACTGTTTGACAGCAATGAAATGCAGTACAGGATGGCTCCTCCCAATTATTAAAAAAATTTAAAAGTAAGATTCTTTCTTTCTTTCTTCCTTCTAATCAGACTTCCTCTATGGGAAAACTTGTAGGCGAATCCAGCATGTTTTTTGTTTCAGATACCACACCCAGCTGACATGCTACAGTGTTTCACAATGCTACAAAACTCTATTGTAGCACCATCCTAGAATTCCATATATCTTGAACGATAAAATGGTTCTGTACAGTCTTGCAAAGTCTTGATAATAGGTGAAGAAAGGATTATGCTACAACTTTATTTGTTTGCCAGTAAATTTTTGAATGTTACATCTGGGAGGAGCTGTAAAATGAGTTCAGGTTGCTGAAGAGGGTAGCTAAACAGAACTATCACTTGAAATCCTTGAATTATTGTTGCTGTTTATCATCATTATTATTTTTTAAAAGAAGACTGCAGCTTGCTGACAAAAGTAAACATTAATGGGAAATCTGTCTGGATTTCCAGCTTTCTTGAATACATTTTGGATTCTGAGTAAAAGTTGTATTTCCTTATATGATTGACACAACATAAATAGACTTTCATAAAAATAGAATTCCCATTTGTAGAATAAACTCTTTGTATTGGAGAGTGAAAGAATGCTGAAACAGACAATTTTCTTTTTTTCTGAACTTGAAGGTTTCAAATTTTTAAAATTTGAAAGTAAATTTAAAATTTAAAACTAATAACTTAAATTATTACTTAGGCTTTCCTGAATTAAAATATTTCAAAATTTCACTCTTTGTCTGAACCACTTGCATATGTTGCAGAAATTGTTCCTCCTGTTTCCTACCGTGATTCCTTCTCCTGTAAGTCCCTTCTCTCTGTATTTATAGTGCCACATGGGAGTTGACATTTCCTGTCTCATAACCTAGCAGACTCATTTAACATCTACCCCTTAATGACTCAGGCAGAGGGAGAATTTCTGAACCATCTCTTTCTGGGTCACACTAACATGGTGTTTATTTTAGAAAATTCTTCTGAAATCTAGTTTTTTCTCATCCGGAATTTGTTATCATTCTGTTTGTCATTGGAAGGATTTTTTATTGTGGATACTTGAACCAGCCAAATCAAACAGACAAGTGAGGAAGAAGTTGCCATATAGTGACAACAAATGTTTTCTTCTCAAAATCAAAACAAAAAGAGTCTTCTGCCTAAAATCTTACTTTTCCCCCTCTCTGTGCCATCTTGTAAAAAAATTTTTCATTTTCTTAAGGCTGAAAACATAGTCCCATGTCTTACTTCTTTTTGGTTTTGGGGGGTATTTGGTTGGTTTTTTGTTTGATTGGGTATTTTTTGTTTTGTTGTGTTTAATTTCTTATTTTGTTTTGTTTTTTAATAAAAAAAATCTTTAATGAAGAAATCACAGTACAGAATCTGTATCCTCTGGAGCCTGCTGATAATTTTGCCAGAACTGTCATTTGAGCTGTTGGAAACTCTTGGCTTTGAAGCTGAAGAACACTTACTCTGAGCCCCATATGCTACTCAAGTGACGTGCATGTTGTCATCTTAATATCAGATGTTCTTTGAAGTGAATTTCATTAAGTGCCTTGGCATATGAATCCCAAGTCTAAAGCTTCATCTCACTGTTTTCTCTTAAAAACACTGCTTTCTATCTATAAGAAATTAACTGAACCCCAAAGTCACATGTGTTTTTCTGCTCTCTACACATTGTTTTACCAACTGTACACATGTTCATGGGAGGCCTAGGATCAGCCAGAAAGACCTTTTGCTGTGCTGTGTCAGGATCTCAGCAAGGCTTTCTCACAATGAAATCATGGTGTGGATATACAAAAGGAAAGGGTACAAGAATTGTAGGAGTAACAGCTCAGCCAAGGCTCTGCCTCTTGACCTGGATGATTTTCTCATCAGAGTTTTGCCAAAGGACCCCCATTTGGAGAAGCAGGAAGATTGCAATGACAGAATTAACTTTTTTTTTCCTTTTGAATATTTATACAGATGATGGTGAATCCCCTGAGAGAGATTGACAAGACAGTAGGACAACTAATGGATGGACTGAAACAGTTGAAGCTACATCGATGTGTCAATGTTATATTTGTTGGTGATCATGGTAAATTTTAAATCATAATATTTATTGGAAGATAAATGCTTAAGCAATGTTGCTGTAAATTCAATAGGTAATCTAAATCAAAGTTCCATTTCAGATATTTTTGTGCTGTTATTTTTTTCTGGTAGTTTTACTCTCCCAGATAAAGTCAGTTGGTGTGGGCTTGCCACTTGGCTCACCTGTTAAACATCATAGAGGGAGACTTCTCTTTCATAACAGTCATCTGGATATTAACTCAGAACTTTTCAAATCTTGGTGTTTCTGATATCACATCCAAGTGTGGCTCTTCTTGCATGTATTGGAGAGCTATAATTTGCCCTCCAATAATGGAATAATGGAATAAGTAATGGAATGAAAAATTTAATAGCCTTGTTCTCCTGTACATGAGAAGAATAGGACTTTAGATTGAGGTATTTCCATGGCAATTAATAGGTCGTTATCCTATTAGAAGAAAGACTGGAATATCTTTCTTATATCTGTGGAATATAAGACTGTGTCCCACTTAGATGGAAAAGTAAGCAAAATAATGGAAGAAAGAGGTAAAAGATATTTTGTGGTCAGATGTAGTCACCTAAAAGTACAGATATTATTTGGTAGGTCTTATTCCTTCAAACATTAGAACAAACTTTGCAATATAGGAAATAGTTAATATTAGCAAAGATAAAAAGCAAGTTTTATTAAAGGAAAACCTGGGTTTGCATAACTTTTTAGTGATGCCACCAAAGGTCCTCTTCTTTCTAGGTCTTTATTCCTGACAGTCTCACATGAACTGCTACATCAACAGTAAAATGGCATATGCCCCATTTCTGGATGTGGGTAGAGGAGGGTAAGGGTCAGGGAGGCTTTCCAGGGGTGGCAGTTTTGTGCTGAGAACCTCCTGTGGCTGGCAGTACATTCTTACCCACCACAAATATCTGCAAGAGAAAATTGTTTATCTGCGGCTGCCTTAGAACAGACCACCATCAGACAATACCTTTTGTGTGCTATTCCTCTTAAAATAATTTGTTTAAAAAGAAATAATCCCCTAAGTAGTACATTAAACTAGAAACAGACTTTGATTTTTCCATTATTTTTAATTTGGAGTTGAGTCAGTGCACACATGATATATGTGGTTCTGTTCCTATGATGCCTAGACTGGTATTTCTTTCACATAAGCACTTCCAGTTTGAGTCTCACCAATGTATTATGTTGGAATTAGATGGCTGTAAATAACAAGATTAGTCATCCAAAAGGAAATAATACATAGGGAGTGTTTGGGGTCTCTTTTTTTTTCTGTTCTGGAAAATGTGTTTATTTTCAGGGTGGATTAATTTTGCATTTCCTTTTTGCAGGGATGGAAGACACAACTTGTGAAAGAACTGAATTTTTAAGCAACTATCTGACTAATGTGGATGATATAATTTTGCTGCCTGGATCTTTAGGGCGAATTCGCCCTAGGTCTAGCAATAACCTAAAGTGTAAGTTAATTCAATTGTACCTTTTTATATCCTGAGTACTAGACTCTATTCCTTCCTTGAAATGATGCTGTCCACAGAGTGTAAATTTGCAGAGTGTTGACAGGAATTTCAGAAGGAATCCCACTGAAGACAGCTGCTTGCTCCATTTCCAGTTTGTACTTCACAGACACCACAGTGATAGAACTATTCAGGGGAGTGCTTAAAAGTTCTAGGTTAAACACCAGTCTTTTTTATCATGGAGGAATGGGAGCTCCAAGCCAGTTTCACATGCCAGCTTACGTGTCATTTTGAGTTTATTCATGGACTTTTCTCATCTGTCAACAAAAGCTGTATTTGGGCGATCTCAGCACTACACAGCTTGGATGTAAGAAAAAAAGCATCTGGTACATTTTATGAGCTAATAGGAAACAAGTGACTTGTTAATTTTGAATTCAGTAGTTTTATCATACTTTTGGCATAGATGAGAAGTCATGTGGTTTGCTAAACAGCAACAGACTGGAGATGTTGACAGAAGATTAGTGAATGCATCCAGGGCCAATTTTGTCAGTAAAACTTGTTATTTTGAACCATGCTTTTAGAATTTTACCCTGACTTAGTGTTTGAGATTAATTGATCTTTGACAATAGTTCTCAGGGTAAGAGTCCTCTGGTGAAACTAACTCTGTAATTTCAGGTATTTTAGACCAACTGTCCTCCTTTTGCCTCCAGGGCACCAGTACTACGACAGGGCTTTGTGCCAGCACCCTGACTGCTCTGGTTCAGTATACAAGGGCAAACCTGGCTTTGCCAGCAGTTTAAGCCACCATGCAAACTGTAAATGTAACTGATAAATAACCCATAAGTACCTGTGGTTTTTGCACCATATGTTTCCAAGAGTGACAACTTTTGATAGAGGGGAAGATCTCACATCTGGGATAGCTAAATGTTCCCTCACAACACTTCAAATATGCTTTGGGTGAGGACAAATTTCATAGAAAGATCCATCTTTGAAGATTAAATATTTCTAGAATAATAGCAAAAATCTTAAGAATGTGATAAAACATCCTTAATACTGATTTGTGTATGCATTTTTTTACTATAAACTTTGCTTGCCTGGTAAAAAAAAAAATATAGTAAAATAAATGCATACACAAATCAGTATTTGGTTATTTATGCTCAAGGAATATATGATGAGTGTGTAAAGATTTCTTGAAAATGTTGAAGTATAAATGTTATTCAAATTTTCTAGACTAGCATGAGACTGAATTCCTACACTACACAGTCTTCCAAATTGCTGGGAAAAATAAGTTTTCCTTAGAGAATGAATGGCAATATGTTTCAAAAAGATCAGCTTGTCTGTGTGACCTCTGAGTCATACCAGAGGTTTTCCCACAATGTTTGCATCTTTTGGCCTCTGTGTGCAGCTTCCTAGTTTGAATATTTGCAATTGCTAGTTAATCAGCAGTTTGAACATAGAACAAAGAAGCATGTTTCTTGCCTTTAGAACTGGGGTTTACCTCCTTAAATGGCAAATTACCAAATTCTTTATTCTTTATTGTTCTATAATACTGTGTCAATACTGCCAACACACCTTTGCAATGCAAAAGCCTGCAGCTTGTCTTTTGAAATGCTATAGAGCCCATTTCAAGCTCAGCAAGATCACGCCTTAAACAACCAAAACAATAGTATTTGAACAAGAGATTTTCACTTCCCAAAATGTTCTTCTAGCCTATTTTTCCTCTTGTGACTGAAAAATGTTTCGCCCACCTCACAAAAGAACATAGTTAGTATGGACTGTTACTGGGTTTGGGCTTTTCTACATCTTGCATATCCCTTTAAGAGCTCAAAAACAAATCCAGAATATTTTCACTTACTCAGCAGTAGCCTATGAAATTCAGTCAAATGTTAAAACTGACCAAAAATGCTACATATTTATCGTACTCATCCTAACAGAGTGCATTGTTGCATTCAAGTATGCTTTCAAAATTTTTGAAGGAAAGTCATTGTGTTGGCAGATGATTCTTTATTTTAATAAAGTAAAACAGACAAACGTTTTGAAAGCATGTGTTTGCAGAAAACAAAATAAGTATTAGGCCAAGGCCCAGATTATAGACAGTGAGAACACTACCGAAGCAATTACATGTCACCAAGCCATCACACGGCACATGCAGGATGGCCAGGGGATCAGGCCTATCCAGAATGGGTTTAGGAAAGTCAGGTCCTGCTTGACCAACATGGTCTCCTATGGCAAAGTGACCTGCTCCTGTGGATGATGTTTACCTGGGCTTTTGTAGGGTCTTTGATATTGTCTCCTACATCATTCTCTTGGAGAAACTGGAAGCCTGTGGCTTGGGTAGGTGCGCCCTTCAGTGGGTAAAAAACTGTCTGGATGGCTGGGCCCAGGGTGCTCCCCAAGGCTCAGTATCAGGACCAGTTCTGTTTAATGTCTTCACTGATGATCTGAATGAGAGGATCATCGACACCCTGAATCAATTTGTAGACAACACCAAGCTGGGCATAAGTTTTGATCTGCTGGAGGGTAGGAGAGCTCTGCAGAGGGATCTGGACAGGCTGGATCAGTGGCCCAAGGCCAGTGGTGGGAGGTTCAACAAGGCCAAGTGCTGGATCCTGCACTTGGGTCACAACAACCCCATGCAGTCCTACAGGCTGAGGAAAAGTGGTTGGAAAGCTGCCCTTGGAAAAGAACCCGGGGGTGTTGGTCAACAGGGACTGAACATGAGCCAGTGTGTGCCCAGGTGGCCAAGAAGGCCAATGGAATCCTGGCCTGGATCAGAAACAGTGTGGCCAGCAGGACCTGGGCAGAGATTGTCTTGGTCCTGTAATTGTCTGTATTTGGCACTGATGAGGCCGCACCTCAAATCTTGGGTTCATGTGTGGGCCCCTCACTCAGAAAAGAATATTGAGGGGGTGGGATTTGTCCAGAGAAGGGCAACAGAGCTGGGGAAGGGTCTGGAGCACAAGTCTGAGAGGAGCAGCTGAGGGAGCTGGGGGTGTTCAGCCTGGAGAAAAGGAGGCTCAGGGGGCACATTATCACTCTCTACAGCCCAAAGGAGGCTGTAGCCAGGTGGGGTTGGTCTCTTCCCCCAGGTAACAAAAGACAGCACAAGAGGAAAAGTCCTCAAGTTGAACCAGGGGAGATTCAGATTGGATATTAGGAAAAATTTCTTTATGGAAAAGGTGGTCAAGCACTGGAGTAGACCACCCAGGGAAGTGGTGGACTCACCATCCCTGGAGGTATTTAAAAGATGGGGCACTTGTGGACATGGTTTAGTGATAGAGTTGGCAGTGCTGGATTAAGGGTTGGACTTGGTTTTAAAGGTCTTTTCCAACCCAAATGATTCTGTGATTCTATGATAAATACAAAGAACTTTTCATAAAGGTCAGGGAAGTATTAGGAAGTACGCTTATGTAAACCTTGTGGTTTCTTTCGAAAATTTTTAATCTTTTCTATTTTTTTAATCTTTGTTTAACAGATGACCCTAAAATGATTGTTGCCAACCTTACAGTAAGTATTTAGGACTGGGAGACATCTGTCTATACTTCACTGTTCACTTCTTGATTCTTGGTATTATTCAGTTTTCTCTTCTCACTCTTTAGACAGGAAAATCAACCAACCATTATTATAAATAAAGAATGTTAAATTATGTCCTTCATGAGCACAGATTAATGTTTGTTATGTTTTCTGTTGTCTGCTGCTCTAGTAGCTTTTATAACCTTTTTGGGCAGTGCAGAAATAGAATCTCCTGGACTGTCTTTACTCCCTGAATTTAGTCTATTTATTCATTGCTTCAGAATTGGAAAAAAATATTTTAGGGTAAACATTTTACTAGCACTTTGAAGATACTGAAAAAGTGCTTTTGATAGCCTTCAACTCTAACCTTGTCATTAATGGAAGAAAAGTGTTTAAATTTAAAATAAAAAAAAAAAAAAAAATCAAAACAAACCCCCCAAGTTTTGTAACCAGATGGCTTTAAATATATCTGCAGATGAGGTGTATTTTTGAGCATTCAGGTTTCTGCTGGAACTTAAGTTTTGGTTAAGTTTTGGTTCAGTTAGAATAAAATTCTTCAAGTGTGAGTTACGTATGTGTGATACTTTGTTTGATGGTTTCATAGACTGTCACAGGAATAAACTTTCCCAATACATCTTTGAATGGCTCTCTGGGCCTTGGCTGCATGTAAATACTGCACAGAAATAACTGGACTAAGTACTCTAGGTGTGCACTTTGTTTTCCAGACACCATCAGTAATGACTTTAACAGCTTGATTTCTGTAGTCAAAGGCTTTGTGTGCATCTTAAGCTAATTGACAGCATGCTATTTGTAACCATTTATTTTTCAGTGTAGAAAGCCTGACCAGCACTTCAAGCCTTACCTGAAACAGCACCTGCCTAAACGTTTGCACTATGCCAACAACCGAAGGATTGAGGATGTCCATTTACTGGTGGATCGCAAATGGCACGTGGCAAGGTAAACCTTTGTGTTTGCTTCCATCCTGATTTCCAGTCTTCTCTTCTGAGGAAATGGGACACTTAGGATTGCCCTGTCTGTTAGCATCCTGCTACTCTACCCTGTGAGAATAAGGAGTTTTGAGAACAGAAAGTATTTCAAAGTGTGGGAAAATCAGTTGTTGGATAAGAGGTAGAAACCCAGAC
This sequence comes from Lonchura striata, assembly GCF_050655825.1. Taxonomy (NCBI): domain Eukaryota; kingdom Metazoa; phylum Chordata; class Aves; order Passeriformes; family Estrildidae; genus Lonchura; species Lonchura striata. Next base: position 143,513,379 of record NC_140704.1, on the reverse strand, counting down.
TGATTTGCTCAAGCAGCTTAGTGATTTTGACTGATTAGCTTAAATGTAGGTGATAAATCTTTCTAATGAGGTGGAAGCTTAGTCCAAGAGGGAAGCAGGGAATATGGGCAGGCTTATGTGGTGAGGGAATGTTAGGGAACAAGAGTTTGAGTGGATGCAGTAGGTGAATGGAAAGAAAATGAAGATATTGGCAGACTGGATGAATGTCTGAGAACATGTGGAAGAATATAGCAGGGTGGCCATCAAAGTGCTGTGCTGGCAGTGTATTGCATTGCAAAACAAATCCACAGAAAGCCAGGATGCTTTAGCTCAGGCAAAAACTCTGGTTTGGGTTGCTCTTAGCCTTATGACTCTGAATTTTTGGTTATAGAATATGTGCAGTGTTTATTAGTTAGCTAAAAATGGAATGAGGAAAAATCAGTTGGCACATACACATATAGAGTGAACAGGAGAGGAATAGCCTTTGATTGTGGATGGTGCACAGCTTTCTATTTGAATATACTTTGACATGTGGTGTGTTACAATATGAGAGTGGTGGGGGGTCTTTTGCATTAATCTGACTCAGTGCTTCTTGGAAGATTATACAGCTTTTGGCTCATGGTGGACTGTTATGAGCTTTAAATTATGGTTGGATTTTTTTGCCCATATACCTGCCAGGCAAACACAGACTGTGTTGTAAATGCCTTTTGACATCTGTGCTTATCTTTCCATGAATTATGCAAGGATCACTCTGCTGAAGCAGTGAATGAGAAACCCCATTTGCTTTCTTGCATAACGGGACTGCTGGCAGGCTGCCCCGTGGTTGGGGTTATGTATATGTCAAAGAATCACACTCTGAATTTTAGGTCTATAAAAGCTGTAGTGTTAAGAATTGTACTGGAATGGATGGGATTGCCCAGGTTGATTTACGTTTAGTAATTTCTTATTACTTACATCAGTCTTTCTTTTGCTTATTTATTAATTTTCAGAGATCTCATTCACCAGTAATTCATTCATTAGTGTAAATGTAATTGGTAGTTACAGGAAAATTGTAGTTACAGCCCTAATTGCTGCAAGTCTAGTAATTTATAAGGCCAAAATCAAACTTTGACTTTGAGCATTATTTTATTGCAGATGAAGAAATTAATTTGTAGGATAATGTGGCCCTCTTCATGTATTCCCTGCACATGGCCCTATAAAACTGTATAGAAGTACTCTGAAATAAGTTGGTGATTATAACTCCTATGACAAAATAAATATTTTTCCATGTATTTTGTAAAAAACTCCATCTCAGTAACAAGATGATAATTAGCATTCCTATAGTACAGCACTTATTATCCAGCTATTTGTCTTCATGAATATATTTAATTTCTTTTTTTTCTGTTACCCATTTTTGCTTATTGGGCTGTAGGCAAACAGGTGAAAGCACTTTATATCATTGTATGACATTTGCAGCTTTGTAACAACAGAAAAGTGCTTTCTGAGCAGCCTCTGTTGGACTGGAAGTCCAACGCTTCCAGTCTGCAGGAGATTATATGAGAAAATGTGAGAAAGTAATAGATACTGAAGTTTTATCAATAATAAGAGTTATTCCTTAGAGTGGGAGTAGAGGGAGAAACCCTGGGGATGCTGTATAAGCCTGCAAGTCCTTACTACTGCTACTCATGAAAGATAAATTATTACAATGCATTGCCCTGTAACCTTATCCTTCCTGCTCAGAAGGATATTGCCAGGTCAGCCACCTTTGAAGAAAATTTCTAAAATTTTTTCAATTTAGGAAAGCCATGGATGTTTACAAGAAACCAACAGGAAAATGTTTCTTTCATGGAGACCATGGCTATGACAACAAGATAAACAGCATGCAGGTATGAGCAACGTCTGGGAGGGTCATTGAAGATCTCTGAAATGTAAATATTCAGTGAAAACTCTCTAAATTTTAATGCTCTTTTGTATTCTTTCCATTCTTTTTTTTTTTTTTTTAAGACTGTTTTTATAGGTTATGGCCCTACCTTCAAGTACAAGACCAAAGTGCCTCCTTTTGAAAACATTGAACTTTACAACGTCATGTGTGGTAAGCTGCCTAGTTGAGAAATTGAAAAGCAGCAACTTATTTTAACAGGGCTTCATTTAGGCAGCCATGAGCTTATGCCCTGACTTCCTCTCAGTGTTTTTTTTCCCTAGTCCCCCTTTCCCAAACACTTACCAGGAAGGCTGAAGGCACTTCTCAGGGGCCTCAGTTTGCTCTGGAACTGGCCAGTAAAGGCAGTTAGTATAGTTTTGATGTTTTCAGCTTGACAGAGATCAAATGACACCTCTACAATGTCTGGTGTCCACATCTCAGCTGTCTAGGAAGGAGATTTCTGTTCAGAGACTGCTTCTACATCTGCACATCTGATGCAGCAGTTCAGATTGATCACTTTGTTTTCTATGGCATTTCCCTGTATGATTATGTTTCCCGAATTTGTACTGAAGCTGTGAAGAAGAATCTGATGATGTATACAGATATTCATGAATCTGATGATGTATACAGATATTCATTAGGGTCTTTTCTTTAGTACTGATTTTCTAGAACAATGAAACTTTCAAGGTGTAATTCACAATAAAACTTTAAGGTGTTTCAGAGGTGTAATTCACCTTCTTTCCCCAAACATGTAATATTTAACTACCTAAGGGGTAGTTAGCCCTTATTTAGAAATCACTGTGCTGCAGATGTTAGGTGTGAGGTCAGCACATGGACTGCAGGTTTGCACTGGAAGGTGAAGGAGTTGTTACAATAAAACTTTGTCCAGTTTTAAACTTTTCCAGTGTCTTGATGCAAATTAACATTTTGTTATAAAGGCAAAGATACTATTCATGTGACATTTACAGTTTTATTATTTGGACAAAAAAAAATAATCAGTGTTTTATTACATTAAAAGTTTTCACTAACAAGCTGTAGGTATAAACAGTATTACTAAGAAATATGTTGGCTTGATAGAATTGCTGCTTGAATATATGTTTGGAGTGTAATCACCATTCATTTTTCCTTGGTGCTTTCATAGATCTGCTTGGACTAAAACCTGCTCCCAATAATGGCACCCATGGAAGTTTAAATCACCTGCTGAGAGCCAATGTTTATAAACCAACTGTGCCAGATGAAGTTGCTAAACCACTGTATCCTGTAGCTCTACCTTCTGCATCAGATTTCGACATAGGATGTACATGTGATGATAAGGTAGGTGTGTAGGATCTGTGGAAGCCTCCACTATTAGTGGTAGTTTTGGTAAAGCTGTAGCTATTTTATTGTTTTGAGAGGGCTTGATCTGTAAGAATTCCCAAGTCCCTCCTGTGGAGTCTTTGTGCCCCCTTTGGGGCCCCCTTGGAAAACCTATGGATTTTTATAAAAGAGGAGACAGGAAAATCCTGTCTTATAGCACTAGTTTTGTTTTGTTAGATGCTAGTAAAACAAAATTCCAGAGTGCTTCAGTAGTCCTAATCTCGTTCCTTTTTTTTCTGTTCTTGAGAAGAACAAGCTGGATGAACTCAACAAACGCTTTCATGTCAAAGGAACAGAAGGTAAGAGCCTGGTGCCTCAGTTGATGAAAGCTAATTTAATTTTCTTTTGTAAGTTACTTTGCATCATTTATACCAGAGCAACTCCTGGTGTGGTTTAGTTAATGTGTAGTAAACTGTCTTTTTGAGTACCTGTCAAGGTAGCCCACAGACACATGTGAGATTCATGGGCAAGGTGAAGTGCTGCTCACTGGAGAAAGTACACACTACCTTTTGCTGAACCAAGACTAAAGCATTGTTCAAAGCAATGTGAGTTATAGCTCTTCCATTCCATCACTTCTAGAAGTTTTAAGCCCAGATGTGAAGGCAGAGAGAAGAGGAAAGGAGATGGTGCATGAGGCAGTACTCTGTTCAGCTGTAAATGAGGAAGAAACCAGACTGTATTTGTGGGCTGGGTTTTACCATTGTTTTCCAGCCTTAGATTTCACCTACAGTGATGCTACAGTTGCTTTGACAATCCCTGAAAGAATCTTATTGCTTGGCTCTTAGGGTGCAGGTTGCACAAAGAAACAAGTGTTTTGCTAGTTCAAGCTGCTCAGTGCAATTCTTTTCCTCTTTAGTGTTCAAGTCAATGTTACTCCCAGGAGAAAGCATTCCCAGCTCTCCTGGCCACTAGTTCCTGCTGTGTGCCAGCACTGACTTCTGTGTGGATGGACCCTCAGCTGCATCAGGGCCATGGTCCAGGGTAAAGTGGAGCAATAGGAGAGAGGATAGGGGATGGGAGCTGCTTTTCTGAGCAGCACTGCTGACTGAAAGGCTCACCAAAGCAGAGTTTTCCTTCTCACAGAGGTGATCGAGTTCAGCATAACAATTCACAGCATTTCCCTTACCATAACAATTGTCCAAATTAGCAAATTCTGAAGCTTTCAGTTTAGACAAAGATTTTTTGAGGTACCTCAAATTGCATTGTTCAGATGATTAAGGAGATTTGTTTTCATTCCCTTATGAAGATATTTTCTGATTCTCTGTTGTGAATGGGCAATGCAGCCTATCCTTTAGTTTCTAAAGGTGAGCTTAGTCCTCTTCTTTGTAAGTTTTTTTTTTTTGTAAGTTTTTTGTAAGTCTTTCTGCAGCTTTCATCTTGTTATACTGATTTTCCCAATTAATGAAGAGCTACTCCTCACTGTGGCAATTTATAGCATCAGAAGAAAGCACCCTCACTGTTCTAATTGCAACTTCTTTCTGTAGTAATACAAAAATAGTATTTTGGGCATATTTTAAGATGTAAGCATTTAAACCAGTTGTACTTGCTCATTTGTCAATTTTCTGTTAAATGGCATGATGTGTCCTTATTTAAACAAGTGGTTCTTCTTCATGCAAGTTATGTTTTCCTTCATGGTGCACTTTACAACATGATGCACCATATTGATATTCACAGGCAGAAGGAAAAGATTACTTCAGCTTCTATTGAAAAAAGCAAGTTTATCATCTTTGTCATTAGAGTAGGCCTTTCCTACTTTTTTCTTTGTGCCCTATAAAAACATCCTCTCTTTGTACTCAAGCACTAATGAAACATGCCCTATTCTTTCAGGTTAAATGCCTATCTGGGAACTGTGTTAGGCCACTTTCCTTGTTTCTATGTTTTAATTTCAAAAAAGCAAGCCAAGTGTGTTTGCCAAAAGGTTATCAAATTCAATGGACTGTACAGGACAATGCAAGATTATCCAGCATAGTATATTTATCCAGGAAATTAATTTTTCTTCTACCCCTTTCAATGTTTTTGTCTTTTTGTAAGCAAGCTTGTCAGAGTTATCTAAGGACATTTAACTGTAACATACCACCAAGAAAGAAGAACTGCTTTTACAGAGCTGGAGGCATCTTTTTGTAGCTAATTTTAGGAAAAGGTTTTTTCCTTAGTTTTTTTTCTTTGATATTATGGACTTTTGAGACAGTCTTTACAGAAGACATAGGAAGTAGAGAAAGTCCACTGAAGAGTGGCAGGACTGTTAGACTAGGGACTGATTTAAAGCTATGAAAAGAAAGTGCTTACCACCTCATGTGTGACTGACATGTGGACACAAAGACTGTTAAAGAGTCTCCAGCTTTTGGAAAAAACATCCTCTCTCCACCCTGTGACAAAACGAAGCTTTCAAGTGTAAAAGGGACTTTTAATCCCTAAGGGTGTTTGTGAACCTGGAATAATGGGATCGCAACCAGAACAGTTGAAGACTTCTTGTTCTCTCTCTGTCAAGATTTCCTTAGTAGTTATTTAGGGTCAGTATCCCAGTAATGATCACTGAAAAAATCAACATCCGATGGAAAGCCAATCCCCACCTTGTTTTTTCATCCTTAAGATTTTCAGTGATAAACATAAATGTAATTTCTTTTGATTTTTAGATAAGCATCTTTTATATGGACGCCCTGCGGTACTGTACCGCACAAAATACAATATATTGCATCACCATGACTTTGAAAGTGGCTACAGTGAAACATTCCTGATGCCTCTGTGGACATCCTACACTATTTCCAAACAGGTTAGTGTTCTCTCTACTCTTGAAACATGCTTTAAAAATCTTGGGAAGATTTCTTCAGTATCTATATTTTTGAAGTCCTTAAACTTCCTATCCCTAGGGAAATTTTCGCACCAGAAATTGTCAAGTACCAGTGTAAACAATGATCAAATTATTTTATTTTCTTAATGAGAACTATTTTAAGGGGAAGCGTTGTGTATTTCTTCTCCTGTTTTAATTTTATTTTAAAGTTTTGTTCAGCAGGGGTTTGTTTTATTGTGAGTGACTTCATTTGAATTTTCTCCCATGGGGATTTCTGCTCCCTGAAGAAGGGGCTGTGCAGCAATGCAGGAGCAGGATTTGGCTGTACAGCCAAGTGGTTTATTTTGCTGCATGTATAGCCTTCTGTGTAGTCTGTCAATGGTATGACCTACTTTCCTTTTATCTGTAAAAACTGAAAGTACTTTTTTTTGTTGTCTCCGTTGTTGTTCCTCAATGCAGGCAGAGGTATCAGGTGTCCCAGAGCATCTGGCCAGCTGTGTGAGGCCTGACCTCCGCATTTCTCCAGGAAACAGCCAGAGCTGTGCTGCCTACAGAGGCGACAAACAGCTCTCCTATGGATTCCTTTTTCCTCCTCGTAAGTTTAGATAGCTTTTTAGTACCTAGGGGTTTTGTAATTTTCTTGTTTTATTAGGGAAAACCTTTGGTGTGAACATACTTCAGGCAAACTCCATCAGATATAAACAGACTAATTTTGATTTCAAACACAAGTAAGATAAACATATTTTTAATTTATAAATCCAAATTAGATTCTTACATACTGTGAAAGTTTTTACCATCCTATAGAAATAGTGAGAATAGAAAACCTGAGTAAAACAAGCATCCTTGAGTCTCCTGATGCACTTGCTTTGCTGCAGTATTGGATCTATGATCATCTGGGATTAGTAAATGTTGAAGGGGCACAACTGTCTCACAGTTCAGAACTTTATTGCTCTGTCTTCCTCACTCAGTGGCTGAAATACTTTATGGTGGATTTCTGAAATGGAATTACTCATGCAGAGGCTTGCTCAGAACTAGAAGATAATCCCGCACTCCTCTCCCAAGAAATTGTTGGCGCCTTTTATAAAAGCCCACAGAGGTCTCTGCTTTTTAAGACAGCAAAAATAGATAAGCTATATGAAAATATTTTGAACTGACTGAAGTTGAAGCAAAGATAAAATTCTTCCTTTCCATGTTCAGCTGTCACATTAAAGACAAATTTTGTGTATGTAGTGTGCACTTCTGAATATAACAGATTGCTGTTTAGATTATGGTATTACCCTTGGTTAATCTCTGAAGCCATTTTCAAAACATTTCTATATTCTCTGAAGTTCTTATATTTAATCTTATTAATTATTTTCTGTTTCCCTGTTTTCAGAATTAAGTTCCTCTGCAGAAGCAAAGTACGATGCTTTTCTAATAACAAATATCATTCCAATGTATCCTGCCTTCAAAAGTAAGTGCCGTTTCCATGGCTATGCTTCTCTTTACCAGCAAGCTTTTTTTTTACTTTGTGTTGGATTATGGAATGAATTGATAGGATAAGTTTAGAACATTAAATTCAGTTACCTGTAGCCAGCAGCTAGTACCTGTGGACACCTGTATAGTGCTAGGTATGGTCAGGCAAAATGCCACAAGAAGGGCTTAAGTTTTAAGACAGGTTTATTTTCCTTGGTGCTGGGTTAATGTAAGGGCACAGCCATGCTGTAGGTCCACAGTTGTGCTTTGTGCCACAGTAATTCACTTTCTGTAAGGCTATTCAGATTCTCTTGTCTGTAGCCCAAGCTAGTGCAGAACATTCTTAGGCAACAACTGGAGCCTGAGAGATTGCACAAGCCTGGGAGTGTGCCCTTGGTATTTTGTAGTTCAGGGACAAGTGATTACATTTTATTTTTCTATCCATGCCCTTAGAGGGAGACTGAACATATTTATTACCTATTTAAAAAAAAAAAAAAAAAGAGAGAGAGAGAAGAAAACCCATTTATGGAAAATGAGGGATGATTTAAACCTGTCTGAAACTTTCAGTGCTGCAGGGTTATATTACTAACATTTCTTTTGTCTGCACATCCTTTTTCTCTCTAGTCTTGCCAAGAGGTGGGAAAACCATCAGGCTATTCTGGTGGCATTTTTGGCTTGGCAGGGATTGACAAGACTTGGAAGAATCTCAAGAGCCTGTTGTGAGATTTCCAATTCAGATTTTAGGCCAGAGAGGTTTGGATAAACATCAAAGCCTGTGGGAGCCTTTTCCTTTTTAAAACCAATAAAGAGTGTTTTTAACTGAAAAAACCTCTGTGTAGGACCAAGTGGTGATGTTTGCTGGAAATTTGAGCAAAAGCACTTGACTGATTAAAGAGTGAAAAATTATCAGGGATTTCCCACTCCTGAATCACTTCATAAAAATGCTCTTAATGTTAATATTAATCTAAGTATCTGGCTGAAATGCTAATCACAGGAGAACAACCTACCTCTAGCAGCTCATTTTGTCTAGTGGCCTTCTTCATCACATGTGAAAGATTCCTTACAAGCAAATTTTGGTACCACTGTCATTCCTGGAGAATTACAAAGCACTCCATGTGTACAGGTTGCAGTGCTGAGAGCTAAGTATAAGTTCATTATATGGATCTTCTTTCCAAAACAGGTTAAATAGGAGGTGGCAGTGCTATGCTGCACTGGCTTTGGTGGTAGTGCTGGCTGCAGAGGCCCCCTCCTCTGCTTTGTGTTCATAATTCACTGTCCCATCCCATTCCCACTGGCAATAATTCTGTGTCCACTTTTTCCCTAATGAGACTGGCTTAAGCAGCTCGTGCTCTGCTGCAGCTCCAAAAATGATACCCCTGGGCTGGCCACTTATTGCCCTGGCATTGTTCTGTATGTGGTTGCAGTGGGAATTGGAACTGCAATCTGATTTAGATACAAAACTCGAGGCAGTGGAACAAGGGGGAGTCTTTCTTTTTTGAACTGTTTTCATTGATAAAGCACATGCACTGGAGGAGTGAGCAGCTGGAGGAGTGGTATTGCCAAATGATTAGGCTAAGGTTTTTGTTAGAGCACTGCTGGTGGAGCCCTGGGCATCAGCCCCAGCTGGTTCTGCATGTGGCACTGAGCAATGTTGGAACTATGTCCAAGGGGCCTTTCTAAGGCTGTCTTGCCACCAGCCCCAGGGAACCATGGGCTTAATGGTCTGAGCTGGCAAGAGAAGAGTTAAATTCTTACAAGTCTCAGAAGTTTTGTCTACCCACACTTCTGTTAGTTAAAATAAAAAGTAAAAGAAGAAAATAATTATATCACTGGAGGTTCCAGTGGGTTTCCCATCTGTGCGAGAATCTTAACTTTTTGAGGAGGACACAGTGGGAGAAAGTGTATCATGCTCTTCCCAAAGGTTGCTGCAATGACATGACTTTGGTCATCCTTGATGGCACCTAGTTTAAAAGTTAAACATTTTATATTGAAGAAGAATTTAACAATGAATTTGTATTTCTCTTTCTTTTAAAATGTTTGGTTTTAGCTTTTAATTGCGGTACTGTATCCTTTTTAAGATTAATAAAAACCCCCTAAACACAACCCCAGCACAGTTCCCTATAAGGAGATAACAAAGACAAAGGCAGTGTTTAAAGAGATATCAAAAACCTGTGAATAGTTGTTTCTCCAGTTTGGTGAAGGAACAGCAGAATCTCTGTGCAAGGCCTATGACAATGCTGTCCTTGGAGTGGTAGCATGTATTTCCTTTATCAGCGGTTGGGGGGAAAAAATCAACTGAGAACAAAGTCTGAATAGGCTTTATTGACAAAACTGAATGAAGCTGCAGCAACTCTGTAATGCTTAGTCTTTCATATTCCCTACTGTCATATGAATAATACCCTCTGGATTTTTATCTTGAGGAAGAAAAAACTTTATAATCTTGACATGTTTTGAATTATCCAAATGTTGGTGTGTTGTGAGGTTTTTGTTTGGTTGGGATTTTTCTGTTTGTTTTGGGTTTTGGGGTTTTTTTATTACTTTTGATTGATTGGTTGGTTTGGGTTTGTTTTGTTTTGTTTGTTTGTTTTTCCCCACAGAGGTATGGAACTATTTCCAAAGGGTTTTGGTGAAGAGATATGCCACTGAACGAAATGGAGTCAATGTTATAAGTGGACCAATCTTTGACTATGACTATGATGGTTTACATGACACACCTGACAAAATAAAACAGTAAGGGTTTGTCTTTAAATTGGTTTGCTGCTGCTTCTCTTAATGATGACATTATCTTAAACAATTAATTACCCGCACATTATTTAATTTTTTATGAGGAGACATAATTTTCTAGCTCTTTCTAAAGTTATTGGGGCTGAATGCCCAGTGTAGGTAGGACAATGGTAAAAATAAGAAAATTACAATTCAGCAGTTAGCTGTTCACCTTGACTTTGAAATTGTTTTCATCCTCCAGATGAAGTTCAATTTGGCTCCACATAGTCTATTGTCTCTAAAATTCTCCTTACTTAAGGAGAATTTAAGAAGGAGGAGGAACTTAAGAGCTGTGCTATCGAGTTACATGCTCAAGTCTTTTGTTAATTCAGTAATGCATTCTCTCTATGTCTGTGAACTGAAGAAGCCTTTCAGCACTGCATGAGATATTTCAGCAGCACAGTGTGAGCTAATTGGATGCTCCCTTTCAATAGTGTTCAGGAATCAAACACATTTCAACAATGTATGTGTGTCCTCACACGTAGGAGAGGAAAGACTATATTATTTGTGTAACCTTCTTCCAAACAAGTTCATCCTTTGTGGATAAATATTTGCTTTATTCCCCCAGGTTTGTGGAAGGCAGTGCAATCCCTGTTCCAACGCATTACTATGCCATCATCACCAGCTGCTTAGATTTCACTCAGCCAGCTGACAAGTGTGATGGACCACTCTCTGTTCTCTCATACATCCTTCCCCACCGGCCTGACAACGATGAGAGCTGCAATGTAAGTTTAGTTGTGCTACTGCAGCCCTGTGGTAAACATGTCCCTGAGACATGTGAAAACCCATTACTATTAGAAGCATGTGTTCACTAATGTCTTCAATGGGAAGCACAGGGTTGTGCCTCTGTTGAAATGTCAGTAGCTCATTAGACAAAAGCACTCCTCCATGACAGCAGCAAAAGTATGGAACTATTACTGCACCTAAAATTGTCTCGAAGTACTGCCATACAATATGTTGGCAGCATTGTTTTTTGTCTGTAGGATTCTACATTTTACAGTGGAACTTCAGAACAGACTGGGGGGAGGCTGTATGCATAAATATACTATGCTGGCAGCCAGCCTGATGTTTTTATGGAGGTCAGTTTCCATTTGCAGATACAATGCAATCTGTCTGCTAGAGCAGTCTGGATGCATCAGTCAACATGATTACATCCAACACACACAGTATTAAAAGTATATGCTAGAACCTGCCAAGGGTAGAGTGCCAATTCTTGCTGTTTGCAGAACACCTTGATTCAAGGGAAAAGTTTGGCTTCTTATTACAGAGATGGCCAAATACCCTCCTGGTTTCTTTTCTATCTTCCATTAGGATGCACGATCCTCTGCTGTTAGAATCTTGATGAAGGCTTTGGTCTGGCCAGCAGTGCAGAAAGCTCACACTTGGCAGCTGATTGTGTGGCAGGAGGGTGCTGGGTCCCCCGTGGGCTCTGGCACTCCACGAGGACAGCAGGGCTCCCAGGCAGCTGTATTTAGACTTGTCCTTCCGCCTGAACTTGTTCTTCCATTACACAGCTGTGTGGATTCCTGCACACAGGCGCTTCACTATGGGCTGCCAGGAGACTGTTTCCTGAATGAACACATTAATGTTATGAATTTTGTATTGGCAAAAGAGTTATGACTTCTATTCCAGCTACAGGCAGAAATAGTCATTTCAACTCTGTACAGAATTCACCTGGAACACTGTTTCTTTCTCACTCACCAAACAACCATTTCCTGAATGAAGGCATTAATGTTATAAATTTTCTATTGGCAAAAAACATTAAGACTATTCCAGCTACAAACAGAAATAGTTACTCCATCTCTGAGCACAATTGACCTTGTGCACTGGTTCCTTCTCATTCATCAAACATTGCTTGCTTTTAGGGCCTATGCTTTTGGAGAAGTATCCCTCTCTCTTGAGCAGGTTTGGCCCTGTTTGGATCTCAACTGTTTTGGGCAGAGGCGTTTTTCACCAGAAGTCTCCAGAAATCCTACATATATTGCATTGTGGCTTTTTCCTGGACTGTTTTGCTCTGAATCAAGATCCAGTTAGTGATCTGGAAGTTACTATTTTGGTAGTTATTAGTGTCTCTGCTCTGTAACTGTGCCCATATGTAATTTTATGACAAAGTAATTTATTTTTTCCTCCTTATATTGTGTGTCATAGTTCTCTTAAACGGCTGCAATATTTTTAATGAGCTCTTTACAATAATGGTCTGGTTTAGTCTCTGATTTCTTATATTTCAAATGAGACTTCTCTGTAGGTCAAGCTACTTGTAAATACATATGGTATACGTATTTACAGTTTGAGAGAATCTTCAGTGCTTCTGCAAGGTCATTAGCAGATATTGGTCCATGCCTTTTATATAGCAAAGAACCACTCTTGAATGAAAATACAGTTAAGCAAATTTTTGCCATTGAAATCCATCATCAGCCTCGCTTTTCCACATGGTGTTCCATATTTGCTCAAAGAAGTGATTGCGTAAAACCTCACCATACTTCATGGATGAAATGCATAATATAGGAATTTTACTTAACCTCTCCACCGTTTTCTTTTAAGATTTGAAGAAATATTAGCTTTCCCTCTGCTCTGCTCTAGCTGTACACACATTCTCTTCATACAGCCGTTGAAGAACACCACCACTCTTCTCATCTGAATTTGTTCCTTTTCTAAACTCTGTTTATTCATGGTGAGGTTATGCCCATTTATCCTTGTGTCAACATTTTTCTGTCTTAAATAGCCCTTCTCTTGGATTGACCCTAGAGATGATTTATGATGATTCCCAAGGCATATAACTTCTATCTATTCATGGAAGATCCAGGATCTTTTTTGCTCATGTAAGAGAGGATGAGATTGTTGGTAGAATAGATTTCCTATGCATCTCATCCAGTCCAATCTGTTTTTTCACCTGGATCATGAATGAGATTAAGTACTGCAGCTTAGATCTCAAAATGAAAATTATTTTCTTTCCACTGGACACAACTCCTCTGATACTACTTATAATTTTCTTTTTCCATAGCTGTGTTATAATAGCTAGAGGTTCACATTCATGCACAGCTGGTACGCTCAGGTCCTTCAGTTCTGCATATCAGTTTGGATAACCCAACTTCATTCTGTCCTGGGAGCTCCTGCATCTGCATCTTCCACTGTGTTCTTCCAGTCTTCCTCTGCATTGACAGGAGCTCCCAACTGTTGGGGATTTTGCTAGCAGCAAATGACCTTGGCACAAGAAGTGAGTGTGAAAACATTACAGAAAAATCCTTTTTAAGACCAAAGTTGAAGGAACCCTAGAAACTACTAGAAAATTCTTCCAGGCCACTGTTTTCTCTTTCAGCAAAATGTTTAAATTTCTCTTCTTATGTCAGTTCCTCACCCACCTGTCTACATGCATCATGTTCAGCTTCCTAATTGATATACAGAGAGATTATTGTGCAGAATATCTGGCATTTTTTCCACTGGATTTTGTGTTAGCCTCCTAATTGATCACTTCTTCCTATTTATCTCCATGTTTTCTATTGTTACTTTTTCCTTCTAAAACTCTCCTTATTTTTGAGGTGAGACTAAGCACTAAAGCTGGAGAAAACTGTAATTTTAAATGCATACACTTCATTCACTGTTATGTGGTAATAGTGTGTTAGTTGATCACTATTTAAAATCCTTTCTGCTGAGCTTGAGACTTTATGGGCCAGTTGTGGACTGGAAAAAATAAAACATAGATCAGCTGATTGATTTTCTGGAGTCATGCAAATGCTGTCTTTCTGGACTAGGTTAAACAAGCCTCTCCATCCTGTGATTTATTCATGTTGCAGATCTTTTGCAAACCGCTTGTATTCAAGAAAAGTAAGCTCTGTAGCTTGCTCCTAACTTCCTTTTGAGCTCTGCAGATTTTCTGCTCAGAAGCAAGGCTTGAAGAAAGCAAAAATGTCTCAGTGGCTGCATTTGCACTGGCAGCCCTGCTGAGGCCTGTTCGCAGACCCCTGCTTGCCAGGCTGGAGGCTGAGCAGGGGCTTCCCCAGAGCACAGCACTGCAGGCAAAGGAGAGCGAGCAGGACGCACTCCCTCCTCTTCCCTCTTAATTTGCATCTCTCTTTTCTTGTTCCAGACCTGGTTTTGGTCCTCAGGTTGTTAGTGGTATGGACAGGAGAGCTGGTTTGGGGCTGAGAGCTTTGAGCCAAGCAGGTGCTGACTGGGTCATGGACATTTGCTTTAGAGCAGCCAGCTGTGATCTGTCTGGGACTTTGTGTTCTCTCTGTGCAAATGATCACCTCACCCTCCTGCCTTTTGTCAGGTGACCCACTTCTTTGTCTGCGGCTCAACTACTGCACTGGACAGGTTCTGGCATTGCTGGAGTTTAGTCTTGGTCCATGAAAGGATCATTTGGTAGGGGGACATTGCTGAGACAGTCAGGAAAGGGTTCACTTCCAGGAATAGTCACACACATAAAGTCTAAATACCCGAGATACAACCCACCGTTCCTTTCTTCCATAGCAGTGGTGCACAGGTAGCAGGCAGAGGGGCCAAAGGGGAAGAGTCCTGTTTGCTTTGTCCTTTTCTCACGTCTGCTCCCCGTTGTGCTGTCCCCAGGCCTGGGTGCAATGCTTGTGGCACGTGTCGCTGGCCTGGTTAAGGCACACAAACAGCCAGTCACTGCAGTGTTTTGCAGGGCTGATTTTCTGATGTGTTTGCAAGCTACCTTAGTTTGTGGATGACTGCAACATGTGCTGGTGCTGGCACAAGGCATGCTATCCCCTAAGAGAACACAACCTGACCCCAAACATTCTGGCAGCATCACCTTCCTTATTATTTTTTCTCTTTGTATTGGAAAATGCTTGGTGAAATTTTTTTTCTGTTAGTGAATAGTATGTATGTTCCAGCCACAAGAGTTTTCAGGTACTTACATAATAAACCATTGTCCCAGCTGTGTAATGAATTGTAAAGGTCCCCTAGAAGTAAAATGGAAAGATTAAAATATTACTGTGTTAGATGATGTAATGGTCAGTTGAGAATAATGGGTAGGCTTAGAATTTAAAGCCAAACAGCCTAGAGTTTGGGCTTTGGTAATTCAAAAGTGATTAATATGGAGTTCTTTCTGTGAGATAAAAAACCATGGAGCGACCAGTGGATCTTCTAAAAACGTATGGCTGTTCTTCTGAAACACCTGCAACTTGAGGCTAGTTTTTCTAGATGATTATGGTCTTTGTGTCAACCCCATCATAAAATGAGTACTGAAATAAAATTGCAGGATTCTTCTTGCATGTTAAATGTCAAATTTATTTTCTTGGAACTCTTTACCTTATTCATTCTGGAATAAGGCACAGAGATTCTTCAAATATGGAACAAATGCGTAGACAAGTTGCATTTGCTTTTGGAGATTATTTTTGACAAGACTTGTGATAAAACTTTTTTTTTTCTTTTCCACAGAACTCAGAGGATGAATCAAAGTGGGTTGAAGATCTTCTTAAGATGCACACTGCACGTGTCCGTGACATCGAGCAGCTCACTAGCTTGGACTTCTTCCGAAAGACCAGTCGCAGCTACACAGAAATCCTCTCCCTAAAGACATACCTGCATACATTTGAAAGTGAAATTTAGCTTTTTAACCTTACTCAGTGCATCCCTTTATCAACTGGTGTATATTTTTATATTGTTTTTATATTTATTAATTTGAAGCCAGGACATTAAAAATATTAGTATTTTAATCCTGTATCGAATCTTAAACATTAAACCTTTGTGTCATTTGTTTTGTTTCTTTAATGTTTAATATAGGTATGTCTCTTGGTTGATTTAGTAGTGCTTGTAATACTGCATTTTGAGTCCTTACGCTGAGCTTTTAAGTGGTGCTGCAAAGTTTGATGCGTGCATCAAGGAAATATTAATTTCTCATGCTCCTTTTAACACATTTGTAGTCCTGTACTGTGTATCAAAATACTGAACATGTAAAATTACACTCATTTACTGATAACTGTGTGACAGACATATTTAAACACTATAGATAAATAGCATCTTAAATATAATAAACCACACATTCAGTTTTTTTAATGTGTTTTGATTTCCTTTCACAGGGATGTTCAGAGGGGCTTGCGGGCAGCTTACAGATCTCTTCCTGGGTAGAGCCCTTCCTAAGAGCTTAGGTTTGCTGGTAAGAGGACTGCCAGGGGTCCAGGTGCCCTGCCCTGGTACTCAGCAATGAGACCAAAAAATAGATACCCACAGCAGTCATTACTGGTTAGGTTTTGCTGTAGGGGGAGAGCTGGGACGGGAGGATGCTTGCTGAGCTAGCAGGGGCACCCTATGCCTGATGCCACTTGGCCATGCCCCAGAACTGTGGAAAGGATTTTTATAGAAGACATATGTTACGGAGCGTTAGTGTACCTAGATGATGTAAAAGAGAAATTATTGTTTAGAATGCCTTTGAGGTTGAACCCACTAATGACAATATTGTAAAAACTTCATTTGGACTTATACATTTCCCTCTCTCTATGAAAGTTGTTTGTGTCTATTTTCTCCTTGAGGATTGCAACTATTGAAGGGAAGAGGGTAGGGCTGGAAAGCATTTCAGCCATATACACAGACAAGTAGCCAGGGTCTCCTAAGTAAAATTAATCTAGCACAACTGTAACTTGCATCCCTGTAGCATCCATCTAAGATAAAATAGTAAACTGAGATTAATCATGTTAACATAGATAATAAAGCTCTTGTGACCAGACAAAATTTAATCTTCTATCTGATTAATTCTGTTTAATTTAGTAAAGTGAAATCTTGAATACTTTTTAATGCCTTCAAAATATTAGGATGGAAATTCTAATAACTGCACAAAGCTATGGGAAACATCCTATTCTTGCAACTTAAATATTGTCTCTTGTGGTTGTCTGGTAGTACAGAAATATTTTCCTGAAAGCTTTCAGCAGGGCTTCTTGCCATGATAAACTTTATGTTCTTACATGTACTACAAAGGGTATTTCCTTTGGATTTAAAAGAACTTTCTCTTAAGACCTAATTCCTTCAACATGAACTTAAGCAATGATTTAATGTGGTGGTTCATAAACTAAACTAAAGACCACCACGGCTGTTTTACTTTCACATTAATCTGGTGCTCTGTTTATTTGGGTTTTAATCAAATTGAACAAATTATATAATTCTTTTGTTTTTCTCCCAAAAGAACATGACATTTATACCAAAGGAACATTTAAGCTCTGAAAAATAATATTGTGTTCAGAGAAGTTTGCTTCTGAAATGTAATTAGTGATTGAAAATGGTTGGGAGAGACAATCTAACTCTTGGTTTCACTAAACAGTGGTGCTTAGTGTGTGTAAGGAAACATCAATTTTTTTTACTATTTACTGTGACAGTAAATACTAGTAATTTACTTCTGTCTTACCTACTTCTCTTCAGCCTTTGGTTCCACATTCTTGCATGGTATTGCTGTTTTATTTTACTGCATTAGCAGAAAAAACTGCTGAGAAATATTTGTAGTGACTCCTGCACATGGCATGGGGTACTTTTCCCATTGAAAGATGCCTTATCAACCCAAAAGGTCTAATGCAAAGCTAAAGCCTTGTAAATCCCTCTGAGCAACATGAGCTCTGCAGGAACAACAGGTATTTTAAAGATAATTTGTAATTTGCCTCTGAAAGTCTTCAAGGGTGAATGTTAGCTTAGCAGAGGGAAGGAACTCTTCTTCCTTCCAATCCTGTTAGACCATTTTGAAAATATGAAATACCACTTGTTTCTGTTACATATTACCTTTTCTTGATATTTCTCTGGCTTCAGCAAGAGGTCCATTGAGGAGAACAAGCACTGAATTTTTCTGCCAAGCAAACACTATTTTTGAGGATTTGGGTAATTACTGTTTGTATTTGGTGATGAAAATTTGAGGCATGTTCAATGGGTTAGAG
Source organism: Lonchura striata (assembly GCF_050655825.1). Classification (NCBI taxonomy): domain Eukaryota; kingdom Metazoa; phylum Chordata; class Aves; order Passeriformes; family Estrildidae; genus Lonchura; species Lonchura striata. Next base: position 143,495,261 of record NC_140704.1, on the reverse strand, counting down.
GCAGTTCAATTGAGCACTGACACAACAACAAAAGCTCTGGTGTCCTGCACACCAGGCAGAGTCCTTTTGCTCTGGCAAAAATCCTTCAGATGTAGTTACGCAATTAGAATAACCCTGCTACAGGAAACTGTTAATTTTTTTAACCCCTTTTCCACAGTCACATCTCCTTAATAGATAAGCACTGAAAGCAGGTTAAGTAACCTGACCAACAGAATGGTTGTGATGGTGAAATTATAGCAAAAGTCCTCATCCTGTTCTAATAACACCAGAGTACTTAATGACTTATGATTATGTTCTATCCTGGCCTGCTAACAGTTTGATTAGAGACTTTCTACTTGCTGTTTCTCTCTTCTCCATGTCCAGCCTTTAGCCTCTTTATGGGGTTAGGTACAATATTCAGCAGTTTCTGCACTTTTTTGGACATTGGTTCTGGTTTGGTAACAGCAGATCAATTTGCATTGTGTTATAAAGCAATTTCATCTCCAGATGAACAAGAAAATTAAAAGGTTTAATTATCTGGTCTGTGCCATCTTGTGAAGGTTTTTCCAGAATTCACATGGATTTTGTGTGAGCAATAACCATGTGTAATTAGGCCAATCCTGCTGTGTCCCTGGAGGCTGCTCCATAGCAGTCCTGCCATGATCCCTTGCTTCTCAGTGCTTTATATGCAAACAGTTGGTCAGCTGAATGTGTGAAAATTTTTAAGACTTTACTAATGAAAATACATATGCATGGCAGGATTATTAAGTCCCAGTTTCCCTTGCATTTGGTTTCTTCCTACACATCAGTCTGCCAGATACAACAGGTGAAATAGCTCTCTAATTCCTGCACACAGCCAGGAAGCAAAAATCTTTTCAGGAAATCTGCAGAAGGTTCCCTCTGAAAGTGTTGCCTGTTGCAGGAGAACAGGAACTTGGGCAGTGTCCGTCTTGGACAGTGAGGACACAGTGCAGGACATCACTGAAAGAAAAAAATTTGTAGCAGCAGGAACTGATGTTCCAGAAATCCTTTCCTTCAGTCTCACATCCACATCAAACACCTTTAAATTTGTATGACACTTCTGTGCAGATTTCCTTGGCTCCTTTCTGCTGGAGACAGAGGAGATCCTGCCTGCAGTTTTTAGAAAACCTGCAAGCCCTTATCAACAGAGGGGCAAATTCACTTGCTCTGCCTTGAGGGAGAGGGATACAGCTGGGCAGGGGAGGGTGTGGGTGTGGGTGTTGCAAAGCTGCCACTTTCTCTCTGCTCCTGTACAGTGCTCTTCCAAAGAGTCTGGCACTTACAGCTGGGTTCATTCTGCTGGTTTGGCACAGAGAGACAAATGAAACTCCACAACATATCTGGGAGGCTGCTGTTACCACAGGCATGGAGGAAACTGTGGCATGGAGAGGTTGGATATCTGTTTAAGGGCATGCATATAGTATGGCCTGTAAAGCTGGTCACAGTGCTCTTGTGCAGGGTTTAGTATGTGACATTTTGAAATAATTTCTGGTAGTGCTATCACTGTCAGGAGAGCACAAGGTAAGTTTTGTGAAACAAAACTTCAGAATCATGTGGCTGAAATAAAATTTGAATACAGGGCAAGAGAAGGAAAACTCCTTTCCTTTGGGGGCAATAAACAATGCTGAATTGGTTTTCTATCAATCCCATGTATCAAAATGCTTTTGGAGGCCTGGTTACTTACCAGAGTCCTTTTGCATCCCAGAGAGATGCCACAGTACTTGTCTGTCCATCCTTTATGTGGTCTTAGTCAAGGTTGGTTTTTGACTAGTTTCAATTTCACTTACTGCAGTCTCAGACCACTGTTGCACTTGACCTAAGAGAAGTGGTATAGTCATGAAAATATAAGTATAACCTGACCAGGATAGATGTGCAAGTAAATGAATAATACCACGTTAACTGTACATCTTCCAAATGAGGGAGATGTGTTTGAAAAGTTCAGTCCTTGTTCAAGAGAAGAGAAAAATAGGAGTTTTTAAACATTGTGGAAAAATACCTAATCTCCTTTCTTTGCACTTGTTGTGTAAATACAAGATAAGAGCAGTATTCCCAAGGTTACTGCAAACAGCCTGTCACTACAGAGTACAAACTAACATTTACTAAAATGAATGTTGACATAAAAAGCAGCATTGCTTTAACAGTCAGCTGTGGTTAAAAAACCCACCAGTTTCTTTCCCTTTACAAGTCAAAAGTTTGGGAGGTAGCTTATCCAGACCTGCCCTCACAAAGGAAAATCCCTGCCCTGCTGACAGCATCCATGGTATGTGCACAGTTGTTGTGGAGCCTTACCTTACTGCGTTACCTTATCTGTTGTTTTCTAAACACGGTGGGGAGAGGCAGAGGGAGGTCACCCAGGTTTCATCTGTGGGTTTCACCATGGAGACATCAGCAGGCAAAGAAGTCAGTAACTGTGGATTAGTACAGCTGTAACTGATTGACCCTAGAACTGGAATTTACTAGAAAAGAGGTGGGATTATTTGACATCATAAACTGTCAACAGAAAAGGATTAAATCCTTTTCAGGGGATATTTTCATCTGTTTTTTTCTTGGCTGCGTGCAGCAAGTAGGGAATTATTTCCTCTTCTGCAGGGGGGGGATTGATATATCAGAAGAGGCTGGATGAAGAGGGAACAGGAGCTTTGCACACCCACCAAATAAATCTCCAGCCCCAGTCCCCTTCTGGCAGCAACTCCTGGACCTTCAACCTGTTCAACCTCTTCTGTCTCCTGAAATAGGAAATTTCTCTTATCTCCTCACAGAGTTATTTTTTTTCCTGCTGACCTCCCTGTTTTATTTCAGCTTTGATCTATTAATCATCTGCAAATAGCTTTAGTGTTAGCCTACCAGCTCTTAGCTCTGTCAAGTCTTATACACTTCTGAATAGAAGAGAATGTGGATGATCCAGATATATCCCCATTTTTTTTTCCAGAGCAGTTAAAACTCAGGGCCAGTTTTGCAGATAAAAACCCTCTTCAGAGTATTTAATCTGGTGGCCTTTACCCAGGTATGTGTCTTTGTCTGAAGGCATTTAATGTCACTGAGGGTAGAATGCCAAAGCTCTGATGAATCAAACAGAACTTCTCCACCCAGGCCATGACCGGCTAGCCCATTGCTAACAACAGAGAAAATTAACTATTCATAATGTCAGGATTTAATTTCTGGGACTTGAAAGTTCAGACTCAATCCAGATGAGCCAAAGTTCAGGTTCTATCTCAGCATTGACTGTGACAGATCACCTCTGCTCATTGGTCCACTTTCACCTCTAGAATAGTTGTGAGACAGAGTGATCTAAAAGGGTAGAAATCCATTTGGATTTAAGTAAAATATACCACTTTGAGCTTGCTAAATACGCTGTTTTGTCCAGTAACTGCAGCACTAGCAAAACTACCCCAGCTAAAGAAAAAGAATGCAAATTTCCACACTAAAAGATAAAAAATAAGAAAAACTCCTCAAACCTTAAAACACACAGGGCAGAGTAACCTAAGAGTTCTTTCTATACTTTCTGCCAAAAACTGAATACAATTGTAACTAGCTGTTAGTATAACGCAAAATCAACAGAAAAAATATGCATTAACCTATCGTAAAATTCTATGCATATAAAAATTAGTAAAAGTAATAAAAAAGGATCGAGAGTTCTCAAAAGTGCACATGTTCATTAAAAGGCAATAAGTCCTCACATGCATCTAACACTGTAAAGAAACATACCCATTCCCTACAAATCTTTATTAAAACTATAAGGTTTAATTTTTCATCCACATTTCAGTTGCACACTGTCGTTTGTACTTGCAGTCTTTTCCATGTTTCTAGTTGGCTTTTGGGATGTGTTTTGGGTGCATGGACATGGTGTTCTGGGTTGACAGTAACTACATCCTCCTCTTCCTCCTCCACATGAACAGTTGTCCCAGTTTCCCCATGGCCACATTTCTGGACTCAGGATTGTAATACACTTACTGTTTGCCTCTGCAGAGTCTAGAGAAAAAGACATGATGTGTTATCTTCTCCTGGGCTGTATCTAACCTATGTGGGCTGCAGCTGGGGCAGATGTGATCAGTCTTTTCCCATGTGATCAACACTGAATCCCCAAACATTTTTTGTTAGGAAAAAAAAAAATCTAAGATTCTCCTTACTGGTAACACCAGAATAAACACTGATGTTTGAGGCTCTAACAACTGACATTTTTATGATCCTTTAGGGCAGAAGAGAAAAAAGAAGTTTGCAGAAAAATAATTATTTTTGTTTCTCTTCTTTGTTTATGAAAAAAGCCATTATATGCAGCATGCTCAGCTGGGCTTGTATATTGGGCTCCATATTGACCTAAGAGTTCAATGGCTTTCACCTCATCATCGAATTCTAGCCTTCCTCAAAAGGTTTCCATATGCATTCATGAAACCTTGGAGCCCTCCTGTGGTCAAAATCATCAGCTATTCTTCCAGCTGTAGCCCGAAATCTGATGCAGTCAATTCCATTTTGAATTTTATCCTTGGAGTATTAATTGAGAAAACTCCAGTCAGTTAAGGAAGAAAATTTAGATAGTTTCCTGAGCTTTTGCATGGGTCAATCTCATTACATCTCACTCCCCTTGGCCAGTATCTGATGCTGTCCACATATCTTTTCAGGGTTGGGGTATTGCCTACGATCTGCCCATTACTTCATCTTTCTTCCCACCATATTCCTTCTCCCTGTTTGCTGTCCCTTGTGGGCTTCTCCCTTTCTGCTCTGATATAGTCAGGCTCTCATCATCAGCCTGTCTCAGAACCCTCCAGCTGTGCATTAAATAATGTCATCAACACAAATTTCAAGTTTACTGTCTTCCTTGCTGGAGATGTGATTCTGAGGGTTCTGTGTGCTTATTTTTAACCTTGTGCTGAAGTTGCAGAAAAGGTTTTAAATTTCCTTCATTTTGTGGCCTTTGTAGAGCTCCTCAGGAAAATTCTGTTTCCACATGGTCAATTGCTTCCTTTTCAACGCTGTTTCATCGCACACGAGAAGCAGAAGCGTCAGCAACCTTGAGCAGGTTTATGAGGGAGTAAGAAAGGGTGAGGTAAAAATGAGGAAGGGGAGGAGGAGAAATAGCCCCTTTGCTTTTGCCTGCTGAGTGTTTCTTTCGTGCTGTATGACTAAAGGGGACAGCACCCGGCTCTGCCACCTCACACATTCGCCGCGGCTGCAGATCCCAGCGTGCTCCACTGGAGATGCTGGATTTGCTCCCCAGAGAAGGCTGAGAGCCTCGGATGTTCCCTCTCTGCCCAGGAATTTGTAAAGGCAGTTGGATATTCATGAGGGTAAATACCTCAAGCCTTGTCATCTGTAAGATAACACAGCACATACCACAAGGGTTGAAAGGGATTTGAAGTTTCTAGGCTGCACTACATGTTGAAGATGCAGAGGTTCATGGAAAATCCCACCCAAAATTTCAGCATCAAGTATGCACTGTGTAATTATCCCAAGGGATTGGGTTTTTGAGCTTTGTTTTTACCGTAAGCATTACCTAACAGAAAAAGAAGTATCTCAAACTACATAGTCTTAGAGGCTGCATTTCTGAATTTCACTCAAAAGAATGTACAAATAATTTCAGTAGTGAATTTCTGAGATCAGAGCAGGTCTAGGAAACCTCTAGTAGGAACTGCAACAAGCACTTGCAGTCAAGCTTTTGGCCTCTCTGCTCTGAGTGAAAGCTAAATCCAGAACTGAAATGATAAAATATGGCAAGTCTTAATGTGTTCATGGTCGGATTATATCTTCTTATCCTTCTTATTCCTTTTGTGTCAACATCATTCTTATCCTAAGAAGTTTGCCTTCCTTACTGGTATTTAAATAATCCACCCACTCCTTTCCAAAATATTTTTTTAGTTGGTTGGGATTTGTTTTTTTGGTTATTTTGGCTTTTTTCTTAAATCTAAAAGCACATCTCTTCTGAATAAAGAAAGAAGCTGTTGCAACTGATTCCTGAAAAGGAGGTTCAATTAATATTTGTATTTATCTTACAGATTTAGATTTATGTGAGCACATGCCTCCACAGATGCCATAGAGAAGACTCTATTTTCCACTCACATAATTAAATGTACACTAGCAAATAAAGCTTGCACAAAGATAATAATTCTTCATCAGCTACTCAGTCCATCCCCACATAATTTAGTGTTAGTTTAAGGATATAGTCTCGTGGGACTTCCTAGGGTGATTTAACGAGCCAGCACCTCCATCCCAAGGTTAAATTTCTTGGTGTGGCAGAAGCACATCATATGATATGTTTGGGCTTTGGACACAGACTCTCAGCTGCACTGAACTAGCTGAAGAAGATATTGTCTCCTCTCCTGGCAAGGGTTATTGTTTCCTCAGTACTTGCAGAATTGCATCCCTCTAATCCACTTCACGAGGAGGAGGAACAGTTTATTTCACTAAAGGGTTAAAAAGCTAGAGTTCTACTCCTGTGGATCATTTTACTTGGAAACAGTTAGGAAGTAACACAGAATATGCCTAGTTAGAAAACAAAAAAGAGTGGCAATTAGTGATTGAGTGACTGAGATGATCTAGTGGGGACTAAAGATATTTTCATTTGAGACAGAGAGAATTAGTCGAGGTGATGATCCTTCACAGCCCTTATCTGTTTAAGTCACAAAGAAGCCTGATTGTTTTAGATCACCTTTACTAATGCTTCAAATGAATTCAGTTACCCATATTGTGCAAGTTTGCCCCGTAGTGCTATGAGGCAGCTGAGTCTGTTAGACAATGCAATGCCACCCAAAAGCACAACTTTCCCACTCAGGCACATGTTTCTTCTCAGCTCAGCCCATCCCCTGCACTTCATCCTGGGGCTGCTCCCAAAAGTGGTGACTGGGGGCTCAGCTGAGGGGCTCTCAGATGTTAACAAAGGGAACCTCTGCTGATGTTCATGAAAAGTAGAAATGAGGGTGTCTGTAGAGGACTTCTCTACAGACATGTGTTACCAGTTGCAGTGGGCCAGAGCTAAGAAATTTTCTGTTTTGCTGTGCTTTCTTCTAAGGAGCTCTGTTCCTGCTCATTGCAGGGGGATGATCTCAAAAGTTCCCTTCCAACCCAAACCATTCTCTGATTCTATGTTTCTAACTTTCTCTTGCTTAAGAGAGCTTTAGTCTAAAGCATGAGGACCTTGCATGTGTTGAAATAATCATTTTAAGGCAGTGGCCTGAATACCTAATTGCTCAATTAGCCACATGACTTGATTTTTAATGGTGCTGACTGTTTCTCTGAACTCCAGTAAGATTCCTTAATTGTTCATAGGCCTGAAAATAACATCCTGACACTGCACAGCTCTGTTCAGCAAAGCATTTCAGCAGCTTCCTAGATCCAGATACTTGCTTAATGCAACTGCTGGGAATGCTCTGTGCGTGAAAAATACACTCTTCTCAGGGGTGACACATATTTCTGACCCAATGATGTGATTGCATCATTTGTGTGATCTCCTACCTTCAACAGCCTTTGTCTCCATGGATTTATTTCAACTCATATAATCAGTGGGTAAAAATCTGGGCCCAACAGGTGCAATAAATAGAAGTGATGTTCTGTCCAGTGTTCTCTTTTGGAGGACCTGCACAGATACATCAATAGACTTGCTAGAAAGCAGAAGATGCAAACAGTGGGTGTATATTTTGACATCTCTATGGCTTTTGTAAGTCCTATATATGGCATTTTTGTGAAAGGAAACATCCAGCCTTGAGGAGATGTGGGCCTGATGAAATGCAGTTTCTGCATCTTCCATCACACCAGACACTATTAAGGGAAAATCCTTGTTAGATGAATTTATTCTTGCCTTTGCAAATGCCCCCTATTCTCACTTCACTTTAAGTGAGCCAAGAGCTGGTTTAACCACTTCATTGGCAGTTTGTTCCCCTTTCCCAAAGGCCTCCTTCTTGGAACTTTTCTTTCTGCATCAAACATTTTCTTTGCTGCTTCATACTTTGTTTCCAGCTGAGGAGCCTCTCACTGAATCCTCACAAGCCCATTTTAGGCAATTCCATTTTTTCTGTTCACTTTTTTTGCTTTTTCAGTGGGTATATTTAAGGCTGAAAGAACAGAAGCCATTTTTGTAGCACTTCAATGCAAGTGTCTGTATGCAGGATATTGTCTTCAAAATGTTTTTAACATTTGAATGAAAAAGCTCTTTCTATTATCTGATTCTTCTGTGTTTTCTTTGATGCCCTCTATTTGCAATGTAAAATGCAGTATTTCCCTCTGAAAGGTGCTTAATCTCTTCCTGCCTTTCATCCTGGTTTTATGCTGAGTCATCTCTAGATCATTGCTGTCCACTGTGATTATTTTTTGTTCTTTCTATCTAGGAAGAATTTGACATTGTCAAGCCATTTATGAACAAATTTATTGAGGGAAAAAGATTCATTTTACACTGGGTCCTACTTGTGGTTTAAACTTGGCATTGTTCTGGTTACCCAAGCCACACAAATCAGTACATTTATAAGTGTAAAACATTCCCAAGAAGTTCCTTTTAAACCAAAAGGAATTTCAGTGCTCCAGATCTTTCTAAGAAAGATGGGTATTTAATGTCACACAGTATAAATTTTTTGCAAGGATAGATGATCTCTCACTGCGACAGCAAAACAAATTGAATCATATTAAATAACAGTTTGTTCTTTCTGGCCTGGCCAGTTATTCAAAACTTTGGAGTCTCAAAGACTGATTGAATCAAGAGGAAGAACCAGTAATGTTATTCATCTGATACTTCTAGTTTCCAGGAAAGTCTCCTGGAATTAGCGTGGCATTTGAGAAGATGGGTGCAGCGAGGACAGACTGGCTGTGGCACACCCAGTGACTCTGAACATGCTGAAGCCATCAGCAGCACCCCGTGCCTTGCACGGCACATCTGCCAGCACATCTGGCACATCTGCCGTCTGCTGGGACCTGAGCTGCCCCAGGGCCTCTGAAAGCCAGAACTGAGGGGCAGCACAGACAAGTCTGTAGTATGGAAGCTGCCTGGACAAATTTCTCAGCTGAAAATAGAGGAGGAAACATGACCTTAAGTAGCTCTAATTATAGTGAAATTAAAAAGTGTTTTTCTAGATAAAGCTGGACCCTAGAAAAGGAGAAAACCCTTCTCATCATCTCTACTCTTCCCTAAATCTTTTTTATAGACACGTAACGCTTCATAGAACTACTCCTTGGCAAAATACTGGGGTATTGCACAATGGATATGTTGTACCAACAGCCTTAGCTTTAAACATCTTCCAGTAGCTGGAATGTGGGTTCAATCAGTCATATCAAATTTGTGTGTGTGCGTAATCCAACAGGATACTTAAATGCATGTTTAGCTCACATCTCTATACTGAAATCCCTTTGATTTTTGAGGGCACTTGATCATGTGTTTAAAGCTGCAAAGTATTTTTCAACACTGGTTTTTCCTTTGCGGGAGAAGTACACCAGGGTGTAGGAAAAGTATTTACAAACTGTGAATCCTTGCATATCCTTTGGGTTTCCTGCTGTGTCCTACTGCAGCCTCAGAGTGGGTCCCAGACCTGATTGCAGTTTAAGATAATTCCTCTTACTCTGGTAATAGGAGGCTTTAGGAGGCTTTGTATTAAAATCTGTTTGATCTCTTACACCATGGATTATAAGACTGAACTCTTTTACATAGCGATACCAGCTGTGACTATAAACTACGTGTTCCCTTTGGAAAGAAATCACATATTCCCATTTTCCAAGTCTGTCTAACCATGTCCTTGGCAAATCACTTAATCATTACTCCGGTTCCTAACCTGTGCTAAAAATAGTGTAGATTGATTTTCCAGAAATGGTAATGCATAGCTGAAAATAACCTTGAACTCTGTATGTAAGTATTATGTCTGTCATCTATGAATTATATGTATAAAGGTACTTGCTCATTGCATTTCTGTATAACTTCTGCTTGCTGGAATAGTAATTCTTTGCTCCATTAACTTAAGTTTATTTCAAAATGCATGAGTTTAGGGGGTTTCTTGTTTTGTTTTTTAAGTATACTCACCTGCAATAAATTCTTATATTCACTGATTATCCAAAACAGCATATAAAAGGAAATGAGAAAAGAAAGATGGATTTCTAGGAGTGCCTGCAAAGTAGTAGTGATTAATATGCAGTGAACTTAGCAGTTCATGCTCTACCAGGTAGTGAGCTTTCAGTAAGAAACAAACAAAGGAAGCAATCTTTGTCTCTTGATGGGATCTTTGGTATTACAAATTATTGAACAATATAAAAATTGACTTTTATTTTGGTTATATAAAGAGCCTTGGTCTGAGGTCCTAGAGGTTGAAAAAAATGTTTCTGCAAAGTAAGGATGGAGGGGGGAAAAGGGCAAAATTGATTTTGGCATTTTAATTCCTATCTTCTTATGGGACATTGACTGTCCTGTAGTGATTTTGCTGGTGCTGGTTTAACACACAAGTTTCAAAGCTTGTTAAAGAACCTCTTTATCTGTTCTAATCCCATACACTTAACTGGCAACTGCTTTACAAAATATAGTTTTACCCTGTATTTTAAGTGATACCTTCATCTCAGCTGATTTCTTAGTATAAATGAAACTTTACATGTTGAGTCTTGGAAGACTTTTAAGCACTTAACACTTAAAATAGTTCTTAAATAATCTTTAAATGTTAAGTTAAAATCACTCTTTTCAATGGGGTAAAAATTAAAATACATGTGTAAGATATATTAAAGTTGTAAAATGTTAAGTAGAATCCAGGCCAAAGATATAAATATTAAACTGACATATTTTCATATACCTGCTAATCTGTTTTACATATACAGCTCAGCCTATTTTTGACCTGTTGTGTTCAAATGTACCAGTAAACATAATATGCTGGGAAAACAAGATGACCTCACAATATAAAAAATCAGGCAGCAGCTCATGGGATTTTTTTCTTAGTGCAGAGGCTCAAATCAAGTCCCTTTTTTTTCTCACCTTAGAAGATTAATTGAGCACATTATTTTTTTCTAAACATTTTAGTAGAGAAAGTCTTACAGCTAAAATTTTATTAAGCAATGCAAGGTATATTTTAAAGTAATAAGTTTTCATTAGTAATGTTCCTTGAAATACTTCTTATATTCTTGAAATATATTCTTATACAGTGAGAAATGACTGTATGCCTAGACAGAACTTAAACCTGGAAGCATGTCTGAACAGTATACAAAGAGATGCCTGACTACTTTGCTCCCACATATCCTTGTTTTCCTCTGGGAAATGTTGTTGCAGCCACCTTAGCAGACTACAAGGCTGAGATGAGAGAGCTCACAGAAGAGACCAGTGATAAGAAGGGAAGAAAATCCCAAGAGTCCAGGGAAGCCCCCACTGTGGACCCCAGCAGAAGCATCACTCCTCGAGCAACACAGTGGCTGCAAATACAAGCTCAGTGAGCTTGTTCTCCAGTCCCTGTTTCTGTCTAGAAATTTATAAAAATAGGGCTATATACCCAGAGCCTTTTGTTTGCAGGGCTTGCACGCCCCTCTGAGAAGTTTTCCCAGCTGCCTTCCAAGGGTCCCCCTGGGAGCTGCTGGGGTGGCAGCAGCAGGAGCAGCTCCTGGGCCAGTGGGGCAGTAAGGCAGGGAGGAGTTGGATCAAGCCAGGCTTGGGTACATGTTTGCCAATTAGCTCTACAGATGCTCTACCAAAATTCAGAAAACCCATCTTGTACACAAAAAGAAAAAAGGATTTTGCATCCAGCCTGGACAAAATCCACAGTTCCAGGCCAGTATTGGCCCAGGGCAGTGAAGGACCAGGGCAAGGGCTTCAGCCAAATACATCCTCAACCACAGCTTCAGCTCTGTTTTGTGGGTTCATACAATCATAGAATCATTTAGGTTGGAAAAGACCTTTAAGATAATTTTTTCAAACACAATGGTCATTTCCCATTATTTCCCCTCTGGGCTGTCCTTTAAGTGTGGCAGAATCAGGCAGCAAAACTCTGTTTTGCAGAAATGCTTCTATGGTTTCATTTTTTCCTTTTCTAGACATCAACTATTTTAATATCCTTTGGCTGTTAATTTTTTGGGAATTTTTTTGATCCTGAGGAGGATGTGCCATGAAAATATTATTTTAAGGCTTCTCATAGGTGAAATTTCTTTTTTTCTTTATCTATGAGTAATAGTCAATGCAAAAAAAAACTTGTCTGGAGAGGGTGGAATTGCAGCAATGGGTGAAAAGGCCTTGGTCTGGTTTTGAGCCTTGTCTTGAAGTAGGTTGGCTGTCAGAAGACAGGGTGATATGCAGCGCTTTTCGAAGATCTGTGCTTTTTTTGGAAAATAAGTGCATCCAGATGCCAGAGCAGCTTGTGAACTCAATGCCCAGGCTTTACTGGAAGATAAATCATGACAAGAACGTTTCAAGGCATCTGGGAGAAGCACCTGGCTGCATGTTCCACCTTCTGCTCTGTTGAAGGGCTCCTGCTTTGCCAAAGGAGGATGTTCCCTTTGCTCACCACATACTCCTGCCCACAGTTTTCTCCCAGGATTTTCAGAGAAAATGTCACCTGGCATCTGCCATCCCCACAAACGATTCTGCCTGATCCACAGCACAGCAGGACAAGGCTAACTGGTAGCATTTCTCTCAGTTGTTCAGCCAAATCCTTTCAAATGGATGCAACATATTCACATTCAACCAGCTGTGAGCCAAGCACATAGCATCTGTCACAGCAATTGAAAACCACCGCTCTCATGGGTTCTTCTTGGAACTCAGCATAAATGCCATTGATCAAGTTACCATAGGAGTCTGGACTTCAGAGTCATTTTAAAGATGCCTCTCATAGGGCACCAGCACTGTTGGCAATAGTCTTTCAAGGGTGAGGTATCAGGCTGCATTGGAGGCTAAATGGACTGGCAGAAAGCCTACAAAACCCAGGGGTGTCTGTGTAAGGTCCCAGGTCCTGCCAAGCTGGGGAGACAGACATGAAGGGTAAAAGCCACTTTGTGCTGGCCCCATGTATGCTGTCCATCTCTGCCTGATCCACTGCTACCCAGGCACTGGCATGCAGAGGCCTGGGTTAATTTTTCAACACATATGGCCTTGGTTAGGTCATACTTGTGGTGATGTTTGAGCTCCCAAGGTGCCCAGAGGTGCTTTGTAACAAAATCTGTGGGTATGGTGCATAAAGGTTGGCAGATCTGTGACATGGGAGAGGGATCTCCTACAGAGCATCTCCATCACCTTTGCACAGCTGACAAAGTGGCCTTTTCCTCCTCACATGCATGCTCTGGGATCATGGGAGCACTCTGTGCCCGACGTGGGGTCTGTGTTTGGACAGGTCTGTGCATGCAGCCAGGAAAGGTCCAATTTAATGCCTTCCCTGACCTGCACTGTCCCCTGGGCCCTGCTGCCTGCCTCAGAGGCACTGCAGTGGGTCAGCATTTCTAAACACATTTAACATACAACAAACTGAATTTCTATTGTTGTATTACTTTCCCCCCATTCTTAATTTCTAAATCAAAATCTTCTTATGGAGATTTAAGAACACAGTGAAAATATGATGACCTTTATCAAAATCAAAAGTTCCTAGAACTATGGTTCTATGATTCTTCCATTTTTACCATCTAACAGTGAATAATTGCAACTCTTAGGAGGCCTTTTTCTTCTGATATGCTTAGGAAAAAAAAAAGATCTTCTCTGCTATGATTTCAATGGGCAACCTCCCCCTCCCCCCTTTGTATTCCATTGTTTCCTTTCATCTGCCTTTGCTGGTGCCTGATACACAGTTGTTATCAGCAGTTCCTTCCTTATTAATGATGATATATGTGGGGTTTGTTTGTTTAATATTCTGTTGCTGGGTGAATTGTGAAGGGGGATTGTTTGTGGAGTTTTTTACAAAGCTGATTTAATTTCCTATCTAAGCCAGCTTGTGCTTTTGTTTTGTTTTGTTTTGCTTTTGTTTTTAACTCTACTTGACCTCTTTTGTGCAATGTGAGAATGTTCCTTTTGGGGCACTTAGCAAATTGTGTTTAAATAGTTCCCAATTATCACTCACATTTTTCCTGTTTAAATTCTTTCTCTGCAATAATTTGGCTCATAATTGTTTTCAGCTTTGTGTAATTTGACTTCTTGAAAGCACTAAGTACATAGAATTGCTGGTGTGGATTTCATTCTGTCTGCATGCAATTAAATCAAGCCAGCTTCTCCAATTCCTTCCTTTGTAACTGTCAAGACGGCCCCAGTGCTGGTACTGCCTCCAGTTGGGTCTGTATTTCTTATGTAAGTGTTTCTGCAGATTTTGTTACATGTCTGTTCCTGTAGGAACTGTGTGCTCTCTAGTTCTCCATGTTGTATTTTCCTTCTTGTCTGCAGGGATTCCCTTTCTTGCTTCTCAAGCTGAAGGTGTTTCTTGATGCTCTCTACCATAATCAAGGGTCTGCTTTTTTCCCATTACTCGTAAAGATTACTGAGAGAAGAGTGGAAGATCTGTGTTAAAAGCCAAGTTAATGTTTGTCCTGGTTTAGGGCAGATTTGGGAGAAAACTTCCATAGGGGACCCTCTAGAAAGCAGATTCAAGTGGCTCTTCCCCCTACTGGTTCAGAAAAAGATTTCCTTGGAGAAAAGTGGAAACAAACTGTTTATTTAACAAGCAAAGTATTCACAAGCATAAAAAAGAAAATAATATTAAACAATAAAACCTCTTGCTGATAGAAGAGATGGCAGACTCAAGAAGTCCTTTTCATGGGGTGTATCTTAGCTCGCTCAGTCTCTTACCAGTCCCTCCTGTGCAGGAAATGCTGTGGCCCAGCCCCAGTGGGCCACAGTTGAGCTCCCGGTGGTTTTCTGGGTTTTCAGTCCACAGCAGGGCCAAGAAGCTCCAAGAAAAAGAAAAGCTACAGTCTGGGGAACGTCTCTGCCTCAGCTAGCTAAAAAAAAAACTAACTAAAAAGCAAAGGAGAGCTCTTTTCTGTTGTCTCTCCATGCTGCAGACAGCACAGTCCAGGAGGAGGATTCAGGGAGCGAGTGCAGTTTCTGAAACAAACTCTGCACTTCTTCTTCCCTCTTTGCTCTTGGAACCAGTCTGAAAGGTGCAGAACTTAACATCCAGCACAAACAGAGCAGACAGCTGGGGACTTCATAAAGTCAATTTTTCTCCTTGCCTAACTGTGGACAAGTAAAAGGAACTGTGACTTGTTCCTTTTCATAAGAGAGCTCCAGCTTTGCACAAGCCTTTTGGTGCAGGAGAGTGGGGCCTGCCATGAGACTCACCAAAGTGATTATTATCATTATGCCTTAATGCATTAACCTGGTTCGATTTTGATTTTCTTCCTACCCTCTCTTGATTATCTATCACAAAGAAGACCCACAGGAATTGTGGTGTGGAAGGACAGACCCGACGGGAAGCAGGAAAGGGGTCAGTATGGGAGCCTGTCCCTGTGAACTGGGGGTGGAGACAACTGTAGGCATTAAGACCCAAGCTCAGTTCACTCTTCAATTTGAGGAGGTCTATTACTCCTCTGTGCCTCTCTCCAGGCACATGCAACAGCTCTCATGGTATGAGCAGATCAGTCTGGAACATCTCCTGTACTCCTGATGATGCTGATGCCTTCTGCAGGCAGGATTCCTGCAGTGAGAGGAAGCAAGAAGCATTCCACAGCTTAGTAGCTGTGACTACGTGTCCTGGGTTCCAGATGTAGTGAATGCTTCTGTAAAATAAATTGACATGCTTTTAAAGAAAAGATGAGACCCCAATCTAGTGCTCCATGTGGCCTCTGAGTTAGAAGAGAATTTAAATTTGCTCTGCTTGTGAGCTTATGCCCCTGATATTCCTGAGAGCTAGTACAATATAATATTTATGCAGCTACAAAGTATATATTTGCTTATTCTTTTTGCCAAGGGACTTGATTGTTTCTTGTGTACTTTCAGACTTCTTTCCTCAGTCACATTTCACTGCCAAGCATCCAGGATTTTAATTTAATAATCTTAATTTGGTCCATAAAATTCTGCATGTTTCATGGGAGAAAATTTTTATTCCAAAAGAGTTACTAATGAAAGTTCATAACAGCTTTGCACAATGAAAGGAGGCATGGCACAGACTGAGCAAAAAGCCCCTTTGCAACCTTATGAGGTTGTTTCTTTCTCTTTAGCTTAAGGCTCTCTTAATTTTAAACTGTATGGTGTCTCTAGTTCTACATGCTCTAATTTTCCCTCCTCCAGACAGGCATTGATCAGTATTGTTACCTGGGTCAAAATTTTGGATCTCAAGCACTGCTGCTGTTTACTCCTTCCCCAGAATGCTCACTTTGCTTTATTTACACATTATTAGTAATCCCTGAAGTTTCTCTATTTTTTCCAAACAGCATGATGAAAGTAATTTTCAGTATTCTTGCAGTAAGTCTACAATATCTCCAAAAGCACAGCTGCTGAAATAATGTATCCTACATTTTCAAACATTATATTGTATGGTTTAAACATCATTGCACAGCAAGGGCAATTGTTAGTGTTGCAAGTTGATATGTATTGGGGTTTGTTCTTGATCCCAAATTTCTGGATGTATCTACCTGTGACAAATTTAACAAAAATTGTTTGTGTGCATGATAGAGAAATCTTCAATGCTTGCTAAACTCAGTGCCAGTAGCTTCTTAGAGAGTGGGGTAAAAAGCAAGTAAACTAAAATGAACCACAACAAACTGTGAAAAATATCTGTGTGGTTTAAGAAATGTCTTGGTTATGACTCTCTCTGTTTCAGGAAAAACCCTTTGTTCCCAGTCTCCAAATGTCCCCACATCCTGACAGGGCTGGTGCAAATAGGCAAAATTGGCTCTGAACGTTGATTTTCTTTTGCCCATTTACTCTGGTTTCAGGCAGGGTGAACTGAACCGATGAAACCCATGATTTCAAGCACATTTTCCTGTGTAATTAAGAAGCTGGTTTAACCACAGCAGCTGCAGGGGTTGGATTGTGGCTCTTGAGTCCCTGACTCCTGACCAAGCCACCTTGGCAGAATCAGGCCTGCTGAACTTTTCTGCCTGGCATGGAGAGTCAGGCCACCACTGCTATTTCTGGGAAAGACATGGAGTTCTGGGTCAAGGTCCTCCCTGCTGCCTTCGACTGCCACACACTTGAGGGGAGGACAAGCACAAGGAGATCAGGGTGGCCTGGGGTCCAGTGCCCTGGGGCTGCTGCCCACAGCTTTGTTTGGTGGGCTCAGTCCAAGAGGTGTTGGCTCCCTGAGGTGGTCCTTCAGCTGCAGCACCTCTCAGACACATGGGCTCAAGGATATTTATGCAATTTAAGACACAGGAGGGTCTCAGTGTAAGCATGACAATCCATCAGTTAACCTAGTGTTAGGGACAGGAGATGTATCTGAAGATCCTGCCTACATTGATGTGGACAGTAAGTGGGACTTTAAAATAAGCATTCTTTTTAAGGTCTCTGGTGGAGTAAAAACCTAAACGGACCTTGGGAGTTTGTTCCATTGCTTCTGCTGTGAAAATTTGTGGCAGGCCTCAGAGGAACTGTTTGTGGGGACAAAGTGTGAGGATGTCCCACCATACACCAAATCAGCTGCTGGGATAAGATGGAAGAAAAAAACACGCACCCTGTGGGAACTCAAAATGTCTCTCAGACATTTTTAGAGGTTCCAGGCCTTGGTCAGAAGCATTCTAGACCCTGGCAGACAACTGAAAAACAGCTGAGATTTTGAGTTTGAGCCATGGAATGAATTACCGACTTTGGAGGTGGAACAAGCAATCACAAAAGGTTAGATAGTATAGTAAAAGTAGTTACAAAGTAGAGGGGAAATTTTTCTAGTATTGTACAGGGGGGTTTTAACAGATGTACAGGGGGGTTTTCACTTTGTACATGGGGGTCAGAAGTTCTAAGACGGAGGAAAGTGGGCTGATCCTGTTCTTTCTCCTTCTTCTTCCTTACCTCCATGTTCTTGGTGATGTTGGCACTCACAGATTGGTTTAGAGTAGAAAAACACTTGGCAACGTAGGTAGTAGGTATTGGGCAATAATTGTAAACATGTTATACGTAATATATTTTATAAAAGATAGCAGCAGCCCTGGGCGGAGAGAGAGACGAAGAAGACAGCAGATAGAGAGGATGTCAGTGTATGTGTGTGCCTCTACCCAGGCCACTGATCAAATAGCCGCAGTCCAAGAACATAATCTGTTAGATAACTAGCAATAAACTGCCTTGAGACCGAACAGCTAAGCCTGCGGAGTTTTTCTTTGGAAGCACGGGTTGGAGGAGGAATTTCACCACCACATGAGGCCCCAAAGCAAGGCCGGGGTTCTCACAGCACCCAAAACCTGCTCTGAAACAGCACAAAAACTAGTTTATAAGTCTGTTTATCTGAGAGGTCACAATGGGCATAGTAAGAGATGGAAGGAAGCTGGGAAGAGTAAATAAGGAGAACAGTGCAAGGGGATAGAGGTGAACTAAATATGAGCTACTTAGAGTCCTAGAGACTGGCAAACAGTTTGTGTAGCTCAGTGAGTCATAAGATACCTGAGGAAATATCATCAGTAAGCAGTGCTGTGCAGTTGACAAATGTGTTTAGGGGGAACCCAAATAAAGCTGGATTTCTTTGTTTCCAGGTTTTTCTCTTTTCTTTCTCTATTTTTGGGTTTTCACAGGCTTTCTGAATTTCTCAAGAAGCTTCCAAGATGAAATGAGATTAGGCCCGGTCTTCTTTCTGCACTTCCTCCAAGCAGGACCTGAGGTATCATGAGTAAAACAGACTTTGTGTTATTCCAGACCCATAAGCTCCCAGATTCCAAAACCAATCTGTGAAAAAGATTTTTGAAAAATGTATAAATGCTTGTTCACACACACAGCACTGTCAAGAACATAAGAGCTGGCTCTCTCCTCTCAGAGAGCTGCAAGGCTGCAGAAGGACATGGAGCCATTGGCTCCCTGGAAGCTGAGCTGCCTTGCCTTCAGCACCCAGTGGAGGTGTGGAGGTGTGCCAGCCCAGCTGTGGGAGCTGGTGTGTGGTGAGGATCACACTCCTGTGCTGTGCCACGTGTGTAAGGAAGCTCAGTGTCCTCCCCAGCAGCTTCCTGCGGGCTGGCCTGAGCAGGGGATCAGGCTGTGAGTGCCTCTGAGTATTACTGGTTCACGCTTACTTTGAAACACTGGAAGCAAAAGAAGAGAATTTTTTTCCCTTTCCCCTGGAAGGACTCAGGATTGTTTAATCAGATGTCACATTTGTTTCTCAGACACAGAAACTGAGCAGTGTTGGAGCAGCACATTGTATTGAGTGCCATGGGCAAGCATTAGCATCAGCTTAGTGTTTGTGTAAGCCAAGTATATCTACATGATCTTCCTTGAATAAAACATATCCATGGCTCTTCTATTTCATGAAGCCACATGCTACTGATTTATTTTTCTTACTGGAGTACAGCTGTGCTCAGCTCTATTTTTTTCCCAATAAAATGTCACAGATAAGAATAAGAAAAATTTCTGCCACAACACAGCAACTTTGCATTGGTTTATTGGCTCAAATCCATTCTTGAAATAATCTAGTATTTTCCCTTCATTAATGTTGCACAAGAGACAAATTTGTCTCCACAGGCTTGGCCTGGGAGTACTTCTGCTGTTTCCTTGTGTCAGTTTTTTAGTGGTGGTAGGCAACAACTTCCTCTCTATCATCTCTTTTCCAGAGTTTTTAATCTTACTCTTCCTTGCTCCCTCCCTCTCTGCATTGCCTAAGTGAGCTGCCTTTTGCAGCACTGGGATGGAGGTATAGGGTTAAGAGAACAAAGCATGTAATCATCACTCCTTGACTTAGTTTTTGGCCCTGCCACTGATTTTCTGTGTAATTTAGAGCAATTGACCCAACCTTTATGTATCCAAACAATAACGTGCCTCTTGCTTCCCAAGCAGCTACAAATGCTGTCCAAAGGGCCTTACCTAGTCCAAATTAGAAAGTGCCAAAGACTAATTTCACATACAATTTCTTCTGAGCTTTTAAATGCATTTGCAATGGTTCACCTTAGAGATTGTCAAGAAGCCCCAAAGGGGCCCACTTACTCCTTCTGGCAGCTAGAATCCTGCTTTCTTGCCTCTTTGGTCTTTGCCTGAGCTAAGCCTGTTGCTGCCTTGGGGACTTTCCTGGCATTTATTTACCCGTCCACTAGAGAGTAAGGACAGAATGAGAGTTTTCCTTTGCAAAGGCACCATGGAAACCTCAAGTGTGTTAGTACTAAAGAGTATGGCCCCTACAATATGCCTACACTGCTTCATGGGGTCATGGCTACACTATTTGTACTAACTGAGTAAACTTGTTTAGAGACAATTTGGGCTTCTCTACCTTGTGGTATCCACCTACACCCTGAACAAAAATGTTGGCTTTTAAGGTGCACTGGGCTTCTGAGCATGGCTCTGTGCAGTGCTGTGTAGTCCTTAGCAAGGTCATCTATAGATAGTTAAGGCA
The DNA here is from genome assembly GCF_050655825.1 of Lonchura striata. Taxonomy (NCBI): domain Eukaryota; kingdom Metazoa; phylum Chordata; class Aves; order Passeriformes; family Estrildidae; genus Lonchura; species Lonchura striata. The sequence continues at coordinate 143,474,898 of NC_140704.1, read as the reverse complement.
TTTCTGCACAGCACCTCACTGTGTCCTGTAGATAAACCCTCTGTGTATGTGAGTACGTGTGTGTACATGTATTACAGCAGGTTAAACAAGTATCTGCTATTCAGTGTGTAATTAGAGTTTGGATGAACCTGAAAACATAAACCAAGAATTCAATGATGCCCAAAACATATAAGAAAACTGTATTTGGACAAGACTCGAAGTAGTCATTTGTGGCTAGAGATCTCTGGTTTGCACTGCTCCACCTCCTGTAAGTGAGGAGGAGAACCAGGACTTCAAATACAGACTCACAAGACTCAGGGACTTTAAAAGACCATCCTGGCCCATAACTAGTTAAATAATGAAGCAAACAAGAAAGGGAGCAATTAAACCTTTTCATGAGTAGCAGGAGAACCATTGATTGTGAAATTTACTGGTAGCCAAGTTCTCCTCCCTTCCCTACCACTTATAATTATGCCTTAATTGTAGCTACTGGCTGTGGCACAAAGCTCATACATATAAAAAAATCCCAGGATATGCTGGAAAAAATACACTGTATGGTAGACATTAGCAAGAAGACAATCAGGAACTGGAATAGTGTTCCCACATGGAAAGCTGCGGGTGGTATAAAGAGCTCTGTATCCATATGGTTAGTTATGCATAATATCTTTGTAATGACATTAGTACCCCCCACTTGCTTTTTCTGGCACATGCCTGGTCTTGAGTCAGTTGGACTGATAATTACAAAATTGTGGTTTGCAGACCACTGGTGGTCCACAATCTTATGGTAAGTGGTCCACAGATGGGCTACAGAACCAAGATGAACAGCTTTCAGTTGTTTTCAATTAAAAGTTTGATGATACAGGGTACATGGTGGTCCAAAAGAGGGTCTTAGCATTAGTGGTGGTCCCATTACTCTAAAAGTTTGAAAACACTGGCTTAAACAATTATGAAGATCAACAGTCCATTTGTGTTACGTTGTTTGAAGTTAAATGTTACAACATGTCCCTTCCTTTCATGTGTTGGGAGCTGTGTTGCCAGCTCTGTTTGTCAGCTTTAAAAATAAGAGTATTATGAAGTATTACAAATGTTTCTTCGTGGTCTTGTCCTCCCAGTTTATGATTTATTTAGCTCATCATTTCATATGCACTACTGTATTCACATATCAGAAGTATTTGTCCAAAAATCTGTAGTATTTTGGGAGGAAAGGAAGAGGGATGTTTTTCACATTTTGTGCAGTTAAGTGGGAGTTGGGCAGACACAGGGCATAGGGCTGGTTCTCCTCCCATACCTTGGTGATTACAACATTCAAAACCATGGCTCCCCTCAAACAGCATTTTTTTAGGAACCAGCTCTAGACTGCTCTGGACTGTGCAAACTGCATTGTTCGTGGGAAAGTTGCAGGATACCTTGCAGGAGAGGAAGAACACAAACATGACCTTTCAGTTCAGGGCAGAGGGCATCTAGCTGTCAAGGAAGTGGCCTGGACTCTCCTCTCTACTTTCAGGGCTGTCCTCATATTTTATCCAATGCCTGGTAACATGACAGGGCAGAGACAGGAGCAGGAACATCAGGGATGGTTCCACCCGTCCAGAGACTTCTGACCTCCTCTTACTTTACTTATTCCCCAGTGAACATAGAACAGGGTGAGTTCCCAACAGATGCTCATACTGTGTTCCCCAGACAAATGTCTTCATTGCTGAGCTAAAACACATGAGAGAGCAGCACCCCTGCCCCTGTCACCTGAAGGAAAGCAGAATTGTTACTGTGTGTGTAGAGGTGCCAGAATCTGCTGTCTGGTGATCCCACACCAAAACTGGCACCTCTGAAATAGTTTAGGAGGTGCAAATCCCAATTTTGGCATCCCAGTTAATTTTAGGTGTCAGTGAAGTCTCCAGCTGCTTCCTTTGATAAGACTGTGCAGAGCCAGGACTATCCAATGCCTAGATCTCTAAAGTAACCCAACTTTAAATTCAAGTCCTTTGCCATTGCAGTAAAACAGAAGGTTCAGAGGTCTTTAACAAGCACTGTCCTAGAAACAATTTTGCTTTGGTGCTTTTCCCTTTCCTACTAGAATATACTGCTTTCTCCATTAGGAACCCCATTGTAAACTTACAGCCTAAACTTCATTGGTAGCCCGTGCCCACATGCTCTTGAATGAGCTTTTCTACTTTGTGTTTATAGAGAGTAATCATAGTGTGTGTTTTCTCCAGGCTAAGACAGATGCTTCTAATATTGTCTTGTAAGGCAGGCATTCCTGTTGCCTGTTTCCTTCATAGCTCCTCTAGCATATAAAATCCTGTTCCTCCAAACAAAAATCCTTTACCTGTACTGATTAAAACCTGGAACATCAGTTTTATTTTGTATCCACAGAAATATTTATCCTTCTGTATGACACGTGTATGCTTGGCTGGCTCACTGTAGCAGCTGTAATATATGTCAGTCATTCTCCTCTTCTGTTGTTCTCAAATCGCAATATCATGTTTCTGCCAAATTCTCTTAATCCCCAAGACATATAGCTTTTCATCCTATGCCATAAGGTTTCAGCCTGTTTCTGCTCCTCCAGTCCCCAGGCAACCCAAGTCTCCCTCGGTCCTGCTTTGCTCTCTCTGTGTGCTGACCAGGACTGGTATGTCTGAGGCTCCCCTTGTCCTGTGTAAGTCAAGGCCAGGCTCACTGGGCATCTGCACCTTCCTGCAAGAAAAACAGTGGCATGTCCTAGCATTTAGGGACAGTAAAGCAAGGCTGTATGAAAACCACTTTGTATGGACTCCCCATGTAGACCAAGATCTTGTTTTAATTCCCAAAAGAGAATGCTCTTTGGTTGACCCAAACACAGTGGTTTTCTTTCTGGATCTGAATGGCTTTGCAACTTTCAAACTCCAGGACACTGGACAGTCTCAGCTGCTGTTTGCTAGGCACAAGTGCTATTCCAATTACAAGAGAGTTAGGTGTTTGTGTGGAGACTAATTCCACACTGGATCTATTACTATTATATTTAATCATGATCTATATTGCACCAGAGCTGTATGTACAAGCACCATCACGCTAAGCACATGTAATAAGGTTGCTTTCCAAGTGGTGATATAAGTATTTTATAAACACCTGGGAAAAGTTTATGCTGAGATTTTAACCTTTCTCTTAGTCAGAAATAATTTGCTCTAAGTCTTATTTCTGTTTTAGCTAAGCGCCTGCTCTGTGTGTGCCATCTGATACTTCTTGACTCACTATCTGAAAAAGTAAAATTCAGAACTGAAACAGAAGAACTCGGAGACAAAATTGTTCAAACTTCAGAAGTGTCTGCAACATGGTCTTGTTAGGGGCAATTTTCTTCCAGTGGCAATGTCATTGCAGCCTGTGAGATGCTGTGCAACATTTTTGGCTATGTATTACAGGTATAATTTAAGAGAACACAGATTTTTTTTTCATGCTTGTCTTTACCACAATTAAAATACTGATATTTTCACATGGAAAATTTTTTTTGGTAAAACTGGCTTTTATTCAGAGCTCTCAAGACCTACAGGAAGCAGATCAAAAGCAGTACCAGTCTGCAGAGAGATTGTAAGATGCAGTGACAGGCTTATGCTCAGACTGGCTCACTGCCAGAGCACAGTGAGGGCATCAGGAATCAGGTTTTATGTTTCTTTCTGATGTAGGTCAAGCTGAACAACACAGTCTTTTGAGCCTTGGCCTGGGCTGCATCACAGTGGAGGTGATTTCACAACCCTGTTTGTTATTTGTGTGTTCAGTACAATTTTGAGACTTGGGAGGTGGATAGAAGGACTGCCTGGAAAAATAAAGTCTATTAAAACACATCTTGATACAATTCTCTTGTAACGATTTTCTGGATGCAAATTTGAAACAACTTCAAAACCTTCAAACAGTGGAACAGAGACCTGAAAATGGCACACAACAGAAAAAACCCTGGAGGCTGGAGGACTGGTCCTCACTGCCTGTATCTTTGCAGCCAAAGTAATTTCTGAGAATTGTCCCCCAGAGCTCCATTATGTATATAGAACAATTTATGAAGATTTCCATGATCTTTGGAATATTTTCTGCTGTGTCATGACACAGATAACTTATTAATAAATTTCTGTCACTTCTGGCTTCCCAGTCTCTTTACCTCTTATTATTGTATTTCTATTGTCTTATTGTATTGTCTTGTCTTATTGTACTCTGATACTTGTTTTATTCCTAGAAGTGAAATGCAAATGACATTTTCATCTGAAATGTAGAAACAACTAAAAATTACTTTGTGAAAGCAAAGGCCCCAGGCAAATTCTATGACAGCTCATGTCAAAAACACAAGAGGATAAAAAGAGAGTCTGAGGGATCATAGAAGCTAATATGTGGCTGATGTTACATGTAAAAAGAAAGCAGTTCCTGTGACATGAGTTGGTGGATTACAGTCCATATAACCACTGCATATTTTAATGATTATTAATAATTGAAAGTAATTTTGGCTATTTGAATGTAAGAAAACTGCCTGAAGTTACTTCACTCATTAAATTTTTTTCCCAAAGGGACACATTCAAGCCTTAATTTATACTCCCACAAGAGAACACAAGTCTCAAAGCTGTAGAAACTAGAAGTGCTTTGAACCAGGTAAGGTCTGTGTACAAGGATATTGTGTTGAGGATGATGAAAAGAACTTTGTAAATGAGTTAGTTACTCACTGGATTCCTTTAACCCTTCCTCTAAGGGTTAGTAGGAAGTCAAGACGTTGGAGGTGCAAAGTGGGTCTGGCAGAGAGAAATGCCTAGAGGTTGGTGTTCCTGTGATGCTCCAAGGCAGCTGTAGCATCCACTGACCTTTCCATATTTGGTCTGAAGTTAAGAAGCACATCTCCACTACAGCCATTCCACTCCTGCCTGGCTGATTTAATCTTATTTCAGAGTAAGCATAGATTGTTTGGCTCATACATTTTAGTTCCCTGCCTGTCTGCAAGGGGAAATCAGCTCCTACTGCCTTGGCCCCTCATTTTGGTTTGCCATCATGGAGCCTCCTCCAGCTGCTATAGCCAGTGCCCAGCCTCTTCAGAGGTGGGCTCTTGGGTCACACAGTACTTGCTTTGGCCACAGATCCCAGGTAAGATGTGATGTCCTGGTTACTTTGTTCTATGGGGATTGGAACAATGAGATTAATAATTTAATTTATAATTCATGACATCAAGAAATCTTGTAATGGAAAGCTGCTGGAACCTGATCTTTAAAACCTCTTGTAACACAAACCTTTTTATGATAATGATTCATCTCTTAAGCAGAAAAAGAGTGAGTCTGATAAGGAAAGTGTTTGAATCACACCTCACACAGGCAGCTTTATTAGTGACATTTCTAGGCTGGGAAGGATTGAATTTGCAATAATGTTATTGTGTTGTGCCAGGATCTAGCTCACTCTTATCTCATGTTCCCACATTCCAGGTGCATTTCTATTGCCTTTGGCTACAGCCTTTTTTCCCCACAGGCTTCCTGCAAATTCCTCTCTCTGTGGTTAGGTATACCTCCATCAAACACCAGGGTGGATGCAGAATGCTTGTTTCATGGTAATATGGGAGATTACTGCACATGATGGGATGAGACCTTGCAAGTGACACTACAGATCTGCACCAGGGTCTCAGAATTTCTTCCAAGGTTTGTTTTCTATGAAACTGAGTTTGCCCCAGGCCATAAAACACCATGTATAAACTGCAAGGATCACAGGAGGCCAAAAATGTGCATTGTCTGGGGTTGGCTCTGCTGCAGATTGTGTTGTGTGACTGTGGGGATGAGGACACCTTTTCAGTGCTGGCATTTCACAAAGGTTGCACAGTTGTTCCCTATCATCACTGCCATTTGATATGGTCCCAGTTCTCTGTGGCTCAGCAGACTGCTCCTACAGCTACATCTTGAGCAACTCATGGTCACTAATATCTGGAAAAACAGAGTCCAGCAGCTCAGCAGGGTTCTGAGGGACCACAGCCCCTCTCCAGCCTTGTTAGTGCTGTGCAATGTGGCCTCCGGCTCCTGGGACATGGTACTGCTGTGTGGTCTTCCCTCACCACACTGCTCAAGATCTGGACGCACTAACCTCCTGCAATTAAGAAATGCCACATCTTCCAGCAATCACTTAATCCACTGTCCATCGACTGAGGCTAGTCTGAAAGTCATCCTTCCTTGCCAGAAATCCTAGCAACTCAAAAATATGTGATGCTGAACATCTAGAAACTAGCATTTTGACAGTGGTTACCCCTCTTGACGTGGTGGTATGCAAGCAGCCCTGCTCTGGGCTTTGCAGCGTTGCCCTGTGCAGCAGCCCTGTTGCAATCCCTGGCTCTTTCTGCCATGGAAACTGAGGCAAACAAAGGCTGAGTAAGTAGAGCAGTGCTACACAGCAAGCCTGTGGCAGAGCTGGGAACCAAACACAGACTTTCTGACTCCCAGTCCTGGACTCCAGCTACCCACTGAGCTCTGACGTGCGACGAAGTGAATCTCACTAGAGACATCAGATAACCACAGTTTAATTTGGTTTCTCTGTGCTCTATACCCTGGGGAGATAGCAGACCTCTGGCCACAAAAGGCAAGTTATTGAGAGATTTGCTGTTAATTCCTCCTTATGAAGTCCATCTTGTTATGTTTGGAGTTGCCATAGCTTTCTGTTTGTTTTGCCTGTTTTTTTGCATGCGGGGCTTGTGTATTTTATTAAGCCCTTGGCTAGTATCTTGAGCATGTTTAAGATTTTATAAGGGCTTCTTTCGAGGTTATTCATCATAGCTTTCAAAGGTGGCCTATTCTGAAGGCTTGCTATTGAATACCAATCTTTGACAGATTCACGACTCACACAGGGGAAAAGACCCATTTCTCACAGGCTCATAATTAGTGTTCCCAAAGGGTTCCCCAGCTGCTTTTCATAGCTCTTTGCTCACGTTGACCTTGGCCTTCAAATTCTTCATGGCTGTTGAAGTACAGTCATCAGAGAAACTGAGAGAGAAGTCATCCAAGAGACCCATTACTAGTCCCTTGTATTTTGGATCTGCCACTGATCTGCTGGAGACCTGATCTTTCTCTGCCTCATCTGGTTTTCTTCTCTGCCTTGTCTGGTCATGCTGTGGGCTGTGGAAGGCTTTTGATTACCTTAGTTATCACTTTAAGACTTTTCATGTTCTTAGGTTTTGATAGATATGTCCTTAAAAATCCTGTTTAAGACACACAGGAAATTAATTAGTTTGAGGAAAGGATTTAGAGTGTATGGAATATTCTATTAGAGAAAACAGCTGCTTTTTCAGCACAAGTATGAATTGTGTAATTCAATGTGAATTGTAAGATGTGAAAATTAGAAAGAATTTTTTTATCTACGGGATCATTTAACTTCTGGAGAAGTAATTTTTATTATTTCGCCGTCTTTATAAAAGCAAAAGCATCATTTTAATTAGCAGATATCATTCCTCTGGCAAATGCTGAAATTTATCCTAACTGCAGTTAATAAGATTTAAAAATCCCACTTTACTTAAAAGTATATGAATTTATAATAGACATTCAAAAGTTAATATTTTCCTTAAGGCTGAAAACAGATTGTTTGCACTCTTTTTGTGGATGTCCCAGTGTTTTTTCATTAAAAAATGAGTTCTAAGAATGGATGACTCATAATTTTTCAGCTGCCTCCCCCTCGTGGTAAATCTGAAAACCTGTGGAAAACCTCTGTTCATGGAAATGGTGAAAAGCTGGGTAAAGTTCAGCACTTGCATTTCAAGAGATTTTTTTTGTTTTTAGTTGAGGAGAGGGTTTAAAATTCTGGACAAATGTGAATTAAAGCAAGAACATATCAGTTCTTTCCATGAACCAAAAGCCCAAATAAGCTTAATTAGAAGAACACAGATAATCTCAAAGAACTTCATGTAACAGCTACACAGCTGCCTTAAGGCTTTTCCTATTTCTCCAAACAATTCCCTTGCCCTTCTATCTCCCTTTCCACCTTTCTATTTCTGACAGGCCTGAAGCTGAAGGTTGCAGCAGAAGCTGTGTTTTGTTTTGTTTTGTTTTGTTTTGTTTTTGTTTTGATTTGTTTTGGTTTGGGTTTTTGTGTGTGTGTGTGCCAAGTGCCTGGGAGGCAGTGACAAGTGCCTGGGAGACAGGGCACGGAGTCACTACCAAGCCCTGGGGCTCCTGGTCTTCTGGTTTTCCTTGTGTCTTCATGGAGTTGGTGTTCTGTCAGTTTGCATGAGCTGCAGACACTGATCCCTTTGTGGCTTTTTCCACTCTGATTTGGAAAATATAATGTTCACTACAGCTTGGAAAAGGAAAGATTTGGCAGCAACACTGAATAATGGTTAGTGCAGGTGAAGGATGAGGTGCAAAGCCATATTCCACCACATTCCACTCCCTAAGCAAAACAAGGTTGTTTGGAATCAGGTGAAGTAGGACTGTCCTAAGTACATCTGCATCATACACAGAGAGCAACTTCTTCTCTGTGGAGCAAATAATCACCATTCCCAAGACCATAATTTTCCCTGGGCTCATTGTCCTTCTATTCTCTAAAGGCCTCTCTTTCATGGAGCCTGGGACCCTTCCCCTTCTCTGAAAAGAAAGCATTTTACTTCATTTCCTCTGCACCATGATCCTCTGAGGTGAGCAGACTTGAAAGGGTAAAGCTGAGAGGAGCAGGAGGAGGAGCAGGAGGAAGAGCAGGAGGAGAGCCTTTGTGGTTAAGGTTGTAGAGGGTGACTTTAGAGAAACGCCTCATTTCCTGGTTACCACAAATGGTGCGTGGTGGGAAGGGAGCTGCTCATACAGTCTGAGCTTTTAGTGTCTTGTGTGCTAACTAGAGAAAAGGGCCTCCCCTTCATCCTTCGTGTCTTTCCCGCTTAACTGGAAAGTCTGGGATGAGAAACTTTCTTCTCCACTGTATATCTACACAAAGCTCACAAGGTGCTGAAGGAGGCTGGCCCTGCCATAATGCTAATAAAAATTTAGATACATTTAAAAATCGGGCTTCTGGCTTCCCCCGCTGTTGCTGACTCCCTATCCAGTGGCAGTTTCCACTAGCAGCACCGGCCGGCCTCATCCTTTGGGGATGCGTCCCTGCTTTCCTAAGCAGAGCCCAAGGTTATCCTTGCCAAGCCCAAAAGAGCCGCAGCCACCAGGCGTCCCCCTCCTCCACGGTTTGCAGGAGAGCTGAGCCTGGCCGCTGAAAGGCATTTTCATTGTAAATTGGAAGTGAAATACTGCCTGTAATGCTGGCCCCAAGTGATGGGCTCTTCTACCTCTCCTCTAAGCAATGCAGCGGTGGCAAAGGCAGCCTTAGCATGGTGCTGTTATGAGAATGACAGCGTTTATGTACAATTGCAAGCTCACAGCCCACAGAGTGAGAGCAGAAGCTGCAGAAAGCTTAATACTTTATGCAGGATACTTTCATTATATTAAAATTCACATTCTTTTCTCCAAAGAACTGCATTTTTTTTCTGGGGTAGGCAGTCTAACGTTACAGGCTGAACATACAGTTTTCACAAAGTGGTGAGGGTTCAACTTTTCAAGCATTTCAATGGTCATACTTGTCTACAAAGGCAGTTCAAATAATTTAATTCTGCCTCAATCTATGGACTTCTGGGTTTTGCCTCTTTGCACAAATTCCCAACTTTCTATTAAAGTGCAATTGTTTAATTAAAAACAGAGAAGAAAAAAAAAAGCCAAAACAACCCAAAATAGCAATCTTCCCACATGGTTTAACATTCTTACTCTTCTGTCCTGATGATCAGATCACAATCCTGGGTATGTGTAGCCTCAAGCCTCTGTTTGGCTTAATGGATGGATTCTTTCTGAATTCCTATGAATCAAACATGAAGTGCTGAGGCTGAGTCTTAATTGAGCCAGGCCCAGAGGCATAGGAGAGCAAATCTCCCTCAGTTAACACACTTTATTCTCTTTAGAAAATAATTTATTATATCCTTCTAAATATTCTTTATCTTTTACCAGGAGAAAAAATAAATATGCCATGCTTAAGCTCTAATTAGCTCCAAGCAATGGAGTGTGTGTCCTGAAGGCTGCAAGTCTCATGGGGAAAGAGGATGAGTGGGTGTGTGGGGTGCATAGGGAAAGCCTCTGGCATATACATGCTTAATTTACCACTTGAAGGCACGGTGGAAATGAATAATAAGGAGTGGGATAAGGAAAGAAAATTAAAAACATGGAAGAAGGTGGTGGAAAACAGTCTTAGCACATCATGATAGCATGAGAGGCTACAGAAGAGGAGTAACAACATGAGACCAGAGATCCAGGTGTCCCTGTGTGAACTGAAATGCAGTACTTTGGGGGAAATACTTTGTTCTAACATTGAGAATAACAACAATCAAATTAACATCCATGAACATGGAGGAGTTTAGGTCAGTGGGGTACTTATCTTCATTATTTTAGTGTGACCATTTGCACGTCCAAGGCAGAATAAATCTACATCTTGGGATATAAATAGGGTTTTGTTTGGTTGGTTGGCTTTTTTGCCTGTTTGCTAACCTACAAGTCATTAAATTAAGTCAATTGACCAGCAATGGCTACTCAGCACTGTTTCTCTTAGTGGAGAGGCTTAGTGTGAGATTGATTTCATCTAGCAAGGTCACTGAGACAATCTGCTGGGCTTCTTCTACAGTCCATGGAGAACATGAGATTTTAAACACATGTTTAATGATAAAGAAACAGACTTAGCTCTAACTTTACACATTTATTAAAAAATTTAACATTAGATATTTAAACAATATTAAAAATATTTACTAGATATTTGCAACTCAACTCTTCCTATTGCAGTTGAATAGCAAGTTTCTTGACTGATATCAGTGTAGTATCTCTGGTCATAGAACAGGTGTAATGCACAAACTGGATTGATAAAGGGCAAATAATAATTTTCCCTCAAGTTTCACTTGTACCTTCAAGATACAGTTCATATTACAAAATCTAGCATGGTGGATATAACTAGAATGATTTCCTGAAACAAGAGTGCAAAACAATTATTTTACTATTAAAAAAAAAAAAGGAAAATTAATTCCAGTGTAGTAAGTTTTCAGAGGAGATAAATAAAATGTTATCTCATGAAGTTCACATTTGCAGTAAATAGTAGGACTAGAAACAGTACCATCTTCCCATCCACTGAGAAATTATTGAAAATAGGGTGAAGGGAAAGTATAGCTTGGACTAGAAGGGAAAAAAAATAGCAATATTCTATTTTCCATTAAGATTTTATTATACATTTTCCTACTCCTGGAGTTATTCTGGAAAACAGAAAGGCCTTGATCTTAGTGAAATCAGTTGGAGAATTCTACTCATTTTGAGGTTTTCACTCCAATATCAGGCATCAGTTAACAGGCTGTTAGCTGGTCTCCTTATATAGTCCATGAAGGCAAAAAAAAGAGACATATTTCCAAAATCTTTAATTGCTGCCCTAGAGAAATTCAAAGTACATTAAATGCAAGAAGTATGCTGCTTTGATGAAGTCCTGGAGATGAAAGAGTCCTGGAAGTGTCTATAAACATCTCAGGGTACCTGTGCTGTGGGTGTAACACTAGGTATCATCAACATTTGTTATTGAAGGTGTACTTAGGCTACCAGTTGTTAACAGCAAAACCTGTTAAGTGACATTTTGGGGGCAGTCCTTCACTGGTAGTACAAAGGAAAGGTACATTTGTTCAGAGAACTTGGGATGAACAAGCCAACCAGCAGATTTTGTGCTTGTTTCATCAACACGTACTCAGTACACATTGCTGTATGGGCCCATCCTTATAACTCTGAGTGATGCCCTGAAATGGTCAGATATGAATCCTTGGAGATACGAAAATGAGACACTTTAATTTTTCCCAATCTGAGTAATTTAACTTCCCTTCTTTAGTAAAATCAAGTTCTACACCAGAAATGTTCAGGATTTTATCACTGGAGTTTCCTTTTATCAATTTCAGAGGTTTGACACACCACTGTTGTGTTTTAATTAATTCAGTGTTAAAAGCTTTTTCAGGAATAGGCTGAAATTAGCCCAGAGATTGAGGTAGCAACTGTCCATATTAAAGTAAAACAAATCTGAATGAGTATAACCAAACTGAGAGCAGATGAAAAGCTGTATCAATTGAGCTGAGGTAAAAATAGCCACTGAATTGGTATTTGTATATAGTCTAAAAGAGAGTAAAACTGGATCAGATCTTTGTCTCCTTTTGTCTAAAGGAAACATTTGGGGTTCCTTCCAGAAGATAATTTTTCATGCTGAGCTGCTATAGTAATGTAAGAAGACATGGAGACTGCTGTCATTCAGGTCTTTATAAAGATGGCTAACAAGGACTTGAATACTATAGCACTTCTCTTTTGTGGAGGTTGCAGTGCTCACAACAACGCAATTGCCTTTTCACAAAATGGGTTAAAGACAGAAAGGTTGAAGAAAGGTTATGAGGGCATTTTGGCACTGGTTCACTGAAGTGCAGACAGCAGTTTAAAGTGCTGGAAAAACAGTGTAGGCAAAAGGATTTACTCAAGTTGCTCTTGAACTCATATGCGACATGCACGCATTCCCTTTCCAAAGGAAGTGATGGACCATCCACAAGAAAAGTCCCAGCAGGAAGCTGCATTTATGTATCTTCAAAAATATCAGAAATAAAACTCTTTGTAGTGGGAAAAAACCCACAAACTTAAGAGTAGTAAATGACCTTAATGTACAAAGTATGGTGGGTTCATATCCCAGATGAGCTTTTTAAATTGCCTGCAAAGTGGAAGCTACTTATTAAACTGCTTCTCCCTGGTACTTGTGCTTTTATTGGATTTGTATGATATAGCATAGAGGAACTGTCAAATGGAATGAACAATTTTACTTCATACAAAGTCAGTAGCTGATTGCATTCATCTCTAATTACATCTGGCTCAGGATTAGCTGGGTTTTATTAATCCAGAAATTGTTTATTTTTGTCCAGACATTATTGCTGCATTGCTCAGTAGTTGCAAGGTGCCTGTAATTTTCAAGATGACCCTGAGAAATATGTGATAGCTTGCATTATATTAGAGAAGCATTGTACAAACCAGCCTGATTTTTGGGGTGGAGGGAGGAAACGGGAGGAGATGTGGCTTGAAAGTGATTTTTAAAAACACCTTTTTCCATCTCTCCTGGATTCTGATCTACTCCTTAATTACTTCTCAGCTGCTTTGAGGAGTCCTGGCCATGTCCTGTCTAGGTCCTGGCATTTCCTAGCACAGCAGGTGTTACATTAGAAGATATGGACCTTTTGGACCAGGTCCAGAGGAGAGCCACAAAACTGGTCAGAAGGATGGAGTACTTCTCCTCTGAAGAAAGGCTGAGAGAGAGGAGTTTTAAGCTAAAAAAGATAGATTCAATCTAGATATAAGGCAGAAATTTTGTATAATGAGGGTAGTGAGACACTGGAACAGGTTGCCCAGGGAAGTGGAGATCCCCATCCCTGGAAACATGCAATGTCAGCTTACAGGACTCTGAGCAACCTGAAGCACTGGAAGATGTCCCTGCTCACGTTGAGAGGGGTTGGACCAGATGACCCTTAAAGGTGCCCTCCAACCCAAACTATTCCATGATTCTATGATAGAGAATTAAATTGTGCAGGGAGTGTTGTATGAATGCACAAACGTGGTCTTGTTCTAGCTGCTTGAAATGCATAAGGCAGTCAGGGATGTGTTGATAACAATAGCAATGACTACAGAGAAATTAATCATTGGTGCAGTTAGTGGAGAAAGACATGCAGGAGCTCAGATGAGGACCCAATGTATCTAAAGCTCAACTGAATCAGCACCAGGGCCTCATAATTTCAAGGATAACCTAAAAGTTGCTAAAAACCTATTAGGTGTTGATGCTTGCCCATAGTTATCTTTACCTTAGGCTTCACTGGCTAAAATGAGGAGCCTTAACCTTCAACTGAATCCCAGCCTGTGTCTCAGGAATTGCCAAACCAGAGTTTGACAGCTCCTTTAGGAGAGTAGAACACTAGGCCAAAATATAAGAATTGGCTTTCTACCTTTTTTTCTCAAGACAGAGTTGTTTCCTACCACATGGTTATAGAACAGTTGTGGCATAAGTACAACTCTGCTGTCACTAACAGACACACACCAGGCTAAACTGGGTCTCATAGCTGAAGAAGCTGAATGTCTCCACAATTGTACTTATTGGCACAGTCCTGCTATATACATGATTTAACACACATGAGACTGCCACCCTCAGACTTATTTCTTGAGGGTATTGCCATAGAGTACCTAACACAAACATGGTCACAGGCTGATTTTGTGAGGCTGAAGTGTTGCATGACCCAGTGAAGTACTTTGTTAGCTGTTCAGACCCAAATGTGAACTCTGAATTGTGTAATTATTCCTCACCACCACCACTATATTTCAGTTATAACCTTAGTTATGTCATCCTATCTCCCAGGCTAACTTACTCTGAAAAAAAAACTCCTTTCTAATATATATCCCACACATTATTCATCCTTCCCTGTAGCAAGACACTGCATGACTTTTAAGGCAGCGATTAAGATAAGGTACAGGAACACAATAAATAATCTTTTGTTTTTAGGAGTCTGCAGACCCATTTTTCTTCCCATTGCTTTTAGCTGTTAAAGGCTGGTGTTTAAGAAAGACAACTTTAGCAAAAAATATTTTTAATCACATAAAGTTTATTTACTTATTAAAGTTATATTACAGTATGTACAGTTTCTATTTACATATACACCTATCAAAGAAATGAAGCACCAAATGATACAGTTAGTATTTCAGAGGAATTTACAGATATATTATATTTGCATCCAAATAGTTATATCTACAGACATGCATGGATTAGAATCAAATTCTTATATAACACTGATTTAATTTGCTTTTGGATTAGACTGCTAGTGAAGTTACCAAAGAGGAATTTAATTGCTGTTAGCTATCAGCTTGCTGTGCTTCAGGATAAGAGATTTTACCCTATGTCATTTCCAGGGCTATGTGCAATCTTAATCCTCAGAGTCAGAGGTATTGACAGAAGGTACTTTATAAGCCACAAGAATGTAACACTTCCATCAGTAAGATTTTACTGTCATCAAAAAACAGAGTTTCATTAAAAAGAAAAAAGAACACTTCTGGAGTGTTTATATGTGGTAAGGAAAGAGAAGTTAAGAGCCTGGAAGCTTATTTGATGCAGTATCATATATTCCTCAAGGAATATATTGACTCTCAAGAAGCCCACTCTTACACCCACTGAAACTCGCTGCATGATCCCCGTAACTCAAGGGGAAACTCTTGCTGTTGTCTTTGTAATTTTTATGGCACTACCAGAAAAAAAGAAGGCTCTGTCCAAGGTACAAAATTTCCTTCAAGTGACTAAAAGACATTTTGAGGGGGCAAATGGAAAATGAGGTATTTAATAAAGTATGGGGAAAAAAAGCACCTAGTTTGAAAGACCATTCTGATAAACATTTTAAAGGTTTCATATACGCGATTGTTACATTCACCTAATTGTGGGTCAAGTTTTGTACAAACTGCTTATACTTTCTGTGTTATGCAATTCATGCTTTTCATAATTTTGCTTCACTAGACGTGGGATCTAACGGCTGGAAGAAAACGACGTTACCCTGCGGACAGTTGTTGTGACAGACACAGGTGTTGATCAGCATCACTGGCTGTTTTAGGGCTTTGCCCTGGGGGCAGCGGAACTCGACCTGGATGGTTTTGGTGCTGTGCGGGGTGCAGCAGCGGCCGTCGCTGCAGAGGCCGCAGTAGCGGGGTCTGTACGTCTGCACGCTCGTGCAGTTCTTGTGCTCGTAGCGAACCGCCCTCACGGACTTCTTCGTCCGGATACATTTCTTCCCTTTCTAAAGAGAAAGATGAAGAGACAACAGATATATCATTGCGTAGGACAGACAGCATTTAACAACTGACATGCAAGGATACAGGTCTATCTATCGAATTTAAATTAGTTGTCTTTATTCATTCAACAGCAAGAAGACCCTGAAACTGCTTCAGTAGTTACCTACAGGTGACAAGATCTGCTCTTCAACACCAGCATGTTAGTGGGCCAGTAATGAAAGACAAATAATTAAAATCCACTCTTTTCATCTGAGAAAATCCCAGTCTACATTCATTAAGAAATTATACTCTACTGAAAAACTTCTCAGGCTAGTGTAGTTCCATCAGAGAATCAACAAGTCAAATGAGCAAGTTACAGGATTAGGTTCAGGGGGAGAAAAGGGGGTAAAATTAACTGCAAAAGTCATCACCCATTCCTGGGACTCGAGGCACAACCAGCTCTAGACATGTTTTTAATAAATGATTGACTAACTTGTCCTTGGAAGTCTTCAATGACAGAGACTCCACATCTGCCCCAGACAACCCCAAGAGTTCACTATTCTTACTGCCTAGTACATTTTCACTCATGTCTTAATTTTATGCAGTCTAAACCCTCAATTTCTTGTTATATCCTCCATGGACTCAAAACAGGCTGCAATATCTGAATACAGATTTGAGAACATATCTCTCTTCCCTTGCATTCAGGAGAAGTTCAGTTCTATCTGGTTTCCCTAGATGAACATGTTTTCTAGACCTCTGATTATTCTTGTTAATCTCTTCAACTCCTCCCACATGTTTCATCTCCTTTACAAAATACAGTATATAAAACTGTAGAGACTGGTCAGCAAAGGCCTTAGAAATGCTTTCCAACACTCAGAACATTACATAAATTGATGGGCCTCTTACGTAGCTAAATGTTATCTTCCCTGACAGAAACACTTGCATAATGAGTAGAAGTATAAAAGTCTTCCCTCTTAGATACAATTTTTTTTACACCAGAATGTCAGTATTGGGTCTGCTTTGGGAAAAAAAATATCATAAGGATTAAGATAACATTTAATTTAATCAAGCAGACATTTCACACATTTCCCTGCTGTTCCAGATGCTCAATAGACTGGAAATCTGATATATCCATTCTGTAGCACTGCATCAACTCTTGATTGGTACAGGTAGTACAGCTGCATTTGTGGAGAAGTTAGACTGTGTGAACTGTCAACCTGCACATGCAGTACATGTGATCTGTTTGGGATGACTTAAATTATCATAGAATCATAGACCAGTTTGGGTTGAAAAGGACCTTTAAAGGTTATCCCATCCAACTTCCCTGCAATGAGCAATGACATCTTCCACTAGATCAGGCTGTTGAGAGCACTGTCCAGTCTGACTTTGAACATTTTTGGGAATGCAGCACTGACTACTTCCCTGAACAACCTGTTCCAGTGTCTCACCACCCACATGATGCAAAATTTCTTCCTTATATCTAGTCTGAATCTACCTCTTCTAGTTTAAAACCATTAGCCCTTGTCCTACCATAACAGGCCCTACTAGAAGTCTGTCCCCACCTTTCTTGTAGGCCCCCTTTAAGTACTGCAAGGGGCTGTAGGGTATCCTCAAAGCCTCCTCTCCTCCAAATTAAATAACTCCAACTCTCTCAGCTTTACCTCATAGGGGAGTTGCTCCAGTCCTTGGTGGCCCTCCTCTGGATTAACTCCAGTAAATCCATGTCCTTCCTGAGGGCCCCAGAGCTGGACACAGTGCTCCGGGGGGGTGTTACCAGAGTGGAGCAGAGGGGTGAAATCACCTCCCTTGAGCCGCTGGAGGTGCAGCACAAAGCTACTGAGCAAACACAGCAAGTCTACTGCTTTACCAAAACCACTCAGCTTGCTGCACTTGTGCTAAAAGGTGCATTTATGTACAGTTGCATCTGGACCGCTGCAGACTGTAATATTGCAACCTTGGAATTAGAGCTGAAGACCTGCCTTGCCTCACTCTCTGCAGCATACCTTATCCGATGACTCTTCATTTTCACAAGGTCTTATCATGCAAAGCCGTGTCTGTTTCACCATTTCACACTGTTGATTCCTGTTGGTAACACGGGTGGAAAAGCCCATTCCACAGCTGGTGGAACAAGCACTCCATTCTGTTGTCTGCTCAATACAATTGGCACTTGAATCAGTCACAGTCCCAAGTGTGGCCTCTTGCCTGTAGGCTGGAGACAAAACCCCACAGAACTTTATTACAAAAAAAACTCACATGAAATCTTAATATCTAATTGAGCTCCATCATGTCTGAGAAGGAACATGTGAGACAAAATAAGGTTCAAAATCCATGCCTTTGACAGGATTTAGAAATTTGAAAAGCTGACTTTTTAGGAATCCTGAATAGCAACTTCCTATGTCTAAAAAAAAAGCCCCAAAGCAGAAAGATGTCTATCAGTGTAATCAGCAAAGCATTTAGATTCTGTTCACTCAAGTCCACAGCTGGAAGAATTATTGCTGACTTTTAAATCAGTTTAGAATCCTAACAGATTTTTATTCTTCACTCTTTCTAATGGAAATATGACACAAGTCAATTCTAAAGCTATGTCATAAAAGTATTTATATTAGGTACTTGAGAGAGGCTGAATTTTTTATCTAAACCAATAAACATAATGGAACAAAAGTCCTTTTACACCTGAGAGTCATAAAGTCACGCCATCTTGTCAATTATTGACAGCCTACAGCCAGGGTGATGGTGGGGAGGCTCGAGGGAAGCCATTTCCAGGAACTATCACAGGTACTTAAAGCCATGGCCAGGTCTGACCACCGTCCTGCTCTCCTGGCAGTGTAAAGCTGCACTGGGCAAACATTGCTGAGGCACAGTTTTGTTCACTGATTAGCACAGTACCCAACAGGAGGAGACAATACAGCTGAGCCGTCAGTCACAGCTCTTGCTGTTAAGCTCCTCTGCAACAGCCTTCCTGCCTTTTGAATGGCAAAGATCCAAAAAAAGGTGCCCTCCAGAGAGGGATGGCCATTGCCGAAAGAATGCAGACAATTCATCTGTAGGCACCTTATGGCTTAGCCTGTCACCATCAGACAAATCAAAGGAAAGGAAAGGTAATAGAAAAGTGTCAAACTTTTTGTTTACACCTTATGTGCTTTACAAGTAACACTTCACAGCACACTGAAAAGCTACTCCAGCTTTTCTTCCTCAATCCTTTCTCACTTGTTTTTAAAATGGATTAGCTGAGTTTTGGCATAACTAACTGCCCAAGATCACAAAGAGCAGTGACTGGAAGAGAATGCAGTGCCCTCCACTCTTGGAAGAAAGTTATGAAAATTCATGTTGAACTAAGAGTTTCATTTAATGGGGATGGAGACATAATTCAGTACAAAAACTGAAAATAGGAAAAAACTGAAAAAGAAGAAAATCCTATCTAGCTTTTTTTAAAAGCCTGAGTTCTGCACTTTGGAATGGATTGAGTTTTCTTACAAATCCATTCACTGTGTTTATAACCACTGCCTCTACAAGTACTCTGTAATGTTTTTAATGCCATCAATAAACATGAGCACTCTATCAAAGACAGGCTGGAATTCACTGGCATTTTAGCTACCGTGCTGACCACTTGTAAGAGCTGCAGAATTCAGTGGGGAGAAAATATATTGTAGACTAAACTGTTATAATACTATATATGTTGAAAAATATTCTTGCAGAGCAACTAGCAAGACTGCATCTTTTTTTTCTTTTTTCCTTGGTGTGGGAATGTTTGGCGGATTAGGACCTTGTCCTTGTTTTCTTCTGGTCACAAAACCAATGCATATCAGATAAACAGAAATTTAAAAATTGGGAACTACATTAATTAACTTTTAAAACTACTATGCATATTCATCCTCTGAATCTTTCTTTTACCTGATGAGCTTTGCCTTTATTAATAACCACTGGTATACTAGTCACTGTATGGCAGAAAAACACCTGACCATACAAGCAATATGTCTTAAACCTGGCAATCCTGTGGATATTTCCACGATGATATCACCTCCTGCTCACAATGACTATAATAAGTAATTTTATTTTCCTCACCAGCCATAGCAAAACCTCCCAAAATCACTTCATCGTCAGGGTCGCAGACCCACTTCTCACAGCACTCTCCAGGGACTTCGACTTTTCTGGGGAAGGGGCAGTCGGGGCCGGGGAGCAGCAGGTCCAGGTTGCAGCGGGGCAGGCAGCCGATCTGGCCGTCGCGGCAGGTGCACTGGTACTTGCAGCTGGGCTGGAACGTCTCCCCATTGCGATAAATCATCCCATCAAACACGCAGTTGTCTCCCTCCAGCACTAGTGGGAAAAGGGGAAGCATTTCGCAGAGGCAGAGGGCACCCGGACAGTCCCCGGCCCCCCCAGCCCCTCGGCGTCCGCGCTGGCACCTCCCGCAGCACCGGGGGCAGCGCCGGTGGTGCTGAGGACCGGCCCCTTGCCGGAGGGCGGCGGGAGAGCCGCGGGGCAGCGACGGGCGCGGCGGGCCCGGCCGGGCAGGGTCTCCCGCCGCCCCGAGAGCCGCAGGCGGGGACGTGCCGCTCGCCACCTACCCATGCAGATGCCGGCGGCCGCGCCGTCCTCGGGGCCGCGGTCGCAGTAGAGGCCGCTGCTCTCGTCGCAGGGCAGCAGCGCGGAGCAGCGCTCGCCGCGCTGCCGGGCGCACACCGGGCAGCAGGAGCAGCCGTCCAGCACGGCGGGCACGCCCGGGGCGCAGCGCGGCGGCTCGGCCGGGCAGCGCCCGCCGCAGGAGCGGGGACACGCCGGCTCCCGGCCGCTGACCGGCGGGGACAGAGCGGCCCCGGGGGCCGGGTCACGGGGCCGGGCCGGCCGCCGGCTCCCCCCGGCCGCCGGCCCCGCCGGGCGCCCCGCGCTCGCCTCGCACGGCCGGAGCAGCAGCAGCAGCAGCAGCAGCAGCAGCAGCAGGGCGGGCAGGTCCTGCCCGCCGCCCGTCGCCATGGCCCCGGCCGCCGCCTGCCCGCCGCCCGCTCGGCTCTGCCGGCAGAGCCATTGCAGCCGCTTTTATAGAGGCGCTCGGGGACCCCCCTCCGCCACCACCCCCGCACGGCGGGCACCGGGGCCGGAGGCGGAGAGCTGGAGCCCGGCCGGGCCCTCGGCTCCCCCCGCTCCCTCCGCCACCTGCCCCGGCGGCGCCGAGCCGCTGCCCTGCCCTGCCCGGCGCCGGCGCGACCCCTCTGCCGGCGGCGCACGGAGCGGGCACCGCAGCCCCGGGGACAGAGCCGGCCCCTGCCCGGGGTGGGGCTGGCCCAGAGCTACCCAGTGCCCTCGAGGGGCCTGCCGCCCTCAGCCGGTCCCTACGGCCCCTTCCCGTGCCGTGTGCCCGCAGCGTCCATCCCGGGCCGCACGCCGAGGGGGCACGGTGCTGCCTCGCAGCTCGCTGGCACCGCCGGCGTGGCTGGGCAGTGCTCAGCGCTGGAGACCAGCCACCCCAAAGCCAAACGCCTCCCGGGGCTATACTGCTCCTGGCCCCGGCGTTGAAGCGTTTTGAGCTTGGTGGGCACTGAACTCTTCACTTTCAAGTCACGGGCGCTGTTCTTTATTAGAGAGGTGCAGGTGTATCAGCTGATGAGACACAGATGTTGCATAGGGAGTCCTCCCTGCTCTGTGCAACTCAGTGCGTTGGAGTGGTCACAGACTACTCAGTTCCTACATGGTGTATGCAACCACAGGGGACACAGAGCCAACAGGCCCGGCCTCAGGAATGCTTTGTAGAAGTAACTCCAGTGCTCTGTGCTGTTATTTTAGCATGTGCAGGACAGATTTAAGGCCAAGTGTAAGGGAGACTAAATCTGTTAACGGGTTTTACTCAGCAGGAATTGCCTTCTGCCTAAGGCAGGCCTTCTTGGGTCTATACAGATATCCTATACAGATATGCTTTATCCTTAGTTGTCTGAGGCAGATAATATCCACTGGATTCTGTTATGGCTTGTTAAAGAGAAAATATTTGAAAAGTAAACAAAACTTGTTGACACACTAGTGAAAACTAGATGTCTTTTAAGTTTAAGACATGACACAAGTAATACTCATGAATTTACAAAGCTACTGTAGCTCTGTACCAAAGCAAAACACATCACCAGAAATGACAAGACAGAAGTTTTGGTTTGGACAAATGTGACCATTGCTTTCTTGATGCTAACTAGCAACAGCAGGATTTCTGAAAATGCCTGGCATTCTGGGGAAAGCAGATTTCACTGGTGCAGGATCATGTAATCTCTGGCCTTCATTTTCTCAGGCACAAACAGCATGACCAGCCAAGAGGAAAATTGGATTGTTCAAACATTATTAGCAGCTTGGGTATGAGTTTGAGGTTATTTAAGTCACCCACTGCCTAACAGGTCATCTTGCCTTCTTTGTCTCTTTTTTTTCTCCCTTATTAATCTCTGACTTAGTCAGTCAGTGCAGCCACTTTTTACAGCACTTTGCTTGTGAACAGAATAACCAATGCTCTTGGCCAGGCATGAAGATTTGCTGAAAAGAAGCAAGGCTTTTTCTGTAGTGTTCCCAGAAGCAAGCCTGCAAGCCAGAGGGCACATGCAAGACTTGTTTTTGCCCATCTCACTGCTTGTGAATCTGCAGAGGTTTTCAGTGCTGGTAATCATTCACAGTCACTGAAAGTTTCCTTACCTTTTAGTGAGATTACTTCACACCACTCTTAAATATCTTAAATATATTAAATATCTCAAATACTTTAAATATCTTAAATATCTTAAATATCATCTTAAATATCTTCTGGTGTCTATAAAAACATTTCACCACATAAAACTGCAGAAAAAGTCAAAGAAATGAAAAAAGTATTTGCCAGCATACTTAATTTGGAAAAAAAACCCACCCTCTTTTACATGTGTTTAATAGATTTATTAAAGCTGCACTTGCTTATGAACACTCTGTTTATGCAATACCAGTTATGAAAATGAGATTATGCTACATTTTAGTACAATAGGACCAAGTATCTTTTCCTAGATATTTCACTTCCTCCGTGCATAATTTCCAATCTGTTGAACCACCAGTTCTTGGACACTGGTTTATTTTCCTAACTGTGAATCTTTTTGTTTGTACTTCTCTTGCAACTTTTTAAAGTTTCTTATCATATGAAAGCATCCTTTGTTACTTCTCACAGAGTAAAATAATGATCAGTGGAGGTGTTTCATGCTGGCTCAGCTGGCAATGAATAGCATTCATTCATGATACAAAATTAGTAAGTACAAATAAATATTTTAGTTTCTCTGTGTTTGCTTTTTTAAAAGAACTGTACTTAAGTGAGTTAATATTTAGGTTGCCACCTTGGCTGTAGCTGTTGCAAAGAGTAATCCCTCCTAAGATGTAAAGAAATTAACCTCTGTTCTTCGCTCTGCAGGGAAACACAGTTGGAGAACACTGTTGAGAGGTGTAAGTTCAGGAACAGAGCCCAGCAGCAGAATCTCAGTATTAAGAATGTACTTAAAGGTTTTTCAGCACTGGAAAAGTGCTGGAAAAAGCTGTATCTAAAAGACTGGAAACAGAGTTACAAATAAAACTGGGTCAACTCTTAGAAGGTTTCTGGTATAACTATCCATAGGTGTCAGGATATATATCAAACATTAGAAAAATTCAAGCATTCATAGTGCTATCCCTCTTTTTAAAGCCAGCTGTCTGTGAAAGTGACTGCTTCACAACATGTAGCTCCACAAAATTATCCATTCTTCATGTATGTCAAACAATGCCATTTTTAGAGTACAGTTGTCATAAACATCATATCCTTCTCTTTCTCCTTTTGCTCTTTTGTCTTACCATGTTTTATTGATACAAATACAAGGTGGATAATTCAGCACTTGTCCGGCACTGTTTCATAAATAATGCCCTTTCTTTTAGTCTACCTCATAAATGGCAGTATTTTTCTAGAAAATATCACAGGTTTTAGTTTTTAGCTATCCCTTTCCAGCGGCAGCTGACAGCTGCAAATTCCTAACATCTGGTGGCGTTACTGATACCACACACGAGCGACATGTGGAAGCGTCCTTGTTACCGAGAAAGGGTTTTATCACTGTGTGCGTGTGACTAAGTTGTTTATCCCGCAGCACCCCTGCAGTCAGGGTGGGGGTGTGGTTTCGGCAGGAGAAGGCAGGGATGAGAAGGGAAGGCTCCCCCTGCCCTGCCCATCCAGCGGGAAGGTGTCGGGGCAGCCCCTCTCCCCCCCGGCGCTCCTGCTCCGCCCCAGCTCCTGGTGCTGAAGGACAGCAGCGACGGGCCCCGGCTCCGAGGAGAGCAGAGCCGAGCCATGGTGATCCTGTCGTGTGTGCTGTGACAGGGACAGCAGAGGCACTGCCGCCACCGCCATCGACGTGGGCATGGATGCTCTTGCTGAATGAACCAGGCCGGTGAATTTTCCCTGTAGTGCATGCACTGGCCCCAGTGCCTTCCCTCTCCAAAAGACATCCTGCTTCACCTGAGAGACAGATATTCCAGGAAAGCAACTGCTTCATTCAGTGATTACCTCTGCTAACCCTGACATTGTTTAAAGTAAGATGTAAGTTCTAATTATTTATAATGTCGTTATCAGAATTATCCCCACAGACTTAGTCATAGTTGTGCTTTTGAGAGGAGATTAAAAAATGTATTATCCTTTTGCCAATGGAAGAATTCTACTAGTTTTTATTTTTTTACAGTATTTTTTGTGGTGGTCTACAATCCCACTGAAGTTATGCTATGATACTGTGAGTTTTGCAATAGTAAGAGTCATGCAAATGACAGTGACTTGGATTTTACTTTTTTGTGAGTTGCCTTCTGTGTCATCCATAAAAGAAATAACAGGTTTAGCAAATAAGAAATTGGAGGGAAAATGTTGAAAGTAAAATACTTCAGAGCATTATTTTAAAATATCTTACATACAAGTGAAGAAAATTTTGAAATGAAATAACATTAAAAATCAAAACATTGTTTTGAAAATGTCAGAGTTACTTATGTTGGGATGGGGAGTTGCATCACTGAGTCAGACAGTTCTATGTGCTTAAAAGAAATTCAGTAGAAAAATTCCAGTTTCTTCTTAAATGCATGTTCCACCAAAAGTTTCTTTCCTCCACACCTATTTAATTATAAAGCCTGCCGGGAATACTTAGAGCACAATCAGCAGGTGAAGTTCTTACACATGGCTTTGTTATGGCTTTGTTATTTTGGGGAATATAGGAGGAGACATAGATGTTTTTAGAAAGGTATTATTATTTGTTCATGTATAATTGATCCTAAATTCAAAATGCTATGGTGCATGGCAAGAAATTTTCCCCTTTTTAGTCAGAAGATGGCAGGTGCTGTGATTTTGTGCAGGCTGAGATTTTTAGAAGAAAGCCAAGCAGCAGAAACATGGTATCTGTCCTATTAGAGACAGCACAAATAGTGAGAACAGTAGGGTAGGGATGGCTCATGTCCCCAGTGGTTGGAGATGTCTTTCTTTAGAGCAGATACTCTGTACACACTAACTTTTGATTTTTATGCCCCTGGAATTCTCTGTCCCCTTAGAGCCATAAAACATTATTATTTGTGTAAGAGTGGAATGACTGAACAAAGTACTTGAAGTCGCTTAAGGGCTATGCTACAGCCCTCCAAAATGGTGTTTTTATGCAAGTAACCTGAGGGTAGATGCTGCTTTGGTATGAATGGCTGCTCCTGTTCAGCATGGCAGTAGGTGGTTATATTCAGGAACAGGTACTCCTTTTCTGTAGTGACAGTTTCTACTCTGTTGGGAACCAAAGGGATAACATTTATGCCAGAAAAAGGTTATTAATAGTTGTTTGCAAAAGAAATTAAATAGTCTTTATATTTATTTTTATTTTAAAATGTATTAACCCTAAATATATAATTATATTTTGATCTGAAATTACGAGATTAACATTACTGAGGCCCATTTTACCACGTGAGATCATAATGGATAAACAGATGGATAAAAAGTTTTCCTTTCTTTATTCACCGAGTGAAACCAATTTCAGAGGGCCAACAAAGTCCTTGAGGAATGTGTCACCTAATTTCTCCTTCAAGAGCTTCAGGAAGAGATACATGTGGAACATATGGGGTTTCCTGGATGAAACAGCTGTTAAAGAGTTCCGTCACTGATTGCTTTTGAGAATAAGACTTATCTGTGTGAGCACAGGCAGGAAAAAATGCTGACAGACTGAAGAACCTAGTGGTACTAAAATGGGTGTTCTGAAATCAGAAAATTAGTTCAGCTGAGTGGGATTTCCCTATCTTTTTTTCCTTCACTAAAGAACAGCCATTTTCCAGAGCATGTGGGACATAAAGGGATATGGCTGATGAGATCCTAATTCAGCTAATTGAGAGTTCCAGACATTTTCAAGTAAGTATTGTTACCAAATTTAGGGCTGTTCTTTGTGCTTATTTCCCATATCCTCATTGGTCTCTGCCAAGTGCTGAATAATCTGACCATAAATACCGAGAACATATTTTATAGTTTTCATTTCATTTTCCAGTTGCTTTAGTCATGTTTTTTTTTGTCATAACTGAATAAGAAAGAACTTGTCCTGGGAATGAGCTGCTCCAGAGGCTTTTGAACTAGGGGAGCTCTGAATTAGAAACTCTAAACTACTGAGAATGCGAGGCGAGGGAAACAAATGAGATACAACTAAACAGGACCCTCTCAGATTGAGAAGTTTTTATAGTCTCTGTTGTTCCTTTCCACTGTGAGTATAAAGGCAGTCTCAGAGGTAATTCCTATAATTTAAGTTTTTAAGGTTAAAACAAGTTCTGCTCATAGAGCAAGTGAGTAGCTAGAAAAGACAGAGAAATGTAAAAGCAATTCATTCCCTACAGAGGCAGCTGGATCTGGAGAGTGCATGGCAGCCCTCCTGTCTCAGACTGAGAAGGGCAGGAACACTGAGTACACACACAGAGGCTTGCACCAGGGACATGCCTGGCGGAAGGTGCCCCTTCTTTCAGCTGGAATAATTTTGAAGACTATACATTTCAGTTCAGATATATGATTTTGAGGATCTATAATTTTTCTCAGTCAGTAACACATTTGCATTTTCTCCATCATCTGTTCTGAGTTCCTGCATTGCTGTGACTAATTCATTTTGGGCTGGCAAGATAGATGTCCTTCCAGGGAACTCTTCCCTTCCATAGCTCCTGGACCAGTTGTCTGATCTTCCCAAAATCTCCTTGATGTTTTTGCAACGTAGGGCTTAAAAATATTCATAGGGAAATGCTGCACTGTTGGCCCTATGATAGCCAAGCCTTCATTGCTGGTACTCCAAAGAGTTTTTTTCTCCTTCAGACTGCCATGTGATACCAGCACAGCATAATATCTAACTGCACACACCGAGTCTTGCCAAAGGAAACACTGCATTGGGCTTCACCCACAGGAGCCACAGAGTCCAAGCACTTTATCAGCCATCCAGCAAAGAAATCGAAGACGTGAGAGATGGAAGGAATGATTGGTTATTTAATCTCTTTTCTATTTTTGCTGGTCTGGTTGCCAGGGAGATACTGTATTAAAAGGAGTGGTCCACATATTAGCTTCACTTCATCATGAAAACAGCACTTAAAAATAAAGTTTAAAAATGCTTGTGTACTGAGAATATTTTTGTGTCATTCTTTAGCCAAGCTCAAATAATTTAATGCTTTCAATATTCCTTGTAAATTATCTTCAGGCCTTTTTCTGTGTTTGTCTAATTCTGTCCAGGTTTTCCTTCTGATATCCCTGTAGGAGAAAAAGTCTATTTAGATCAGCATACCATTCTTTCTAAATCAAATTCAGGGGCTTGTTTCTGGAGAGTGCTTTAACACAATTCATGCCCTCTTCCCATGTTTCTGTTTTGGTCCTTTTAAAAGGCTTCCAGGCCAGACTCCCTCTGTTTTCTCTTTTGTGGAAATGGAACATAGATATGCATTCTACTAACTTTTTTTTTCCCCTCATGTACTTTTTCTTTGATAACATATGATACATGTACTTCTAAGTTGAGAATAAACTCAGTGCAGCTATTCACTGAAGTTAGCATGGCAGTCGCTTGCTCTGTGAAAGTTACCAGGAATGGAAAGAAGGTAGAGAAATCTGTGGGTAAAATTTGAGATGAGTTTTTAGCCTTCTTTCAAGGGATTTAGGAATGAAGGATGTCCTGGAATAAAAGTGCTGCTGCCCCATTGGAAAGGAAAACAATTCATGGGCAGGGCTCAACCTGACACCACTGCAGCTCGTTCAGCTGGGGAGCAGATGCAAAGAGGATGGCGTGGCTACCAGGGAAAAAAATTCAACCCAGCTGCTTGTTTTATTAGTTCAGTTGTAGAGGTTGTGTGATAAGAAAATCCAGGGAAATGTTTCTAGCCTCAAATTGCTGCTTCTCACAAAGCTGGAGAGAGTACTGGAGGAATTTACCAAGGTGAAAGGACTGGAGAGGTGGTTGTTCCCTGATCTGGTGTATAATGCTGGGTCTGTGAAATTAGACTACTTCTTCTAGCCTTGAAAGAAACCGATATCCCAACAGACTGACAATCTCACTTGGAACAGCACAACGTCAGCATTTTTGCAGAGGAACATGCAGAAAGATTCTTCTGAATTTGGGCATCATCCCATTTGTTTAATGAGTTAGCACAAAGCTATAAATTAAAGCAAATACTAAGCAAATATGAAAGTATTCTAGATTATTAGTGGATATAAACTCTGTAATGTGCAGGAAGTGTGATCAGCCATTATTTTCTGAATCCACATAGCTGAGGAAGTAGATAGAAAAGTATTCCAGATTGTGTAGTAAATTACTTCATTAGTGACATTAACATTACCTTGTGCTTCTGGAGCACCCTGCATTAGTATTCATATACATCTGTACTCATGGGCATTTTCAATGTAATTGTATCCTGCCACATTGTAGAGGTGTCTTGACTAGTCCTGAAAAATACAAAAATCTAAAACTTCTGTGGTGATGTGTGAACAATGCTTCAAAACCTGCACAATGGGTCTCACTGTGAATTTCAGTGACTGGCTGTTTATTGCCTAGATTGTAATGAAATCTAATATGAAAGCCAAAGAAAGGAGGAAATTTCCAAATAAATATTAGCAAGACAGTAATTAGGTGTCTTCATACATCTCTAATAGGCAGATTTGTGTTGAAGATCTTATATCCATGACAAGTACTGGACTGGATATCCTGTGGCAATTTTGTTGGAAGAAATTAGGAATTCTAAAGTGTAGACGGGGGTCATAAAATCTAACAATGGAAAATCATACCCTATATATCAAATCAGATTGTCAGGGACTACTTTCCTTACCACTGCACTGCCACAATGAAATAGTAATCCATTACTCAGTCCATAGGGATGTAGCTATCCCCCTGAATGTAGATTTCTTTGGGGGAAGTGTGGAACTTCAGATCCACTAATGGTTGATGTGGAGCAGCTGCAGTTGCTGCTGCTGGGTGCTCCTGTACTGCAGCACCAGCATGCCCTGAAGGTTGCTGACCAGGAGCTAAGGAAGCTGTGCCTGGTAGGAAGACAGAAACTTTTGGTCAACAAATGGCCACTCACTGGCTTGTTTAATGAAAGGGAAAGCACTTTCTCCCAGGCTGCTTTCCCTCTGTTCCACAGTCTAATAAAGAAAGGGTGGATAGTTAAGCAAAGCAGAGCTGTGCTCTGATCTCTTTCTTTTTTGCTCTGCTCCTGACCCTCTGCAGAGGCTCATACAGGTGTTGAAGGGCTGGCAGAGGCTTGTTGGTGTGTCCTGCCTACTGACACCCATTCATCCTTCAGTGCCAGTGCCAGGCAATTGGAAATGGCTGTAAAGTTCTTTTCGTTCATAAAAATTTCCAGAAATATTTCCTTCAGTGTAGTTTTTCAGTTGAAATGTGGTGCAGACAGAGGGTAGGTATGTGAAATCCATGGCTACAGGAGTATGTTTTAAAGTCTCCAGGCCACAAGTTTGTTCCTCCTGCCAAGAAGAGAGGAAAAATGTATAAACTGGAAAAATAAATGAAAGGAGGTCAAGAACAGACCAGAAAAAAAGGAAAAGAAAACCTAGAGAAATAGAAGAAGAAAAAGAGACATGTATTATATTAATAATGCAACTTTTTAATTAGCTGCTATGGAATTCTAACCCTATCTCCATAAACAGCTATGATGAAACTGGAGATTAATGCAGGGATCTTAATAAGTTCAATAAAGCTGATTTTAAATCTTAGTCCTCAGCATAAGTAATTCAGTGATATGGTATATATCATAATTCTTAACTAATAATTATATTTTTGTAATAGATAATATTGTAGCTTCCTAGAATACTATGTGGGAGTCACAATACAGATACTGAAAAAGATATAATCCCTGATCCTGATAGTTTTGACCTAAATAAAATTAAGAAGCTTATTTAATCATATTAATGGAAGATGAAACCAGAAGTTGATCATGCTAAATACTTTTGGCAAGGCATTTTAAACTGTTCAGTTCATAACTCTGGGTTTCACAGCATAAGATTAAAAAATGTGTTTAGTTCATCATCCAAATACTGTTCATCCAAACATTGCCTCAGCAATATCACCCTCTTATAAACAAATGTGAGTTCTTTGTTGAGTAGATGATCTATTTTGTTTTCTTCTTTTGAACAAAGTATTCCCTCTTCCCTGCATAACGTGTTTTCCTGATTTTCTGCTCTGATTCAGTTTTTATGAATTAAAATGTTTTCATTTGGTAATTTAATTGCATCTCCTGTAGTATAATTCAGGACATTTAACATACATGTAAGAGTGACACTTTTAAATGCAAAATCTAATTAAACCTACAAAACCCTTTTTGTGAACAGAAGAAACTGGTAGCATTATAAAAACATCTAAATTGGTAAAAAATGGTCAACTAAACTCTAAAACATTTACTGCAGATAACACTAATTCCAATAAATAAGTGGAAAGGTGCTAGGTTGTTTAAAAATTGGTAGCCTCGATTATGTAAATTTTACATTTAAAAACTGACAAGCAAATTAATAACTAAAATGTCTTCTTTAGTAAATAAAGTTTCTATTGGTAATTAAATGGATAACTTGTAAAAAAGCTTAATGGAGCAACAGTTTGTACAGAAAATATGTAGTAATTTTTATGGTCTTAATGCTTGAGATGAAAATATACACATTTAATTTTTATGTATGATCAGCAGATGTAAATCAAAACTAAATGTTGGTTGTTTGGTGGTCAATCTTAGTTGATAATAATAATAATTACAAGAAAATACATAATTTTATGAAATAGAAAAATCAGTTCATCATCCATAGAACAAGTCACAATATCACAGCTACTGTTACAGCAAATGGTGTGGGCAGCAGTGGCAGAGTGGGGATCAGTGGGGCAGGAGGCAGCTGACAGCTGAGCACACGGGCTGAGCAGCAGTGGAGGTTCTGTGCTCCTTTGATACAGTATTTTTCAGGAACATTCCAATTATGACTTATAACTACTGAAGGTGGAGAAGCTCATCTCATGGGTTCTCTGCATACTCTTTTTATTAAAATCATTGGAAAACAGGTATCAAAACATTTATGAACATGTTAAATATGAATGGTGAAACATACCACCAATCATCAAGGAGTCTGTCTAGCAGAAGGAATGAAAAGCAGCTTCCCTGAGAGGTTAAGAAGGTTTGTGAGTGTTCAGCTGTGCATTTTCACAATGAGTAAGCTCAATGCCATTTCACCCAGATGTTTCTGTACTGTGGTCTGGGAGAAAAAGTGCCAAGGTTCAC
Source organism: Lonchura striata (assembly GCF_050655825.1). Lineage (NCBI taxonomy): Eukaryota > Metazoa > Chordata > Aves > Passeriformes > Estrildidae > Lonchura > Lonchura striata. The sequence goes on along the minus strand of NC_140704.1, from coordinate 143,443,426 downwards.
AGGCTTCATAGATCCACAGCTTAATTGAGCAATCCACTAGCAGGAGTGGTAATCTGCAATAACACCTCTTGATCAATTTAGTGAGATTTTTCTTACTGTCAGATTTTGCCAGTTATAGCCCTTCCTGGTTCATCTTGGTCTGTAGTACCTAGAAAGGAAGCTTTGAATACGTCAAAGAAACAATTAGAGGAGACAAAACTGTCAGGGAAGAAAGTGGTGCAGGCAAAGCCTGAAATACCTGTCTAGATTTCAACAGTTCACTATACTGGAAAGATGCCTTTTGTTTAGTAAATACACCACGTTTCATCACTGGAAAAGCCAAACTTGCCCTTGGAGACAAAGAGAATACACTGGAGAATATACATTTCTAGTCCTAGAACATACACTCAATGTAATAACATAGGGTTTGTATGAAAAGTTAATTTAATTTATTGAATAAAAGCCCTCCTTACATTAAGATAGGTGTCACAATATTTCTCTGCATTTAAATGTCATATAAAACCCCATATCGTGGTTTGTTTCTCTTTGTTATAATATGAAAGAAAGATGAGACCCAGAGTGGTACATCTGGTCTAGTTTTTAGGGCAGAAACATTGGTATCCTGTCTGCATCTCCCCAAATCTAGAAGAATGGGCTAAGACACCAATGTTGTGTGGTGTTTAAACATACACAATGATCCAGAACAAGATCCACCTGAGCATGTCCATTACCCCAGAGGGGATACTGCCCTGGCTGCCCAGCTGCCTAGGAATCCCAGGAACAAGAGAAATTATTTCCCATAAATATTCTTTTATTGAAGAGATTTTTCAAATTATAATGTTGTGCACTTTGATCATTGTCTTGGTTCTATTCTCCCAGCTCAGTTTTGATTCTGCATTGAGCAGATCCCAAAACCATTGTGGTTTGTTTTTTTTTCCTCCAAGCAAAAATATGCTTTTTTCTCACACAAAGTATGTGATGGCTTGAATATTTGGTAGCTTTTAAAAATGCCAATGCTTGATTTTGTACAAGAGAAAAACTTTCTGTGAAATTAAAGAACCTGCATTTCAAGTAGCATGACCTTGATGAAGCTGTTGTAGAAGGATTGGAAATAGATGATTTTTAAGATCCCTTCCAACACAAACCTTTATTCTATGATATTATTCTATGACTTAAAATTGAGTTAGCTTTAAAGTATCCCATTTTATAACAGCTGCTAATTTTTAACAGTTCCAAAACTATGATTAACATGGTTTCAGTAATATGCAGTGATTATTTTTAATAATATTAATTTCCATTTTTTTCCCAGAACAGTCTTCTTTAAGGAGCAGTAAGGTGCCCAGGTTGCAAGGTTCTCAAGCAAAATTTTTCACAACCTATTTTGTTCTTTGTCCTTTTCAGATTTTAACTTTACCCAAGTTTTATTTTTCTCAGAGTACTTCTACTCAAGTAATTTAGGGGGGAGGATGGAATGGATAAAGTATTTTTATATCTTTCTGTGAATGTTTTGGTTATCCAAACCTCATTTTAAGTTTCAAAGTAACCGGAAAATTTTAGATATGGAAATCCTCTATAGCTGTCCCTAGGATTTAATGCTTCTCCCAATGAAGTCAGTACTGGTCCTGTTCCCAGCTTCAGTGTGAGACAGCTAATACATCCAGAATTGCCCTGACCTGTGGAATTTAACATCCTGATCACCCACATTAACAAGGAGATCTCTGCACCTGGGGAAGAGAAAAGACTTTTTCAAAATGAAAAAAATAAAATACTAGAGCCTAGAGGAAGGCAAAGAAGGAAAGAAAGAAGCTTAAAAATGAGGGAGAATAAAAAGAAGGGCAGTGAGGGGAATTAACCTAGTTCATCAGTTTTACTTGTGGGTGCAGTTGGGAAATCCTTTCTTAGAGTCAGCATGAAAACTAACTCCAGCTCAGGGCTCCATCAAACAGCTCCTTGGCTGACTTGCTTCCATGTGAGCCAAACCACTGAAGTGTAGATGAGGGAAAGAGATGGAGATGCCAAATATTGGGATGCAGCTGAGTTTTCCATATAAAAGTCAGCAAAATAGAGATCTACATATTTTGCAAACCTCAATCCATTTTCCGTAAGAAGGTCATAGAATTAAAACAAAAGCATCCCAAAACATTTATAAATAATGACTGGATTGGGCTTTGATGCTCATTTTTACCTGACAGATGGCAAGCCCGGTTCATCTATTCATCTGGGGAAAATCATCTCCCAGCAACCATGGAGAGTTCATAATCTGTAGCTGTATTTCTTAATTAAATAATTTAAGGTAATTAGGACTATAAATCTCTTCATTTTTTTTACATCTGAGTTTTACTGAGAAGTTTTTTACTTCTCAGAATTTACAGTTTTTTACTTCTCAGAATTCAGAAATTTTGTAATTCTTTGATTAACTTCAGGACATCTCTTCATGTTTTCGTCTCTCTTTCCTTTTCTTCTCTCTTTCTTAACTGACATTTCATACATTTCATATTTCATTCAAAAATCATGCATTCCCAAATTCTTTAACTTTCTGCTTTTTCTGCTTCATAGCAGTCCTGTCTCCACACCCACTCTGAATCTTATCCAGTACCCAGTGATGTTAATAGAGGAAAATTCCATCAAAATCAGCAGATTTGGGGCAGGCTTGTTCTCTAGAATATTTAATAACAGCAGGTAGGAGGCATGTGTATGAAGCACCTCTATTAGACCGAGGGGAAAATCCTGACTTTTCCAGACTTCTTTTTAAGCAGGTCACTTAAAAACTTGGCATTCTGAGGTCCCACAATTCTCATACTAATGATGATACTCATTAAAATAAAGCAATTAGGATCTTACAGATAAAAAGGTATAAAACTTGTGGACAATATCATTCCTCCTGAGGACAGTCCCATAACATGGCACGGGAAACTGGAAGTTTGCTGCTCCCCATTGCTTTTCAGATTAGTCATTATACAGTTCTTAGTCCAAGCTGGTGGCCTTCCAAAGGTGTCTGGTGTCAGTGAAGGAAAGCAAGTGAGGGGTAAAGCTGGCAGATGTCCCAGGGTAATATGAAATAGCAAATTAAGCAAAACATGAAGACAATAGTTGCTCATGGAGAAGTTACTCAGTGACTTCAGGTAAGAAATCAAGCAGTTACTCTTTTCCCCGTGGAGGGGGTGGTGGTGCAGAGGTGTGTGACACCACAGTTTACAGGGCTGCACAGATCTGTGCCTCTCCAATGTGGCTCTGGAGCTTCAAGGATTTGAGCTCTGGATCTTTTCAATCTGCTGGGACTTCCATATTAACCTACCACCAGTTCCATGTTTCCCCTAGCAGAACGAGATCAATTAAATGAGAAAGCCCTTCACACACCTTTGTGTGTCCAACTGTTCTGATCAAGGGATCTTTCTATTGTGATACTATCAGAAGGTGGCAAAAAAAAAAAAAAAAAAGGCAAGACTTTGACAAGAAATGTAAAAATCCATTTTCTGCTTGTAATAACATTGAAGTCCAGGTATCCATTGCAATGCTCTTCCAACAGGAGGCCAGGGGAAAAATCAGTAAAGTGACTCTCAGCAGGACAGTAAAGTTCATTTTTTCTTTTCCTTTTTATCCTTCTGAATGATTTCTGTCTGTAAGAATGCAAAGTAAAGCCAAAAGTCTCTAAGGTATCTTTTCAACAGGCTTCCAATCTGTAATGATTGTTCCAATTGCCAAAATGTTTAAAAGGCCTCTGAAAGTCAAACACTGCAGAAATAAAACCCTTTCTCATGCCTGAAGAACTGGATTGTACAATTTTAATGGAAATATTTAAAATAGGACCACAGCAAAGGTCTAACATTTTAGAACATAATGTGGAGTGCATAGATAACCAGACTAGACAGTCCCTCTAAGAGTCCTATAGGAAAAAAGTTAAAAGGAACTTTACCATTATGATATCCAGAGTTAACAACTGTTTCAAAAAATAGGTTTTCATGACAGAAGGGATTTAAGTATTTGTTTCAATACTGAATTACATTGCACAAATTAATTAAATTATTAGGAGAGGCTGTTCTGGTTTTGATTCTAATCAAAAAGGGAGAAGCTGGTTATGAATGTGAACGAGAAAAGTAACAAGCGTGGCAAGGAGCTGGTGACTTCCCTGTGCTTAGGAAAAGGAGAGGCTTCCTGAGAGCAGGAATTAGTAAACTCAGGATCTGTAGGTAAGATTTCATAAACATGTAGTCCAAAGTGAAGGGATTTAAGGACATAAAATAAGTCTGGAAAGAAAATACTCCAAAGGAACAAGCATAATCGGTCCAAGAATGGTGAAAGTGTAAGAAGTTTAAAGGAGGTCTGGTCACATGTTTAGCTTTACACTGGCATTTAACTCTAGAAGGAAGCACACAGAAAATCAGATAGAAATTGGATTGGCTATAAATTAATTGTAAATCAATAACACTAGTGCTTGGCTAGGTACAGCAGAGTAACTAGCTGATATTCTATTTCTTCTAAGTTAATTTTATTTTATATTTTTTTATCATTTATTATTAATGCTTTTATTAACTGATTGATATTAATTTAAATACATATACACTAACAGGAAGCACAACGTCATTTCCAGTTGGCTGTTCCTTGGGGAATAGAGCCAGCAAAAGATGTTACCCAGAAGATACTAGTGTTTTCTGCATCCACAATAATTTAAAAGTGACTAGTTGGCAACTAAAACAGTACTAGGTAAGGTTTCAGTCTAGCAAAAAGTAAAATAAATTAGAGAGCCCTTAGGTGATCTGGGTGTTTTAAATCATTTGAACTTGACAAAAGTCATCCATAAATGCCTAAAGAACTTGATGAAGAAAGCTCAGAAAATATTAAGCATTCTCTGAGAATTTGTAGAGATCAAGTTTAACACTGGGTGTATGAAAACAGCAAATGCAACACTTACCTTGGAAAGTAAAGAGCTGGGAAATTCTAGTTGAGCTAAAGTGTTCTAGTCCAAAGCAATCATTAAAGAAACCATCTGTAGGCATTGGAAGATAACATGAGTATGAGCAATGTGTTTTTCCAAGGAAGGTTCATATCAAGCTCATCAAATTTCCTTGTACAATGAAGAACTCATTCTAGATGAGTGAAGTAAAAGATAACATAGGTTAACTTTGAGATAATTTGAATTGGATTCATGACAAGCAAGCTAGGAAGATGTAATCTTGCTGAAACTGTTATGCCCACATATAGGACAGCATTGGAAGCCAAAGAGAAGGTATCAATATGTTGAGTGAAATCTTCAATACCAGAATAAATTACAGTCATAAAGCAGAGAACTGCAGTATTGAGCTTGTCATAGATAAGCAGCTGGAAGAGACTTCAGGAAAAAAAAAAAGGCTTCAGGTAAAGATTCAAAGAAATTGTAAAAGATTGGAAAAATCATCCAAATGATTGTTCAAAAATCACTGTAAACAGTACAGATTAGCATCAGGAACAACAAATTATCTGAATCTAGGATAGGAACAACAGGATAGGTGGCTGATGTTAAAAAAAAAAATTAAAAAAAGAATAAAAAGAATAGAGATTCAAAAAGAACATGACCCAAAAGTGTCACAATACTGGGAGAAGGCAACCTCAACTGAGATGCACAAATAAGAGTGTGGCCTCCAAGATACAATAATCCAGGTACTCTGTTCACAAGGGGCAGACAATGTCTGCTGTTGGTTTTTTGTCTGGTCTGGCATTTGAAGCAGTGTATGGGTAACTGGAAGAAGTTTACAGGAGCAAGGATTGATCAGAGGGCTACAAACAGATGTGTGGGGATAGGAAAACTTATTTGGGATTCATTACCTGGATACAGACAAGACTGAGCATGGAGGCAGGTTAACAGCCTTCCAAGGATGTAAGAGTTAGTTTCAATGTGTAAGGTAAAATCTGTAGTGAATAGGGCAAGAAATGATCACCCAAAATCAGCATGAAAAGTTCTGGCTTAACACTGATATAAACTTTTTAACAGAAATGATTGTGAAGTATTTGGGCAGATTGCCTGAGTAAACTGTGAGGCTGCAGTCAGTGGTGGTGTTTGGAAACAAGTCATAACAGGTATTTTTCTCCTTTTTTCATTCTTGTGCCCAGACAGACCCTGCCTTCCAGCTTGATCATATTTTTTAAGTCATAATCACAGAAAGAAATTCTCTGCAATAAATTCTGTAACAGTTGTGGCTGGTTAGATGCAGAAATGCAAGAGAAAGCAAAGCAGGGAAATACAGGGAAGCCAAATGAGGATAAATATTAGGCTGTTGCATATTTTTCTAACACTTTTAATGCCCAAAGACCAAAGTAGAGAGGATCTGCAACATCAGTGCAGTGAAAGTCCAAGAAAAGAGAAGTTGAGAGAGATATTTCTTTTCATTGGGACTCAGGTGTAAGCAACTGATATTTGGCTGCAAATGTGCTCTGTGGCAGGGAGAGTTGAAAACAGAAGATGAATTTATTAAATCTTGTACTTGCTGCTTTTTCTCAAGAGGACATGACACTACCTCCAGCTGTCACACCTGCAGTCGTGGTGGCTGCCTCTGCCTCCGGACTCAAGTCCTGCTCTCAACTTTTGCACTCTCTGCTTCTCCCCACTCTTGGCCAAAGTTAAATAACTTTGTTGTTGCCTGTTGAATAACTTCCTCCTCAGTGCTGTAAATCTTACTCAAATCCTGTAGATCTTAGTGTTGGATGAAAGCAAAGATCAAAACCCAAATTCTTTTGAAGAATTTCATGCTAGGCTTGTCTGTACTCTGTATTGTGACAGATGACAGAGCCAATGCCCATTTGAGGGCATATTTATGAGAATTCTCACCATATCAACAGGCTAATTGAATTCAAAGGATGTTTCTGCTCACTGCTTTCTGTGATCCATCCACAAGCAGCAGTGATCAGGACAGGGACTATTTTTCTCTGTGTTTGTACAACTCTGAGAATACATAGATTATATATTATACATCACTAAGAACTTGAAAAGCCTAATACCTCAACTTGATCTCTAAGATAGGGCTTTCTCACTTGTTTTATATATAATGTATTAAAACCTCTCTTGTGATATAACTAACAGATAAATCTTGTACCCATTTCTATCCTGTCAGACACCTCTCTAGTAACAGCTGTACTTATAGGTGTGCATGAATATTATGAGTAGCAGGTGCCGTTTTCCTGAAAAACCTATTTCTGGAAAGGTGCAGCCTTCAGTTCACAGTAACTTCTGCAAAAGTGTTTCATTCCACTTTAGTTATAGGACAACAACAAAAAAATCATGGCAGTGAAATAACCATCTTAGTGTTGTCAATAAGTGTAATCAAAAATGCTAAGGATGCATATTTGTAGCTGCTTCCATATCACTACTTATTAAATATTAGACATAATCTTGTTTTGGGAATTAGCTTTTAATTTATTGCAATTTATCATTTTTAGCCATTTCTAATGAAAAAACCCAGTGCTAAACAACATTATATCAATAATTTAATCAAAATCACTCTGTGCTCTATGTTTTAGTTCTGGTATTTAATATCTAGATATGCTTAATCTGTAAAGAGAGTGGGACATGGTACATGCAATTTAAGACCAATGCATGTGAGATGCTTCTGGTGGGGCCTGGAAACAGGAGGTAATGCACAGGACACAAACTCAGTTGCAAAGTACTGAAACCAAACTTTGTTTTACCAACTTTCTCTTGACAAGCTGTACAAAGCATAGAAATAATAACTACAGATATTTTCTTTTATCTATGTGACTAATCTTGGTTGGTTTAGACTTGACATACCTGCTTTTTATTTCAAAGAAAGATCAGAAGAATGAAAGAAAAAATGAGTAAGTCTTGAATTAATATAAAACAATAGTGATTTATACTGTCCTGTGAATATTTTTTCCCAGCTCTGATTTTAACATTTTTTCCTGATGTTCTGACTAGCAAAATGCCACTACCAGTTTGAAGAGAGACAAACTCATTCCATTATGACACAGCAGCTATGACAACCTCTTTTATTGTTGCTTAATGGTATGTTGAAGAATGTCAAAACAGCTTCCAAATATTTCTGGTTTTGCTGTCTCAGGGACATGAAAACAGAAGCTTCACTTGTACTGAAATATTATTCAGAACAGCTTAATACTTTGAGAACATTTCTTGGCATCACTGTGCTTGCCCATATTTCTAGTCATAAATTGTCCACTAGTCTTTAAAAAGTTAGACTCTTTTAAGACAGACAAGTAAGCTACACTCAGTAAAACAGAAAAACAGAAGTGCTGATTAATTGAATATGGAGACAAAATTCTTGGTGACTATTTAAATCTTCATTTCTCATTCACAAAAAATCAGAGAATTGTCCAGTTCATCATGACCTGTGGTTTCCATTTGAAATTACTGTGTATGATTGCCTGCTTTGATATAAAATTACTTCTGAATGGTTTTTGGGAAAGTGGTGCCAAATCGTAAAAATCACCATGGTAAATGATATGCTTATCAGCAAACTTCACAGTCAGAGGAAGGAATTTACTGGACACAATAGATGAAATAGAGTTTAAAAAGATTAGGCAAAATTGTTATATGATTATTTGCACACATTGGGAAAAATATAATAAATCACTGGATCATAGAAAAACTCCTGTTGGAAGGGAATTTAGGATGTCTCCGTGCCAACCTCCTGCTCAAAGCAGGAGTCAGACCAGATTGCTGAAGGCTTTGAGCAAGCCTGGCTGGGGCTGGAGTCACACACCTCTGGGTCCTCTGCTCCAGTGCTGGCTGCCCTCAGGGGGAAGTTCCAGAGGAAATCCTGAACCTCTCCTCCTTCAGCTTCTGCCCAGAGTCATGCACCCAGCAGGCAGAGCACAGCCTCCTCATGGGGGCTGCTGTCCTCTCCCCCCAACAGCCTTCCCTTCTCCAGACTGAAGCAGCCCAGATCCTTCAGCCCCTCTGCAAGGATGTGCTCCTGCATTCACATCTCTGTCCCTCAACTGCACTCACTCCAGTGTGCCAGTCTCTTGGACTGGGGCTGCCAAAATATACAATACATCTCAAACTCATAACATTATTTCTGTCTCCATCTTCCCCACTGTAGAAGAGCAGCTCCTGAGGTGACAATCTGAAACATTCAAAAGGCAAATCAGGTTCCAAGTGGAATACCGCAGGTCTTGATTCTTGGTCTAATGATTTTCTCTTATTCCCATACTGATGTTTCTTTTCCAGTTTTATACTCACACTGTTTCCCATTCCTCAGAATTGAATGACAAATCAGTTCAGATTTCTGTCTACCAGAAGTGCAAATATGCATTTTCATTTTTCTTTTCTTTAACCTTCACCTCTGTTTGCTGATCCAAATAGAAGTCTTGCTCTCCATCAACTAACCTAGAGAATGGCAAATACAGCAATGGCCAAACCACACTGGTTTGCTTCCAGATGATCTGAGGGCTAATAGGACCTTTATCCTGCTGCCAAAACTCACTTTTCAGTATCCTAATGCTGGCCTGACTTTTGCTGCTTTTATAGGTGATGGAGGGTAGAAGGAAAGGGAATTAATTTGATCAAAATATATTTAATCAGAACCACTTGAGGATGTTAAGAAAAAATCAGTAGATGTAACACTATCATGACAGTTTCAACATAAGAGCAATTCAAGTTTTTTCACTCCTTAGGTGCAGTGCTTCCAAAATGTGCTGACTTCAGAGCACATTCTTTACTTCTTGGTGTTTCAAAGTCAGAAAAAATCCCCCAAACAAGTGTAAAGCTGCTAATTGCACTGGCTGCTCTATGCAGTGAAGAACACACTGAGTTTCTGTAGTTGTCCAGGGCAAACCTGACCCTGAGCTGCTGAAGTTGCTGGGCACATGCTGCCCAGACTTGCATTTCACAGCCCATGGGAAAGGAGGATGTGCCTTCAGGATCCCAACCTGTCATCAGGAAAGGGCAAGCAGATTGTGATGTGCAGTGTGGGAATGGTTGCCAAGGAAATCGCTGAAATCAATGGGACTTGAGGGAACCCAAAATTTCACCTGTGGGGGAAGGGGCTGGGTACACCACAAGGCTCTGTCACAGCACTGACTGCTCCAGGCCATTTCTAGCCATCTTAATTTGGCCCTTTGGATTACAAAGATCCTCAAGAAAGATTGGCTTTGGCAAGTGGAGATAAAGGCAATACAGTTCTAGTCCACTGATTTCACTGTGGTTTTTTAAGCTGCACAGGGCCATTATTTTCTACTGATCTTATTTCCCAAATAGCCATGTGGAGGAAAAGCTGGCTGGGAACAGCGTGGTGCTGGTCTGAGGGGTGAGAGGTGACCACTCCTTGGCAAGCTGAACCTGAACCTTTTCACATTCCTGTATGGCCACCACCATTAATAATTTGTAACTCGCTTTTCTTTCGAAGCACACCAGAAATATCCTGGCTGCATGGAAAGCTCAATGCCTGCCCCACCGCTGAGTGAGGAAGCTGCAAGCCCACTGTCCATAGCTCTGAAATAAAGAAGTTTCTTTTCTTGGGCCCCAGAAAGAGTAGTTTAATCTGCAAGGTTTTCCTGATTTGGATGCATTTATAGTCATAGAAGTATAAAAGAAATTATTTTAAAAGAGAAAGGGTAGTATTATTTGATACTGAGGTGCAAATTAGAAAAAGCCTTTTATCCCTGCTAAAATTTAGTGATGATAATTGTGGCATGAGCAAGGGAAATGGCTCTTTCTTTTAAAGAGCTGTGAAAGAACAATTTCTGCATATACCAGCAGTTTACAGCTGATATATTTTTATTAGCATAGGGTTATAAATGCTAAAAATGCTATATAAATAAAGTAAACAAACAAATAAATATAAATATTATCTATATATAAATATCTAAATTATATAAATGCTACAAATATATACCAAAACCCTCTAGAACTAGAGATTTAAATCTGAACTTTCTTCTATTCACACAGAGATTTTCAGAGGATCGTGAGTTTCCACTCCCACACAAATCCCATTTTTATCTGCCACTGCTCTGGAGAGAGGTTGAGATGAAAAGTGTTCTGTGAAGAGGAGATTCAGGACTGCTATTCCCTGGATTTAAATTATGAATAATCATGATCCACACACAACCAATCATGTAAGTGGCTTCTGTATTCTCACTAGAACATATATTTATTCTGTGCCTTCTTATACTTGTGTTTTTTTATATTCACATTTTCACTTGACCATACCACTTAGCAAATGATCCATGAACCCAGCTGTCCCCAGAGCTGTGGCTTGAAAAGAAGCAAGAGAGGGAGATGAGTGACAAAACTAAAAACTGTGTTTGCCTGCAGCCCTGGAGTGAGGCTGCCCTGGACTTCTGGTGTGGAGGAAGAATGGGCACTTTGGGCGCTTTGGTTTCCATGTCCTACAGGTGAGGTAGAGGTACAGACTTGTGTACCCAGGTCTCATCCTGGCACAGAACAGAGTCATGGCCAAGCTGAGCATAAGGCCTCACATGTGAGTTGGAGTCCTGAGAATCTGAGAGCAGGAAAGTCTAGAGTTAGGAAATAAAGGATATGTGATGATCTGAAGTAAAATAATTTTCAGGTTCTGTTTTGGGTGCATGCTCATCTCAGGTCTCAGTCAGGCACTGGAAGAGTAAGAGCATATCCTGAGCCTAGGAGACCTTTGCTTAAATCTAATCCAGAGCCAGATAGAACACTTCACCCTTGACTCTGCTCCATGCACCTGGCTTTGGTGAGTATGGTTCTCAAGTGAGAAAATGAAAGAACTGTGGAAGAAATGTCAGCTATCCTTGAGGAATACATGCCTAATAGTATACAAGAGGTTAGTGTTATTTGTATTTCAACAGTCTTTGATGGATTTCCCTTAGCTAGGTTAAGAAATGAATATAGGTAATTCCCAATTCCTTTTACCTGATTCCAGTAACTTGTGGGTTATATAAAAGATAGGAGTACTGTGTTCCAGGTCAGTAGCCAAATACTGCTCTTGTTCTAGCTATATTCTTCCATATTCTATCAGCAGGAAAATTTATCCCAGAAGAGAGAGCAACAGAAACATGACAGAAAGAACTGTCTTATTTTCTGGTATGCACCTTGCTTATCTCTTTTTTTTTTTTTTTTAAGAATGATATGCTATAGAGTGACACCACTTTGAACATGTTTTCCCATCACTGCTCTACCAGCTCTAAAAACTGCTTTTGTTTGGATATTGTTATTATCTGCTAGACACTGATAGGAATGTGGAGTCACTCACTGGGAAAGGGAAACATGGTTCTCATTCAGAAGGAATGCAGCTTCAGCCATGCAGTTTACAGCTCAGTTGTATTTGAAGTTGAGCCGTGGGACCTTGTGGCAATAAAAATCATTGTGATTTATAGGAAAATATCACTCTGACTGTCTCCTCTATAAAATCTTTTTACTACTCTTGTTGAATATAAATCAGAATTATTTGTCCAACAATATCATAGTTTTGGCAAAATGTTGCAAAGACAAAAAATAATCATGTTTGAATTGTCTTGGCCTTATTCTACAAAGAGATATTACTGGAATTTATTGCCTTGCCAGGATCAATATCCTTGTCCTTAAAAATAGGTGTGTGTAACAGTATGTCTAAATTGATACCCAATCTAATTTAAGGATGTTCACCATGAAGTTTACCTTCAAATTGCAATCACAGTAGATGCAACTGTTGAACTGTTGTTGAAATGAAGGTGACAGTATTTCAAAATCCCACTCTGACCATATTTGCAGCACTAGACTTCAAAGCCTTTGGGGTATTTTTTCTTTTTTCCAAGGTGAAATCTGATGTGTCTCAGCATATTTGACTCTTATGTCAGAAATTTCAGTAGGAGAGCAGCCTCCCTTCCCACACTGTATATGAATTCAATTTCTAAAGAAGAATACTTATGTTGCAAGAAGTAAATGATCAATTAATTGTTTGTCAGTCCAGTTTCTGCCTCTCCAGTGAAGCCAGCAGGGGAATGGACAAGAGTTAAAGGAAGGTGAGGGAGGCCAGGAGACAACAGCAGAGGTGATGAGAATTTAAGGCTGGACCGAGTCACCTCTTTCAAAGCCAGTGACAGCCAGGGCTTGCTGGCCAGCAGCATTTTAGCCATGTGTGGTTCATGGGTGTGTGACCATTGTGGTTTCCTGAATTAGGCTGAGAACACACTCAGGCTACAGGCACTGCAGGGACAATACCTCCAGTTTGCCCTGACCAAGCAAAAGCCCAGCTCTGGCTCATTCCTGAGTGGATTCATGGAGGCCCAGGGACACCTCTCACTGTTAGAGTTTGTGGAGTCCTCTGGGATGGTAGATCTTGGCCAAATGAAGTTATTGGGGGAAAAGGGTTAACTTCCCTTGCACCATACAAGAGACTGGGTTAGACAGGGAATGTAACTCTCCTTTCTGGCCTTTATGAATTTATGAGTTCACAAATCCTTCCCTGTACTAAAAAGACCTCTACTGCTGGTAGATGAGCATCTGTGCATGTCTTCTGTTTGAAATCAGCTGGAGAGCAGCTGGAACAGGCAGCCCTCTCCTGACCATAAATGATTCAGCATAGCCAGTTCAGAGTGGTGCCCTGGCCAGAGATACCAGCCAGAGGTGCACAAACCACAGAAGAGCTTGGGCATGTAGTGAAGGGCAGAAGGGACTCATCTGTCCTATGCAGCCAATTCCTTTTCTCTTAGAAGTCCACATCTCGAATAATACTGAGCAGTATTGAACAGGGATATAGTGGGCAAAATAATCCACTTGTTTCTGTATCAAAAAAATTTCTAAAATTTAAATATAAGGAGTTGTCAAAGGCTGGGCAGAACTTGTTCCAAGGCTTTGTTCTTTGGTGGAAAATGTGTAATCTAGGCCAAACTAGCTAATCCACAGGTAGCTCACAAAAGAAGCAAACAAATTTTCTATATCAAGTAATAAATAAAAATGTACTGCAAGATTATTTAATCAGAAATGGGTACTGATTGTATAAGCCAGAGCTGATATGGACTTCAGAAACAGCATATAAGATATTTAATGCTCAGAAATATGAATATATATTGGTAAGAAGCCTTGATGTACTTTTGTTCCCTTCTACTTTATGTGTATGAAAGATGCAGATATAGCTCTGTGAAGAGTCACTATAGCATTCCTGAAGTATACTGGTCCATTTTGACCACTCAGCTGAATATTCAGGATTAAATAATACAGATTTCTGACTTCTGAATTAGAGGTATATTTTGTAATAATATTATATGTAATTGTATTATATTATTGTATTATATATAATATGTATTATATTTCTGCCTCAGTCTTCCTATTTGCGCAGTGGAGGTAAAGCTATCTACTTTCTTTCTTCAAGGAAGCCTTGGTAGGGTAAAAATATTTATTTACAATTTTAAAAATGGAAACTATGAGACAGGCACAAATTTAATTTATTATAAGTGTGCATTTCTTGCCTTACATGCACAGAGAAAGGTGTTTCCCTTTGCCTCTATTATGAGAAGATTGCAACAGCCCAGAACATTCAGGAAACCAATCACAGATGTTGACTACACCCACATATTTCTGAAGTTTTTGGTGATAAGCACACAGTCTGCCTACTACAGGAATAAGCATGTACTGGTTCACATAGAAAATGAAGATACAGCAATTTAAACCAAGTGCTGATGAATTGTGTCTATCCCCCTCTAGCTATTTTCTGCAATATTAAAAAAAAATCATTATTTTTACTTCTTCCTACACAAAATAGGCTTTCATTTCTCTTTCTTCTATTATGCCAATGAGTCAAATATGTCAATGTGATATCTTTCAAAGTCACTTCAGTAGGATCAGATATCAAAAACCAAAGTAAGAAAGAAACTGGAATAAAACTTGTACTGAAATTTGAAAGATACAGAGATGCTTAAGTGTTAAAACTACAAAAAACCTGGAGGTTTATAGCTAGCTACTGTATTTTTCTGTGTACACAGTTTGTTAGCCAATACTTCTGGCAGAAGGGAAAGCAGGAATATGGAAAACTATTCTAATATGGAGAAATATAGAGGCTTCAGCAATCTATAAACTCTATTCAGGTTTTCTGTGTCTCATTAATCCAAACTAAACATAAGCAGTGTAAATAGATATAAATGTAAATATGTGCACATATGTAAATATTGCATATGTAAATATGTGTACATATACATATGTAAGCATTCATAGCTTCTGGAAGCCCAGGCTTGTTTCAAGACAGGATAGCTTAGGTATAATGTTAACACAAGCGTGAGAGGAACTGTTCCAAAATAACCTTCATCTGACCTTTTGGACCTAGGTAGATGTTACCAGAAAATCCATTTATATCAGACATTGGGAAAGGGAGGAACTCTAAGCTCTGTAATGTCTGTGAGTTCAAAATCCCAGAACACTCTCCTAAACTAAAGAAACAAGACTGATGATGGTGCCTGTGCATTTATTTTATCTGAATATGTACATTTCTTTTGCTAGTCAAAGTAGTAATTTTGCTAAATTCACTTGTTCCTGCTATTCCTCTACATTCCTCTACAAAGTTAGACATTGCTTCTGCAAATGGGTCACTCTTGGGATCCCCATCCTCAGAAGCAAGAAAGAGAAGATTTACATTGCACCAGTAACCACAAAGTAGAGCCAGTGCCTGGTTGTGCTACTTGGAGAAGTTTAAAATATAAGGACTGCAATTCTGTGCCAAAGACTGAATAAAAAATGGCCAGGGCAAACACAGGAGCAAAGGGCAGCTCAGATAGAGCTGTGACTAACTACAAGAACCTTGCACCTGGTTATCCACTGGTAGAATTAATGTCAAAGAGTTTTCCTAAGAAAAATTTCCCCACTTATTCTCTTCTGTGGGTGACTTTTCTGTCTGCTGTCAGCCATGTGGTGTCACTGCAGGGGGAAATGCAGAGAGGAAGGCTGATGCACCAAAGGCTGAAAGCAGAGCAAACAGCCAGGACTATTCCACTTTACAAAACCAAATTACTTATCTCAGAAAGAACTCTGAAATACTCCTGAGGGCAATTAATGTGGCCTTAAGGCCTCTTTTGTACAACACAATAGGTGTAACCAATGGGTCTGTGGCTACTCAAAACCTTTAGTGCTTCATATTTAAGGAAATAGTAGCAGTAATAGTGAGAATGTAGAATCATAAGATGGTGTCATGGTGTCTGATATTTCTAGGCCTTTAACAGAATTTGCTTTCCTAGAGATGACACCAGGATCTTACAGTTAACATTGAGTCAGATATGAAGACACAAATCAGAAACAATTTCTGCCCAAAGTGCTTAGAAGGAAGAGAAACCATTGTAATCCCCTGGCTCTGTCCAGGTTTAGAAATGTCTGATAAATATCAGTGAGCACCATATATTTTTTGCTTGACCTTCTGGAGGGCCACATAATTGCATTGCTTTTAGCTGTCCTGGCATTCCTTACAGGCCTGGGTAGGATACACATAGGCTCTGCCATTAAAAATAGCCCTATGAGAAAGAAAACAGCATTTTGGAATCTGAACTGAAAGAAAAATACATGGATTTTGCCATAAGTTGACATAATTTGTGTGTCTTATTAATCTTCATAAATCAAGTTCTACAAATAGATTCACAACATGACTCTGCTGGTAGAGGCAGTCTGACGTATAGCTGATAAGCATCCAAACTAGATACCTGTGCTTTCAGTGCTTTCTTAATTACAGACTCAGGTTTTCATGCCTCCAATTAGATGAGCTGCAGCTGGGAGGAGTTCTCCCAGTGCTGAGGTCACGTCAGAGGGGAGAGCACAACTTCAGCTGTACCTGCAGAAACCCCCATGCACAGCCACCCCTACGTCTGCTTTTCACTGCACTCGGGATGGAATTGCAAAACACATTACCTGCTGTGTCCAGAGGCCAGACACAAAAACAGGAGGCAGAGTCTGCAAAGATGAAGACAGAAAACTCTGTAAAGCCAGGTTCTGTCTTAAGGCAGGCTATGAGATGGCCCATAACTTTACTTTCCCTGAGGATCCCAAACCAGGAGCCATTTCCTCAAGCTCTTATGGATATATAGCAAGCTTATTCAGCTGTTGCGCTGACCTTCCTTCATGGCCCAAAACCATGGAAACAGGACTGAGACCATACCTGCTGTCACAGACCTTTTATCATCAAAGTAGGAGCTGAGAGGACTGAGAGGACTGGTTGTACCTCCCCTGCTCTCTCATTCATTGTGAACTGCTAGAATCTGGAGACACAGTGCAGGCAAGTGTCTGTGTAATTTATCCTCCTTTATGTCCCTGCAGACTCTCAAAAGGAGCAGTCATGATATAATCCCCTGTTAAAATGCCATCTTATAGGTATTTGTTGAGAATTCTCATATGTTGCTGTGTCACTTGATTTAATTCTACCACCAATTCAAATGGAGTGTTGGGCTGCTTTCCTGTCTCTGTTTGAATTTTAAATCCTCTCTGTATCCTGCTGAAATAATCTCTGCCAGAGACAACTTATCGCTAGGTATTACTGAAATGCTCCCAAGGAGCACATTTATTTCTTTCTTATTCTTGGCGTAGACCAGGTCACAAGAAATGGGAGGAATTTTAAAGAAAATTTACGAAAGTGGATGCCAAAATACTCCTCCTTTTGCCCCAAGATCTCATCTTCCCTAGGTTTAGGGGATGCAAGACAAGCATGGCTTGCTATACCTCTATCCATGGTCTGTTTTCCAGAAAACATGAAATGATGTGCTTTGTGCAGGTAAGATCATTTCCCTTTTTGGGAACAGAACTGGGAGAGCTTTCAGGTGATATGGAATTTACTCTCCAGTCTCCCAAACATCCTGGCTAAAAGCAGATGGTTGTTACTGGAAATTTGCTTGATTATGATGCTGGCACTAGGCTTCTGCAGACTTGAGGATTTATATAGATTTAGCTATAACTATAAAATGAGTGTTATACCTGCTGCATCTTTAAAGCCCTTCACATAACTACTTCAATTTTCTTGTCTCCTCTGCAAGTTAATGGTCAGGGCATCTGTGCAATACCTGAATTTAAGCACTTTTTTCTAGGCAGCTCTCCCAGTGGCTGTTAGCCAGCCCTGACCACTCAGCAGGCCTTCCTCTTGGGCAGGACCCCAGGGACAGCTGGCAATGGCTCCACCACAACTTATTTCCTCTTCCAGCCACATCAAGCATCTGGCTCCCACTGTGGAGCTTGTGTACCTAGTGCTTAACCACATCCAGGATAAAGTGCTAAATATTTGTGATACGTAGATAATGAATATAAATGTAGGCAGGAAGGACTGTTAGCAAACCTTCCTTTAGACTAGTGGAAAAAAAAGGGTAAGAGCAAGTGGGAGATTTTCCTAGAGCTTGTATCACAAAGCCAGCAAGTGTTTTACATAAATTACTAATAAAGAACTCATTATAGATGCTGGAGATATTTAAAAAAAAAAGAATGTGGTAGATTCCAATGTTTCCATTTTTTAGAGTTAAATACTGCAGGAATGCTTAGAGTTTTATCTCCTTCTGTATTTTAGCAGGATATACTGCATGTGCAATGAACAGAGGTTTGCATTCCTTGTAAGGAGGTATTAAATTTTTTGAAAAAAATTATTCTCAGGAAAATAACTATGCGGTTTTATGGAAAACGTGTTTTTCTTTACATGTAGTAAACTAGATTCATTAGAAGCAGTTGACATGACCTATTTTTCCCACCATATTTTTCAGTTCTTGAGACTCCAGGTTTTGACCATCAAAGGGCAGGAAAATGTGCCAAACTTCCACTGTTAAGGACATCAGCTGTTGAAGTCCCCCTGCCTGAAGCAGTTGAGGAGCTCCAGTCCAAGTGTCTGATCCTTGCCCAGGGAGTTGCTGCTCCTTCCAGAACTCCATGGGAAGCCATAGGAAACTAAAGGTTTGTCATCACTTCTGATCTTAGACTTGCATTTCAGATAATTTAAACCTGTGTCAGATTGTTGTTTAGGAAATTAGAATTATCTCCATAAGAAACTGAAAACAGTGATGCATACACCCTATTAAAAATGGCAGGGGAAAAGGAGTTGCTAACTATTTTAAAGAAAAGTAACCATAAAAATATAGTAGGTAACCATACAAATAGTCTCGATTTTTTTTATGGCGTTCTTGTTTCCCAATAAATAAACTAAGCCTTAATGCATATGTAATACATTTTACTAGAATGCAAGTGTGCTTGGAAAAGTATAAACCATTTGCTGAAGGAAACTGGAACTTCCTGTGAAATGGAAACAATTTCAGAGCAAAATATTAAGATCATTCTTTTATTATATTCATTGGCCCTAAACTACTTATTTATGGACAGTCAGAAAAGATGGGAAAGGTCTTAGACATATCCCAGCCACAGTATGTATATTTCCATTATTGATGCTAAACCCCAAGGTATTTTAAAGAGGACTGGTGCCTTCAGCTCACCTTCTGCTTTCAATAAAAATACAATTTTCATAGAAAAACTAATAATGGCTTCCTGTCTTTCCTCCAGATTTGGATTTTGCTGTAGACTTTGGTATTAGAGTGGGCACAAGGTACAAAGTAAGGCTTTCTAATGATTGCTTTTATGCCTAGCCATATATATATGTATATACACACAGACACAGAAAGTACCATATCCTCTTTAAAGGTTAGGAGAACATTCTATGAGTTATTGATGTGGTGGAGATACACTACATGCATTGTGTATGTTCTCCAGGCCTATGAAAGTCATGGAAAGTTTCAGGCCTATGGAAAGACTTTGGTGTTCCTTGGGGAGAACCGGATCAGGCTCTACATGATTAAAGAAATTGATTAAATATTTCTGTTGCCCTAACTCACTGGATGTCAGCAATACAGAGAATATTATTGAGTGTTTTTCTTTGGTAAATTTCATTTCTTCATTGGACATTTAACACAAAGCTTCTGAGTGTTGCAGTTACTGCAAGAGATTAAATGATTATATCTGAAAAAAATCATCTGATCAAAATTCAGGAGAAAGAAATATTATCATCAGTGACAAAATCTGAACTTGACCAGAAAAAGGGAGGAAAATCCCTCAGTGGTACAGATTTGGAAAAACTAAGATAAATACCCTTTGAAAGCTACTTGAAAAATACTCAAAGAAGGATTAATAAATTGAAAATAAGGTGAGTTGCTAAGCATTCTACGGGAGACAGCAGCACTTAGGGGTGGGTGATTTCCATTAATATCTACACTCAAATGTGCATCCAACAGTCCCTGGACTCTGCAGAGAGGAACTTTCTGTGATGCATTTCAAGGCAGTACAAATATAATTGGTGTTGCAGACAGGCAGCCACTGGGACAGTCACTGGGACACTGGAAGTAAAGGGAAGAAGAGGAAGAGGTGCAGGCTTTTGAGCCCAGCACTTGATGGAGAGCAAATTTTGGTGGGGGATAGTTTGCTGCTGTTCTTTATTTCAGCTGTGAGTTTAGTCTTCTGAGTGCATACTTGAACCTTATTAACTGTTTCTCATTCTAAGGGAAATGACCCTTGGTGGGTTCAAATATTGGCTAAGCACTCAGATTTTAAAAAAACATTGTATAAACTGCTTAGGAACATTAATAGGATGGAGGATTGAACCTTACTGAAAAATAAACTGTAAATTATAGCCTCTTGTCATTAACCTATTTTCTTGGATGATTTTCTTCATAGGATCCACTAAAGGCATTAGCTAATGCCAAGTACTTCATCTGAGGTTATTGGACACTGTGTCTTGCTGTCACTTTTCTTGGAAGCCACTTGGTGTGGTTTCTCTGCCACATTACCCATGTATAACACATCTGGCACCTTTCTCACCATCCCTCTAGAATATTGCTCTTGACCAAATAGCAAATCCTGGCCCTGTTCCAGGTCAGACTCAGCCAGTAAGGGGGACAGCCACATATGCTGTGATGATGCACTGGGAGAGTCACTGCTGCTCTGCAGAATGGGCTCAGTTTGTGTGAAACTGCTCTGGTGTGTGAGCAAATGGCCTCTGTAAGTCTTAAGTCTTGTCAGCCAAGCTAAGGAGCCATGAAATACAAGGTGATTTCAGCAAAAGCCAAATGGGGATGGAATAACGCTGGAACTGGGACTTGGTTTTGTTCTGACTTGTGTACAAAGCTGTTGGTCTAAGCCCCAGCATGAGCACTTGGCTAGGAAATTGTACAAAAATTACTTGCCAGAGGCTTGCAGTTTATGCCTGTATACATTTCTGTGCCAAGCCAACCTGTACTTGGCACTTCATGGGAAGACTACTCACAAAGGTGTGCCTGTAGCCTTCCTGAGATGCCAGTGCTGGAGCCTTTTCCATTGGCATCCCAATTTTGCTTTAATTCTGGGACATTTAGTGCCTTGGAGCATCTCAGAGGCAAATTCATAATCAAAAATGTCTTTTTGGTATTCCACAGCAATGTGGTTTTGCATTTTAGCAAAAGTCGTGGTTTAACCCCAGGCAGCAGCCAAGCCCCAGCAGCTGCTCCTCACCCCCACCAGCAGGACTGGGTGGAGCCTTGGAAGGGTAAAAGCCAGAACATTCATGGGTTGATATAAGTATAATATAATAGGGAAAGCAAAAAACAGGTACACAAGCAAAGGAAAGGAAGGAATTCATTCATCCCTTCCCATGGGCAGGCAGGTGTTCAGCCAACCCCAGGGAAGCAGGTCTCTGTCCCACAGAACAGTGACTTGAGAAGACAAATGGCCTCACTCTGAAAATCCCCCCTTCCTTCTTCTTGCCCCAGCTTTATATGCAAAGCATAATGCCATAAATTATGGAATAGCCCTCAGGTCAGTTGGGAACAGCTGTCCTGGCTTTGTCCCCTCCCAGCCATGCTTGTGCACCCCCAGCCTCCTCTCTGGTGGAGTGAGGGGCACAAAAGGCCTTGGATCTGTGTAAGCACTGCTCAGAAATAACAAAACCATCTCTGCATTATCAACCCACTGTCCTGCAGAAATCCAAAACATAGCCCCATAGCAGCCACTGTTAGGAAAATTAATCCTAGACCAGCCAAAACCAGCACATAAGTGCTGAGCCTTAGAGCAGAAAAAATGGTTAAGAAGCTCCCTTTGGAAATATATTTTTCTAATCTTCTTTTCATCTCATGGCTTCTGATTAAGCTAGATGAGGAGATGCTTTGGAAAAGCCAGATTTGCCTGTCTCATTTCTGTCCCTAACAATACCTAAAGGCTGACTGTACAAGGTGAATTTGGCTCAAATAAAAATCACAAAAGGATTTCTGCTGGGGTCTGCAAAAGAGCAGTGAGGTTTCAGCAGGCAGAGCACAGCATTCTATGAAGATAGCTTCTTCTCATCCCCATGAGGACCTGCAGCTATAAGGGAACACTCAGACATCCTCCAAGATAGTCCTTTGGAATTTCACAGTCTGACTCCTAGTGAAACAACAAATAGAGTCCTTCTGCAGAGCAAAAGGCATGTGTGAGGTCAGTATATAGAACAGTAAGTCTTTACTAATGCAGTAAGGTGAATAAATAGTTTGTGCCATTTTTAAAAGTGCAGGACTTCTCACAGCAGTCAGCTTCTGAGTTGTGTTCTTGTTTGCCTTGGAAGAATTGTTCCCAATCATGGCTGTCTGCAGACACATCCCACACATTGTCCCACGTGGTGATGTAATTCTCTGACAGGGAGTTCTGCAACAGCTTGAGGGAGTAATTCACCTTATTTAGCACTGGTCTCTGCTCCAGGTCTTCCAGTGTAGCACAAAACCATATGAAATTCAAAAGCTAGACCAGATGCCAAAAAGAAGACCAAAATAGGGTATTTACTACTAAGCTGCACCTCAGCATCACTGCTGGGTGTGGGCACCAATGCCCTGTATGGAGCAATCTGTGCAGAGTCCTTGCAGAGGCACGGGGTGATGAGGCTGAAGCACTGTGGTGTTTGCAGCACCTGTGCTGTGGGAGCTCCCCTTGAGAGCAAAGTGAAATACTGCACAGGACTGTTCCAATTAGGAACAGAAAGGGAAGCACAGGGAGCAGGTACTGCCTTTTAGACATTTGATGGATGCTTCCTCATCTTTTGCACCCCTTTCCAGCATATTTTGTCACATGGTACCTTTAAAACAAAGTGACAAGGAGCTATGGGCATCACAGTGTCTCCTGGCCATGCACTGGGACTCTGCACCTGTCTTCTCATTCTGAATCCAGTTAGGAGACTCCAGTTTAGGCACTGACCATCCATATTTATGTATGGCAAAAGTGGTCATAATTTTGGCTTCTGTGCAGTTGGCCCTTCATGACTTAAAAAGACAATGGGATTTTTAGCCTTTCATATCCTATACATGGTTTTAAAAATGAGGCATGTGGCATGTTGCTACAGCTGATTCACTACATCTTCTTATCAAACACATTTTCTTATCTTTCCTGTTCCTCTGTGGATAAAAGTTGTGAAGGACTAGTTGAAAGCTGAACTAGTCTGCTCACTAACTGGCAGCACAGCTTTCTTTCAGCATCCTAGGGAAAGAGCAGCAGTAAATCTCGGGCCAAGCATCATATGAGGTAAGAGAATCTATCTGACATAATTTCTTTCTTAGAAACTTTCAGTGTTGAAAGTCTTTAGACTTTGGCCTTTAACCAAAATCCACAATCCTTACCACAAAATTAGAAGATATCTAAAAAAGAGGTCCCTTTCCAGGAATGACACAAACATAAATCAATACAGTGAGAGGGAAAAATCTCACACTGTTCAGGATAGATTAGACAGAATTAGACCCTCTTAGACTTGTGGAGCACTAGGGATTTGATCTTAAAGAAATTATTATTTTCTAATTAAAATTCTCAGACCTGAGTTCTGCTCTTCCCACAACTTATTATATCCCAGAAGTTATATTTTTCATATTTTTGCTTGGTTTCTTTGATACTGAATAAGATGAAACCAGAAGTCTGAAGAGGAGAAAAAACTAAGACGCTTATCTCTAAAGAAAGTCCTTTTCCCCTTTCTGCATGCAGCAAAATTTAGTAATTTACCAAAATTGCTATAAATACAACATTTTTTACCCAGGCAAATTCTAGCAATGTTGACCATCATTCTGTTTGGCTGAATTCTACCATATTGTTTTAGGCCACTGAATATAAAAGAATCTGCTCCTGCAAAAAAACATGGTGCAGCTTCAGGTCACATTTCCAGCTCATTTGCTTGTGGCTTTCACAGAGAGAGCTGTTTTTCTATTCTTTGGTGAGGTTTATTATACTGTGGGAAGAACATCAAAGGGGAGTGCTGGGCTGAGCTGTAGAGTGAGCCACAAGGGACACACTAGTAACTGGAACAGTCTAGATTTTTTCAAATGTTAAAGATAGGAAATATTTTAAATCCTTTTTTCCTCTTTCTGCTGGATGTGCTGCTCAGTACACCCTGCCCGTGTCTGGAGAGGGAGAGCTGCCAGCTCCCTCCAGGCCAGGTACCCTCCATGGGTCAGCAGCCCAGGGTGGGACATGCTGTAGCATCCTTGGGCTGGCAGCAGCAACCAGGGTGGAGATGTCCAAAATTGCTGTTGGAAGCAGGCTCACCTGAGACTACATTTGGGGACAGATGCCAGCACACTGTGGGCTGTCAGAAGAGTGGGAAATCCATCCAGGCTGATAGTGGCTATGGGTACTAGTAATGACATAAGAGTCCAAGGATTTGACCATCTTCTACAGCTACTAAGATTTTAACCTGTAGCCTGTCAGGGATATCCTATAGCCCTTTGGTAATAGATGACAAGGATATGATGGGAAAATTATATCACCTGAAGTTTACTGATGGCTGTCACCCTGTGAACAAAACACCCCTTTATTCACTGTGATACAAACTCAGCACGTGTGTGTATGCTTGATGAGAGCATGGTGTTTAAGGATCTCTTTGGCAGTGGGAGAGGTGAGTTTAAACCCCTGAGGTGAATGAACAATAAAAAGACCAGTCACTTAGGAGAGCTTTCATCACAGGAGGCTTATATGAAAAGGTGCAAAGGAAAGTGCTTCTTCTTAGACCTTGTTTTTGGTGAAATTCTTCCCCCTTTAGCTACAGGCTTTGTTTATGTGTGTTACCAGCACAATAGCATGAGCTAGAAGGTCACTTGTCTCCCTTTGGACTTACATGACATTACTGCTAAAGCCAGCAAGCTGGAAAGTGGAAAGCTTTCCAGGTCTGCCTTGCCTCCTGTTAAAGACAATCCAGGAAGTTGTGCAGCCTCTGTGCTGAGAGTTATAACCCAGAGATAATGGCATCCCGTGGTTACTTGCTACCCTTTAACAGATATTTGAATAAAGAATACTTTCTGAGGGAAGTGTGTTATTGTGAACCTCTGAAGTTCGTCCTCTCCAGCTGCTCCAATATGCTCATAGCTCTCTCAGAGAGCCATTGGTCTTATTGCCAGTTTTCCTCACCATCCTGGTGATTGCTAGGTAAAGAAAAACAAAGCATAAGGGTTCAAAAAGAACCTTATTAAAGACCAGGTTGGATGCTCAGATGATGTGAGATGGCACAGCTGAACAAGCCAAGACAGCTGCTCCACAGCAGCAGGAGAAGAGCTCCTCAGCTTCAGATCTCCAGGAAGGTGGCACATATGCTCAGGGAAAAGGGGTACTTTAAAGTGGCAAATACTTCCCTCAGTCTGAAAAGCAAACCTCAGTCTCACTTCAGAAAAGTGGCATTTAGATTGTAATTGAGAAAATTTGGTCATAACAATACAAACATTTTCCAGTGATGATCATTCAGCTGGAATTTTGTCAAAAAAAGGCAGTGTTTCTTCAGTGTCAAGGGGACTTCTTTGTGTGAAGGCTTTAAAGATGCTATGGGCAGAGTAGGAAGCATTGCCTATCATTAAAGAAACATAATACTTTCTTTTGAAAGGCTTTTTCAATTGCTTATGATTTCCCAGACTTTAAATCAATTCTCTATGCTGGTTGCTTGTTTTCTGCTGAACTGTCTGGGAAAGGCTTCATCAAAAGTAATCCAATCCTTTCAAAAAGAGTAACTGGGAAAAACTGCTTTGCCTATAGTGAAAAAATAATCCTGAATCCATATTGCCAAGCAGCTGGATGTTAACAAGGGAAAGGCAGGTACCTGACCACCTCTGAGTGATTGCCCCTCACCCAACACACAGAACTGTGGCATGTCCACAAAGAGTGTAACTCTTTGATTACCTGAAGTCCCACACCCCTTAAACAAAAGTGATGAGTCAATTAAAGCCTGACAACAGGGAAGATTAAAACATGACACAAGGACTGTGAGGAGAGGTAGGGAGGAAACATCAGCAAGGCATGTGGGACCCGAAAATGCTACAGAGAGGAGACTGAGACTGCATTAAAAGAAAATAAGAGATGGAAGAGAGGGGATGGCTGAACCAAATGGGATGAGGAACTGTGAGTGCATGTGTTTGCATGCATGAGCATGTGTGTGAAGATAGCCCAGCCCTTGCAGAATCATAGAAGAAAAGGTAATGAACTGGAGAGAAAAAACAAGCCAGGAAGTATCTAGGAGATAACATGGAAATTTCATTAATCTTTTTTCAGTTACTTCATACATATAATTAGTTTTGACAATTAGCTTCCATCTTGTCACTGCTGAAAAATGCTTTTGGAGAGTGTCTGAGGAGCAGTAAGGTAAGGTAGAACCTCCTCAGCTGATTTGGGCATCTTTATTGTACCTTCTACTGTTCCCAAAACTGTGTATAAGAGCATGACCTGATTTTACCTCTTGTTCTCCCATTGCCTTATGAAGGACCAGGAGCCAACAGTGTTATTCATTTGTACCAAATCAAACAAGTGTGTTTATACTAGAATATGTAAATTCCACCTTTTCCAAGAAATCTTAATTTACCTGCCTTGATTTTCAACTATCATCTGGCCAATGAACTCTGCATTTTGGTGATGGAGCAAGGACTGCATGTGCAGGGGAGGCTGTATCTCACAGGAGAACCTTGCCAAGGGGAAGAAGTCTCATGTTGCATATAAGACACAGCCTGTTGATCACATAATGAGCTCCTCACCCACTGTTCTGTTTCCCGTGGTGGCAAAAAGAAATGCTGTTTAGGAAGGCCACGTGAGGCTGGTTATGTCCTTTTCCCTAATAAACAGCATTCATAACTGATGTATTAGGCATAGTAGAGGGTATGCTCCTGCCTTATCTTTTTAGCAGAAAGACACATTTATTTGTCTAATCCCTTTTTGAACCTGCTAACTCTGTCAGCCTCCACAAGCTCCTGTGTTGGCAAGCTCCAGAGGTTCACTACTCACTGTGTCTGCAAATATTTTATTTCTTTTAAACTGATCTTTTGGTAGTCACCTCAAGTGTCCCCTAGATCCCATACAAGGCCCTTGTAAACAACAGTTGCATTTCTGGTTTAACCAACATGTTCATCATTTGGTAAATCATCACTCCACTGTCTCCTTCACTCCTGAGTGGAGTCCCAGTGTTGTCAGTCTTCATGAGGCAGCAGCTTCAACACCTCAGCTATTTTTTGCTGCTCTTTATAAGAACACACCACAGGGCTTTTTTGGAGTTTTGTTTGGTTGGTTTTTATGTAGCAGTAACATTACACCCTCTGTCCTGTTCCTAACAACTTTCTTACGAGTTCCAACATTTTATTGGAGTTTGTTTGCCATTGCATACTGAGCTTATGATTTCAGAGAACCATCAGTAATGGCTCAGAGGTCTTTTTCCTAATAACTCTCAGTTCCAGGTCTAATGTGGATAATTTTTTCCTAGATGCATTGCCCCAGATTTATCTATATTAAAGTTCATCTGCCACCTTTGAGCCAACTCAATTTGGTGATGTTTTCTTGGCCTGCCCAGAATTTGACTATCTAAAAAGAATCAGGCCCAAACAATGCAATGACAGTGACTCCATGGTATGAGCTTGTTCAGTTGTCATTTTATATTCATTGACCTGTTTAACTTTTATAACTCCTTAGGAAAAAGAAAACTCTCCAAAACCTCCTTAAGGCTTGAAGGCTAGCTTCTATTTCTCTAACATAGTGGAGCTACATGGATTTCAACCACAAATGATCTATAGAAGGCAATAAATCTAATTGTGTCCTGCAGGGAGAAGAGTGAAGAATACTGTCTGCAGCTACTTCTTACCATCACAAACAGGGACTTTGCATTGTATTTGTGTCCTGGGATTGTTCTTGATAAATATTAAGTTTGTAATACAACCATACCACCAGAAGTATGAAGTCACGGACAATGCGAAGTTGTTGCTATGTGTCCTTATAATAAAAAGATGAAAAAGCAAGCGTGGCTCGTTCAGAAGCATCGCCCGAGTTGCGGTGGGCAGCCGCAGGCGCCCGCTGGAGCGCGGCTCGCTCGGATGGGGCGGGCGCTCCGCAGCGCTCCCGGCGCCGCGGCTCCATCTGCCGGCAGCGGCTCGGCTCCCTCCCCTCCGGGCGTCTCCTCCGAGCAACACTCACCGCAAACTCAGAACGGAGCTCCTCCTGCTATCCTGTCAGCCAGCCTGTAACTTGATTATAAGGTAGAAGAAGCTTTTCATCTTAGGAGCTTTATGTAACATTGTACCTCATATACCCTGCCCGGCCTTGCTGACCGTAAACCATTCACAAACTGTAAGTCAAGTCCTCCAAAATAATGAGATTCTACAAGTGCTGGATTTTTATCTTGAAATCATGCTTTCTAAGCCTGCCATGGCCACAAAGGCTATTTGTCCCTTAAGAGCAGCAGCAACATATCCCAGCAGCAATTCACCCTAGCAGCAGGATCTTTAGTAGAACTCCAAAGGACACAAGGCCAAGGAATTCCTAATTCCATTTGTTTCAAAGGTCAGCTCTACTTAGTGCTGAGGAGAAATTCTGCTCTTACTTCCATTAGTGAAATTCCTCACTGGCAACTAGACCTCAAAAGAAGTTGCATTTGTATAACTAAAAGAACAATTTGGCTTCTTGTTCACCATTAAATTTTTCTCTGAGGTAACTCTGTCTTTTTTAAAAAACATTTGCTCCAGCTAAGACTCAGGGTTGTTGTTTGAAAATATCATTATTTTTATTTTTATTAATTTATTGCATTTATTTTTATTTTAGGTCAGTGGATAGATCTTGGACTTGGCCCAGAACAGCTGTCACTGCTGTGGGTAGATCAAGTCTATCTCAGATTATTCTATACAAGTATGAGGACTTGCACATTAGTTTTTTGAGTTGTCCAGCCTGTCTAGATCATGCTGCAGCTCTCTTTTTGCTTTCCAAAAATGGGTAAGAGGCAGGGAAAAAGGAAGAGGCTGTTTTAGGTCTTACAGAGGCATAGGGATGCTGGGGTGTTCATCTGGACCCAGGAGTCTGGAAATACTTCCAGGCCATGAAGTTTGTGAGTAGTAAGACCTGTGATATCATTAATGACATTATTAAGTTATGCTAAAGTATGTTTTGCACTTTCAAAATAATAATGAAAAAAGGTGGCTGTGATCCCTGTGTGGGACAAAACATGAGTCAGCAAATCTTCCACACTTCTATTTTCTATGGAAATAAACCACTTTTTGCCTCATTAGTTTGTTTGGTAAAGCTCATTGAACCCAGACCACTTGTAACAAAGTGATGTTAAAAGCCAATCATTGGTGGCACTGCAAGTAGAACTGCTCAAGAAGGCAATCAGATCACTGGGAAGTCCCAGCACCTCTGTACAGGGCAACACACTGTGGGAGGTCCCAGCTTTGCAGCAGTAGTGCAGAACCTCTAAGATCTCTTCCAAAGCCAAACTATTCTATGATGCTTTTCAAGTTATGCAGAGCTTTTCTCAGATTTGTTCTGATCTGCTGTTTCTTATGTCACAGCACTGGTCCAATGACAGAAACCACACCTTGCTGAGACGACCAGGAAAAGGTGTTTGGATGAGATTAAAATCTGCAGTAGTTCTTTTAAGATTACTAATAATGTTGCAACCATAATTGAACCCTGTAGTGTTCAGTCCTTGCTTAAGAGCTTTTCCATAGCCAGGCACAGCATCTGGACACAAGTGTATGAATATACTGTCCACACTCTCCAGAATATTTACTGCCATTTGCAACTATCCCATGGCAAGACATGTTAAAACCACACCTAGACATAACCTGGTTTGATCATGTTCCCTTGAAAGATAACATGACAGGTTAGTTGCCAAAACTTAGCTCAGGTTTCTGAACTGAAAGGTACTGTGTCCTGGCAGGTTCCAGGCAGGTAATGTTTTGCTAGCACCAAGAATTTAAGGCTCAAACATGTCATACAGTTGGAAGCATCAGAAACCACAGGTTCCTGAGGACTTTTATCCTCTCTTAAGATGCAGAGGGTAGATCAGCACCTCAAACAGGAACTCCATGTCTACTTACAATCGGATAACCAAAATTTGTTAGAACATCCAGAAACTATAATGTTGAAGTTAGGAATGCTGATTTGGCATTTTAAACCTCCCTTTGACTCAAAATCCTCCACAAACAATCATTCTACCTTTTAACCCCATGTGACTCATTGCCAGAGTAACACCACCATGACTGAGACAGGAGTGAAGTCAGGTCACACAGGAGCCACACTACAGTGCTTCCTTCCAGCCCAAAGTGGGCAGCACTGGGCAAGGCAACAAGGCACCAAGAAACTCACTTGAGAAACCAGGTTTCCTCCTCCTGCTCCACAGATCTCCTGAGAGAGGCCTCTGGCAAGCAAGTTGTTCTTCAGTGCCTCTGCATCCAGGTTTTCCACCTGTGAAATGGGAACAGCACTTGCCTTCTTTACAGGAGCACCTTGAGGATAAATACAGTAAATTCTGAGCTGGTCAGGTTATAAGGGTGTTTAAATAAACACCAAAATTGAGCAAAAGAAGGTGGGAGAAAAGAAAACAATCGTGCTGAATTCAGCTTTGTAAAAAAAATTTAAATACTTTCCATTTCTGCTTACTAATTTTAGTACATCAGATCTGCTTTTTCTTCTGTTTTGTTTTTTATTTTGTTTTGTTTTTTTCTTTCTTTCTGGTTTTATGTCTAAACAAAGACTACTGTGTCATGACCAGTTGTACAAATACAGCTAAGAAAGACAACATGCTCTCACTTTCAAGTTTTTCTTTTCGTAAGACTGAAAAGAGCAATATTCTCTTTGCATCTCAGTCTGAGAACTAATGGTTCACTGTTATCTTTGGACACAAACCTGGGGAGCCTTTCTGTGCAACTTAGCTCCTCCTGGCAGAAGAACATGAAATGCATCAGGATATTTTTGTTCAAAGACCAATTTCACAGTGTTTAGATAAAAATGGGACAAACAAGTTTTTAAAGGTTTAAGCTCTCTTATTTTTTGAAATACAGATGGTGAAATTATAAATGTCAAAATTCTTTAAGGTTATAAAGCAAATGCAAAATGGCAACAATTAGAGGAAGTTCAACAGGAGTCAGCACTGTCATCTGACTTTGGAAGTGAAAGAGACAACACAGGTCTAGTGATTATCCAGTGGTTTTTCTTCTATTTTTATGAAGGGCACAGGTTTGTGTAGTCACTGGTTCTGCCTCTATCTTTTAAAAGCTGTGCTTTACAGATGTGTTTTAAGGACACACTTTACAGTAGCACAACTTTACTCACATCAGGAATTATAACAGGTACACACAGCCAGAGAAATCATGAGAAACTGAACAGATTAATCCTGTGCATATCAATAATCCTGCAGGACCTGTGTCACTTTGGGTTATTTCCAGACATTTAGCAAGGCAGAAGCAAAGTCAGGACTTCAGTGCTGTGCCTATTTTCTGCCAAAATTCTAACAAAATTTTAGCTTTCTAACATGTGCACTTTCACTTCTCTTTAGAGAGAGAATAACTGCAATAACTGTTGCTTATCTCTGCACCCTCTGGAGGAAAGTCTCCTTCTCTATCCAAAACACCATTAAATATTTTCTAAGAATAGGAACCTGCATGGTACCTTAGATAGGGCTGCACTGCAGCTTCACATCAAAAAGAGATGTTTGATGAAAACACTATTAGGCATCTGTGGTCTTGTTCCTTTCATCTTAAATGAATGGAGATAAATTATCACCCTGTGTCCCCCCTGCCATGCCTTCCATTCTTTGGTGAGGTCTAAGGTTGTGTCCTTGAAGGTCATAGGCTTGGAGGAATTTTCTCACAAGGAAGAAAGATTTTTTAGAACCAGCTTGCACATTTTCCCTGGAATACCTATCACAAGGATTATATATTATACTCATATCAGTATTTGCACACATCCAGCAAGCACATACCATTTCTAAGTCACACCTACTTTTTTAGCTCCCAGTATAAAGCAATAAAAATTAACTATTGACTTTTTTCCTTTTTTTTTTTCCTGAAAGAACATAATTGCATATCCCAGTTTGATTGTGCATAGATCTTCCTCAAAGTACAGAAAAACTCTGTCTTTACTAACACAAAAATTCTATTCTTTCACTCCATTTTAGCTGTAAAAGTTGTTCTTCATTACTGTAGTTTTTACCTTTATCTCTTCTCTGTCCTTTGTTTGCCTTTGATACTTAAGAGGGAAAGTTCAGTCTTTTCTCACTACGCAAACAGTTTCCATGCTACGCTAACCACACTCTGCTATCTGGACTTCCACCAGTAGATTAAGAGACCTGAATAGCACTCACCAATCAAGGGTTTTACACCTCAGGTTTCAATTTGGAGGTTAGATACAAATGCCAACTAAGCTTGGACAGCTTTTTAATTGACTCCATGTGAAGGATTCATATTCTGTAGGTTTAAGTATGCAAAGCATTAAGATCTGCCCTCCACAATCTCACTGCTGCAGAGACTGCAGCTGTGGCGTGCACAGGGGTGTGCAGGGCACAGCTAGGTTGCAGGACACAGGAGAAACCAAAGCAAAGATCAGCATCTGTTTAAAACATTGAATGTTGAAACAGTGACTTTACTCTTCTCACCAATATCCACACAATGGCAAAGCAGCAGTGACACTAATTTAGAATATGTGGATCTAGCCCCAGTGCAACTATGCCTTCTCATGGAATCTTAGCCTCAATTTTGTATGTCTACTATCAGGTGAGTCAGACTACCAAGGTAGTTTTTTTGATACTTTCCAAAGACAAAATTAATAACCAGACCACTGCCATAAATATATTAAGTAACTTTAATGCTGCTTAGCATAAGTCTTTGTTTTATACTTTCATCCATATACTCCAGTGTAAATGTATTTTGTACAATATGAAATATTTTTAAAAGTATATGACTCTAGATAAAATGTTCACAAAAATTTTCAATGCAATGAGAGAATTAGGGGAAAAAAAAATCAGGCAGAGTACAAAATCTTAGAAAACAAGACATATGACAATGTCCCATTGTAGTAATTCAGGACGACCAAGTGGTTCCATAGGCAAAAGGGTGCTCCTCACTGCTCTGCCACCCACAAGAACCTGCCCTGGGTCAGCAGGGCACTGCTGAGGGTGGCTGCCCCTCAGAGATCCTTGTACCTGATGAGTTTGATAAAGTAACCTCCATGGCAGACACCCTTGTTGGCTCAAGGAGAGTGAGTAGGCCTGGGAATGAAGGAAATCCTGTCTTCCCTTATGCAACCACTGCGGGTCTCTGCAGAATAATCAGGTGCACTGGCAAGCTGTAGTGAACAAGTTGTTTTACAAATGACAGGGAGCCTTTATTGTCCCAGATTATCTTTTTGGCACTATTCACAAAAGCAAAAATTATTTACTAGCAAATTAACAAAAAGCTTCATTCACCATGTGCAAAATGACATGAGTCTCAGGGAGCAGAGCACAATGCTATAGTTTAGTTTTGCTAAATCAATTTCCTGTATATAATATTGCATGTCATCATACACCAGGAGGCTCAATTAAACTTCATTCATGTGAAAAGCAAACTCCATAGTGGACAGACCGTTTTGCATCCCACTGCTTTCAGCAAGATGTTGTATAGGCATCTGTCCAAATAAGAACACCTTTACAACATTGCAGCTTTAGAATGCAACAAATAACACACTGCAAGAATTGAGGTCAGACATTATTCACTATTTGGTAACATTCCATTCAAATGATAGTGACTCACATAATACCTAACAAATGCAGCACTTGAAGTGGCAAGAACAAAGCTGTACTCCAACAAAGTTAAACAGTGCAAAAATGCCTGTTAAACAAAAATATACCATGTATATACACACATAACAAAAATGCAGTGTTTTGTTTTGTAGTATAAATAGATCTGATTAAGCTAAATTCCTAAAACTAATAAATGACTGATTGGAAGTCCCAGTTGTCATAGTATGGAACACAGTAAGCTTTAAGGCTCAGGTGACCCTAACCAGACATAGCTAAAGAGAGTATAAAAAGATGTCACCGGATGGTTTCTTAAAATATTTTCTCTGTACATCAAAGTTAATAACATATATATACTAAGTTGAAATTTCAAAGTCAGCTTGGGCTCTGATCATGCAAAGGGCAGCACACCACACAGAACACCCGTGACTCTCCCAGGAGCCTCAAGGCTCTACCTGTGTGGAGTGCACTGCAACACTGCAAAGCCCTTAATCCCAAGTCTTAACAAGGGGGGAGCTTTTTAGCTGCCTGTGCAGTTAACATCTTGGCTTGGTTTCCATTTTCTTCCCCTTCTGGTGTAGCACTGGAGTTCTGTTTTCTTCTAATGACATATCTCTTTACCTCTAAACTCTCTAATACCTTACAAAGTACACTGTAAAAGTAATTATCAGAAATGGAAGAGATAGAAACTTTTTCTTCTGTTGAAGAAATCCTGATTAGGGGTTACTTGCATTTAAAGAAGATTTTGAGCAGAAAAAAAAAAGTCTTTTTAGAATTAAATTACAGTAAAACAGACAAGTAGCACTTAATTTGATCTGAAGTGGAACACGTGAACATTAACCTCTCTTCAGCTGTTATTTAGCCTCCATCTCCTTAATGCCAGGGCTGTGCTGCAACCATAACAAATAGCTGTTGCAAAGGCAAAAATCTAGAGGAGGAGCAGAGAAAAAAAAAAAGAAAAAAGTGAATCAAACATATTGTTCTACAATATTTTTCTATTCTAAATTAATACAGGAACACAAGTAATTCAAAAACGTACCTCTCCCAGTCAAAATGCTTAATAAGGTAAAGATAGGTTTGGGATTCTCTGAAGTTTTCTTGGGAACTTCTTTGTTATAACCCCATTTTACTACTTTTACTACCCATTTACCTCCTGTTACTACTTTTCACTTGCTTGATTCAGCAGACATTTAGAAATATAATATGAAATATAATTTCTGCATAAGTTATGGTGAAAGTAAATATGGGTATGTACTCTGTGTATTTCAGATCTCTTATCTAGACTGATCAAACATCAATCTCAGATGTTTCCAACAATGCCTTTACCTCAGCAAACATCAAAGAAGACATCCTTCTAAACAGCAGAAATCTTTTACTTGCAGAAACACAGAAATAACTCCAATCTGGCCTCCTTGACCAGACATCCAGCCATTAGAACAACTTCCCAGGCAATGCCAGGGAAGTTGCTCCTGCTTAAGAATTGAGTTGGACAGATTTGAACTGAAGGTCATGCCATAATGAAAGTAAATATGTAATGTACACTGGACAGAGGAAATGAGAAACTTAATTTCTGAAAAAAAAACATTTCTCATATTGTCCTGTGATAACAATGAAAACTGTCTTTTTAAATATACCAATTCAATCATCCTTTGCTTTAAGTTTTGAATAAATGCTATACCATAGAACCATCACCTGTTAAAATGAACATATATATTTCTAACCATGATATATAAATGTCATCTTAAAAGAAAGAATGCTAGCAACCTTTTTTTTTTTTTTGTCATGTGGCTGACAAGACTGTTTTAATGACATATTTTAAAGGTTCAAATTTTTTTTCTGTATGTTTTGACTTCCCAAATATACACTTCTGCAAAAAAATGCAAAGACTACATTTATCTCATTCACTGCTTTCCAGCTACTCTTAATTAAGATACTGGAGCAAGTTACAAAAGCATATTCTCTTCCTCTATCTTGACAGGGATTTGAGGGGCTTGAAGAACTGAATTCTCCCTTAAAAAATTTGTGTGGAAGAACCATTAGAGTGGTTTCTTGGAGTGCCCAGTATTCTGTTGCCAGACAAAATGACTGCAGTGACCATATATTCAGTAGGATCTGAACACTCTAAACTAGGACTGAAGAGGTACACTTAGGGGTAGAATTTAAGATACTTGCTTAGTATAAAGAACCTCCCTTCGTTCAGGCACAGCTGGACCACCACCTCTGTCCTTGTGCCAGATGTGCTCGAGTGTGTTACTGGGTGATGTGAGGAACTCTGGCTTTGGGACACTGACATACCCACTTCACCTCTTCAGGGCCTGGCTTGCTAAAGCTAAAGGCTCCTCCTTTCTGTTCTGCTCTTGCAGACAGAGTCTCAACCTTACACCTCTAGTCCATCTCTTTTTATGTTAAGATGAACTGAAAGTGCTTACTGTGCAAAAGTTGCTCTCAAGGACCACAAACAACCACACAGGGCTTAGAAGCTTAATAAATATATACAGTTCCTTGGTATGAAAATCTGTGGATAAAAAATTAAGAGCAGTGGTTTCAGTTTTTAAAATTAAGCCTGACACACCTCTACTCATCCCTGAAGGGTCCAGCCGGGATAAAAACTAAAGTCTGATATATTTGCCGATTCAGCTACGCACACCCACATCACTAAAAACATTGATTCAGTGATGATGCAACTACAGTGAGAAAAATGCAGTCTGGGCTTAGGCTATCAAGAAAAGCACTCTAATAATTGCAGTAAGAGACAGCAGGGTCCTGATGTAGTAAGTACACATATGAGCCTCACAAAGACCTGGTCCAAATTTTTTTATCTCCATGGCATGTTCAGGACTATCTAAATGGTATAAAAAAAGCAACTGAAATTTTCAGCACAGGTATAAATTTCATACCATATCCCTTGATAAAGGCTCAGTTGTTCTTTTTCTTCTAATAACCAAAACTGTTTTTACAAAACACCTTGTCTAAAAATTATAAGCTATAATGATCATACATTTAAAACACTACAGTGAAGAGTATGAACTCTATACTGAAGAGTAAGTAGCTATTCCATAAGCATTATCTTGTACCAATATTTTTGCATGTTTCTGGTTAGACACTACTTGCTGCTGTCAAAGGCAATTCTTTCTCTCACAGCTCCTCTTTCTATTCCAGTTTGCTGTTAAATTCCCAAGTTGAATAGCTGGCTACAAGTGCTTGCTACAGACTTCTGCTCCCCTGATACAAATATACAGAACACATACCGAGGCTGCTATGCTTATGTTATATTCACGACCACTTAGAATTGTCTCTTGTGTGGTGGAGTTGAATTTGCGGGGAAAGTAATGCAGAGACGTAGTTGCTGCTTGCAGTAGAAATGCTCCAAAATAAAAGACAAAAGTAGCTCCATGGAAAATAAAATCCTAAAAAGCAAATAACAGAATTAGTCTGGGCTCAAATACATATCTAATTCTTCTCATCTCAGTATAAAGGAAATCCAACACTGAAACATGAAACAAGAACTGATAGCACTAACTTGAGATAAGCAGTGTTGAGTCCATCTGACAGTTTAACCTCAATGTGTTTTCACAGCTTCTTGCAATTACAAGCAACTCCCTAACATTATTAGTGATAAAGAGCAGCTCTCCCTCTCCCCAGATCTTATACTCTTTCAAATTAAGAGGCACATGCTCACCTTTATATACACATGCTGACATTTTAGACTATCTTAAACTTAGTGGTGTTTACAGAAATATCCCTTTAGACAGACAAAAAAGAAGACACATACAGGCCAACTTGATCACAATTCAAGCAGTACAGAACAATCTTGCAGTCTCTTAAGTCCCTTCTCAACTATAATCAAAGCTTCAAAAATCTTCCCTCCAGGCTTAAATTTTGCTTCTCTAAATGCCCAGAAACAACTCAGCTTTGACCCAACTGAAATGTCCAATGTCCCAATACAAAGAGATTCAATAATTGAGGTATTTCCACAACTGTCTCTGACTTGGCTCTACCCAATAGTTAGTAACCTGACAGTTCTTCATGATATTGTGGAATAAAATGTCCAAGACTTGTGTGGACAGGTTTTAGGATTTACTTCAAATATACTTCTCTCCTGGGCCTCTCCAGGCAATTCCTTCCTCTATGATGAATGCTAACTGAATATAAGGTGTAAACACCTAACTTTCATTTCTGGGTTCCATTACTAACACACATATAAAAGGTCTGGTGCCTTTGCAGGCCCTAGTTCAGAGCCCAGTGTTCCATCAGCAAGATCTAAGGCATGTTCCAGTACAGTTTAAAATGTCTAAAGTATTCTTCCAACATCTCCTTCCATTACTCAGTCTGAAAAGCTGACATTTGCACTGCACTCAATTTTTGATCCACACAACATATACTTTGTGCCTATACCTGTGAAGGTCTGCAAAAGCCACAGAGACAATTTTTAAGATATATGCAAGTACATGTATGCTTTATGAGACCTGTGATATGCAGTCTAACTCCAGTACTAATGAGCTCTTTATCAACTTTAACTTCACTCGAGTGCAGTGGACTATCAGTATGCCTAGAGTGAGAACCCAGGATATGTGCCCAGCAGACAGCACTCGCCTGCACTAGAAATTACTGTGCAACATCCTTACCTGCTGCCTGCCTGAGAGCAGTGAGAATGTGCTGCACTACACACATATGGAGAAATGCATTTTCTCCATAGATGTGAGATTTTCTTTTAATTGAAAGAATCTTCTTTTCAAACTCATTACTTGTTCCATACTTGATGCAGCTAAAGCTACTTAAAGCACACACTAGTCAGTTTTGATAAGTTATGATATAAGCTGCTACTACAGTTCCCCATTCCACTTAGATCAGGACTGACTGCATACAGGAGAGTTAGGTAGGAGAATGAAGGAGATGAAAGAGGAGAGACTCTTTCATCTCCTTCATTCTCCTGCCTAACTCTCTAATTTCCTTCTTCTGGCAACAATTACAGTGAAGCACTGTAGCATCAGTAAGGTTTCACATTTACACGGTTACAGTTTCTCTTACCAAAATCCCCAAGACCTTATAGGGACCTTTTTTTGGGTTTTAGTAATTGTTATCATAGTGCCTAGCTCTCCCTTGTTCCCACACTTGTATAATCATTGAAACCTCACACAAAGTAGATGGAAAACACTATCAGAGCAGCATGATAATTTAGTTCTCATCTAATTTTGTAAATGATTGTGTTGTGAGTCAGGCTGTAAAGGGCAGTACTTGTCATACCATCTGGTTTAATACACTGATGTACTGAGCAATGGAGCTCCATAAGGTCCATCTTTTCCACTGTGTACCATCTTATTTTTTAAATATCTCTATTAATATGAACAGATATATTTTCAGTGTAAAGCATTACTAAATCCAGGACTGCAATTATAGCAATACAAATAGTTTTAGTGTTTCCAGTAATTAATTATTTATTTACAACAGAAGGTAAAAAAATCCCAACTTGTCAAGTGCTGATAAAGAATTTAGTGTCAACAACTTACAAAACATTTGGGTACCTGAAAATAGTGGTAAAGTGTCTTCTCTTATTTTTGTTGACAGGTGGAAGGGGCTGGGCTTCAGCTACCAAGTTAAAATTATTCCCTCTGCATTTATTTAAGATGTTGACTGAGTTATGACAGCTTTTTTGATAAAGTTACAGATGCAGTTTTTATAAAAGTCATGTATCCATTTCCTGATATAGAAGATTTTCCAGAAATTTATTATACACAAGGGACAAAATTAACTTTACAACAAACTGCCAGCATCAAGTAGCCAATGTGAAACACACACACAATTGTTACAAGATGAAATTTGTATAGCATTTTCAATCTATAAAAGCCTTGTCCTTACCCAGCAACTCTTAAATAGATGCATGATTGTAAACTGGCAAACAGTTTCAATGAAACCCACGACACTATTAATTTACTTCAGTTATGCTCAAGGGCTTTGTTGCATCATAATTTGTGAGGATGTTGCAGCATAAATCCCTGTAAAGGTCTATGATTGTAACTGATTATTAGCCTAATTATTGCCTGTATTGTGTTGGAAAGCTGATGCAGTATGTATGTTTATTCACTATCAAAGTGCTAAAGTTTTTTTTTAATAAAATCCAGTCCATTAGCACTGATGGGCTTTGATTTATCAGAGCTCCAAACTCATAAGCTTTATGATTTGCTTTAAAGAACTTTTGTTTTAAGGGCCTATCCATAAATTACCTGAACAGGCACAGTTCCTGATACTGAAGCCTGCAATTCCAGCTATGATCAAGGGAAGTGTCAATAGGAAAACTAAGCTGCCCAGGAGCAAAGTGGAGGTGATCAGCAGTTACAGGCAGACATACTTCAGTGGTTTAGAAGTTGCAGTCCTTTTGAAGAATTTTTTTTTTTTTTTTGAAAATTAAAAACTCTGATCACAGTTACACCCTCTCTTACTATTCACTTCCAGTTATATAAAGAGAGTGTGATATAGTCTCATGCTTAACTACTTGAGTACTAAAAACTCAAAGTAAAAAGCAGTTAATGACAACAAAGGAGCTTGTAAATTACCAGTCAATAACCTGAGTTATCCATGTGGTTGGCAAAAACTAACACAAAAAATTTCCTTTTTTAACAGGACGCTATAGTCTTTGAGATTACTGGCACAAACCATAACAATTAATTACAGCAAGATTCAGGCTCTGTCTTCAAAATTAAAAGCTCAGCAAAGAATACTTGTATCTGTAGTCTCACCAAACTCCCTCTAAGAAATATGAAGACATTAAGTCTCCTAATAAGATGTTAAGATATATCATAGTGCAGGTTATGATGTCTTTTTTAAGGTCTAACAGCCACTCACCATTGCTGCCCTAGCTTTGAGCAATTGACCCAAAGTCACCAGTAGACTTTCTTAGGAACTGGAGGGGATATTCTGGGTGCTGAAGTCCAGTCTGTGCTACCTCAGACAACCATATCACACAGCATGTTCACAAATTCATCCTTTCCTTTATAATATTTGATATATCTTTCTACATCTCATTATTCATGAGGTGTTACTACCACTTCTCTAATAGTCAGAAAGTATTTTCTGATTCCCAGTGCACAATAATTCCTGGCCATTTAAACCAATTTCTTT
This sequence comes from Lonchura striata, assembly GCF_050655825.1. Classification (NCBI taxonomy): domain Eukaryota; kingdom Metazoa; phylum Chordata; class Aves; order Passeriformes; family Estrildidae; genus Lonchura; species Lonchura striata. The sequence continues at coordinate 143,402,447 of NC_140704.1, read as the reverse complement.
CCACACCTTTTAAGTTAGTGCTCTTCCTGCTGCTCATACATTTTATGTGTTCAGAGAGGACAAGTGTACTCCATTAAACAGCTTCAAAAGCTCCTTCAGCCTCCATCATAAAACAGTTTCCTCTGCCACCTCTGTAATCTTGTTCTTTCTTTTTCTGGTTTTGAATTCCTGTTTGAAAAAACTTTGTGCTAAAGCAGAAAGCCAGGTGCCAAGACTTAGGATCGACACGTCTCATTAAATAATTTTCAGTTTATAAAACAAAGGGAATCCTTAAACAAATGAAAAATCTTACCGCCTGGTTCCAGTTGACAGCAATTCTATTTGCATAACCAAAGAGGAACACAGAGAGGAAGACAATGGAGAGGAACCACGCCGTCACTGCCACAAACATTACCCATCCCTGCAGCAGTGCCAGTGGAATTTGGGTAGAGGCGACCAAAATCCAGACTATTGTTCCAAACAGCTGCAAGGAAAGGAATACAGAGAATAAACTGGACAGCTTTTACTCAGTACTTTCTGCCTAAGAACTGATATCACACATTACATATCATCAGATGACTCTTAGAAACCAAGAAGAAACACTTCAAAAGTACTCGGAGAGCCCAAGTCCTCCTCTCAGAAATGATAGGCACTAAGTGGTGAAAATACAAAGCCACTCTGAAATTCCTAAAGGTTCTTAAAATAGGCTTGAAAATGGGATTTACAAACCCAGGTGACTTGTGTCCTGCTGAAAATTTTATCCTTACTGCAATTTTGAATAAAATATAAGAAATGTGAAAACACAGTACACACACACACAAATCTCTCTCTAAATACGCAAATTAGCACAAAAAGGATGTACTTCTACTACTTTGGATTCAATTTCATAATGTTTCGCTTTGAAGTCCTAATCAGATGAGATACAGAAAGGAGATAAAAAGACACCCATTTTTTCAATATATTTGTAATACCAAGCTGAAGGAGGACAGAAAGCATAAAACAAAAGAAAAAAACCTAGAATACAGAATAAGGTGAGTTGTAAACTATGCTGTAAAGACTAGAAAAATATAGAAGTTTCCAGAATCATCATAACTTGGAGAAGAATTCAGCAGTGCCAATTTCATTTCAGCAGACTCCTCACGGCAAATGAGTGGTAGGGACACTGTGCTAGGGATGGTGATGGAGAATTTACACACTCTAAGGCTTCCCTGGCTTAATCAACTTTTGGCCTAAGGAACACAACTATTTCTTCCTGCAAATCCTGCCTCTTAATAAAAAAACATAAATAGATGACAATTATGATTCACTCCAAGTATGTTTGTTTATGACAGAAAGATTTAAATTCATAATCCAAACTGCTGAATAGTGTCAACTAAAATATATTTCCAAGCGCAAGTAACTTCTTTCCTGTTTGAATTCCACAGATTTACAAACCAGGAAGTCAGAGGTTACATTTTCAGATTCAGATAGCTTTCTTTTGTATCACAGTTGGATAAGAGATACCTTTCAAAAGATGCCTGCTACAAAATAAGTTGGTTCCTCTCTGGTGCAGCAGCACATGTGTAAAGATGCATTGCTAGTCTCAGTTCAAAGCTCCCATGGGTTTATGTATTACTGTTCAAGTTGTTCTCTAGGGTTCCTTTTTTATCTGTGAAGAACCAAACTTTCTCTAGTTTCATAAGACTGCAGGTGCAAGTCTGTTACTTGGTGACCAGAGAGTGATGGGCAGTGAGGAAACAAAAGGGATAGCAGAAAGTGTCTGTTAAACAAAAAACAGAGACACATTAAATGCTTTCAGTATTTTCAATGTGCAGACTTGCAGGGTTCCTTAAAAATAAATTTAGAACTGTACTGTAGAGACTGCTAATCTCAGCACCCACTGTTGTGCTACTTCCCTCACGCTACACCTGTCCACAACAGCTTGCCTGTCAGAGTACAATTGGTTGGCCAGCTGAACTAACCTTTTGTCCCTACTGCCTCTGGGCCTGATTTAGTGCCCGGACTTGTGTTTCGAGTTTCAGCTTGCTCCTTACTCAGGTACAATTTTAAAGCTTGTGAGGTGGGACCCAGCTCACAGTCTGGGACCCAAGTAGTATTCTGCTCTGACCGTACGGGAAAGAGTAAATTAATAAAGTCAGAGGGGTTCTACCAAGCTTTTTTGTTTTTCATCACCCATTAATCAGTGGCACCACAGAGCGCCATATCCAAGCTCAGCTCAAAGGTCCTCAGCCCTGCGTACTCCTGCGGGGTCTAACACACACGTGCCATTGAGCACGCTCGTAGGAGTTTGCAGAGGACGCGCAACAGGCGCGCAGACAGAACCTGGTGTAACTCTCCGTGGTGCCTTTTCGGGTCGGGAGCAGAGCGTGGCTCAAAGCCCCGGACAGCTGAGGGAGCCCCGCGAAGCCCATCTGCGTGCGGGCCGCGGCCGAGGGCAGCGAGCCGGGCGGGCGGAGCCCCGGCCCCGCACCTGCCCCTGCCCCGCTCACAAGATGGCAGGCGAGCGGCGCGGCAGGCCCTGGCGCTCCCCACCGCGGCCCTGCACTCACGATCTCCAGGAAGATGACGGCTCCCGAGAAGGTGCGCAGGATCTCCAGGCCGGAGGGCAGCGTGACCCGCGGAGGCGGGAAGTAGGGAGCGGGGTTGGGAGGCGGCGGCATGGACGAGGCTCCCCTGGGCAACATGCTGCTGCGGCGGCGGCGGCCGTGCCGAGCGCGGCCAGGTGGGCGAGGAGGCGGCGGTGAGGGCGGCGCAGGTGCGGGCGGGCCGGCCGCGCCTCCCCCGGCCCGGCCCGGCCCGGCCCGGCCCCGCCCCGCAGCCGCCGCGCCTCGCCCGGAGCGGGGCCGGGCCCGGGGCCGGAGCCGGGCTCGGGCCGTGTCCGGCCACTGCCTCCCGGCTTCACGGCAGCGCGGCGCTCCGCATTCACGAGTCCTGAATCAGGCCAGCCGGACTCGGGCGTGATTTCCCAATGCCGGCTTGCAAAAGGTTTTTATTTACCTTCTGGTTACGGATGTTCGGGCTTCGAAATTGAGTCGTTGCACTGTTTTATTTAAAGGCGCCTACTAGGTTATCCATTCAAAATATTGAAAACATTTCATTTGTATCTTCTTATTGCTCGGTCTGGCTCAACTGTGTACCACTGATTAAAAGTAGTAGAAAATGTTTGTAAAACTTTGGGGTAGAGAAAGGTATACATTCATGAGACTACTTATAATCCATTTATTTTCTTATGCTTCTTTATACAAGCATCTTCTCCAGATGGAGATGCCATCCAGCAGCACTTCACTTATTTCTCCCGTTGTGCCTTAGGCTGAGATGTGCTACCTCTGGAATGACCAAGACTGTTTCACCCAATGTTATCCCATTCAGTGTTCATACTCCACACATACGGCTGCGATTTTAGAGATAACATTTTAAGAAGGTTTCATGCAAGTGTATGTAGCTGCTCTGGAGATTGAACTGACTTGGGTATAAAGACCTTATTCCTTTCTTTTCGATGCATGATGTTTCTCGGGTATGCTTTTGTGATGACAAGAAATGCCACATCCTGAGATGCCTGTCTTCCCCACCCCAATCCAAGCCCTAGGTGGAGAGCAGTTGGCACCATAAAACAGGACTCATCTGTGTTTCTGCCATACCATTCCGTACACAAATAGATTTGTGATGCTTTTAAAATGCATTAATGATTGCTTGGCTTTGAAATCTTGGCATCTAAAGGAGGAAGAAGCAAAAGTTCACATTCTTTCTTGTGCTCTGTCTTCATCTCTATGCCTCTTGTAGCTGGATGCCTCTTGAACTCTTAAGTAGGAGATGCTGGATTGAATCCCCATTAGGCTGAAGAAGGCACAGCCTCCCCTCTTTTCTGAGTGCTTTACCCCATTGCCTATCCAATGATATATTATTTTTTTCCTCTAGACCTATTTGAAAAGTGAACCTTGTGTTCCATCCTTTTATCTTCAGGAAAAGACTTAAGGCTCTGGAAGTGCATGCCTACAGGACCTGTTTTGGCTGTTTTGGAAAGGAATGGGATTGATACTTGTGCATAAGTGATTAGGTGTAGGAGGTTTGTTCTTGGGATTGTTATCTGGAGACCATATGTCAAATAAAAGTCACAGTCTGGCCCTAAATCTGTTAAGACTGCCCTGCAGAGGGAGAAGTCTGAGACAGTGGAAAACAGGGCTGGTTTATGATTCAGAACAAGAAATGTGATTGTCCTTATCTTACACAAAGGAAGTACAAATAATACTTGGTCATAAACATTTCCAGTGTTATTATTTAGCTGCATAGTTAATCTGTGTGAACTCCTAGCAGTACTAGATTTTACTAATGATTACATACCATGTGCTTGTAAATCCTATTTCTTTTTACTTGCACGTTCCTTATAACACTTATTTTATTGAAATTTAGTTGGTTCTAACAAAAAAGTCCAAATTTCACTTTCACAATTAGGTATAGATCTACTGAGTAGATTTTTGGCTGTGCTTTTTCCTGAAGCCTAATTCTCTGCTTTTTCCTAAAGCTTAAATTAAGTGTCTCTTTAAATTATTTTTGCTGTGTTCAGGCAAGATGTGCTGCATGCCCTGTGGGATTGCTTTTATACTGATTCATGTACTGTTTGAATCTTTAAAGAACTGGATTTTTTAAAGAGATTAAGTTTCCATGCAAAAGCACATGTTTGTGTTTAACTGCTTTTTAATAGCATTTTTGTATAACTAATTGCATCTTGGCATGTTAGAAGGTAAAGTAATGATGCAGCTTCCAGTCCACCAAAGTGAATAGGTAGGCAGAAGTATATTGATTCATTGTGAGTAGGAAAGTCTGTCTATACAACCACAAGGAGTAAAAATTGCTCTTAAGCAGCTGTAAAAAGCTCTATTCCCTTCATGTTCTAATGCTATGGCAGTCTAATGTAAAGGAAGCATTGTCACAGAACTACTAAACCAGTTGCTGGTTTAGCAGTGTACATGTGTACATCATACTGGATATGAAAATTACACAGCAGTCACATGCAGCAAGATTCAGACTACCTTTTGTGAGGTATGGCATTGATACTTCTGGAAGAGCTGAATATTAGTAAGGATACTAGATAACAGGTGAAAGTAATGCCAATTTCAGAACTCATGGTCCTTAATGCCTTATCTATGTTATCAGAAGCATTTCAGGAAGAGATGTTATCTCATGTCCTATGTTATGGAGTGCACCAGGGTGGTCTGCCAAAATGGTCAAAGAGATGGAAAATACAAACCAAATAATTGACAGTAACCCTGTTTTCCTGTGGCTCTGTTTATGCACAAACAGATTCCCCAAGCCAGAGTGGAACTAGGCAAGGTTTTCTAGACAGGATCCGCTTCTTTCTTGTTCTGGAGGAAGTTGCCCCTAATAGTTGTCTGTGTTTCTTTTAGATTTGCAAAGCTGCTATTTCTTAATGTGGAATACAAACTCTCCTAAGTTAGTTACATATCAAAAATAGAAAGCCTGGAGTTGATCATGCAACACAGGCTTTTTGTTTATGGATGAAATAATTTAGCATGCTCCTGGAAATTTCATACAGGATTCTGATCTCACACTGGTACAAACTCTGGGGTCATTACCCCTTAGCCAGTGAAATTAAATTGGCATAAAACTGGCTTGCATAAGATGAATGATAAGGAATGCCTTTAGCATCATTTGTTGTAGTGTATTTAGTAAGTGGTAACAGAACTTCAGGATCATGGTTGGATCTATGCATATTATGAATTAGTGTGCAAATACCACCACATTGTTGAGGTTTCTTGTGAGGCAGTGCAACAGTTTTAATTTTTTTAACAAGCAGGGCCAAGTTTGTGAATGCATGTTGCCCCTTCTTGCACCAAGAGGAAAACAACTGTTGAAATTTCTCACTTAATCCAGTTAAACTGAGCTTGGGATGTGTGCTGAGGAGATGAAGATAAATGTGCCACCTGTTTGGTCCACCAGTGCCAGGGATGGCTGGTTACCAAACCAGTCCCTGGAGCAGCTTCAAGCAGTCTCAGAGCTGCTCTCAGCAGCATTTTCTGGCTGGCTCATAATGCTATGGTGGTACTTTGGACATGGCCTCTTCCTGCAGAAGTGTCTTCCGTGCCCAGAGCCATGGGATGAAAGGCATTTTCCTGTCTGCTTTGGCTCTCAGGGTGCCCTTTGAAGCAGGGAATCCTTTGCTGGCTGGTTAGGGGTGTTTGAGGATCCCTTCACACAGGCACCACACAGCTGGAGGCTGGCACAGAGCCAGGGACCCTGCTGGAGTCAGCTGGTGTTAGGGAGGTCAGGCTGAGGTTCCTCACCTGTTCTCATAACATTGTTTCCATGTTCCTAAGCTTACCAGCGGTTCATTTTTGACTTGGTGGCACTGCTGGTCTCTAGCAATACAGTATAGCATGCCAAGGGCCAATTTTCCTTTTATTTACTTTAAGAAATTCCTTTTAGCTGTGTAAGGGTGCAGCAAAAGTAAAAATGCAGAATCTCTTAATAGCAAAGAGGAAGATCCTGACCTGAGATGGTACAGGAGGCAAGGTGGGTAGAGAGGGACATGGCAGAGCAAAGCCAAGTTACCTAATGGGAAAATGTCTCAAGAAGTCAAGTGTTCTGTTCTTGGCATAGGTGAGCCAGGAAAAATGGTTTGCATGGATTGTCCTCAGAAGAGAGTGTTAAAGTCTCAGAAGTACAAACTGGGAGCATGATATTGTTGGAGATGAGGGATGAGTAAATAGCACTGATTGTTTAGGACAGAATTGCCCAGGGAAAACAGTGCACAGACTGCACAGCAGCAATACATTTTTTTATCCTGTCCCCTTCCAGCTTCATGGTATAAAAGAGGACCAGTTGAGCTGGTTGCAGGGGGGCTGAAGGAGGCTGTGCCAAGTGCTGCCTTTGCAGATGCAGCACAGACCCGTGCCTTTGGTACTGCTGGTAGCACAGGCCTCTGCTCACTCTGTCGGCACTCAAGACTTGGATGTAAGAACCTTTGCTCATAACGTGCTGGCAGCACGTAGGGCAGCAGTAGGTATCCATTGTTTTCATGAACTATCTGTGCTTTCAGGAAGTTTCCTCAGCTGCAGTTTGTTTGCCTTTTGGGGACTGGTTTTTTTATTGAGCAAAATCCTGGCTAAAAATCCAATAGAAGGCAAAGGATAATTAGGCAAAAGACAATGGTGACTTTATTTTGTGATGACTAAATTCAGGAAGTAGAAGCATGGAGACATTAAAATATGATTGTATAAAAAAGAACTGTAATGGTTTGAAATGGCATAAAAATGCTGCTGCAAAAGGACTGAGTTTATAGATTTCAAAGCACTCTGAGTTTATTTGTAATAAAAAGGATTTATCAGTGTTATAATGTATACACATAATTAGGACTTACCTGATGACTGTTAGTAGGATGTTAAAGAGCTCTTTGTATGTAAGTATAGTCATAATTAAGGGAATCATAACTTCTGTATTTTTTGTTAGTTTCAGATTGCTTAAAACAGCAGGGTCATATTCTAATTAAATCTGTTGTTACTTACAGTAACTACTGGAGTTCTAAGGCTGAGGGAGCTCTTCAGCTACTGAAACACTGGCAGACCTATAATCTTTTTACTGATTATCCATAATTTCAAAACTGTCTCCAAGCATCCAGGTGCCTCTGGTGTTCACAAAATTAATACATTTCAGTACTAGCAGAACAGTTTAAAAATAAACACAAAACTCATGAGTCAGATACACTGCCACATTCTAGCTTCTTTATGTACAGTACATGGACATTTTTACTTTTTTAAATGATAGATAGAAAACTATTATTGGGATTTTTCTTTAAGATAAGAAATGCTGATACAGCTTCTAGAAACCTTCAGGTGGTCTGAGCCATGCTTCTGCACCTTTAAACATCCTGTTGCTTCTCTCTTGTTTTTTTTTTGGGGGGGGGGTTTGGGGTGGTTTTTTTTTGTTTGTTTGTTTTGGTTTGGTTTTGTGGGGTTTTTTTGTTTGTTTTGTTTTTGGGTTTGTTTGGGGGTTTTTGGTGGGTTTTTTTTGTTTTTTTACTTAGAGTAAGCACAAATAATGTCCTCTAACCTTGAACTTTAGATTTTGAGTTTGCCCATCCTCTCTCTGCAATGATAAACTCTGTAGGACAGTCAGGTATTTTCAGGAGCTGGATGCCCCTTACAGAACATGAACCTTCCTTCTAATGCTTGATTTTCATATGTCAGGTTGAGCAGTGCTGCCTGCTTATGTGCTCAGATCCTCCAAAATCCAGTCCTGATAGTGATGGCAAGTTCCAAACAGTGACTCTTTCTGAGCCATCAGGTGCTGAAGCTACATCAGAAATTACCATAACACATGAGAATAATTACTTCATTTCAGGGAATTACTGTGAATATATTTCTGCAGGCCCATCTCAGCTATTTAGTTCCTATTGAACCTCACCTCAGATTCTTTCACAATGTTTTTGTAAGTATAAGTATTTGATTAAGTAGGTTTTGTTTCACAGGAAAGCAAATAGGTTTGGGTTTGGTTTTTTTTTTTCTTTCTTTCATAAATCCTAAACCAGTTAAACTGCATTCCTGTTGGCCTGACGTCCTTCATGAAGAAATAAGTGTTACAAACAGTATGTATGCAATTTCTGGATAGAAAACAATCTGTGGTTCTGCTGGCAGGTTTAGCTTACACATCATCAAGGAAGGTGAGGTGGTTTGTGCTATCCTCATGTTGAGTCAAACTCTGCTAAGATGTAGTTTAGACTATGAAAAATAAGTTAAAAACTATCTCACTTTCCCTCTACGATTTTTAATGTGACAGCCACATGAGTATTTTATTTCATTCACATGTGAATATTTCATTCACAGTTGCTGATGATTTCTTGTATTCATTAGTGTCTGGCTTTATCAGTGTTACAATTCACACGCATAATTCCTGACATCTTTCAGGATGGACATGCTTGTGCACATGCTTCTCCTATGTAGAGAGTGTTTTCATCCACTACAATGAATAACTCCTGACAGTGGACTTGCACATTGTTCTCAGATGTGTGGATGGGGTGAGAGAAAGGGATGATGAATTTGCTACCAGGTAAGTTTTGTAATTTATTTACAAGGCAGTAATTAAAGAATAAAACCAAACAAATTTTAAGTAGACTACCTACACCTTTAAACAAAATTATTTTTCTACCCTGGAATTTGATTTGGAATGGGACCTTATGTTCACATATCCTTTGGAGTGCTTACAGTCTGTAGCAGTGCATTTCAAAAACTTGAATAGCCTTGCCTTTTGCTGCCTACCAGTAGTTTTGTGGAGTTATTTAAGTAGTTTAAATTTTAATCCACAGGTATTTGGAAGAAGGATGAATCAGAGGTCAAAAAACACAGCTCATTAATTTTACATAATAGCAAAAGAATAAATAGGTCAGTATTCTGTGCATTACTTTACTAATAGGATAGTATAATTGCAGTGTAGTTAGTGTTTATAGGGTGCTTTGAAGATGTAATTTGTTGTACAGGACTAATATGCTCATACATCTCTACATCTAGCTATACTCAAAAAGAAATGCCTAACCTCACAAAAAGTCTTTTTGGGTTTCTGGTGCACAGTGAAAGAAACCAGGCTGGATTCAGCTGATCAAGTGCCTATGTGTATCTGACTAGACCCTCCATTACAAACAGGAAAGCAATAGCATCATTTGATGAACAATTTGTTTTGTATTTTAGTAGGTATCTGGATATAGATCATAGGAATCACTTGTGTCTGCTTTGTCCTTGGTTTTGCATAAAATGTATTTCTGCTTCTTCAGGTCCTGAGAAAGTTCTCTCTCTCCTGCAAACATGGACTTGCAGAAAGCTCTGGTATTCCTGAGCTATTGAATTGAAATTTCTTTTTGGACCTACTGAAAACATTTTAGATGTTCTCTGACAAACTTTAAAGCCTTTTCAAGACCTAGAAATTAGCTCAGAGTGGGAAATAAATCCGTCAGCTCATATGGTAAGCATCTGCTAAATCTGTATTTACATTTTTCTACAATGTTTTACTTAATCTTCTACTGATTAACTGAACATTATTGTGACTTCTTCCACCCTCCACATAGAGTGTTCCATGCACTCTGTTAATGTTGTGGGAAACTGATATAAATATTTCTGTTGTATGAAGCTGGGGATATTAACATCTCTTGCTAGACAATTACTGCTGAGAAGTTAAAAAGACAGAAAAACTTGCAGCATCTAGTAAGAGGAAAAAGATGAACAGGGGATTAATCACTGAAATCTGCTTTCAAAAACATATTACTTACATTTTTTAGGACTTGTTATGTTTAAACTATGTCCACATCAATAAAACCAAAGTAATGATAGACATCCGACTACTTTTTTAAAGTTACATTTGTTTTGCAAAACACATAAGTTATGAAAAATGTGACAAAAAAAGAGGACATATAATGAATTTGCATCATTTGAGGTCATGGCTCTGCAGATACATACATGATGTACTGCCTCATACTAATGAGAAGCTACAGTTCCTTGACTCCTCCAGCATCTGCAAGTCTGCAGATAAAGATAAAGCACAGGATTTTGGTGGGATTCAAGCACAGATATGGCACCAGGGATGCTGAGGTACAGCACTAAGGGCCTTAGGGATTCAGAACTCAAAATGCACAGGTTCACACACACTGCCCAGGCTCTGACAGCTCTGTGTGGTCAGCCACTGTGCTTCAGTAGGCTGCTGCTGCTGTCTGCAGAAGGGAGTGATGTGACTTCCTCGTCCCACCCACCTAAAAATCAATTGAAACTTTTCCACCCTATGTTGAAAGATCTGCATGGAGCAACATTTCCAGGCCAGGAGTGGGTGGGGCCTGGAGCTTTAGCTGGGCACACTGCACACAGCAGGTAGGCAAAAATTCTTTTACAATTTGCTGTTCTCCCTTGCTACAAAAGCATAGATGAAATACAGATTAAGCTACTACTTTGATCTTGCCCATTCTTTTTTCCCCATGTTGAGTAGTTTATGTATGACTTTAATAAATAATAAAAGAAGGATAAAAAAAAAGTAATAGTAATTTATGGCTTCTGTACACATGAAAACCTATTAAATCAAGACAATCTAGAGCAATGCTTTCCAAATAACCATGTTAATCCCTCCCTCTAACACATTTAGTATTTTTGTCATGACACATGGTGTCAAATTTCATCTCAATAACCATTTCAGCCAGCTGAACTACAATTCCAATGTACTTTTTAAGACTGTATGTAAAACTACATAGAGATGCCTACATATTCTTGTGGCTGTGGTCAAGAATCTGGAAATCTATTTCTCTAGGTGTTTTATTTTTTTAAAAAAAGAGTTATTAAAAGCAGTAAAAAAAGTAGAAAGAAAAAAATCTATCAGCTGAATGCCCATTTGAGACTGAAATGCTTGAGGAAAATGTATTCTAATGGGATATATTGAATCTCTGATCATTTTTATTAGAGTTAGTTTCTAAAACATTGTCTTTACCATAGATATCTGTCCTTTATATATGTTATGAGCCTCAGGAGAACAGAATGATAATGCTTGTGCTGAGTGACATTCCTCAGAATATGGAAGATCATAAATTCCTGGTTGTCCAAGAGCAGGAAGCATGCTGAAATATTCTTGCTATCTTAGGCAGCGATCTTGTTTTCACTGCACATCTACAGGTAGCTTTGCTAGGGGGTTGGTGTGGCTGAACAGGGAGCTTGGTGGAGCTCCAATATGAAAAGAAAGTATAGAGGAGATGGAAGCAGGGACAGGCTACAATGGAATAATTAGGAATAATTTAGAAATATTATCTGAGTTTGTAGAAGTAGCAGCAGACACTGATAAAATGGAGGCACTCCATTTTTTTAAACCTCCACTCCATGGAGGTTTATTTGCTGTCTCTACCATCAAACTATCCCATGCATCATCTGTGCTTAGGGATAGGGTCCAACGAGAGCTACCATAAGTGGATGAGTGTTTAGCTGGGGCTTACTTGAGAGAGTTTGACCAGAAAACACTATGGGAGCAGACAGGTCACATCCAAGGTGCCAAAAAAACCAAAATTAGATGTCTCTGCATGACTACTCTGTCACATCAGAAGGGTTATGGAAATCATGGAAGTTTCCTTAATAACTGGTAATAGGTAAATGTTGCACCATTTCCTTAGGAAGGCCAAAGACAATCTGGGGAGCTATAAACTTATCAGCATTGCTTTGGTCCCTGTGGAACTTAAAGGACTGGATCTTCTTGGAATGCATTTCTGGGCATATGAAGGAGAAGGTGATCAGAAACAATCAGCATGGATCTACCTCATGTAAATCATGTCTGACTGCCTGATTGTATTTATGATTCTATGACTGGATTTGCAGATGAGGGGAGAGAAGTGGCTATCATTTACCTCAATTTTAGCAAGGCTTTTGACATTGCCTCCAACAACATTCTTGTACCCCAGTTGAGATGGATGTTACGGTGGATAAAAACTCATTGATTTGGCTCAGAGGAGAGTGGTTAAATGAGTTGTTCTCTTCCCAGACAACTTTTTCCTGTTTACCTAGTAGAGTGCCATAGGGATCTAGAGACTGGAACAGTCCTGTTTAACATATTTACCAGGTGCTTCAAGGAGGTCATAAAATCCACTTTCCTCAGATTTGCAGATGATACCAAATTGGAAGGAACAGTGAATATGCTGTGGGCAGTGTTACCATACAGAAGAACCTAGGCAGGCTGGAGGAATTGGAGGAATGGGCCAAGAGGAACCTTATGAAACTCAGCAAGGACAAATGCAAAGTTCATGTCACCTGGGAATGCTGAGCCCTTCCATCAATACATGCTGGGGGGTGACTGGCTTTACTGCAAGGGCTCTGGAGAGTCCTGGCAGACAGCACGTGGCCTGTGCTGGAGAGAGAACAGCCAGGAGCTTGTGGGAAGGGATTATGCTCCTGCTTGGCCCCTGTCAGACCACATTGAGGCACTGTGTCCTTTTGAGCCCCTCCAATGAGAAATTTGAGCCAAGTTTAGCTGAGACTCCCCAGAATGGCTGGAGTCAGACCCATGTGAGGAGGAGATAAAGGAACTGGATTTATGCAGCCTGGAGAAGAGGTGGCTTCAGGTGAACCTGATAGCAGCCTGCTGGCACCTATGAGGGTATCTTCAAGAAGACAAAGCCAGTGGTATGTTAAATAGTGGGAGGACAAGAAACAGCAAGCATAAATTGAAACAAGAGCATTCAGCCTGGGAATAATGGAAAGAAAAATATGTGAAAAAGTTATGCTGGGATTGGGTAAAATGGTTTAGATGTCATACATTAACGGACCATAAATTGTGAATAGTCAGGCACCATTTCCTATGTTCTTGGCTCCATCCACCTAATGTATGAAAGACACTTTACCCACCACAGTGAATTTCCATTGGCTAGCAGTGGAAACCTTTGATGTAGCCCAATTTCTTAATTATAGCAAGCATATTTCTTCTGTAAAATATGGCAATAATATTTCAGTTAGTTAAGGCTCAAGCCTGTGCCCACAAGGCATGGGATAGGCACCTGTCTGCCAGGTCTCCTATGTGCAATGGGCTTTTTTATTTGGACTGGCCTAGGAGTTCAGCTTCTTGGCAGAATTTATTAACTGGGACTAGTCCTGCAGGAATGGGCTGCACAAGCACCTGCTCACACTTATGCCTGGCTGGCTGGAACATTGGACATCTCCTGTGCTGTCCCTCTTCTCTAGTTAGCAAAGGAACTGCCATCCCAAGTCTGCTGGTTTCAGCTGGCATAGCTCTCCCCAGTGTTCCAATAATACACAGTGGGTAAAAGGGTTGGTTTTGTTTATTTTTTTTCTATTTAAGAAAGGATGAAACTGGTGTGGTAGTAGAGTATGAGGATGGAAGAACTGGGCAGTCCCAGCCTTTCCATTGTAGAAATCCAGCATAAGTTCCTCACTCACTCCATCATCCAGCCATGGAGCCAGAGGACAGCCTCTGTCATTCCTTCCTGTACATGGAGCATAGTCCAAGATTACTCATAACTCATAGTCACCTATAAAAACCCTGAAGTTTCAATTTATAAGTGTACTTGCTGATTTTGAATGTCTTGGAGAGCAGCTGGTCTAATCTAAGACAGAGCTTGATCCTGCAGCAAAGTATTGCTCCACTTTCACCTTCTCCCAGCTCTGCGTTTTCTCCTAAAGAACAGGAAAATGGTCCATCTGTGATGGATGTAGCATTAAGGACACCTCTAAATTTTGTCAGCCAGTGGTCTCAGTATGGCCAGAGGGTTTCAGAACATGGACCTCCAGTCTCGTAAGCATGTTTTGTTGGTTTCTTGGGTCAGAAGTAAAGATGAAGTGTGCAGAAGTGATTGTGCCTACACACAGGGATATTACTATGCCACTTCTGCATGATTGCTAGGAACTGACTTGCTGTGATTAAGGCCAGCAACTTTGGACTTGAACTTCTAAAAGCATTATTTTTTTTCTCAAGAAGCTTTTTCTTGAATTAATCATTAATTCTTTAAAATTACCCATTAATGCTTCTAAAACCAAAGTGTTCAGCTTAATGAGTTTATTATAATAGATCCTAAAATGTGTAATTCTGCCTAGTTTTGAGGAATATTAATTCCCAGAGAGGGAATAATCCAGGCTGAGTTACATCATGCAAAGTGAACTTGTTTGCCCCAATACTCTCATAGCATAGAAGGGGAGCAATGAAAAGAAATGTGGTCCCACCCCTTTATTCACAGGTCTGAATAGTTTCCTGGAGGGTGTGTAGCAACACAGATAATTTACTGCTGGTAGCAACAGGAGGTTTCCTGGAGGAGCAAGTGTCAGAGAAACCAGATTACAAGAGTGGTTCTGAGTCACAGAGTTACCTGAGATGCTCCTGTGTTGGTCAATGCTCAGACCTGATCTTGGAGTCAAACAATCAGGCAAATGGTTCAGAGAATTTTCCTGTTCAAGGTGAGGTTGAGGACATATGATTGTTTGGTTGCCTTTGCAGAAGGGAGACTCTGAGCTGACCCTCTACATGATGGTAGCTGATGGCATGTCCAGCTCTCTGTATACCCAGAGGAGGACTGTGTGCACCTGGTGCTCAGTGACCTGCAGGGAATATTGCTGTGTGGTGCTGAGCATCTAGGATTCTCCTTAGCTTCCAGAGATCTTTCCTTAATTTTTAATGTTGGGTGGAAAGGAAAACTTACAGACTTGCATTGTAATGACCCTTAGGTTTCTCTTCATCTCCTGCTGTGAGAAAAGGCAAAACATGACTAAGCACTTGCTGTGTCTGAAGAAAAGAAAAAGCTCTGTCAGTATTCTCAAATATATGAAAATGTGATTCTTTGTGGGCATTCTGACATGGAGATCTAAGTATCTAGGCAGTGACAGCAGAGCCTTCATGTTCAGTGCTCATAATTTTTAGTAAGTCCCTCTGAACTGCATGACTAAGTTGTTCAACCACACCTGGAATCTGGGTTCTTGGGGGATAAAACCTGTTCTATAGCTTCTTCCTGTGTTACAAATGCATGGGTCATTTTAACATTAAACATCAAACGTCACTGGCTTCTGAATTAAGGATTTAATATATTCCTAGAATCACTTGTTAAACCAGCAATGCACATGGTACAGATTGTATTACATGTACCTGTTTACAGCCTACAGGAATGGTGTTGCTTCCTTTACACTGTTCTCTTTGTGCTAGACTTCTGTATGCCTATCACAGATTTTTGGGGACTTCAGACACTAGAACTACTGCATCTGTTTTTAGGTTGCCTACAAGCTGTGCAGACTTGTGTGCTTATGTACAATTAACTCCTCACATTTCAGGTCAGCCTGATGGCTTGGAAAGAGAGGTAAGTGAGATTTCTTCTGCGTAGATAATCATAGAATGGTTTGGGCCGGAAGGAGCCTTAAATATCACCTAGTTCAAACCCCCATACTGTGAGCAGGGCCTCTTTCCACTAGATCATGTAGCTCAGTGCTCCATCCCACCTGGCCTTGAACACTTCCAGGGATGGGACATTCACAATTTCTCTGGGCTCACCATCCTCACAGTATGGGATTTCTTTCTCATATGTAACCTAAATCTACTCTCCTTTAGTTAAACTCATTCCCCCTTGTCCTGTCACGACATGTCCTTGTAAGAAGTCTCTCTCCATCTTTCTTGTAGGCTCCTTTCAGGTACTGGGAGGTTGCTATTAGGTCACCCCAAAGCCTTTTTTTTTTTTTTTCCCAGGCTGAACAAAACCAAATCTCAGCATTTCCTCACAGGAGAGGTGCTTCATCCTGCCAATCATTTTGGTGGCCTCCTCTGGACTTGCTCCAACAGGTCCATAGCCTTTCTGTGACCCCAGAGCTGACAGAGCACTTACTGCAGGTGGGGTCTCACCAAAGCAGAGTAGAGGGGAAGAATCACAGGGCTTTGGATGCAGCCCAGGACTGGTTTGGCTTTCTGGCCTGTGAGTGCACATTGCTGGGTCATGCCCAGCCTCCTATCTACCAGCATCCCCAAGTCCTGCTGGGCAAGGCTGCTCTCGATCTGTTCATCCCTCACCTGGACTGATTCCAGGGGTTGCCCTAACTCAAGTGCAGCACATTGCATTTGGTCTTATTAAACCTCATAATGTTCCCATGGGCCACTTCCCTCATGGCATCCATATCCCTCTGAATGGCATCCCATCCTTCAGGTGTATCAACTGCACCACCCAGCTTGGTGCTATCTGCAAATGTGCTGAGGGCATGCTTTGTGCCTTTCTCTATATCATTAATGAAGATATTAAATAGTGCTGGTCCCACTACAGATCCCTGAGGAACATCCCTTGTCACTAATGTCCATTGGGACTCTGAACCATTGACCCTCTGGATCACCCATCCCTCTGGATGCTACCGTCTAACCAATTGTTTATCCACCTAACAGTCCACCCATTGGATCCATCTCTCCAAATTAAAAAGAATGTTATTGTAGGGGACCATGTCAAAAGCTTTACAGAAGACCAGATAAGTGCCTATCAGGCAATATAATTGTACAGAGAAATTAAGGAGAGTATAGCAACTTCTAAGTTTGAAGTTGGTCCTACTTTGCATGCAAGATTTAACCAAATTACCTCCAGAGATACCTTCCACCTCAAATTATGATTCTAACAAAAGAAGGATTTTTTTCAAGGGATATTTAAAACTTTTACTCTGAGCTCTGAAGTCATAAGGGAAATTACTGGGACTCCCTGTGCAAGTCAGAGATTAATGAAGGTCATGCTCTTTCCATCTGTGCACTTTACAAACCACATCAGTACTTCATATACCAATGATCTTACTATTTCTGGAACTGGTGAAATTATATTCACTTCTGCATCCTCTAAATTTTCCCCCAAAATTACACATAGAAATGCCAACCATAAAATGCATGTAGAAATGAAATATAGATTCACAACTGGCTGGATGCCCCCTGCAGACCTGTGCTGACTTTACAGTCAGTGATGACTAAACAGGAGTTACTCCTGCTTAGCCAAGTGATGTGAAGCTGGATTGAACCCTGACCCTGGTCTCCTCTCCCTGATTTGCTCTCCCTGCCATAAATGAATGAGGATGGGTTATAGTATATACAGCAGGTGCCAGGCACATTCTCTGGCACTTTTATTTCTTCTTCTTGAGGAATTCACAGACAAAGTAGATGGTGACTTGGCACTCAGAGTCATTCCACTCTCCTGTGCTGAGCATTTCCACACAGTCCTCGTGACCAGCTGGGTCATGTGGCTCCCCTTGCTTCCAGTTGCTGTAGTTCTGCAGTGGGCTGTTGTCTGCATACACAAACTGTCCTTCTCTTTCCATGTCATTCAGCCCAATGAAGGCTCGGAACAGGCCGCTGCTGGAGATGTAGTCAGCAATCAAGGCATTGGTTGCCTCATCTTTAGGCATGGCCAGTGATCCTCCTCTGTCCCTGCAGTGGATTAAGGCTTCTCTGTAATTCTTCTCTTCTTTCACAATGTAATAGAATTTCTCATCTGTCTCCCTGATACCTGCTATAACTTTCAAGAAGAAAAATTGCTTAATGGCATGTCAACAGATGCAGGTTATTCTATTCCAATATGACAATGAGATGATTTTTACATTAGAATTAATAAAAGGGAAGGAGGAAAAGTATTCCCACTAGTGTATTTATGATGAATGATAAAGACATGATCAGAGATTGATGTGACTAATGAGATCGTTAAGCACTTAGCACACATTAGGACAAGAACTATTCAGTCCTGATTGGTGAGTCTCCAGTTTTATTTCCTGGATGTCTAGTATTAATCAACTTAAGGCATGCTAAATTGTCAAATGGCAATGTCTAATTCTGGATCACCCTATTGCTTTGTATGTTCTTGAATATAGATTGTGAAAGAGTGCCTGGGGTAGAAACACAGGGGTATAGATATCTTTTCAGGCCCTTTCCATGTAGATGAAAATAAATGTGACTGCTGAGACATTTTAGATATGGCCTGATATTCAGAGCTACTATAGCACTGTAGCATTGACTTGAAAGAAAACTGTGGTTGCTCAGCAGCTTTAAAAGGCAGACCTCTCAACCAGTGAGTTTATAGCCTAGTGAATTAAGCAGTGCCAAGGAGCATGCCTGGGTTGCTAGAAGTTGATTGTCTCTGCTAATGGATTGCTGGAGTGGTCCTGAGCAGAGTTTGGCCCAGGAAAATTAACATTTGCCCAAACAATTCAGGAGTTACCCCAGGCACAGCTTAGAATGTAGTAGAGGGGTACTCTTTGATAATACATCATTCAGTTTCATAGTATTTTTAAAATAGATGGGTGTTGTGTGCTGGATGCCCACAATGACAAAGAACAGTCTCAGATTAATTTAATTTACTGATACAACCCTAGTTCTGGAAGCAGTGGTAGAGCTGTCTCTAAATCACTTTTATACCAGGAAACTCCCTTCCTTTCAGTGGGGCGGTTTGCACTGCCAATGCAACAGCACTGCCTGGAAACGTGCCTTCTTATACCCCATACTCTGGAGTGCTGGTCCCTTCTTACAGGAAAATTGTGCATGCACTGAGGGGAGCACTAGGAGTGCTGAGTCTGCAGCCTTTCTGGGCAGCAGAAAAAGGTTCTTATTTCTCTTCCTGCCTCTCTGGAGCTGACTGGCACAAACTTCTGCCTTATATTGCCTGACTGGCCACCAAACCTGAGCAGAATGATAGTGCAGAGGTGGTTAGCAAATCATTCCTTTTGCTTTTCATGATGTGTTCTCTTGTGCTGTTGATAACTTGTGGGATTTTTTTTCCTTTAGTCATCTGGTCCTTTTATCCTTATAGATGTAAGACTGCCTCTCCTTTTAGGTTTTCAGAGTGCCTGAAACAGAGGACCCTCTCTCTGGGTCATCTGTGGACCCTTCCATAGACCAACAATGGTAGAAGAATAGCAATGATATCTGTTATTGGAATCAAATAAATCCCATCAAAATACGTAAGGATCCTTACCATTCTTCACAAACTTGATGGATGTGTTAAGACGAGCAACGTTGATATTCAGTTGTCCAACAAATCTGCGGTACCTTCCACAGTCACAGACCGTGCCTGATGCAATACAAAGGAGGATTTACCTATTTAGAAGCATTTGGGTGGGTGTGTGCATGGAGAGTCACCTGTAGCTCTTCTGAAGACCTGGGCCCCACTTATGGAGAGCCAGTCTGCACTTCCGTTGATCAAAGTGTTTAATGTTTTGACACTCCCTTGCTAACTGGCTTAAGCAAATTAATACCAGCCCAAATAATCAATAACCTTCAAGCACTGAAGTTTCAGTTAATCCCCGCCCCCCCTTTTTTTAACTGGAATTTGGCTTGCTAGAGGTTTTGTTTTCTCAGAAAGAAAATAAGTTGCTAATGGTTTCCCATTAAGCACTAAATGGTCATTTTATATGTAATCTCTTAAAAATAAATACAAGTATACAAGTTCAAGGTGGGTAGCCATTCAAAGTTACTAGGGTACTAGGTTTCTAGTTCATCAGAGTGAAAGTCTCCTCCTGTAAGCAAATGCATTGCATTAATTTGACAACAGATTATGTTTCTATCTAAAATTACTTTTTCATCTACGTGCACCTATTAGGAAACTGTTAAAGGGCTTTGATACTTTGCTACTAAGAAACTTTCCTTTGATACTAAGAAACTTTCTTCTATTGTCCAGTTTAAATGAATTCTGTTGGCCTGTGTGTTAGTTTTTATGATACCAAATATTGCCCATGAATTTGGATGGCTTCACATATTTGTATGCTGGTATATTCATAGGAATCACTCATGTCCCTACACTATCCTTTATTTTGTTCAACAAAACATTTTCAGTCTCTTCCTTACATTTAATCTATTCTCCTTGAAACTCTATTACATTTAATCTATTCTACTTGGGCATTTCAATTTAATTCCCTTGGGCCTCAAAATTTCATGGGATTCCATACAAACCAACCCTGAAATCAAAGATCCATTGGATTTGACCATTCTGCACAGAAGAATGCATAGCATACCTGCTTTTCCTTTTTTCCCTGAAACCCCTGGTAAGCCTTTGGCTCCTTTGTCACCTGAATAAAGAAGGAAATATATTCTCAGATCTCAGACAGTGCATATGTCAGGGAAGCATATTCAAAAACCCATTAAATAATATATTAACAGTGTGCTTTTTATAGGAAGCTCTGATGGACTGTACTGTCATGCCAAGTTAAACCATGATTAATTCTGGTGCATGAAAATGAAAACCCTTTAATAGCTAACTCACTGATAACACAGGCATCTTGTGTGCTGCTGGTTCCTGATACCGCTTACTTTAAATATAAAGTGCAAAATGATCCTGAGGAGCTGAAAGCACTCAAGAAATCTTGAAAAGGTGAAATCTGGGTTCTCTGCAGGACAGAGCCCTTCCCCAGGTTCAGTAGCTCCATGGTGAGATGAGGCAGCAGATGTGCTCTAAGCCTCTGAATTCATGCATGCAAGACACTGCATGTGTGGGCAGCAGTTTGCACCTGCATGGAGGGAGGTCATTAAGGAGCAGCATTTCAGTTCAGTTTATGGAAATGTGATTTATTTGCATCCAACTGCTTTCCCTTTCTTTTGTAAATTATAAAAATGATAAAAATACTTCTCCAATGCTCTACTATAAAACTGGAGGTGCCCTGTTCTTTAAAAAAATCTCACTTGTAATTTGGATCAGGAACAGCTGGACTTTATCTGAAATTAATGTCAACTCTTTTATGAAGAGGTCAAAATATAATAATACTTGCTCTGCCTTATTGATGACTGTTTTTATGTATTTTTTACTTTATATGGTTATGGTTTTTAAAAGAATTTAGATGTTGTCTGTCATTTTAATTAGCAGTGCTTGACACTGCACACTTGCAGGCTGGATTTTCAGGCTTGCTTCATTAAGAGCTCCAATGTTTAGTCATAGATTTTAACAGTGACTTTTGCTTCTGCAAATAAAGAAAATGAGAAAAAACTGTAAGTGGACAATAAAGTGTGTATTCATATTGAGAGCTTGATTAAAAGGCTCAGAATATTGGTTTACTTTAAGATAAACAAAAGCAACTTGTGAGATTGTTCATTTTTGTCTCCTTTGGGGATTGAAGACATGTTAGGAGATAACTCTCTGAGTTTTCAGTTTCCTAGGTACTTCTGAAAATTAATCCCTCAGGTCAAAGGGATCCCTCTTCTTGCCTGATACTGAGACTGGCTGAAGGCCATGAGAGGTTTATTAAAAACAGTGGTTTGAGAAGATCTCCAGAAAGACTGTTCCACCTACTCAACAGTATATCCAAGTTGATGTGCTGGTTTGAGATCCCAGAACTCTCCTGGCAATGGTGGTGTCCCTGATCAGCTTTCAAGGCAGGTCTCCTTGTGGCAGAAGTAATATCCCTTCTTAAGTAGCTCTTTAGGAATATCAGAAAGGAATGCCTGAGCTTCTTCTTGAGATAAATAGAGCACAATTTCATGAAATTATTGTCCAGGCAGATTTGGAGTCTACCTTGATTTGCAAGTAGTTGCCATCCCTGCTTATGTGAGCACCTTCTTAAAATTCCTGAATTCGTTCCTTACCAGAGCACGGATGTCCTGTGCATTGTTTGCTTACATGACCCACAGCAGTGCAGGTGGCAAGGTGGCATCCTCAGCAGCAGCAGGACATTGGCTTAGGCCTTCAGTATCCAAATCAAAGGCACAAATTTGTCTCTTGGAATGTTCAGAGGATTTACTTCACAGGAACTGGGTTTCTCCCATTCTCTTTTATCACAGAATCATAGACTAGTTTGGGAAGTGACCTTTAAAGGTCATCTAGTTAAGCCCCCATGCAATGAGCAGAAACACCTTCAAGTAGATCCATCAAAGAGGATTGATGTTTTAAGTCATAAAATAAATTATTTTAGCCAAATTAGTTGGATATATTGCATGAAGAAAATAAAACTAGGGTATTTCAGCTCACTCTCATCACCAGTCTTCATGCATAACTTTATTTGGAGAACATTGGTTGTACCATTATCTAATATTGCTCCATATCTGGAGCTCTCATAAAGCACATATTTACCTTGAGGGAAAAAAACCCCAAGAAAATTCCCATACCAGAGCTTACCCTTTCCACCAATTGGACCAATTTTACCAAGCATTCCCTGGTCACCAACATCGCCCAATGGCCCTTTGTTTCCTAAGAGAAGAAATGAAGAGGAAATGAGTATGGATGGTTGCTGTAATTTCTTTTCTGAGGCACTGTTTAGGTCTCTACTGCTACTGTTTTTCCTCAGTGTGGCCAGTCTGCCTGTGTGGCAAAGTGAAGTGAGCACAGCCCTGAGGATATTTGGAAGAGAACAGCCACATCTCTGCTCCTGTAGGGTATGACAGTAGGTCATTGCACAGAATCTTAATAAAATTGCCTGTTCAAACATCATATTGTCTTAGACAAAATAGAAACTAAAACTGCTAGTGATGTACTTCACAGTCAAACCAGGCTGATGCCTTTTGGTTTTCTCCACCCCAGGCAAACACTTCTTAAGTCCTTACAGCTCTGCTGGGTGTCCTTCTCAAAGCAGGACTGCAAGTAGGGAGCTACTCATTTTGCTGCATGTATTTTCCCAGTCTTCAGAGCATAAAAAAACAGGTGTCCTTTTTAATTGATTAATAAATAGTGTAAGTTCTGAAATAGCTGCCTAATGATGACAGGGCAGTCTAGGGAATCTCAGTTTGCAAAAGGACTTTAACATCAATAGGATGCTTTGTAAATGGTTGATTCCCTGAATTCTTGTATCTTAGCTGATGTTTATTTTAAGGTAAGAATCAAAATCATAAGAATGCATTTAAAAACAGAAAAAGTTTTTTATTATAACAATAATAACAGAGTGATTTTAAAGTTTCTATAAAAGTAAAAACTTTACTAATTAGTCTGAATCTACAGTCAAGGAAGGAAGATCTTGGATATGCGTTGTCATTAACCTCTAAAGATAAATTAAGCTTTCAAATTAAAGTATGCAAACAAGGCTGACATGGTCACATCTGGTGCCTCCAAATGATATGCCCAGGTCACACTGTGGATATGGGACATATTTAATTGAGCCAAGTCCTGAAACATCTGCAACTCCTTGTTCTCTTCTTGGATGCTCTTTGATCAGAGAAACTTTTTATTTGTGTGTGTATGGCTTTCTTTGTCTGCAGAATACAGAAAACTGAAACCAAATTTTATTGAGCACCCTGATGTATTGCTAGGCAATAGTGCTCAAATTTCAATTTAAACTAAAGGCTAATTTCAGTAAGAGTAATATTTCTGGTTATGTATGTGATCTAGCACACTTATGACAGCCATATATATCTGTCTTAAGTATCAGTAGGAATTGGAGCAAGCTGTCTAAGTATTCTTATGTTTGCTGATCAATGTTTGACAAGATTGTGAAATCCACTGGTGAAACAGGAATGAAAACCATTAAACACCAATTATATGCATCAGTACAGTTGTGTATTATGATAATGATGTACCAGCAATAGCCAACAAACCATCATAAATACCTTTTGGTCCTTTTGGTCCAAGCTTTCCTTGTTTGCCTACTTCTCCTCTGTCTCCTTTTTCACCTTCATCCCCTTCCAAAAAAACCAAAAAATAAAACATCTTGGTAATTTCTCTCAGTGCAGTAAGTACAACTATACACACAGAAAGAAAATTTCATGGTTTGTTTTTTTTTTTTTTTTCCTACTGACTTCTTTTTATTTCACATTGAAAGCACAGTAGCCATGGGATAAATTTTCAGAAAAGAGATCAGGAATCTGATCATCATTAGGAAAAACTAAAAACTTTCCCTTTCAGAGAGGCTGTTACAACATGAAGATTATACAACAGCAATTCTTACTCCTGCACTTTAAGCATTATTAGCTATAAAGCAGATAAATAAACCAATCTTTTGGTATTGGGAAACTTGAGCACATAGGGGCAAACTGTCAAGGGAGGCAACAGATGTTTATTAATTGTTCCTAGTGATTCCATTGCTAGTGACTCTGTGTTCAGGGCTTGCAGATGTGTTTGGAATGAGAGGAATGTAAATATGTTGAAATAGATCTTGACTTAATAGACCTTGGCACTTAATATGACACAATTCTTGCCTTCATTTTTTGACAGATGGCATTTGTATGTTGATACAAGAAACTTGTTTTGCAATTACTCCAATGCTTGATTTTGAAAGGTCTTACACAGAGTATCTGTAAGAGGCAAAATCATTGCATTTATTCTGGTAGTGCAGAGATTTCTCTAAATGAGATTGAGACCATATTACACAGGTTCCTGTATAGCTCTCTATAGACACTTTCACTGTTGGAAGAGACAGTCTCTCAATGTGCAGCATATAGTGTAAAGGTGCAAGGCAGCAATTAGCCAGAAAGAAATGTTATTTCCTTCCCAAGTAGCCTACAATGTTGCTTTGTATGGAGGGAAGGCAGGAAGGAAGGAAGGCAGGAAGGCAGGAAGGCAGGAAGGAAGGAAGGAAGGAAGGAAGGAAGGAAGGAAGGGAGGAAGGAAGGGACTAAAGATGATTTTGTCATCTTCTTAGTTTGGAGCCAAATCATAAGAGGAAGATTTTTTTTTACTCCCTCCAGCAGAGGTGGGGAGGAGACACGCCACTCGCCTGCACCAAAGGGCCATCACTGAACATGGGCAGCCTTCCAGAGTCTCTCTCATTGTTCCCTGCCTGTGCTGGCAATGAGCCTTGCTGTGCAGTGGGAAGCAGTGCCACAGCCTCTTGGCTCGGCCAGGATCTCACGTGGTAGTGGCAGCCAGCTGTGTCTGTGCCTGCTGCCCAGAAGGGGGGAAGGCTGTCATTCAGTGTATGGAGAGCCAGGGGAGGGAGGTGTGTCCAGATGTCAGCCAGAGGGGTGAGGACAGAGCAGCAGTGTGTGACAAGACCAATAACCTGTCTCACCAAGGGTGGTGCCTGCAGCCCTAGCAGAAAGTGTCCAGGGAACTGAGGTGTACTGAGGGTGACTATGACCCAGGCAGCCACTTCCAGCCTCTCACAGCAATGGTTTCAATTCTTACCTGAGCCAAGCACTGCATTCGTTCCCCTCATGAACAGCCACTAGTGATTCTTCTCTCCACCAATTCACCTTGTGCCTTTTAAACCCATTTATACCTTTGACCCTTATAATAAACATCCTGTGGCAAATAGCTCAATGATTTTTTTAATGTGCTGGGGAGAAAGTACCCTCCCATGTTTGCTTTGAGACTGATCATTACATTGGTCTCACTTTTTTCTCAAAAAATACTGCCCACTCATTCCTGATTTGCCTTCTACTTCTGCAGTCAGTGGTAGCATGTCATGGGCTGGTCAGTAGAGTGATAGCAGATGAGAAGTGCTGCACATTAATTGCAGCACATAAAAGTAGTTTTAACTGTTTGTCACCTTTCCGTTCCAGTTACATGGACTGAGCTGAACCTTTATGCTGAAAAAGCCCTCCCATGCTGGGACTCTCTTGTGAAGAGCAGATTCACCCCATTGGTAAGGATGCCCTTTGGGGGGAAGGTCAGTAGCCCAAGCTGAGGAGGATAAAGGGCTGAACTTCAGTTCACATTGAAGGGAGGAAGCAGTTTGTTTAAAGGATGTTTATTTTTATTTTTACGTTTATTTAAGTTTATTTTATTTTAAGGGATGGACAAGAAGGAAACAATGTGGTCTGTGCTGGCTCACTCAGGTTCTTTTTTTTTTTTAACACCAGCTTCTGCAGGTAAAATAGGAAAAGTCTAAAAGCAGTCAGCAATATAAATTTTAAACATCTCTCTTTTCCCATGCTCTTTAAAATACTGTAAAAACCAGTGTATATTTCTAAAAGCCAAGCTCCTTAAATATTCAGCTGATGCTATGGGTCTGAGTGGGGAGCTGATGAAACCATGCCTGTTTTTACTGGGTTCCAGTCCTGCCAAGAAGGACATGGGGGTGCTGGTGGATGGGAGGCTGGACATAACCCAGCAATGTGCACTCACAGGCCAAAAAGTCAAATCTGTTCTGGACTCTATCAAAAGGAAAGTGGGGTGAGACCCCACCTGCAGTGCTGCATCCATCTCTGTGATCCTCCACAGAGGAAGGACATGGACCTGTTGGAGCAAGTCCAGAGGAGGCCACCAAGATGATTATCAGGATGGAATACCTCTCCTGAGGGAAAGACTGAGAGATTTGGTTTTGTTCAGCCTGGGAACAAAAAGGCTTTGGGATGACCTAATTGCAGCCTTCCAGTACCTGAAGGGAGCCTACAAGAAAGATGGAGAGAGACTTCTTACAAGGACATGTCGTGACAGGCCAAGGGGGAATGAGTTTAACTGAAGGAGAGTAGATTTAGGTTACATATGAGAAAGAAATCCCATACTGTGAGGATGGTGAGCCCAGAGAAATTGTGCATGCCCCATCCCTGGAAGTGTTCAATGCCAGGCAGAATGGGGCTCTGAGCAACCTGGTTTAGTGGAAAGGTGTCTTTGTTCATGGCAGGGGGGTTGGAACTAGATGATTTTTAAGGTTCCTTCCAACCCAGACCATTCTATGATTTGATGATTCTACTGACATCCAAACAGCAGAGTTAGGGAATGCACGGTTTACTTTTGCTGTTGACTTCAATGCTAACAGGAGGAAATTGTTCTTTCCAAATCCATGTGTGAAACCCTTGTGAAAGTGCAAAAGTCATTTTTCAGTAGTTCAGAAGTTCAGAAAAGTTCCCAGAGGGTGATAAAGGATTTGTGAAAGGACAGTTTCTGCAAACCCATACAGGGGGAAATATGTGTGATAACAGGAAGGAGGCAGTGCATGATCCAAAGACTGGAAAGGCTTGATGAATCTTGACTAGAAATGCAACATGGCAATATTTCACAAATGGACTGTGTTCTCTGACAAGGAAGGGAGATGGGGGAGGCTTTTCATGTCCAGTCTTTCCCTGTGCAATGGATACCTTTGTGTAAAATATGCTCTAATTCTGGGTCTGGTATAAAAGCTGTTAAGGGAGATTCTTTGGCCTGTGGAAAACAAACCATATTCCTGCTGACTTTCCAAACCTGGGCTTGTCATCCTGGCAGTTTTCCTCACCTTTTTCAGACCAGCCAGTTACATTCTCAGCAGGCTGCTCTGTAGAGTTAAAAGCACTGGAGGGACTGTTGTTTGCTGCAGAAGGACATTATACAAGTTGAGAAGCTGTGATTACTTTCTAGAGATGTTTTATTCCTGTCTCAGTTTCAACAATTTGAGCCACTGAAAGATCCAGTGACTTTTCCTGAGGGACTTTGAAGCAAGATTTTCACACCTTGAAGCTACGTTGTCCTGTATGGACCATCAGCCTGAGAGCTGACAGGATAGAGGAGTGAAAGTTGTGGAAAAGTTTGTTCAGGAGATTTCCAGAGGTCAGGGAGTGCCTCAATTTTTATTAAAACTTTATGTGATCCAAATTTTTGCTTAAGACCTCTAAAAACCTAAGAGAGAGGGAAATAAGTTCCATCACCTGTTTCATCTTGCTGTAAAGAAGCCTGCCATACTCTCTCTTACTTTTCATATCCAGGAAAATGGGAAGAACAATAATTTATAAGAGAGGGTAATCCTGCTTTTCTCCCCAGCTGCCATCTGAGAATAGGTAGGCCATTACAAAACAAGGGTAGAAACAAACAGTATTAGTTAGTGATACCATTTGATTGTTAATTTAAGACTAGATTAAGCCCAGTATCTGCTCATATAGTACGTGCCATGTCCTCCTTTAGCTGCTGTGTTCTGTGATCTCAAATTTTGGCATGAAATGTGAACTCTTGGCTTGTGCTTCCCTCTTGTGCTCTTGCTGTGATTTGCAACCAGGTAGGAGAGACTGTGAGAGGTTGGCTGCTTTGGGCAGGGGTTGAGTTAGCTTTATTTTTAGTTTTTAGTTTACCATAAGTATCCCTCCCTTTCCTCTGAGACCTCATGTGGACTATCCATCCCACCCTTTTTTTTTTTTTTTTTTTTTTTTTTTCCTTCCAGGAAAAAAATCTGTCCTGCTAGTACTCTGGACTGGGTTTTTGAGTTCTGTACTACTGTGCTTTGTGCAACATGAATTTTCTGATTCCTGACCTCATATGCTTTTTTTCTCTACCTAGATGATAGCCTCTCCTTTATGCTGCTTTGCATTTGGGGCAGTGTCAGGTTAAATTTTAACCTAATTAGAAGATTGTCACTTTAAAACAGTGGTCTCAGGGATGTCAGATAATATACTGCACTGGCATTTGAAGCCATGGGTGAAGAAGCCCTTGGAGTCATTAACTGAAGTAAGACTGTTTCTCAGCCTTGTTATTATTTCCTCAAGTTGATTGGTTTCTTGTGTGTCACACATATGAAATGCCAGGTTGCTAAAAGAAACACCTGAAGCAGTAAGTTACTAGAATCTTCCAGGTTAGGACCATGCAAGGCAGAAGAGCAGAAGCCATAAGAAGTAAGTAAAATTTGCAGCCATTAGAAGATTTTAATTGTAATTGAGAAGGAAACACAGACCTTCTGTAAACAAGCTCAGGAAAATGCTGAACATCTAATTACCAGCAGGATTTTTATGCAGTTGAAAGGGGCTCTGTCTTTTTTGGAGTTTGACTAAAAACCACTAAATAACTAAATGTTGAGAGGTTACCTTTGGTAAGAATTTAATTAGTAAGAATTTACTGACCTTCAAGCGACTTAGATTTGCCTGCTGAATATTTTGTAGGCAGTTATCTGGTTTGTATTCTTGAACTTAGGATGTTTTCAAGTTCACAGGTATTGTTCACAAATATTTAATGACTCTCCAATTTTTGTAATCAAGGGCTGACCATGGCTCTTGGAGAACCTGGATGTAATTTTGGTGGTTTCAGAGCCCACACTTATCTGCATCGGGCTGAGAACATATCTGCAGGCTGTCTGAAGGCTAAAAGTGAGAGGAGACTCTGAACTAGGCTTGTGCATGAATACCTCTCAGCATATTTGGAGCTGTCCTAAGAGACTCCCTGGGATCACTTTGTCAGGTGTGCTGGTGTGCCAGGGCCTCAGGTCAGCTCCAGTTCCCATCTCCTCAGCAAAAATACTACAGAAATGTTAATGTTCTCTCATCCTCTCTTTTGCAGGTATGTCTCCCTCCAGAATCCAGGACATGCCCATCCTTTCAAATGATAGAAACATCAATTATGCTGGGCTACAGCACAGTTGTCCTCCTACACCAGATAACTCTAAATTGAAAAAAATCCCAGTACCAGCCAAAGAGTCTTTGAAAAGCCCTGGGCCTAATGACTAATTTGCTTTCTATACAAAGACTTTGTATGGAATTTGTTACATGTGTGACACGGTTCTGCTGAGCTCCATTTTTCATGCTCTTAGTCCCATCTGAGGTGGCAGATGGACCCTCTCCACCTCCAGAGACTGCATGTGAAGAGTACAGGTAATTTCTGCCTTTCCTGGGCATTCTGCCTGTCCTTATCCAAACTAAAAGGATAAGGGGATGAGCATAATTTGGAGGCCTTGAGAACCCTACATGGACAACTGAATGCCTACCCTCCTGGAAGAACCCCACAGGATTAGCTGTGCAACTTGGGACACTGAGCAGGAAGAACCTTTGCAGCACTTGGGCATGCACAGTATCTACCGAGAGGGTTTGTCACTAGAGGGAGTCACAGACTTTAAGAAATAAGAAAACACAACCCAATTTGTATTTCCAATGTATGAGCATGTCACAGTTACGTCAATGGAAAGACTCAAAATTTCCTCTGATTTCACTTTCAGTGTCTTTTAGGTTCTTAGCAAATTTCCCGTAACAGTGTGCATTCTTGCTTTCATGCTGCATTTGGCAAGTGAGGACAGGATTTCTTGACATCAGCTGCCTATCTGACGTGATGCTCCCTTCCCTGTCCCTCCTCCTCCCCTCAGTTCCCAGCACTGTCCTGTGCCTCCCTTCCCTCTGCCTGACATTGAGCACTCTTTTCACCCTATTTTGAAGAAATTCATCTCCCTAAACAGAGGAATATGAATGAGGCAGATGCACAAATTTACTGAGTGGGCTGAAGCATTGCAGTGAAGAGCCTGGTTTGGCCAGAGCCCTGTGCTGACAATGCTGAGCTGGTGGGTTCAGTCCCTGGATGAGCCTTTCATGTAAGAGCTGGATGGAGTCAATGATCCTTGTGGGTCCCTTCCAACTCAGAATATTCTGTGAGTCTGAAATAGCTAAGCCAGCACAAGGTGAAGTGGGGACCACGTGGCCAGAGTGGAAGAAAAATAAGATGTTTGGCCTCCTTTTTTTGTCAGAAAAGCTGAGAGTTGAGTAGTATGTTCAGCTGCACTGTGAAAGTGCACCCATGGTCACCTTCCCAGGTGTCCTGCAGGAAAATGCAGGGCTCTTACATATGCACCATTCTTACACAGATTGTGTTTCTTCACCGAGGTTCAAATTAGACAATACAAGCCCTTCCCTTGTAAAATAAAAAGAATCTTCAAGGAAAAAAAAAATTCTCTAATTGCTTTTTTACCTCTAAATTTGACTTCATTAGAAATACCGTCCTCTCTTATTGCATTACATGAGGCATACCCAAGCTGTCAGTAGGTTCAGTGAACCTCTGCTGACTTGTATTTGAAAGTGTGGACCTTTGTGCATGAATGGAATATACATTATTTCTTTAATAACAGAGAAATAATTTCAATCACTCTTGATTCTCCTTTTACTTGGTCTGCCTGATTTGATTTTCCCAGCCTCTTGTGCTGCCATTCTGATATGATCTCAGAGACCCATGAATTATGGTGGCTTCTGTGAGGAGTCAGACTGCCATAGGTAAGAAATGCAGACCCACTATCTCTTGAATTTATGTATTTAAGTCCCCTGAGCCTTGTAGCTCAAGCTGATAATTTCCAGAAATTTACTGTGTGCTAAAATGAGGAATTTTAGAAGCCATTAAAAACAGAATTATGTATTGAAATTAAAGGACTCTTCAGATCAAAAATGAGTCACTAAGAGGGAAATTTAGTTATAGATTTGAACAGCTATAGGATGTGGTAAGGCATTTTATATTTTTGGAAGGCAACGTGGATAGCAGCATATCTGGTTTCTGAAAGAGTTTGAGATTTTCTAGGAGTGGAACTGCGTAAGCACAATTAAAGCTGAGAGATGGACAGCTATACTGGTGACCACAGTAAATGCTATTTTGAGGTACCAGCCAATGTCACAGAGTTTATAAGCACCATTTGTCAGAAATAATAATAAGGAAACATTTTACATCTAAATTGCTATGGGAAATTCCCGGTGCTCTTCAGATTTCATCTCATTCCAGTTTCTCAACCTGGATCTGATTCAAGACTTTCAAAGCTCTCGTGTCTGGATTTCAAAGAAAATGAACTGGAATCAGGGACAGATAGCAAGATCCAGAACTAGTCTTCTGAAGTGCTGAGATCCCATGAATCCACATGAAATGAGCTTCTGCAGTGCCAGCCCCTGCTCACATATTTAATGGGAGTTCAGAAGTCAGAGTTTTGGGTCATCCTCTGCTTATTTCCACCCTCATCTTGTTGCTTACTGATTTACTCAGAGCAGGTCAACTCCGGTCTCATCTACTTTAACAGCCCACTTAAAACTTCCTCTGCAGATCAGAGCTTGCAGTATCCAAGGGAGAGCAGGCTGGAGGAAAGGACAGAGCTGGGACACCCCTCAAAGGCAGAGTCCAGGGGGCAGAGCCTGATCCTCCTGATGCTGCCAGGGCCACAGCAGCTGGTGCCTTTGCTCTCACTGTGTTAGCTGCTGCCTCCCCACAGTCCCAGACCCTTTCCCAGCAGCAGCAACAGCCAGCCTGCTTTGCTTCCAGGCTTGGAAGGGTAGAAAATAAGCAATACGGCCATGACTAATTTTGCTAAGCCAATTGCTTGTCTGCCCTGGAAAATTCATTGTTTAATTTATGCTTTATGTCTTGGTTCTCTTTGGACTCAAGTCAATGAAGTATAAAACATGGCCATTATTGCCCCAGTTACTCAGCTGTGGATCAGTGTTAGCTGGTATAAGATGTAAGTTTTCAGAGTTCCTGTGCTACAACAGCCCAGCTAGGACCAAGTTGTTCCTGACATCTCAGGTCAAACATCAAAAATCCCTTGTTACAAACACTAAAAATATCTACTTTTTGTTTTTCTTTTTTCTTTTTTTGGGGGGGTGGGGGAGGGGAGGGCAGGGCATAAGAGGGGTAGGGGTGTTCCTAGGGTATTTCAATAGGAATCCTAGAAAATGCCTCACTCATTTCTGTTCCTAACTGCCATATAAGCCAGCTGGCTGTACACCTCAAATCTTTTTTTGAGAAGGCAGTACAAGACAGCCATTGCAGTGGGTTCTTTTTATTGAAAATAATCCCCTCTTTTTGAGAAGAGACCTGAGTGTTGCTTAGAAAATGAGATGGAGAAGAGTGACAACTTTTGTCTCTTCTTTTTATTTTTCCATTTTTCTGGAGTGCCCATTTGGCAAATTTCTTTGCATAATTCTTGGCAAACAGGCTTCAGGTTTCATTTGCTTGTCCCAGTGAGGGGAATCAGCAGGGACAGCAGTACCTGGTGAGCACCGTGTGAGCCACCAGAGGTGGGGCTGGAACCCGCGGGGTTTGCTGCACTGGGCACTGGAGCTCGGACACACTGCTGTCCTTGAGCACAACCTGCAAACCTGGCAGGATATTCACTGCATTCCCTCTCTTCCTGTGAGACTGCAGTTTTCCAGAGTATTTTCTAGCTCTTACTGTTGCACACAATAGCCTCTGGTTTTGCCTCATGCTTTCTGGGTGTTGGTGGGGCTGTCACAGGCACTTTGAAGACTTTTCTGGTAATCAGCCTGCCATTACCCTTTTTCTTTTTTCATCCCACTGCTCTTGTCATACTTCTCTTGTGACATCTCAGGTTTGAGTATAACAAAGAGATGTTTTTGAAAGGGAAGAATATGGCATGCACAAAGTAACTTGGACAAGTTACATGTGGATTGTGTAAGTGGTCTATCTTCACAACTGTTCTTGAACAGGAGATTTTCAGGGTGAGCATGCAAAGAGGTTGAGAGCTTGATCCTGTAGCAACTGTGAATGCCTGGAGGATTGAGTAATGCAGCCTCCACTAGTGCAGGCAATTAAGGGTTATAAATTCTGAACTCTCCAAACCCCCTCACTTCTCCCTCAGTGCTGTCCTCTCTGCTGTACTGTGTGATGGAAACAGCAGTATCTATCTGTGCTGCACAGGACCAGCATCCATCTCACTTGTAGCACACAGATTGGATCTAGACTATAGGAGAGTTTATGCCTTGCCCTGGGATAGGCAAGGTGGGACAGTGTAGGAAGTCTTACAGCTATTGAACTTTTAATTCCTTGCATTTCTGGTTGCTTTGGCCCATTAGACACTTCCATGTTCTCATGGAAGGAGGAAGTTGCCACAAGAGGAATCTAGCCTGTGTCGGGGCAAACAGCTGGTCAACATAGTGTGTGAGATCAGCACCTCTGTCTTCTGTGAGCACCACCATGTTTTAGCATAGCTGAGATGCTGAGCAGGTGGAAGTGCAGGGGTAAAACTTGTTCAGGATGAGTCAAAACCCATTTTTAAGAGAAGAGTGGACAAAGGGACACGAGAGATGTAGCACAGGTAATAAAAATGACAGCAGCAAAAGTCAGAAGCTTATCTGTTATCATGCTTAGAGTTTAAACAGCAAAGTTCTGCCTGTGGCTGTGGTCATAAGCTTGAGATCATGTGCTCTGAGTCATAGAGACAAAATGGATGAAGGAAAACTGACAGAAAGAGAGAGTTCTGGCATATTAGGTCAGCATGTTTCATCCTTGGCTACAAGGGATGCCTGAGAAGTAACAGAGTAGTTCATACACTCAGCCTGCTTGGTCTTTAATTGCCCAGATGACTGAAAGCTATAACAACCAGTGCCATTAAGGAGTACTTGTAACTGTCCTGGATGAGCTCAGCTCTAGTAAGAACCAAAATTAACCTTATAGGATCATATCACATAGCTTCCAAAATGTATTTGATGACCTGCAGTGGGTATGAGCTAGTAATTTGGAGATGATTTATGCTCAATACTCCTTCTACCAATCACAGATCTTGGTGATGGTGATCTAAAGCAGTAGACTGAGCTGTGCCAATAAACTGCTGGTCTCGTCTTGATGTCAGCCAGGAAGAATAGAACTGGTAATGACTAAATCCTCATTTCCTCAGTACTGCACTTACAAAGAATAATAATACCTACCCTTCAAATGCTCCCTATACAAGGTAGACCACAGAAGTCAGCTGGAGTCCCAGCTACTCTGTGTTGTCACGAGACTCCTCATTAGCCTTGTGACTTGTTAAACACAATTCTGTCAAACTTTGTTCTCCAGCCTGCCATTACTTAGATACTAACTAAGCCAACTCCCACTAGCTCCCTTGGGGATCATCATATCTCTCTGCATATGTGCTGTGGCAGCAAAAATTTAAGCTTGGATTGTAATCATAAAGAAATTAATTTCCTGATTAAAAATGGTCCTTTAAGCAACATGCATTTGAATAATCCATCATAAAAACAAATGAGTCTGTAGTAGTGCTCTTGACTTGATAACATTTTTCTGCTTTAAATTTAAATCAGCTTCATTTTTTTCCTCTCATTCTGTAGCCTATAGAAAAATACAATGAATTACTAAAAAGAAAGCAATAGTTTGAAACTGCAATAGCCATGGTGTGGAATATATATCTTAGATCTGTCACTGGAAGATAGATTTATATGTCATGGACCTAATAAGATACCCTTCAGACAATTCCACTGACGTTAGTTGTCTTACAGAAAAAGTAAGTTAATGCAGAAAATTCGGTTTCAGATATTTGCAAAGTGTTTTGAAGATAAAAGACCTATACATGCCAGAGTTGATCTAGCTCTTGTTGAAATCTGTAGCAAAGGTCCTGTTTAATTCAACAAGAGCTACTGGATTAGGTCTGATTAATGTAGCAGAGGTGTATTTACAAATAATGGCAGTTTGGTAATTTAAAATATTATATATCTCTCCCTATCTGTAGATGTAAACCAGACCATTAACAGTTCACAATAGGTACTTTTAAACAAGTCCCTCAGCTTGTATCTGTTAGCTGTTTTCATTGTGTGATGAGCACAAGAAATAGCAGATTTGTGTAGCTGAAGAAAGATGCAAAAAGACTCCTCTAACTTATATGAAAATATGTGACACTGTTCCTGAAACTAAAGCAATGAAAATTTAAATCTCCTTCTTCGTTTTCCCCAATTACAGTTACAGTTTACTAGATGTTTGTACAGTCTGCAATATTTCACATTTTTCATGCCCAGCCCATGCCACAAGCCCTCCAAGTCTCTATTGATAAAAAATCAGCTTTTATCAGTACTGGTCTCAACATTAGTAACCTGATAATTCCTCACCTTTTGGTCCAGGTAAAATTGTGTGTGTTGAGCAGACATCTGTTGTAGGTCGATTATCAACATCAAAACCAAAAATCTGAACTTGCAAGATAAAAAACACTACAAGGGTCCCATATTTTGTTAGCTGTTGTTCTTTCTTGCTTCTCATCCTTGCAGTTTCTCAGGAAATGCCTTTCGTTGTTGCAGTCTTAAGAAATGCAGCTGACTCAAAAATAAATGCTTCACTAACTGGAGCAGTGGAAAGCTTGGGAGCTACATGCAAGAACAGCTAAATAAAGTGAAGAAAGGAGTTTGACAATGCTGTAGTTATTTCTGTCCTGCACATTATCCAGGATATTTATTTAACACTGACAGCTGTTTATTCCAATTTATCTCTTATCTGAGTGAGACATTTAGCTGCTTTTGCCATGGAAAATTTCTCCAACATATGGGAATTTCTCTCTTGTAATTTTTTTTTGCCTCTCAGCACTGATTCTTCAAGCATTTCACTTTCTCAAGGGACAAAAGACTTTGGTATTGTATCCAAGTGTGTACTAATTAGCTATAGGATACATTTGGCTGGTTGTGTGCTGGAAGCGTAATGCAGACTTCATATAACATGTAGGGATAGATTTTCATAAAAGCTTTTTACCGAGGAGACTTAGTGACAACAGATGAGCTGCCAGTCCACTGTGGGTGGAAATCCCCGGTGCTATATCTCACCTTTTGGGTGTCAGGTACCCACAGCCCCCAGAGTAGCAAATTGTTGACATTATCCATGGGTGTTTTAGCCTGAAACCCACAAATGATGGGTTTAGGCATACAGATAGCTCCACAATGCTAGCCCCAAGCCCAGATCATGTTAGTAGACTGAGTACAGAAGGGACAAACTTCCGGATAGAAGACACAGAACAAGATGAGTTTGAATGACTGCATCACTTTCTCCCATATCACTCTGCCTACACACTGGGAGAGGCCATCTATCAGGACACTGGTGGAGCATAGATCCCAACAGAACATTATCTTTGGCTTGTCCAGAGGAAACTCCAGCTGGTTTGAATCCTGAGGTAACCTTCAGGTGTTCAGCTGGGTTTTGGGATCCTGAAACCAGTGTAGGAAGCCTTCTGGGTGGAGGAACAGGTTGCATGCATCCTTCCTTTTGGAAAGAGCTATGACAGATACCTACCTGTGTGCAATCCCTTCTAGAAAAAACTCTAGCTTTCTCTTCAGGGGAAGACAGTTACCAGGGATAGGAGGATGTTCAAGGTAGCCGGGCAGAAAAGAAAGGGGAGATGACTATTTGTAATATTTCCAGGAATTTTGTTAACTTCTGTTTTCTCACACAATGAGACCACTACTAAAAAAGCTGAACTAGGCTTTTGAGCGATGTAGTGTGTGAGAATGTGTTTGCTTTCCATCTTAGGAAAAAATGTATTTCTTATGTTAATAGCTTTTGAGCGGCTTTCCTCATTATTTAAGAGAGTATTTGGTTCCCTAGTCCTGTGTTTCAGCCTTTAGGCATACAGAATAAGTAGCAGTACTGATGTAAAAGCGAATACCTTTACTTAAAGTCTGAAGGAAGGGTCTGACTTCTGGATTTCATCTGTGATAATATGGTGGCCAAAGTCCCAAGAAGGGTCAAGATACTTCTCTCCCTTTTTCTTTCTAGCCTGCTCACAGACTGTCCCCCTTTCCAAAACACTTTTTTTTTCCCTTGTTAAACTGTGTACAGTGCTTTTCAGAAATAAATAGTGGTCTCTGTCAATCTAACATCCCCCCTCAAATGTGGCCTGGCTAACAGGTACACACAGCTAGAGGGGGAGGAAAGACAAAGCCAAGATTATAGTCGAGTAGAGTCATCCCAGAAATAAACTTATTCCTCTGTGATTTGCATTGGGCACTGTGCCTCTGACTTATACACTGTTAATTTGTTTTATTTAACTTTTTCTTCTCTTCACTTTCCATTTTGTGAGCAGAAGGTCAATGTAAGAGCAAGAATAGAGAGTGTAGGAGTGGGAAGCTAGTGCACTTAGTGTTGGAGGAGGCATTTTGGCAAATGTTGCCAAACTGACATGAATGATGCTATCTGTTCCATGGTACTGAGAGACTTACAGTGACTTGTTTGTTATTTATCAGGGATAAAGAGGGGTAAAGTGTAAATGAGAGAGGAAATAATTTGTTTAACTACTTCAGTTACTACCCAGGACTAAGCAGGGAACATTTTTCTGACAGTGGTGTGATCATTTACAAATGTTTTAAGTCCACTTTAGAAAATAAATCAAGACTCTACTCTTCCCCAGCCCCCACCTCCCACCCCCTCCCCACGTTCCCTGACAGTCACAAGGCCCCTGAAAGTACTGTGAAAAATTAGATTTAGTGGATCTGAAAACTTGGTAAATGAAAACACTTACTCAAAATGTATGAGATCCAAGTTTTAATTATTTCTCTGCCTAGTTCAAACTAGTGCTTGCAGTACAGCCTTAAGGTTATATTGCTTTATTACAAGGGTGTGTGCTAATCAGTTATGTCTTCCTATGTGTTGGATCAGGAATGCTGTCCTGGAGCTAGAAAATCTGCCTTAACAGGCAATCCATCAAAACTGATGTACTACCACTAAAGCCTGGGTTTTGGCAAATCAATATTTATCAAACCAGTTTCACTGAAAAATCTTCAAGCAGCTTCATTGCTGATGGAGATTTAATGAAGCAGAGTGCCTATTGTGAATGTTAATTCTCATTGAATCAGGCTTAAAAAATGACTGTAGGCAAGAAAGAAAAACAAACTAGGCCACATCATCCAGATGTAAAAGTCACAAAACAAATGCTTCCAAGGGCATGAATATTTTACAAGGAAACCCTGAAAAGGCACAAAAATATCCAGAAAGATTCTGTTCTTTGAGATGATTACTAGTCAGGTAACCTTTGTCTTGTCCATAGTCTATTTAGAGTCCAAGTAATTTCCTTGGAGATTTGCATAACCTTCATTTGCTTTCTCTTCAGATGTTAGTAGTTAAATGTAAACAGACTGTAAGGAGCACATACAACATCCTGAAATACTGTTCATCAAAAGGTGGCCAGACCTACAGCCAATTTTCATAATTTGTAGAGTCACAGATCCTGTGGTGGCCTGCAGGTTACTACATCCTGCTTGTAACCATGGGCTGATTCAGCCATAAGTGTTGAGAACCTGCTGGCATCATTTCTGACCCAAATTCAGCATTAAGGAGAACATTCCCCTTCTGTACCTTACTGTACTGAATAAACCTGGGAGCACCTGAATTTAAAAAAAAAAAAAAAAAAAAAAAAGGGTGTAATATTCCTTTGCTTTGGGATCCTAGATGGTTTCTCTTCTCATGTCAGGGGTCACGATGATTTGGAGTGTTTCATTCTGTCATACCAGGCTGTTTTGTAAAGTGCCAGTTTTGGTTTTGCCGCCATGCAATGCCTACTCAAGCCTGTAAACACAGTTTCCACCAGTTGTTGTTCTTCTGATTAAGATATAAGCAGTGACTAGATTTTGATATGCCTGAAAATAACTGACAAAAACAACCAACCTAAGGCCAAAATTGTTCAAAATCTTATGGCTTCTATGTTTAGTAAACAGAACCTGTAGGTCTCTAATGATTATAGATCATCATCCAACATCTTGTTGGATGTTTGAGAGACTTCATCAGCCTCAGCTGTATGGAAATTTGCACTCCACTGTCAGCTATTATCTCTCTGGTTTCTTGATGATGAGTTTGGCTCTCTGTTGAGCTGGGTGCCTTGAGGGATGGGTGTGGGCTTTTCTGGTCTGACACAAGAATGGCAATTTTGGAAAACCTTAGGTCTGCACTAGAGCTTACAACCCCTTCTTGGGATGCCCCTACCTCTCCTTTCCCACTCCTATTCCCCTCAGCTTTTAGCCCTTAAACAGAAAAGCTGACACAGGTTCCAGCTGTACATATCTGCTGTGAGGCAGGAGAACAGAAGAGCTGGTCAGCACTGAACTCTCATAAGGAGCTCAGGTTGCAGACCACAGATTTGGAGAGCTGCTGGATGCTTTATGAGGTGCAGCACTGAACCCTGGACCTTATCTGGTAAACAGACCTCAATGGTGTGTAACTTCTGCTCACTCAGGTTGCACTGCATTACAACTTTTTGTTCCTAACTTTTGCACTTAGCAAGAATGTCCTGGCTCACAGTGAATGTTTTATAAACACTTCTATTGTGAACACTTGGATTGAGAATGCTTCTCTATTAGCCTGCAGGCTTTCTGTTCTGCTGAAGACACCTTCGACATAATGACACCAGTCTTTCAGAGAGGTCTAAGAGATACTTATTGCTATTGTTTTCCATACAATCACTCAGAGAAGCTATCAAAAAATGTAAGGCATTCACATATGTAGTCAGAGATGTGATAGAAATGAAATATTCAATGTGGCTTGTAATTGTGTTTATTTAAGTGCAGCCTCTTCCTGTGTCAGAACAGATTTTTGCAAACAAGAGGGCAATGATTCAGTTCCAGGGGAAGACTGACAAAATAAACCCCAGCTTCTACTGACCATGCAGTGCTGAACAGTATCCTACCCTGGGAAAATATTTCCTGCTTAATTTTCATAAATATTTATGTAATTCCTTCTGGGAAACATGTCTTCTTCAGAAAACTAAACATGCTGCTCCCTGACATAAATTTAACTGTTTGTTTACACATGAGAGATTATAAGCATGTACCCAGCCTCAGATTTTTACATTCTTATCTCAGGCATTTCTGTCTTTTAGAGTTCTTTGCTTTCCTCCTACAGATCACATAATGTCTTGAGCTATGGAGCTCATTTCTGACTCTGGAATTTTAACATCACTGATGCTCTTTGGAGAGTTGTTATTTTGGGCTGCAGAAATAGGAACCAAATATAATGTTCTGCCTGGAATCACTCTTCTGTCCTGCCTAGTTATACCTTTCCCATCCTGGTTTGAGGCTCCTTTCTTAAAAAATTAAAAATCATGTAACCAATTAAACAGAGGATTGCATAGCTAATGAAATCATTTATATTTGGAAGCAGACCTGGACACACAGCTGTGAACTGAAATATCACTGGCGTGCAGTCTTTTGTGTTTGCTTTCTAAGTTTATAGTATGGATTAGTGGCAAAGCAGTGCACAAGTTGCCCCAAGAAAACAGATATACTTCCCACCATGACAAACTGAAAAAGGTTGATTCTGCTTTCTTTAACACTTCTTAAGAGAACAGAAAAGTGGCTGACATTGCAACACAAACTGACACAACCTTGTACAAAGCCATGGATTAGGGCAAACTGAGCTTTGCTTTCCAGCACTCTCTGAAACCCTTCCATGAAGTGATGAACTGTGTGGAGTGCTCTGGAAAAAGCGATGTGATGGGGACAGACATAGTCACAGGAGATGGCAGATGTTAGGCTTGCGTCCAGGAGAAAACCCTAAAATGACTAAGTGGTACATAGGTGATGTGCTGCTCTGTGGATTTTATATGAAACCTGTTTATCATGCAGAGCAACAACAAAACTTCAAACCTCAAGCTCTACCAGTCCTACTTGATCCTACTCTCCTGGTCCTAGAATTCAGTTGCTGTGTGGCATTTCTCATGTTACAGGTTAACCTTTAATTTCTCTTTGTTTCTTCCTTTTCAGTTCAAACTCTGTTGCATACCTTCTGAAGAGAGCTAGAGCCAAATAGCTTTTAGCTCTTCCTTTGGCAGTCTGCAAAATAAACTCCAACAAACCAGGAGGCAGCTACCTGCCCAGCAAGATCCAACTAAAAGGGAGGGCAGGGATATGAGGAAAATGAGAGAGCAGGAAAACAGAGGAAGCTTGAAACCTCCCTCCAAGCCCAGAGGCTCCTGGCCTTGGTCATTGCCTGAACTCTGCTACCAAATGTGTCTCAAAACATCTGTCCTACCCAGTGAACTTTATCTTATGTCCTAAGTTGTTTCCCTGCTGTTTGGGGACGCACAGTGTTGTGTAATGTGTTGTAACATTGGTTTTATGTCTGTGTGGGTGTCTTTCTGGCAAGAAAAAGAAAGTTTTGAGCCTCATTCTCCCGTCTTCCTAGTTATTGTCTGCCAGACTGTTTGCTAGTGTAAAGGAGGCAGGTGGTGGCTTATTTTTCACATGACAGTCTAACAAACCTAAAGGAAAAAACTTCACCAAGTTTGTACTCAGAAAGCCCTTTGTTTTCTTTTGTTGTTTGGTTCTTTGTTTGTTTTGTTTTTGTTTTTGTTTTTGTTTTTTGGTTTTTGTTTCTTTTTAACCTGCTAATGAATAAGTCTTTTTACAAGTTCAAGTTTTGTGTAATGAAGAAAGATTTTAAAAATGTAAGGCTTTCCTACTTAGTGATGATTACTGCTCGTACCTCTGGAGATTTTGACGTGTGATTTGGAAACTGGAAGGCTGGATTCCACTCCCCAATTCATATGCATGCCTCTGAATTGTAGATACTTGCTTAGGTGTACAATGTCATTATACCTGGGTTTTAGTTTACTAGTGCTTTAATATATAAAGTACAGTACTAGCACAGATTGGATAAAAGGACTGCTGTGATTTCCACCAATTTGAAGGAATTCACATAACTTGGAATAACTGCTGAGCCACCTCTGGCAAGGAAAAAAAATGAGCTACAGGGCTTACAAAAAGATTTCTGAGTGGTAATGACTTTGTCATTGATGGAAACTGTTGAGAACCACAGAGTTTTCTACATTTTTCCCTGAGGCAGGATTCTCCTAGACTTCACATTTTTGCTTGCCTCATTCCCACATGGAAGTGATGCCTACTTGGATGCTTTGCTTTTTAATCTACCTGCTCTCTGGCTGCAGCAATATAAGTACAGATACAGAAGAAAGTAATTCTCACAGTATCGTCACAGTAATTCTCATCACCAAAAACTGGGGTATGGTTTTGTTTAATGTATGGAATTTTATGACAGCTCTCAAAAGAATTTATGAGTTTACCAGTAAGATTAAATCAGTTCCAAAGACAGTTTCGGACTGTGTCCAACAGTATCAGTAAAACATTATGTAGCACTGTCATTTCTCCAAGTGTTTTGGAGATTCCAGCTTTATTCTTCTAAGTTTCAAGGTCACTTTCAGTCGAAGGGGCAGGAAATT
The DNA here is from genome assembly GCF_050655825.1 of Lonchura striata. Classification (NCBI taxonomy): domain Eukaryota; kingdom Metazoa; phylum Chordata; class Aves; order Passeriformes; family Estrildidae; genus Lonchura; species Lonchura striata. The sequence goes on along the minus strand of NC_140704.1, from coordinate 143,359,539 downwards.
GCCACTATCTGCTAGGTGCTTGCAATTTGATCAGAGCAGCACGAGTTGGGAGCCAAGAGTAGATCCTGGCAGGTTCTTGTACTGTTCTGTAGTAAAGAGGTCTTACTCCTTGGGCAGTTAAAAGCACATCCTTAAATTCTTACCAGAACTAGTTAAGAATAAACCTGAATTTATGAGCAGTTGGGTTAATGGTAAGAGATTACCTGTCATTAACTGGTCCTCGGCTTTACAGCACAGAAGAGGTTTGCCATGCAAAGCATCCACAGTGCTGCACCACAGATCAGTCGCTCTCTTTGCAAAGACCAACAATTTAATCAAAAGCAAAAAGGCTGTGAAAAGAGCAGGGAGAGCATGAATGTACAACCCATCACAAAAATCTGACTGCTCTTCTCCTTCTTCACCTCTTTTCTTTTCTGGTGCAGTGTATGTCTTGATCCCTTGGCAATGAAAATGACTTCACTGAGAGAAGGAGGCTGTTTGGCTGATACCAGCTTCATGCTGTTGATACGGTTCATTTACTGTTGAATGTGTGCTTACACTCCAGCCATGCTGTTGCATGCATATTCCTGGGCTTGGATTTGTGCCCTTCCTGCCCACAGTCAGTGTGGGCACACAATGGCTTGGCTGCCCATCCTTGTGCCCATGCAGCAGGATGGCTCAGTGCCTGCTCACAGAGGTGGGAAGACAATTTCACAAGGGTACAGATGAGCACTGGAAATAGATTTTGACTTGCATTCTGCTCAATGCTGCCTCTGCCAGTTCCCCAGCTGGAACTGGCTAATTTTCAATTGTAATTTAAAAAATCATAATTTCTAGGCTTAATCAATCTGAAAGTGAATTACTGCCAATTATCACTAGGAAGATATTCACATGTTTTATTTTAAGAAGAATTTGTGGTGGGGAATGAGTCAGTAACTGAATGCTTAGTGACAACTTCCTCAGACGTGATGACCTGCTGTCATGCTCTGCCATACAGACAGGCACATGTCCAGTGAGAGCTGCTCCATGGAGGGGCAGGCAGGCAATGGAATCAGAAACTGAATGCTGAGCTGCCCTTTTTCAAGGAAACAAAAGGCAAGAGATGAGATTATTTTGACTAGAGGCCCTGAATATCAGAGCAAACTTTATGGCTTTTTACCTCCGAAGATTTGCATCAATCAGCACTTAATAAATAGTAAGTAACAGGGAACCACAATAATAGAACAAGGAAAGAAAGGAATTATTCATCTTAAAAAGAAAGCAGGGATGAGACAGTGAGAAGTTATGATTTACGTGTTTTTCTAATTACATGAGATTAGAACCAGACTAGAAACATCTGCTGCTTTAATCTTGCTGCTCCTAGGATTCCTCAGTCCTTTCCTTGTAAGTGGAAAATTTCAAGTGAACAGGAGCTGACCTAAAGAATTGCATCAAACTGTATTCATTACTTAGGTTTTCTGTTTGTGCTGATTTAAAGATTTGTCCATTTCGATTTTCTTTGAATTAGATGAGCTCAAGGGAGCTCTCCAAAGGAATGTGTCATTGGTTTTCTGTTCGTGGTTTCTTATGTGATGCAATTCAATAAAACTTCATGTAGGCAGTCATTAATTGTCAAAACCAAAAATACCTCTAAACTCCCATCTGCAATTATCCATACTGTGCTATATTCGGGGCACGTTATGGTTTCTATCATTAAGAAGGCCTCCTTGTAATTCTCCATCATGGATAAAACATAGCCACAAAAATGATGCATATGCACAAAATATAAAGTGAAATTATGGGTTTCTATACTGAAATGGAACTGGCAATGATGCATATGCCAGACACGAATGACACACAGAACAGAACTGTTGGTAAACAGGGGGAAAACTATAAATATGCTTAAGACGAGACATCACACATTGTTTCAAGTGACAAACTTTGGACTAAAAGAAAGAAAAAGATCACAAATCTAGACAGACAGCGCTGCTAAGTTATATAGCTGCATGATTCATTCCCTAAAGAAATCAATGTCAAGATGACATTTTTCTTCAGGCAATACTGGCAACTGCTCGTAATTTGGGTAAACTTTCTCTGCCCTCTAAAAACAAACCATCAAACCAAAAGGTAACCACTGAAACAGCTACCACTCAACCAAAAAAAAAAGTGTTTTGAACTGAGCACAACATAAAACTGCATGAGTCAATCTACCGTAAACTTTCAGCAAATAGGATGTGTCACCAAGATCAACTTCAGTGTTTCCAATGAGCATAGGCTTATACAGCAGGCTTTTTAGAAACAGACTTTGCTCCAAATAGTAATTCCCTGCTTTCAATAAACCCTGACTGGGTGCAACCAGTTATTTCTTCTGATACACATAGCCAAAATAACTGACACATAAACAGAAGCCTATGGAGCTAGATTAATTACAGGGATTATGTATAGTATTCTGAGCTTTTAAAACAGAAGGGATCATTATGGTGATACAGGCTGGCTTCCTACTGTTGTGGTGGAGGAGATGTGAGAGGCAGAGAACACCTCAATACTGTGTAAGGACTGCCTAGCAGTAACTAAAACATCCCTGTCTTATCAACATTGTTTCTAGCACAAATCCAAAACACAGCCTCATATTGGCTACTGTGAAGAAAATTACCTCTATCTCAGTCAAAACCAGCACACCTATTATTGTGGCTTACCCTAGCCAGCAGCTAAACATCAGGCAGCTCCTAACTCACTCTCCCACTAGCAGGAGTGGGGAGAGAATCAGCAAAGTAAAAGCCAGAACACTCGTGGATTGAGATAAAGACAGTTTAATAGGGAAAGTGAAAGCTTTGTACAAAAGTGAAGCAAAACAAGGATCAATTCACTGCTTCCTGTGAGCAGGCAGGTGTTCAGCCTTCTCCAGGAGAGCAGGGTTAAATCATGTGCAATGGTGACTTGGAATAACAAATATCATCACACCGACATGCCCCTCTTCCTGCTTTCTCACAGCTTTGTATCCTGAGCATGATGTCATATGGTCTGGAATATCCCTTTTATTAGTTTGGGTCACCTGTGCTGGCTGTGTCTCCTCCCAGCCTCCCAGGCACCCCCAGTTTCCTTGCCACTGTGGCCATATGAAAAGCAGAAGAGGCCCTGGCTCTCTGCAAGCCCTGCTCAGGAATAACAAAAACATTTCTATATTATCAACTTTGTGCTCATCACAAATCTAAACACAACCCCACAGCAGCCACTGTTAAGAAGATTACATCAACCCCAGCCAAAACCAGCACATGTACATAACATATAAGCCTGGGAATTCATTTCACATAATGATTCCTGCTCAGATCTGCTGGTGGTGGTTGGAAGATGTATCATTTCTATATTACTACAAGTGAGTGAAAATGCAAGTACCCTGTTCTAATTCCTAGGTACCATTGTTTTGTAACCTGCTGGATCTTCTGAAATGCATATTTAGTAAAGTATATTTAATATACTCACCTGTTTAAATAAAAAAATTGTATTTGAAGAATTTTTAACTTTCTAGCAATTTTAGTCCCAAATGCCAACTAGTTCTACATCCTTTTTCCTAAAAGCTGATTTATCTCATGATATATTACAGTTAGAGAGCAGCTTTCTTCCTGAAGTTTAACCCTTACCAGTGAAGTTTTCCAGCCTACAGCAATGCTCAGTCTGTTTCCATTAGACAATAGTCCCAAGGCCCACTGCCTTGACTTTCTGCAGCATACAGTATTCTTGACAACTCCACAGCTATTTAAGTTAGAGCCTTGTCTTACTTCTGTCTTTTATTTAGAAAGGTGGCTGAGATGTTGTTCTTATCAACATAGGGTTGATAATATAGAGATTTTTTTTGTTATTGCTGAGCAGGGCATATGCAGAGCCAAGGCTTTTTCTGCTTTTCATGTGGCCATAGTGCTGAGGAAATTGGGGGTGCCTTCCTTTCACCATGACCTGGGTCGCTCTCACATGATGCTCCATTTTGTCTCTCTTTAAAAGAAATGGAAGTCTCAAACCAGGACAGAGTTAAGATATTTGTAAATATCTTTATCTGAGGTTAAAACCTCAACATTTTGCCCAAATAACCTTTTAGATGACACCGACAATTTGCTTGATAAAGGGAAGAGTCATCCCCCATTATGCAGGGGAAGACAATTTGGTTTGCAGATCAACCAGTGCAGTGGTTACAGAGAGAGCTAAGATGATCCTGTGAGTCAGTCTGCATCCAGCACAGCCAAGAAGTTTTGGCACAATGCCACAGTACTGCTTATGCAGTTGTTCCCAAGAACAGTTCAGGTCCAGAAGTTGTGCCTGTATTTTTCCTTTGGCTGTATCTCATAACTCCAGAGTGGAGAGTTGATCCTATTAGATTTCCATAAATAATTTGTCTTTGTCCTGTATGTGGGAGAAGCAAATTTCACTATGAATGAGAATAAGAAAGCCAGGTAGCTTTTGCAGACACACCTTGATAGGTGTGTGACAAGGGCTGGGAAGGATGCATGATGCAAATGGAAAAGACATGGGAGCAACCAAGAATATCCCAATTTTTTTTTTTTTTTTGAAAGAAGAAATAGGGTAAAGAGAAAAAATAAAGGGAAGCTACAGAACTGGAATGAGATTCTCTAGCACGTCTCTCAATACAAATGAATGCAAAACTCCCATCAACTTCCCCGAGTTTTGTACCAAATCCTTTGTGAATATAGAATGGGAAAAGGAGTGTTTAAATATGAAGAGCCCACTACACCTCTTCACCAGGTTCATTTCAATAGAATTATGTAAATTCACAGTGGGAACAGGTAGAAGAACATAAGAATGGACACGTCAAAGGTCCTTCCATTAAAAGTTACTGGTTTTCACTTGCTTTGGAAAGTAGAAAAAATGCAGGGTGAAATCACATGACAAGTAATATGATAAAGATAGTGAGACTTATGAGGAAAGGTGCCACTGAAGACAATTTTGTGCTTTTGCCCAACAGTACAACATTTTGTCCATAACAGCTTTTGTTTTGGCATGGCTTAGCAGTTTGTATTGTTTTCTTTAGAAGTTTTAGATATTTCCAAAAAGGAGAAATCACAAAGAGTTGTTACATTTAATGCAGATGAACACTTTATCTATTGTCAACATCCCCATGAGGATGCAAAGTATAGTTTATTTCACCTCTACTGAAGCAAGGCAACAGATTGGATTATTCAGTCAATCCTGCTGGAGGGCAGTAAATGGGGCAACATTCTCAGTATTTAGTCAAGTTCACAGAATTTTTCTAGTTTGACTTGGTTTTTTGTAAAACAGACAATCTGATTAACAATAAAACAGTCTAAATGTCAGATATCAAGTAAAGATTATTTCTGAATGTCAGAAGATCAGAAATTTGGTACTATTTCTTCAATTAAAAGTTTTATTTTTTTAAGTCATAGATATATTTGCTGACCATCAAGGTTTTTCAACTCTGATGGAAAATTCCTGACTACCTAGCTATAAATATCACAGTTGATATCTCCCAGAGAATGTGACAAATACTACCAATTATTCAAAGAATCACCTAAAAATCAATTGTTGATATGAACTTATGGATACAAATTTTGCAAATTATTAGTTTCTAAGCAATTTCACAAAGCTGAGCTGTGTCTTTCCATAGCTTCCTGAGAAACTCTGCTATCATCTGCATCAGAGACTGAAACTGCATGCTCTTGATAGTCCCTTGGGAATTATTAGCATAACCTCTGTTTTTCTGTCCTTTATTTTTATAATGCTCACTGACTGGAAAAATGAAAACATGTAACTGTAAACGACCCTTCGGAAAATCCAGAACTTTCACAGAAGAGTCATGTGGATGATCACTTGTTCCCCTTTGTGGTGGTCTGGGAGGCAAAAAAGACCTTCCTCTGGCAACCCCCAAAGATAAATAAGTTAGAAAAATAGTAGTGCTTGCATATTTTTTTTCCTGACTTCAAGGCGCCTTGAGAGAGACATGAGCTATTATGTGACATTATTCTTTTTTTCTTCCTGTAATAGTTGTGGCAGATACTCAGCATTTATTTTGCACATCTAAAATTCACATTCATCCAGGAAGACCAGACAAGAAACCTGCTGAAAATTCCTCTCACCCTGTTGACAGTGATAGCACTTTTATTGGGACAGTCTTGACCAGCAACTTGCAACTCATACATGGGTATGGAGGAAAGGAGGAAATTTTTCTCCATCCTGTGGTAGGCTGTATCTTGTATTGCTTTAAACATCAGGGTGGCAGCTCTTTGTGCATGCCTGGGAGCCCTGACCCATTTCAGCATAAAATGTTCTTGTTACCTCATCCTGAGAAGTTTTAACATCTTTGGTGCTTCAGCAGGGCTTTGAATATGGTGGAGGAGTGTGCACACATGTATGTGGCAGGACAAAAAGGAGAAGCTCTTACTGTAAGAAGAAATGCTAACTTTTGTCTTGTAAAACTGTTTTTCCAGAGTTGTTTCTGCCTCTCCCTGTCAGAGCTCAGGGAAGCTGGGGCAGCTTGCCAGCACCACAGGCTGATGCTGGTGTAGCTCCACTGCAGCCAGCACAGCAGAAGAGGTTACAGAGATGCTGGAGAGGCTCTCTGGGGAATGGGGCTGGGAAAGGCTCCTTCCTTTGCCCCACTTTCAGTCAGTTGCCCCATTTTCAGTCAGTTCTCTCCACTGGAAATTAGGTGTGTGTGGCTAGTAGCTGAGTGTATAAATGATTGTTCAGAGAAGTGGCTTATATGCAGCAATCACAAGCAGTCAGAATCAATGTCCCACTGATGATGAGATGTGGTTTCATGTGAACAGAGTGGACTTTCTTAAAGAAAATAAATTAGCAATACACACTTGAAACTCACACTTTTTTAGGTGTAAAATCAAGTCCTCTGAAGTTGAGAATTGCCAAATATTTGCCTATCTGGCCAATCCAAATTCAGCCAGGTTGTTTTGTGCCCTGCTACAATCTTCAGTTGCCTTTTTCATGGACTCTTTCCTCCCTTGGGTCCTGATTCACATGAAGTCAGATCTGGTTACAAAATCAACTCTTTGAAATAAGGAAGTACCAAACCTGGGGTTTCCCAAGAATCCATTATTCTGTAATGTTGCATGCCTGCCATTCCCCATTTAGTCATGCCAGACTGAACACAAAGTGTCACAGTGTATAAAAACTCCCACTGAATCCAATGAACTGAAAGGATCAATGATGTGCATGGACTGTGATTGGCAGTACAGCATTGCTGTACTAAATGGATCAGTCATCCATCCATTCATTTGTGCATGTCACTTTTCCAGAACCTAAACCAGAGGCAAGTATAAGCTCCAAGGCATGGGAAGGAGTAAAGCAAATAATAGGTGGGCTTTAAGCAGAAATGGAGCCTTTGTACTGAACAGTAGAGTGGAATTGTAGGAAAAACCCATCCAGACTCCAAATCAAATTATGAAGAAGCTTTAAAAAACAGCTTCAGCCATAAACAAAACTAAGTATTATAGACAGTTCTTTACTTTTAGTTTTGGACAAGGCTTCTGAGCTGAGGCTTAGCGAACCTACTCCTTGATTTTGGATTTCATAGGAAGTCAATGCTTCCTAGGAATAGGAATCATTCTTGAAGATCATCCACTCCAACTGTGAACCCAGCACTGCCACTGTGACCCCTAAACCCTAAATTACATCACCCACTGCCAGATTCAGACACCTCTTAAATGCTTCCAGGGTGTCATTTGTCACTGGCTTGCTGCCTGTCCCAAGCAGACCCAGACATTTAGTGTTTTGCTTAGTTACCAAATAGGCCTTTATGGCAAATTGTCCCTTTCCTATGACTTTTTCTTCATGTGGATATCTACCCCTAAGGCAAATTTAATAATAAGAACAATATATTATGATTTTCAGTCCTAATTATTTTTTTTTCTTTTTCACAAAGAATCTTTTTCTGACATTTTGCATATTGTGGTGCCAGTGGAGATGAACACATACACTTGAACTGTTAAGACAAGTATCCTTCCACAAAATTTGAGCTGTTAAGAGAGTCCTTCCCAGATGGCTTTTCTTCATTGTAACATACTAACTAAATATGGCAAAGTTTTCTGTATCAGCAGTGCTTTGCTGGGTCTGAGTGTGTTTACAGTTTCTTAGTAAAAGCTTTTTGATGCAAGTGCCCAAAGGCATGTGAGTTCCAGTTGTTTGTAACTATAAACTAATGGTTAAAAGTAAATTGAGTTTCAAAAGATTTTACTGTAAAATATTTTTTATCTGAAGCAGCATGGCACTTGACAGTTTTCAGGCCAAAGGACCATTTTGATATATTTGAATTTTAAAGAAACAGCTTAGTACCTCCATGGGGAAAATTGTTAGGAAGGTTGGTTTGGTTTGGTTTTCTGGATGTTGGCTTGGATTTTTTTTGTTTTGTTCACCAGATTATCCTCACCTGCTTTACTTCTTTCAGCAAAATAAGTTCACCACTCTGTTGTTTTGGGAATACATCTACTCCTGGGACTTGGTGCAGAGTATGGGAAAGAGATGTGACTTTATCCAGATGCTTCCCTTATCCCTCAAAGCAACTCTTAGAACTGGTGTCTTTAATCCCTTCAGCAGGCATGTGTGGTACAAGATGAAAGAATAGAGAAGGAATGCTGGATTAGAGCTCTAGCCTCAGAAGAAGAATGTTATCTATAGAAACATCATTCAGGTTCTCTCCATCACACAATAATCTTCCTTCAATAACTGTATTATATACTAATTTTTACGACTGTATCTATGCAATATAGATATTATGAGCAGGTAGAAGGAAGATGCATAAGGATCTCTGCTTTATCAAACCTTCGGAAGGTAGGAGACAAATGTCTTTTAACAGCTTAAGTTTCTTACAGTTAAATTGAACAAGAGCAGAAGTAAAAAGCACCCTTGAAATTCATTATGTATTTGAGATGTCACTATTTTCACTATTAAGATTATAATATTTGTCCTTTATGTGTGTCTATGTCCTTTCTTCTAGACAAATGTGTCTTTTTTAAATGAATGTAAGGCATATTTATGGTGCCTATTTATTTAATTTGTTTGTTGCTTTTCTTAAAATAAGTATTAATTACTCTGATCCCTGTACTTGCTTATTAACAATGTAAATAAAGCTCTGGATCTCAATAGAATTCCTCAGATGCTTAAACCCAAGTATTTTGCATTCATTTCAGAATCAAGTTCTTTGTCATTTTCCTTGTATCCTGCTCTAATATAGCAATTTTTGACACTTGAATTCAGCTTCTTTCACCAGAGAATTTGTGAAGTATATATATGCCATGATCATGTTTTTATTGCAATGATAAATCCCTGAAAGAGGAATTTGTAATGGAAACACTGACTAATTTTTAAATGACTACAGAACTAGAAGGCTGGGCAACACTTCAAAAACACAGGGACATATTTTAAATTTAGACCTACCATTCTTACATTTATAAGGCCTAGAGGAAATTAAAAGAAACCTTCAATCTGGAGGCAAAGCCAGGAACATCAACTGCACTGCAGTGGACACAAACTCAGTCCAAGACCTTAGGTATTCTCAGTTTTCCTAAGATCTTACCACCTACCCAGTAGTAGTATCAGAGAGCCAGGGGAATCCTGGAAATAAAACAAAGAGAAAAAGGAAGTGGCATCATGATTCAGAAAATGACATTCTTCACCCTGAGTCACTCATGCCCTGCTGGGGTGCTCTCCTGCAGGAGAATCCCAGCACTGAGGCTCTGAGTCCTGACCACTTCAGGCTCTAAAATATTGGATGACACTTGTCACAAGAATAGCAGCCCTTATCCTGGCTTTGGGCTGTTCTACAGGCTGGGTAATTACCTTAAAATTCTGGCTGCTTTAATTGCCCATGGCTTTTTATTCTGTACTTCCTTCCCTTTGTTCTGTGCCAAGTTTCTGGCATTGCCATAACAGTTACTGTGTTTCTAGGGGTGTCTGGCTTTGCTTAATGCTCAAGGGGACCTGGCTGGATTTTATTTATTGCTGAGTTGCTGCTTCAGTCATGCCTTTTTAGCTTGTGACACCATTGAAACAAAAGCTGTGCTGCCTTTTGTATTTGGAAAGTGCCCAGCCTACTGGAGTTCATATACAAGAAAGGATACTGCTAGCCTGAGGAAGACTGGAAATTTGTACTATGCCAGTAAACAATCTTGACATAACACCACAGACCAAAAAGCATGAAGTACAATAGGCAGAAGACACCATTCCCACACAGAAGACATAATGGACTTTAGTAGTTCTTATATTTTATTTCTAGTGCATATCTTAACACTAAGATGAAAATGTCAGTCACACGTATCTACATCAGGAACACAGCAAAAAGTCATAAAGAATGAGTAATTGCTCTACTCTTGCAGGTTATTTTTAAAATAAGAAGGCTCTTTCTTACAGTTATGGAATAAAAAGCATTGCAATTAATATTCATGTTAAAGACCAAAGTTTGCTGGGTAACAGAAGTGCAAATATATTTAATTCTCCTAAATTCAGTTGAGTTGTTATCTAGAATGCCAGCTATTATAACTGATTTGATTTCATTCAGTGGAAATGACTTGGTCAAATGCAAACATTAGAATGAGTCTGAAGCTCAGAAAGCACACAGCAAATATCTGGGTTCAGGAGATTTCTATGGTGGCTTATAATACAAATGCTGATAGAACTTAAGCCATTGCCTTACTATCAAATGCCTCTGTAATTCCAAATTAGCATGCTTCATGTTATCTGCCACCTCAGCTGCTTGCTTTGCATTCATCATGACATGAGAAATGCTGGTTCCCTGATAATTTTAGTAATTTTGATGTCTGCAAATGGATGCTTTGGTATTTGTTCTTCTATTCAAAGAACATAGTAGAAAACTGTTTTAATGATCTGTAAGAAACCTGATTTCAATAAGTCCTGGGTGTTTCTTCACTTGGTTCTGTTGATTTCAAAGAGCTGAGAGTACACAATGACTCACAAGACACGTCAGCACCTGGCGAAATCATGTCCTAATATATCTGTGTGTGCTGGGTGGTTTCAGTTGGCAAAGAGTCATGAAGATATTGTCTTTCATTGTATTATACATTCCACCTGAGTGGTTTTGAAAGCCTTGAAATTTCTTTGAGAACCAGATCCAAGTGTTTGTGAAGCATTAATGTAAAAGTCTTTCAAGGTACCACATTTCTTGACTTTCATTATGAAAACATGCTAACTGTAAATTTCATAAAATTGTGGTGAAGGGAAACAAGCAATGTTATTAAGGTTGGTTATTAAGGTTCAAAAGCCCTATGAGACTTATTGGACCTTTTAATACTCATGTTGAGAGTTTGGAGTCTATTTTTAAGCCTTAAACACAATGCATTTAATGCAAAAACTAAAAGAAACACAGTGGATACTGTCATATCATCAATAATTTAATTCAGTCATTTAGGAAGTGGCCAGCCTGCCTTTAGCTTTTGCCAAAACTTCCACTAAAGTCAACTGACTGCTTAAACACTCAGCATTTCCTATTGCTTTATTTCCTTGGTTATTTTTGAATATATACAGTATTCTAGTGCACGTACCTATGCATGTCTATATATCTTTTTAACACCTTAATCCAAACTGGTTTTATAATGTCCTTTAGCAACTGTAGAACATCTGTTGAGTTGCTTGTTTTGTGCAATTACAAAGGAAGCAGATGAAAGATTTTAATACAAGAACTTAAGAAAAGTCTGAAGAATGTCTTAAGAAATGCCAAACTTTAAATTGAAACCTAAGTTTCAGTTATATATTTTCTGGAGATGGGGTTTGCTATCATTGCAGAGCTGATTTCAGTTATCCTTTTATAGTTGACTTTAAACCCAAATCTATATATCTCTACATTATGCATGATGGATCTTTTAACTTGAGATATTGATCTGTCAGAGAGGTTAATCTAAACTTCAATTAACACAACTTTTCACTTTTTAACAGGATACAAGCTGCCTCCTCTTCTTTGCTGTTAGCCTTTTACTATCTGTCCAAAACTTCTCTCGTGCACCAAAAAGGCCTCTCAGTTTATACAGAAGCATTTCAGACCCACAGTTCAGCTGTTCAAAAACCAAGAGCAAGTGCTGTCCAGAGAAGGGCAACATGTTCAGAGAAGGGCAATGGAAAAGGGTCTGGAGCAGAAATCTGAGGGGGAGTGACCAAAGGAGCTGGGGGTGTTTAGCCTGGAGAAAAGGAGGCTCAAGGGAGACCTTATTGCACTCCACAACTCCCTAAAAGGATGCTGTAGCCAGGTGGGGATCGATCCCTTCTCCAAGGCAGTAAGTGACAGGACAAAAGAAAATGGCCTTGAGTGGCACTCAGGGAGGTTTAGATTGGATATTAGGGAAAATTTCTTCACTGAAAGGGTGGTCAGGAATTTGAATGGACTGCCCCAGGAAGTGGTGAAACCACCATCCCTGGAAGTGTTCAAAAGATGTGTGGATGTGGTTCTTGGGTACAGGGTTTAGCAATGGACCCAGTGGGGTTGGGTTAACAGTTGGGTCCCATGATTTTAGAGGCCATTTCCAACCTTAACAATCCTGTGTTTCTGTTGCAGCTCCAAAGGACCTCACAACACCCGCAAGTGACTTCAGCCCAAACTAAGAAGTTTAGGTGCACTTCACAGCGTGGTCACCTCTATCAGCATGAGGCTAAATTGAGCTTAGATAAGAGAACACTGAAATAACTTGTTCTCTCATATTCTTCAAAGCATTACAGAATGTCAGTCAGACTTACATCCTTCCATGCATTTCAGCAGACCTCAGCTCATTTTCTCTAGTCATTTGTGCTGGATAAAAATTCTGTGTTTTTCACAAGCAAGGTCCAAGTGAGGAAGGGACACAGGAAGATGTGTATGCTAGGACCTTTTCTACAGGTTCCATATTAAACAGTTGCTAAATGAAAAGGTTGTTTACTGTGCTATAAAATAAAGTCATCTTTCTGCAGACCTACAGCCCACCGGAACAAGGGGACAGGATGGAGTGTGCCTTTTCCAGTATTCCCCACCCACTGACCCAGAGTATGAAACCCACAGAGTTCTTGGAACTGAAAACAGTGTTTGAATTCAGACTAAAACTGGAAAACAGAAACTGGCCTTTTTTCTTTTTTTTTTTTGAGTCACATCAGTCAATGCTATTTACAAAATCGGTTTATGGAGACCACAGGTGGACACTCTGACTCATTACACATGAATACTAAATATATCCAAGACAATCTTGGAAAATCCCATAAAGAAAGAGGGAATAGCCATCTGATTTTTATATTTGTAACATTGGGGTTTGGATGCCAGTAATGGAAATTACATTGTTTTCACAAAAAGCAGGTGAGGGACAGTAAGGGACTGAATGATTGCCAGGATGCATGTGGCTGGAAGGAGAAGGCAGCTCAAAGCTGGACACGGAGGTAGGTTTGTCATGCTGCCGTAGGTTGCTGTTTGCACTTGTGGCAGCAGGCTGTGGTGAGGTTAGCAATGCATTCCACAATTGTTGGAGTTAAGAAAATGTTATGTCCCTTAGCCAGGGTGAAAAGCACACCTGCCCAGGAAGCCAGCATAAAATTCAGCACTGTCTCAGCCCTAATTCATTGCTACATGGAGAATTTGAATAGTACTTTCAGCTTCATATCCTGCCACACATTTTAGTCTTTCTGATCTTGAAAACTAGGGAGCTCCAGGGTCTGTAATATATACAGGAAAGCAGATGATGCATCCTTTTATATTTGTCATCAATGAATTCTGTTTTGATGGATGTTCCAGTGCCAAGCCTTCCCTTATTCTCATTGCTGAAGGAGAGCTATTGCTGGACTCCCTGGAGTCCCTTGCTTAGCCCTGGGAAATGTAAGTGTGAAACTGAAATAAGCCATATCAGTTCTAGCATGAAAGCTTGTTTTGTATGTAAACTGAGAAACAACAGACTCTGTTATGAGGAACTGTTATGAGGAAGAAGATAGTGATTTCAATCTTTACTCTTTCCTGAATGACCAGTAAAGTGAATAAACTTGATGCCAAAATGCATATTTTTACTTGTAGGTAAACCCAAACATGTATGTTATTTCTCATTGCCAAAATCCCAGGTGACATTATATCTTGGCAGTTCAAAACAATTCCTCACTACTCCCCACTTTGAAACATTCCCAAGAACTAGAAAGAATTCTGCCTCTGCTGTATTGTTGGAAATAGCACTGTGGTACTGTGAATATAGGCACAATGAGAAACGATTAATGCAAAGTCAAATGAAGTAGTTATGATTGCTTTGGTCAAAGCTGTATAGCAGAAGTATCATGTTTTTGTGAAGAAGTTTGTATCAAGTGGTTTGTTAGCTAAGTTGATATAATGGGGACTTGACTAATATCTGCTAATTTAGCTTGGCTTGCTGATACTTTAGTAAAATAGATACAGCTTCAAAAAAGTCACTGTTTTGGTAACTTGAACGACTGAAGTTCTGGAGCTGGATGTGGAAATAGCCAACCAGTCTATCTGCTTGGCTTGCTGCAGTCAGTCTCTAATGAGCTCTCCATTTGCTCTGTGCGTCTCTTCTAATGCTCCTTTCAGCCTGCTGCTAAAGTGCTTCTAATGGCAATTTCTGGTTTTTTCACTGCTTTCAAAGGAGTTGATTCTTCATCATATTACACCCATTTCCATCCACTCATCTTTAATACTATGTACTTCATTAGACTTAAACCAAAATAAAATATTGCTTTAAATTTCAGGATGTTGTTGTCTGTTGAATTTAACCCATCACCAATACCAAAAACACAAACAGCACAGCACAAACGGAAAAGTTTATTGCAAAAACAGAGGGATGGCAAAGGAATATCCATTTCCCCCTGTGGAAGAATGAGAGTCTTTGTTTCAACCTTAGGTTCAGCAATTTCTACCAACTTACTGTCCGCAAATTTTGGTTCTGTGTTGATCATCATAGTCATATGAAATTATTTAAAAGGTATTTTGTTGCAAAGGTCACATGAAATCATTTAATAAAAAACTTAAAAGTTAATTTGCCAGCTCATCTCTTGTTGAAACACACTTTTGGCTTAAAAGAACCTGCTGAGTTGTAAGAATGAGCAGGACTGGGCATTTTCCCAATAATAAAATGGCAATAACAGGAAGGAATGCTTGGCTATGTTATATGGAAAGGGAACAATGCTTCCATGAATTTTATGTGTTTATACTTGTAGACACTTCGTGGTGACTTAGTTCTCTGGGTTTTTTGAAATTACCCAGTGCAGGAAAATCACATAGGTGGTCTGCAGCCATCATCAAGAGTTTTGTAAGTATCCCCAACAAAAAGTAAAAGTAAATGTAAGTCTTTTTGTGGGGATGAGATGGAAAGGAAACTTTTTGAGGGTAAAGAGTAGTTTTAGGAGCCTAACTACATTTCATTTAAAGCTTTGCAATGGCTCTTCACTTCAATCCAGTTTCACTCAGTGTGCACTTTGGTCTCTCCTACAAAGAAGCAGCACTACTGAAGATTCCTTCTCTTTCATGAAGTAAAAGGTCAAAAGACAACAAAGATTGAGTGTGTTGACACTGAATACCTGAAATCTAATCCCTGCCTCAGAAGCAGAGCTCACACACTGCTGAGCTACCAGCTCCAGGTCTGATCACTCCTGTCTCTCTGAACTCATGGACCTCAAATTCAAGTTACAGAGTGTCCCAATTTCAGCAAGAAAGAATAGTGTACTCCTCATTCCCAACCTGATGGTTAGGCTCTGTCCTGCAAAACAAAAGCCATGGATTTGGGTTCTGTCACCCTAGAATGTCCATATGCAAGCTCTCCTACTGGAGCAAGTACCAACCGTGGAGTTGGAGCTATGTAGCTTGCCCCTTCCCACCATCTTTAAATGAAGGTGTCTGTGGCTCAGGCCTCAGTGCACCCTACTTCATTGTGAGCACATTCAATTTATCAAGCTGAATCTGTGGCTGTATTTTCCTTTTGTATGAACCCTAAAGAGCCCTAGGAAAGAGAATGCCTTCTGAATGCTGAGCTCAGACAAACAGGTTTATGATCAGAAGTAGTAACTGAACGTGCTGATCCAGTCACAGGTGCATACTTGGATTAGATGCAGTTTTCCTGCACCATTTGGAATCAAAATCACCCATTTAATTGCATTTTAGGGGTCTTTTTTTCATGAGAAAGGAGATTTGTCAATGAATGAGTAAATTGTTGTATCATAAAATCACAGAATATGTTCGGTTTGAAGGGATTTATCAGAATCATCAGGTCCAGCTCCTGGCCCTGCACAGGACACCCCAAGACTCACACCATGTGCCTCAGAGTGTTCTCCAAACACTTCTTGAGCTCTGTCAGGCTGGTGCTGTGACCACTTCCCTGGGGAGCTGTTCCAGTGCCCAACCACCCTCTGGGTGAGGAACCTTTCCCTGACACTCAACATAAACCTCCTCCAACTCAACTCCAGGCCATTTCCTCAGGTCCTGTCACTGGTCATGAGAGTGAAGAGATCTGAACCTGCCCCTCCACTGCCCATCCTGAAACGCCCGTTCACCTTCTTTAGCTATTAAAACACAGTTATTTTCAGCATTTATGAGGCCCAGAATTCATCTGAGTGAGTAAGAATGGTCTGTATTTCAATGAAAAAGGGATAAGGCCTTTTAAGGAAAAAAATCAAACCTTTTGTTGTCTTAAAGGAAATTGCTCTTTGACTGCTCTGGCCACTCTGCATCCTTCAAGGGAGACCACACTGTCAGCTAAATGATTGAAAAAATAGATTTTTCTACCAGACTGTGCAGAGTTGGACTCTCAAAATTGTTTTAAACAAAGATGAGACACCACAAAACTTCAATTCAGTATGAGTTATTATCTGTGCTACTTGCACTAAGGAAAAATGCATGAAGTATTTCCTGTGCTGAACACAAAAATTCTTCTAACTTTTGCTGCAAAGGATTTGTGTTTAGTTCAAAGGCTGCACTTTTTAAACCATAAAATTTTTCTGCTAGACACTGTGTATGTGTTTGCTGTGTTTGTATGAGGCAGAAGAGACTGTAATGACATTCTCATTTTTTTCTCATCTCTCCTTGGAGCACTGGTCTCAATCCATGGATTAGGGAAAAATAAAAAAATAAAAAAATAAAAAAAAAAAAAGAAAAAAAAAAAGAAAAAAAAAAAAAGCAAGGACAGCATTTACATAACTCATAAGCACTAAATTTCCCTCTGTTCAAATCCTGGGTCCACTGCTAATGACAAGAAACTAGTCCAGCTTAAACTAGCACCTAAGGCCCAGGAAATGAGCTGGCCAGATCTCTAATTCCCTGTTGACTCCCTCAGGCAGTTATTAAATATTGTCAATGGAAATTCCCAGGGACAGGGCCTGATTCACTTTTACACGGAGTATACTGGTATCTCATAAGTGGAATATAATAGCATAATGCTTCATGTTCTCACAGAATCTACTGAGCACCAGCTTCTTGAGTATACTGTTCACTGAGCTATTTACTCAGCTTTATCAATTACACTGGGAAAATGCAGCATCTTTTTTTTTAACCAAATGCCAGCCAGTGGGTTTATATGTTTGCATGTGCTCTAGTCAGTAATGATTAGCAGCTTACGTGTCTCAGCAGTTTCTTTTTTTTTTTTCTTAAATTTTAAATAAAATGCAGTGGAAATTTAAAACTCTGATTTGTATTCTTCCTTTTACCCACATCATTTCTCAGAGCTGTCAGATCTCATTTGCAAGTCTCCCTTCTTCTGTCACCAGAAAATTACATCAATATTCCACACCACCTGATACATCCTCTTGACACTTTATCCAAAGATCAGAGAAAACATGGAAAAAGTATGAAAGAAAGTGTGAACAGTTATAATGGTTGGTCCCAGAAACAATGCATTTTGTAAAACACATTGTTTTTGTTATAACTTACAAAAATTGTCTCAAAGTGAGAAGCCTGGGTGTGTGCAGTGATCTCACACACCAGGGATTGCCTCTAAGATATAAACACTGAAGGAGCTTTGGCAATGTGCTGTTTCCCATGAGTACTGGAAAGAGCACAAGCATAACACAGTCTGAATCTAAGACCTCATTAGGGTTTGCCTGTAAGGGGTGTGTTATGGAGAACACTGGGAAAGATGAGAACATGCATCTGAGCTAATATCTGCACTGATTAAAAAACAGATAAAAAAGGAGAAAAGCAAGCCTCTTAAAATAGGGTGTAATGCAGTTTGTGGCATTTTTTTCTCTCCAGTTACATAGTTCCATGGAATGAAGCTCTAAGAATTTGATTCACTGTTAAGAGAGTCTTCAACTGGAATGATTGAAGGTCCCTTGAGTTTCTTCACTGGAAAACCCTGTCAGCAGTCAAAACTTTGCCCAGGAAAGGAAAATGCTGTTGTGATTCAAGTGTGAATTCTGCTGTTAAATGAATTTAAATCCGCACCAGTTACTAGCAAAATTTAAACTTGGGATTCCTCAATACTTTTGTTGTAGATAATGAATGACTGAAGAGAAACTTTTGGTATTATGCAGTGTCAATATCTTTAATATCAAATTCACTATGGTGTGATATATCTGTGGTGAATATAGGAAAAAGGGGGGAAAAGGGTCATAATTACTCCCAGGAATAAAGGGTCATAATTACCCCTCCACTTCTTAGTTGTAGTCATTGGCAAAATCTTGCAATGGCTA
This sequence comes from Lonchura striata, assembly GCF_050655825.1. Classification (NCBI taxonomy): domain Eukaryota; kingdom Metazoa; phylum Chordata; class Aves; order Passeriformes; family Estrildidae; genus Lonchura; species Lonchura striata. The sequence goes on along the minus strand of NC_140704.1, from coordinate 143,340,963 downwards.
CAGAGATAGTGCCAACCACTCTTGGAAGAAACACCACCACAGAAGGCAATTAATAGCACTTGTTTATTTTCTGGTAGCCTGCAATATTTATTGGGCCGCTGAGGGAGAGCCAGAGACTGCTTTAATTTTCAAGAATAAGCAATAACACACTGTGGCAGAATTTTAGAGATTGTACTAGATCCATATTAGCTTTATTGCTCTCAAAGAACATTGAGACCACATAGAGGCTCATATTTTCCAGTATAGCCATAAATGCCACTCAGACTCTGACATTGAATTTTTATTTATTATTTTATTTTATTTTATTTTATTTTATTTTATTTTATTTTATTTTATTTTATTTTATTTTATTTTATTTTATTTTATTTTATTTTATTTTACTTTCTTTTATTTTATTTCATTTCATTTCATTTCATTTATTTCATTTCATTTCATTTTTCATTTCATGATTTCATATTTTATTGTTTCTCTCCCAGAACTACTCCCCCTATACTCAAGCCTGCCCCCTGAATTTCCTGCAACTGAAGAACACATTTTCTTCTATCTTCTGCCTCTGACTAGAATAAACAGCCTCAAAAGATCAAGAAACAGACCGATGCACTGTTCTTGGTGTTTCTCTCAGGAATGAAGGTTTGATTGCCAGTGGCTTTAGTTTCATTGGAAGAGGCAGCTACAGCCAAACAGGAAGATTAAATTATCTGGGGACAGTGAGTTCACCCAAGAGAGAAGGGGTGGAGGAGTCAGTATATTGGCAGACTGAGTCACTTTTGTGTTGGGAGAGCAAGTGCCTGGACCAGGCTGTGCTGAGAGGTACCGACTAACCCAGAAATTACTAAAACAAATGGTCCTTGAAACATTATCTGGAGCAGAGCCTACAGCATGTCTGAAGCACACAAGATAAATCCTATAAATGGTTGGAAAAGATGTCAGACTCAAAAAAAGGCTGAGTATTGCTTTAAAGTGCTTGGAAAAAGCTCACTAGAAAAATTGACTGGATACAAAAATGACTGACACTCCATGACTTTGGGAAATTTGGTACCTGACAGTGTTTGGGATGGGCAGAGGACATGTCTGGCTTAGATAAAAGTACTACTGTGGTGTATTTAAAAGCCTCAGCCATCTTTGAACTTGCTTTCTGATTCCCCAGGAGGGAATGGTGTAGAGAGAGGGAAGATTGCTGCTCCAGATGTGCATCTGGGTTTCTCTCAAGGCCTCCCCTGGTCAGAGGGTCTCATTAGAAGATTCTCCCCTGCCATTACAAAGGTCTCAGATGAATTAAGCATGTTCATTTTATGGTGATAAGAGTCCACAGGTGTATTTCCCTGTGTTTCCTCAGCTGTTTGGTGTGAATACCTCCCCCAGCTTCTTGTACAGAATAGATTCCCAGCACTTTAAACTCCTTGTAAATTTGAGCTTTGGTACTTCCCCTACATTTAATCAAACAATTCAGACCCATTCTGCACCTACTTTCTTCTTCTTAGACGTGGTAGTTAAGGTCCATCATGGGGGCAAGGAAGGTGGCTCTACTAGGAGATACCTTTTTTTTCCTTTTTCTTGAAAAAAGACCTCTGGGCCAGTATTAGGCGAAAGTGATTTTCTGTCTGCAAGCCTTCTTGTTAGTGTTCCCGGCAAAAACAATGGACAGGTTTGGTTACGTCCTGGGCAGACCTTCTTTTGAAACAACCATCCCCAGCTCAAGCTCTCTTGCAGACTGTGTGGCCTCCTGAAGTGCCCCAAATACACAATTCTTGCCATGAAGTCCAATAATTTATAGGAGATTTTTGGAACTGCAATCAGAGGAAAAGGCACACAGTTTTAGTGGTAGAAAATAGCAATACCTCCATATGAATGAAAAATACAAAGCTCTGCTACAATCGCATAGCTCTGCTGAGTGTTTGTTCGTTTGGTTTCCTGTCTACTTGTGTAAATAGAAAATGTCCTTTAAGCACACAGCTTCATCCCTTCACCTCTGCTAATGCTCTCTCTCCATGGTGGCAGTGACAGTAATGGGCCTAAAGTCGTCAGGAGTTCTTAGAAAACCTCTCCCGAAACCTTTCATAAATGTTGCCTGGTTCTTTCCCGAGGCTTTCATAACTTGCAGGTCTTGTTATTTCAGTGTAAGTAAAAGGGGATAAGAAGTTGGAGAGTTTATTTAGGACTCTGGCTGTTCCCTAGAAAGGAGACTGAGAAGCCAGTGAAGGCCTTCTGCTGGTCTCCAGATAAAATCATTTGTAGCTGACAAAGATTTTTATCACCTCTACTTATACAATCCTAGTGACACCGAAGCCACGGCTTTTTCACACAGCCTCTCCCAGTATTCAAGTCTTCCAACTGGAAGGAATTTGCAGGGTGCAGACTACAGCTCTCTTGCTGTCTTTTAGCTTCATTTCTTTCTCTTCTGTGCTCAGTATGGGTAGAAAATGGCTATTTTTTCTGTTGCTTTTTTAGAAGGTCCCTTTCTTCAGACTAAGTCATCCCAGTTCTTTTAGTTCTTTCTTTGCATAATGCGTAATCCCCGTCTCTTTCATTTGTCCATTTGCTTTTTGTTTTGGGTAGATAAATAGCTACAAAAATGCTCAAAATGACCCTTGGGGGATTCTGGATAAAAACCTTGTAATCTCTGTAGCCATCAGCTCCTTTATCCATACTAACAAGGCAGGATGAGGTATGGGTAAAAAAACAACCCCAAGGCACAGCTAATGCGAAACATGTATAAAGCAGAAGGTAAGTCTCTGTTTTGTAGGTCTGGAGCTGTTTTCACTGTACAGCTATTTCAATAAGCAGATTTCCACAGAGAAAAAGCAGCAATTTTGAAATACAATGAGAGCACCTCAATCAGGAAAATTTCTTTGTGGAAAGGGTTCTTAAACATTGGAATGGACTTCCCAGGGAGGTGGTGGAGTCGCTATCCCTGGAGGTGTTCAAGTAATGATTGGATGTGACATTCAGTGCTATGGTCTAGTTAACAAGGTGGTGATCAGTCAAAGAGGTTGAACTCAATAATCTTGGAGGTCATTTTCAACCTAAATGATTCTGTGATTCTATAATTCTCTCTGGCACTTGACCACGCTCAACAGTGAGGGAAAAATTTGGCTCAGTGGACCCAAAGACAACTATGAGTACATGCCATTTCCCATTCTTCATGCCTTTTATCTCAGATCTTTCATTCATGTGCAGTGGTAGATGTCTCTGTAGGATGTACCCTCCAGCCCCTTCAGGTGGAGCTCTGTTTCCTGAGGAGCAAGAGGCCCGAAATTTTATTGGTCTGTGGCAATATAAAATGAAAATACCTTCTGGAGCAAGATCATTTATTCTTCTTATCAGCCTGGGCTATGGTAATGGCTGTCATGCCTGGCTACACCTAATCCTGAAAGCTGGAGAGTCTGTAGCGTTGTCCATAAGCCTTTCTCTAAAGCTTCAGGCTACAGAACTTGCTTATCATTTGCTTGGATTGCACAGCCTTCTGAAGCTGTTTTCTATAACATTAGGTTTAGCCACTGGCTAAATATACATATCTGGCAAGGTATATTTCTGGGTAAGATACTTAAGATGTATGATGTAATTAATTGCATGCTTTCCAATCCTGAATATTTAAAATACACCATGCTGTATTTAGCATAGCTGCGGAGAGGTAGAAAGAACATTAACCAGCAGGCTGGGTGAATCAAAATGCCAGGGTAGTTTTTGACAAATTTTATTTAATTTGCATCATTGCTTATATGCGTTTTCAATGGAGTATGATAAATGCAAAGGGGTCATATTTCAATGTAAACTTCTATTAGGGAAACATTTATGATTTCAGCCCAGAGTACCTGAGTAACAGGATAACCTTGTCAGTAAGACATGTATTTGAGTAAGACACAAGCCTCTTACACCATCACACGAATTAGACAGACGCAAATCCCTGAGTATTTCACTTTGGATCTGTGCATTTGCTACAAGTGCATCTCTTTCTGTTTGCCAACATCAGATCTCTTAGTGGAATGGAAATTTGAGGTTTGTGATAGTCCCCAAAGTGGACTTTATCAGATAATTTTGCCAGACACTTACTCCACTTGAGTCTTTTAAGAAGAACTGAAAAAGTATGCTTGCTTAGCTGTCTGATTTGTTCTTTTGTGTAAGCATGTACCAAGCAGATATTTACCCTTTTATTTGATCCAGATGGCAATATTAATTGTCATAAGCTTTTCTTCTCCTGTGTTTTTTCTGATGCAATTATTTTGGGAAGAGGCAGAGGGATATGTTCAAGTGATTTTTTAATATGATTCTATGTGTAAGCTGACTCTTGAAACTCAGAAATCTGCTACAGAGAAATGGAGGAGTAAAAACTATTTACAGTATATTTTTATCTACCTTTATTCTGACATTTTAAAATTGCTTAGCATGACATTAAACATTGACACCATGGAGAAACAGAGATGAGTGACTGGGGAAGCCTAGACTCTGACTTTCCCTAGAACACTCAAGAGAAGTAAAACCCAATCTGTGCTCAGAGGGATATCTGTTTGACTGTGATAGATATGACAGGTTTTCCTCCCTGAGATGAACTGGAAACCAGAATTGCTCTGCTGCTATTCACCCTATTACAGCATTGTAACCTGACTGAAAACAAAGTACTTTAAAATGTGTTGAATCTGAGTAATTTTTAGCCTTAGTAGCAATAACTGAATTCTCAGTTTGCCACCCCATGTGGGAATAAAAGTTTATTTTACATTGTATTATCATGACTACACACAAAACTATTAAAAATACCACTGTGACCGCTGTGGAGACAAAGCCTTTTTTTTTTTTTTTTTTTTTTAAAGTCTCCTTTAAAAAAGCCCTTTGAGTTACAACTGTTTGGAAGATCCATCTAGTCAATTAAGACATACTTTGTCAATGAGGCTATAAAATGATGACTGAAAGACAGATGGATGTCTTCCGGTGAGACTTGAAGGAGAAATACTCAAACTTCTAAGAATGATAGAGACTTAACCTTCACAAACTGACAAAGGAAGAAAATTATCTTTCTTGACATTTTCACACCAGTGCTTTCCTGGAGTATTTTGGTACAGTTGAACATAACATATTGGCAGTAATTAGGGAAAATTCTTGTTATGCAGGAGACAAGGCTACATGACCTAATGGTCTATTCTGGCCTATGATTTGTTTAAATACAACTAGCTATTTTGCTTTTTTTTTTTTTTTTCCAATTCAACATAGTTTAGCAGTTAGTCAAGATGGAATTTGGTTATTCCTAGTACAGAAGTGATAGAGAAATGTGGGTGATGTTTATTTGAAGATTTCACTGGTCTGCACATCTTGATGTGGTTTCTTGCATGGTTTTGCACATGAAGGATTCCACAGAGAGAATGTGAGATGTGATTGAGCTCATGGTCTGAGGTTATACAGTATGATATTCAGTTCTCACAGAAAAATATAAAGCTGCTTTGAACCACCCTTGGAAGTCCTTTTCCAGGGAAATCACCACACAGGGTCTTCTTGTTTAATGCCACGTTTTTCATTGTGAATTTCCAGCTGATTATGAAGACAATAAAGGTCATTATCGGCTGGGCAGGGAATGTGCAGGGAGGGCAGAGAAGACCAACACCAGATCTGATCTTGCAGTTTGCTCAGCAGCTGCCCTGGGAGCTGCATGCACTGTGTATGTTGGGTGTGCTGGATATGTTCCATTTGTTCAATAGCTACCAAGAATATGTAGGAAGCCAGATTTGCTTTCAGTCCTTTTGTACCTGTTTCTATTCCTTTATGCATGCTCAGGTTATTACTCATTTGGAGATGAAAAAGATCCCAGTAATCTGGAACTGACTTGCTCTTAAACTAGAAAAATAATTTCTGTGCATCTTGCTCAGTGGCATCCAGGACTTCTCCAACAGGGAAAGCATGTTGTATGGAACAGCTAGCTTGGGGAATGGATGAGCTAAAAAAATTGATTGAAAGAAAATGATACTAAACTGCATCTTGCATCACCCTTTCTCCTTGGACTTTATTACTTCCATGTCTGCAATTAATGGGCTGTGTTTTCAGAGCTTTTATAGCATTTTTTGGGGGGGAGGAGTGATGCCTGTTGCAAGTACGCCTTTCAGTGCAAAACATAAAATAGAACAGATCAGCATGTAGTGACCTAAAATATTATTTTTGTATTTTTTATATATTATGAGATTATATTTATCCATAAAACCATGAGAGGGCAGCATTCTCTCTACCATCCATATTCTTTTTCTGCTAGAAAATTAAGAGAGACTTTCTTTAACATTCCTCTCATAAACCACATAGAAGTGTTATATATAATTCAGAGCTTGGTTCAATATTCTTTTAATCAATAGGAATGTTTCCCTTGATTTAAATAGGTGTTGGACTGAGGCTTTAGTTGTTCAAAAATTACATCAGGAAGAACAGTCTACATAATTTAAATTAGAAGATACCAAAAATAAGCAGCAGAGAAATTATTTTGGTAGTAGCTAACCATGAGGACAAAATAGCAAGAACATTGGTGTATTCTCCACTTGTCTGTGTCTTTGAATACAGACAAAGATGTCTGTTTGGAAAAACTGGACAAAAGCTGCTGGTCTCAACACCGAGGTAGCAGAGTGGTGTTCCATGAACAGTATGGCATAAAAAATAAGCTGATGCTCTGTGTAAACAGGCAAGATAAACCACACTCTTTTTTTTGTGCTGGTTGTAATTAATAACTGGAACAACTCAGACTTGCAGGGAGTGATTTTACAATCAAAATGGTATGTATTCAAAATGGACAAGGATCTACAGCCATAAACAAACAAACAAACAAACAAACAAACAAACAAAAAGAAGCTGCACCTCAATATGAGGAAGAATTTGTTTCCATGAGGGTGGCAGAGAACTGGAACAGGCTCCCCAGGGTGGTCATGGAGTTTTCCTCTCTGGAGACATTGAAAACCCACCTGGAAAAGTTCCTGTGTCACCTGCTCTAAGTGACCCTGCCTTGGAAAGTTGGACTACATGATCTCCAGTGTTCCCTTCCAGCCTTAAGCATTCTGTGATTTCCACATGTTGGGTTAGAACTAGATGATCATGAAAGGTCCCTTCTGACACAAACTCTTGTACAATTCTGTGATCTTCTCTAAGTATGCACCAAGCATTTGTGTCATCTATGCTGTGCAAGCAATAGGATTTGCTAAGCAAAATTCTCTCTCCGGCTCTGGAGTTCATTAATGTGACCAGTACCATTAATCTAGCCAAGCGTTTCAGTGCAAACTGTTACAGCTGTCACTGGATCCTTTGAGTAACACCAATACAGTACTGTAACAATAAGTGATTGGAGGTTTTGGAAGCATTAATTGTGCATTTTTTTGCAAAATTAGAACAGCTTAAGATGGAGAGAGAGAGGTTTTGAAAAAGGAAAGCAGATTTTTTTGCTTCTAAATAACTGCTTCAGAAATAAGTAGGTCACAAGAAGCTACAGTTTTTTAGTCAGATGAGTATTTAGACATCTCACGGTGTCGGTCCAATGGAGAGTACCAAGCACTAATTAGCATTTTTGCTAGCAATTTCAGCAGAGAGGAGTACTATCTAATGAACATGGAAACCAAGCTATTCTTTCTACATGGCTTGATGTGGTGACCCAACTCCAACCCCCAATAATTTTATGATGAAATTGAATTTTCTTACTTGTTTACTTCATCGCCTGCCAGTAAGGGAAATTCCTGTATGTCTCTTACTCATGGCATTTCAGTAATTTCAACACCCTGAAAATGATGCACAAAGTTTTCACTGTGAATACCCTTAGGAGGTACTACAAACAGTGGTTTCACAGAAAAGTCATTAAGACAAATGCAATGGTGGGCAAATGTACACAATTCCCAAAGGTTGCCCCAAGCAACTACTCAACGTGTGAGAAAGCAAAGGATCTCTACAGGCCTTGGCAGTAAAACAAAAATGCTATTTGATCTAGAACTATTTTCTTATTGGTGCTATTTGATCTGTATCTACACGCATCTTCTTTCATTCATATGAGCTAATTAAAAAGATTGCTCATTTTTTCAGAGAAAGAAGTTGTGTTTATTTGTGATTTTTAAATAGGACCATCATAAAGAAAAAAGTTAACTTTCTTGTTATGTTTTGAAGACTACTAAAGGTTGTTAGCATTTGCTAACTTCAAGTATTTGCACATAGTTTCCATGAAAAAGAAAAATATGAGGTATTATTAATTTTCCCGTAACTTGTCATATAAAAATGAATTCAATAACATGTGAGGTTTGCCAAGATGGCTGTATATTTTTTTAGAGAAATAATGTAGCTGTTCAGACTAGTCTACATTTTACATGGGGTTTGAATTAGCACTTTTCAATGGATCTCAAAAGCATTTTTCTCTGTTATTCAACTCAATACTGAATCTCCAGTTCAGGAAGGTACTTCATCGTGTGAGTAATCCTATTCAAAGCAGTGGGCCACTGACACACTTAGAGTTGCACGTGTACTTACATATCCCAGGAATGAGGCCTTGGCATACGATGAAACCAGGTGAAGTATGGGGGACTCTAATGATTTGAGTTTCACTCTGTCTCAGATGGAGTCGTGCCCTTCACTTGCAAGGCAGAAGCAACAATACTATTTGTTAGTGTGAGTTACCAAAGTTCAATGGTAAATGTGACAGTGGCTTAACAAGGTTCAATGGCAAGGTATGTGCTGCACAGGGGATAGGAGACCCTCCCTGGAATAATGAGGTTCAGAAGGGATCTCCCTTTGCATTCTAAACTCCTTCCCAGAAGGGATTTTCAGGTGTTTTTCAGGTGTGGCTGGATTCAGGCTTAGTCCCAGACTTGGTCAATGGTTTATGTCTGTATGATCATAGATACACAGTAAAGCCTTTCTATGACTTAGCTAAGATTTCAAAGTTTCAGTATTCCTATTCCCAATTCATCTGTATCTGGGTATCTGTTGTGATAAGAGTTCTCTCAGCCTTGAGGAGTAACCTTGAGAGACATCCCCACTCAAGGGGAGATGCTGGCACACAACTCTGCAGCTGTGCAGGAGAGTTCAACAAGTCCTGGGTTGTCCACTAGGGGTAACTTGATTTCCTTATAGTGATATCTGCATACCAACCATATTTAGGCTGGCATATACTCAACTAGCCCTTGGCTGCTGAGCAAGATTTATAGCCCCATTGTGGTTTTATCTGTCTCTCCAGAGTCAAACAATACAGATGCAGCCATTCTGATCACTACTGATGACTTTTGCTTAAGTAGAAAAAGGGTGAGGGAGTGGAACAGCACCATACACTGGAGTTTTGATCTGATGTCTACAGTAGTGCCTGACACTCTTCTCTTCATGGGTGGGGTGCCACTGGCTCATGCTTGACCTTACCTAGACTTTATTTATTTGGAAAACATTCAAAGGTCATAATCCCATTGTGATGAATGTAAAATAGGGAAGTATGAAATGCAAACAGTCAAGACAGGTCCCAAAAGAGATGCCACAACCTGCAAGAAAAGTGAATATGGTATTAGCAGCAAAAAACATCATAGCTTTATACTTCTTCCTTTTTGGATAGAAGATGGAGTAAGGTGGGGGAGGGAGGGGTGAAATAAGGTAAAGATAGTGAGGCTGCCTGAACATAAACAGAGATAAGGAGAAGGAAGAAACAGCTCTTCACTGTGGGACAATGAGATTCCATTAAAGAGATCATTAATTGGGGTTCTGACCTCCCCCATTGTTGAATCAACTCCAGCCAACAGGAGGCAGGGAGAAGGGAGATGGAGAGATAACCATCACTGTCTGCATTTGCTGTTGCCAGAGTGTCTGATGAATCTCCTTCACCCTTCTCATCAGCATGTCTGGATTCAATTTGGTTTTCTCTTTTCTGTGCAGTGCTGCTGTGGAAAGCCATGGATTTTCACTCATTTTAACAGTCAGCTGATATATTCAACAGGGAGCTTATTTTGCTAAATAAGCTACGAAGCAAAACACCAAGAAGTATATTGCAGTGAAATAAAATACAGACTCTAATTGATGCAGTAGTTTTGAATAAATCTTTCAATTGTCACAGTCAGCATGCTAAATGCCAAGGCCTGTCAGCACAACTTCTTAGTTACCTACCAAAGTAATCAAACAGCTCTTCTCATTGCAGAATCCAGCTGTTAGGAACCCCAGTTTATAGGGTTTTGCCCAAATAGAATTTTTAAATAGGCAAAGAATAAATGGCAGGCTCCATTTTGCAAGATTGTCTCATCCCATCTCTTCTTACAGAGCCAAAATAACTTGGAGACCAATGTGGATGTTTGGCTGGGAGTGCATGGAAGTGATACCCTAGCAGACAACTGAAATCAGCTCATTTAAAGGCCTTACACTGAGCCACCCTGCCCTTTTGTGGAGAAATGGCCTTAAGAAACTAAACATCTGCAAACAGCCCATGCCAAACAAGGTTTATAAATTGTAAATTTGCTGTCTTTAGTTATGGAATTGTGATATTTTGTGTCTGTTTACAACTTCAAACTCTGCTTATAAGCAGGAATAGCAGCCACTTTTTCTTTGGAGTTCCTTGAATCTATATGAAAAAGAGGTATCCAATGCACATTTAAGACTGAAATTTTAATGTGTCCTTCTGAGGGTTTACCTAAGTATATATACACTCTGAACATGTAAAGTCATTACATGGGCAGAATGGGAGGAAAAATGAACACCCAATTTATGAGAAATGGAAGGCAGAGGGACAAGAAAAGGGAATGCCACTGATTGCAGTTTTCTATTATTGCAGGCCAGACATCTCATGGCCCCTTTCACAGAATTATTGGTTTAGTGAAAAAAAATGCTCTGATACCAGTCTGGCCCCAAATTCTGTGCTGTGCACTTCGCTGACTTCAGCTGGCATCTCTGAATGATATGCCAGATTGTAATTAGACATCCGAAATGAGAAGACTAAGAAAGGCCTTTTGGCATTTTGTGCCAAAAAGGTTTAAATAACTTAGTGTTAGTATTTAGTGTTCCAGAAATGATAATATACTTTTCAGGGGGAAAAAAGGTGATTTTTATATTCGTTCAATTTTCTTCTGTTTTTCACAAGTGGCCCTTTCTTGTTCTACTCTGACACTGAAGAGTCAAAATATGTCCCAGTAAATTTACCTGTAAAATCAATGTAGTTCAAAATTCCACTGTTGTGAAAAAAATCACATTTTATTTATCAAGGGGTATTCAGGCAGATCCTATGAAAAAGTATCATCAGTCTGAAAAATCTTCCCTAAAAACATTTTAGAATTTATTCATGATAGTCTGTAGAGGGTTTTTTTTCCCCCAAGCTACTGTATGGAAAGGATGAAATTTTGTATTAAATTCTAACAGCTCAAAAAAATTATGAAAATATAATAATTTTGTATTAAATACTAAAGGATTTTCCTCCATGAGGATATAAGCAAGCTCCACAGGAACTAGTAGTTATGCTGCAGAAGGATTTTTCAGGCTTAAGAGAGCTTGGGGGAGGTTGTTTGAGTGCATTAGTATTCATTCCACATTCTTGCCTGCTGTTCCACATGCACTATTTTGTGCCTCCATAAACTGCTCTGGATGCAGATCAAAATTGTTTAAAATAATTCACAAGGAAAAAAAAAACCACCAAAGCAGCAGTTTCTATGTATTTTCACATTGCCTTCATTTTCATTGACATTTACTGTTAGCCTTTTTATAGCAATATGAAAAAAGATGGAGAAGCAGAAAAGGGAAAGGCTTTTTCTGATAAGAAAGGCTTTTACATTTTAGGGAGAAGTTCTCACAACAAATCAGAATGCTGTTAGCTTTCCTTCTGTAGTCAGCATCAACAATTTAAAGCAGCAGCACTGAATTCTTTAACTGAAAGTCCACTTTAAATTGTTGGTATTATCATTACTATTCTTTCTTGTTTGCAAAATCTGTTTTTACATAGGAAAAAGTATATTGATGTCTTCTGTGTTAATACTTTTTAGTAGGGTGAACACTCACTTCCTCTCCTTTTATTTTCCGCTTCTCAAGCCTCCTGAGGCATAAGCCAGTCCAAGAACAGTCTGCCAAGGAGCCAAGCTTCCATCTCCTGGAGCTGAACTTGCAGCTGCAGGAACACTTAAGGGGAAACTTCAATAAATTCAAGTGGGCACCATCACCTGTAATATATGGATTTATCCAGCAAGTTCTGCTTTTTTCCTGTGAAAAAATAGGCTTCTTACTAAAAGCTTGGGAGGAACCTTTAATTTCTTCATCACTGAAAGGAACCTGGTTCATGGCCCATCAACACTGATTCCAGGCTCCTTCTTTAATATTTGTCCTAGTAGTGATATTCTTGAATCCTGATTGAAAAGGAGCATGGTAAAGTGCAAACTTATCTTACAGTACAAAGTTGTATTGCCTTCTCTGAGAGCAGGCCAGAAAAATCCCTGTAGCTCTAGAAACATTGAGATCTCCATAAAAAAAAAAAACAAAAACAAAAACAAAAAAAAAAACCCAACCAAACAAAAAACAAAAACAAAAACAAAACCAAAAAACTTAAGGGTAAGCATCAAAAGTAAAAATCCCACTAGGAGAAGACAAGCTTAGAAGAAAATTGAGAGGGAAGTTTATACATTTTTGGAGCGATGAATAAAGGTGGATTCAGGGAAGAGTTGCATCTTACATACACATACACACACATCTTACATACACATACACAGAAGTCAAATGTCCAGTGTTCAAAATTCACATTGCATGAAACACAGTGAACTCTCTGTGCTGAGACACAGTGTGGTAGATGCAAAATTTTTAAATCAGTGTGTTCCCTTGTGGACAATAATCACTGACTCTGGGCAATCTCTTTAAAAGTCCTGGTCCCTGCTGGGTGAAGCGCTGGAATCTGTGCTGCTGCTCTCAGGGTGCCACCCTGCTGCATTCAATATGAAGAATAAATATGCATGAAGTTGATAGTTTGGCTTCCACCAAAGCTTAATTTAGCTCATTTCTCAGTACTGAATAAGATAAATTAAAACCAATATTTAATAGTTCTTTTAACTCAGCAAGTAAAGAGTAGCATGTGATAAAAATGCAAAATCTGGGGACACTTCAGAGCTGGAAGATAAAGACTGTGCAGTGCATTCCACATTGCTGAGGAGGTACCACATATTTTCCAGGGCACTAATGGACTAAACAAAAGAAAATATCTGGTCAGAGGAAACAAAGGAATGCAGTGCAGCATCCAAGAAGGATGTAGCACAGTCTACACAGCTGGAATGCCTCTCCTGAGGAGTCTGAAATTCCTTCCATCTCCTCCCCACTCCTGTTTTTGTTTTTGGTTTTCAACCTTTTCTGCCAAGAAAAGGACAAAAGCTTTATTATGCTTGAAGTCTGGCCACAAACAAAATTACCTAAAAGGTGCTTCAGAGCATTCAGTACATGAGCATGTGCTATTTCTGCAGGGACATGGCAAGCTTTCCCAGTGAGTTTTGCCATCATCCACAAATTGCATATTCCTTCTGTATTGCTTCACAAAGGCCCCTCCTTTTTTTTCTTAGCTTGAACCACTTCTTTTGGAGCCAGAAGCTGCAGTGCTGACATTGTACAAGGAATTTCAAATAATTCTGATAGCCATTTTGGGAAGGAAATATTGGATGTTCATTACTGATTTTGGTACTTTATTGTGATTGTTTCTGTGTATAGTTGTAAATGTTTTTGGTTGGTTTTTTTTTGTTTTGTTTTTTTTGGGTTTTTTTGTGGCTGTGCCGTGCAACCTGCCTGAGGAAGACAGAATATGTAAGAAATTTTAGACCGTTTTTAAAATTACAGCAAGTACAAGGCAGAGAAGTACATACATTTTTTGTAATATGTAAATACTTATATATGACACATATATGGCATACACCTGCCCATCAAACACTCATTGCTCCCAGCCAGAAAGGATGGGTAGAGTGGTAGGAAAAGAGTCTTCAATATTCATTCAAGAAGGGTGATCTATGAATGATGAAGGGATAGAGGTGGTTGGGGGAAAATGGGCAAGTTGAGGCTGGCCTCAGTGGTATGGAAAAGGAAACAGAAGACACATGAAAAGAGACATAAAAATAAACAGTAAGGGAAAGAACTGTGTCACTTTCTAAGGTATGGACAAAATTCTTAAACTCAGTTCAGTGGGAGAAGGAAAGGCTGTTGGAGGAATTCAAATCAGCATGGCATTGATATGTCAGACAGTAAAGCCAGGAACTTTCTATAAATAAGGAGAAAAGCAACACTCTATGTCTGAAATGACATTTTTAAATGTTATCTATGTATCTATGTAACTCATAGAATTGACATGCAGATTGCTTGATATTTGCAGCTGAAATATATTGCTTTTATACCAAATGTTCTTATTTTGTTTGATTCCTTTAAAATACTGTACTTATAGTAGCTTTTCTGTCCAGCCTCAGTAAAGTACACTTGAGGTTCCAGTCTCTTACCTCACTGTAACCTCTGAACAATTCCAGTCTCTTACCTCACCTGTAACCTTACCTTAACTCTGAACAGTTTCAGAATCTTCAGCATTCAAAGCCCCTGCTGTACTGTAGCTGTTTACTGTCACAAGAAGCAACCAAGGTCCTGTGTCCAGGAGCAGACAGCTTTTTCTCACAGATGACAACTGCCTTTAACTACTTTCCTGGTGAAAGGGGAGCACCTAGCAATCCATAGGTGGTGAAACTTTGGATGTAAATTATACAGGCTGTCCATCAAGCTGCACAAGCCAATAGCTGGTTCACAGTTGAATTAACCCAGTGTCTGAGAGATTTGAATACAGAATATGTAACAAAACCCTCAGACCTCCATGCAAAATTCATTGAAGGCCAGAAGTGGCATTATTTCTGGCCTAACAGTCCTGCATATGCGGAAAATCAGAAGGAGGGAAGCTTGGTGCCATGTTAATACTGCCCAAATATACACAATGAAGTCAGACTGAAAGCAATGAAATTGCAGACGCTCCTCATGAGCTAAGAGGACCATTTTCCTTAACCAGTGACCTTCAATTACAGAGCAGCAAGCAAATTAGTAGAGACAAAAAAGAAAAACCTGTTAGCCAGAAAATCTTACTGGCTAAAGCTAGTCTTGTTTCAGTTCCAGTTTCCATAGCTTTTGGTAAAATATGTGCTGTCTCTCTTTTGGAGTACTGGTGTTAACTGGAAATGTTGATTCTGGGAACAATGATTTCCTTCTTATCAAATGGGGTTTACAACTGAATTTTTCAGAAAACTTTAAAGGTTTCTGAGTACTTGAAGGATCTGAATCATTGCCTCAAGCCTCCAGATGTCACAGAGAACAAGTTAGGAAAAAATTCAAGGCCAAAAATGGCAAGGGCAGGAATGGCTAAATAAAACTGCCATTTCTCAGTTCATAGATCTTCAGCATTCCTTATGCTCATGCTGGTTTGCCTGTAGGTTGGAGTGACTGTGAAGCAGTCTGGGATGTAAATTTACAGTGTAGCAGTTTGGTGACCCTCATACAAAGAGCTTATCCTGAACTATAGTAATCTGAAAGGTAGGAATCTGATCTTGCCCAGTTCAAGTTGTTCATACAACCTGAAAAAATCACAAATCCAGCTGAATTACATGGTGTCAATCCACTTCAAAAGGGAACTAGAGAAGATAACATCATCTACCAGCAAAGGGTGTCCACACAGGGAACCAGCAATCTTCAAATTCACAAGCTGACTTAATTCCCTAGGTAGACAAGCCCAAACAGCAAAGAATATATGTCCTTCTTCACTTTGAAATTGGAGAATATGTTTATTTTTTTTTCTTTTTTTATGGCTGATAATGCTATACATCTTTTGTGACCTAATTTTCCAGTTCCTCCATTGCAACCTTCGAATCCTATAATCCAAATCAAGTTCTGTTTTGATAGGAAAAGCTCCATTTTTCCTTCTCTGGACACAGTTTGACAAGAGGGATTTTACTTTTTGTATACAAGCCCCATGTATACGCCCCAGATTTACAAAAAAAAAGCCACAGTCTCAATAAAAAAAATATTAGGCAAATTCACTTACAAGATAAAACAGCCACACAGTTAAAACGAAGATAATCATGTAGGTATAAACTTTTTCTTGACAACATTATTAGCTAAATACCTTTCCTCTTTTTTCAGTATATATTGGCATGAAATCTTTCCCCTGAGGTTTCTGAGTTATATTAGAGAAAAAGGATGGGGCAATAGCTGCAGAAGGTTTTCTCCTGCTTTGGTCAAATCTGAGATACATTTTCCTGCTACCTGCACCACCACATTGCCTGCAGATTAACAGGCTTTTTTAAGCCTCCATTTTCAAAGTGCTCTCAGTTCAGATCATCAGCTCTTAGAATTTAAAGAGAGATTCATTTCTAAGGGACAGCTGTAATAGCATGGTAGAATGCCAGATTGTTGCCTTCTTGCTACTAATATGTTTGCTTTCAGAGCCAATTGATCTTTTTAAGATTCCTCTTCCCCTTAGTTTGACATAAATCTCTTAATGACGAGTCTCTGAGTGTTCTCTAAATGCAACATGTGGTGAACTCTAAGTCCCAAGGCTGAAGCCACAGTCTTCCCACTGTTTGTTGCTTGGGCTCAATAAACATCACACTGATATATTGAGATGACTCAGTGAGGCAGTGCTCACCTGCCAGCACCAACTCACTGGTCAGGACTTGTGAATTTTTCCAGATATCAGACAGGCTGAAAGAGCAAAGCCATTTATAGACCTGGTGATTATAATGATGCATGGGAACACAAATAGATTTACAACAATAATAACATCCAGGACAGCAATACAAATAGTGAGGATAAAAACCAGAGAAAGATAAATACCTGTCTGGAAATATGACTACTAGTGAATCAATAAGTTGATGTTCTAGCCAAAGCACATCACTGCAGATTGAAAGCAACATAGTGTTGGTAACCTTCAGTCTGCCCAATGCAAGTTGTCCTTTTTCTCCAGTCCTACATACTGTTACAAGTTGCAGTGAACCATTTCTGTTAACTAGAGGATTTTTTCTACATCATTTTAACTAATGACTATTAAAATAAGTTAGTTGTATTCCTGTAACATGGAATAGAGTACTTAACGCCTGTAATACTCAACACTTCAGATTTGTTAGTGAAATAAGAAAACCTGATTTTTTAGTTTCTTTTCCTATGACAGTTTGTGAACTATACTATGAATACTGAATACTTTAAAGCACTTAAGTTTTAAAAAATAATTTCAGGCTGTGTCCCTTCTCTTTTATGGCATGTAGTCACAAACGCGGTTCTTTTAAACACTGCTGAGAACAACTTTCTAGTAGCATGGACAAGTGTTTATTACAGGGTTTACTGCCTTGTGCCATGATTCTATGCTCTGCAAACTCAGGTCTTAACTAATTCCCAACGGCAAAGTGGCAACATTGTAAAACACTTGTGAAAACATTCAAACTGCAGTTTAAACCTTGTTAAAGTGCAGCTCTTCTTTGGAAAGTGACACTGAAAATGGCAGTGTGGGATCCTGTATTTATTGTGTGATTTCAGGATCAAACATGCTAAGTACAAACATACAGTTCTTTCCTAACATCCACAGGCAGCTCTACAGAGATTAGATGGTTGAAATGTTCATGTATGGTTAAGATGATGGTCTCCTTAGCAGCTTCCCAACATGCTATCATCATTGAAACAAATACATCTTGTCCCCCTTCCATTTAGCTGAATGAGCTTGAGGAGGATCTGTTTTATTCTCATTAACCTCTGCCAGTTTTTTCACTACTCAGGGATGAAAAATGTCTTTTCAGAGAAGTCAGCATATGTAACTCTGAATAAAAATATACACAAGATGGTTGTGTTGAAGAAGATCCGACTTCTTAACAACAGGACCATTTTCAGAAGAAGAATTTTAATGGCTTTCTAATTTGTTTTATGCTCTGGTTAATTACATAAAATATTTCTATCTCTATTAAATTCTGATAGGAACACTATTGTCCATACACATTAACCTGTTTAAACAGGCTTATGAGCTATAGTTTTATTTCTCTACAGAGCCAGCTGTTGGGCATTTATGGCCACAGTCCCATTCAAAGCCCATTGAAATTCAGTTAACAGTGTTAATTAAACACAGGGAGTTTGCTATGCAGTTGGTGCTTTTCTTTCTGCTGTATCTGAGAGGAAGGCAATCAGCCCCACCTACTTCCTAGGATCCCCTGACATGACGCTGAGCTGCTTCCAATCAGAAGAAACACATTGCCATGTCCAGCTGTTGGCCTTTGAGAGGATAAAAGTAGTTTAAACTTCTACTTATGAACTTAATAAGTTCTGCTGATGGAATTGCTGTAGCAGTATGGTTGACACTTGAAGTTGGCCCCTGCTTGGAGAATACCATAGTCACACAAAGCTATTCTGACATGTTCAAAGATATCCATGTCAGGAGCAATCCTTCCCACTGCCCCACAATGAAAATGTGGGACTATTGGCACTACTGTGCTTTTACCTGGACAGTATGTTTATAAATGTATGTAAGAATAAATGTTAAAGTATTAAAAAGTTCTGAGAAGATTACAGGAACATTTGCATCAACCATTCCAGATACAATATTAATCAAGTGGTGACTACCCATCAAATACCAGCAATGCTCCCTCAGGCCTTCTGTGCCAGTTTTCACTTCTTACAGAGAATTTACCACTAATCCAAGTGTCTCGAATTTTTATCATCCTGACAAGTGTAACCAGCATCTGTTTCAATCTTAGGTTATGCCTGATGCATGTTCAAACAGCTATGGATTTGTAAGGAGGCACGTGTGAGGCTGTCCTTGAAGATGATGGTTTCCAGACAGTGTAGATGAATTTTTATGAAATAACATGCAGGCTTTTTCCACCCAGCTCTTGCCAATCCTGCTCAGCCTTGTGACTCAAAGGGGAGAAACTGCACAGCCCAGTGCCAACAGGGGCCCCAGTTTCAAATACTCAAGAGCTGGCATACCCAGAGCTGAGGTTTTGGTCTGGCCTGTGAAAAGGGAGAAAAAACCATCTGTGAAATCTGGAGGCACATCAGGTTTGGCTTCTACCCCAGGATTCTACAGGATCCCATAATCCTTTATAGCTATCTGCAGGTTGGGAAAGTAAATCCTTTCTCTGCACTTTTCCTCTGCTCCACACCTGGCACACACAGGTTCCCTGGGGCTTCCATGGAGCAATCCCGGGAAGCACGGACAGCAGGGTTTGATCCTTGCGGCTTCAGGAAAATGCCCTTTCCTAACTTAAACTGGGGAGGAGGAAGAACAGCGCCCTGAGTGGGACTTCTCCTGCGGGCAGGAGCGTGCTGAAGACACGACTGTCTCTGGAAAATCACAGCAAGAGCCCCGTGCCGCCGCTCGCCCGCCCTCCCCGGCCGAGCCCCTCGGGCCGCGGCAGGCGGCGGCGCCTCGGCGGGAGGCGGGCGCCGCGCCCCGCATTCCGGCCTCGGCAGGGAAGGGCAGCGAACCGGGACCCTCCTTCCCCTCAGCTTCCCCGCCCTGGCCTTCGCTTCCAGCCTGCCCCGCCGCTGGGAGCCCCGGGGAGCCGAGGCAGCGGAGCCTCGCCGCGGGCCCCGCTGCAGAGCGGAGCGCAGGGCACAGCCAGACAGACAGACGGGGAGCAATTAAACCCTCCCCTGGCCAGCCCCCGACACTCCCTCCTGCATTTTCCACTCTGTGGTTACGGCGCTCAAAGGGTTCCATTAAGTCACCAAGTTTTACAGGTTCCTTAAAAAAAAAAAAATAAAAAAAAAATGAGGGGGGTGGGGGGAGGTGAGGGGGAGTGCGCGAGAGAAAAGTTTGGTCATGGCAGGGAATGTGTGATCAAAGCTGAGCCCAAGCTTCCTGTTACACCGGGACTATATATATATCGTGTCTTTAATGTTGGGAATGTAAGCAGCTGCTGGAGCCTGGCGCTGACTCTCTGCCTGATTCCCAGCGCGCTGAGGTTTCTTGCACCGACCACAATGAACAAGTTCCTGTGCTGCGCGCTTGTGGTGAGTCCCTTCGCAGAGGTAGATAGGCAGAAAGGCTCTAGGATGCACTGCAGCTTCGGACATCAGGCTGGAGACACACGGCTTTTCTTCTGGGGTTTTTGTTTTGAGTTTAGGGTTGTTTTTTTTTTTTTTTTTTTTTTGCGGGGGGGGGGGATTGTTTGTTTGTTTGTGGGTTGCTTTGTGTTCTCTCCGTTTTCTTGGTAAACCCTTTTTGTTTCATCTCTCCAAACTTTACTGGTGAGTTTGGAATGTGATGGGCACGTTCAGCTCCAGGGAGACAGCAGGGATTTTCATCCCATTCTAAAGGTAGTGGCATGAGTTGCTTTTATTTTGCTTTTTTTTTTTTTTTACTGACTCCCTCCCTCCTTTTGTAAGGCCTCATCATACTGGTCTGAAGCAAAACGCTGTATCGAGTAATGAATTTAGAAACTGTAGGCTAGAATGTTTGTTTCTGATTTACAAAAGCTCCATCCCTGCCTGCCTCTAATCTCTGCTGCAGTGGCACTCTCAGGTACTGGCTTTCTTATCCAGGAAAACCACTGTGAACTCCACAAAAAAAACCCCACTAGTGTGTGGTTCTTGTCTTGGCTTAGAAAATTCAACTTCAGATGCAAGAAGGTGATGAATTAGTAGCTGTGTCAGTAGCTATTACAGAAGAAGTTGGGTTATTAAATCTGGTATAAGCCCCTGCTTTAATAAGGTTTTGTTTACTTGGTGATTTAGTAAGATACTTCCAGAGGCAAATTTAGAGATATTAGCAGTGCAGTAAATCTTCCAAAATGTTATTTAATCCATTTAGTCATATGGAATTGTATATGAGTTCAGTTTAATTAAAACCTGCCTACAGACAGATCCTGTGTAACATCTATTTGGAGGCTCTTCATCTTTTGCGTAAGGAAACTTTCAAAGAAAAACATTAAAAAATAATATTCAGAGGAGGATCTTGCCAGCACAGTAACTTGCTTCTGGGTTGTTTTGGTGAGCACAACGGCATTAATGTTGTGGCAGAGCATTAGAACTGAGATCCATTTATTCTGTAAGCTTTTTATAAATGCAATGAGATTTCCAGGATTTGATGAGTAATGTGTGTTTATTACTCTCTGTACAAGTTTCTGAAAGAGCTTTTTGAGAAGGAAACCCAAAGTAATTAATGGTGCACGGGAAGTAAAATTTGTCAGCTTGTGGTCAGCAGATTGAAATGCAGGACAACTTTTTCATTCCATGTCTGATGTTGTGCCTGCTTTGTCAATATCAAATCACAGGAAGTTAATCTGGGAATTTCAGCAATATCTGGTTATCAACCTGGCTTCTTATCTGTGGCTGTCATGAAATAATCACATCAGGATTTTGATTTTGATTAAATGTAATGTGCCTGTTCCTGTTCTCCCACAAAATAGTAGCATTTGGTGAAGTGCAGCATAATCCTCTGACAGATGAGTCTTGGAGCTGAAATACATCAGAGGCAGTACATAGCAAAGAGATCATCATTCAACTGCATTATTATTGTTGTTATCATTACTATTATTGTTACATGTATTTAAAATTATTGTAAAATGTAAGAAAAATTCGTGAAGTTTAAGTACTGTCACATGTGCTAGAGCTCAGAAAAGTAGCTGTAGTATCTGTTTTATAGCTCCCCTTTTTGGAGGTACAACTATAGATCAAAGTTTTGTGTGTCTGGCTCACATACTTCCGACCCTAGTTTGGAGACATTGTATCTAAAAAGACTTTTGGGCCATGCTGTACTTCCAGCCTCGGCCTCTTTGCTA
This sequence comes from Lonchura striata, assembly GCF_050655825.1. Classification (NCBI taxonomy): domain Eukaryota; kingdom Metazoa; phylum Chordata; class Aves; order Passeriformes; family Estrildidae; genus Lonchura; species Lonchura striata. Next base: position 143,319,262 of record NC_140704.1, on the reverse strand, counting down.
AGGTTTCAGAAAGGTTATACCTTATGTGGTGGTTCACTCATGTTTGTGTTGTTTGCTTGGAACACTAAAGCTGCTTACAAACATTATGAAATTGGACTGAATGGAAAGATTCCCCAGAGCTGAATCTCATTACTTGTCACGTAACTATCTTGACCCTTATACTTGACCTTTCTCTATTTTGGATCTCTGGGCACATGTGACGTTCTTTTTCTGGCCTGCCTGTTGGGTTTGCTGTGTGTAGGCAGCAGTGGCTTTGCAGCCTGTGAGGGTAGGAGTTATCGTTCTGTCTGACTTTCTTTCTGTCTGCATGTCTGCATGTGTCTTGGTTAAAAATAAAACACTAAGGTTACCAGAAGAATTTTTAAAAGATACTGTCACAATTCAGGTAACACCTACTGTTCAAATCTCATGGAAAACTTAATTTTGTTCCTTCTGTAAAAACACCTGTTTGTACATAGTACTGTCAGTGCAAAGGCAAACTGTAGTTACAGTGGGAACATCCCAGGTTTGGATTAGCTCTAAATCTTGCTGCCACTCTGGTGAATAACATTCCAAAATGTAAGACACATATTTTGGAGAGTGCCTGGTTAGTTTTCCCTGCTTTCTCCCTCTACAGGTTTCAAGGCAAATATAACTCATATAAATTAGGACTTTCAATTTAGCACTTCTTTGATAAGATGTAAAACTGCTCTTCATCTGAATTTCATTTTCCTACCACTGAAAATGAAACAGTAGTTTAGACCCCTAAATTGCTTTGTGAATGACAACTAATGGTACCTCAAAAAGTCTCTACAGTACTTGACATTTTGACATATTGCTTTACTGACAGAGAAATGAAGATAGCATTTCATAGCCTCAGTTTTTGAATATAGGTCGCTCAGGAGAGTCGCCAATTAAAGTCCTTATGTAAAAGAGGACCCTCCACTTCATAAAGTGTCTTCCAAACAAAAATAGGTCCTGTTACATCCAAAGTGAGTGGATTACAATGAAGTAGTTGGTAGAATGGTAGAAGAGCTTTGTAAGCTGAACTCAAACCTGTGAAGATGACTCCAGGTGAGATTTCATAGTGTGCCTGGCCGTGGTCTGCAGAAAGCTCCTTTGTCTGGGCAGTGCTCTCGAGAGCCTGCAGCAACCCACAGGTCAACAGTGCTGCAGAGCTGCTGGCCCAGAGAGGTTCAATTTGGTAATTGCATGGGCCTCCAGAACAGCAAGATGAGATGGATGAGAGCTTTGGAGTAATTTCTCCCAGGGTGGCAAGTATGTGGAGATTTTCAATAGGTGGATGTGGATCTGATCCAGCATGGCATTGTCACATACTGGATCTGAGATACAAGCTATTGATGAGGAGGACCTTGATAATATCATCCAGTGCTATATTTTGCCAGTGGGATTTCTCTGGGCCTGTGCACGATTTCAGTGAGGAATTTTGCCTAAGGGTTGAGGATATGTGAAACCCTTCTGCCTTTGTTTTGTTCAAATACTTTGTATATAAGGCAAAGTAGAAGATTTGTGAGGTTTTACTTTAAACCCAATGCAAACACTGGGAGCAATCTGACAGATGTCTTGAATGATTATTTATCACATAAGAAAATATGCTTTGGAATACTTGTGGAATGCAAAACAGAAACAGATTTATCTTTCTCAGCAAATGAAACATTCTCCTTTGGTCTACAACCCAAAACCACAAAGCCAAGCTATATAATAATATTTTCATATGCTGAAAAGCCACTCTCTTTTCTGCCACAAAGCAGTGATTTAAAGGGATGATGCTTGAAGGATTTTTACTTCATGTGCTTTGTCTTCTAGTTCATTTTAATTCAACAAGAGAAATCAAGCAGCTCTTTGCCTTACATTTAAAGATGAAAGAAAAGGGAGTGTGTTTTTTTTCCCCAAGATCTGAAATGAAATTTTACAATCACATTATTCCTCTTTCAAACGCATCTTCTGAGGAAGCAAACAAATGGACTGCACAGGCCTTTTATGTGTGTGCTGACATAAGGATGGTATGAAGAAATATAGCTTGAGGCCTAAAGTGCTGATGCAATGAAAGAACTGCTGTCTGACCTTGGGTAATTCATTTTGAATAAGTTCTCAGTATTTACTTGTATCACACTGACTTACAGTAAACTTATTTTTCAGTATTTACAGTTCATCCCAATTCCTCACATTGACACAGCCATCCTGAGATCTGCCCAGGATTTTCCCCAGGGACATGGAGGAAGATTGAGTTCTTCAGTCTTTTTAGAAATGAGCCTATGTTACTAGAATTCCATTTCATCCAATAGGTTGTTAGATGTAGTTAATTATATTAGGTTTCATTCTGGTTTTCTTTTGCTGAAAAAAAATTTTGTTATTGATAGCATTTCATACTCATAGAACAAAAAAAACCCTAACCTTTAAGGATTTTTTTTAATTGAGTCATGCATTTTACTAACCCTAGAAAAACTGTTTACAAATTAATCACACTAACAATTTATTTGTTGAAATGCAAAAGATACTGAGCATTTTTTTCTTCCCTTAGTGCTGGCATATAAAGAATTGGCTGGGAGTTTGAAACTGAAAGATCTCCTCAGTCCATTTGCCATCTCTTCCAGGAAATGAAATGTCATATTTGCTTTCAGAAAGACATTGAGACCTATATTTAGGACACATAGGTTTCTTACACCTGCTTCTCAGTGAAAGGCTGTTCCCAAAATTCCTCTGAAAAGGGAATCCCCTTTTCATTTGCCAGTATTATCCCTTAATGGAGAAAGTTCTCTCTGAGTTCACTGTTTGTCTGTACTGAATCCATAGCTTCTCATGTGACTTGCCAAGCTATTGAAAAAGTTCAGATCCTCCCCAAGAAGAAGCTCGCCATTTCCTTCTAAACTTTTTCTTTACCACTTCCTAGTGAATTAACCTTTCCTAAGCAAGGATGAACAGAACTTTATACAATCTTCTGAATGACAAATCCATTAATTTGGTCATGTGCAGCACTCTTGGACGCCAGCTTTGGTTTCAGAAGGGTTATAGGATGAACATACTCATTGTCCCTACTTCTGATTCCAGTAGAATGAAGCCAGACTTGTAATTTCTTCCTTCTTTCAAATTAGCACATTAACACAACTTTTCCAGCAAGACCAAAACAGGAGGCATGTTTATGGAAGAAATCTTGCTTTCTATGAATCTATGGGGGAGACCACTGTTCAGAACTAGTAAGTTCTGATTGTGGCACTTTCCTGTGCTCAAATAGTGCTTAAGTGAATACATGACATTCAGGTTCTTAGTATATAGACCACCTTTCAACATGGACATTCAGATCAATCAGAGGTTTTGTGTAGCTAAGAAACTGCTATCAAGTTGGTCATAGCATAGTTTAGGAGAAGAAATGTCGGGAAGGACATAAAATGCATCTAAATGCTATTTTAATTTGTCTTAGGAACATGCTTTTGAAGGGCCTCTCATGATCATCTTTATCGACTGTATTTTAGTTTCCATATCAGAGCAGCCCTGGAGTGTACAAAGTGGATTTACCAAAGTAAACTGAACTGATGAAAGCAAATCTAGAGATGGACCCCGGAGACACACCAGATGCACTGTAACCATTAATGCATGCTTGTCCATGAGAGAAAATTGAAGTTAGTCCAAAATATCCCCTAGAATAATACATAATGTGGATGTCAGGTGCTCGGCACCATCTGTTTTGCTCTGCAAATCTGCTGTAACAGGTGATACAAATTCCTAATGTAAGCACAAACTCAGTGTGTGTTAGGCCAGGAGAAAGGACAATTTAGTGATGTTCCCCTCTAGCTTATTCTGTGAACTGGGGGACTGGGGGACAAAAGAGTCTTTTCATTCTGCTTATGTCAAGTTACTGCAGTAAAACTAGTGAAAATGATATGTAATTATCTTCCACCATTACTACTGAATTCCTGAAAAACATCTGAAAAATAGATTGACTTTATTTTGGCACTTGATGTAGGTTTAAAGGTAACTTCTGATTTTCAGGTTGCATATCAATATTCAGAACACTCAGTTCTGCTATGTGTTTTTGGACTGCATAGAAGGCAATTTTACAGATCTCTTTTCTTAAGTATTATCAAGTAACCTACAGTAGTCTTATGAAGTGTGGTACTGGGGTTTGAAGTCTAGAAATGTACTTAGCAACATACTGATGGCTATACTTGGTCTAAAAAAAAATCCAGAAAAAATGCCCTAAAAAGACCCATATGCTGTCTATGGGAGTGGTTGATATCTGATGCATAGAAGAGATGGAAGAAAAGAACAGAACAGTATCATTATTTTTGTGATTTCAATTTTTGATTTGGGATTTCTTGGTCAAAAGGTGAAGTTTATTATTTTCATCCATTACTAGGTCAGATAACATCTTGAACTTGACTGCTTGCAATGTCCTATGGCAGAGAGTTGCAGAGCTCACTGTGCCAATAGGCTCATAGTAGTCCGACAGTAATAATGGTGATCTAGCTCTGTGTTGAAAATTATATATAAAATGGTCTGGTAAAATTCTGCGATATTAATTGCATATCTTTAGTCTGACTGAAGAAATTTTGGTCAAAAAATTTTACTAAATAAAATATTTGGCTCCTGCATACATGTGGCTCAGCCATTGATCAGTGGATTACTGCAGCTATGTAATGTTTGTTTCTGGGGAAAAAAAGGGAAAACAAGGTGATATGCTTTCCTTTTAAAAGCAAAAAGAAAAATTCAAATGGGAAGACTGAGTGTTCTTTTAGTGATGCTGATTTATTTATCTTATTATTATGGGGTTTGGTTATGCTCATTTAGATTAATAATATTCTAGTTGCCATGATTAGTTTATTGTTATTGGTTCTTCCAAGGACAAAACTCAGTATGTCTCACACACATATGGTTCAAGTATTCTTTTGCTCAATTTTTAAAATCAATTCCTCTCAAATTGTGTTGAAATGTTTTCAATATTTATTGGCTTATTTTCCACAGCCATAAGTTTTTCAGAAAGCAGGTGCCTCTCTTTTTCCCTACAAATCCCTTTGCTTTCGTACCCTGATTATTGAATTCTAATTAATTTTAATGCTGATTCATCCCCTGCAGCAAAATTCCTTATTTGCCTCATACATGGTTTCAATGTAAATAGCTGAGAAAGGAAAATAGATAAAATCTTGTTATTCTTGCTCCTACATGTTGCAGAGTAGAGTTAACAGTTATGAAATTATTCATTACGAGAAAATGTGTCACCAAGGGCTGAGGCACAACCCAGAGGAGCAGATTCTACTGCAGTGACAGCTCTGGATTTCTGGGGAGCTGTGCCCTGCAGAGCAGGAGTACTGGTGTTTCTGCCCAAGGACATGCTGCCCAAGGACTGGCTGCTGTCCCTGATAATTTTCACCACTGTTGGGAATTGTCTTGGGTTTCCACAGATATGTGTGTGAAGTGTGGGTTGATGCTTGTCTTTGTAGCACATGTGCCACATGTTGTAGTCAGATATGTTCTATGAAGGGAATGCTTGTGTCCATGCAAGTCTTGCACTCTGGGATGCTGTGTTATCTATCACTGAATTAAAACCATAGAAGAAAACTTCACTGTTCACATCAACAATTAATGAGATTAGCAGGACTTCCTTATTACTAGAGTCTTAGCTGTAGATTTACCAAGGGTGGGGGCATTTTTCCTCAATGTAAAGCCACTCACTATTAAAAAATGTGCTGCACCCTCTTTGTTAAATAGATCACATAAAACACATCCAGTCATTTAAGGACATCAAAGACTAATAAGGAATTTCTCACAGTGAAAGGTATTGTGCATTGAGACCACAAGAAAAGTGAGATCTCCACCTCTAGAAATCAGATAAGTTATCAGACTTAGTCTAGGGTAGCTACAAGAGGCTATAGGGAATACCCATACTATCTGCATTTCATTCCTCAGCCAAGTATAGTTGTATGAAAAGTAGATTCATAGACGTGTAACAGGAGAATGCATTTAAGAGTATTTGCTTAAACAATAAGACTTCCTAAGTTAAACATCTCATATCACTCATTTGCTGTGAGTTGTGTTAATGCAGATGAAATTTTAAATTGTCCTTTCCAAACTTAATAAGAGTATGGCTTCTCTTAATAAGAGAACTGCCATGATGTAGCAGAAGTGAGGCCCTTAATGAAGCATCTCAAGAAAATAGAGGCTTTAGAAAAAAAAGTGAATTGCACCTATACTTTGGGGATATTTGGAAAAGAGGAAATACATTTTTGAAATTGAATTGGCAACTCTGTATTAGCTGACAAGGTTAAAATAGCAACAAAAACAAGTTAGTTAGATCTATAATTCTATTAGATACACTGAAAAATCTTAGGTCAGATCCAGTTTACTTCATCTTTTAAAAATAATGTATAAGCTTTGGAAGAAAAGTGGCACATGTAGCCATGCATGCAGTGCTGGGACAGAGCTGGGTTATCAGTGAGGAGAGTGAGCTGTTGGCAGACCCTCTGGGGATCAGGGTGGTTCTCAAGAGTTATTTTTGTGGTAGACTGGTGCAATCACAGAACCAAATTTTCAATTATAAGACAAAGTGACATGGAGGTTGTCTCTGCAGCAAGACAGGCTGTCTCAGATCACCAGGTCCCCAGTCACACAGCAAAGCAGACTGTTGTAGGAAGCAGGAGGACTCTAGCTGTCATGGAATGTGCCAGTACTGAACCAGCTTTTCAGGACAGCTGTGAGCCTGTGGTTTTAGGGAGGAAATGAAAGCATTGGCCTGGTCTCTTCCTAGCTCATGAAATTGAGTTCTTAATGTGCCCTTCATACCCCACATCATTCTTTACCTCTGTCTCAGGCTGTGTCTTCTCCTTTGATGTAGCTGCCACATTACATCCCAAAAGCTTCTGCATATCAGTGCAAAATTAAATGGAAGGCATTAAAAAGTAACCTCTATTGTTCTAGACATTAGTTTCTGTAAAAAATAGTGTAAGAGAAATAGTGTATGGCATCACTTTTAAAGGTATCTGTGATGATGGTGCACTACACTGGTCATATTCATATGCTCAGGCACAATTTATTTTGCATCTGAAGTACTCAATACTTAAGAACATAAAGGTGCATAATCCCTGCCTTTGCTGTGCATTGGACAAATTCTCTGGTACCAGGCAGTAAAAGGCCAATGCCCAGTGATATTAAAAGGTTGTAAATCAGAGAAGAAGAGTATCTACATCTATAGAAGGAATCACTTAGGTTGGGAAGATTTGCTAGATAAGATCCTAAAACTTTCCCATTCCAAGATAGATATGGGAGAGTCTGGAAGCTGGCCAGTATCAGAAATTTCTAATGCAAGCATTTGTTTGAAGATAGTGACATGAGGAGACTCATTGAAGCGCAGGTTTCCTTATGATCGTGGTGCTCCCCACAACTAAAAGGAAGTGATGTTTTATTTTCCTGTTGCTAGCTCTTGGACATTTCTGTCAAGTGGACCTTCCAGGATGACTCTCCCCCCAAATATCTCCATTACGACCCAGGGACATCTCGCCAGCTGCTGTGTGACCAGTGTCCTCCCGGGAGCTACGTGAAGCGGCACTGCAGCGCCAGCAGCCCGACGCAGTGCGCTCCGTGCCCGGCTCAGTACTACGCCGACGAGTGGAACAGCAACGAGGAGTGCCAGTACTGCAGCACCGTCTGCAAGGAGCTGCAGTTCGTCAGGCAGGAGTGCTCCAGAACGCAGAACCGCGTCTGCGAGTGCGTCCCGGGCAGGTACCTGGAGCTCGAGTTCTGCTTGAGGCACACGGAGTGTCCGCCCGGCTCCGGGGTTGTCCAGGCAGGTGGGTTCCGCTCCTCCATACGCGCAGACCTAATCAGAGCTCTGCAGCACGTCCACGGCTCGTGGCAGTTACAGGATTAGGAAAGAGGCTTGTCCAGATGAAGTTGCAGGACAGCAAATTGTAAAGCCAATTGAACCTGTTCTAATCTGCATCATTTGGACTGTAGCCAAAGGAAGGTTTCTCAGAGGAATACCCTGCTCCTGCTGTAATATATAACTTAATGGCAGTAGCAAATGTAGCAAATTGTACTCTAATGAGAAACATGATGGATTGCCTCTTTTAAAGGAACATTATCTGGAATGTAGTATTTGTGTGTGTGATAAATAATAATGGTTTTCATTTTGAAATCTGCTTTTTCAAGCAACTGTATATCTTGACAAACACCAGGAGCACTACATGTTTGACACCAAGTATATAATTATAACACCATTAATATAACTCTAGTGTCACTGCAATATGTGGTAATAATTAATTATCAGCATCCTAAGTGGAATTTTCCTTTCTTAGGGAAACTATTACTATTACCAAGAAAACAACCATTTCTTTGTCAAGCAGGCTGGCATAGTGCTGAAAGTCTGGTGGGAATATAGAGCAAAGCAGTGCTTTTCAGTGGAGTGTATTCTTAATTTAAGACAACATAAACTGTTAAACCAATAATTTGTTCTTCCCTCAAAACCAAATACATCATTTATTGTTTGGCAAATGCCATGGCCCAGTTTAGCTCCAGTATTTAACACAACCTGAAAGAATTGTAAACTGTCATTGTACCAGAGCTTGATAACTGCCTGGAGAAGAGTACTGAGGTAGGAAATGCAGAAAATCAAAGTGTCTCAGACACCCGCAGGCAGAATGATTTCTCTAGGAATGACATACCTGCAGTGAGGAACACTAGGGCTGGCCTGTACATTTTAGTGCTGAGCTGAATGACAGGCTGGGAGTCCTTTTCTGGATTGTGAACCTCTCACTGGAGAGCAACTTTGGAATAAGGAGAAATGTTGCTGCCGTAGCTGCTCAGTAGTCTTTGAGTAATTGGTCAATGAAGCTTTACCCTGATGCCTTTCCACTGTTAAGCATTGCCACCTGGCAGCTACATTTCCATATTGTAAACCTTCATTAACCTAAACTATACCCAGCAAAAATGAGTTAATGAGGTTCCACTGTATCTCGGCAGCAAGTCAAAAGGGGCCAGAAACAAAATCCTCAGAAAGACTTTGGGAGGTGAATTAAGTATAAATTACCTGAGCAACCATCCTGCTGCATCCCTCCAAGCATGATGAAACATGGCAGACAAATTTCAATCCCTCAGATCAGAACGAAACAAACTTTTAAAGAAGATAAAATGTTGAATTTTGTAATATCTTGAAAAGTTAGTTCCAAAAGACCATCAGATTGAACCAGCTAAACCCAAGCAGACCTTAAAAAAGGAATGAAAACATTGTAAAAATAATTGCATCCCCCTGCGTCAATAGTCAGTTTTTGAGGTGAGGCAACAGCTAAGAGTTTAATAAGCATGTACTGCAGTGTTACTGCTTTTTGCCATATGATAGCCTTGAACTTTGTAATGATGCAAATTCAGGTGAAATAAAACCTAAGAGCAGAAAAATATGATTCTACTCCCACACAGGGAGATGGTGTGGTCCAGTGCCTCATTTAAGGCTTAAAGCATTAGAAATCTGTTTCCCTGGTGCCCATTGTTCATGATTACTGGGCTATCACCTTCCTTTGTAGTTCCTTTTTGTGAGTGAAGATAAAGGCTTTGTTCCTTCCTGCCGCGGCCGGCCCTGTGTGAGGCAGGGCTCAGAGCAGCGCTGGGCTGGGAAAGCAGCGCTGTGCTGGGAAAGCAGAGCAGCGCTGGGCTGGGAAAGCAGAGCAGCGCTGGGCTGGGAAAGCAGCGCTGGGCTGGGAAAGCAGCGCTGGGCTGGGAAAGCAGCGCTGGGCTGGAAAGCAGCGCTGTGCTGGGAAAGCAGAGCAGCGCTGGGCTGGGAAAGCAGCGCTGTGCTGGGAAAGCAGAGCAGCGCTGTGCTGGGAAAGCAGCGCTGGGCTGGGAAAGCAGAGCAGCGCTGGGCTGGAAAGCAGCGCTGTACTGGGAAAGCAGAGCAGCGCTGTGCTGGGAAAGCAGAGCAGCGCTGGGCTGGGAAAGCAGCGCTGGGAAAGCAGCGCTGGGCTGGGAAAGCAGAGCAGCGCTGCTGCGCGGCAGCTCCGCCGCCCCGGTGGCGGCTGCCGTTTCCCTGGGAAGGATGGGGGATTCCAGGAGAGTTGGAGGGAGTGGCAGAAGGGCAGGCAGACAGCGGCAGCTCGTGCCCTTAACAAGAGCGCCGAAATCAACAGTGGAGAAGCTGCCAGAGCTGGAGGGTGACTTTATGCTCAGTCCCGAGAACGCTGATGGATTACACGGTATAGTCCTCCCTTGCGCTGCAAAGATTCTGCAGCGGGCTCTGAGCAGAACGACGCCCCATTTGCAGGAACACTCCTTTCTTGCACTTCCTTGCTGCCAGAACACAACAAAGCCTGTGGGCAGCAGGGAAAGCTGCTAAGACACTGCGGTCTCAGGCCCGCCGATGCTGGCCGCAGCTGCAGGCTGAGCTGCAGGCTGAGCGAGGGCAGCGCCGGGGCTGCAGAGAGCACAGCACCTGGGAAGGGGTGGCACAAACAGGGTCTGCCAACTACAAACTCCTTCGTTTCACTCGTTGTCTGATGAAGTGCTAGGTCAGGTTGCATGCAAGCACTCTTCTTGATTTCACAGCTGATTGAAAACGTGAGATGCATACTCTTTTCCTCGAAGGATTTCCCAAAATAATGAAAAGATTACTAAAAAGCTAACGTTACAATAAACATCCACATGTAAATACTTTAAAAATACACTAGATGGAGGTATTTTCTTATTCAAACATATTTTCCAATTTTTTTCAAATTAATTTTAAGCATGTGCTTAAGTTCATGTTTAATAATGCAATATTAGATACCAGACTTCAGGCACTTGTTAAATGTTGGATGAATAAGCATGAATTAGGAGTGAGTATACAGTGGTTATTCGCACCATTACATTCCTACCACTGGTGGTTAGACTGCATAGTTTAAGATTTCATTGATTTGTTTTCTTATTCCTTGTAAATGTGCTAGAACCATATGTTGTCATTCTGTTGTTGTATCTTATATTTAGTTCTGAAGTAAAGCTATGCATTATAAATCACCAATCAAAACATGTATGTTTATTAAATATTTTTTTTAATATTGGATACTGCTTTCTTTGCTTTTAATAACATTTTATTCAAGCCCCAAAAAGAATTTCAAAATTGTTGTCTTCAGCAGATATGAAGTTAGATTGTATTTTTGTCTAGAACCGAAGTAACTCATTCAAGTAAGGTTCTGGGCAGTTATTGCAGAGTGAAATTCAGAACACAGTTTTTTCCCCACTTTTTTACTTTACAGAATATTTATGTAGTTGAAGGATGAAGACGAGACATAGTGTAATGTCTGGACAGACTCAAGTAATCGAGGTTTTAAAGATATTCATTTACTAAATTACTAATTTAATCAGTAACCACTAATTTTATACTTGGTAACAAGCATATTTAAGAGTACTATTTACTGTATTACATGAGCAGGAACATCCTTCTCCTAAGGCATCTTCTGTCTCTTTTTTTTCCTAAGTGATTTCTTAATAAATCACAAACATGAAAAGCAGAAGCAGGACAGTTTAGAGAGGAATGGTTTTTTTCTGGTTTGTTTTTTTTAATTTTTTTTCCCACAGTTGACGTTATATGTAATTGGATGCATTGTTTTCCTGTTTCCACAGGTACCCCTGAGAGTGACACTGTATGTGAGAGATGTCCAGATGGATTTTTCTCGAATGAAACCTCCTCCAAAGCAGCCTGTCTTAAGCACACAAACTGTAGTGCCCTAGGTTTCAAAATAGCTGTGAAGGGAAATGAGGTTCGTGACAACATCTGTCAGGAAAATACAGATACGACACCTCAGAAATGTGGAATAGGTGTGTATCATTAAGGAAGAGTGCTCTGAAAACATATCTTTAATTATTGTTAAAATTAATTTACCAAAATCTGGGATAAAAATACCTAGCTTGTTAGCTCTTTGCCTGCTATGGTGATGGCCATAGTAGAATTTTAATTATCGTAGCTCAGACCAAAAAGAACTCAAGCACACTGTTTTTTAAATATGTTTTTTTATCATTCTTGCTGCTTGGTTGTTTTTGTTTTTCAGTTTTGTTTTGTTTGTTTTTCTTTCTGAGACAGGCAACGTAAGAGATCAGAACAATTGACATTTTCTCTTTTTCATTTCAGATGTAACCCTGTGTGAGGAGGCTATGTTCAGGTTTGCTGTTCCTACTCATATCACACCTAACTGGCTGAACATACTAGCAGACAGCTTGCCTGGGACAAAGGTTAGCACAGAAAATATTGAAAGGATTAAACAAAGGCACAGCCCTCAAGAGCAGACCTTCCATCTTTTGAAACTATGGAAGCAGCAAAACAAAGAACAGGATATGGTCAAGAAGATTATCCAAGGTATCTTATTGTGGTAGCATGTACATTATAAAACACCTTTTGAATGGCATTTAAAAAATTGCTTGGATCAAATACCCCCTGGGGATGTGTTGTGTTTGGAGAACAGCCTGCAGGCCTTCACTGAGATACATCGATGCAGTAAGCACAGAGAAGGGGAGAAGGGGGAGCAGGGAGAAGGAGAAGCAGGAACAGAATTCCACTTCTCCAGATCAGTCAAGGACTGAACTGTTTCCAGACTTGCCCACTTTGGAGCATGTGTTTTGCCATGACCTTTTGTCTCCTTTTGAGACTGCACAACATACAAAGAATTTTGATCAAGTGAGAAAAATATTTCCCACTGTAATATCTGAGCAACCCAGGTTAGAGGGAGCTGGTTCCCTGAAGCTGAGAGTGCCATTTGTCTTCTATAAAGTAGAGGTTGATATTTTGGACTGGGACATTTATCCACAGGGTGGGGGCACATGGGAATAAGGAATACATAGAAAGGCTTTCCCTTGTTTTTCCTTTCTGGTACCTCTTGTCATGCTGATTCATTTGTTCATATGATTTGGCTTTGTTTGTGCTGAATCTTCCAAGACACATTTCAAAGATTAAATAGTGCTGCAGTATTAATAACAAGGTTTTTTACAGCATTCAGGCCAGCTCTTTTCATGTGAACCACCATCAACAACCACCAAATTTGAATGACATTTTGTCCATTCAGAATAGATTTGAAAAATGCTGCAGAAATGTTTTTTTTTACCCCTCTGCTATTTAGTATGCATGTTTATGTCAGTCTGTGAAGTGTCTACAGTACTTCAAAATTCAAAATTACTATTCTAACAAGCTTGCCTAGGCATTTCTGAAGAGAATGAGCTAAATTTTCATTCACTGGAGGCAAATACTAGGAGTCCTATCACATACACACAACATTTTACAGGATAGATGGGCCCAAAAAAGCAAAGATTAATTATTTGAAGCAAAGAAATTTAGAAAGCAAATTCACGGAATTTTGGAAGTTTTTTTGCAGGTTACAGTAAAGTTGTACTATATTCTCTTTTTGCTTTCTATAGATATCGATCATTGCGAGAACAGTGTCTTAAAGCATGTTGGCCACCTGAACCTCACCTTTGAACATCTCAACATGCTGATGGCAAGCTTACCAGGCAAGAAAGTGGGAAAAGAAGATGTTGAGCGCACAATGAAACTATGTCAACCCACAGAGCAAGTTCTGAAGCTTCTCAATCTGTGGAGAGTAAAAAATGGTGACCAAGATACCATTAAAGGTTTAATGTATGGACTGAAGCACTTGAAAATGTACCACTTTCCAAAACGAACCATCCAAAGCTTGAAGAAGGTGATAAAGTTTCTTCACAGATTTACAATGTATAGATTATACCAGAAACTCTTTTTAGAAATGGTAGGGAACCAACTTAAATCTGTGAAAGTAAGATGTGTCTAACTCAAGATACATTTCTTTCTCCACTGACTATTCTTCCCTAATTACTGCCAGCAGTAATTAAACTGGAACGTTATTTCACCACATTTTGATTTACTATTTATAGAAATGCCTGACTGGAATAATTCTAAGTCTCCTGCAGTGGTTTTGAAGATGTTTTATGCTGGTTTGTTTTTTTTTTTTTCTTTAATAAAAATCACTTTTGTAAAAGCTATTAACCCAATGGTAACATTAACGGCCTGATTCTGCATTTTTGCACATTCAGAGTTGAAAAGTCCCACTGTAGCCACTAGATGAGAAAGGAATGCCAGACCAGGCTCTTCTCCAGTATTTGCTATTTATATTCTTCACGGAATAAACATTTTTGTTGTACATATTTATTAAGTTAAATGGATATGAGACTGAATTTTAGGAAGAAAATTGGAAAGCACACTGTATATTTTCTAGTTAAACAAATATGATTCCATATATTTTTCTGGCAAAATTTTGTAGCATGCCCTAAAAGTTATTAATTTCTTTACAGTTTGTATTTAAAAATGTATTATTGCTTAGTATTATTTGTATAAGTTGTGGTATCTTTTGGTAAGGATGTTTTAATTTATCCAATGATTTTAACACAAATATGGTGAAAATATAACTCAAGTGACCTGAATATTTAAATATTCTGTGAGGAAGTGAATGTACCATATTTAAGAAGCTGGATTTTGATGTAGAATTTCATAATCTTATTTTATAAAGCAATTAAATTTTTCAGTTTAGTTTTTGACTGGTGTTTTACTCTTGATTCTAAAGTAGGAACTAATTACACAGACAGACTATGTGGATTTGGCACTTTGTCTTGGGCTTGGGTCTCTGCTGCTACTCCCTGTCTGGCCTAGTAGTTAATATGTGAACCAAGTAAATATTGATCAGCACTGGATTTTCATGGTCACTGCAAAGGTGTAGAAGAAGTTACAAAAATCTTAATGGTTCCACTCTAAAAGGCCCAGGTGTCATGATATGACCAATTGCAACTCCATGGATACATTTGGCCCAGCACCACTCTTGGCCCAGTGACGTTCTTGGAGAGCTCACAACCTTTGCCCTAACCACAGCTTGTAATTTCATGGAGGAAAGATGATGCATGGGCCTGACAGGCTTGGAAAGCCTCACATTTTGCCACTGTGTTTAAAGGAAGGGAGCACAGAGAGGTCACATAAAAAAATAGTCATTTACCATTTCCCTCAGCTACAAAATGAGGCGCCTACAAAGCCCTGAGCCCCATAAAAAACAGAACAGACAGTGGATGATTGTCATTATCAAATGCTCTCAATTTTAGGACGAGAGGTCATTTATAATGCAGGCCAAAGGCTTTGGTGGCTTCAGAGAAAGACTGTACTCTTGGGTTTTTTTCTTTAAACTGTGTGAACATAGCTTGAATATTCAACATGTTCTTTTCCATTGTGTCAGGAAAGGAAATCCATAAGCATTTAGCCTTGTATGACAAATATCCTTCTATTACAGATGAGAGGATCTTAAGCAAAGAATGAGAGAGATATTTCTGGTTGATACGATAGGTGTTCATCAGAATTGCTCTCTATATAGCAAATACAAATGGGACATGGTGATCTAAAATACTTGGGATTCATTTTTCTGAATTCTCACATCACTTTTTTATCAAAAGGAATAAACTCCCTTTTAAATTTCACATGCTATTAGCATCTCATTTATTGAGAAATGGTGCTAAACATAAAAAGAATTCCTAGTTTTGTGTTGATTCATTTGGCATAATTTACATACTTGTACAACAGAAAGTGGTTTTATATGTAATTAAAAGATTATAGCAACAGACTCAAATTTGCAAAATAGATACCAGATGTTTCCATGACTCTGACAGGTGTGGAGGTTTGGGGTGTTCTAGGTGTTAAAGTGAGAATAATGATCTTACTGGCAACCAAATGAAGATCACACACACCTTGTAAACAGTATCATCTTAATCCTTTCTACATATGCAACAATTTTTAAATTGATAGTATAGTTCCAGTATCAAGTAGCACTATAATTTAAAAATTTATCACAGAGATAGAGCCCTCTTGAGAAAAGCACAGTTGCTTCTTAGTACACGGGTTTTATTTTATACATTTATACTTCCATTTTTCAAGTAGTTATACGTAACCGTCATTGTAAACAATTCAGTGTTTGTGGTCCCTTAGGAATGACAATAGTGAAGAAGGTACTTGGAGCCAGAGCCTACAGTTTAAGCTGTAACTACCATGTGAACATGCTGTGCTTCATTACAGTAGAGTATGGCCTGGACTGGATTTCCTGGGAAAATTTAGCATTGAACTATAACCTATGCCTTCAAAAGAGGCACAGGTTATAGGTCAATGCTAAACTGAACTAATGCTAAACCTTTCCCCCTAAACACAAACTTACATATACTTAATGGATTATACCTTTTAAAGCTGATTCAGTTAATCAGTTGCCCATGCCCAGGTAAACACTTCTCAACCAGTTTGTGCCTCATTTATGAATTTTGCTTCACTCAGCTGGAATGACTTAAACACATCCTGAGCAGGAGACATTTAAACCATATTCCCTTCCCCAAAGAGCCTCCAGCCCAAAATAGCCAAGACAAACAAAAGCAAGACCCAGGATAATGAGGGAGAGGGTGAGGCAAACAGAAAGTGGGAGGAAAGCTTGGAAAAAATGTGGGTTTGGGGGTGGTAGCTTGTTTTATAAGAAAGGCTGCAGGAGGAAGAAGATGTGCAATGAGCAGGAGGTTAGGAGAGGGGTTCCTGTGTCCCTGGCTTGGAGGAAATGCTGCTGTGGGGAGGAAACTGTGAGGTGTGAGGACTGGGGACAAACAACCAGAGCTGGGCCTTGGGGGTGACTTGAAGATGGATTTTGTGCTCAGGGTGCCCTGACCTGCCAGGGTTACAGTGCCTGCTCTCCTCCCAGCCCGGCTGCTGACCAGACGCAGGAAGCAAATGTTTCGCCATCCTCTGGCCAGAGGTGAGGCCGGCCTTGCCTTGGGAAGGAAAGGAGTAGAGGAACGAGGAAGCAAGAGAAATGTGCTGTGTCTGCTGCCCCAGACAGGGGCAGGGATTGTGCTGTCCTGTCCTGTCTGCTTCCCCTTCACTGAGAGAAAGGAAAAGCAGTTTCAGGAATATTTGAGGGAGATAGTGAGATGAGCTTTAAGGAAGGTTCTTTAGCTGTCGTCTCCCCAGCTCTGTTCTTGAAACATGGAAACAACCCTGAGCTATCAAAAAATACCATGGGTTTTAAAGTACAACCTTATGATTCCAAAAATCCTGCTTTTTGAATGTTTTTTTTTAATATGTACTTGTCCTCCATCAAGGCAGTCTCTCCCAGAAAATGCTTTGGTGTATGGGGGAAATTAATGAAGAAGCTAGCCTAAGATCTGCAATAATATTTTTTTATGCTGTACACATCACCAAGCACAGTAGACCCCGACCTGGTCCCTGACCATGGCCCAGGAATGCTCTGAGAGTAAAAATCAATAGTATAGTCTGCTATAGAATTAATGTTTTAAAAATAAAGCCAGTTATTATATAGCTTTTAAAAAGCATAGAGAACTGAATAATGATGTTTGAAAGCAATGGTTGGGAATGGGCACAACACCAAAACCAAATGCCACATCCAGACTCACACACACACGTGCTCACACACCACCAGGAACACAACTTATCCCTTCAGCACCCTGAGGCACCCTGCCTGTCCTGATATGGGTCAGCATTGCCACATCCAAGGCAGAGGTGTCTGGTTTGCTCATGAATCACATTCAAAGTGCCCAAATTGTCAGGTTTAAAGTAATTCAAAACAATGGCTCAGAAATAAGAAAATATTTATAGAAAAAAGTACCAGTAATTTCTGCAGACTATCAGAAACTATTCAGTTTTGGACAGATATCAAATATGGGAAAGGCCCACCCTTCAAAATATTTCTTTGTTGAACTAACCTGGAGAAATAAAAATTGGACAAAAATAATTGAAAAAAAAGTTTTTAATTTTTATTCCTCTACCTTAGTTAGCTGAAGAAGCAATATTGGCAATAAGCTCAGTAGTGAGGAGACAAAAAATATATACAAGGCTATGGCTGTGGTCACTGTGTAGCTATTCCCAGTGGAGTTCAAGGACAAATCTATGGGAAAGAATTATAAGAATGGATGCAGAATTGCAATTAATTGAATCATTCTATTTTTATATTAGACTTTTGAACTGAAAAAAACTTGAGACAAAATAAAGCAGATGAACACAATGTGAATGTAATTTATTCCACTCATCATCATCTTCATCCCTTGTATTTATGGCAAGTTTGCGTAGGATTCCTCTGTTTGTCTTTTTGCATTTAAAAAAAGTTCTTTCATACTACCAGGCTATTTTTTTTAAATCATCCTGACCTTTAGTACCTAGGAGGTTATTTAAAAGGAACCACATTATGAAAGACTGTGGCTTTGGCAATATTTCTTCTATGAAGAAGACAGGGTGTGGTTCAATATTGGTGAAGAAAGAACTTTCTGGAGAATATTTTTCTCCTTTATTTCTTTATCTAAGAAAGGAAATCTTCATTCTCTTTTAAATAAATATTTTTCTGGTAAGTAAGATATATATCATTCTGCATATGCAGAACTTTGTCAGCAGACAAAACAAAATTTCCATCTACTGACAGCATCAGTGGTTTGATATTTGGGTTGTGCTACAGCTCTGCCTATGGAATTTTAGATGAATGAAACAACACAACTTAAAGGATGATTAAGGCCATTTAATACAATGGAAATTCAGTATCAATAAGAAGTAGATCAGGTCTTTACATTCTTTGAAGAGAAGAGACTGAGACATCAAAGACCAAGGTGCTTAAACACCAGCAGTTTTGCAGAAGCCTCTTTCTTTCTCCTGGCCGCAGTAAGGGAAGACTAACATAGGCTCACATTTTTGGGAGGGGTGTCCACAATTGGGAGATGTGTCAATGCTCAAAGTAGGGTGTGTTTTTTGGATTGCAGCAAAACAAAATAAGAGTGGCTGGCAGGCTGGTGGAGCCATGGGGAAACTGGGCTATTCCCGTCTCTGGAGCTAGAGAGAAGCAGCTTGGTTTGACGCCACGTGGGTTGGGACTCAGCACAGGGATACAAGGAGTGAATGGGTAGTTACTGCTGGTGGGAAGTGTTTTTGAAAGTCTGAGAAAACTGACATGTTGAAACCTCAAAAGACAGAAGAATTATGCAGAAAAATTTTGCACTTAGTGCCTCAGAAGCGGATTTTGTCTCTTGAAACAATCACAAGAGCCAAGTACTCAGAAGAGATTGCTTTGGCAGTTATTGACAAAGACCCCATGGCAGTATGTGGGTGATGTTGTACTGACAAAGGATGCTCACAGGCAAGCAATGGCAGCATCGAAGTGGTTCAATGCCCAGCTGTAGAACTGATGACTGACTGATTCTCCCAGAGTCTCTCTGTACTCTCCATAGACTTGACAATTTAAATGCAGCACAAGGGAGTTCAGCCCCAGCAAGGAAACTGCTGCAAAGGTTTCTGTGCTGAAATTGGGTCCCTGCCTTCGCACCCCATCACTGGCTTAGTGAAATGTAGTATTACAGCCTGGCTCTCCCTTGGGGTGCAATCCAGGCAAGTGATTCCTTTGGGTGCAGATAATTGCTTCACTTTCCTGCCACACCTGGAGCTGCTGGTGTCTGCCTCTCCTTGTCCAACAGCACACACAGAAGGGAGGTGGCAACAGGAGAGAACTTCTTCCTCCCCAGCGTCAGGGGATCCTACTCACCACTGCTGGGAAGGGGCCCTGACAGCCAGAAGACAGGGCAGGACACACCAGCCTCCAGCCTCCATCCTAGAGTGGGGCCACACCAGTGGCTGAGTGCATATTTAACAGTCATAGAAAAATGGGCAGGCAGGAACTGCATTTGCATTAAACAGGCATAGGAAAAATGTGTCTGCTCAGACAAAAAGCTACAACCAGGGAAGTATCAAAACCCCTTTGTACAGCTCTATGAATTCAAACTCTGGGTTAACTATTGTTAATTTAGTGTTCTCTTCAGTTAAACTAATTGCACAAAGAAATTAATTTGAAAAGGAACAGTATTGGGTGTAACACACAGGTCTGACTGTTCATGTCCCATCTTCCTCACTCCCTTAAAACATTTGTAATCACACAATAGCCCTATTACAACTCTTTCTGCTTTCATGCTGCTCAGTTTGTTGATGCAATTCTTTCCCCTGCTTTGACAGAGAGGAAGGCTCTGTTCTTCAATTGCATTTTACCCCTCTCCCATTCAGCCATTCTGTCATCCTCGTGTCATCATGCAGAAAATATGCAAGGTACATACTGAGGCTGCAAGGAGCAGCAATTAACCACAGAGCCACTGCACTCTAAATAACCAACCCTACAAAAAAATTTTGTTACTGCAAAGGCTCCATCAGCAGTGATCAGGATGGCAGAGCACTTTGCTATTGCTGTGTTCTATGCTGTATTTACAATCTGCTTTGGAAGTGCAGAAATTGCACCTATTCCCACAAAAAATGTCCCTGCTCCCTTTCATATGATGATAAGAGGGTGGAAGAGGGTGGTTATTGCAACATCCCATAGTATAATCCTGAGGGGTATAGGACAAACTCAAACACCCACAGAATACAAAGTAAAAGGATTCTGACAAACAAAAAGCCTGAATTATATGTAGGGTAATGACTAGGAAAACCCTTATGCTAGGAAAATACAGCCCTGTGAGGAATCATCATTGCTCCCACAGTATAAGTATTGTAAGACACATGCTCCAGTTTTGCTGAAGCAACAATAAATCTGACACACACAAAAAAAAGCATCAGTCCTGTTGCCTGGTTAGCCTTACTTAAGGTTAAAATACTTAGAATCCCATTCAGTACAGTAAGCATTTAATCAGCAGTTTCCTGGGTTTGCTCTTATGCTCCAGAGATACCATTCCCACACAAAGTTTAACTGCAGAAATAAATGTGTATTTCCAGATTTGGCTATTTATAAATGAAATCAAAATAATTACAACAATAAGAATAAAAAAAACTACAGTTCTTTAATAGCCATTTATGTTCTTTTTCTGTAGGAGAATGCTGAATTTCAAATTCAGCCCTGGAGATATTTTTCACTCTCTCTAGACTAAGTTAATGTTCAATCCTGAGATGCCTGAAGGGAGCCGCTTGCCAGCACTGGAGGAGGGTTTGGAGTCATTTCCCCACCTCCTGGGCAATTTACTACCTTCTTGGTAAGGTATCCTTTGGGAAGATAATGGGTCCTTGGCCCTCATCTACATAATGCTCAACGGTTGTTTTTGATGTTCCAAATGTAAGGTGTTTTCCAAAAAGTTCCCATTGAGACATAACAAGCTGGCAGTGTTTCCCTGAAAAATCCCAAGTACTGAATCTTGTGGGAAAGGATGCTGACTCACTGGTTCAATACTGAACTCTGATATGAAGACTTAGGATAGTCACATTACTCAGGCAAGAAGAAAAAAGCAATAGAAATGAGAAAGCAAGAATGAAGAAAAGACACTCTTATGTTTCCTTATGAATGCAGTCATATTGTAAGAAGAGTGAGGTTAGACTCATTTGTCATACATGGCTTCAGCTGATGTGCATGAATTTGTTTTATTCAGGTTCACTGTGTTGTGCCTAGGGAATACAAATTCAGAGTTGAATTTTAAATTGCAGGACTTAGATAACTCTGCTTTTATTCCAATCCATGAAAAAGGTCCTCCTCTCCTTTCTCTCCACCAGACTCTGAACACCCTGTAGTACTCCATTCTTTGAGTAAAACCTGAAATGGATGAGAAAATCATTCTTTAAATTAACATTTTAGAACTTCTGAATTCTGGCATCGGAATTATGGTATGATTTTATTTATATGTGATTTATCATGTCTTCAGGTGCACAGTTTATTTGGAAAAGTAAAAAGCAATCTTCAGGCTCATATCAGACATGAAAATACGTCTTACTTTTTATATTTCTTTTAAAATTATTATTTAAGGTTTATGCCTGGAATTTTTCACGTGTCCAAGGCTTACTTGTTTCTGAGAGATTCGTAAATGTTTTAAAGGAAGGACCTACTGAAAAATTAAATTGCCACAGGCAAGTCAAATAGAGCCAGTCTGTACCACTGCCAGTGCAGTTATGGCCAGCAAAGATAGTCATTGCTACAAAAGGAAATATTTCAGTGTTCAGACAAAGAATTATAAGGGGGAAACACTATTTTGGTGTTTATCCAGAGTAAGAAGATCTCCTTGCTTCTGGAAAGATGGGCTGAGAAGAAATGGATACAAGCTGGTTTTAGCTCAGCTGTACCATGCGGGATTACCCGAGCGATAACCGCAGCGCTGGGAGCCAGCCCAGCGCCGACATCCTGCCTCAGCCCTCTCTTCCCCCGGAGGCAACGCCGAGCGCCGACCAGAGACATTCTTGTGGAAGCTCAGATTTCAGATCCACTGGCTTTTCACTTCTACCTCCCAAGCAAACATCGGCTGGTTGTGCCAGAGGGGAATTTTGAGTCCACAGAGACAGACACCTGATTATCCAAAAACTTTCTGGGTTATGCTAATGTGTCTGGTTTCAGTCTGGTCTCTGCAAATTTTCTGTGAACCCTGCTTCAGTTCCTCTTTTCTTGTGAATTTCTCTGTGAACAGAAATTTCAGTGGATGCCTGGTCTTGCTCAGACTGATGTTGCACAGCAGTATACCTTGATTTATAGCTTTTTCCATTACTGACAGCATAAATGAATGACTGGGCTCTGCAGCCTACCCCAGATCAACCTTGTCTTCTTGCTGCTAGGGCTCCACCAGTAGAAAGGGCCCTGGGGTAATAGAAAGAATAATGAATGAACTGTCTAATATCTGGAGATGCATTTCCAGCTAGAGGACAAATCAGGAGTTACCACTAAGGAGCAGCTTCTGGGAACTCCTGTTAGCTTACTTGCTTCTGGAAGCAGCAGGAAGCCCAGGAAAGGGTTAGTGCCTGCTTGCTGCTTGTTGATGGCAAAAACAGAGAAAAAAAAGTAATCTCATCTTAAGTCCATGGGTCACTTCACCAGCTCACCCTGAGTCAACAATTTGGTTTTCTTTTAAATGCTTGATTGAATATCAATATGCTGCAAGTGGAGAAGCAAAGTTATTTAATATTGTCTCTGTCAATTGCAGTGAATGCTTCACATTTCTCTGCTCAGTCCAATGGCTTTGTGCTCAGAAAGATTTGGCACCAAGGTTTATTTGAATATGGCCAGAGAGGGAGTTTTGGCTTCGATGGTCACTAAGTGCATCTGTCTGGCACTGTGCTCTGTTCCTTGCCACAGGCACAGCACCACCTCACTCACAGAGCCCGCTGAAACCACGGGTGGGCTGAGCCCAGAGGGAGTCAAAGATTTCATCTGATGTGAAATACCCCCTTCCTCTGCCACCAGGGGTTGAGGGAACTCCAGCTGCAAGTCAAAGACTTTAGATCATTCACACAGGAAAATTTAAAAGTACATTTGAGTTCAAAACAAGAGGTTAAACTAATCTTTTCCTTCTGAAAATACTTATTTATTTGAAGTTAAATGGGTAATCCCCCACCAAGTGAAAAAAAAAGCAAATGTAGTATGTTTAACTGAAAGCATTTCAAAACAAAGGAGAAAAAACATAAATTCTTTTCATAATCCTGTTTTTATTTTCGAAGCATAAAAGAGATGAGCTGACGTGTAGCATGGATGTCAACTCCACTTGACTGCAGTAAGTGGAGTGGTTTCTGTTCACACAAAAGTTATATATACCTCTAAAATTAGGGGGAAAAATTATTTAAACCTTCAGAAATAATTAAATTGTGTGTAAATTGTGTCTGTTTCTAGTTATATAAGTGGTTTGATCTGTTTGCTTAGAAGGCAGGGGACAAAAAAAAAAGTGTTATCTTACACAGTGTAAATATATTGTGGATCTATTTTCTTAGTTTAAATGGATGCCAAACATGTTTCCTTTAGCAGGCACTGTCACATACAACTTGTGGGACGTAGACAGAACTATTTAATTGCTCTGTGCAAAAAAGACTAAAAGTACTGGCTTAAAACCACCTACAACGAAGAAAGACTAGAGAAATGGGGACTGAAGATATCCCTAGGTTTCTGACTGTAGCAGGTCTCTTCTGTCAGTTGCCTTCTTCTTCTGCCTGAGAGGACTGTGAGGAATAAAATGAACTCATTTACCCTTGGCTTAGATAATTTTTTTTTTTAAAAAAGCCCCAATTTTGTTACATTATGGTAGGTTAGGTTTGTGTAGGTCCGCTGTCCCTGGTGCATCCCTGTTTTTCTCTGTCTTGCAGGCTGTTCTTTGTGGGATACCTTGTACAGACTCTTAATAAAGTCAGATTAGTGAATCAAACCCACTAAAGATCATATCCAAAACAAATAGGGCCCGAAGTTGCCAAGTAAGAAGGATTTTGCCTGCACTCCTGAATCTCTTCAGAAGAGAAGCCAAACTTTTAAGAGAGTTGGCAGAAGGTATTAAAGGAGCTTTTCTTACTGAGTGAGAGAAAAAAATGGGTGTTGATTACCTTCAAAACAACTCAAATACAGACATTCTTACATGGCTTTTTTTTTAACCTGAGTTATCTGTTACTTTTTATTTCAGACAAAATTCATGTTCAACAAACAGTGAAAGTGACCTTTCTTTGCCATTGTGTAAGACTTTCTTTCTCAGAAGTGTAACTGGTTTTTATTACAGAAATGAATAATTCATGCATAGAAAGACCATGCATGAAGGAAATCAGTTACTTAGCCATTTCTGGAAGAAAGGTCCTTCATTTTTTTAATAACTGCTGATGTTTCTGCTTTACCAGCCTATGTGCATTTACACTGTCCTGAATCAAAAAAGGCCTTTACACTTGCAGAGTGTAACTTGTCCTTCTTTCTGTGGCCCTGGAATAGATGATGAGGAATGATGTAGTGATGAAATGTTTCAGAAGAACTGGCACACTGAAGATATTTGAGCCCAGACTACATCCTGGATCTGAGCTGCCTTTCGATTCCAGCACACCTGTGATTAGGGTCCAGGCTTTCAGCTCTGCCCCAGTGTCTATGACCAAGTACACCAAACCCTCTCCCATCTTTTTTCTCCCATCCATGCACTCCTCAGTGGGGTGGAAAAAACACCCCTGTGTTTCCAATCTGAAGTCTTATTTGCTCCATGGACATGGAGAAGCAGTCTGAAATGTGTCTGCTGCAGGCAGTTCATCCAATTGTCCATGCTGAACAGCAGTTCCACGGCTAAATAATCTTCTATTACAAAATGCCTGAGAAGAAAAAGAGGTCTGAGGGAAGTGCAGGAGACTGGGACTACAAGAAGAGTAGAAAATAGTGATGGAGCAAGGATAAAATAGGAGTCAGTATAATTAAAGCAGCAGTTTGGAATATGATGCTGTGTTGTAGCTCTCACAAGGGACATCTCATGAGTGTTAAATTCTCTCTTGGTCATAAAAGAGCTGCTCCAGAGGGGGCCATTGGTGACCTGCATACTTAGAGGTGAAAACCACAACTGCGCCCTGAGAAGGAAAGGAGGAAAGTAGAAGTGAAACACACTGACAAACTGAACCAGAATCCAAGCAGAAGGAAGAAAGCAGCAAATTTCACTTTCTTTCACCCAAAAATATGCAGGCTGAATATGCATTGACTTTACATATATTTATTTACTATATGATTCCAGACAGAATGTCCCAATGGGCAATAGGCCCAAACTGAAAAACAGGAGATTCCTTATGAACATCAGAGGTTTTATCCATATTCTCCTATGAACATGAAAAAAAAAGAAGGAAAAAAAAAAAAAACCCAAAAATTTTTTTTTTACTGTGTGGATGACTGAACTCTGGAAGAGATTACTCAGGGAGGTTTTGGAGTCCCCATCCTTGGAAGTATTTGAAACATTTCTGGATGCAGCCCAGGATGACTGGCTCTAGGTGCCCTGTTTGAAGGGGGGGATATACCAGTTGACCTCCGCAGGTCCTTTCTGTCCCCAACCATACTGTGATTCTGTGATTCTGTGATTCTGTGAATGTCATAGTGTATCTTCGTGCTATGTTGGACTTGGCCAGAAGAAGCAGAGGCCATACATGGTGTAGGCCTATGTCGCCATGGTTCAGTCACCTGGCACCATCTCCACAGGGGCTGTGGCACATGCTTCACAGTCACTGGGGAAGCAACAGTGCAACAAGCTGTCAAATGCTTCTAGACTCCATTTTCTTCTGCCTCTCTGGGACTGATTTTTCCTCCCAGGAAAGCCACTTGTATCTGCTTTAAAAATCTGTACTTGAAGAAAAAATCATCTCTTTATTCTAACAAAGAGGACCTGAAAATACATGGTGTGTATGTATGCTTAAGTCAGAAGTGCACCTGCATCAGATGATAATTATTCTGTATTTTTAGCATCAGGGTGGACAAATCTTTCTATTTTCTCCATTGAACATTAAAAAAAAAAAATCCTTCCTGTTACACACCCAGTACTCACAAGGATTGTTATTCCAAAGGTGCTGTCCACTTTGTTAACACATGCACAAAAGTTGCTTTAAAGTAAATGGATATATGCAGCCTGGCTTTATTTTAAGCATTTCATTTCTTTACTAATGTGACATTTTAGCTTGGTTGGAATGATTGCTAAATTTTACAGTCCCTAATTCTTCAGTTCAAATGCTGAAATTCTAATGCTGATTTAATATGTTCAGCTCAATATTCAGAAATAGACACTAGGTATTTTCAGAATTGCACTATTGCTTATCTTGATTTTGCTATTAAATAATCCTTAAACTCTCAGTTTTAGTGAACACAATTTACAAGAAAATCCCTCATTTACTTATATAAAACAAGCTTAAATAAATGTCTTTATACTTCTTTCATGTTTTCTTTTTCTGATTAAGTAGTGATAAAAATGAATTAAGAATTAAACTGTTTCTCACCAAAGCCTTTTTTCCAGACAGTAGAAGCTTCCAGAGATTCAAGATTAAGGGATTCTACCTCATTAGACAGCTCAGTCTTGCCAATCTGTTTACATGGAGAACAAATGAAATACAAGAATTAAGATGGTTTCAGAATTCAAGTAAAACAGCTCTGCAAGATGCTCCGAAGGCAATTCAGCAGGGCTTCTATTGCAATTTCTATTTAGTAAGATATGATAAATCCATTTGCCTGACCCTGAATCTCAAGCTCTCCAGTCTGGTGGTAGAGATTTGTTCCACTTAACCAGCTGTAGCAAGAGTGGCCTTGACTGAACTGAGGCACTCTACAATGGCTGTGAGACAGTGCTGAATGTCCACACTGCTTGTGCCATTTTTTTGCTCAGCACAGGCAGACCAGGAGTCTGGAACTCTCTACTATTCTGTCTACAGATTTAGGTATTAAAAGAGTTATATCACTTCCCTCTTCCCCTCTGTGTATTGGCCTGTCCATTTCTCATCATCACTCTTTATGAGTTGTGTTCAATAACACTCCCAGATGGTTTTTAAAAACATGCTGGTTTAACATTTCTTAAAAACAAAAAACAAAACAACAAAAAAAAAACCAAACCAGATTCCCATCAGACATAATTTTACAGTCTTATACAAATGTTGAATTCCCCTCATTATTCCTGTTGACTTTGGCTTCACTTAAATCCTGTGGTTGTGCATTAGTGCTTCTCCATAATATAAGACCATTTCCCTTTAGTAAGATTTACACTGCAGAGCTTTAAAAATGACTAAGTATCTCCTTGTTCTTGCAAGAAAGTCAATAAGGTGTCTTTTACCTGGCTGTCTATTCTTATTTCTTTCCAATTTAAACAGTCCTGTGATTATTTGCTCTTTGGTGTAATGCTTTGCATAGCCCATGAAGATAATTTGCAGATTAGACCAGAAGCAGGCAAGAGAGGAGGAAAATGGACAAGAGGAAGCCAAGTATGGAGGAACTGAGTATAGGAGGGCTATGAATGTCCGTTGAAATTCTTTCTCAGTATGTTCTTTAGACATAAAACTTGTTTTCTGGGTGTCAGTGCATGCAAGTTCCCCAATGTGAGTGGCAGGTAGCCTTTGGTAAGTGGGACAGGGAAGTAAAACAAAGAAAATCTGAGACAAATCAGAAAATTTTGAAAACAAAGAGAGGTGAGTAAGATCTGTTGATGTGTCTGATGCAGCAGGATCTAAGGATCTGATTACCAGTTGCAAAGGGACTCCAGACAAATAAAGGTGGGAACAGACCAACACTATGTTGTTTTGCTCATCAGAAGTGAGCATGAAGCTTAGACAGAAGTGTAACTTGTCACCTTGTCTTGCTGGCTGACCACAATGATCGTAGCATGTTATGAATGATGGGTTCACATTTAACTTTTCTCTTGATTTTTGATGTTGGGTTGGGGTTTCTTCCTTCTAATTTTCTTGGGGTGCTAGGCACTTCTGCACTATCCACTCAGGCAAAGTGTACTTATATCAGCATCTCTGCAAGTACAGGACCAGCATGGAATTTTCAATTTTTTTAGAAAGTCTGTATTTTTCAAAAGCAACCCATTTCAATGAGAGCTTGCATGCCAGCTTTCTTGGGAAGAATTTTGAAGTGTCTACCTGGAATTTCCAGTGAAAACAGGCTGATCAGTTTCCATAACTGTTTGTAAAGGTACATATTTGGGATGTGAGAAATCTGAAGTCAAGTCCTTTGCTCCCAGAAAGGTACCACTGCTGGTATAAAACAAAATAGAAAAGACTGAGAGAGTGTTAACCAAAGAAAGACAATAACATAGTGTGAAGGCACTTACAATGGGGAAGAACAATCTTCAAGTCCATGGACTGAATACAAAATACAGACCTCACTCAAGTCAGATACATTTTGTGTGTATTTCCTAGAGCTCCAAGGTGTTGAATTATGGTAATATATTTCAGTAAAGAACGTTGAAAAAATGTCATTACACTCTATAATTCTAGATTAACTGACCTTCATGGGCATGAACTAGCATGCCAAATAACATCTGAGCTATGCAACATGATGACGTTAACATGTCTCTATACACCTGTATAACCTTCCCCAATATTCCTTGTTGGTGCTCACCATACACTACCACTTTGGGATCTTATGTCTCTTTTATCCAAGAGCAGAACCCAAATGAGCAACAAAACAGATTACTGTTGATCTTATTCCTGCCTAAGAAGGACAAGACTTCAGAACAAGACTTCAGAAACAGCATATGTTGAGAGGCAAAAGATGCATTTGTGATAACAAAGTTTTATGTCAGCCTTGATGTTACTAACATCGTCTTTTTACTTAGGAAGTCCTTAAACTGTTTCATAAAAAACTGGCTTAAACTTAATTGAACCTAAAAACATAGTTCCCAATTAATAGAGATGTTAATTTAGTTTTTACTGAGATGCCTTCAAGAAATGTAACATGGCCTAATTTATTGTGCCCATCTCAGCCTGAGCTGTTTGTGTCTGCATGCTTCTCATCTCCTTTCAAGATAAAATCCAGTCAGCTCTTCCAGTAACCAAACCAGTGGCCATGATGCTGACTTTCATGTTTTTACTGTTGGACTCAGCTCCCAGTAAGGTACTGGCTACTGTTGTCAAAGCACCACAGGCCTGCAAATAGACCCAAGCTTGTTGCAGAATCATTTATTCCAATAGCTAACTAGAAGTCTGTTAAATCTTCCTCACAAGCAAATGATAATCTATCTACTCATCAGCATAAAATTTTCCCTTAACATGAAGGGATACACAATATGTTGGCTGCATCATATTTTCCACTCCATCATCTCACTAAAATATCTATACCTGAATGCTTGGAGAAGCGAGTCATTAGGCTAAAGTTAGGCATTAAAATTTATTTTCTAAGAAGACTAAAAAACTGGCTTGGAGTCTTTTACAATTTCTTGCTTTCACTCATTTGTCTTGTCCCTTTGCCACTTTTGGTTATCTCATCTACTTTGGCTCTTTGAAAGAACAGAACTGCTACAGCAAGAAGGAAACCAATAAAACCATTTTCTGAGATGCTAACAACCCTGTGACTCCTGTGCAATTGGAAAATCCAAGCTATCATCATACTTCTTTGTCTTCTTGACAGTCAAAAATGGTGAGCATAGTCTCAGTACAGACTATACTCTTGCATGAAGGTCTGATGACAAAGTCATGGTTTGGGCCATTCTGCAAAACAAATCTCCTTTCTGCCAGGAAGAAAGCATATATTTATCTCTTGATCTTATATAATGCCCAAGTCTTCTCTTTGAAATGATACAGAAAGTGCATCTCTCTGGAAACACCTGGATCACACTGGAATCAAGAGTTTATTCTGGTACCAGATCACAATTTCTCCCACTCTGTGGCTCCCATCAGCAATGAAACTCTTAATTCAAACTTGATCAATTTAAACAGTATTTTAGAAATATAATAGAGATTAACACTGGTTTTCTTACTGACACATCAAACTCACCTATTACTAAGAATAATTTTGCAAGACTGGATGATATTCCTTTAAGTTACATCCCCCAAATATGGCTAAATGCTCTCTTTCATTGTGTGTCCTGAAGTACAACTCCCTTGTCCCACTCGGGCAGGTGTTTGGAGCCTGTCCTGGGTACATACAGACATGGTCTCTGGCAGTGGTGGCCTCTAAGCCATGTCCCAGCCTCAGCTGGGCAAGTACCAGCTGGTCCTGACTGTCCCCATGCTGGGGACACGACAAGCACTGGGAACAACCCTAAGCCCTATGGATGTCCCAAGCAGCCTGAGGGCACTCTGTGTTTCTGGTTACAGAAGGCCATTTGCCTTCCCCTACACATTTCCATTCAACTCTCCCACTCACACACCATTGTGTCTTTCTCTCTGTAACCCAGGGATGACCCTGCAGTGTCAGTCCTCAAGCTTCCCATAGCTCACCACCACCACATCTTTCACTTCTCCCTCTCACACATTAGATGACAACCAAATCCTTAGGCAGCACAATCTGAATAAACTAATCTGAGTTTGTGGTAATAGTGGTGAATTAGGTGAACTAACACAAGTTTCCCTCCAGCTTCTATCTTTCCATTATATTTATGTCCCAGCTTTCTCCTCTCTCCTGATGTCCCTTTCCCTGCACCAGAGAGAAAGGCCCTTTGCACCACCACTGCAGACCCTGTTCACCCCTGCAGGCTCTCCTGGAACCAGCATGAGGATGAGGGGCCAAGCACCACCGAAGCCTTTTCAGCATTTGTTTCTCAGTTGACCCACAATAGCCCCAGGTGCTCAGTGAGCAGCGTGCTGCATGGGGCTGCTGCTTGGCCTTGCTCCTGTCAGCCCTCCCAGGGCAGCAGGTCTCTGTCCCAGCAGGGCCATCTCAGGGCTGTGCCTGGGTGTGTGAACATGCGATCCGGGCGAGCACAGGCACAGCCGGAATGGACACTTGGGCTGGGCAGCCAAAATCGTCCCTTTCTGCTGAGCAGTGGCTGTGGAAGCACTGGGCTCTTTGTGGGAAAACTCACCTCTGCAAATTTGCAGGCCAAAATTCAAATGTTGTCCCTATCTACAGTTGTGAAAGCTCTCTCTTGTTTCCTGTGTTCTACAAGGGACTGAACAATTGCTATTTGGGTCAAAATTTAATTCCAGTGTTGCAACAATGGATCATAATGACCTGAAGGTGTTGTGGACTTGTTTTTTGCTGTAGCAAGATGGACAGAGAATAGTGATTTTTCCTGGAGGTTCTCAAAGGAAAAGCCAGATTTTGTTAAAGATGCCATAAAGAATGATTACTTCTTTCTCATTTTATTGCTCCACTCTGCAATGACAAAATACATGAAACCTAACCACATACCTAGTCATACAAAGGCAGTCAAAAGCACATTACAAGTAATATATGATTCACCACAGTGCACTATCATTTATAATACAATTTTAATAATCCCAGAAAAAAATGGAATTCTTCAGCCTATGAGATTTTCCTGACTTGTGTGTCACAACCATTGGATTATTTTTCATCTAGCCTTGTTTCCATGAGGTTGACACAAAACAATATTAAGTTAATCCTGGGAGGAAGCAGGACTTAGGAGTATGTGTAAATTGAGTACAATAAACTAAATAAAAGTAAATTTAAAATAAAAATAATATTAATAGAATAAGGAGGCCTGATTGTAAATCAGAGATTTAGTAATTTTTGTAAATTGAAATGACTGCCATAGCCCAGGAAAATGAAAATCTAAAAGTGGTGGAAAGTGTTCAATTTTTTTGCCATCTGGCAAGCCTGGGGTCCAAAGACAATCCTAGACTTTATTAAAGTCAATGGTCTGACTGGATCATCATCCAGGTACAACAGAACTGCCTGGGCAAAAAACACCAGAAATGAATCAAACCAGTTACTGATCCATAAATAAATAAAAATCCATGAGTTATTGGAAAAATGTTTTAGAAATTAGAATCTCTGAAATGCTTCATGTTTTCTTTGAACCAAGCAGTAAATTGAGACAACTTACTACTTGACACATCTCTGCTGCTCATTTCCCATCCTGGAAAAAAAAAATCATGAATAGGCACAATTTCATGGCTATGGGCCCATGACTGCATTTCAGCAATGTCATACACAACCTGCTGTTTGCAAAGGCCTGTACAAAGTAGCTTTGAAAATTAAGAAAGGCATGGCAGAGAAAAATGGTTCCATGAGATGGACAGTCAGCACAAGCATGTTTGAGTGTATTTAGTGCCCAACTCTATGCACTGTAAGCCCAGCTGTGTGCACCAGTAGAATTTTTGCCTATGATAGTGAAGTGGGAGGTATTATTGAGTCACTTCATAGAAAAGATGCCTTGCAGGGGGATCTGGATACATTGGAGCTTTGAGCTACAGTTAATGGGATAAAATTTAAGTGTTGGACTCCACACTTTAGGATGAAGTAATGCCAAGAACAAGAATAAATTGGGAGAGGAGTGCCTTCCTCGGGAAAAGAAGTGAAGAGGGATGTGATCATTCTCCCTAGTATCCAGTGATAGAACATGTGGAAACAGTTCAAAGCTGCACCAGGGGAGGTTTAGGCTGGACATTTTAAAGTACTTCTTTAGTGAGAGGTGTTTAAACACTGAAATAGGTTTCCTAGAGAGATGGTCAATGCCCCAAGCCTTTGAGTGTTTAAGAAGCATTTTGGCAATGTCCTTAGTAACAGGCTTTAACTTGGTCAGTGCTGAATTGTTCAGGCAGTTGAACTAAATTATCATTGTAGGTCCCTTGCACTATACTATTAATTTCTATTCTATTCTATTCTATTCTATTCTATTCTATTCTATTCTATTCTATTCTATTCTATTCTATTCTAATTTACTCTTTTCTATTCCATTCTATTCTACACAGTCCAGTGGACTGGTGGGACGGATGAACCTGCTGTGTGCTCTACCAGCAATGTGCAGCTCCTCAGCTTGGACATTTTCTGAATGCAAAGACTAAATATTTAAACATGAAAGTGTTGCAGATTTTTTCACTCTCTCCTTGCCAAACCAGCTTCTGCCACCCAGCCCTCCTGTCGTTGTTTAATAAACGTGGGGGACAGCTGCTGGTGTAAACTGTGAGACAGGCTGTCATGGCAATCAGATGAAAGCCAGGTCCCCAGTGTAAAGGGGACAACCTGAAAGATAGACACTCTAAAATAGGAGAGATGGGAGAAAAATAACAACAAAATGGAAGACCTCCACAGAAAGCTGAAACATAGCTGACTATTGTTGAAGATGGATCAATAGTCCCTATAACCTCTAAAAACATCTCAACGTGTTTCTTCAGGCTACAGCTGGATCCAGCAAAGATGTCAGTGTCTGCATGAGTGATGCAGCTGGAGCAAGGCCCTGTGCAGGGCCATGTGGGTGCCAAGCTGGGATGAACCAGCAGGGGTAAGTGGGGTGACATGTTTGGCTGTCTGGCACAAAGGCGCCGTTTCATTCTTTGCGCCAAGGCCCATGCCAACCATGCTGCAAGGCTACCCGGAAAATTATATTTTGAAGCAAGAACAGAGCCTGCTTAATCCTCGTTAATGCAAAATCTCTGTTAAAAATGATGTGCGCATTTTTAGGAGTTTGTTTCAAGCTGGCTAAACCATGGAAAGGGGACATTCGTTATTAGCACTTCTCTTTAAGTGGATTAATTTCCATTCCTCCTGAAGTGAACCTTAGGGAGTAAGGAAGAATCACTTCCTAAGAGCTAATGGGGAAGGCGTCGCCTATATAACACCACCAAAAATATTCAGTTACTCTTTCCCCACAAAGCCACTGAGTAATTTTAAAAAAATAAAACATCAG
Source organism: Lonchura striata (assembly GCF_050655825.1). NCBI lineage: Eukaryota > Metazoa > Chordata > Aves > Passeriformes > Estrildidae > Lonchura > Lonchura striata. The sequence continues at coordinate 143,285,275 of NC_140704.1, read as the reverse complement.
AACACAGGGAAGTTTGCTTCTCTGTAATTTAGAAGCATAAAAGGGAACTGATGCTGTAATTACAGGCTGAAAACTCAAAAGCCTCATTTTTTAAAGTTGTTTCAGTGGATTTTTTTAAAGTTGGCATTAGCTCCTCCAAAGCAGGGACAAAACCTCCAGTCAAGGGCTTTGTTAAAATTTGAATTGACCTAGGAAGGGTGCTGGAAGGGACCCTGGCAGATCAGAGGAGCTTAGTCTGCCACAAGACAGAGGTCCAAGCCAAGTCTGGGATTTGCTGCAGACAGAATTAAGTGAAGAAGAGGAGATTTGCCATGCTGATGGTATTTTCCATCATACCAGATAAGTATTCTCACTTCACAGATCAGACACTTGAGGCAAAGAAATAATAAAATTGATTAAAAAAAATGCTGCTGAAGAAACAAAAAAAAAGCTATGTTAACACACCTTCTGTGTTTTTCTTAAACCTACTAATCCTTTGGGTTCTGATGTAGTTAGTGTATATACAGTATAGTTAGCTATATATATGTAGTATAGTTATATATGTGTGCGTACATAGTACAGCTAGCTATTCTTGAAATTAGCTAATTTAAGCTCAAATGCTGCAGGACCATCACAGCCTTTTAAGACATCTGTTGCTATGTCTTCAAACAAATGAAACGAAACCTGAAGGGAAAGATAGATTTTCAATGGATCTTTTCAGGGAAGCAAAGCTGGACAACATAACTTCAATATTATTGTGGCTTTTCCAATGAAGTTCCTTGTTCTGAGGTAAGAGAAACCCACCTCCTGTACCTCTGTGCCCTTTCTCAGTAATTCAAGCTGATGTTGTTGGTCATTTTCTGTTGGAAGGTCAAAGAGATGGTCTCCTCCCTCGCCTCAGGAACACACTGTCTCTTGCTTATGCCAGAACAATTTTTTAGGCAAGGATTCTGACTTGTTGTTTCCTTTCCTGTTTTGTTTTGCAGGGATTTTAAGCTCTTGGCTTCCAATCTCTCTTTTGCCTTTGTTTATTGCCATTTAGATTTTAGTTGTTTTTGTTAAGATGCTTCAGGCATGGATGCCCATAAATTAAAATGCATTATTATTATAATAAAACTGCATCACTGCTGAAAGCCAGACTGGCCAACATAGACCTCTAAATAGAGGGCTAAGTGAGAAGTTGGATGGTATTGACCTGTACAACATGCAACACAGCAGAAAGTATCTAATCTGGGAGGTGGAAAATATGGAGAGGAAATGTACAAAGCGGTGTTCATATAAGCTTCTGGTGACCTGTAAAGTTAATCTTTGAAAACTGGGATGACCATGAAAACCCTTGAAACTTTCATAGGAAACTGAGATGAATTATATGCTTATAAAACTGTGGTTGTTCTAAACTGTTGGGATTAAACGCTAAAACAGGCAGCATACTTTGACTCCCATCTCAAATGAGCCAACCAACTTGAGACAGCAGCAGCTGTGCACTACCACAATTACAGGGAGAGGCTGCTTATTGCAGCAGCCATCTATGAAATGAAGAGTTCAATGATCAAATAAAACAGCCTGCTCTATTTTTCAAGCTTCTCTTTGAATATTCAAATAAAAAGTTTTCATTTCAGTATTTAAAAAAAAAAATACTCCAGGTGGTTGTGCTTGTCATTTCACTGCTGTGTTTAACCCAACTCATGGACAAACATTCAAAGACTTAGCAGTTCTCTTTGTAAGTGTGAAAACACTAGGTAGGAACCATCCTGCATGAGCAGGAGCCCTGTCAATTGTGTTATAATTTTAGAACCTAAAATAGTAATTCTTACGTGCCAAAGTTGTCCATGAAGTAATGGAAATGTTTCAGAAGGCTTTCAGAAGAAAAGTCTTCTCTCTAAAGCAGATGTGCAAGGAAGACCTCCATCCAACGAGTCCTCAATAATGTGCTTCTCTCCATTTATTGTACAAGGAATATTGTTCCCTAATATAGATTCCAAAGTAGAGCCACTAGTTAGTTGCCTAAGTTATGTGACCTGGATTCAACTTAGGAATGTTTTCCATGTACACTTTTATTCTGGGGTGCCTCCCGTATGGAGACCTAAAGGTATTTCTATACATAAAGATGCACCACACTACCATGAAGAAAGCAAGTATTTCCATTTCCCCATAAGAAAATTGACCCCCAGAAAAGGGACAAAATTACTTAGGTTAGACATGTGGTGCATACTTACAAACTTAAGAACAATCTTGTCCTTTATTTTCAGAACTGCAAAGGAATAAAGTCCAAACCTGTAGTCAAATGCTGTCTGCAAAAGACTTAAAACACAACAAATAATCTCCCAAGCTCACAGCAAATTTACTGAGAAAACACCTCCTAGAGAGTAAATTCTAGAACCCACAATCTCTCATGCTAATGTATCTTTTTAATTTGTAGTTTATTAGTCTTGTTCATGTTCCTCTATTTTAAGTAAAAATCCATGAACTACCAGTAATTTAGGCCATCTGGTTGCCCTTAGGTCTGAAATGTTTTCTTACCATTTCTTGGCTGGTTTGATTTTTTAGCCTTTTCCAATTGAAAAATTATGGGTCCTGGTTTTTGTTTGGTTTGGTTTTGTTTGTAAAATATCTGATGATCTAACAAACAGAAAACCTTAACAAAATGTTCCTTGGAAAGAAATTCTAAAAGTCATGTCTGATTTGCCATAGGTTTCACCTTGATATAAATAATATTTCTTACAGCCAATAGGAATAAATACAGCAGATATTAGAGGCTGATCTAAAACTATATGATAATGACACTTGAATTCCTACTACTTTCATGGAAAGTCCTACTTTAAGTTTTGCTAATCAGGAAACAGGAAGCCCTACATACTTCTTTAAATGCCATGGTTGTTAAATTTCTGCTTTAAGTTCCCTTTGTTTTCATTTTTAGCTGTGAAAAGATACTCTGGCTTTTATGCACACATGGATGCCTTGCATTGCTATCCAGAGAATATGACAGAAACATCTCTTTCTGCTGAGCAGGAGCATCAGTCCTTCAGGTTTTAAATATAAAAGCAACTGTGTGGTATTATTAAAAAATATATTAAAACCAACTGAAAAATAGCAATAGATTCTTGAAGGGCAATGAGCATTATGGCTGATTTTACTGCTGCTCATTCTGTTAAGTACAGCTGTCAGCTGCTCCCCTCTAGGTTTTTGTCAGAACCTGGCCACAAGTCCAACTTGAAGGGCCCATCCTGGTTACTATAAACACTGACACAAGGGTGCTCAGCTTGGTATCTCACTCCCTCCCTCACTGCACAGGCATCTGAAATGTGCAGTAGATTCTGCACTTGAACAACTCCTGCTGTCTGGACCACTGATCTGAGTGGGTCCTAGTAGAAGCTGGAAGTACTAGATCTCTCTGTCATGGCTCTGACCTGGTTAAACACACACAAAATTCATCAGGGTTCATATTTTTATAAATATTTTGGGGCAACATAATTTAGGCCACATTAACTGAATCTCTGCCATGGTATTTCCCCCTTCTACTGAACTACAATTCAGTTATTCATACATGTTAATTAATAAACCTTCAAGAGCCAAAGCATAATACATAATTTATTCCTTGATGCCAGGAAAATTATACAAGAGACTTTGTATTCATTGCTCTGTTGCCAGTAGAACTGTACTCAAAAAACAGAAAATCAGGGAAAGACAGACTGCCCATTCTGTAATAGCATTGAAGGCATACATCAGACTTTACTTATCGTGTCCTTGAACAAAAATACATAGCCTTGATAGTCAAATGGGAGACTTCAACAAACAAAGCTCATATAAACTGCCAATTCATTTGGAAAAAAACCCAAGTCCTTCCCAGGTCACTTTTCTTTCTTATCTGATACTAGAACTTTTTAACAGGATGCTTTAACCACAAGCCTCCTTAAATGAGGACTACTCAGCAATGGCTACATCACAGCTTTGAGATAAAGTCTCCAGCTGTGATTTAAGGACGGCAAATACATCTCTCCTGCAAAGATAAACAAAGTGAAGCTTTCCCAGCAGTTTCTGTTCCAGTCTGGTGGAGAGGACATAACTCAGTGCCTATGACACTGCTCCTCTGCTGCAGCCACCTCTCTGACACAGCAGCTGAACTGAGCATGCAGCATCCAGGGTGGTCAGGCTTGCCTTCACACACAGGCCATGGAGCCAACAGTTAGGTCAGTTCCTTTAATTGTTCATATCTAAACATTCTCCTGTAGTGGTTCGCTGTTTTCTTACATCAATCTAAAGGACCTGTTTATTTTTTGTACATTTCTTCTCCCCATGTGTCAATGCAAAATTAATCAAATGGAAAACTTGCATAAACATTTATTAAAATGTTAATTCTCATTCAGCAAAGCTATTTATCAAAGTAATCTGTTCCTAAAACCTCTTTTTGAAAGAATTTTAACCTTTTAAAGGTTAAAATAAGGAATTCTAAGAGATAATGAAACATAATTAATGTAGTGGTTGATTAATTAAAAATTATATAAGATTCTTACCTGTCAGTGAAGAATGGCTCATCTCCATCCTAGGATGTTTATTTCTCCCTCTGTCCCCAGATAGGGGACAAAGATAGTATTTGTTTTGAGAAGGTTTTACATCTATGTCCAAGTGATGACTTGACTATATAAAGATAAGGGTCATTCCTCAAGAAAACAGTTTCTCCTACAAGACTGTGTACTATTTGGAAAGCACCCAAGTAAGATCTTAAACCTGTCTGGTTTTCTGGTGGTTTTGCCCTCAAACAAAACAGATGTGCTCAGGTTTTGCTGCCCTCCTCGACTGCAGGCACAAGTACTGCGGTAGGGAAAAAAAAATCTGGTAACCAAGCCTTTGATACAGAAAAACCACATGGAGTTGAGTCATAAACTGTGGACACAAGACAACTAATTATGGGTTGTGTTAGGCTTGAGGAACAGGTTAACTGCTACATAATTACAATTGAGATGGCTGTAGACACAGTCAAGGAAACCCAGTTAATAGAAAGTAAATGAAAATGCATTGGTACCTATGAAGGAAAGCAAGACCTGTCTGTTTTCATTAGCTTCTTCAGTGTTTTCAAATGTTCTTGACGCTTTATTGCTGCTTAAACATCATACTTATAAAGCCTAAACAAAAGTTTATATTTCACATTCTGCTATTTTTCATGTGAATGGCAGGAAAGGAGTTAGCAAAGATTTCTTTAATAAAGAAAGTTGAGTGAAACTCCAGAGATGAGTGGCACAATACAAACCGGGAATGTGTGAAATGGAAACTCCTGTGAAACAGATAATCAGGTGGTGAAAAGGAGATGGGTGGTCATTCCACAAGTGTGGGTAGTCAAAAGGCTGCGGGTGACGGAGGGGCACTGGGAGAAGGATGTGTTGCAGGACGCCGTGGACAGCAGAGCCTGTGGCTGCCCTGGGCCTTCCTGCCTCAGCAGCCCTCCCAGAGCCAGGCCACCGAGCCAGGCTGCTCTGAGGCCACCCCTTGTGGAGAAAAATCTTCTGACAACATCAAAGGAGAGAGGAAAGTGAGGTGAGCATCCAGACGGGCTGCTTCCCCAAGGTTTCCCTGAAGGCCTGACTCAGAGTAGTTTGAAGGCTTCCCCATTTCCTCCCAGCTTGGTGGAAACTTTTTTCCTGGTTCCTTGAACTAGCCCTCTGAAAGTACACACCATTTCTGGGTATTCACCTATATATAGCCTCCTTCTGCAATGACGCCTTCACCATCACAGGCTGCTTCCTGTTGACACCAGCTAAATGTGGCATTGAAGTCTGAGCCTGAGGGGTCTCTACCTGAGTGAGCAGGCAGGCAGCCAAATGGACATCCAGTGTGCTTGACCTTTCTGTGGTGTCCCAACTCGCGCAGTGGAGTTGCAATCATACACTGTGGCTCTCTGGGTTTCTCTGTTTGCCACAACGTTTACACTTTGGTACCACTGCGGGGATGCCGTGGGTAAGCCTGGGTGGTACTGTGCATGACAGCAGCACAGGGTATTCCTCTGCCACACCAGGCATTTCCTTCCAGCTCTTTGGCTGGGAACGTACTCTTGTGCAAGAGACCCAGGTGTGATCCTGGTCTTTCAAGCACCTATCCTGGTTTTTGATCTGTAGCTGTAAAGATACAGGTCTCTTCTTCAGATAATCAAGGAGGATGTTGCCATGTCCTTGAGCTTTTCCATAATTTTTTTTAGCAGTTTCTGGATCCTATATACAGAGAAGAAGGTTTTTCTGTTTAAAGTACATTGACAGCAATGTATTTACACAAGTTAATCATGTGGGAAATTTCCAATGTGTACAAATCATTTAGCATCTCACAAGCTTCCGTAGTTTTTATTACTGAAACAACTTAGTCATCTGCAGACTTTAATTAGCTGGCTCCCTGCCTCCTCCTGCAGGTCATCCATGCCTGAGATAGCCCCGTCCCAGAAACAACACCTGGCTTTATACCATGATTCATTTATTTTCTAAGCCGAGGAACAGGCTTCCACTGTTTAACCATTTCCAAGCCTTTGCCAAGGTTTCTTGCCCTAAGGTTACTTATACTGCAGCCATTTGTACTGTGGATATTTGGAGCATCTATTAAAGAATTATGAGGGATCTTCTGTGAACACTAGTCTAAATTGTATTTTCCAGATCAACTTTTCTGCAACTTGCCTTCAGGAGGTACTATTCCAGTCACTGACAAACTGCTGTTTCTCCCCTCACCAAACTCGTGACTTAGAAAGACAGAAGCATCTTCTGATTCCCCTCCACATAAAGAAACATCTCATTTCAAGAAGTCAGGAATGAGTTATGAGCCTAAGAATTTTGCAGCCACTGTGTATTAGAAATAACAACTAATTACAAAACTGCAAAGCGAAACATGATTACTAAGGAAGAGTATTTAAATGTCACCATAGTTTATTTTGACAGATGATCCTGTCTTGAATATAAGAGATTTCCCAGAGGAGAAATAAAGATTCTCAGGTTAGTTTTTTATCTAAAGGCAATTTCTCTCCTTTTCTTTTTATCACCTCCTTTAAAAGGAACCATGATGCAGTGAGGCACAGGGTTAAGGGTGGAATGAACATTAAAGGCTCTTGTCACGGCAACAAGACACTGGAAACCTGTGAATTTTTTGCTATTTCTCCCAGCAATAGCGTGATAGAATTAAAAGCAAATTTGGGCCCTGATGGATGACAACTTCAGCTTCAAGACAAAAAACAGAGATGATTTCAGAAAGTCTTTATATGACATCAAGCAAGGACTACATACATTAGGGTTCAGGGGTCCACTTCTAAGTATTCTGACTAAGAGGAAAAAAAAAGGTAAAAAAAAATGAAAACAAGAAAGCCAGCACTGTGTGGTACCTGGGAGATGTTAGTCACCCTGACTACTTCTTGTACATGAAAGTGAAGGCAACAACTTTGATGATGTCTGTAGTCATTTCTATAGCTGAAGTACATGCTTGGTTGGGTAAGTTACTCAAGATTTTGTGAAATGCAGGTGATCACTACCAGCTGTGTGCTCTGCCCCTAACTTCAATGCTTTTCTGGGAAATGATCTTGAAATGACACACAACCATAAACACATAGATTTTATGTAATTATTTTAGGGATGTGAAATTGTTTAGGCCATTCCATGTCTCAGCTAAACTAGTACATGTTGCAACACTAAAGCAACTGATTGAAATATCCATCCTTAAACAGCTCTCAAAACTGAACAGAGTATCTGTCACTCCTAGCTTAATGCCACAGCACAGCTCTCCCAAGACAGTTCACAGAAGTAAAGCTGGTAACTTCATATACGATTCATATATCCTTTCATATATGCTGCTTAAGTTCTGACCTCTCTAAGCATTGTCCTTCCTCTTTCTCCTTTTCTTTTTTTTAACTTTCAAGTTTCTCTCCTTTTACAGTCTTATTTTGGTTTCAGGCACCCATTTCCTTCATGTTCAATTTAGGTATGGGCCACTTTCCCAGAACTAAAATGAAGACATGAGTAAGGAAAATGGCATGCAGAATGTGAGCGCTGGTGAGGAGTAGATGCTCTCCATTACTTCAAGTGAAGCATTTATTATCACCATCACAAGCCAATTCAGAGATACCAAGGCAGCTTTAGTTTGGCATAGGAGAAAATAATTAGTCAGTTCTTAAACTGAGTTTCAATTTTATAGATTATCACAGGGAGTAAAAAAATTGCATCTTCATTTGGGCCAGACATGGAAGGACCATTCATCTGGGTATTACAGGTGTCTCATAGAGCATTGTTTAACTTTTAGGCTTCCTCCAGAACACCTAGAAATTTGTGGGATTGATCTGAGCACTGTTTTTGGCCTCAACACAAATGTGCCATTTTATGTGCATGGAGCTACATCACATGATCTTCACCTCTGCTGCCTTGATGAGTTCATCGCTCGGACTCCAAAGCCAGAGCAGCAGAGAAGCATGCACCCATATTTCATACTACTGGACAGAGAAGGGAGAACCTGGCATGTTTCAAAAGTACCATTGGTTCTGCATCCCACAAATATCTTCCTCTGGTGATTTGTTCTCCCTTTGGGATATTTTTACTTTTCTTGCCATTAACCATATCACTGGGTCCAACATATGCCTGATGGCTGTTTCCATGAAGTCCAGTAATGGCAAATGTTGGAATTATATCAATGAAACGAAACTGTAATTTTTAAGGAAGCTGAGAAATGTGTGCGTGCAAGTGCTTAGGGGCTGAACTGCTTTTTCATCCCATCATGGAGTAATATGTATCCCGTTGAAATTCAATTAAAAGGAGTCAGCATACATTTTTAAAAAATTTAAAAGAAAACCTAATTCCTTTTTCCAAATTCATTTGCTTATTTACTAAAACAAATGGGTAAAACTATCATCAGGAAAACACTGGTACATGACCATTGCCCAAAGTGTATTCTTACCACTGGATCATAATTCCCTTTCTTTCCATTCCTTAAAAGTTCATTCAGTTCTAACTTCTACAGTAATGTTTATCTAGGGTACCTAATTATATAGTGCAACCTGCATCTGGAGTGCTGGTTCAACATTATTATAGTTCTCCACAGACATAACAAAAATATTATTTTAAACTTATCCATTGAGGAAAAATGGCTGCATTTTACCACCGATAGGAGCATATGAATGTAAAATAAAATCATTGGTACTTAAGAAACATAACAGTTTTGTCTATTCAGATTAATTCTCTCCATGACACTTGCTGTCACAGAAGTATCTCTGTTTCTGCTGCAGACATAAGATCTGTCAAACTAAACTTAAAATAAGTAAATTAGATGTATAAAATTATGGATTATAGTTATAGGCAAATAAGAAATGTGAATTTTTTGAATGCTTGTCAGTACATATTCCTTGTTGGGTAGATTTGATAAGATTAATGAAATAGGAATAATGGAGTAGAATAATAGTTTGATAATTTCTCAGTACTCAGTAGCTGAAAAAGAAGCTGCTATTTGATCTATATCATACTGATTATACGCAGAGCACCATTACTTTTACTACAAAGAAGAAAACTTTCTTTGGCAACAGTAGAAGGAAAGTGGGTAGATAAAACAAACTCTTTAATTCATATGTCCTTACTCATAGGTTTCCCGTCAAGCATGGTTTCTTCTTTATTTAGAATCGATACTAAGTAAGGAAAGGATAAATATATAAATCGCAAAACTTTTTCTGTGGGTGTATTCGTAGCCAAAGTAAATTGCCTGAGGTTTGGAGAGACCATGGCCTTGTTCTTTATTTGTTCTAAAATTCAGAAGTGATGAAGAAATATTTTGCTTCAATCCCTAGAATGAGGGCCATGAGCCCTGCAGGAGCACTGGCCGTGTTTACAACATGCAGCATTCCCGACAGCATGCTCACTCCCATAGCATTCATGGCCTCTATGGAAAGGGTGAAGTCTCACACACAGCCAAAAATGGGAAGTCACGATCCTTTGGCTGGAGCTCAGTTATCATTTCTGCCATGCCAAGCACTATAGGACACTACAGAACACTATAGGACCTTCTCCTAAGGGGTTTAGAGTGTGGAAGTCTGATCTTGCTACCTCAGGTAGCTATTCAAGTGCAAAGGTAAAATAGTCCTTTAAAGTCAGCAATTACTTTAGTTAAAGAATGTGATTAAAATTATTTTACTGACAGTGGACTGAATTAATTGTACTCATACCAGCACCCCACCTCACCAAAAAAAATTACTGCTACCAGGCAAGTCACTTCTATTTTGTCCATGTCAGTGCCCTTATGTGAAATGGATGCAGTAAAACACCCAGGTGATGATGTGATAGAGTTGTGAAAGTTCATATTTTTGGCTTTTCCTATGAACTCCAGAAAAAGTTAAGCAACAAGTACAGAAACTCTGATTTTTAAAATAATGCTTCTGGCTAGTTGCTCAGGTAAGGCAGTCTTCAGATAATGAAGTCAGTTGGGAGGAATCACAAGTTTATTAAAGGTATGATTTAATGCTACTTGAAAGCCCCTGGGGCTTTATGTGTGTGCCAATATTTTTTATTCCTCTTAATGATCAGAAAGAGCTTTCACTTTTATTTGGGTAAAAATAGCATCAATATTAGAAAACGTTTGGGAACATGGGAATTGATACTTCAAGGTATTTGAAGTAAAGTAAATTTAAAAAATAAGGAAGTATGAAATACATATATATGGTATAGGTACTTCGCCCTTCCTTTAAAATCAGGCATGTTCACTCAACCAGGTAGATAAACCTGGTCAAGTCACTGCAAAAAACTCCATCACCATTCATAAAAGGTTTTAACATGAGAGGCTAAATATCACTTGAAAACATCTAAGTAGTCACCTACAAATTGTCAGAAATGGATCAATATCCTAAAGAATTATTGCTTGCGTTATGTTAACGTAATTTTTGATCAGTCTTCCTTCCTTCCTTCCTTCCTTCCTTCCTTCCTTCCTTCCTTCCTTCCTTCCTTCCTTTCTTCCTTCCTTCCTGCCTGCTGCCTGCCTGCCTACCTTCCTGCCTTCCCACATTTTGAAAATGGCAGGAAAATCATCTGAGCACACAGGATGACCATGAAGCTTTACTGGGTCAGCTCCAAAGGAAATTAAATTACTTTGAGGAAATTTCAAATTTTGAATAAAATTTGCTGGATGCCAACCCACCTGTTAGATGTGGGACAGATGAAAATTACTGTCACAGGAGATGTGGAACGTCAAACCAAGACAGAAATCACTCCTTGTGCTTGTGACCAACAATGACAAAAACAGGAAGGAAGTGGTAACATAAATGGGATAATCTATGATTACAGGCTGACAGCACTGGTGAAGTGTTTTTATTGCATATCTAGCCATAACTAAAAACATAGTTCAATTTTCATAAAGTTGGTCCTTACACTTGTACAAAACTTTCTGAAGTCATTTGGTTTCAGGGGAACTAACACTGATTTCACACAATAATTTCTTTATGAGAAAAAATGCTGGTGTAAGAATGGAGATGACATGAAAGCAGTATTAGGGGTAGCTGGGACAGAGAAGGGAGTGGCTCAGATCTTAGATGACAAATGTTCAAGAATTTGATTGCAAGTTATTGGAAGAAGGATGCAAAAAAACCTCAACCAAGATATCTTATGGAACAAACACAAGAAAAAAAGTCATCATTCTAGAGTGCAAATTCTGAAAGATGGTGACATTTCCAATCTTGTTTTCATTGTTTAGTTCAACTTTTAGAAATATATTAAGAAAACTATTTGCTCTCTACACTACAGCCCACTGTACACAGAATAGGGCAAATAATAAGTATGATGATGTTTAGTCTAAAATAATATTAACAGTGGTCTCTTATTTGACATTTAAGACCACCCCCTCAAACCCTTAAGAGCCCTATGGATCATAGGACAAAAAAAAAAAAAAACTTAGAAAGTGTTTGCTGCAGCAAGATTAGCAGGCAAAAGGTGGAACGGGTCTTTTTGAGCTTGGGACACAGTAAGTGGATTTCTTGGAGCTGAGGAAGTGCCTTATTAGAAATGCCAGGAAAGGAAGGAAATTTTACAGCCCAGACACAGAGTATGGCTAGTGGACACATGCCAGACTGGAGCACATAGGATGCAGGAGCTAGGGATGAATTTTTGAGTGCAAAGGGATACATGAAAGAAAACATTTCAGGCTGTTAATCAAAAAAAGGTGGGAGAATTTCATCCCCACCAAATAAATCGTAGGAGACCTTGTGGTGAGATCATTATTTACCTAGAAGGTGTGGTAGGACCTCAACTAAGCAGAATGCTTTCAGCCTAGGGCTCCATCCACAGAAAGTTTGCCACAAAGTCAAATTTTGAAAGCAGCCAAGCTGAGGCCAGACAGGTTCAAATTTGATAAAATAGCTTAAATCCAAAGACACCCCACATTTTTTCCAGACTTCAACAAAGCTGTTACAGAGGTGATTGCGAGAACTGGCAAACTGCTGCTATGACATGAAACTCTTCCTGAGCCCACGTTAAAGGAAAATAGCAATTAAAATTTTTTAAAAATCCTTTCCTACATTCACAGTACAGAAATCAGGGAAAGCTGAAGAAATCAATCCAATGCAGTACAATATCAAGCATTCCTCTTAGTCTGAGACAGAGCTCTATAATTCATACACTGTATAGCCATCAGTATTTTTTAAATTACAAGGAAAATGGTTTTTCATATAAGACTTGCACATGAGATAAATGTTCACATGACAGCAAAATACTCCCAACTACACTAGGAAGGCTAAAAATAATTGCTTATTATCTGAGCTACCATAGCTCTTCCAGGCCCTCCTGCCATGCTAGCAGAGTGCAATAGATGGGGGTGTTTTTTGAGAGTTGCACTTTGGGCTCTATCTGGCAGGTTTTAGAGTGCATTCCCTTATTGTCCTTTTCAAACCTACAGTCAAAAGCTCCTGAAGACTGTCACTGAATTCCACTGAGAACAAAGCAAAAAGAAAGAGACGAAAGGGATGAAACACCAGCCTTTTGTTTTCTTTGTTTTTCTATTTCCAATAATATCAAAATATGTGAGAATCATTTGTTCCAAATAAGAAGTAATGTAAATGATTAATTTTGTTCTACTTCAAGCTAGGGGACAATGGGATTACTGTGGAAAATTTGTCCCAGTTCTTTATTTTTTCTTGAATTCCACTAGCAAAAAATAAAAACATATTGGAACTTGTTTTTTCAATTTCAAATGCTTGAGAAATTTTCATTCAAAAAACACAACACAAACCATAAAGCATGTGGGTACACTGGCAACCTGTTTGGGTTTTAATGAGCATTGTGTATATTTTTACTGGGGAGAAAGAAGTTCCTGTGTTTTTTTCCAATATACCATGGCTTTAGTGGCAATCAAATGTGAAATGAAACCATCGTGTTAACCAAGAGGATACCAAGATGATAGTGTTCTTTGGTTGTTCCCAGCACTAATACCCACTTGAAAGCAGTTAGGAGACCTTATTTCCTTTTCAGGGGGTTTATTTTAGCATTTGAAATATAGTAGATAGCATAATTGGATTTTAAATATCTGATCCAAATTTATTTCAGGGGACTGAGTCAAAACAAATACAAATTCAAGTTTGTGTAGTGCATCTAAAAACTGGCAGCACACACTTTTCAGGACCTCACCAATTACAGCACTTCACTTATTTCTGAAATAGTTGGCTGCATATTATTTCTATCTGAAACGTGGTCCCACACTTTCAGGGCTTACTTGTGGATTCGTAAGTGTTTGTTCTATTATTCAATCAAATTATAAAATGAACCACATTTTCCAATAGCTACTTCATGTTCCCTATTTAATTTTTAATTGCGGCGTTTCTTCAAACATCAGTTCTCCCACAGGATTTCAGTTTTGGACCACTTTTGCAAGCCACAAAAAATTATGAATTCTTGAAGTTTGCAATCTGAGCTCTCTTCAAGTCCACAAACCAAATTCTTATCCAAAACCATGTAAAAGAAGCCAGAACAACCATACCACTTCCTAGGTCTCAGTTGCATAACAAATAGGTCTGAGCCCTCCCAAAAAATAACACAGGTCCCCTGGCCTACTGCATTTTTAACAAACAGAGAGTTATCTCAATATTCATAGTGCATTGTCTTGCAGCATGTAAAGATGAGCCTTTTTCCATTGTATCTGGTTTTTATTCTTGCATTTAAAATAATCTGATTTCCTGTGATCTGATTACATTATTTGTCCCTCAAATACAGAAAAAAAGGTTTTGTGATGAGTGACAGGGTAGTTTTTGTCAGCTAAACCACCTTCTAATCTTTGTTTTAATTTCTGAGTGTCCAAAACTACCCAGATGCTTTTCCTTCCATACCCATACCCAGTCTTAAGAACCCTCCTCTGCCCTCTGTTGCAACCTCTAAGACATCCCACACTCTCTCAGGGAAGTATACGGGTCTTTCAGTGTAGTCCTAAAGGATTCACAGAAATACCTCAGGCTAGTAATTCAGCTTTCTGAGGAAAAAGACAGAACATTATTACAAAGTCCACATGTAAAGAGAACAATCAATCATCATTTTCTGCTGGAATAAAAAAAACAATGCTGGTGAGGATGAGGTTGCTGCCATATGACTTACGGTGGCTGGGATCCAAGCAGTCACCACATCTCAAGCAGGTCAGAAAGTACAGGCACCTCAGCTACACCGCCTATCACCATTCTGTTTGTAGCTTCTCATTGCACCACCAAAAATATCAAATTTTAGTTTTTCTTCTATGTCTTCAAAACACTTTGAGTAGAATTAGTTTTTTTACCTAAGTTCTCCTGAAAGATTTTCATTCTGGCACCAAATAATGAGTTTGTCACTGCATTGCATTTGAAAATTGACTCCAGGATAAGATGTAAAGTCAGCCTCACATGCTGCTGGAGATGCAGCAGACAGATCACAGAATCACAGAATAAACTAGGCTGGAAAAAATCTTTGAGATCATCAAGTCCAACCTATGACCTAACACCTCCTCATCAACAAAACCATGGCACTGATTGCCATGTCCAGCCTTTTTTAAACAGGCCCAGGCAGGGTGGCTCCACCTCCCTGGACAGATGATTTCAGTGCCCAATCACTCTTGCAGTGAAGAATTTTTTTCCTGATATAAGGAGATGCAGCCTCTTCCAGTTGCCACCAACCACTGTTGGTCAAGGGTCCTGTAACCCACTGAGCAGCATGTGGAGACATGTAGGGAGCACTGAGGTGGTGGCAGTGTTGCCCATCTCCAGTGTCTTTGAACCTAATGTTCTTCACATATCTGCCAGCTTCCTGCCATTATCCTGCTGTGACATGCATAGAGCCCATGTTTTGGTGAGATCCCCTGCATCCAGTCTGGGGAGAACTTGTGAACACTTGAAGAGAAACTGGGGAGATTTGCTGAAGCTCTAATATCCATCTAACTTGGTCCATATGGCAAAGCAAAAGCAAGCTCAGTTTTTGCTGAGCAAACTGAGTTTGCAGTTCATGTTTCCATACAGCACTTTTAAGCCCTAATCTGTATGTCCACTGCTTTCCTACATTATAGTTATAGGTTTCTTAAATTTCCCTTCTGTCACATAGTTGCTCACAATGCTTAGCTGCCTAAAACACAGATCATTCTTGCCTCTTTTAGGTCAGGAATCCTCAGATCTTTCAGGAAGATCAGCCAGAGCAAGATGAGACTGTATGTTTTGCTTTCATGTCCAGTAAGAGGCCAGATGCATTTCTTCCTACACTGTAATGAATAATCTGGTATCTTTGCTAATGGAAAGTCGTGGGCTAAATCCCTTTTTTTTTCCCATTGAAAAATATCTCTTTTATGATCTATAGTCCACAAACAGCAGGTAAATAAATGTGTCTATAAGGCATGAATGAAACATCTCAGAATATGAAAAAATTTTATGTCCATTAATCTCAGCAGCAAGAAGATCCATTTGCATGTCCTGCTCCCTCAGACAGAAATCTGTAGAGTTCCTTGGCTTGGGAGGGTCATGTGAAAAATTTGTAAATGGAAGTACAAAGGAAAAGCAAGAAAACTGCTGAGTATAGAGAAACACAGTTTCAGTTAAGGGTGGACCTACAATCTGGTTCAGCAGTTAGTTCATAAGCTTTTAATACATAGCTCCATTCTAGTCTCAGCAGCCTTCACAATCTTCAGTATATTTATGACTCCTCATCAGAAGAGTATTACAGCAACCTCCTTTTGGGTGGCCAAAATGTTGATTGTTACAGGTTTTTATCTGGCAGAAAAAGTCATATATGTGCCTTATGGGCCTTACATGACCGTAAAAATTGCTTCTGGATCGAGTTGCTCCTGGAGATTCCAGGAGCAAGTATGCAGCTGGAATATGCTGAATGCTGTATTTCACCATGCTACAAGAGTCAGCTATGCTTTCCCAAGGAGAAGTGCTGGTATAAATTCTGCTAACTCTTCTGGCTGCCTTCCCTATTCAATTCCTCCTGTGAGGAATGAGATCTTATGAGTTGTGAGATCTCAGCCAAGGCTTAAGCTTCCCAGAGTGGTCCCTTCACTCATCATCCATGTCAGAAATGACAGTGATGTAGGAACTGAAAATCATCCGTGAATTGAATGCACTAAAGTCAACATCCCTTTATAATCTTCTATATATATGTCTTCACATGAAAGCTAAGCTAGAAACAACAGGATATAATTTAATTGAGGAAAACAAATTATATAGGCACCAGTTAATCTCTTCTCCCAAAAGAAAGACTGGAGCTGCAGACCCTTATCACAGGTACTTTCCTAAGATTTCCTAATGTTTGCAGATAGTCACAGTAATTCTATGTGAGCTTCCAAACAGAGGTACAATGCCACACACTATAATGGACAGTACAAACTAGTGCTTAGCAAGATTGTTCTACCATGGAGTGCATCAGACACAGCATCTGGACTGTGTCCAGCTGGGCAAGGGAGGGACTGTCCTGCTTTGTTCTTCACTAGGGCAGCCTCACCTTGTGTCCTGGGCGCAGTTTTGGGCACCACATTATTAAAAAGACATTAAAGTATTGGAGAGCATCCTGAGAAGGATGGTGAAGGGTCTTGAGGGGAAGCCTTATCAGGAGCAGTTGAGCAGTTGAGGCCACTTTGTTCAGCCTGGAGAAGAGGAGACTGAGGGGAGACCTCACTGTGATCTTCAACATCCTCACCAGGTGAAAGTCAAGTACTGATGCCTTCACGTTCATGACCAGTGACAGGACTCAAGGGAATGGCACGAAGTTATATCATAGGGAGGTTTCAGTTAGATATTAGGAGAAGGTTTTTCATCCAGAGAGTGGCTGAGCACTGAAACAGGCTCCCCAGGGAAGTGGTCACAGCATGGAGCCTGCCAGATTTCAGTAAATGAATTCTTGGGGTGCTCTGTGCAGGACCAGGAGCTGAACTCAATGATCCTAGTAGGTCCCTTCCAAATTAGAATACTCTATGATTCTTTTCTTATTCTCTTTTTAATTATCTACAGTGCAAAGTACCATATGACTTCTATATGCATATCTATATCTGGTTGAAAATGTAGAAAATTAAAGCAGGAAAGTAAATTCCAAGGAGAGCCATTCTGCAAGCAGCTGCACAGAACTACATTAAATTAAGATTACAGTTGGTATCTGTAATTTTGATAATTCTTAGCCTCTAAGAAACTGTCTTGCAGCAAGCTTTCTTTATATGAAGACAGGTGGGAGTGTTGTTTGCAATTTTTAAGGTTTTTTGAAAAGCCAGCAAAATCTTCTCCTCTATTCCTATATGTGGAATCTTATTGATAGCATGGACCATTGGCAGGGCTGAAATTTCTACCCAGAGAAAGTAAGACCAGTCACCTTCTGGGTGGGCCAGCTTTCTAAGGGAACATGAAAGGCAGTCTGAAAGTGAATTTCACAGATACTTTTTACATGAAGACAGAGCAAGTCTCAGCTACTGGGTGTAATTTCAAGTCTTCATGGTCACAGATAATGTGTACCAATTAACAAGGCTTTTCTTTCTTGTTTTTCTTTTCTCCCTTGACACGTTCACGACCCTTTTTTGCTTTATTCCCTCTAATCCTTCTTATCACAAAGCTTCTTTTTCCTGTTTGTCTGCATGGGAAGTCCCATACTCAAACATTATTGAGCATAACACTAAACTTTCTGTTCCCATCCACAGACTCCCCTGTTTCTGCTATTTCTTACAATTTCATTATTCTTTGCTTTTGTGTACATGATCCTGGCTCTACACCCAGCCTCACCAAATTAGTTCTGTATCTAGTGAATCTGCTTTCCACACACTTTTTTCATCACCTAGGGTTCTTTTTTCAATCTTTCCTTTCCTCCAACCAGTTCTCACAAACTGCCATTCCTAATCCTCTCCTTAGGCTGCTCAGTCATCTCTCCCTAAGTCTCTCTTCATCCAGACTGACTTCTCATCTGCTCTGCTTTCTTTTGCAACTGGCTCTTCATTCTTACAGTGTCTAAAGGTGACATATGTCCTCGCTCTCACCCTTCTTTATGGCTTTTCAGGTGGACAGCAGGAGTTTCTTTATTCTTGTCTTTGTTCTGTTCTGATATTGCCAGTCTTACCAGTTTTTTTATATAGCCATTCTTTCCTACTGATTTTAGATTATGGTCTCCTTATCCAACAAGTTAATCCTTTTATTTTCTTTTTAACAAAATGTACCAACTCCCATGCTTTTCCAGCTTAAGCCCTTGGCTCTTCCTAGATATATATCTGAGATCCTGGTCTTTTCTCGCCTGGACTGAAGAGAGATGGTTTCTGCTCTCTGTGGACCTGGCAGTGTGCAGGCACAGGAGGCACCAGTCACAAGCCTTGCTGCAAATTTAAAAGTATCTGCAAGGAAATCCTGGGTTGGTAAGAATGCAGAAGGCATAAATTACTCTGTGAATATAATGCAGTTGGCCTGCAAAAGGTAGCACATGCTCAGGACAGACAGAAATTTTGATGAATTTATCTGCCAAGCTCCACCATATTACTAAAGAATAGGGTTTAAAACTCAGCCAAATATGGGCAAGTGCTTATGTGTCTGGCACCAGGGGGCCTCCAGCCTGCCAGCCTCCAAGTCAAACCATGGAGGAGCTAGCATTTCCAAAAAGGAATTCTTACAACCAATTCATTAACATTGGCAAAACATAATCTTTTTTCGTAATCTTTTTTCTGGGAAACAGTATAACCATTTTTGCTGAAACTTTCCAAAAAAAATTGAAACATAGGCAGACACCCAGCATAAAAATTCACAAAGTTATAAATATCCAGAATAGGATTTTATAATTAAAAGCATCGAATAAATTTGCAGTATTGGGTAGCATAGTATGGATAACAACTACTTTTACTACTGTAGCCCAAAAATGCTGCTCATGGACCACAGCTAAAATGCATGCAAACATGGAACAGGGATATGTCTGCAATATTGTGTTTCCAAATAGTTTATAATCCAAATTTTAGAAAACAGAACACAAATAGATCCAGAGACATGGAGAGTGCAAGAAAACAATAAGAAAATCCTATTCCATGTGACTGGCAAACCATCCCAAGGTACCATCAGTCTACGTATTTCCCACTTATCATTTGGAAAAATAAGAGCCTTTGAAGAAAGTGAGGCTTGATCAGAGGACAATGAGGTAGTTCTGCAGATACTTATAGAGGTGTGGGGTCAGGATAGGAAGAAGTATGGAGGAATTTAAGTGAAAGTAATTAGTCATGCTGTGGACCTGTGGGACAATGACATCCAGCAGTAAGAAAGAGCCAGTGGGTAGAGGGACAGGGGCCTGGAAAACAAGCTAGTCAAGGACAGCACCCAAGGAGTCATCCTAATGGGATTTCCACATGTCAGCATCCCTGTGACTAGAGGGGACTATACGACTTAAGGACTATTATTTCTCTTTCACTTTCTTGTGAGGGAACTGTCTGCTTCACTCTTGTGTGCACTGGAAGGATCCCGAAGGTCCTATTTTTTTGTCCCCCAAAGGAGACTGGTTGGAGGTAAAATAAAACCCATCTATAGCTCTAATTAAAGCGGGAGTCTTTGGGATAGACGCGACCTTATCAGCTTCACTCCGAAGTCTGGAACTCTCCATCCTAAGCTGTTCACAGGCTGTTCAGCGCGGCTGTCGCGGAGCCCGGGGGCTCTGGGCGCGCAGCTCGGCCCTTCGCGGCGGGGGCGGCGGGGGGCGCCGATGTTTGAGCGGCAGAGACGCCGCGCCGGGCCGCGCTCGGACCAGCGGGAGCAGCCCGGACACCGGCAGGCAGCAATGGGCGAGACCGGGGAGCGCGGGAGGATCCCGCGGGACGGGAGCGGGGGAGCGCGGGAGGATCCCGCGGGACGGGAGCGGGGCAGCGCGGGGAGGATCCCGCGGGACGGGAGCGGGGCAGCGCGGGAGGATCCCGCGGGACGGGAGCGGGGCAGCGCGGGAGGATCCCGCGGGACGGGAGCGGGGCAGCGCGGGAGGATCCCGCGGGACGGGAGCGGGGGAGCGCGGGAGGATCCCGCGGGACGGGAGCGGGGGAGCGCGGGAGGATCCCGCGGGACGGGGCCGGGGCAGCGCGGGAGGATCCCGCGGGACGGGGCCGCGGTGAGGCGGGGCGGCAGCGCCATCTGCCGGGCGGGGGCGGCGCGCGGCGCTCGGCACTGTCCCTGCCCGACACCTCCTGCCACCGCCCCGTGACACGTGCCTGGGACATCATTGGAATAATGATGCACACTCATGGGATTTGCACTCTTTGTACTAGATTAATTTCAGACTAAATTAAAGTTGCACCAAAAAAAAAAAAAAAGTTGGCAAGTGGTAAAATATCCCACTGAGATTTTAAAGACTCTTACCAATGATTAACTGCTTTCTTAAAACCATTTAACTGCTTACTTCTAAAACCTTACCCTTCAGATCCTTCCCCGTACAGAAGACCAGTACCCAAATCTCCACTTGCAATCCTCTTTTATTAGTGTTCCTTGAAGCACCTTTTGGAAAACATATGAATGGTGGTTTCAGACCATTTGTAATGGTCTTTCTCTTCATCAGAGTCCCTCGATGCATCCTTCCACCACACTTTAAGAAAAAATTGTGTTTAAAATCACTTGCAAATAAAACAGTACAGCAGAGGTGAAACGGAGACCTTAGGCAAAGCATAAAAACTGGTGCTCACCTTGGTGGGACATTCCTTCCCAGTAATAGAAATTAAAGCTGGCATGTAAAAGCTTGCTTTTTTTCTGTTTTACTCTGCTTTTTGTATTTTTTTAAATGATGAGGTATCGTTGTTACAGCTAACACAGTAAGGGGTTAGGGTTGGCAGAGTATGAACACAGTTACTAACTGCTTGCTCTGGGCCTGCCCATTTCCAACTTCAGTAATGCAGTTTGAAATGCCTACTCTGGATCCTAGCTGTAATATCCCTTCCTTCAGTGAATCTGCACACCTAGAAATATGAAAGTGGGAAACCTTTCAAATGGGTGTAAAAAGATTGAAACCACAAGGTTGCTCTTCTCTTTCAAAACATATCCTTCTAAAATGTTACATGGAAGGCATTATCCAAATCATAAACAGGGTGAATTGACCTAGACTTCATTCTTGGAGAGAACCAGATCAATTATTTCATGTTGGGAATAGAATGTTTTCTTACATTTGTCCAGTTGCTCAGTGGTTTTGTCAACTTTGCTACATTTAGCCCAAGGCTATGGGCATAGGTGAGTGTAGAGGCAGCAATGCACTGCTTGATTCTGTTGAGTGTACTCTGACCTCCTAACGAGGTACAAGGAGACTCTCTACAGCTACTTGTAAGGCCAGTTTTGAAGATTAAAGCCTACACTACTTAGGAAAGTAAAAAAACTGCTGCTAATCGCTATGAAATTGTGTCTTCTCAACATTGGTGTAATCAACTAACTCAAATTTCTTCATTGCTGAGAACATTGTAATATTGTCCTGTAGGGAAAAGGATATTTCTGATCTTCATCCTGGTTGCACTTCTCCTCAAGAAATAATTGCTCTGCCTCTTTCTTCTCTTCCCCTTTCCTCCCTTTTCTATGTGTGTTGAGGTAGTCTACCAAGTTTATTGTGAATTGCTATAAATAGTAATGCTCAAGGAACCTTTCTGATTGTCATAATCCTGGTGCCCAGGACTCCCTGTATGCAGACTGCACCTACATTGACCCAAATAGATTAGTCTAAACTGGATGTAATGCATCTTTCAACATTTTTTTGATAGAAAAAACCACATGCTATTGTGGACCATGCCTAGGGTTGACAGGGGTGACTTTGAGTGGTAACCCCTACCAGGGCAAGGAGTGATCCGGGAGGAAGGAGCCATCCTGATGCTGAATGCTCTGCATTTTTGACTACTTGGAAGCATTAAGCAACCTGACAGGTTGTCCATAATTAAATTATTTACTAAGATACGTCTGTGATAGAGTGACTGCAATGCTGAGATGCAGCAGCACTTTTTCCTTCTGCTATCATTTATATTTACTCCCAGGGGAAAACCAGTTGTGCTAATTAGGACTTGTAAGTCTAAATGCCAATATGTAACTGCAAGGTAGAGTGGAAAAAGCTCTTCAGGAATGATTTCTTTCCTGTACAGAAGAACACACAGCAAAACATTTATGTAAAAGGTTAGTTTGAAGCCAGCGGAAAGGCAGGAAACAACCATTTTTAAAATATACTTAGTAACATTTATCTGTTGCAGAATGAATTTTAGACATTGCCTCTTCTTGAATAAACACTTGTTATTTGTTAATTCCAAAATATCCTGCAGTACATCTGAGTTGCTCTTGTTTGTATCAATGGAGAAGGGAAAGCGAAAGGAGAAGGTAAAAGATATTTTGTCTAATTCTAATGCTAAAGGTTAGACATTCAAGAACACAGAGATTTGCTTTTTTTAATCTCCCTGAACTCTTACCTTTCCATGCAATTGAGATATGAAATAAATTACTTAAGAATAGTGAGATAAAAATAATTTCCAGTAAACTGCATTTTTATTAAGTGGTTGGTTAGATATTGATGTTTAAACAACTGTAGAAAGAAAATCAATAATGAATGCAGCAGTTTTGAGGAAAGTCTTTAAAAATAACATTTCTTTTAATGTCCACGGTGAAGGAAAAAAAAAATCAGTGATACTATTACCTGTCTAAAATAGCCAACCTATAGCTAACTTCTTTTGTTTGATATAAATATGATCTCAAACAAGATATTTTTACTTTATTTGATACAACATAGCTTTAAATCAGTATTTATAGAGCATGACAGCCAAGAATTGGAGGCACTGATTAAAACCAGCAGCAACTAAGGCCCAGGAAACAGGGTGAACTGTGAAGTGCAGAGACTCCCAAAAGATGTACAACACAATATTATCCTTCTTTTCTTTGGTAAGAAACTGAGACCTGCAGATTACTTGCAACATTTTAATGCAAAGACTCATGCAACTAAAACAAATGTTCCTTTAGTGCTATGAAATTTGGGATATAGATTTCTCGAAACACGCCTGACATACATGAGTCTGCTCCTCATGCCCACCTTCACTGCCCACTGAATCCAGGCTCTCACCCATGTTAGTCTTAGCCATTAATTTTCTCCAGTCAAGCATACAAAACCCACTGACCCCAGCTTGGATATGCTTTAACTCAAGATGGATTTAACACAGAGAAGAACCTGCTAATATAGTTATAGAGACTGGGAAAATCCTAGTGTGTCTCAACAGATAACACACTTGGACACTCAAGGAATGCAAAGCCAGCCAGGTTATAGTAATACATGTTGTACTTTGTTGTCCATTCTAATCTGAGGTAACAGAGATTCTCAAAATTAGGTATCTGTCATACAAGCAAGAGCTAATACTCGTTCTCATCTTCTGCCTGAAAATAATGCATTGTGAAACACAACAAGAAAAAATTTTGTTAGGATATTTGATTTTCAAGAAAAATGCAGGTTTGAAGTCTGTATATATCTGTAGCTATGACCTAACAAACCTATAACTTGCCAGATAGAAGTTTGTAATAACAATTTGGGCCCTAGAAAAGTGATAACTTCCAGTTGAAACTATTTAGTAACAAATATTTTCTTGGCAAAATCAAAGTATTTTATGGTAAAAAATAACAACTTCATGAAAAATAGAATTTTCTACAGAGCAGAAATGAAAATGAAGTATTTAGTTTCAGGTTTACTTGGATAAAATTGTTTTGTTAACCAACAGCATGTTCCAGTATCCATGCCCAGGACACACAGCTGCCGACGTGCAAGCAGCAGCTCTGGTCATGGATGCCAGAACTCTGTCCCAGAGCAGAAGGGAGGTGTTTAATTCCACAGAGGAAGCACAGTGTTTGAACATGATGTTCTGATTATTGTTCCTGTTGTCTAGCTTGCGGTCTCTCAACCTCCTTCCTCCTCTATCCCATGCTGTCAATCCTATTCTTGGATTTTGGGCTGTTCCCAGCCCAAGTGCTCAAGCAACGCCCTTGGGTTTCTGAATTCCTCCCAGTGAATGGGGCATTCCTTGCCAGTTTGCATCCAAATCCCCTGATCTTTCCATTCTGTTTACTTACCCCAGGTTTTAATCTAACATTTTTTTCTCTTGCTCAATTTCCTGCTTGCACTTTTCCTCTTTCCTTGACTGGTGCTCTATTCAGTGCCTTCTGGGCATAGTTATTTCCTCATTCTGTTGACTAATCCTGCACCCATCTTTGTGCTATTGGAGAGCTTCACCCCGTGTATGTACATGCCTTTTTCCAGGTCATCACTACACACTGGAGGCAGTCTAGCTGGCAATATTAATCCTGGGTAACTGAAGCTGGATTCAGTCTGTCAGAACTTACAGGACAGAAGACTTAAAGAGAGAGCTGACAGCAAGAAAGACTGGAGAACAAAATATCTCTTGAAAATACAGAGGAGAAAAAGATGGAAAACAGTAGTGAAAGAATAATCAGTTTCAAACTGACTTTGAAACCATGGCATGAAATCTAAAGTAAAAAAAGAAAACACTTCCAACTTCCAAAATGACATGATATTTTCTATTAGGGAGCCCATTGGTCTTTAGGATATACACCCCTTTAATTACCTTGAGAGTCCCTGTCTTAGGAAGACAT
Source organism: Lonchura striata (assembly GCF_050655825.1). NCBI lineage: Eukaryota > Metazoa > Chordata > Aves > Passeriformes > Estrildidae > Lonchura > Lonchura striata. The sequence continues at coordinate 143,260,284 of NC_140704.1, read as the reverse complement.
TAGAGATTTCTGAAGGTCTTTCTGTGCTCACATAAAGTTATTGTTGCCAAAATAATATCTTATATACACAACTACTGTCAGCACAAGAATTTTCAGCTTGCAGCAAATGCGTAAAATTTAATCTAGTTTAACCCTCTGCACTGAGGCTGACCTAATTCCAGTGGCTATGCATTTGTGGTGGGTTAAAATGCACACACAGCTGCTGTGATGAGGATGACACGGAGTACATCACCCCATGATTTACCATTTCCACAGATGTGTTTCAGAGAGTCTACAGCCACCTTGTCCAGGCCTTTTAGACTCAATGGTAACTTTTGCCTTCATGTGATTGATCCTCAGGATCAGTCCTGCAATGACAAAAGAGGCCACTTTCTGTCTAATTATCCCCTTGTCAAAATACTTAATATCTTCTTATTGCAAATGTGCAATCACTGGTTGGGGAGACTGCTTCCAGTGCTGAGGTGATTGATATCACTAAATGACTTCTGCACGCTTGCACTCTGCCAGCACTGTGCTGTCAATACAGGTCAATAACAGACTTATCACAGAGTAAATAAATGATATGTGCCTGTGGTAAGCTGCAGCTTCAGTCTAGGTGGAGCAAGTAATTACAGAGGAAAACAATTTCTCCTTCAGACAGTTTTTAAGAGCACAAAGGATAAGTCAACTCTGGCACTGCTGATTTAGCAGGATTCTGGTGGACCTCACTAGAGGAGAAATATTAGCCCTCCTGCCTCTGGGCTGGTGGTAGAATTTTAACAAGGAGTTCCCAATTGACCCCTCAAAGCACATCACTGCATATAATTCATTAGCTCAGCTGCACCTGAGGTCTTGGATTTTCTGGACAGGGTGTGCTTCTGCAAAGTGACTATAAAAAATAGACACCAGGCTCAAGCACAAATCTCCAGAGGAAGTCCAGATGGCTATTGTAAAAACTCCATCAAAAAAAGCCTCTGGCCTTGATAATTTGTAGACTGAATTTAATAAGAATTATCAGAGCATTTTCTCTCCCAAATTATGAGAGGATTTTTCAGCACAAAAATAACGTTCTGTCACTCAATTAAAATTTGTTTATGCAACAAACCACAGAGAAGTGGGATGGTGAAAGGTTGTCACTGACAACCCAATTTGTCAATTTTATTATTTTGGATTGGTTTATTCTCTTGTTTTTTCTCTAACATATTTAAAAATATTTGACTAAATATTACAATAATTGTGGGAAGTTTTGAGGAAGAATAAGTTTAACTAGATTTGAGGAATTCAGGGTCTGAGCAATTAACACTTTAGTCATGGCTGGCCAAAGATACAATTTCAAAAATCTTAGTAGGTGCAAAGTGATGCTACATGGGGAGGTGGTACAAGTCTCTGTTGCAACATTACAGCACTGAGCACTTCCTAATGAAGACACTGGTAACATTTGGAGGATATCAAGTAACAAGTGTTGGCATACCTTTTGAGAAAAAGTTGCACAAGAGCTTATTTTCTAATGTTTGTGCATACTGTGGCCAACAAGAACACTCTTAACCAAAAGGAAAAGATTAATAATTAATGTCTTATCTTTCACAATGTATAATTAAACTGTGACACTCATTTTTACACAATATTGAGGTCAAGAGTTTAACAGCATTGAAAGAAAGATTATATCTTGCAAGGATAATACTAAATCAAAAGGGTTGGAAAAAAAATTCAGGTAATACACAACCTCCCTGCTGCAGGCACAGACATCTCCTAATTAATAATAAGACAAATATTCCTCTTGGTAGGTTATCCTGTAAGTGATCACTATGGAGATTCTTGATGTCCTCTCCCTCTGCCAAAAACAAACTCCCTGAGACAATGACCACACCAGCAAACCACCAGTGCACGCCCATGTGCCCACGTACTTGAAAGGATTTCACCTAAAGAAGGGCCCATCAAAATTACTGTCACTTTATAAGAAAAACACTGTCTCAAGCATGACCAGGAAATTACTTTCAGTTCTTGTATTGCCTGTTTTGTCCGAGAAATCAATATTTTGTTCTAAAAAGGGCCAAACAAGATGGGTAACTACTGGTAGGGGATGGGATAAACAGGGCAAGGCATCTTGCCTGTACAAGGGGGCTAGCACAGAAACAGACAGAGTTCTCAGGTCTCTGAAGTGTTAATTGACACACACACACAATTTGTTCTTTAGCTTCTTCCACTGTCACCCGTAAGAAATTTGTGGTAATCTGAAAAGGCAGTGTTCTGCTTCAGATTGTCATAGAATAGTCATTCTATGGGAACAAAAATTAAAGCAATTATCTGTGAAATTTTATATACAGAAAGCATTGTGCAAAGGTGGACTCCCACAAAGAATGGCAAAGGGAGGACAGAACAGACACAGTACATAAAATTGTGCTTTTGTTAAAAGCATTTTCTAAAAACCAAAATAGCTGACCAAAACATAATTTACTCAGGCATAAAAAAAAGTAAACAAAATTTAAAATGGAAAATTCCAGTGAAATATTTCATTCAGCTCTATGCATAGTTATGCTCCCACATATAGTGACTAGTAATGAAGACTACAAACAAAAACACATACTGAGTGGGATGCATCAAATCAGTCTATGAGACCTGGTCTCATTTGCTACTCTGATCCATTGACTTCTCACATGAACACAACTCCTCCCTGGATGCCCAGGATGCTATCATGCCTCTAATTTACTTAGACTCCAGTTTCATACTTCCCCTATGAGAACAGCATTATACTAAATCCTAGGGATTGCAGTTTTAGCACGAGACTCACTGTGGAGCTGCCTGGGAGATGAAATTGTGACAAGTAGTGGAGGAAGCTTCATTGAAGGATGAGACCCTCCATGTGAGAATGAAAGCAAGGCCAGCAGCTACAGCTCCAAGGAGGACATTCAATGGGCTACATTATATGTGAGTGTGTTAAATTGGTTGCTAAGTGCATTAAGAAAGAAATTCCCCTCTCCCATTCAGCACATCCAAGGTGGAAGAATGAAGGAGCTGCCTACCAAAGATTGCTTTTCTCTGACTGCTTTTTTCTTCAGCACTGCCCATGAGAGAGGCAGGAGTGTGGCCTTGCTTCAGCGTCCAGTGCCATCCAGTCCCAAGTTCAGAGGAAACACATCTGCCTCTTCAGGATGTGCAGGGTTTGGGTCACGTCCACCAGCTCCATGCAGATATCTCTGATGCTTCATTGAAGACCCCTTTAAATGATATTCAGGCACCCAGACTGAGCCCTTAGCTCCATTGACTGAAATAGGAGCTCAGACACCTAAATTTAGATGCAAATGTCATTTTCTAGAGGTGCAACTGGAACCTGTAATGTATTTTCTGTGGCTGAGTGTTAACTGCTCTGTGATTAGAGGATATATGATGGTAACATAGTAAATCCTTGCAAACTAGAGTGCAGGATCTCAAATGTCCTTACATTTTTGTGAAGAGGAATTACAAATATTTGGTCTGTAAATGAGGTTCTGGAAGAAGAAATTACAGTGCTGCTAAATATATCCTTTTAATCTTATCCTGTGAATCTCAGAAGACCTAGGTAGGCAGTGTTTTCTCAGTCAGAATTTCCTCTGCTGCTGATGGGATGATGTACTGTGGCTGCAAGTACCACTGTGGGCAGAGTGGGAAGGAGAGGTGAGCTCTGCCCATAGGCATGGAGCAAAGCCAGTGAGCATGACATTCCTTCCATGCAATGATTTGGGCCTCCGGGCACCCTTTGGTCAAGGGGAATCTGCTCTCACCTTCCCATGCTGCAGAGACAAACTTTTTCTGCATCCTCTCCACAAGTTAATGGAGCACAAGGAATTGGATTACATTCACCTCTGTGTCCATACAAGGGAGGACAAAAGACTCACTCCCTTCTTCCTGGCTGCACAGGCCCAATGACATCCTTGCCCTGGGGTGCTGTCTTGGCTTAAGTAAACCCTGAATAAGCATGGACAGATCTGACTCAAACTACTACTACTTAAAACATTTTTTTTAAGGGTTAATGAGCAGTTTGAAAATCCCACATCAAAGACATAAGTCTATACATATGGAATAATGCAGAATGTTTCATTTTCAGATGGATTTGCTCCATTCTATTTAAATTCTGTGACCTTCAGGGAATCAAGTTAGTTCTAGCTTTTAGTTTATAGATTTTGTGTTTGGTATTCAAGGTTAACTTCTTGCTTGATTAGACACAGGGGAATTCTTGCAGCTGCAGTACCACAGCAGAAATGTGGCCATACACCACATTTAGTCAGAAATGTCAAGAACCTAGTAGTTATCTACAAAGAACTCATTTTGTCTTCCATTAGGAGTATTAAAGTAAATTTGGTACTGTTTTGAGTTTTTTTCCATGTTTTACAACATAAAAATATCTTAAAGTGGAACACATGAGGAGTATCAACAACAACAAGGAGTACCAAGCTGTTGTTAATTCATTATCACTATCAATACAGAAACAGCAAATGAAAGTTCAAACAATTTGGAAAAATATTTGCCAGCTAATGCAAACCATCCTGGCAACACTGTAAGTGGATGCTAAAACTTATAGAAGGTTGAACAAAATAAAATCCATATTATATGCCACAAGAACAAAAGAAAATAATCCAAATACAAAGAAGCAAGACAGATTCAGAAAAAACAGCGGTGTTGTGTTTGCCCCTGATCAGTTGCTTAAGATGCCCTGGTGCTGGCACAAGCTGGCCTATCCAAACAGTTGCCTGTGCCAGTGTCTGCACAGTCTTGTAGGACCATGGTATATGTCCTTTGGCCACCTAATATCTGCCATGATTTGTGAGACACCTTTTACAAATGCTGTGTCAGACACAAGTCTGCACCTCCTGTGATTATGAGGTGCTCCAGATGGAACCTGCTGCACTTGAAGCTGGCTGCTCCCAGGGGCTGCCAAAGCTGAAGGCAATCTCCAGTCCAGCTGAAGAAAGTATATGCTCAAGACTGTTTTCAGGCTGCTTCAGATCTCATTTGCCTTGGTAGCAGAGTGTAACAGGGCTCTCTGTTCTAGGAGGGGGCCATTGCTGTGTCTGCTGATACGAAACAGTGATATGAAGCCAGGCCAGAGGAAACGGGTGAAGGTGTCAGTGAGTGCCACATGCAGGCTGGGAGGGCAGCCCTCAAAGATGCTCTAGTATTGCCCTGGCAGGTATCATTATTTTGCCCCAGAGACATTTCCCAAAGCCTTGCCTATGAATTGGTCTCCATTGTATAGTCATGTCAGCATTTCTAGGGAAATATCACTGTTATACAGCTGTTTCATGCTCCCAGCTCCAGTGTGAGCATCAGCTTCAAGTCTGACCTTTGCCTTACAGTGTTTGGTTTACAAATATTACTGACTTTATATCTGAGTAAAGAGAGAAAAATTTAGTTTGCAGTCAAAGTAAACACCTTTGAAATGACCTTGGCTAGTACACAGCTGTTATGCATCAGTTTGAAATGAGCTTGACAAGAGAATACACATTGGCTGCTTCTTTTGATGCACAGTTCAAGTGAAGACTTGAGAGCTTGTTGACTGGGAACATTGAGATACGGATCAGGGAAAGAATGTTTTCACATGCAGCTTCCTCCTCCACCTTTTCTTTAGTTCCTCTAATATGATTTCCAGGTATTTCCCCAAGACATTGACAATAGTAGTTGCTACATGGCAAAGAAACCCTATTTAGAGTTTTTACAAGCCATTCTAGACACATAGTCAAAAGGTATTTTGATGCTACAGGAATATTACTATTTTTCTTCAATTTCTAAGTCAGGATTCAACCAGCTTTTTTTATTTTTAGGAGTTGCCAGTGCAAACTATAGTAAAGAAATATAGTTTAATGCCTTGGTATTTGAAGAGATCTGATCTTGCAGCATTGCTACTAAGGTATATAGTGTGCTGAAATTTCAGCAAGATAGATAAAAAGTACTCTTTGTAGGGAAGTTCCTAAAATTGTCATCAGAATTTCAACAGCTCTCATAGCTGTCTGTGTGAATACGCAAAGGATCTTCAGACTCACTTTGTTTTTTGAGGAAGATAAGGAAGGAAGATGTCATCTAGAACTCCACTGTGGCTGTCCACAAAATATCTGTAGCTCAAAATTGTCTGCAAGTGTCAGGGGGACCAAATAATATGCTTTTGATGCCATATCTGAGAGTGTCCTATACCCATCGGGGGTGGTCATCAGTGGGGTTGGGTAGGCTGTAGGCTCTGACATGTGAAGTACATGGCTCTCCTAAGGCTTGTTCTGCCTCTGTCTGTGGACACACCCGGTGCAACTGTTCCTTTCTCCTTGTACTCTTTGTCTGACAATGCCTTTCCCATCACTAAAGATGTGAGTACCTCTCAACTGTGGTGGTTGAGGGATTTTTCCCCATTCTGGGGACTGAAGGTCTGCTAGATCAGTCCCACCCTTGCAAGCACCCAAGGAGCACAGGCTGCTCCAGAGCAGATTGTAGAGCAAATGTAACCTGGTTATGTTGTAGTCTGGGAAAGGTTAAGTTAGTTTTGCTTCTGGGCTACTGTAACCAGCATTGGCCTCCTCACAATGCTCAGGAAAGCTGAACTTGCCAGTATTAAATCACTGTGCTGCTCTTGGTGGTGGGCTCAGCTTGTGCTCTGCTGAAAGCTGACAGCATGAATGGGGCTCTGACTGGGAGGGAGTGTTTGGACAAACTCCTGTAGGGTTGGCTGGTGCTACATTTGCTGAGCAAAGCATACAGTCCTGCTGCCGAATTGCCCCAGGAGGTTTTCCTCTGGAGCACCATGAAGATCCAGAGGAAGAAATACACCGAAACTTCATGTGATGTGGAAACTTCTCCCACTGGGCCATTTTTATCATTCCCTGTAGAAGGCCCATCTCCCCACCACAGAGGGTTGGCTTCTCCTCTGGGCAGCTGTCATGCACAAAGAGCAGTCACCTTCCTCCTGCCTGCTCATGACTGCCTTCTGACAGCAGTATCATACACAGTAGTTTGCAAGCAAATAAATCAAATAATTCTTTCATTGTAGTCTGTGACAACTGTGTTGAACATGACAGTATTGTAGGTAAAGCAAAGCAGCAGCTTCCTATCTTAGAGTTGTCTTAAATGATGGACAGGTGCTTTTAACCAGCATCAGCACAAGCTCATGCCACCATTCAAAACTGAGGACACTCAAAATACGAACATATGTGTTGGTGATCCTGAAGAAGAAATATCTCAGCAAAGTGAGGACTAGGAATAAAAAAGCTGAAAGTGATACAGTAGACACAAGGAAGTCCAGGGACAGAGTCAGGGTTAAATGTCTGGGTTTCTGAAAAGCCTAAAGGACCACGATTTGGGGCTAAAAGCTAACAAAAAAGGAGCACAAGAAGACACATTATGCTGTATCATTCAATCATTTTGGGAAAAGAAGCAGGATTCTAAGATCAAATTTGCCAATGAGACTATTTCATGGCATTGCCTAATCCATGGACCAAAATGTTTGGAGCTTTACCTTACAGTTGGTGGCCGATGATGCAAGTTCCCTGGATGGCCCAATCTACTGATTTTGTGCCTGGTAGTTCAACTGCATCTTGTTTAAAGCATGACATGCAGCACTTAGATCCAAGTGATTAGTGACTGATTCATATAAATGTTAATATGTACACAGAGGTGAGGTCTTTCCTTTCCCCAACAGAAGACTGCAAAATAAATTATAGATGTTAATGTTGATGTTTTGGAAGTGAAAGCTAAAGTAAACTGTCAATGAGACTTATGTAAATGGCTCAAATAATTTTGTTTTGAAGAGAACTCAAACTCTTAGCATCAGCCAGCTGGCATGTAAAAAGTCTGTAAATATTAAAAGTTTTCTTTGGCAAGAATACCAAAATATTACCGGTATCTCTGGCATGTAATTCAAATAAAAATGAAGTCAACTATAAATGTTAACAAACCTTAAATAGCTCTTATATCTACTAAATTGAGAGTTTCATTATGCCAGGCTGATGTGGCCTCAAGTAGTGCTTGAATCATAAGGAATGTGTTGGGTGATTCCTGGGTAGGTGCATGAAATGTTTAATGAGGCATGTTTTCTTAGACAGCTTGGTACCTTGCCTTTTATGTGGCTGGCTCTGCAGTGATAATCCCCCTCCCCTCTGGCTCTTTCTGCAGCAAGCCCCAGGCTGGACTGCTACACAGCCTAGTTAGGCTTTCCTCTTTCTGGTTCTTGATATTGGAGACATTTTGAGCCTTTTGCATAAGACTAAAAAGCACATGCACCCTTCAGAGAAGGTCAGCACAGCAGCACATGCACTGAATGCTGATGCAGTGCATGCACTGAGGATTTCTGGATGTGCAGTGGCCCTTGATGCACATGTCCAGCCTGATCTATGAGCACTTTGCGCTACTGCTTAGTGCATGGGATGAGGTCCAGACATTCAGGAAAGAATTTCAATTAGAAATCCTATAGAAATAGAGCAGTTGCCAAGTTATGTGTGGAGGAGAATTGAGGAAGATGATTCTGGAGGCAGCTGATTATTCAGTAGCCTTATCCATTCCTGACTCCTGGAAAGCACATCCCTTGCAGCCAAGTAAGGATGTCATGCTTGTTAGCTTCACTTGTGTTGATTAAGTCTGGTATGTTTGCAAAGATGGCAGTTGGACCATTAATGCACAGGTCATTTCTCTACTCTGAGCTTAAGAACAAGATGCAAAACACTGCTTGAAGGTTGCTTCCCAAATGTCCCTGTCAGCAGGAAGGAAAATCAGGAAATCTGATGGCTGCTGGCAGCCTGGGCTGTGATGTGTAATTCCTCATCAGCCCCAAATCTGCCTGTATACTACATGAGCAAGAATTTAAGTCCAAGCTAAGGTACTGTATGTTCCAAGGTTCCTCATCCTTCTCCCCTCCTCAGACGTCCAGAAGGGTAAAAGGAAAAACTTGTGGGTTGAGATTAAGACAGTACAATTTAGTAAAGCCAAAGCCATGTGCACAAGCAAAGCAATACAAGGAAGTGATCCACCACTTCCTATGGACAAGCAGGTGTTTGGCTGTCCTCAGGAATGAGGCTCCATCATGTGTAATGGTGACTTGGGAAAACAAGCAAGACTACACTGAGCGTCTTCCCCTTCCTCCTTCTTCCCCCAGCATTAGATGCTGAGCAGGATGCCATAGATTTGGAATGTCCCTTGGGTCAGTTGGGATCAACTGTGTGGGCTGTGTCCCATCTCAACTCCTTCTGCACTCTCAGCTCCTCACTGGTGGAGTGGGATGGGAGGAAGAAAAGACCTTATGCTGTGCAAGCCCTGCTCAGCAGTAACAAACACATCCCTGAGTTATCAACACTGTTTTCAGCACAAATCCAAAGCATAGCCTCATACCAGCTATGATGAAGAAAATCAACTCTATCCTTGCCAAAACAGAACAGTCTGGAACCGAGAACCATCAATCTAATAAAAGCATGGAGATGCCCCTTTGTTAGTAAGCCCAGAAACTGTGCCACTGTGGCTTATTGCATATGCTCCAACACACAAGCAGCTACATCTGTGCAGGAGCCTGGCAAACCCCAGCAGAGCTCTTCATGGCACAGCACTTAGCCTGGGAAGACCAAGACCTGCAGGATCTTTTACTTAATTTTTACAGCTCTGTGTTATGGAATGACGAATCTAGCAGACATTAAAATTTTGTATTATTGAAAAATAAAAAAAAAAATAATGTCCATGAAGCAGAAAGAATACATTGTCAGGTGCAATTATTTTTGTACAAAAAGCAATAGGAGTTGGTGTAAGAAGTAGACTTTCATTTTTTCTGTCTTTTCAAGAATCAACTTGGCAAAGGGTGAGGTATACATAATGCAATATTCCATGGTTGTGTAAAAGAGCAACCTGTGCAATATGGCATCATATTTTTCAAGGCTATATAATGAAAGAGGCCAAAACTGTGTCTAGATTATTTTTCTGCAAGTGAGTAATGTGGAGGATAATAAAATATTTATGTTACATAATGGGAACCCTCTGGTTATGCTTTATTTTTGGAAGTGTTAAAAAAAACAAACCAGGATTTCTCTGAAATGAGCATTTACTAACTTAATGGAAATACAGTGTGGATTTAGCAGAAACCATGAAAAAAGCAGAAGACTGAGGTATCAAGTGGAGTGCTCCAGAGTTCTGCGGCATTGTACTTGCTGCAAGCCCCTGTCACATGGAGGATTATGTGCTTACCACATTTGCCAGGAGGGCAGTTTTTTCTCTGTGTCCCCACACAAATGTGTCTCATGTATGCTCCTAAGGCTTTTAACTGAGATGAAGTATGTTCCCACCCTGCAATACCAGTGAGTAGTTTATACTCTGCCAGGGAGCAATGCAACAGAGGAAAGCAGAGCTCTGAGCACGCTGGTGATGCCCACACTTTCCAAACAGGGTTGGAGGCTGGTTTTTCTGAACTCCTGCAAACGAGGAGGTACAGGATCACCTGCTGCTGGTGTTGTTGAAGTGCTCTGACTGCAAAATAGGTTTTGAAATGTTCTCTGATAACATCAATCATTACAGGCATACTTGGCCTTTTCCAAAATGATGCAAAAATACCACAGAAAGATAAATACAATACCACACCATGCCATTATCTATCTCCTGACAGGATATTATCCTAGGTAAGTGCTCATGCATCCTGCTGATAAATTTAATAAGTAAAGAGATGCAGGGAAAAAAAAAAAAAAAAAGGAGAAAAAGGAGGAAGGACCACTTAGTGGAAAAAAGGTTGGTAGAGAGCCAGGACCTCAAAATTTCAACTCTGTTGGTGATCAGGTTAGGAAGACTGGACTCACACACAGGCCTATGTCATGTTACTGATCTCATTTATTAAATTAACAGTACAGAAATTAAAACAGCCTAATGATTTGTTACAACAGGCTATGTGACACTCAGTGGTTTTTAGCACTGGCAGGATTTTTTCACCCCTAATTTAGCAGTTGTTTGACTGAGGACTGCTTCCACCAGCCTGCGACTGGACACACTGGCACTGGTCAATGGGAAACCCAGATTTTTCATCTTCTCTGGCCAAGTCTGTCATGCTGCGTTATGATAGCCAGGCTGTGCAGAGCTGCTTTTAGGGACAAAACTGGATAATGGTGGATAGACAGGGATTGTTGGTGACTGCTCGAGATTTATATTAGGTTTTCCCCCCTTCATCTGTGGAAGTGTGTTCCCCAACACTGATTGAGACAATGTGGTTTCTTCCACAGCTCCTGTGTTAGAAGTCAAAGTATGGGAAAGATGAGTGATTGGGACAGGAGGTTTTTATGGAGCCCTACACAGTTTGTGCTCACTGTCATCTGGAGAAGGTGCTGTTGATTTTCTGCTTATTCTCTGATATCTGTGAGAAGGAGAAATGTCTGCTGTAACCCAATGTTACACAAGCAACACAATACAAAGTAAACATCATCTTGGATCAGGAAAGTATGAAGTTCCCTGAGCCCATGAGGAGCAGAAAGATCAGTTATCAATATCTGCAAACTATTATTACAGATGAAACTCAGAAAATTCACTGCCCCTGGCTGTTGGCAGATGGAGGGTGTGTAATACAGGGACAGAGACAGAACAAGGATAAACCATCAGCTGCTCTACTGATGGGAGCCATCATCCCACATACCCTCACTTCTGTGCAGTCACTTACTGCACTCACTGTGGCATTGTCCCATGAAAATATTTCAAAGGCTGGCGGAACAAAAAAACCCCAAGTGTTTGACAAGCACAGGGATACAGGGAGGAATGGAAAATTTTACTAACATATCAGGATGCCACAAATCATGCAACTATTGAAAAGCTGGGGGGGCAAGCTGCAGAAGTGATTAGTAGCATATTAGGATATCTATGAGGATATCTATTAGATTCAGCTTTCTGTACAGCTCAAAGGCTGCTAGGCATCTGTGTCACCATGAATATGTTGTTTTCTGATAAGGATACCAGTATTTGAAGAAAGATTAAGGAAATGTGATAGCAAGATCCTACTTTAAATCTGCTACTACAATTCTGGGCAGCTAAGGAGAGGAGAGAGCCCCACTCTATCCAAATAAATAGTGCACCACGTGGAAGAAACATATACTTAATTGGCAGGTAAGAGACAACTCAAAAGATTTCCAAGCAGCTGAATTTTCTAAAATTTGCCAACAATGCAAAATCAGAACAGCTTAGGCATGCTCTGTCCTTTCCGCAGCTTTCTGCCCATTGCCAGTACTTTCTATTTAAGACCATTCACGTCCCAGTTCAGCCAGGGCTGTCTGTGTTCCTGTATCAGCAATGTGCCAGTGTATGGCTTGAGCTTTACACAATTAAAAGTTTTAGAGGCTTGTGATACAGAAGGCAAGTTCCTAAATCAAATAAAAATATTTTTCATTTGCTACAGACTGTACAATAATTTGTTCCAAATTTCATGCTCTCCATTGGTCCAATTTACACAAACTCACATTAATTAGCTGCAGAGATTCTTTTAAATTTACAAAAGCAATCATTCTCTGCAATATCTTGATGCTATGCCCAACTCCCTCTGAACAGACTTTAATGACACAGTAACCATGGCTACAGTATATAAAATATGCATCCATGAAATGGGGAAATGTAACAGCATAATATAATTTTCTCTGGAAAATAAAGGGGTTTGGCATTTTTGCATTAATTAGGACATCACATTAAGTATTTCATGTTTGCATTCATTAAGAAAATAAAGTCATAACAGGCAAAGTGATTTCTGAATTCTATTCAGTGGCATACAGTACCATTGGGATAGCATTTTCCCCTATAAAATGGGACATTTTAATTGGACATCTATAAGTGCCAGTCTGGTAAATTGAAGTCATAGCATGTTGGAAACAAGAGGAGAGATCCACTGCAACCGGAGCAGCCATATGTCACAGAGCTCAGGCTTTTAATCAGAGTGGCCACTGGGAGGAAGCAGCTAAACCCCTCGCCTGCACAGCTCAGCAGGTAGCAAGAAATCTGTGAAGCAGTACAGCAAACCAACTCTGGCTGCATTGTGTTTTCAGGCATTCTGCTTTCCTGATGCAATTTGCTATTACATCTGCTTAATTGGTATAAAATAATCTATAGCACACAAATCAAGACTGTTGCTAAATGATAATCTGTATATTTGAAAGCTGCAGCCCCCTTCATCAATGCTTGCATATATCACACGACCCTCTTGCATGGGGGTTGAGGATCCTGAGATCTCACTTCTCCTGACAATATGTCTCTGCAGCAGACTTCACTGTATTGGTGGGATGGATATAAACTACAGCATTTTATCCCTACCATCCATACCTTCAACATCTCTATTTTGGTGCTTTATTAGGAAAATGGGGGAGGATGGCCATCTCAGGGCAAAGGGAGAGGCAAAACACAGCCCTGCTCTAATTTTTGCTCTAGCTGTATTTCATGCTACCATATACATGAAAAATGCAACAGGTTGGGTGCATCCTTCACCTCTAGTTTGGAATTGTAGAGATACTTTGAACCAACTTAGCTGGTTAGCAGTGACTGAAACTCAAAATCTTACTTACAGCACAGATGCTACCTGTCGCTCTGTCCTGTCCAGGGGACAACTTCAGAGTGGTCCTGCAAGCCCATCTGCTTGCAGGAGATGCCACAAGGATTGGCAAACAGCCTTGAAGTGACAGTTTTTATTAATACAAAGGCAGTTACTTTATTTTCTCTTGAAGCATTCATCAAATGACATTAGATGAGGAATGTATTTATATAATCTGGTCTCTTCATGACAAACTGATTGCAAGAGAAAAGATTAAATTAATTGAAAAATATTGATTATGAGCAGGTCATTTAGTTCTTGCCTCAAGCAAACCACTTCCTTATGAGACAGGCATGGAAAGATGCTCTCAGTTCAGCTGTACCTCTTGTTCTCCCAGCTGCAGCCTAGTGAATGAATTACAAAGGAAGGAAGTTTAACCTTAGAAAATACAAAAGGATGAAAGGTTGGTGAAAATCCTTCAGTTCCATTTAGGTCAGGCTGGCATTCAGCAACTATTTCTGTCCAATTAGGCAACTGGAGCGAATCTGCTTTTTGTCCCCATATCTTGTGCAACATTATTGCAGAAACAGAAGCGGAAGATAACATTTTTATTTCAGTTTCAAAATACAGATATAATAAGATTCTGTTTAGGGAAATGAGACTAGGTTTCTCTTTTTTTAATTTTTTTTGCTAACATGTTATCTTTGTTTGTCTTTGATTACTTTTTTTTCCTACCATCCAGAGAAGAACACATAGAAAATGCAATTAAGATTGACATGTATATGTTCTTTAAAATCTTGTACTGGTGCAGAAGGGACAAAAAGAGCAGGACTCCTTTCTGAATCTTCTCTGTGTTGAAAGGATTTATGAAATAGAGTAATAGGATGGTTTGGGTTGGAAGGAACCTTAAAGATCATCTACTTCCAACATCCCTGACATGGGCAGGTGTACCTTCCACTAGACCAGGTTACTCAGAGCCCCATCCAACCTGGCCTTGAACATTCTAGGGATGGGGCATCCACCACTTCTCTGGACAACTTCTCTGTTTCAATGTCTCACCACCCTCACAGGAAAGGATATCTTCTTTAATTCCAAACTAAATCTATTTTCATTCAATTTAAAGCTATTCACCCTGTTCGATCACTACATGGCCTCATAAAAAGTCCCTCTCCAGCTTTCCTGTAGCCCCTTGATGTACTAGAAGCACTGGAAACTGCCATAAATTCTCCCAGAACCTTGCCTTCTCCAGGCTGAACAACCCCAATTGTATAAGCCTGGCTTCAAAGGAGAGGTAGCCCTCTTGTAGCCCTCCCTGGACTTATTCCAACAGGTACAAGTCCTTCTTATGTTGGGGCCCTTGGAATTGGATGAGGACTCCAGGTGGGAACTCACCAAAATGGAGTAGAGGGGCAGAATCCCCTCCTGGTCACACTGCTTTTGATGCAACTGGGGACACAATTGGCTTTCTGGGCTTCAAGTGCACATCATTATGAGCTTCTTACTCACCAGCATCACTAAGTCCTTCTCTTCAGGCTGCTCTCAATACTCTTTCTTCCCAGCCTGTATTTGCGCTTGGGATTGCCCTGATGAAGATGCAGCACCTTGTACTTGGACATGTTGAATTTCATGAAGTTCACACAGGCCCACCTCTCAAGGCTGCCCAGGTCCCTCTGGATTTCTCCTCACAGCACAGAGCATCTCCTTAAGATATTTGCAAAGTACTTAACCCTGTGAGATCAAACTTAAACATCAGAAAAGCAAAGGAAAAACTATTTTCTACTGTATGCATCCAAAGAAAAAGAGCTAAGTAGAGCACCAGCTCCAAACTTCATTCTAGGTTTGAGCTCATTTCTAGCAAAAAACACTAAGGACAACCATCTTCCTTCCTCCCTTTCTTTAATGAACATTACATCACCAAAGAAATCAAAGGACATTATTTGAGAAAGTAATGACTGTGTCCTGCTCTACCTAGTGTGATTCTGATAAGAACCATGGTAAAATCCTAATCTTCATTGAGTCAATACCAAAATTAGCATTGATTTAAATATTTTTCTTTTCATGTGAAAGGCAGATTCAACACTGTCTTCAACACTGACATTTGACATAAATACTTCATGACTCCTGGCCAGTAGTCACCCAGAACTGTTAGTCAGAGAGCCAGAACTCATGATGGTCAGGAGTTCACGGCCCTTCTGAAGTCTCAGTGACATACTGATGTTGGTTCCTGCTCTGTCAATACTGTCCCACTGTCCCAGTTCAGCTCTGCATCTCACAGAGGGTGGTGGCAAAGGCACCTCCCACCCCTCTCTTACCCAGACACACAGCACTGACATGCCCTGTTCACTGAACAACGTGTCCTCAAACCTCCTTCTGGTGTTCCCAGAATTCAAACCTACTAAAAATAGATGTCATTTTAAAGAGTAATTACACACTATTACTATCCTGTAGCAACTAGAGCCCTGCGAGGCCTCCCTGGTGGTCACTTGCCCAGGGTAAGAAATGCCAAGTCAGGATGGCTGTGCCAAAGGAGCCCCTCTTGTGCCCTCGGACCCTCCTTATCTCTCTGTAAGACCATAGGTCATACTCGCCTCGACCCTTACTATTGGACCATTTCCAACACCTCTGTACCCTATATAAACCCCATCTCTGCCCAGTTTGGCAGAAGAGCTGCCACTGAAACCCTTCGTAGGAGCTGCCAATAAAGACACGGCTGTGGAACCTCATACAGCCTTCTCTCTCATCCCTGCATCTGCCAAGACACTGAGCAAGCAAAGGGCTGAAATCACTGAAGAGGTGAATGTACAAAGAGCTGATTTCACCTAAGAGCTGAGCTGCTTGCTAAGATTGTCCATGGCTGGGAGCTTGCCTGAGGGACGTGGACAGGTTGCACTTATCAGCCCAGCGCTATCCAGAACACCTACAGCAGCCGGGGTCGGATGGACGCTGGGAACCCCAGGCCGTAATACTATCCTTTGAAACTGTGTAAGTATATCAAATTATAGCAAAAAGGGCAAAGATATAGAACTGTGAGCCCCTTCTTATTTTTTACTGCTATGTTTTTGGGCTATACATTTCCATATGCAATGGGTTCTGTACCAATAGCAACTTATGGTGTCATATGGTATCATGGTTTCTTCTCCAGTCCCATTTCCATGCAAAAATGTCAGCCAGGCACATCTCGGAAGCTGGTTGTTTGAAGACTAATACATGTTGTTTGATATAATGTACCATTAATAATGTATCATATACATAATGTATTATGCTCGTGTTTTATGGTCAAAACCAGCACTGACCTCATCCAAGAACATCTCCTTATTAAGGGCTGCCCCTTGTGAACAGGAATTGACCCATGGCATTACTAAGGAGACCCTAAGAAGATCAGGTGATGCAGTATATATCACATCCAGACCTGCAATAGTGCTCAGGTTCTCCCTCTTCCTCAGCTCATGTTGAACTGTATTTATGCTTTTTTTGGTTTTTTAAATAACTCTGCTGGTAGATCTTTTTCAGTTGCTTGGAATGAAGAAAGTCTTTGCTTAAAATTGCTGCATTGCAACATCGCTACTCCCAGCTATTAAACATCCCACAGCACGAAACCCCGAGTCCACACAGGCCTACCTTAGCAAGTGCTCCAGTCAAGCACAACATGAATCATCTTCTGAACTACATCTGGATGATTTGTGAGGAATTTGTAGGTGTGTGTGTTTGTTTGGATTACAAGGAGACTATTTCAAGTGGAGACAGAATGCTTAATTCCTGTTCCTCAGTCTCATATCCACATTGTATTTGTCACTCCTGTCAACAAACATTTGTAAACTAAAAATAATGAGTTAAATATATGTACTTTATTACACTGCTCTGGAAGCCATTTCTGCTTAGAACTTGAATTTCAGCATATGGTTGTCTCCTTTTTTCGGGAAAGCACTCTCACTGTGCCATTGTAAAGAAAGATCTGTCCCTCTCCCCCCACCCATTTTCAGTTTACACACCCTTACTTTCAAACTTCCTATTCAGAGAAGAGCAACATCTTCTAAAAGTCCAAAGAGTTTGTAGACAGCCTTGGGAAAACTGGCTTGAATCATTTTTCGGGGCAAATTTGTGAGACCTCATTTTCCACCAGTGGAAGTTACATGCAAGCAAATTACAGCCTAACCAGGACCCTGTCAGGTTAAACAAACATGCTCATCCTTTCCAGCACAGGCTTTCCATTTGCTCTGTGTCTATTTTGCTGGACAGCTCAGACTCTCCTGAAATAATTGTCTCATTAGGTACACAGGATACAATTTGTAAACTGCATTCTGTCACCTCACGGATGAATTATCCCCAAACAACTACTGAACAGTGAGTGAGAACACAGTCTGACACATCTATTTTGCATGATTTTTGGAACAAGCAATATCTATATGTAATCATTGCCATTCAGCTAGTAAGGTCAAGGTCAAATCCTTTGCATTGCCTGATCTCTTCCAAAGGCCATGCTAAAGGGGTGCAATCATTATTCAGCATCACCTAACAATGCATCCAAATATTTTTATGAAAATCAGATCAGATCTGATTATTCACAAGATCTCCCCAGTGGCCTTTCACAGGTGCATGTGACACAGGTAAGAAGAGAGGTGAAATGGGCAAAGTAGGAAAAGTGTCTTAGAAAAAAAGGCAAAATTAAGAAGGAAACAAAGAGAATTAGGTGAATGTTAACCAAGGATTCAAAATGAGATAAACAAATAAAAATTCAAGCCAGAAAAAAAAAAAAGAAGTGAACAAGCACAGGATGCAAATATCCTAAATTAAATAATCTCAGATGGTTGTTATTATAGACAGCTGTCTTCCCTTCAGCAGATGCTCCAAGAATTTTGCTTCTGAAATTGTCTGACTGCAATTTAGTTGTACTTCAAGCATGCAACAAAGTGTCACAAGTGGAAATAGAATATACAATTATTTTAATTTTTCTTAATTAAAGCAAAATTGCATTCAATTTATACCCTTTTTTTTCTGTAACACTTACAGGAAAAGATGGCCAAAATGATTGGACCTTTTTGTCTTTCATTGCGTCTTCCCCTCTCAAAGAAGATAATTTGCCCCTCGGTGGTTTAAGTGTTTGATCGATGAGGAATCCCAGATGTAAAAACACACAAGAACTTCATTAACAGAACAGAATGAGAATGAAGTAATTTAGTTATGATTTTCCTGAAACGGACAGCATGAGCAAGTGGTCCATAGGCTGTAACAGGAGTGCTACATCTTTAATAAATGACAGCTGTGCAATCTCAGAAGTCATACAGTAATGTATCATTTTGCTCTGAGACACTAGTTCCACCTACCCAATTTTCTAAATGGTTCTGATAAGCCATTAAGACCTTCCCCCCTCTCCAGTCCTGCTCATCAGAAAATGTCACTGAGCTCCGATCACACACTACAACATGGCATGGGAAAATGTGTGGGCATCCTCTGCTCTTCTCTCATGGTGCCTAAGGCAGATGTGCTCTGATAGTGTGACTTGTCACCAGCTCAGTGCATATGTCATTCTTGGGAGGAAAGGGTTAAAACCAGAAGATTTGGCAAAGAGGATATAATATCTTCTCTCAAACTGACCTTGTCAGTGTGGGAAAACTCTATGTTTTGTGGCTAGTATTGTTCTTCCTCTGCCTGTTTTGAGAGGTGGAATTCCTGTGTGGAGATAACTCTCAGAGATACACTTGAGCTTCCTGTTGAGGGGGAGGGAGGGAGAGCAAGAGAGAGAAGCATCCTAAAGGCAGAGCCTTGTGATAAAGTGTGTGTGTGAGAAGCCCCTTGGAGCAGGCAGTGCCTACTCCACTGCTCCACTGCAGCGTGCAAGGATGACCTGAGCCTAAGGGAGCCCGTGTCCCCACGTGTCTCTGCTGTCCAACATTGTTAGCCAGGTAATGAAAAAATCCCAGTCTTTGTATTCAGCTGCAGTCTGGGGTCACCGTGGTTACCTGTATGGGTTGATTCACGCACTGGCACGGGTGCCCATTAAAATAGCCTCAAGATGTTTTCACTTGTTTAAACTCTCAAGGGAAAGTAATTTTAATTTGTTGCTTCTTTTTGCCTTAACTTGCTCTCTTAACACTTTTTTTTGTTAGGACAGGTCAGTTTGGGATAGCACTAATGGGTTCTTGATTCTAGCTAGACCACCGCTGTCAAATAAAGTGTTTATTTTTTGACAAACCAGAAGGCTGGTGTGAAGCTCCTGTTCCTTTGAGGGGTGTGCACATTGCAGAGCCATGGTCAAAATGTTCTGGCTCTTACAAGTGCTGCCAACAAGAGCAATGTGCAGCTGCAGAGATGCTTGTGTGATGCTCTTCACTGCAGCCCGTGCCCCAAAAGCCAGACTCCTGTTGCTGAATCTCTGCCATGGAGTTATTAGGGATAATGATAAGAAAATTTTTTCTTCAACTAATATCCTTCCACTTTCCTGAGATATTTCTGATCAAAGATGGTATGTAGGAGGAATAAGAGGAGAAAGCTCAGGAAATCTTTTTGTACCAAGCACCACTAGAAAAACACTTGCAGAAGATAATTTCTTTCAGCAGAAGACACATAATCTAGAAATAGTGGTTTGTAGAGCAGAATGTGCACATAGTTATGCAGAAAAAAAGAAAATTTTAGAAATGAAGGAATGAAACTCTAATACTGTGGGATTAATGAAAAACTCCAAGGAAACATTAACTCTGCCTGCAAGAGGGGGTAGACACGTAGCATGCTGAAAAGCATTTCTGTATTATTCTAAAGGAGTAGCAAGGGAAAAAAAGAAAAAAATAAGCAAAGGGAATTGAAGATTAACTTTGACATGCAATATTCATAGCCAGAGAAAATAGCTATTATTATTTATGTAGGAAAGATAGACAATATAGGATTCTTGTGGACATCCAGCCATTTGTCTAATAATGAAAACTAATTTCAATCTTGTTCTAACCATAGACAAAATAAGCCCAAGTATTTCTAATACTCAGATGAAATATCATGAGCAAACAACAGAACAACCTATTTCACACATACACACCTTCTTCTGTATCCTTGCCTCCAAGGACTGAAAAGGTTTTGGTTTGTGACCCAGCAGTCCAGCTGTATTTGGGAGCAGCCTGGGGCCACCCCAGGCTGAGCATTTCATCCTGCTGGTCTCCTCTCTGTGGGGCCATCAGATTGGATGGAGGGACACAGTTCAGCCAAGGAGTCTGGATCACAGAGGAGCAGCACAAAGAAGATGTCTAGAATTTAGATTCCTGGATCATTCTGTTCTAATATCCTCAGTCTTTTTTTTTTCTTTTCTTAAGAATTTGGAATTAAAAATTGATTCTTGACTTAAGGCATTTGCATTATTCCTGTTCAGTGGTATTGTTTTGTTTTGGTTTTTTAATTGGTTTTGGGTTTGTTGTTTTGGTTTTTTGTTGCTTTTTTTTTTTTTCCCAACATTAGTATTTTCATTTGGGGAGAAATCTTTAGCTAGTGAGCTCTAATTAAATGTGAAAGTTGGTTTGTTTGGATGACTAATCAATACAGATGCAGGAATCTGGGAGTGTTGCAGATGGTCACACCATGAGGCAGCTTCAGGAATCCCAGCTGCTCAGGGTGATGTCGTTTTAGGATAATGCTAATCCCGTGATGAACAGTTCCAACCTTTGTGCAATTTACATGCTTCTGAAAATCAATATTGTCATTGAGGGACATTGTTTCCTTGAGGGAGACATGCCAGGTATGTGGCTGAGATGCTAAAAGGTTGCTGATGTTTTGCACCTGGGTGATAGGTCTTCTGTGTATCAGGAATTGAAATTAACTAGCTCTGCTCACAGGGAAGGTGTAAATCACCATTTCTGTGTTTGGGGTTTTATTAAATGCAATTTAAGCCCACAATGAAAACTACTGAACACTAGAAATGAAGACTGGCAGAGGCATACTTCATGGGTAAAGACCATCCCTGCTGCACTCATGCTGGCCCTTTGGCAAGCTGCTGAGAGTAAAGCCCTTGTGAAAATTAAGTCACTTTTTTGGGGGTTTAAAATAAAGTTTTCCTTTCAAATTTTCATTTCACACCTAAGTCTGTGATAGATAAGAATCTGGCTAAACATCCTTCCCACATAAGGACTCTCTGAAAACATATGAGAAGGGTTCAGGCAATTTTTTAATAGATTGGTATCTATATCACAAAAACAACAAAAAATTTGATAATTTGATTTTCTTAGAGCAACATGACTATGAAGTAAAATGGCTAGTCCATCTGAAAACATTTGTTACTAAAGCCCATCTATCCTGAAAAGAAAAAATACTGTGAGAGTCAATAAGGAATAGAGTTTATAAAACTTACAGAAAAATTCTAATAGAAAATGCATGTTATTTTATAATAAAAATCATAGATGATAACATCTTATGCCAAACAAACACCAACATTTATGTTAAAGCCTGAGAAAACAATGACTTAGTAAGCCCTTTTGTTATATGTGCTACAAAATAAAACACAACTATGTACAACAAACTAACACAGGCTTATAGCAACAGCAGGACTAGCAAAGTTCTCTAAAATTGGTGACATTTTGACTGTAAAAAGACAACAATGCAAGGCTATGGTTAAGCCAGAATATGTTTGGGTAAACATCTGTGGTAGAAGAAGTACTACAAATACAGGATAAGAAGATAAGGGATTTCCTTTGAAAAGGCATCTTTAAACAACAGTATCAATTATGTTATTTACAAAACAACAACTGAAATAACTAATAGTGCAAACTGTACAAAATTCTTGAATTTCGCAACATCAGTTGATTGGAAACTGCTAGCAGCAAAGGTCAGAACAGAGCAGAATAGTGATTTCTTTATTAAATGTTCAATGAAGGACCAGGAAGCAGTGGTGATATGGATTCTATTTCAGTGGGTGTGAAGCTCTTGTAGAAAATGTGACTATAAAAATAACTATGGATAAGTTATATTCTTCATGTTAAATGACAATATCCATAACTAAATTAGAGAGCTAGGGTTTCCAATGGAAAAAAAAACCTTAGACCATATGATATAATAACATTTAGGATGTAAGAAATTCCTCTTCCATACCATTAAAAGAACTGGAATGTCAACTGGCAAGTCCAGTAGAAGGCACTTGGTGAAACCATAAATGTTGTATGAAAGGCTGCAAGTGTAGTACGTATCTTCAGAGAAGACATGATTCTGAGCAACACCAGGCCTTTCAATGCAACTTTTACTGTGCAAAATTTTAGAACAGATTTTGGAGGAATGCATAAGTAAGAGCAGATAGGCAATACAAAGTAGACTAAATTGCAGCATGATTTTGTTAAAGATAACTCAAGACAGACTAATATTTTTTTCATTTCATGTCAAATTGGTGAGTTACTACATCGAAGTATACACCAGATATAATCTAGATAGATTTATGTGCTCCTTACAACACTTTCTAGGAAATTACTATTTAAGTTGAAGATATGAGGGATTAATGTGAAATGGATAAAGAGTTGTTTAAGGGAAAAAATTGCCCTAAATCATATTTTGGAAAGAGTTTTTAGGCTGACAGTGGTTACAACCTCAATGCTCAGTATTGGGAC
Organism: Lonchura striata; assembly: GCF_050655825.1. Lineage (NCBI taxonomy): Eukaryota > Metazoa > Chordata > Aves > Passeriformes > Estrildidae > Lonchura > Lonchura striata. Next base: position 143,237,268 of record NC_140704.1, on the reverse strand, counting down.
CTATGCTCTTCAGATTAATGGCCAAGGAGACAGAATCAAATTATTTGCTACTGGAATTTAGAGATGACACAAAGTTGGGAGATATTATGAACAGCAAGAAAGTAGAGAGACACACAAGAAAACCTTTTTGCAGAAGACACTGAAATACTTTGGAATATAGTGTTCTATTCTCACCTATGTTGAAGAAAAGCAAAGCAAAACAAAACTAAACTAAATTGGAATAAGAACAAAGAAGGCTTTGGAAAATGGAGTTTTCATTTTATAGGCAAAAATGAAAAGATTATGGTTTATTTATCTTAGGCAAGTGAAAGTTGGAAGAGGATTGACAGATTCTTATATTCAGGGGAAATCGCTAAAAAGATAGAAGAATTCCTTACATTAATTAAAAATGCTGGTTTAATATCAAATGCTATAAAACAATTATGAGTATTTATTAGCCTAGAAATTTAGAAAATTACTTCTAAATATAGCAAAAATTAAATTCAGGATGAGTTTTCCAAAAAAAAAAAAAAAATGCGAGACACAGAGTCTGAATTTATTTTCAGATGGAACCTGGCAAATTAATAGCACTGTTGTTTGGCAACCTAAGATGGCTTACTGAAAACTGAAGTTTTTCATATATATATGTATTAGTCTTTGGTACTGGAATTTTGGGATCTTCAAGAGACTATGAAGGATGGCTTGCTGGTTGTTTGCATTATATTTACACTGTATCTACATGACATACATGTTAGTCTATATTTAGATTTAGGTTACTTAAATTTAGATTTAGATTTATTCATATTTAGATTTATTTATAAGAGTCATTCTTAGCAGAAGAAAGGAAAATGTTGTTATCCTGGATAAATATCATCCAGCTTCTGCAGTGGAATGAATGTGAAAGGGGATTATGTCATGTTTTCATGAAACTCTGGATGTTGAACAACCTAAGAGAATGTAAATGAAAGACAGTGGTGGTTCTAGTGTCATTAAATTCTTAGATGATTGATTGATATATTCTGTTATAATCTTCAGTGGTAAAACAAACGTCAGATTTGGAGTGATACTGGTGCTCTAGGGAAATTGAAGTATTGCTCTTTCTTTTGTCTACTCTGCAACATATAGTAGTAGGCCACTTCCCAGTTTAAAGTAAGAGTCTTATTTAATATTTGCCTTCCAGGGACACTGATGAGATCTTGGGATTCTTTCATTTTTCCTATGGTCCATTATAATGGAGCTCATTCTTTATCTAATATAGGCTAAAAGTTTAAGATGCTGGGATGCATTCTTATACTTTAGGCTGTAGCCTTGTGCGGATTAGGAATTAGACAAATTAACAGCTGTTACATGGTTTTCCCAACTGGACAAAACAGAACTGAGTAACCCCTGTGGGTCATTATTATTATATTCCTATTCTTTATTATTATCAATTGTTATTATTATTGTTTCTTTGCACCACTCTTTTGTAATTGGACAGATGTTCAGTCAGTATTAAGGGAGACAGGTAGGTGGGTTAATCCCTTTTGTCGCCCTCTGCTAGACTTTCTCCAAGAACTCTTTGTCTCTTAAATCCTGAGGAAACCAGACCTGGACACAGCTCTCCAGATGTGCCTCACCAGGGCTGAGTAGAGGATCAGGACTACTCCCCTGACCAGCTGGCAATGCCCATCCTGATGCATCCCAGGATTGCATTGGCTGGCTCATGGATAACTTATTGTCCACCAGGACCCCCAGGTCCTTCTCCTCAGAGCTGCTTTCCATCAGGTCAGCCTTTAGGCTGTGCTTGTGCCCGGGGTTATTCCTCCCAGGGGCAGCACCCTGCAGTTGTGCATGTTGAATTTCAGGAAGTTCTTCTCTGCCCATCTCTCCAGCCTGTAAAGGTCCTTCTGAAGGGTTCACAGCACTCTGGGGTATTGGCCACTCCTCCCAGCTTTGTGTCACCAGTTAACTTGCTGAGGAACCATCTGCCCCTTCATTAAAGTAATTGATAAATAAAGGATACTAGGTCCAGTATTGGACTTTGGGGAAAACCACTAGTGAGAGGCCTCCAAGTAGACCCTGCATCACTGATTACAATTGAAACAAATAAAAATATTAGAATAATAATGATGATGATTATGATAATACCAGTAGAAATGATAATACTACTAATAATAATTGTGATTAAAAGGAGATGAAGACAGGGAGAGAAACCCCAAGAAATGTAAGTGATGAACAATATGGTTGCTCATTCCTCCTCCCACCTGATGCCCAGCCTGTCCCCCAGCAGCAGCTGGCCCCTTCCATGTAATTCCCTCAGTTTATACACTGGGTAAGACATCCTCTGATATGGAATATCCCTTTGGCCAATCTAGGCCAGCAGTTCAGGCCATGCTCCCTCCCAGCTCCTGATGCAGCTCCTCACAGGCAGAGCATGACAAACTGAAAAGTCCTTGACTCAGGGTAAGAACAGCTTAGCAGCAACTAAAACATCAACAGTGTGTGTGTGTGTTATCAACATTCTCACACTGAATCCAAAACACAGCCCTGTACCAGCTACTAAAAAAAATTATTTCTACCCCAACTGAGATCAGGACAGCTTGCTACACTAGGCGCTTTCCTTTCTGTATTTTCAGATACAGACTCCAGTTGTTCTTTGTCCCCAGACCTGTAATCATCAATGTTCTAAGCATGAAACCCACAGCCATGTGCCAGATGGGTGTGGTGAGATGTGTACCATTTAGGCTAGTTGCACACCAAGTCTCTTCACAGTTTTAACTGCTACTGTAGGCTATATACATGCAGATATTTGCTGATATGGTTAGTGAGAAAAACAATAATAGGAAGGTTAACAAAACTGGTCTTGATGCTCATGTTATTATTATTGAAGTGGACAATTGAGAGCCCTACTTATCTTAGAAATTGTCAATAGGTGTTGGCAGTATTTCAGGACAAACCAGCTGGACAAAATTCAGTATCATATTTTATACTCTCAAATATTTATTCCAGTAAACACATTATTGGATTTTACAAAAATCTAGTTTATAGAATAGGTTGTCTTCTGCCCACAGGTGAAGAAGGTGAGCTTTGTGTTTCCCTAAGAGTCCATGAAGATTTCTGCTGGAGAAGTCAGGAGCATAGTTCCTCTGAATCTTACATTATTTTTATCAGCAGGAGGTAATATGCTCTGCCAATCCCATTTTCATGTAAATCCAAAAGCCTAAAGGCAGAGATTTACAGTGGACTCTGTGAAAGCAACTTTGCAATACTTACCTGGTTCTGTACTTTATTAGCTTCTGCAGAAATGCAGCTCATAGTTACTGCAGTATTAAACTAAATAATGGATTTAATAACATAGCAAAATATATTCAGTGCCCTATGATGCAAAATATATTAGATTATTTCAAAGACAGGACAATCTGTGTCTCTGGAGAAAAACAAATGTAATTAAAATTATTTCTACTCCAAAAAATTCACTCCTCATTACAAAAGTTGCCATGAACTCTTCCCAATATAATTTTTATTCAGAGTTAGAGATATTAGCCTTCCTGAAAGCTACGTTATCTTACAACATAGTGCATGCCTTGCCCTGAGTGAAAGACAAATGGGAAATAGATGCTAGATTGTGTCAGATGACTTTCAGTCTTCACATTTACATGTTCTCAGCAGGAAAATGTAGTAATTGCTGATGCAGAGATGGGAGACAATCCCATGTGTCTTCAGAGTGCAATTATATGGCATTTAAGGAAGTTATTAAACATATGTGGAAAACATTACGTAAGAAACGAAGGAATCTAGTCATAAAAAGTGATGTCTACTAAACAAAATCCTCAGATTATGTACCTGAGAATACCTTATGATGTGGAATCAGGGCCAGCAGCGGCAGGCCATTTTATTTGACTTTCATTCATTTACACTTTATTTTCTTAATTTAAATTTTCAAAGAAAACTAAAATTAATTTAAGAGATTCATAGGGACTGTGAGTATAAAACATATAATTTTCACTGTTATAATGAAAGACTTTGCTGAGGAAGAAATGTACCTATACTTTTTACTTGGACAGGATACTTAGACAGCAGTAGCTAGAAACACCACATGAAAATACAGCTTTACAAACACCCACTCCTCCACAAATAATACATTGAAAATGCTTCCTCTGGGTGACAGGAACAAGATCATGATTTCTCTAAAAGGAGACTAGAAAAGGAGATGTTGATATAGCAGGGAAGAGCTACAAGGCAATAATTACAAAACAGTTGATACAACTATAATTGATATAGTTAAAATTACTTTGCCTGTGGGAACTCGGAATAAGCTCGAGATAGATATATGGTTATCTCTAAAAAACAAAACAAAAAAGTCAACTCCAACAGGTTCATATTTTTGATGCATAGCTGAAAAAACGAACTATATCCAAATGTACTAAAAATACAGTATATTGATGCAGAGTGATGTCACAAAGCTCCTTGATGGCAACTCACTGAAGAACTGGCAACAATCCAGCAGCAAATGTAAATATAGACATTAGCAAAAAGATTTGGTAGAGATCAAGTGGGATTTCTATTTTCTTGTTCCCCAGCCAATCTTGTCCCGTCAATCACCTGCTCTCAAATTCTGCATTTTCTGACCATTGTCATTTCACTGCTAAGTAATGACTAAGCACTGTTTACAACCACCTGTACAGTTTTTCAGTGAAACCCACAAAATTGCTTCCCCCCTTTCCACTTCTCCCTCATTCCCACGGAACAATATGAAAAGACACTCCATCACCTGTAGTGACAGATGACTCTCACAGATACTGCAACCCAGTAAGCACTTTGTGGTTCTACACTCCCAATATTTCCATCCTCTTTTCCTTTTTGGAGGAAGAGTGTGAGTGTGAAAGAATAGCAAATGAGAGCCCTCCACTGTGATTAGAATCAGCTGCCTTCAATAACAAGCAGAATCCTTCAGATCAAAAGGATGGAAGTAAATGTTGTCTGGGCTCATTCAGCTTCTTGTAGAGAGCCAAACATCCTCTTGCAGGAGAATCAAAGCCTATGTTACTTTCTGTTTTACTGTAGCTTTCTAATGGCTGCCGTTAGACATATAAATCAAATAATCTAGAAGAGAAGATAGCCCAGCAGTTCCAGTTCTATGTGGGGGAAAATACTCATCTACCAAAAAAAATGCAGTTGGTGTTCCCCTTGTGAAGGGCATTGATCAGGCACCCCTGGGCAGCAGGGGAAGGACAGACCCTTTCTCCTGACTGCCCTGTCTCTCGGTGCTTATTGTTAGTCTCTTTCTGTCATGCAATTGCTGTGACCATGTTACATCAGTACTTTTATACATTTAGAAGACGCACTATAAAATGTGGATTTATCTTCTGTCAAGATGCCAAATGATTTAGAAAAAAAGAACATCAGTGCACATGCACATGCACCATTTCTGCAAAGTCTGAGAAAATCTTCAATTTGTGAACATTTGAAAAATAGATACTTACAATACATAATATTAATCTTCCAACATAGAAAAAGAGACATTCTCTGTGCATTAAGCTGGAATGCAGAAAAGAGGCTTCAATCCCTTTTCTTGGTGATAAATGTGAAATGGTACTGGGGCTGTTAGAGAACCTGCTGCTTCATGCATTGCTGCTTTTATGGCAAGTGGTTACAGGTGAGCTTGCAAATGTGGCACACAAAACACTGAAAGATCTGCTTGCAGAAGAGTGTCTCAGCTTTGCTGCAGAGAGCTCATACTGCCTGAACAAGATGTGGCATGAAAGAGCAGTATAGTCATTGCCATCCAGAGAAAACTGACGGCTGCACAACTAAGTGGGCAGGTGATTCACAGCTCACACTGTTCAAGCTGTAAGAGCAGTACTTGTTCTTACATGTAAGCAGCAAGGCTTACAGTATGGCCAAGAGAAAATCACAATACTGCAAACACAACCCTCAAGCACTGGGGAAAACAGAGGCACAGCAGGAACCAGAGTGTTGCCAACATCTCAGAAAATCTTCTTTGTATGACTTCACATTCTTGTGAAGAAAATTTGATGGGAACACTGCAAAAAAACTGGTACTGACATGCTTGGGTGACACAGATCAGTTAATGTTTGGCATTAGCACAGAAACAAACTCAAATGCAATGAAGACACAACACCTCCTCAGTGTTTCTGTTGTGTCATCAGGCAGACAAGAGGTCTATTTAATTAACAATGGATGCTGATTATTCACTTCCTGTAACATGAAGCTGCTTACTTGGAATCTTTAAGACTTGCCCAGTTTATTTGTAGCTTGTTAACTGAAGATGAAATTCCTGAGTGTAGTTGTTTGCATGTAGATGTGCCAGTAGGTTTGATTTGTGTGCCTGTTGAATTCTTTACTAGAAAAGCACATAGGGACAGGTCCAGGACTACCACAATAAATAAGCAAACATGTAATGGGAACTGCACTTCTTTATCATGAGATGTTAATGCAATGCAGAGTCCAGTTATTTGAGTCACAGTTGAAGGAAATTCTGCCAAAGGATTTGTTCACAGACATAAAATTTATCTTAATCAGATACCATGTGACAGAAGTTATTTTAACAATATGTTACAGCAAAAGATGAGCAGTCAGAAAAACTTGTGCTATGTTTTATGAGAAATTGAGTCTTGTGAATGACAAAATATGATCTGCAATGATAACAAAGTCATAGAGCACCAGATGGGGCCTCTGTGAAACAGGGTTCTGGTCTGCAGAGCTTGGGCTAGGAGGGTTGTTTGGAAAACTCTATGGTAAAAAAAATATATTTCAGATTGAATGAGTAAAACCAAGATATAATGATGTTCATGGCAAAGGACTCCAGATGCTGCTGCTTCACCATTCGCTTTCACAAGCACCAGACAGAACCCAGGGTTTTCAGAGACAGTGGAATGGTAAAATCAGGAAAAGGAGTAGAAACTGGAAAATGTCTATATAACAATTTAAACTGTATAAAATCATCATCATCACTATTATTACTATTATCACCATTATCACTATTGACAATTCCTTTCTGTGTAAAATATTATTTTTAGTAGGTTTTCCTCCTTCTGTAATACTTAAATCTGGGCCAATAGTGATTCTTAAATGAATCTATTAAGATTTCTATTGTAAAAACATACATTCCTGACTTTACATAAAAGGTGTGTTTCCTCTTTGTCCATAGACAAGCAATTAAATTTAACTAATTGCACAGCCTTCTGGGACAATTGTTTGAGTGCTTCTCAGAAATAGTGTCCATGTTTTTCATTAAATTGTCTAAAATCCAGTATTTCTTGGATGCAAATTTAATTTAATTTTATTTTATTTTATTTCATTTTATTTATTTAATTTACTCAGAAGGAATACAGAAGAACAAGCAGCAGAAGCACTAATCATTTTATCCTGCACCAACTCAGCATTACAGAAGTTGAACTTCACCAGATAACACTTCAGATTGAGAGAGTAATCTTTTCTTAGGAATGTAATTTTTCCAGCAGGACAAGAACCAAACCTTGACATTACAAATAGTTTGCAGGTATCAAAATTTAGAACTGTCAGGAAAAATAACAGGCAAACTGTTTTTTCAGGCTTATTTCTTCCACGTTGTTAAAGAAACTTTGTCCTTAACTCTTCTTGAGGTGTAGATCAGAATCACTTCAGAGAATTTCAAGCCCACCCTGAACAGACCCATAGAAACAGTGAAATCCTGGATCATAAGTAGCACAACACTCACCTTATTTCATTTTGTGCAACTGCAGCTCTGATTCCTCATGCCTCATAGTACAAAGTCAGAACTCTGCTCACTTAAGCCCTTTGGGAGAATAGTAAGGCCATTATATTTGATGCAAGAACACTTAATAAAACCAAGAGAGAGCATGTTGCTCTTGAAAGACTCATGTACTTAAAAACAGACAAACTACCCCTCAAGCCATGGATGCGTACAGCATACAGATTATTTTCTTCTGTGAACAATAGAGGGATTCAAATGAAAGATTAAAATAGCTAATGGTCAGTGAGTTAACTTGAATTTACAGGCATAAATTCAGATCCTCACTGATATAAAAACCTCATCAGAAACTGAACACAGGACAGATGTCTCACACATCTTTATTTTTACTATGTGTCTGAACAATGAAACCTAATTGTTGACAGTACTGAATCGCTATCGCAATTATTTGAAAGAGAATCCTTATCACATCTGATTCCACAGAAGTTAAGTGGCTTTCTGGCAATAAAATGGCTTAACAACCTGAAGCACCTTAATTTAAGATTGAACAAATGCAGTTGTGCAGTGTTACTCAGTATCTTCTAATTTCATTAAATTGGTTCACAGAATATCTACTGTGTAGCATGAGATACACTTCATTTTCCCAAGAAAAACATGGCAGTGGATTGTGGATTTAATCCAATTCAAATTGGATTCTCTATTTGAATTAATATGAAATATTTAATTACTTATAGAATTCCTAAGAAGACAACAGTGACCAATATGCCCCTCTTGTGGCCTGACTGACTTAAAATGTTCATCAAGGCATGGCTGACATGATGGGCCTATGAGCTGATGCACCGCTGAAATGTGGCCCTGCTCTCCTCTGGCTAGGAAAGGACTAGAAATGGCTCTAAGAACAGAGAACACACCTGCTACTATAGCTCAATTTTCTTTCTGCTGTTTTCAGCCAGGAAGAAAATCTCAGAGAATCAACATCTGACCAAGGATCAACAAGTCACCATCTTAGGATGTGAATTTCTTCTAAAGGAAGAAAAGCATGATGCAGGGGCACCACTGGAAGCTTATCTACAGGAAAGCAGAGAACCTGAGAATGTCAGTAGAATTTTGAAAGAAATTATTTTCAGGAAGGCAGGAAGGTCTTCACTGGAGATTTTCTAAAAGCTTTTTATGGTATAATGGCAAGAGGCATGTTAAGATGTGGCTTGCCAAACATTTTTGAAAGACCTATTCAGCCCTCAGTCAGTGAAAGGGTCCTTGCTTCTGACATGGGGTGAACTCATTATGGGGTTGAAGGTCACCACAAGGCAACACTGACAGCTCTTTTGGAGGCTTGCCCAACAAAAGGGTAGTTTTAATTTTGTGGAAGATACCATGTATTTGCTCATTGGTGAAGCTGCAGCACTTTTCTCACACCATATTGCTGTGTACTGCATTGTCTTTCTCATACAGTGTCATCAGATAAGAAAAGAGATTTGTGTAACAGATACACCAGTGAGCATCACCCATGTTGTGGTAGGAATCTTGCATCTACATTCTGCAGCTAATAGGTATTTAGCTCTAAAGGCTTTTTAGTATAATTCTGGTATAGGCAGAGGTGAAATATAGAATAGAGGCTTTAAAGTTTAAATTACAAAGACTTAAGAATTCACTTGGAGTATAAACTGCAGCAGCAACAGAGGAGCAACTCAGAGCACAAAGGAAAAATGAAGCAGTCTTATGAGAGAAACTGAAGGAGGCAGATGGCAATTAGGTGTCAGTAAGTTCTCATTAAAAGTGGATGGTTTTCAGACTCAGTTAAAAGAAAACTCTTTCAAAACATTTTTTTGAGCAGTAGAAATAAAAAAGAAATATTAAACCCCTTACAAGGTAGTTGTGTATTACAAAATATTTTGTTTTCACTTTTATTTGGGAAAAGAGCGAAAAAGTTATATGTGGAATCTGTAGTTCTGTCACATAACTCAGATTTTTGCTGCTATAGGCTTAAAAACAGATGTGTTCAAACTAGTAGAAAAAAGGCAATAAAGTGGAAAAATAAAAGCATAACTAAAAGATTGTTCTTTGCTTTCTTCCTGTGTGTTAAAAATAATGAAGTCATTAGACCTGACGTTCCTAAAAATAACCTGCAGTAACAATCTTGTGGAGAAAACACAGATTTCTCACCTGTAAGACACAAAGTTAAAGACTCCTTTTGCCTATTATTCTCAACAAATAATGCTGTGAAAGCTGTTAGACTCAGAGCATGGTTGCTTACTGTCCTCAAAAATCATATCAGTAATGTAACACCAGCTCAGGCTACTATTTCTTCAGCTACATGAGCTGAACCAAGAGCATCCACATGGATGACTGCAGTTTGTGCCTGGTCTGCACACAAAATGTGCTCCCCAGAGGGCTGAGCATGGTCAGAACCGTGTCCCTGTGCACTGTGACCTCCAGTGGCTCTGGCTGACCAGTGGCCCCACGCTGAATGCACGCTGGGCATGTGCACGGCCACATCTCCTCTGTCCTGTGTGCTGGGAGGAGCACAGGCTGACCAGCTGAAGGCTACCAGAACCTTCTGAAGGCTACCAGCAGCCTCTGAAGGCTACCAGCACCTTCCACATGGGGTTGAGGAGGAGAGAAGTGAACAGTTCCCAGCTCTCTGTTGTTCCTGGCAGGCATTTCTGTGCAGCTGGGACAACAAATGGGAAGTACAGAACCACTGGGCACAGCTGCTGCCCAAGAGGACAGTCACACAGCTTCTGCTGCTCAGCAGGACACCAAACTGTGATGGAAAAGTCTACCACAAAGACTGCCACAGATGTCAATGAAAGAATCTCAAAGGATACCAAACACTTGTGTTTAGACAGCTGAGTTGATGCTGGAACCTCTACACACTAGAGTTACAAACACCACTTGAATTTCTGGGCTTATTGCATGTTTCAGAGCTTCTCTATTGCAATGTGTCAGAGAAGGGCACTTGGGGACACCTTCACTGGCTTTGGTACAGCTGCATCATGTCTGTAAGGGCACTTAAGTAATGTACTCAGCCTGCAGTGCTGCTTGGCAGTGCTGTATTCCATGATCTCCCCTCTCCTGTCCTCTTCCCCAAGGCTTTTCAGCCAAGACAGGCACAAAATAACTTAAAACTTATTTCTTGCTTATCTTTAGGATGGAAAAATCCAACTTTACATTAGAATGGTTTTGCAGTTACCATAAAATGCTGGGCTAAGGAAGCAAAATGCAGGGGATTGCAGGAGGTTTCACACTCATACAGATGGAAATGAAAGAACTTCATATTCTCTCACTAACAAGACTGAAGGAACCTTCTCTCCTGTCCCCAAATAGACCATGTTCATCTCCACATAGTCTTGGGGACAGAGAGAGACAGCATGCATCTTTGGGCACAGGGAATCTTGAAAAGGGGCCAGAGAGCTGGAGGGACAGCTCCAAAGGGCCTTGGTGAGCTGGGTTTGTTTCTTCTGCTGTTGGGCAATAATGGGAAAGGTGCAGTTCCTCCCCAGAAACCAACACCTCTCACATCCCAATTCCTGCTCGGACAGCAGCAGTGCCTAAGCTGGTCACATGGCTATGTGCTGTTTCCCAAACCAGTCTTTTCCCCTGCTAGAACAGGAACGTAAGTATCACAGGGCATTATTTGGGTGATTTCTATCACCCCAGCAGTCTGTAACCTATCCTTGGAACTGACAGTAAGACCCATGTACAGCCAATTCAGCCAGGCTGAACAGAGATTTCTGTTCTCCTGAGCTGTGGGTAAACTAACCTGTTCTAGATACTTCACTTGAATCCTCCTCTATCTTCTATGCCAACCTAATCTAAATCAACTCCATCTACTTTCCTGGGATGATGCTTTGTGTGTGTAAGTAGGAATTGAGGACTTGGCACTCTGAAAGCTTGTCTTATTTGCAATCATTAGTTTAACTTAATACACCTGAATGACTTCATTTGTACTTAGCCTAGCTTTAGGGAGCACTGGCATTCAGGAAGCACCACTCCAGCTACTGGAGTGATTTGATTAGCAGTGCTGGCTGATTAGATTAGCAGAGTGGCTGGACAGACCGTTAATTACTTATTGTCATTCCAGCTGATGTAGCCCCACAGCACCAGCAGCTCGAGCTATGCATTTACATAGGCAAAACCTGTGCTTATCTCCATAGCTTGTAATTCACAGCCTTGCCTGCAGCCACTGCTTCTGGTGCCTTAGCTTACATATCAGAGGTCTGTATGAGCTGCAAACTCCATTGTTAGCCAGGACTGGGATCATTGCATGGTGCTGAAAATGTCAGCAAGAGAAACTATTGGTTCTCTGTCATCACTCCAGCAGAGACTTATTTCAGATTCTCTGGGTAATGCTGTTTCTGGAGTGATGTTTCTTGACATGCAAAAGTGCCTCATTGCAGAATACTATAGTTTTTTGATGCTGTTACAAATGGCAGCTTTCACCATCTCTGAAGTTCTCCTATGTTCCACTTATTGCAAAAAAGCTTCCTAGGAAATAACCCCAGCTTTAACTTTGGGGTTCCAGAGACGTATGGGCTCACATTCTATTTATGATCATTTTTGTTCAAGGACAAATGAAACAAAAGTGAGTAGGAAGTGAAAGATTTCTCTCTGTGAACCTAGTCCCCTGTGAGCTACATGTTTAAAAGTTCATTGGTCACCTGGGCTGCTGAAGGCAAGCAAATTCAAAAGGCAGCATTCAAAAAAATGCTGCTTTTCCTCCATTTGGTATCTTCTAGGAAATGCAGCTTTATTGAGTGCTTGATGCTTTTGTAGCTGAAGTTCAGTGAGATGGAAACAGACCTATGCTGCTGCTCCTCTGCCAAGAAATAGCAGACATTATGTTTCTCCATATGGAGCAGCGCTCTGAATTATTGTGGAATTCCCTTTCTATTAAAAAGCAAACCAAAATAGCCTGTTCAGAAATAATTCAAAGATTTTTAAGAATGTGGAAGAGGTGTTTTTCCAGGATGTCAGAGCCAATTTCATGTTCTGTTAGATTGTTATAAATTTCCTTGTCTCTACAGGTAGTAAAAGCATGTAATGTACAAAGGTAAAACATAAAGTAATGCTCTCATAAGAAAAAGTAGCATAAGAAAAAGCAGCTATGCACTGCTCCTAGCAGTTGATTTTTGCACAGTAAAAGCATAAAATCTTGCAATACTGGACCTACACCTCCTCTGCACTGGGAATTTCACTATATGAGGTGTGAGGCAATGAAAAATCAGGGCCATAATATCCTACTGAGCTTCTGAGTCATCTTATTGCACTGAAGTAAAAGCACTTTAGAAAATACAAGCCATCTGTGATGTTAAATGCAATTATCTGATTTGCCTTAATAAATGCTCAGAAATCATTGCCAACCACTTCAATTTTTCAACATCATTCTGAGTCATTCATAAGCAGGTAAAGGTCATTGTGCTCAGACCTTATCAACTCTGATCATTATCAAGTTATTATTTTCTGCAATAACACAAATGCTTCCCTCCAAATCCAGCACATAAAAGACCTTAAAAGGAGATGTAATTTTTTTTTTTAGCTCTGTCCTGGTTTCAGCTTCAACCATGACAGGTCTGACATTCAGAGGATCACACTAGGTATATTACATCTAAATCAACACAGTATTGACTATTACTTATACCTTCTTCCTACTGGCATCAAGGTAAGTGACAAACATTACTGTTGTTAAAGGTCAGATCCCAAGCTCTGTATTTCAGATTCTTCATGACTGGAGCTTCTGTACATCGGAAATTATCCAGATATGTCCTTCTTCTATTTGCACAGTAATCCTGCCCAAGTGTGAAAGGGGCACTGTGATTATATGAATTATATGTTCTGATTATAAGTGCATTATGCTTGGGATGTGACAGCCCCATTGGGCATACACAGATCATGTTCTAGGCAGGCTCTGTACAGATGCACAAGTCCCACACTGCTCAGGTTCATGTATTTCTTGACAGGGAGACCTAGAAGAGCTACAGTGCCCTCTAAAGCTTTATTTCTCAGAAGTTATTTACACCTGTAACAAAAGACACAAGTATGAATAAAGCCATGTTATATAAGTGTAAAAGTTTTCAGCTGGTCATCAAGAAAAGCTGCATGTTCTACCCAAATCTGAGCACACTGAGCACAAATATCAGTGCACACACTAGCCAGTGTCTAATGTGTGAGCATAGCAGGAGTGGTTTGAATGCTCAACCAGTAAAAACAGTATAGTAGCTCCACTGCAGACCTGGTTCAGGTTCCTCAAAACAGCAGAGAAAATAATTGCTGTAACCAGCAGGAAACACTGTCCAAGCATGCAGAGGTGGTGTTAAGAATGCCAAAGCCCACCTGGGGATGTATCTGTATAAAGGACAACAAGAAGAGCTCTTCATCTATGTTAAGAGGAAGACTGGGGAAAAATATGGGTCTGCTACTGAATGGATAGCAGGCCGTAGTGACCAAGTACATAAAAAAAGCCATTGTACTCAATGCCTTCTTCACTTCATCTTTCCTTGTAAGACCAGCCTTCAGGAATGACAGGTCCCTAAGAGCTGTGAGAATTGACACAAGGAACACAAACCCTGGGGTGGGTGAGGATTAAGTCAGGGAACATTCAAACATACTGGATATATATAAACTCAGAGGGCTTGATGGTTTGCACCTGTCAAGTGCTGAGGGAGCTGGCAAACACCAATGCAAGATGACTCTCAATTATCTTTGAAAGCTCATGGCAATTTGGGAAGATTCCTGATGACTGGAACAGAGCAAATCTGGACAACTACAGGTCAGCTGGCCTCACCTTGATCCGTGTGAAAGTGATGGAGAAACTAATCTGGGAAACCATCTCCTGTATCTAGGACAGGAATACCACTGTACTGGAATCCATGGTCAAAAATGGATTTGCATGAGGGAAATCAAGCCTGACCTGACATTCCTGACCTGACAGCTTCCTATGAAGAAATAACTGGCTTTCAATTCTGTTCCAATAACACTGTCTTAGAAAACCAATAAAGATAGGTCAGTGGTTGGTGAAGTGGATCAAAACTGGCTGATATGCTGAGCTCAAAGGATTTTGATCAGCAGCACAAAGTCCATTTGGAAGCCAGACATTAGTGGTCTACTTCAGCAGCTCATAGTAGGGCCAATACACTTCTATCATTAATGAGCTGGGATAATGGAACAACGGGCACCTTCACCAAGTGTGTTGATAATCTCAAACGGGGAAGAGTGGCTGAAACACAGGATGGTTATACCACCATTCAGAGGAGCCTGGACATGCTGAAGCCTGTCCATTGAGGACCATGAATATGATTAAGTAGTACCATCTTCAGGAGTATCTTTTATTCAAGAAGAGGCTAAAAGAGATAGGCCTATTCAGCTCATAGAAGAAAAGTCTTTGGGGGCATCTCCTAAGTGTGTATAAATACCTGATGGTGGGGAGTAAAGAATGTGGAGACAGATTCCTCTCAGCAGTGTCTCAGACATAAGGCAATGGCCACAAACTGAAATAGAGAAAATCCCATTTAAATTAAAAACGAAACTGAGGAGAGATCAAACACTGGAGCAAGTTGCTCAGAAAGGCTGTGCAGTATCCACCCATGGCAAACTCAAACCGAAAAAGACATCACCCTGAGCAACCTGCTCTAGTTGCCCCTGCTCTGAGCACAGGTTTAAACCAGATGATCCTTAGGGCTGCCTTCCACCCCCAACAGCTCCATAATTCAGTACTTGCAAGTTACACTACTGAATTGTTCCAGGCCACATCAAGTTGCAGTTAAGCAAACAATAGCATTAGTCAGGATTGTTTAAACAAGTTATCCAACAGTTTGCCAGCTGGTCACATGGACCTGCTATAGTAGACTGCTCCTCTAGTTCTGTTTAAATACACATCCTCTGTTAGGCATAGTTCTTCCACTTTTTATGAGGAATGCTTATGTGGTAGAATTCAGTGATTCACACTCTCCAATCATGAGCAAGGAGGGCACTCAATGTGTTACTTTTCTCTACAGGAAAGCGACACAAACACTTCTCAGGAGAGCACAGATGTCACTCACTGCTCTCAGATCTCCAGTACAAACTAAGTTGTCTGAGGCTATCACTGAAACAGCCAAATTCTGAATCAGTGACACTACCCTCTCTTGTTCCCACCTCACACCAATCAATTCCTTGTGCTGCCACACTGGGCAGTCACCAGTGAATAAGAGCAGGTAACTCACGGGTGTAGCTCTTAACAGGCTTTGCACCAGATTTCAGAAGAAAGGAAGGCTGTTCAAGGTTAATGATAGCAGGAAGGTAAACCCACCACTTTAGACAGAACACACACACTTCCCTTCCCTAATCATCTATCAAATGAAGTGAAACACAAAATATTCTATGAATTTTCTGGGTATTTTAACACTCACATACCATTTTTCTTCCTTGAAATTGAGAACAGGGATCATGGATCTTTAAGAATATTTTAATTCTTTTTAAAAATAAATAAATGAAAAAGAGAATCAGAGAAAACACCAGATAATTATATAGTAATGATAAAACACACCTTCCAGACATCCCATAATTGTTTTTGAGTCTCCTAGAAATCCCTAAATGCACTTTCTGTAGCATTATGGATTATCATGCAAAATATTTTTGACAAATAGGAAATGTAGGTGTGCAAGATAAACAATACTCAAAGTATATTTCAGTAACAGTATGCACAAAGAATATTAATGACATAATTGGACTATTACACTAGTAAAACCCAAATTTAATAGCCTTAGTGACATTTAAAATCATATTACATGTATTTTAAACATGTTTATCTATATTTTCCTTACTAATAGCTCTTCTGAAGTCATTCTCAGACACCAGAATGCTCTTTCTGAACATTAGCCCTTACACTTTGACATCTACCATACTTTGAGTCTTTCTATGGTAGTAAGCCTGGTTCCACACTAGCATAAGAATCTGTTTCCATGGATCAGAGCATGGGATTTATATCAAAAGTCTGTTTCTCCCCTTTTCTCAGTATATGCTTACATGAGTTAAAAATTCAATTAAAAAAAAAAAAAAAACAAACAAAACACAACCAAACAGCTATGCATCCAGCATTTTCTCTCTGTGCCTTTAATGTATTTGCATGAATCTCAGCACTCCTAGAGAAAAAAAGAGAATCCAGAAAAACTGCAAACCCTCCTCCTCTCACTCCAGACCTGGCACCCACTATTCCTCAGACTCTTTTTTCAGCTATGTGATTGACTCTGACAAGGGAGGGGAATTGTAAGGGAATTTTCTACTCACTGCTTCCACACCTGAATTTCCACCTACCTCCTTCACTGCAGTGTCCACAAAACTTTATTGTTTTTCATTAGCAAACAAATGCAGCTCCTGGCCTCGGGTGTGTACTGAGAGTGTGTGTGAACAATCTACAGCCCTTCCCTTTTCTTCTTCCAGCCCTCCTTACTGGCAGAGGCACTGCAGTGGAAAGCTCCACTTCTCCTTCCCTATCAGTATCAAATCTGTATAGTCCCACACCTCCCACACCTTTTCCCAATCTCAACATACTTTTCATCAGTTACCTTTGAAATACACACCCATTTCTACATGCTATTCCCCAGGAATATGCAAGGCAATATAAGAGTCCAGATACTGAAATTTTAGGCAGATGGTACGGTCCTGTTTCTGTCATACTTCAGTTTGATGACAAACTTTGAATGGTTTTTATCTCACCATCACAGTTTAGGCCCACTCAGCTAAGCAAATCACAGCCAAAAATATTCAGTCAGGGCTGTGCTGCTCTTCACTGCCAGAGACACGTGGTGCCTGACTTGAGGTCAACGATTTTCAGATGTTTCTTAAACTGTTCCTGAAGACTTCTCCTGTGCATGTGGTTTGGGCACCAAAAATAATTGTGTTTGAAAATCTTGGGTCACAATGATATGGCAGAAGTATCTCGTTAACAAGATCATCAGATGAAGATGAGTGAGAACTTCACTGTTTTACAGGAAAGACTTGGGAGCACAAGGGGTTGCTTAAAGCTAAATGACTGTTGAATTTCTGAAAGGTGAAAGGGGAAAAAAAGAGAAAAATGATGATAGATGATGTGAAGTATACAAGTCTAACATCTTGTTTATACTTCAGAACTCTTGCAGTAGAGCAATGCTGTTGATGAACATTAATCAACTGTACTTTCATCTGATGTTAGCTGGCAGAAGTCCTATTCAGAAATAATTAGAATGGCTAAGGAGCCTTTGGTCAGTATTGCCTTTTCATCTGGTGACCTAGGGCAAAGTAAACAGCAAACTGATTATGGCTGTGACAAACCAAGTCTGTTTAAAGGAGGTTTGCTACACTTTTAAGAGAAAGTTTAGAAGAAATCTCTCTGAAGTGAGGCAAGGTAAAATGAGAAGCAAGACAGAAAGGCAGAGAAAGCAAGAAACAGCTCTTTCTAAGCAGAGAAATATGGTCTATTTCTGCACTATAATTTAACAGGGCATTTTAACAAAGTTAGCTCACTCTCACCTGATGCTTCTGAAAGGTCTTCTCAAAACAGATTGTACTTTACCATAGATTAATTCAATCAATTCACACAACCCCTTGAATCAATTCACAGGCTCATTTCTCTAATGAACAACATACACTAAATTACAATTTGTCTACTTTTGACTGGAATTTGTTAAGTTTCTGATGGTTTTAGATATTGTTAAATATTATGTTTCCCTAGCTATTAGGTATCACACACTACGCCTTTAAACATCTGTCATGCCTTATTTGCTATCTAGTCACAGCCATAATTTTGCTGTTCTTCAGCAGGCATGAAGTTATAATTAAAAACTACAGGGCTGTTTAAAGGGCTTAGTAAAATTGATTAAATGATCCCCCCCATCACCGGGGATGTCCTCAGGGTCCAGAGCTGAAATGTAGTTACCAGTCAGAAATTCAGCATACTAATGGGGATAGGACTCCAGTGCTCCATGTCCATGCTACTTTTAACTCTGCACCTTGATTTATTCCCTCTGTGGCTCCCAACTCATTCTAAACAAGAAAGCACTGCTTCACATATGCATTAGCCAGGTAATTACTCCAACATATCTCCAAATATTGTCACAGTCAAATAAATTACTAATATTTGAATATATAAGCTTAATATAAAATGTTATCAAAATCACAGAAGCTTATTATGCATTGAAGGCTGTATGTGTGTATTACATATATTTGAGTATTACATATATTTGAAAACTGTGACATCTACGAATATCCTGTTTTCTCCACAGAAAGCATGTGAGCATCAGTCCATTCTGCCAGCTTATGGGATCAGGTATTGCACTCGGGAGGACCAGCATATCCTCTCCATTTTTTCACTTATAATGCACTGTGAGTACACCTGCCACTTTGCAAACAAATGAACGACAAGGCTACTGCTCCAGGACACTTGTATCTGCACTCATGTACAGCACAAAGGCTAATAGTTCAAGTGCTTATGAGAGCAAACAACGGATCAGGTCTTCAGGGCAAAGTTGGTTATTAAAAAGGTTTATGGAAAAAGTTGGGCTTCAAGACATTTCTTATAGGTTCTGAGATTCCTTCATAAAATAAATAATGAAGACATAGTTTTTAATTAATTTAGATATCTTAAGGATGCCAAAATTCTTGGGGTTTGTGAAGACCGTATTCACTTGCATTAGGTATAATCTTGCACTCTAATTTGAGGTTTGTTTTGCAGAAATAACCTGTCACAAATAACACTTATTAGCCACATTAGCCAGTGCTAACAAACAAAAAGAACACATGGCACTCTTTTTGTGCCCTGTCTGGGTTTGCTCTTGTATACTCAGTTCCTTTGCTGTTCTCTTGATTTTAATAATGATATAACTTTGGTGAATAGAGTAGACTGCTTGTGGGTTGTTAATATTTACTGATACATTAAAGTGAAAAAATATCTACTTCTGAATGAAAAAAAAAAAAATCTTCAAAACCTTTGTGATGTCTCAAGATAAAACTGAAAAGTGCACAAGCCCACAGCTGGTTTCCAGGACAGATCTGGGAGCAGCAGGCTGTTTGGTGTAAGATTTCTGGAGACCTGAAGCAATGGCTCTGCTACTGTGTCCCTATCTCCTTCGTTTTTGGGGTTTGTTGTAGGACCTGTCAGGGTGGGTAAGGCGGACAAAAACTGAGGGCCTGACTCGAGGGTGAGGTGCTGACTGATAGTTCCCGGTGCTGTGCGTGCCTTTTTCTTTCCCTGCGGACAAACTCCTCCGGCCGGCACCGGGGCGCGGTGGGGTGGGACAGGGACAGGTCGGACTAATCCTGGAGCCGTCAGCCTGCAAGTCTGAGATCACCGAAACCCCGGAGAGAAACATCCCAGCTGCGAATGAAGCTTCCTGAGGCAGGGTGCCGCGCAGTCCCTGTCCCAGAACGCCCGTGGGGGCCCCCGGCCCTGCCGCCCCGCAGAGCCACGGCCGGGCCCCGCGCCGCTCTCCGCGCCGGCGGGGACGCTGCCGGCGGCAGGGAGCGGCCGGTGCCCGGCGGGGCGCCCTTGCCCGGGACTACGTTTCCCAGGATCCGCGGCGCGGCCCCGCCCGCTGTCAGCGAGCGCTGCAGGTTGATCGCCGCGGCTGCAGATGAGCGGAGCCCGCGCGGGCGGGGGGGCGGCCGGGGCAGCGCCGCCGGGGCCGGGTCGGCGGCCGGCGCACTATGCGAGGCCGGGAGGATGGCGGTGGAAGGTAAGGGCTCCGCGTCCCCTGCCCGCCGCCCCCGGGGTCCCTCCCCTGTCTCCTCCCCCGGGCACTCACCTGCGCCGTGGCGGAGCCGCCGCGGCCCGGGCCGGCAGTGTCCGTGGCGGGGCCGCTCTGCCCGCTGCCCCGGCCGCGCCGCGGGGCATGCCCGGCCCCCGCGCCCCTCGGCCCGCCCGCCCGCAGCGCCGCGGTGCCCCGCGCTAGGTGCCGGGGAGCCGGGCCGCGGCTGCCGCCCCCGCCCGCGGCGGGGCCGGCGGCAGGAGCTGCCCGGAGGCTTCCATCGGCAACTTCCCGGCGGGCCCGGAGGTGCCGCCTAGCCCGGCAAGGGCGGCCGACCTGCGCCGCCTCCCTCCGGAGCGGCCCCGGCCCCGGGCGCCTTCCCCGCCCCGCCGCCGCTCGGTCTCCGCGGGCGCCGGACGCCGCCGTCCCTCGCTGCTGTCCACATCCTCCAAGTGCCCCGAGACCGCAATGCCCGCGAAGCTCCAGCGTGCCCCGCATGGGCGCAGAGCTGTGCTCGGCCCCTCCTTCCCTGACAGGGATGGAGAAGCCAAAGGGCCGAGATGCTCAGCTCCTGGGCAGCCGGGAGCTGCAAGGTGTTCATAAGGTGCTCGGCTCCTGGAGAAGCACCCGCTAAGGCGGTAGCTGCCAAGCCTGGGCAGGTGGATGCTTTGCTAGGGCTTCCAGTAAATGCTGGGCTCCCCTTAGTCTTCTAACATTGGCTGTGTGCTCCCTTTCCATTGGGTCTTTTGGGAAGTTGGAGGAGACAGGTGTATGAGGAAAGGCAAATATGCTTTCCTGCTATCTGCTTCCAAGATTCACTTGGTTTTCTAGTGCTTTAGACTGAGGCAGTGACAGTCCTGGGGTTTGTGCTTGCTTTATGTGATGCCCTTGAGAAAATTTAAGAATCCTGTGTAAACCAGCCACCTGACCCCTTCTGTGCTTAATTTAGTGTCTCCTGTGCTTAATTTAGCACGTCAGTATTTTTTTGTGTTCATCTTGTGACTACCATGAGTTTTGTTTCTTAGTTATACTGAAATCTCCAATTCTATCAGAGACATTTGCTTTATTGCTGAAGCTGTCTTTTGCTGAGTACCCAAGTCAACAGCACAAATGATAGTCCAACAAAAACTTAAACGTCCTGGTGGCAGTGGGGAGCTTAACATCCCTGAAAAACAGCTTCCTATCCAAATTCAAGTAAAGGCAAACAAGACCACGTATCTCCAAAGGTGTCTGTCAACATCCCAAGTTCTTCATTCCACGTGTAAGCCTCTTCCTAAGGCAAGCATTCCTTAGGCACAAGCTGCTTTACTGAATGGCAGTTTTGAAGATACAAAGAAGGAAGGTAGTGGTCCTGAATAAAAGCATTATTTTGGTGGCAAAAGCATAATGACGTGCACTGGGCATGCGTGGCCGGTAGTGGGTAAGTAAGTAAATGAAATGGACTGCCATGCACCAGATGGTTCATATGCCAGCAGCAACCCCTGTTTCAGTGTGCTCACTAATGTCATCCCACTTTATTTACTTGAAGTCCTTCTCAGTCTGTTTGCTAGGTCTTTTCAGGTCTGTAATAATTCCTGTCATATCTGCAGTGCCCTCCATCTGAGAATCTCTAAAAGCTTTGTAAATATTAATGAAGGAAAGCTCTGCTAAAGCTTTGGGAAGCAGTGCCTTTCCCTTCTCCTGAGATGGAATTTTTTTCTTTAACTCCTTCTTCCCATTTCCTTCCCCCAGGATGCATCCTGCTGTGGTGTGTCAGAACAGGCATTCTTGTCTGTTCTGCATTACTCCCATTTTGGTTTTTTCCTCCCTCAACTTTCTTGCCTTTGCAGGGTTCTGTTGCCCTCACACTAACACAGCACTATTTCTGTACAAGTAGCCATGTGGCCATGATTGCTTTGTGTGTTTTTAGTGCATTCAAATTTCAGGCCCTTTATTATCCATCATTTTCTGTTGGAACCATGTTTCTTTGTGTGATTATGCTTAAAAGCTTGCTTTTCTCTTAATGCATCTTCTGCCTTATTGGTGTGAGCTGTGTTCTGTTCCTGAACTGTGACTTTTGGCAAGGAACATGAGACATTACAGCTTCTCTTTGGAAAGCTGAGAGGTTACTTGTTCCTCATGACTCCGATCATCACAGTGTACAGACCCTGCTTTAGTCTAAAGCAGAGTTGCCATTGAATCTCCTAAACAGATAATTTTGTAGAAAAATATCCTGGACTCAGGAAGAGCAGACAGTTGGGATTTTTCTGTTTTCTGTTATTTAGATTTGTTTATTTTCTTTGGAAACATGCTTTCCTGGTTTGCAGCTTGCAATCTTGAGAGCATAACCTGCTGTACAACAGTTTTGGAAGCTTGGAAATAAGGTTTAAACTGAGGTTGTTCGGCCTTCCAATCTCTGCAGTAGTCATCTGGGACCTTGGCTAGGATGGGCTTCCTGGGCTTTCTTTTATGGAGTGTTGCAAGGCCTTTGAATGGTTGGGCCAATTGGCTTCTAGTGCAGACTTGTGAGTATCTGGCTCTGGGATGCAGCTGGAGGGGAGCGGGAAGGTCCCTAGGGCACCAGAGGGGCAGGGATTCTGCAGCACAAGAGTTCCTGACTGGAGGGAACATCCACTGCCCCACCAGCTCCACCAGGGCTGTTGTTCTATGGAAACTGCCTGTTTGTCAGCTTCAGCCATGAACCCAGAGTCTTTGATTTGTTTTTCCTTTCAGAAATGCTCTATGTGGCTAAGGTGAAAATAGTTTGTATCTTATACTTTTTGGAAAATCTTTGAAAAATTTATTTTATCTAAAAAATTTGCTGAATTCTTCCTCAAATCTGATTATTTTAAGCAAATCTGATTATCTTAGCATGGTGTGCTGGCATTTAGCAATGTCAATAAATGTCCATCGGTTTACTTAAGGAAAGTATCCCAGCTTTTTTACTGAGATAGCTGACAGTGATAGACTTGCATATTTGAAATAGGAATTTGGAGAATACTGCACTTCTTTGCCAGTTATATGTAATACATACTTTAGTGTCCCAAAAGAGTTTATGTGGGCTGGGAGGTCCTTTGGGCTGTGTAGTGCCAGTGCTTCCAGATTGATGAAAGGATTGGTGTGTGTGTATGAGGAAAGTAAGTTTGCACTCGTTAATATGAGCCCGTTGAGATGGCAGCAGTGCCAAGGTAAGTCTATTTTTAGACTCAACAGTTTTGACAATGTTCCTTTAAGTGTTTTTTCTCCTTCTAGTAAGAATGAAAGAACTAGGTCAGAGCCAGTAGAAAAAGGCTTTTGATCTCTGCAACAGTGTTCTCATTTTTTTTTTTCATTTGCTCTTGTGCAGCAGAGGTAAAGGGGAGAAGAGGGAAATGGTGATTTTTTTCCCTCCCACCTCTAGTGTTTATTGCACAGGAAACTGAGAGACTGACAGCACCCATCAGATTATGTCTGCATGCAGGTGATCCCACACAATTATTTGGATCCCCTGCAGCTCTGATTTGTGGTGTTTCTGAGATTCCTTTGCAAAGAAAAGTGCTAATTATATCTTGGACTTCTTTCATGGCAAGTGTTTAATGAAATTTGGTCTAACACCTTCCTTGCTGTGTATAGGCTTTGGAAAGTGCCACAGAGATTTGTTGCAGGTCTCCTCCTGGAAGTTTATGTAAACTTCCAGTCTGCTATGGCTCTTCTGTAGTAGGCTTATGCTATTGAGACCCTGGATCTTCCTACAGGATAGTACGTTTTACTAAGAAGTGGAGCCTTGCTGACATAAAATGACAATGACTGGCCTTATCCCTTGGTAATCCTTAAGGAGACTAAGACTCAGAGGAGGTTAGGGCATTCTGTGGAGTGTCATCCAGGTTAACTGCTGCAGGACTGAAGTTATTTGCAGCTTGTAACCAACTTCTATCAGAGTGATCCTGTGCATTTCAGCTATGTGATGTACCTTGGTTGAACGCCTGCAGTGCCTAGCAACTCCATGGATATTGAATGCTGCCATGTGTTTCTTCAGAGACTTGAAATATGGTGAGCTCATAGATGTGCTATGCTAACTCTGCCAAGAATGTCAAAGCAAGTTCAGGATCACCCAGAGGACAACTTTGAAGCAGCTTTCAGTGTAGGTACCTATCATGCTGTTCCAGGGTGTGCCCAAAAGTACAACTCTTCTGACAGGTATTCAGTTACTCAACTTCATCTTATTTCTACACCCACTTTGAGCTCAGACTGGGTATGTCTCCATATCTAAGTTTCCAGGGAATGTGATCCAATAGATGGTGTTACACCACACTTACTTGCCTATGGAGCAAAGAAGTAACAAGCCCTGTGATTCAAAAATAGCACATGCTTCCATCATGTTTTCAGTTTCTTCAGTAATTTCTAACCACTTCTTGGCTTGAAGGATTCGGACATGTGGCTTGGAAATAGCTACCAGTTGGAAGCAGGACTTAGAGAGACATCTCGTTCCAACTCTCTAGCTGAAACAGTCACATTGGGTCATAGCAGAGAATATGGATAAGACCAATGCTGGAGGTGTATTGTACAGTGAGGCATAAGATTTGAACAGCAGCCTTTGGTCTTGTGTTCTGTGTGTTACTTTCTGACCATTTATTGCAAAAATGCATCAGCAATTACAGGATTCCAGACTGGAAGATAGATCTATCCACATTTATGTGGCATCCTTCTTGCTGGACTGTAAAATCTACCCCCTTATTTCTTGCTCCACAACAGCTCGACCTCCTGCCCACCCCCACATTGTGCATACAGCTTGGTGGTTTTATGTGCCTCTGTGCTTTGAACCACTGCCTAGAGCTTTCCAATCTATGTTGCAACATTTGAAAGGGAGACTGTGAGCTGGAGTTCAGAAGGTGCACTCCATTGTGGAGATTGGAGAACCGAAAATGAAGGTGTGGCAACAAAGAATCACCCTGCAATAAAGTGTCTGTGGGTGTATTCACCTTGAGTGGAGGGTGGGTATTATGGAAGTTATGTGATCATTTTACCCTCCCTGCTTTTACAAATAAATCCAAATTAGTCAGGAATCAAAGTATCAAGTTACCAAGTACAGAACTTGATGTGACACTGTTTCCTTTGCTTGAAATTTGGTTGTAGGATAAGAGTGTTTCTAGAAACTCACAAGTACTTTCATGTCAACCCGTTTAGATACAATTCCTTGAGTGTTTGACCTTACCCTTTAAAATACTTGGAAGACTCAGAAGCTCAAGGAGGACACTGATTAATATAAATTTACTGGTTCAGTACAATTGAATACCATCATAAGGTTAAAACTTGTCAGATGGTGGTAATATGTGGGTAAGGAAGGAGTGATGCTTTGAAAGTTTGTGTGCTTTCTCCACCAAGAAGGGAATGCAAGTGAGCGAATTACAAGAGTTAGACTTTGGATGCATTTCCTAATGTACTACTGGAAAGTATTGACAAAACCTGTAGTAACATTTTAAGAGCTCTTGTTTACTGCTTATGTGGAAACTATAAATTAGAACTGTTCTCAAGGAGTTTTGGAGGTTTTTGTTCTTCTGTTATGTCCAAGCATGGCAGGCAACATCCAGGAGGTTGTGTAGCTTTGTTCCTCTTGTTTACAGCTGAGTGTATGAGGTCAGGGCAAGCTGCTTAGAGCCAGTCTCTAGTGCTTCCCAGTATTGCAAGGGCCATGGCAGGAGAACAGCAGGGACAGGCTCAGAGCAAGGACTGTAGCTGGATGGTGTTGGAGTTGCAGGCTGGTGCTGGTTGTTGAGCTGATAAGCATGGAGAGGTTTCTATCCAAAATACCTTGTGTGCAGGCTTGCTGATAGGTACAGAACTAGGTTTATCTTTTGCCCATTGGTCTCTGAAAGTAATACAGCTAGTTTGCAGAGGTAATAGAGCTGTTAAAAGGTTGCTTTTCAGTTCACTCAATATTGAGTTTGTGGGTCTGTTGGGGTACTGTGCCCGGTTTTGGAGCGATGTCTGTTGACCTGACTGAGACAGCTTTACCCTCTTGTGCCCTGTTTTGTCTCTTTGTCTCTCCTTTTGTCCCGACTGTGTGATCCCTAATGCAATGCTCCTTGCATTATGCTTGCAATGCTCCTAAAGCAAGAGATACTCAGAGCTTAAAACTGAGCAATCCTGTTGTGGGTTATTTCTCATGAAAGCTGTTGTCTTTGAATGGATACAGTCATTTACTTTTGCAGATTGACAATTTAACAGCTCAGCCCTCAATTATCTGCTCAAAACATGCAGAGAATGTAGGGAGTAATTCTGGAAGGTGCCAAAGGCAAAAGGGCTAAAAAATGGAGTAATTTTGAGGTTTGTGCTATCTGGTTGGTGCTGGTCAAAATAGCAAATAAGATATCAAGAACTATGAGGAGAGCTCTGAACAAGACAAGGGAGGTCTTTGTTTCTGTATCATTGCATATTACTCTTGTATTGTGAATGTTCCCTGCAGCTTTTGCTTGCCACACCCTAAAAGGAGGGGACTGGAAAAAATACAGAAAAGAACAGTGAGCTGGTCAGACACATGGTGTGTTCTCTGAAGGCAGGTTACAGATACTATCATTCTTTAGTTTGGAAAAGAGATGGGCAGGTTACAAAGATTCTGATTCTTTAGCTTGGAAAAGAGATGACCATGGAGAGAATCCTTAGGCCTTGATAAATGGTGTGGAGAAGGTGGAAAAAAGAACTAGGTCACAAGGCAGAACATTGAAGCCATAGGGTTTTGTGCTTTAAATTAAAAAAGGAAATAGTTTTTCATATAACACAAGAGTTCCCCAAGTGCACTTTTAACCTTGGGAGTTATTCCAAATGTGCCAAGGCTGGATCAATTCATGTATGCCCTGCTCTCAGGCTGTTCCTTAAGCAGTGGGCTAGACTTCTAGTCTGATCAAACTATAACACCCAGCTTGATGACTTTGATGACAAAGTCTAGCTCATCTGCTGTGTGTCCAGAACAATTCCACTCACCACAAAAGTTTGATTTGCGTTGAGTAGCTGAGAGGGAAATTTGGTCAGGACAACCCAGAAATAGAGAGGAAATGGGGAATTAGGCACTGAGCTATAAAAATATTAACAGGCAGGGTCATGATGCATAAGATATGTAGCTTTCTTTTTCTTAGTTTATAAGAACTGATACTGCTCTGTAAGAGGAACTGTGTGCCATTGTCTGGTCAATGGGATTTGGAGAAGGAGGGTCCTGGCATTAGGCTGCAACTGTAGAAATGCCATCCTGGAAAATATTGATTCTCCACAGCAGGTAGGGTTAGAAACACCTGTACTAATCTCTCTAAATGAGGTAAAGTATGGTCTGAGAGAGAGGTTCAGGAAAACCTGAAGCAGATTAGATCTATAGATGTCAGCCTTAGCGACTTCTGCCTTGAGTAGGTTTTGTGTTTCCTCACCTTTGAGTAGGATTCTCCTTCTCTCTCCACAATTGTCCTCTTGCAAAAGAACTACAGAAAGAGCGAAACAGTTGCTGTGAATAGTTGCATGTTCTGTGTGCAGCATAAGGTAAACTTGGCATTAAAGAGCAAATTTATTGCTTGAACCGGTAAGAATTCTCCCTAGTTTGTGCTCCTGGATGAAGCACAAACTGGGGAGTTCAGGGGTCTGAACTTGGGCTGAAGTGAACCCTGTATTCAATTACAGGATCTAATATGCTTGCATGGAGTATGTGATTGACAGAAATAAGAGTGTAAGGAAGACAGTGTGGATTTTAGCTGGTCTTTAGTACAGCCCTATCCATCTCTATATAACATACTAACTCCTGTTCTTCAGCTGAACATTCAGGTTATTACTTCCCTCCATTCCCTCACTCATTTGCTTGCCTCTGCCCTGTCTTTGTGGCTTTTTAAAAAAAATTTTATTGTCTTCCCCCAGAGGGGATTTTGCTTGAGTTGATTTGCTTCTCTGCAAATAACGTAGTAAAAGCAAGAAAGAGACTTTTAATAATGCTGTTTCATAAACATAAAGAGAATTGTAATGTGCATCAATAGAAGCTTTCTCTCAGACTGTCCTCTGCATTCTCTTGGCTATGGATTGTTGCTACACAAATCATCTGGGGTACTAGAGTGAGTAGGATACAGTGGTATGAACAAGCAGTAGGAGGTGAAGAATTTTACTGGGGGAAGGAAAAAAGGCATTTCCAGACTCTTCAGTTAAGTGTACAAGGGAAGGGACACCCTTGAACAATGATAAAGGAGGTAACATTTAGGCAGTTGAGAGAAAGCCAGGACCGAGAACAGAAGTCAACTGTCAGATTTCAAACTAGTTATGCTAGTGAGGATGAAGAAAGATATTTTCCTTTGCATTTTGATGACTATGTCTCATTCATGAGACAAGAAATAAAGCCCAGATCCACAGGTGAATTGCAGCATTTCTGTGCCACATGTTCAGCAGACAGCAGCTTTCATGAGTAGGATGAGGCAGGGATCTGTGATGCATGTGTGGGACAGTGTACCTCTGATGCCATAATAAAGACTTGTTTGTGTCTGAGCTGTTTTTTGTGTGCTGGATAGGAACGTTAGCATTTAAAAATTGTTTTTGATGTAATATTGGCTGATTATAGAATTGAATAGTAGTACTGTTAGGACTTGAGAAGAGGCAGTCTCAGACGTGTAGCTTGTGGTGAAGCATGACTATCCAACTTCCTAATCAGTGACTGCAAGACAAGTTTCTTCCAAGATCAGTGGAACTAATGAAGACTCATGGCATACCCAGGGGTGTTATTACTCTTTTTTATCTCCTGCAAAATCCTTAGGGCACCAGTGGTACCTAGTTTGAAGTTTGCCTAAGTTGGTTGGTGACTGACAGTTGTAATATATGGTGAATACTTTTCCTTATGAGAGAAAATTATTTTAGGTTTCTGCCTCTTTGTCTGCCAGTAGAGAGATTTTCTTTGTTTCTCATTCTTACAATTCTTATCTGTTGTAGCACCCTCTTTGCTTGTAACTTTGTGCGACTCACAATCTTGAAATCCAGAGTTCCTCACTATTCAAGAGAATCTCTGTAGAGGCTTGCACAAGACTTTGTATTGACTTACTAGTTTGCAAAACAAATGACCAATTATTTTGTATTTCAGTCCATTGCTTAAATTGTTTTCTCGTGTGCAGGTGATGCATGTTACTTACTGACCTTTATTACTTTATTCACTAAGATCCATTTTGCTCTAAGTTAATTGCATAGTTCTCTTAGTCCCCTTATGTGTCAGTATTCTCCTGTTCATCTCTACCTGTATAGGATTTGTGGTAACCTGGCCTTATTTATTCACTGAATAGGTTCATTTTTCAACGAGTCTCTGTTGCTAGCATGAATTCAAGAGCTGCTTGTACCAAGTGTACTTTTATTAAAACAGAAAGAGAAAATGCTTCAGAAATAATTTTGCTCTCCAATCACTGTGTCTGCTTTTTATAATGAAATCTTGTTGCTGTTATAAAGGCTGAACTTGCATTACTGAGACACCAAGGTCTGTCTAGCATAGTGATGACATACAGTCTGTCTCCTGAAAAGCAGGTGTAAAAGAAACTGTTTACAGCGTTTGCTAAAGTCTATAAGATAAGAGATGGTAAGTGGATATTGCCATATGTAATATAAATAGTTTCCAGTAGTAAAACTGTAAAAAATGGAATAAGGAAATTTTTTAGCTGAAGAAACTTAATTACATACATATTCTGGTGGGATGAGGGTCTCAGAAGGCAAACTCAACCCATAGAAGAAGATAATTTCTTATTCTGGGCTTAGTGTTTCTGTTCTGTAAAGAACTAAGGGGTCTCTTCTCTACACTCAAGATTTTTTTGGCCTTCAACCAAATTATGAGTTTAGTTTGATTCCAGATATGAAAGTTCTAAGTTACTAATTTGGATTTCTTGATATTATTTCTGTTGCTGCACAAGAGTTTACAGCTAAAGATTGTTAGAGGGATATATGTGAAGTGTAGTAGCTTGTCTCAGAAAACATACTTATCCTGTGTTCTTCTTTGGCTTTAGTTTTGGGTATTTTTTAATCGTTTCTGGAGAGAGCAAATGGCTTATAGTAATAATTGGCTTGATACCATGGGATGACACCCCATTGTCCAGCTAGAGATGTTCAGGGATAGTTGTCTCAGGAATGCCATTACCTTAAATTTTATTGGTAATAATAGTTCTAAGGAGGTTAAAAAAGCAAAAGCCCAGCAAGTCACAGGTACAAATTAAAATGGATGCTCCTCCTCTGAACACTTTATCCCCTTCTGCCTTTATCCACTTTTTACACCTGTGTCCCCTTTACTCTGCCCTTCCTTCCCTCTTGACCTGGCTCAATGTTCACTTCCTTGCTGCTGAGCTGTCACTTATCCTGCCCAGCTGTTGGGCATGTCCCACTGCTTTTCACAAAGACTTGATTGTAAAATTCATATCTTGTAATTAGCCAGGTTTTTTTTTAAATTTATTTATGATTAGTAGTCATTATAATGAGAGGCTAGAAAGACAAGCAGCTCACTGGAGGGTCCTGCAGGTACAGGTGTGTGTCTGTCTGCCAAACCTTGCTGCCTGTGTCTGTCTGAGCTTCGTGTGTGAAGCTCCAGGTACAGCTCATCAGTAGCAGCAGTTTACAGTGCACTCCACAGCTCAATACTGTCCTGCCTTTTGGCACAGCACCTTTGGAATTGCTTGATGGTGCTTTTTGATGCTGACCAACAGAAGCAGATAGCTACACAACTAATATTACTTCAGTTAAGTATTTTGGGATTTCAGCCTTACAGGAGGTTTGTGATAAATTGATGTGACTTGTACCGAAGTAGAAAAAGTCCTGACTGATTTGCTGGGCTTCTTTGCTTTGTGGGAGTGCTGCTGATTCAGTGGCCATTAGACAGACAGATTTGAGGAACAGAGTGGGCAAAATCTTGAATTTACTTGCTCAGCAGGTTAACAGCAGTATTTACTAGGTTGCAGCATAAGCAGCAGATTGTATTCAAGTGAAACTTTGCATTTTCAGGCAGTTCCAAGTGATGTGTTGGGGGAACTGTGCAAATTTACGTTAGGTGGAGAGAGGACTGTATGGAGAAGTACTTCTGGTAGGCAAAAGCCAGACAGTTTCTCAAAACTAGAAGCTGACTGATGAGGCAGATGGACCATCCATAGGAGTTACAGAAACTCATTACTGTGAAAGAAATTTCTGCCACAGAGTAGTCAAAATAGTCCTAAATTTTATAGTACAAATTTGAGCCATCTTTATTTGCTGTTTTTAATCTTGGTTTTTTTTTACTATTGTACAAGTGGCACTAACTGCTCAGGTCAGATATTTTTGAAATAATAACATTTTTTTTAGGGATATGCAGAGCTGCTAATGAAGTATAAGTTTCTTGAAATACAAGAAGGGCTTTGCAGTGCAGATCTGTCTTGTTCATTTGGTCAGTGTGAGGAGGCATCTCAATCTGAACAAGACTCCAGTGTTTTCAGTGTGAATGTTTCCTCTCTGGTCAACCCAGGTAAAGCGGGTTGACAAGGCAAGCAAAAAGCCTCAGGGGTTCTGTCTGATTACTCTGGATTGAAATGTAGCCTCTGGAAGTGTATAGAACTAATTGAAAATGCTGAGTGCAAAATTTGATGTGATTGGAGGTTTTATTTGCTTTTGACAAAGAAATGGGCAGCAATGGAAGGAACAAGTCCAATGAATGCTGCTGTCCAAAGGTCTTTTTCCTTAGAAATACTTGATAAATCTCTGTGACTACTGAAATGACTGAAAAGATATTTGGACCTTTTTTATAAGGTCCCTGCTATGTCCAACCTAAGTTTGTTAATGTTCAAGCTATACAGATGAACTTTGTCCTTTTCGACAATGTGACATTTTATGGTGGGAGTAGTAGGTGGATTGTATGGACTTACCTCTTAGCATTGTACAGCTAAATCTGTGGAATGAGTACATAAAATAGAGCTTGCAAGGTTGCCAGTATTTGACACATGAAAGTTTTGTAAGGATTGTTAGAGCTTGGGTGGGTATCTCCTGTGCCTGCTTTTTGTCTCTGAATAGCAAAAGCTAGCATATGACTATGATGCACACAGAACAGGGCACATGAGTAAGAAGATGCTATTTTTACTCGATCACTTTTTAGAATAGAACAATTGTTATTGCATGTAACTCAAGTACTTGCCAAATACGCTTTAATGTAGCCTTAATTGATCTGCTTAAAGTTTTAAGCAGCCAGCAGTATTCCCAGTGAAACATGTAGTTATGAAAGGTTTGACACAGAAGGCAGTGAGTGCACAGAGGTAGCAATTGATCATAGATTTATCTGCTAAGCCTTGAGACTCCAGATGGAGAGACAAAGACTTTCCATCTGCCCATGCAAAACTTTGGATATATCAAGGCTGTGTTTTGAAGAGTGCCTTCAGGCTTTTTTCCAGACAGGATTCACAGAGTACCCTCTAGGAAAAGACAAGGCTTGCCCCAGATGCCAGTAACTTAGAGTGTCTCTTGGTGACTTCTGTGTACCATCAAGCATGCTCAGACAAGCTGTCTCTTGGCTGCTTAGCATCTGGGAGACAAGCATGCATGGGAGTAAGGTGGGGGTGGCATGGGGCAGAGCATTCACCTTGCCCTGCAAGCTCTTTTGAAACTGCATGTGCACCCTGGAGAGATCTGTGTGGGCATGAACTAGCTCACATGTATGGGCCAGCTTCTGCAGGGCAACAAATTATCTTGCTCTATATACATGGAAAGACTTGGGCTTGTGTTCTACCATATATTAAAAGTACAAAATATATTGAATTCTAGTTTTTTAGGACAGATGTGGGGTCATTTTGACATTTTGGATGCACTGCTTACTACTTTTCTCACGAGCTTTTCACTCTCATAACTTGGCAGATCTCAGCAGTCTTTTTAGATTCTGAGAAAGTGGATATTTTTCATTAGATTCAGCTTTACCATTAAGTTAGGAGTACAAGAGCACTTAAGTACCTTTGTTTTGCATAATAGTTTGTTTCATAAATGTAATCTTTGGATCTATGTTATTGTGTCAGTCAGCACCATTCATTATGTACTTGTTGCTGTGCAGTCAGATCTCTATAGAACATCCACCCTCCTTCCTCAAAAGGAAATAAGTTCCCACCACAGAAAGCTTTCAATACAAGTTGAACAATTGTTGGGGGAGCATGAAGAGAGATTAATCAACTGAGGTGGAGTTTTCAGCATGGAAAGGAGAATATAAGTGATCTGAATCTGGATGAAGGGCTGTATTACTGAGATGAGGATGGTATATGAATATTGAGATTGTATGGAAGAATATTGGAAGAAGTTCTGTTTCAAAATCTGGTGATGCTGCTGATAGTGGTGTTAGGCTGATACTGTGAGCTGATTTGGAGGGTGTTAGTTGTCTTGATGTACTGTTAAAATTTGGGACTGATGAGGTTGACACAGTTTGGTAGAATGAAGAGGTGGTGAGGCAGCAGGGATATTGTCTAAGGAGCAGTGTGGGAAAATGGTCTGAATGCAGAGGACAGGGTGAGCTAGTGTTAGCCAATACCAGGGTAAGGAGGAGTAATGGTCTGAACAATATTTTAGCCAGAAACTATTTTGTCTGGAGAAAGATTTTTTTTTTTTTTTTTCCAGATGAATGCCATTATGTCCTAAAAGAAAGTCAAGATGTGTCAGCTAAGGGAGAGCGCATGGGCTGTGGTGAAATTAGTGATTTGTGATTATTTTCTAAGAGCTGTTTAGACTTAGTTCTATGGGATGTTAGCCCTGGGTGCTGTCAGCCTACCAAGCCCCATTAGGTTTGATAGTTGATCCTGGGTTTTGAGCTGACCGTATCTAGCTAAAATTATATAAGATGTAGATGTAAGGAGAGAATAAATTATTGACCAAACATTGACCTCTTTTACTGCCTTTAACAAATCCTGAAAGGGAACCATTTTGACTTGTATTGACATTTGAAAGGAGGCAAGAGCTCCACATCTATCTGCCACAAAGATGGATCTATGTATTCTGTGTGGTAACAGGAAATAACAGACCTATGCAAGGAAATATTCCTTGCCCCTATTCTCTGTGTAGCTGAGGGTTGGAGATAGCACTAGAAGAAAATAATAGAGCTGGCTACCTAAAGATCTGTCATGACAAAGAAAGATAAGCTTTGCCAAGTGGCTAAGATACTTATTCTTCTTAGGAGATTAATACCCCTACAAAATCAAAAAGTTTTCTCTCCCCACTTCCCCTCCTTCCCCTTCAATTTTAGCAACTATGGAAAAGTCCCCTAAGACAGCCTGTGTTTCTTTTAACCACTCACCTGTTTTCAATTAAAAGGCAGTGGGCATCTATGTAATTGCTAGCAACCTCTTCCATTTTTTCTCTTTTGTATCCTGAAGGAGCTCAGTAAAAGGCATTGCTGAAAAAGCACTAGCATTCATTACTCTTGAATGCATGATGGGCTAAGAGTCAAGCAGCATCTTGCCAAGTGACTTTTTTAATTTTTAAGCCATCCAGGTACTTATAGATTTGTAAAGCCATTGAAGTTGGAAAAGAGCTTTAAAATCAAGTCCTAACCTTAACCCAGTACTGACAAGTCCACCACTAAACCATGTCCTCAAATGCCATGTCTACATGTTTTTTTAAATTCAGGGATGTTGGCTGCCCTACTTCCCTGGGCAGCCTGCTCCAACGCCTGACAACCCTTTCCACAAAGAAATTTTTCTTAATATCCAATCTAAACTTCCCTTAGCCCAACTTGAGGAGTTTTCCTCTGATCCTGTTGCTTGTTACAGTGGGAAGAGACTGACCCCCCACCTGGCTACAGCCTCCTTTCAGGGAGTTGTAGAGAGTGGTAAGGTCTCCCCTGAGCTTCCTTTTCTCCAGGCTGAACACCCCCAGCTCCCTCAGCTGTTCCTCTCAGACTTGTGCTCCAGACCCTTCCCCAGCTCTGTTGCCCTTCTCTGGATGTGCCCCAGACCCTCAATGTCCTTCTTGTAGTGAGGGACACAGCATTCAAGGTGTGGCCTCACCAGTGCTGAGTGCAGGGGGACAATCCCTGCCCAGTCCTGCTGGCCACACTGTTTCTGATCCAGGCCAGGATGCCATTGACCTTCTTGGCCACCTGGGCACACACTGGCTCATGTTCAGTCCCTGCTGACCAGCACCTCCAGGTCCTTTTCCAAGGGCACCTTTTCCAAGGGCAGCTTTCCAACCACTTTTCCTCAGCCTTTAGGACTGCACGGGGTTGTTGTGACCCAAGTGCAGGATCCAGCACTTGGCCTTGTTGGACTTCCCACCACTGGCCTTGGGCCACTGATCCAGCCTGTCCAGATCCCTCTGTAGATCCCTCCTACCTTCCAGCAGATCAACACTCCAAACCAACTTGGTGTCATCTGCAAACTGTCTGAGGGTACCCTTGATCCCCTGATCCAGACTGTTGATAAATATTAAATAGAACTAGCCATGGGGAACACCACTTGTGACCAGTCACCAGCTTGATGTAACTCCATTCACTACCACTCTCTGGGCCTGGTCACTCAGCCATGTTTTTACCCAGTGAACAGTACACCAATCCAAGCCATGAAAAGCTATTTCTCCAAGAGAAGGCTGTGGGAGACAGTATCAAAGGCTTTACTAAAGTCCACATAGGCAACTTCCACAGCCTTTCCCTCATCCCCCAAGTTGTCATGTGGTTATACACAGGAGATTAGTCATCATGGTATTGAAACCTGTATAATTTGCTCCCTGTAATGCATGGTAAATTAGCGCTATAAACCAGAAGGATCTCCTTGTTCAACCCATGTCACCCTTCCCCCTAATCTCTATTGATTCAGGGTACTGGGAAGGGAGGAGTTGCAATTCACAGGAGACTTGCTGCTGGCAGTGTTCTTCCAGGCAGTTTATGTCCCACTGTGCTACTTAATTTCTATTTGGTGAGCACTGGAACTGGGCTGACAGTCAAAAACTGCCTGCTTCTGAATGTTGCTGTAGTGTGTTAGGGTTCCAAAGGTGTCTCTAGGAGCCTTCCTATTCAGCTAGGGAAAATCCTTGCCAAAGACAGAGGAATTTTTATGGATCATATTTGATATCAAATGTCTTTTTGCTGCTGATCTGCCCCTGCTGGAGCAGGGTGTGCTGGGAGTACTTTTTCAGGTCAGTTAAGATACATTTACATTTTTTGTACAGGGAGGAATTAATTAGGTTACTAACAAAACAGTTTTCATTCTCATTGTGCTGTGAAAACAGTCAGTCTTGGAGGATCACATCTGTCTTTCTGTGGCCTGGAGGATAGGCAAATAATTTGCTAGTAGTTGTTTCTTTCAGGTGTGTAGATATGATCTAGAGGAGCTAGATAATAGTAAGGGGATATAATCTATCCACAATTTTTTTCTGTGTGTCTTGAGGCACACTGATGTAAATATAAACCACAGAACAAATTTCTTTTTAAGTTCCTATAGGAGGTGTTCCTATCCTTGGCTTGCAGATGTATGTATTGTAGTGGTTGCAGAGATCACTTGTCTTTTAGAAATATTTGGATGTTTATAAAGATTCCAAGGGAAAATGGTCAACATTTTGGCCTCTGCTTTAATTCTGTATCAAGGAATTCCTGTAACTTAGGCTCAAAGTTGTCAATTAAGACTCTAGGATTTAACCTGAATAGATTTTCAAAAGGTGCTATAGTTAAAGAATCCTTTGCTTTTACTGGCAGCTTGAGCCAGTTTCCTGTGAGAGGCTTTTAAGGGCTGATCTGTAGCTGGTAGAAACTGGTAGTTCTGATTTCTTCCCCAGCTCCCCATCCTTTGCTTCTAAATCAAGCAAGAGTAAAAGGGCAGCTTTTATTTTGGCTGTACATTGTAGTTTAGGTTTCTATTCAGATCTGTCAAACATTGCACCACAATATCTGAGTGAAGTTCTTTTGTACATAGGGGAAGTTGGGACCATTAATTACAAGTAGTGCTAAAAGTAGCCCAGTTATGCAGGAACATAAATGCAAAAATCAGTCACATAAAGGGGAAGTTGTCTCAGGATCCACACATTTTTTAAATCACTACTATGTGTGTGAATGCTGAAACTGTGAAAATTTGGGTAGAAAACAAGCTATTCCCATAGTTCTAAATGGGCATTTCTCTTCTATGGTTTGCATTTGTTTTATTTTCTTCTCTGAAAGCTTTCCTTATTCTGCTGTCATTAGTCTCTACCTCATTATATACTCCCAGGGAGTACATCTCTCTTGCTTGTTAGGATAGTGTAGGTGGTAACTTGCAGTGGTACAAAGAACTGAAGGAGAGATAATCAGCTGAATAAGTCATTACTCTGTGCAGAGACTGACTTGCTGATTTTTTTTGTGCATGGCTTACTTATCCCACATTCTTTAAGACCTAGAATGTTGTAGGAATTTAAAATATAATAGAAAACCTTCAACTTGTTTTCCCAGTAAGGGAAAAAAGGTATGGTTGGATGATGAACATTTAATAAAAGCTCTAAGTTGAGGGTCTTGGATGCTCCAGTGAATCCAGCAGAGCACAGCTCCACAAGTTAGCCTGCACTAAATAAATTTATGCAGTGCTGCATTCTTCTCACTTTCTCAAATATCTCACCTTGAATGCACATCAAGGTGCAGATGGTTCATTTGCTTTGGTCTGACACAGCTCTGGTTACCACATGGCACTTCTCAGTAGTTAGTGCTAAATGTTTGAACCATTGGTTTCTTCTTTCCTAAAGCAATGTTTCTCATATTTTTTCCCAGCTATCCATTGCAATCTGAATCCAAATGGTATTGATCACCCTGTCCCCACAGAAGGTATTAACCTGCAGCTTGAAGGTGAAGGAGTTGATTCGCTGGCAGTTAAGAACACTGGTACTCCAAAAGGGCCCGAGTCAAAAGACACCCCCAAGAGACAAGTGGAGCCGGAAATATCTAAGGTAGGTAGGATTTCCTTCATATTTATTTTGGTGAGTCTTTCAGAATCCAAGCTTCTTGAAGTTTTGGCTTCTGCTTAAATAGAATTTATCATCCTGTTAAAGATATATAAAGGTGTAAAAATAGCAGTATGAGGAAGTGGGTGTTACAGAAGCAAGGTACTGCTGTGGATTTGTAGCATACACACTCTTGGATATTGCACTGTTCTGTTTTTCTCTAAATGAAGATAATTAAAGTAATGGGATCTCTCTTTTTCAGACACTGGGGAGACTGTTTTTTCCAAATGATTTGGGTAACAAGCAGAATGGGCGCAGAAATGTTTTTCTTGAGGTTTTGTTTGTTTGTTTGCATATTTATTTTTTCTTGGGGCAGGTAAAGGAGGAGAAAAGTTCTACGGATATATGAATATATGGATTTTTATATAGGGGACTGATTTTAATAATCTGTTACTTATTTTAGGTAAAATACCAGGCCAGTTTTTCCATGTGTGATATGACAGTAAGCAAACATAGTTTAGAGATGAGTTCCTGAAAACAAATGTGTCTGTTTTTACTCATAATCTTCTACTTCTTGTATGAGTGCAGCAGACATAACTACCAAGTGCAAGTGAATGTGTGTACTCAAGATACTCTGGTATAGGACAATAATTTGTCATATTAGATACATTTTTAACTGGAATCACAGAATATTCTGAGTTGGAAGGGATCCCACAAGGATCATCAAATCCAGCTCCTAAGTGAATGGCCCATACAGGCCACAAGCTTGGCATTACTAGCACTAGGCTCTAACCAAGGAAGGTGGTCTCAGGGTCAAAGGAAAGATAAGAGAATGTTACGAAATAATTGGGAAACATTCTTTAAAAGCCTTATCAGTATTTTTGGTTCTCAAAGGCCTAAAACCAGGAGTCTGGGGGTAATTTCTGCAGAGTGGAAAATTGAATCTTTATTGAATCTGACACATTGAGAGTTATTAGAGCAAATAAAATTAGTGTCTTTTTTTCTAACAGGTTCAAAAAGGCAAGAGAAATTATTTCAATGACTGAACAAATAGGAGTATTTCCTACTGCCAACAGTACAATAAACTTAAAATATAATACACATATGGTTGTGATGTATTTTTCTTTTAGAATCAAATAATATTAAATGTTTGGAGCAATTGCCTTGACAATAAAGGCTTGGTATGAATTCTCCATTCTAATTTTTATCTACAATATCTAGTTTAAATTTAATAAATTTAAATTAATACAATTTAACTCATTTCATTCTGACTTAATGCATCAAACTAGATCCTCCATTACAGGCTTGCAGCAATTAAAAACCCCCTGCTACTTGTAATCTGTTTGGTGGTCATTTATTACACAGAATCACAGGACCACTAGGTTGGAAGAGACCTTCAAGATCATCAAGTCCAACTCATGCCCTAAACACCTTAACTAAACCATGGCACCCAGTGCCATATCCAGTCTTTTTTTTAACACATCCAGGGTTGGTGACAAGCACCATTTATCAAGCACCTTGCTGATTTGTCATGAACCCTTAGAGAACAGGTTTGTGGTTACTGCTTTGAAATATCAATTTGATAACAAGACCACCAGATTTTGGATGAGTTTTGAGACAAAGCTCAGCTAATAAGGCATTTGTCCAGCTGTTTGCAAAGGCAAGATAACCCTGCTCATGTTTCAACATCAGCAGATGAAAATCTGCCCTGTATTGAAAGCTGAGGAGGTGTATTAAAATTTGGAGACATACAAGCTTGGGAGTGAAGAAGCAAAATGGTGCAACAGGGCTCCCAATTAAGAATGGGTTTGTGTAGTTGACGTGGAATACAGTCATTTCAAAAGACTTATCCTTAATGAAAAATCAGAGTGAAATACATCAGTGATAGTAAGGGAGTCTGCTTTCAATGTCTGAGCTGTGATTGTTGGACTGATGAATATGAAACAGGCTGTCCTTGCTGGAGATGGTGGGGGAAGAGAGGAAGTGTGCTCTCAAAGGGGAAGGTGCTCTCAAAATATTGAAATCCAGTATTGGTTTCCCACATCTGATTGCAGTAGCTTTATTTAGAAAACTGGGCATGCTTCAGATTTAGAAACAAACAAACAAATGGATTTTTTGCTTAATGGAATAAGCTTAGCATAAGTGAATCAAGCAAATGGAATGGACTTTTTTTTCTAAATGTATTGCTTTATTGCCTTGTTAGTAACTTTGTGTTTTATGTATGTAGTAATTTAGTGATGTTTTTCATCTGGATTCATACACTACAGCCTGAGGTGGCCTGTCTTTTCTGGCTTACTCTGCCTTAACTTTAAATGTTGTTTTGCTTTGTCCTCTAAAATGTGAATATGGAGTTGGACTTCAGTTTGTGTAGCTTTAACAGTTGAATTAAGCTGCCATTAAGAAACTTCATCCATGTAATCATATATGTGTAGTGGAAAGATGAGCAGGAATTTAGGAAAGTTTTGTAAATAAAACACTGTGATCAGAGCCATTTGTTTTATATTTCCATTGCACAGTTGTTATTAAAAGGATTTCTTTGTAGTTCTGTGTATTCAAATAACATCAACACATACCTCATATTCACACTAGTGAGACCTGTGTTGCACAAAGCAGTGCAATGTATTGAATATAATTTAAGATGCCTACTGTTCCTGCTTTCAGCTTTCTAATTTGTCATCAAGATCACTTCCAGCACTTTAAACATCTGGTTTTGCTGTCCAAAGAAACAAACAAAATCTCCTTTGTAATGAAGTATGTCCTTCCTTTTCTGTCCTCAGCTATGGGATTAAAGTACAGTAGTAACTCATGGGTTACAGACAAGTTTAAAGTTCCTTTTTATGGAACTACTGTAATGTAAATATGGGAGTACAAGTGTTTGATTCTATATTTGGGATGCAGACAACAGAAAGTGTAGCTCCAGTGAAGGTTCATTCATTTATAAGTTCCTGATTAATATGGAATCTAGTATTTATAGGCTGACTGAGGTAGAATTATAATGCAAAATGGAATAATGATCTTAGTCTCCCTCAGCTGGTTCCCTGAGGAACCACCTTGTTACAAATATGAGCAAGTCCAAAACCAGCAAGATTATTCAGAGCTAAACTAATGTCTATAATCTAGTCAGACTCTGATAATACACAGGATATAATACAAATTAAGGAAAAGATATGAAGTGTAAAAATGCTTCATTTTTTTATTCAGGTATATCAATATACACATTTTCTTGAGTAACTGATTTTTCAGCATTCCTGATAGATAAAAACAATTCAAACAGTTGAGTGGTCACTTTCACAGAGCAGTAAAAGTCACTGGAGAAAGCAAGAATGGTTTTTAATATATGTTTTACAAATAGAAATTCTTTCTTTACCAACTATATTTAACCACTGTTATGTGTTTTTTCTGGAATTCTTATATTTTTTTCATTGAAATGCTACTTCTGGCTCTTATGTCTCATCTGTTTGGTTCTAATGCCATAGTCATACAGTAGAGTTCTGTTAAAAACAAGCTAACAAAGATTCTGCTATACTTTTGGAATCCTGTACTTCTCTGAGTATAGGCTTTAACAGAAGGCAGCTTTTCTAAGTAGATTCAGAAAATGAACTTTTGCAGCAGTGTTGATTTGTAATCAAGTCCTCCTGCATGATGTACTCACAAAGCCTTGTTGATGGTGAGCATGAGACCCAAATCTGGGCTGATACTCATTAGGAGATTATTTATTCAGGGAGTTTTCTTTCCTAAGTAAGGTGTGCATACCTGGTGGCACATTTTGTCTCATTATGTGGTAGCAGCAATAGCAAATAATAGAGGCTTCTTAATGGCAACTACTGCTGTTAGGTTTTTTGTGTTGTGTTAGCAATTGCAGGTTTTTTTATCTGACTCAAGAGAAATTAACAGTCCTTTAAAATGTTCATGAAAACTATGAAAAGAAACTGGTAAAAGAAGTGAGAAGCTTTTACCTTGTCTTCTGTTGATAAGTGCTATATAGGGATCAGTAGACTATGTTTTGTTGCAGTGTAGCTCATTAGTTCTTTTGGTTGCTTTTGCTTTCTTAAAAATCCCCCTTTTTTTGAAATTATATTGAACAACACTGAAGGGCTGACTGAACTCAGTACCAAGAGGATAGGAATTCATCTCAGCTTACTGGGCTCTGTTCAGCACTGACTGGGGTGGAAACAGCTCCTCTGGCTTTCCTGGGAGGATCTGCTCTGATCAGCAAGTGTTTGGGAGGGGTGGGGGGTGTCAAGCATGTGATGAAAAGTTGAAGCATGGAAGAGTAAGGATTTTAAGTGATAAAGGTGTTACAGAATTCCTAGAAATATTAAAATTTTGTCAGTTATTTAAATTTTTTAAAAAGTCTTGGTACTGTTGTCTAACAAGAGACTAGGAAAAGTAATTTTCTAGAAGATTTCTCCATTTTTTAAATCAGTGTTTTCTGCTTCACAGTGTTTATCCTTTTTGGTCAAGCTTATCAAATGGGTTGGATAAGAAAGACTCTATTAGGCCAGTCTAGGTGAGGCTCTAAGCAATCTGATCTCATGGCAGGGGGGGTTGGAACTAGATGATCATTATAGTCCCTTTCAACCCAAACCATGCTATGTCCCCCTGCCGCTGCCCCACTTTTTTTTTAACCTTTTTTTGCAGTTGAGAAACACCAATGTCCACTGAAATGGGGCAATGAGGTTTTACCATTTTGAGTTGTCTTCCTATTGTCTTCCTCTTGTGAGATTTCTGGTGGCCACAGGATATGGGGAAAAACCCCCACATTGGACTGATTAAAGTTAAGAAGCATTTTTCTGTTGAAGTGAAGGTTCAGCAAAACCCCAGCTGGGCTGTTCAGTTCCTCCCAATTTTGCTTTAAAATTGTGTGTCAGGGTGTATGAATTGCATATCTCTGTGTGTTTCTGAGTGAGGTACTGACTCTGGATGGGGAAATGTTATTTTACTGATAGATAGTTTGTTTTTCTTAGCTTACTTTTGTGGAGAAGTAGTTAACAGATTTCCACTGTCCACATCAGATCACCACAATGAAAGTCAATAGATTAGGTGTGATTGTGAATTTTTTTCCCTCTCCCAACTCTGACTGTGATAGTGAAAACACCACTTACAGCATTGGGTCTTCTTTATGACTAATAAAAATGGGCACAGAATCTCAGTGTAGACTATATCTGAAATAGGTTTAAGAACATTTGGTAAATGTTATTATCACATAGCTGACTGAAATAATTGCACTTCAGGACAATGTGCCTTTCTAGTGTCTCATTCTGTGATTATTAGCAATGCACACTAATCAGTGTGCCTGCTTCTATCCTAATATTCAATGCACTTTTCATGTGTTGCATAGTTATAAGTATTCGTGTAAATCAGGGGCTGAAATGTTTGATGTGTGTGTATCCCTTCCTTTCTCAGCCTGTCATTCACAATTGTGACCTCTGGCTGAAGCCTGAAGTTTCAGAACCATGCAGTGAACAAAACTCTTATCCTGAGCTGTGAAACAGCAGTGCTGGGTGACTTTGTGCATTTCAAGCCACTGAGAATGATGTTTTGTTTATCATTCTGGGATTTCTCGGGAGAGAATGAAGTGCTGAAGTAATCCTACCTGTAGTGCAAAATACAGCTGCTTAGTTCAGAATCCACACTCTCGCAACCAAGGAAAACAAGAAGCACCTCTGTTGGGGTCCTGTAAGCCAGCTCACCACAGCAGGACAAATGTCTGATCCAAAATCCAAGTATATTCTTGTTGTAGCATGATTTTTGCCATTGCTGTATCATCCATTCTTGCTATAAATCGTTTAATATGAAGGCCCACATTTTAACAGCAAGGTTTCTCCATTCAGCATAAAATATCTGCCTTCTCCTGTTCATTCTATTGACAATGACTGCATGCCTGGGGAATCTGGAAAATGT
Source organism: Lonchura striata (assembly GCF_050655825.1). NCBI lineage: Eukaryota > Metazoa > Chordata > Aves > Passeriformes > Estrildidae > Lonchura > Lonchura striata. Next base: position 143,193,171 of record NC_140704.1, on the reverse strand, counting down.
CATCTCCTCTGCTGACAGCAACTGTTTGGAAGTGGGAGATCTTGACAAGTTAGTATGTTGTGTGTGCTCTGTCCAGCAGGTGGAAAGGACCATTTGAGTCTTTCTCCTTTGCCCCTCATCTCAAAGTGGGATTATTTTCTTATTGGTTTTCTCCCCACAGGAAATCAAAATAGTGAACTCAGACTAATTCTTAGCTCTTAGGTGGTATAAGTACAACAGGTGAAGTTTATTCACAAAGACACTGTTGATTGGCCTTCTGAATAAAAGGCCTTTATGAAGTTCACCTGTACAAGCATGCTCTGTTTATGACTTCAGTCCATCAGGTGATATTAGGAAGAACAATTTGTTAGGATTTTACAGCTAGATTTTTTAACAGTTGGACTGTGGGTTTCAGAAAAAAATCAAGGATTAAGACATTTTGGGTAGTTGCATGCACACAAGTGCTTGCATGTGGAGGACATCAAGGTGTTGGCCCCTGGGAAGTGGTGCAGTCTGTGACCCTGAGGTGTGCTTGGGGCTGCACAAACATGCAGCAATGATGTGGCTTCTGCTGCAGAGAGACAGTCCTTGCATAGGGCTGCCTTGAGCAGATGGTTACAAAGAGGCAGCTGAGAGAGCATAAGGAGGGAAGTATAGTCTGATCTGGCTCCTGTTGTCCTGTGAAAACTATCAATGTGAAATTTGTGTTCTTTCCCATTACAGTAGTGTGAAAAGGAGCAGAAATTGCAGTACATATTAGCAAACATAAGCAGTAAAATGCTGTGGTAGTACTCTAGAAATAAGTGGGATATCTAATACTATAGACACATGTAGAGACAGACATGTTATTCAAAACAACTCTGGGGAAAAAGAAATGTAGATAAAAAGGTGGAGAGGCTTTTAGAGGAAAAAGCAATTACATAGAGCATGTGGATGCATATTGTACTTACAGTGCCAGTTTTGCTGCTTGCCTCATTGTGCAGCTGTTTCACAAAGCCATCCAAACCCTCTACTTCCACTTTTAAGATACTTTAAGGGCTTCAAAACTAAAGTAGTATTTTAATAACACAGCTACCTTGTTGGGGATAGAAAAATACAGAATTGCCTGGTCAAGAAAATCATAGCATTGTGATTAGAGGGATTATAAAATGTATTATGGAACCAATTTAGCTTTTAAAATGGAAAATGCTCCACTGCTGACACCACAGGTCTGCAAATGGTGTATTTTGCCTGAGTTATAACTTATAAATATAATATAATAAAATAAGTTATTTTATTAATCTGCCTCATGTGTTTGCAGGCAGTTGCTGTAGTCACTAGGGAAACACAGAACCATTTGTTTTGGAAGCAACCATAAAGATGATCTTGTTCCAGCCACCCTGGCATGGGCAGAGACACCTTTCACTAGACCAGATTGCTCAGAGCTCCATCCAGCCTGGCCTTGAATACTTCCAGGGATGGGGCATCCACAGCTTCTCTGGGCAACCTGTGCCAGTGCTTTCCGCCCTTACAGTAAGGATTTTTTGCTAATGTCTAATATAAACCTATGGTCTTTCAGTTTGAAGCCATTCTCCCTTCTCCTGTCACTACATGTCCTTTTAAAAGTCTCCTTCATCTTCCTTGAAGGCTCCTTTCAGGTACTGGAAGGCTGCAATTAAGTCACCCAGAGCCTTCTTTTCTTCAGGCTGAATAGTCCCAATTCTCCTAGCCTTTCCTCACAGGAGAGGTGCTCCATCCTGCTAATCATCTTGGTGACCTCCTCTGGACTCCCTTCAACTGGTCCATGTCCTTCTGTGCTGGGGACCCTGGAGCTGGATACAGCACTGCAGGTGGGGCTTCACCAGAGTGGAGTAGAGGGGCAGAATCACCTCCAGCTTTCTTTACAAGTGGGAATTTTTGTCCTTTCCATTTCAAAAAAATAACATAATTGTGGAGAACTGGGAGTGAGAAGTGTCATAGTCACAAAAGGAGTGTGGGACTGATTGGTGACCTCTTGTGTGTTGCATCAATCACCCCTTCATGGAGTCAGTGCTAATTATTACCCAGCTGAGGGCCTCTGGGAGTGACAATTGGTGACCCCTCGTGTGTGGATGAACACGCTGCCTTGATTTTTTGATGACTCCTCTGAAGTGTGTCCGAACATGGGCCTGACATTGCTGACCCCTTCGGGCACAGACAGACTGGGGTGACTACTGCTGACCCCAGTCGTGTGTCTGGCATGAACTGGAGACCATCTGGACCTCTCCATCAGAGGAACTCAGACTGACCTCCAGCATTCCCTGCAAGATGGATTGGACACCTTCTGCCCTCCTAGAGAGGTAACTGTGATCTGTCTCCGGGGGTGACAGTTGGTGACCCCTCATGTGTTGCATTGATCACCCCTTCATGGAGTCGATGCTAATCATTACCCAGCTGGGGCCTGCGCCGACAGGACTGTAGTGGTCTTGATAGTGTGTGGAAGGAGTTTCTTGGGTTATCACCACTAAGAAGGAATTTCATTAGAAGAGCCTGGAAAAGGGTGGCCTGGGGCAGAGTGAGGTCTGTCTTTTCCTGAGTTTCTGTGGGTAGAGTTCAGTTTGCTGATGAGGGCAACTTAAATTACATGTCTGTATGTAAGCTAGGTGGAATCTTGTCAGTGTACTCAGAGGAACAGAGACTGATTAGGCTCGGTCTGAGGTGAGCACCTCTCACCTGAAGCTGTCTACATTTTGGGGATTGTTTTGAATTTAGATGTTTGGATCTCAAACTTGGTTCTTTCCTCTACCTTACTGGCTAACCAACCTCTGCATTTGATGTTGAAATGGTTATCCATGTCTGATGGACATGAAACCTTGCATTAGGAGACTGTTTCAGAAGCTGCATTTACCACATAAATCATACTTGGAATAATTAGGATAGACTACTCACATATATATGGTTATGCTCAAAATTATATTCTGGCAAGCAAATACCATGTAATCTGAAAACAAGTGTCTTAACTTTTGGATTAAAAGCAAATTATTGGAGTGTGTGTGTTTAATTTTTACCCTCTTAGTTTAATTGGTCTTGGACTTTTAGAAAGCTCTTGCTCCTCTCTAGAAGTGAAGCTTTTGCTGTCTGGCTCAGTTTACCCAAATATAGAAGAATGTTGATAACTAGAAGCAGTTAAAACTATTGTTTCAGTAGAAATCTGAGATATGGAATAAATTTGCTAAAAAAATTAGAAACCTGAGATATGGACTAAATTTGCTAACAAAATTTTGTCTCTTGCATGTGTATGTACATTTAATTGGTTGCTCAGGTCAGGTTGTCTGAGAGTAGCAAATGCAGCAGCACATTTGCTGTTGTTCCCATTCTTCTCTGTGGGACAGATTCTCAAGCTGTTTTCCACAGTAAGTAGTGGTAGAGGCTTCTACTGGCACTTTGTCATGCCTCTGATTTTGATTGGAAGTATTTGGTGGATGGAGACTGAGGTAAACTAGTGTTTTGCTCTGAGAGGCCTCTAGGCACTGTAGAAATGCCAACAATAATGACCTCTGATGTCAGGGAGGATTTTCAATATTCTCTCATGTCATACTTTTCAAATACCAGTTCTTTTTAGGTGTTTCTGAATGTGGACTTCCGAAGTGTTATGGTTTTATCTAAATTCTACAGTCAACTGCAGATCATTGTGTTGCTGATGTACCACTGCAGGGAGCAGGGAAACAACTCTCAAATGTTAAAGCATGCATTTTCTATGATGGTGTGTATCATCCGTGGGGCAAGCAGAAGATAAGATGAATGTTGTATTTAATGAGAGACAAGTCTTCCCTTTTCCTTTTTATTTTATTTTACCAACTCATTTGTAAGTAGCATGGGTTTTCCTTGGCTATAATACCATTAAGTGAAACTTTGATATAGTGATTCAGCCTGGGGATGGCTTTAAGTGCCTGTGTCCTACTTCTAGTACTTCTGTGCTTCTAGTAATGTTGATGGTGTGCTTTTATATTGTCATTAGCCGCTCTTGGAATTCACAGGGTTAGTTCAAAAATGAGAATGATGTCCAAGTATGACAGACTCTTGAACTGAAAGAAGCATTGCAAGTCCACAATGAGAGAGCAGCTGGAGTGAGGAAGCAGTACAATAGCATGTTTCTTTGAATTTGGGAGGTGCTAATGTGCAGCTGAGACCTTTGACACTTGTGGTGAAGAAACTTTCCTGTCTGGCCATCCAGGAGCCACGCTAGCACAGCCTGAGCTGGGACTGAGGCCCCTTCACAGCCACACACCCAACACTGAGATGGTCGGACCAGGTTTCCTTACTGCCTCTACCCTGTCTTTTCCATAGCAGAATCTCAGACTTTCATCATGGTGCAATAGTAAAACAACAACTCAAGCTGCTGCCTCTTAGGAAGCAGCCCAAACAAAGGAAACCCTGGGCTTCTGTATCCTTATGGTCTAAGCAGAGGAAAGTGTGGGCTCTTCCTGCTGAGTCACTGGCTCCTCCTGTGTCTCTGAGTCACCTGGCTGGTGCCACAGGTCCCTGGGCCCTTTGCTGTGCAAAGGGTCAGTGCCAGATCTCAGCCTCTTGCCTCGGCCTCCTGCCACCCAGAGCTCAATCTGTAGCTCTCACTGCAGCTGCTCACCGAGCTACCTGTGCTGAATGTAGTCCTGAACACTTGGAAAAGACAAATACTATTAGTGATAGTGTCATGAAACATCGCAAGTAAATTTCCTTTTAGGGATTAGGGCATGTGTATCCAATTCTATCAATAAATCAACAGTTTAAGAAAAGAGATTACATTTTAGGTTTTTTCTTTAGCTTTTGAACTGTCTCTCGTTCTGTTTGTGGAAAGTTGTGATGCTTTCCTATTCTCTGACTATTCCAGCTGCCATCTTCAGTCTGCCATCCCTGTCAGACTGTAGAGATTGACACAGAGCCATCTCTTGCCTGCCAAGCTGTCACCCCTAAAGCCTAGATGAGGAGTATCTTCCCTCCCTATATGATGAGTGTCTTGTCTCATCTATACCCTGTGGAGAGCAAAGGGTTCACGTGAGGCAGGGTTAGCTACAGCAGTTAAAACTAATGTAATATTCAATCTTGCTTTGCAAACTGTTGCCTGAAATGGGAGATGCTGATCCTCATCCCTGTGGTGCAGTGCTGCTAAACCCCACCACCTATGCCCGACTCAGAATGAATAACCAGAAGAATGTGCCTGGGGCTTCCCAGCAGTCTGTCTGTGTGTGTGCAGTGGGAGAAGATCAATGTGGGTTTCAAGAGGCAGCTGTGCCCATCTCATGTCCCTCAGCAGCTCACAGATATGATCCTTCCTTCAATCTCAAGAGCTGCAACAGTAGAAGCAGTGAGAGTTTGCAGCCTTGGCTGCTGCGGAGAGGCCAATTCTTTGGGTTACAGGAAACAGTTATATTGGGCATTTTTGCTAATGTAAGCATTTAATTTCCTGCTCACACAACTGCTAGCAGTCACTAAATGGTCTGGAGCATCAATTCTTCCATCTCCCTTACCTCCTAGTTCCTTACCAGAGATCATAGGTGTTACTGGTAGAGGCTGTTGCCAGAAGATTTACTTGATAGAATGAATATTTCTAATTCTAACAATGTCTAGTGAATATTTGAATAAGCTGCATTTCTGGGGTTAAATGTGGCTTTAATATGCATATCTAAAAATAGAAAACCTTCAGCACTGAACAAGGTAGAATTACTGCATATCTTGAGGCCTTTTTTCTATCTTTAACAAAGAAAATCTTGTAAATGGGTATTATGTTCTGCCAATTTTCCTTTTTCCTCTAAAGTCTGTAAGTGCATCCATCAGCTTGGCTGACCTAGACACCTTGACTTTTTTTGCCTTTTTTTTTCCTTGCTTTAAACAGAAGCATGACAGTAGAGTCTGTAGCTAATGGTTTTAGAACTGCTATTAATCCATCTTTCATTCAAGGATGATTGCTTTCAATCTTAGCAGCATGCTTTAGATTGTGAAAGATGTTGTGAATGTCTTTTCATTATTAAAAGGGTAGATATGACTGAACTTCAGCACACCTATGCTGAGAATACCGTCTTCTCTCTAAATAAAGTTTGTGATAGGTTTGAAGATGTATTTTTAAATAATCTATATTTTTATTGACTGAATAGAAAAACATTTCTGGAGGTAAAGACTATCACAATAGTATGTTCTTGTTCAGATATGACTGTTTCAAGCTTACTTCTCTTTTAGTAAGTTGGAACTTTTGCATTTTTTTTAGGTTTGTCCTGAAGAGTAAATAGCTTGTCAAAATTGCCAACATTTCAGCATTAGGTGGTAATATGTGAAGCTGTTGAGGAAAACTGATGAGGATAAAAAATGAGCTAACCTGCAAGTGTACTAAACCTTCCTGAAGTCTTTATTGTTGACTGTAGAAGAAGAATCTGAAGTGCTTGTTAAGGTTCATGCTCATTTAACTGTCACCATGGATTTCTTTTTCTGTGGGGAAGCTACTTTGTAGCTTGCAAACTGTAGTTAATGGTCCATAGTGACTGGCAGCAGATTATTTTGGAAAAGTTTTTTGCCTGAATAATTATCAGCTTTATTTTTCCTAGCTGCTGTTTCATGTTCCTCTACTTTCTCTTGAAATAATTCAGTACTGGAAGGTCTTAATTTTTAGAGTATTTTCTAATGGGAGAAAAAAAATAAAGAACAGTGCCAAATAAAATGCTTAGATCAGGTAGGTGTTCAGCATGTTGATTAAACTGCCAAATTCAGATGAAATTCATTTAGTTGTGTGCGTCCATTGTACATACTGCACCTTCTGCTTTTTGCTGTGAAGAAAACAGTATAAGATATTAACTATCTGTTTGGTTTTGGTTGCTTTTTTGTTTTGGTTTGGGTTTTTTCCTGATGACCTTTTATTCCCTGCTCTGATTTCCAGATTCCAAAGGACACAAGAATGCTGATATAAGCCAAAAAGATGTATAATTGGAAAGGAAGTAGTCTTAGCTTTTGATTCAAAAAGAAGACTGTACAGTGTAGTCAGGTTAAGTGAGCAGGGCTGACTTTTGTGAGGAAAAAGCCTACACCAGAGTACATGCTATTATTGCTCTACAGTATTTTATGCAAATTTCTAAAACCAGAAAATAAACTGAACAGATGAAATTGAATTTGAAAATTAAGCTAGCTTTTCTGTGCAAAGCACAGTGATGACAAAACTGGGTCATTGTTGATGAAATTCTTATTTAACGCTTTTCTGCATGTTCATCACCTTCTTCCTCCCAGAACCCTCTCCCATGGTTAGGTTTTTATTCTGGATTTGTGGATTGTTGTGTTGTCATGTGTTGCCACAAACCTGCTTCCCTTCAGGATCTAACAAAGGCTTCAACAAGGCCGAGAAGAGATGGCATGCAGTGGAAGTGGAAGTGTGTCCTAGCTCAACTAAGCTGATGATGGAGCACCCCATGTAATGATGTAGCACATTTCAGTCCCCAGCCCCTACTTGCTCTTAGTTGGCAGCTCAGCTCTGACTTCAGTGAGTTGATCAGTTTTTCATTCACCTGAATTATCTCATTTTGGCTTTTATTAACAATAGGGTACTCTGTACTGGTAGATCAAGAGTAACTAGTGAGAGCTGTCCCCTTTGGCAACATTTCCTTATTAATTTGGCTTATTTTAACCACTTTGCCATGCTGGCAGTAGTTAAGGAGAATACTGCTTTGCTGCTTTTGCTGCTGGGAGGAAACTCCATGGAAGTGCAATCTAAATAGAGCTAGTGGATGACTGAATCAGATTTGGAGGACAAACAGGGGATATCAGTCTTAAGAGAAGTAATGTTAATAACCAAATATATTTTGATTTTTCACTATTTCACCATCTTTACCAAATGCTTCAGTTTGTTCTAATGCAGAAGAGATGAGAAGTGGATGATCTTACAATGAAACTTTGCAAGTAATTTTTATGCAGAGAAATGTAGAAGCCCTCTGCATCCAGTGTTACAATTACGTTAACAATATAGTGGGAAACAGTGGAATATCCATCTCATACACTTCAATATATGATTGAGCTCAAAGTTTCAAAAGAAAAAGCCAAGGAAAGCATCAGCTGCCTGCAGGGATAGTGGGTGCATGATGGAGATTGGACAAGATAGCAGGTTATGGGCAGCAAGAGGGAATTTGTCTGCAGAGGAGAAAATGTAGTATAAAGGAAGAGTAATTTCTAGGATGAGTCTGAATATTCCACCGTATTTATAAATCTTAGAATTGAGGAGGAGGTAAAAACAGGAAATTGTTGCTGCTGCATACAAATACAGAAGAATAAGGCTGCTGTGCTGACATAAGCCAGTAAGACTATGAAACAAGGCAGAACTTGAAACTTTCCTACCTATTAGAAATTTCCTTTCATAGTTTTGTTAATTGTTGTTAATCTGCCACATATATAAACAGATTGACTGCAGCCTCTCCCTTAGCACAGCTCCTATCAGTTGTTTTTCTTTTAATCCTGGTCTAACTAGATTGACAAGGATTACTGTGTAAGAACAGTAACTTGAATTTCATTGACCTTTGGAATCAGCATGAAATATAAGAATGTAAGTGATGAGCTTGAGGTGTGTTATCAATGTTTTAATCAGTGAAGCAAAACAAAACAAAAACCATATAGGAATATTTCTTCTCTACTTTCACTTTTCATATTAATTAGCACACAAGGTTTTTATGATTATTAGTGAAAATCTTTAAGACCAGTGAATTTTGTTAGAAAAGTTACTCTGATTTCCTAGTTTTATGCTCTTGAAGCATATATATAAAGGATTTAGCTCTTACACTGTTGCAATGCAAATCTCACATAAGTAATTGCGACAGTGCTAGCAAGTACTTTCAAATGATGTGCAAGAGTACTTCAGTGCATCTTTACTGTGTTTTATGCCTGTGTTTAGAAGTGATCAAGATGTTAACATTCCTAGAGGTTTTTTCTGATAATATTAGCCAAGAGAATTTGTAGATTTTGATAATATTTTCTCGTGTGTCAGGAAGCAGCCTTTTCTTATGTGCATCTGCTAATAATTTTGTGTAGTAAAATAAAAACTGGTTGTAGTACAAAGAAATAAAACAGCAGCAGGATACAAGGGAGGAGGAAACATGCATCTCTATGTAATCTTCTCCATGAAAACATAGAAGCATATTTCATTGCATGAAGTAAACCTTCAAAGAGGGTGATTATTCCTCATCTAGGGACAGTTCAAAAGTTTTTGACTTAAGTGTGGAAAGCCCTTGTTGACTAAGGAAGTTTTGGAAATGTCCTCATAAACAGCTGGTGACATGCTAATTTATAATTGTAAGGTGGTATACAAGAGGTGATCATCTCCATGTGGGAAACTTCAATCACCAGGTGAAATGGGAAGCAAATGGGGAGGTGTGCTACTGCACCTCAGAGCAGCTGGGCTCTGGTGAGCCACGAGCAGAACAGCTTAAATATATTAGGTGAGACAGGGCAGGTGAGAAAATGTGAGAAGTACTGACACACCTCTTAGACAAAGCTGAATTCCCAAAAGCTGAAAGACAACAGAATGCAGTGCCTTGCAAAACTCCCTGGGGCTGTCAAAGTGCTGCCTGTCAGTAGATGGTGCTCTTTATATCAGCTATTTACTGTTGCTGCCTGTGTTTGGCCATGTTTTCATCTAAAAGGTCTGGTAACATTCTTTAACAGTTCATTTCTCTGAATTCTGATGCGTGGGAGATTAGAAAATTGAGTCTTTTGAGGCACTGCCAAAATAAACAAATCTTAAAAAGTGTTTTCTACGTGCCTTTGAAGCATCCCCCATCCTTGATTTTTTTCAATGACTTTTGCTTGTGTTTGTGTACTCTTGAATTTGGACAAATTCAGAAGCTTTCAGTATAAAACCCTTGAACATATATTGTGAATTGGAGAATATATAGCAGACTAACTCAATTTGGCAACTGACCTGTAAAACACTGCAATAGCATGGTCTAAAATAAAATTGCAAATCACATTTGTCAAGCCATTTGCAATTTTTAAGTTTTCTTTTGCATGTTTACTTTGTAGTTTCACCTGCTGTTTCTGGATAGATAGGAATAAGTTTATTTTTAAATGTAATGCTTCTTAGAAAAGGACTTAAATGAATCAGTACAACTGACCATTTTACCTGGAATCATTCATGCATCAGTAATTGGATGGATATAAAAACCTGCATAAAAATGAATATTTCCTTATTAATGTGGTTAGAATAATATTGGACCTGTCTGTATATTTTTTCATTCAGAAAATATGCCAGCTCTGAAGGAAAATATGTTACATGTGTTAATTGTTTAAAAATGCCACTTGCCAAAGGCTGCTGTTGAGACAAAAGCCCTGATCTGGGTGACAGAACAGTATGGCAGACCTAATGGGAAATTTGAGATGTTTAAAGTTAGGTGTGTCTTTATGCTGTTGTCTTACAGAACATCAGCTATTTAACCAAGAGTTAAATTTTGGCTTGTAAAATGGACTTGCCCCTGGAGTAAATCTTGAGAACTGCCTGCTGTTCACTGCCTGAACTACTAGTCTGTTTGCAAACAGAAACTGAAGAATTAGTGTGAATTTTTCATGTAATCTTAAACTGCAGTCAAATGGTCCAGGAAAGAGAAGGAACTGAGTTACTTTCAGAAGTCTAATTAAAATACTTCCAGTTCTTATTCAGGGCCCATTTGTCTTCCCTGGACATTCATTTAGTTATCCCTTCACAGTCTCTCTGCGGAAAAGATACATATGCAGTCAACACATTACAGCAGATGAATATTGTTCCTTATTATGCTTAATTTACCTTCCTTTAGCCCTTGTCTCATTTTCATCTGCTTATGACATAAGTTCCTCATATTGACAGGTGGGCATACAAATCTCCAGGAAGATGCTGGTGGTACATTTTGGGCATATATGGGCTTTATTTTTTCATGATACCTGGAACAGAAGATGCAAATATTCACTGGTATTCCTGCCCTGCTTAGCCTCCCTGAAGGTGCCTGCTGGATATTCCTGGGAATGTCCCATTTTCCCATGTGGGCTGGTTTTAACACCAGCAGGAAATCAAGCTCCAGATAAGCCATTCTCCTTCCAGTAAAAGAGGGGCAAAAAAGGAGAGACTATGGGTCTCCTATAGGAATTTGCTAAATGCTCAAAGCAATGGAATAAGACACACACAGTAACAACAGTATTAACAAAAGGTCCTGGGTTTTGTGTGGGGAATAAAAGGGTATTGTAGTGCTTAAGTTCTTTTTATGAATGTAGGACTTCATAAGGATGATAAGCAAATACAGGAATTCCCTTATTAGGGAGAGAAGATTAGTTTCTCAAAAGTAATTAGCAATAAATTACATTGACATCAGAAGTGCTCTGCTTGTTTTGAAAAATAAGTAATAGATCTACCTTCTAGATAATTTATTTGAGAAATCCATTATGACCTTCTCTACATGGGCATTGCAATGCTCTTGCATGAATCAAGGCTAATGCGACTCTTCTATCAACAGCTGCCTTTTTTTCCTCCTGTTTTTTGCTGGAATTCTTATTGGGGAAGCAAGAGATTGACCTGTCAAGTCAGGCTCAGACCTTTTCTTACTTGTACTTATGTACTATAAAGTCATTCTCCTCAAAATGTATTTGGCTCAAGAAAACATAGTTAAGAGTCAACTGGCAAAGATATCTAGAAAACTTTGATTACTGCTGGGGTCTAAAATGCCTTGGCTGCTGCATCTGCCTTCTGCATATGAATGAGCCTACCCATAAAGCCTGAAAGTTGGCATGGAAAGGTTATCCTACTTCTTACAGTGCAAACCTCTTAACTGGCACATCTGCTGGAAGCAAAAGTGCCAAAAATGTGATTCACTTGGAAGGAGTAGACCTTATAAGAAAGCCTGTCATTTAATCGGGATTAAGATCCTCTCAGGATACTGGATGTTCTCCTTGTACAGATGTACTGTTGAGCTAAGGGCAGAATTAACCTCACTTATTGCTAACACGGAAGTAACAGCTTTTATAGCTCTTCTCTCATAGAAATGCTTCAGTATTTGTGTGTTTAAGATGAAGAAATGAACCGTCTACCTCTGATATACAGCAGCTGTTAAAAAATACACAGTATTGAATATCTTCTCAACAGAATAATTATAAATGTAAGGAGTGAGGTGTGGTCTGTGCTGCACAGATTTGTTATGACAGGGAAATTCTATTAGTAGATCCCCAAAATAAAAAAATAATAAAAATTGCCAGTATCATTATGGCAACTCCCCAGAGAAAGGTAATACCACCTCAGCAAAAGCAATATTATGCCATTGGTGTGTATTTCTTTAAAAAGCATGTCACGAAAAGCAACATAACCCCCACTGACACTCTTAACTACATGTTTCTGAGGTCAGGCTTAGCCTGTATTTGAACAATCTTTTGATTAGAATACCCTGAACATTTTGTTTGCTAACAGTGCTATCTGAAATGTCTGGAAAGACTAGGGTACTGCTCTGTACAGCCTTCCCCCCCACCCCTGCCCCATTAAAGACCTATTTGTATTGTAGTTGAATCCCTAGTAAAGAAAATTACTTTTATAAGCCTTAGAAAATTCCACTATTAATCTACTCATCATAATTTTTAATTGCTACATTTCAGCCCATGTTAATATGGATAATGTGAATATGAAACAAGTATATTTAAAACTATCATGGTCCTGTCTAGTTCTTCTCATTTCAGGGCAGCTTGTTTTGTGATTCATACCACTAACAACTGGTAATTGAGCTGTGCTTGAAAGGATAGTTAGGTGACTGAAGAACTGTAGATAAGGTATCATCAAATACATGTACTTATTAGTCAAATGTAGTCTTATGATTTACAAAACAAATACTGGCTGACCAACTTCCTTTAACTCTTTTTACTGAATGTGCAAGTTTAAATTCAAGACTTTGTTCTGTCCTTCAGATCTCTACATTTTTAGCACTTGGTTTTAGCTGCTTATTTTTCTATAAATAAGTAAGTCTATAAGGCAATAAGATTTTAGTGTATTCTATCTAAGTTTGTGCTAATTAAGCATTTTTCCAGTCTAGTTTGACCAGTGGATTTTGTTGCTCTACAGGCTGTATTTTAGTTAATAAATTATTCTGTGTGACAATTTTTAAATAAGTTTGTGAGAAATTCTGAGAAAATCAGTGTACCTACTTATATACCTGTTTTGTATTTATCCTAATGGAATTCCTGATATGCAGTCTTCGTTTGGTTCAACTCTAGATATAGCTGCCTAAGCTGTAACTTGCAGAGGTGCCAGAATTGGCTTAAAAAAGGAAAAAGTGGGAATGGAAACTTATTTGTAATTTGTCCGTTTTGTAGTATGGGTAGATTTTGTGTGTAGTTATTTCTTTTAATTTTTATTTTAATCTAGACATGGAGAAATTATATTTTACAAATACTGAACTTCCTCAGAACTGGAATTTTAGTTGCTGGGAAAGTATTTCAGAATTCAGAAGAATCTGTTGAGAAATGGGGAGCTACATTTCATCACCATCTTAGTTATTGCATATTCCTGTTTTCTTTCCTGTATGCACCTGAATGGGTTTGAACTTACAGCTCTATCAAGATGGGGCACTCTCCTGTGGCTAATCCATGTCTGAAGAGAATATTCTGTGATGAAAACTTATGCCATGAATCTTCTTCACAATGGGTGTAGTTCTTAGTCCATGAGACAGGACAAAAAATGATCTAACCTGCGAGTTGCATGTGCCATGTCAAGGATGAATATCTCAGATTTTTATTTTTGTTGAGGTGGATGGTTAAGTGCAGTAAAAAAAATGTGCTAGTAGTTAAGTTAATTACTTGTTGTAAATTACTATTCATCCAACATCACCATTTAAAATTCATTCTGTTTCTTCTTTGGCTGAAGAGTTTTAGTAAGCACACTAGAGCAGGTCAAGGAGGAACCTTTGGTCTTCATAGCTGTACAAGGCAGGTTCGTTGGGCACCTCTGTGTAAGCAGAAATTGTTCTCCAGATCTGTGTAGGATACAGAGTAAGTTTCTGTTTGTAAAACAAGAAGGATTTGTATTTACTTGTGAAGACTGTAATTGGTTATATAAGATAGTGGTGTCAGAGCCAGATTTTGACAGGTGTGAATTATCTGAGGTAGAGAAGGGGAATCAGAACCACAGGAATGAAGAAGTGTCAAAGAACTGTTGTGAGGTAGCAACCCCCACCTCAACAGAGAAACTCTTCCTCTCTTTCTTTTTCATTTTCTCAGCAAATATCCAAAAGCAAATATTTCATTTTTGAACTGGAAAGAATCCACTGTGGTGAGTGAAAAGGCTCTTAAATTTGGCAAGATTAAAAATACAGGTTTTTTTTTTTAACATGAAGTGAATTTTAAAACATTAAATGTTTTGATTTGGATTTGGAGGACAAAACCTAAAATTGATGGTGCTCCTGGTCCTACTTATGATTTTAGTGTTGGCCTCTCTGTCCCAGATGTGGTTTTCAGGATTTTTGCTAGCCATTAGAATGATGTTAGGCTTTTGATGATGCTGAGGAGTGCTCTGTCTTCTCCTTTTTCATTCTGACATTTCAGTTCTTCACAGTTTGCTGATAGTGCCATTGCCATTTATATCAACACCTGCATCTGCCAGTCATGATTCTTGCTTTTAGAGTGGGATATTTCATGGAGAGAGAGAACTCTTGTGGGAAATGCATCATATTATTTATCTTTGCCTATTGTTTTGGTTCTGTCTTTATCCTGATGAGGATAACGCTCGGTGATATTAATTTGATACCTTTAGCCTTTCCTATTGGTGGTCATACTTGCAACAACCTTCAGAGGACTTGACTCGCTCTTACCAACTTCTTACTTTTCAGATGAGTTTCATTATATTTCATAAATTGTTTCTCCCCCCCTCCCACTTCCCTCCCTTGCAGTCTGTTTGTAGTATGCCTGTTTGTGGCACTGGTACAGAAGGTAGTCCTGCTGTTGCTTGAAGGGCAGGGAAAGCCTCCCTCTTTGTTCAGTCTTTGAACTAATGGTGGTGCTACATGGATTTGGGACCCTGGGGTAGAAGTTTCTGCTTGTGCAGAGCTGGCTTTAAACACCACCAAGGCATTGTCTGGGCAGGGGCAGCTCTTTATAATCCATAGTCTATATAGTCTTTATATAACTCTTTATAGTTGGAGGCAACAAAAATCAGCTGGTGAGTGAGTTGGGTCTTGGTGGTGTGAAAAGATGGGAAGAGACAGGAGGAAGGGAACCACTGCTGCTAATGTAGGAGGGAGTCCTGTAGTGTGGCATTTTTCCCTCTCGTTTTCATTCAAGAAGAGGAAGGATAGGAACAGAAAATCTACTTTACAGTACTTTTTCCACTTTTCTCCTACCTTCCATGACTTCCTTCCCAGTCTCCAGTCTTTCCCCTACATGGTCCTTTCTGGAGAGGGCTATCCTGATCCTGTTCACTGAGTGCTCAGTACCTTGAGCTGGTGCTGCCCCAGTGTCTTCATCTTCTTGTCTAACTTTCTTCTTTCCCCCCCAATACCAGAAGACTGTCACCATCTGTTCAGTGTCTGGATTTCTGATCCAATTCAAGTTTAAACATTCAGTCTTTTATCAGCAATCTTTTTAACATTCACTCTTATGAAAGATAAGCTGTCATACAGTATTTTCCTAGTTTGCTTGTTTGTTTTGTAATAAACACATTTCCTTTGGTTTGTTGTTTTCATGTCTTAGCATTAAAATTCTCAACAACATAGATGGGAACCCAATACAATGGAGATTTCAGTGGTTTTATGACATTTCTTGTTAAAGTAATTTTCTTCTGTCTTTGCTGGAAAAATCTGTAAGTATAAATGATCTGACTATATGAGAAAATGTATTTCTAAACAAAAATGTACCCTTTCCAGATTTTTCAGTATTTTAGATAACACATTCACAAGTGTGGCTCTTTTTTTTTTTTTTTCCTAGATGTAAAGCCACATTTATGTTAGCCATTGATTCTGAATTCTGAATAAGCAGTTTAATGTTGGAGAAGTAATTTGGAATATATGATTTTTTGTCAGCTTTAGAAATATAACTCCAGCATGTTTTAAAAAAATCATGGTTTTGAAATTCTTTCTTTCCATTGCTGTTCCTGCTGCTTCTTGTCATAAAAGGATGAAAATGAAGCTGTTAGTCTTGCTTCTGGAGCAGCCTGAAAGATTTCATAACTTAGATCGCTCCTGGAGCTGCGTAGAAAAGTTCCCTGCTTTATGTATCTGTGTCAGATAAACATAAAATTTTATTTTTATAATTGTTAAATATATCATTGGCCATTTGTATTTTGCTTGCAGGAGGCATTATGTTTTGGTTTAAGAAATATATCCTTCTCAACTTGATGTATGAAACAATCCCATTTCTTTCCTTCCAGTTTCTTCCTCTGAGCACAGACATGTCAATGTTTTTCTGACCCATTTTAATGTTTTGTGCCCCAGCTGACTGTATTATTCTTGTGACAGCCACCCATACTGCTCTTTCTGTCCCTGCTAGGTCATAATGACCTTACTGCTTCTTCCCTTTGCTTGTCTCATATCACCCCTCACAACTGAGTCCCCTTTGCCCTCAAACTGCCTGACTGGGATGACATAATAGTTCAGCATTGAGCACTTGTGTCTGAAACACAGCTGGAAGAACCCACACTGCTGGTCTAATAAATTGTGCTGCTTCTCCTTGTAGCTATGCCTTGTGTTCTGTTGTATTTTCAGCTGGAATACACTTGGTTTTCTTCTTAGTCACTGGTACTGTGCTGTGTTTTGGATTCAGTAAGAAAATAATGTTGGTAACACATGGATGTTTCAGTTGTTGCTAAGCTGTGCTTGCCCTGAGTCAAGGACTTTTCAGTGTCTCATGCTTTGCCTATGAGAAGCTGTAGCAGGAGCTGAGAGGGAGCATGGCCAGGACAGGTGACCTGAACGGATATGTTCCACACAGTATCCATTTTCAATATGACAACCTGGGTTTTCATACTAAAAATGAATAGCCTATGGAATATATTCCATTGGATATCATTTTTAGTATGAAAATCTAGGTGGGTGTTGGCCAGTGTGCTGGTTTCATCTGGGGTAGAGTTAATTCACAGTGGATAGTATGAGACTATATTTTGGATTTGTGCTGAACACAAAGTTGATAATATAGAGATGCTTTTGTTATTGCTAAGCAGGGCTTGCAGAGAGCAAGGGCCTTTCTGCTTTTCATATGGCCATGGTGATAAGGAAATTGGGGGTGCCTGGGAGGTTGGGAGGAGACACAGCCAGCACAGGTGACCCAAACTGGCCTAAGGGAAATTCCAAACCATATGACATCATGCTCAGGATATAAAGTGTGGGGAAGAAAGGACAAGGGAGGATGTTTAGAGTGATGGTGTTTGTCTTCCCAAGTCACTGCTGCATGTGATGGGGCCCTGCTCTCCTGGAGATGGCTGAACACCTGCCTGCCCCTGGGAAGCAGTGAATTAATTCCTTGTTATTCTTTTCTTGTGTCTGTGGCTTTTGTTTCCCCTATTATTTTTATCTCAGCCCATGAGTTTTCTGGCTTTTACCCTTCTGATTCTCTCCCTGACCCCACTGGTGGGAGAGGGAGTGAGTGGCTGTCTGGGGCTTGGCTGCTGGCTGGGGTTAAACCACAAAAGCCAGAAGGAGCCAAGCACTGGGGATAGGCTGAGTATTGCTGAGCAAGTGGTCAGCAACTGTATTGCCATCACTTGTTTTACTGGAGGGTTATTTTCTTTCTCATTTTTCCCTTCCTTTTAATCACTATCATTAGTATCATCATCATTATTATAATTGCTACTATTAACATTAATATTATTATTATTTTTTTTTTGTTTCACTTATTAAACTCTTCTTATATTAGCCCATGAGTTTAACTTTTTTATCTGGTTCTTCTTCCCATCCCTCTAGGAGAGCGAGTGAGTGAGCAGCTGTGTGGTATTTACTTGCTGGCAGAATCTAAACCGTGACAGTCCTTTGACCAACACAGCTGTAACAAAATTGGTTCTGCTTTGTCTTTTTCTAGTTAAACTCAAAATCCCAGAGCAGAGTCTTTCAAGATGATTGGATCAGAATCTGTCTTAATGCTTTCAGCAGTGTCTTTTTTATCCATCTGTTTCATAAAAGAAGTGGTAGGGTCTGACTTGGGGTAAATTTGAATGTAAGTACGCATTGACACTGCTTACATGTCAGGATCAGTATGTTGGCCAACTAGGTGTTGAAAAACAGTATGAGACAGCCTTATTCCACCAACCTGCAGCCCTGTTTGACTGAGCACCCTCATCTTCACAATCTCTGACTTTTGTAATCTGAGCAGGTTTGTAAATACACAAAATGTTAGAGTTGGAGAAGCACTTTCAAATAGCTTGTCTCAAAGTATGTAGAGTAGTTTAAATTATGCGACCGAATCCTTCGTCACTCAAAAATACAGAGGCCCTTTCTTTCTGGAGTAAAATATGGTAAATAAAGACAAAGAAATTCTGGTGAATAAATTGACCTTCAAAGCTGGCAGGCTTGGTAGAAATTGCACCTGGAAGGCTGAAGAGATAACTTGTCTGTCATTGCTTAGGAAGAGCGTGGCTTGGTAGCTGATGCTATTCTGAATACTGAATTACACTCTGTAGTAATGCACAGGCTGTAAGTTTGATTTGTTTATTTATTTATTCGTGAGTTAGTGATGTTGAGTACTATCTTCCCTGCACCGTGGAACAAAGAAAGCATGAAATTTTCTCAAGTAGTAAATATGGTTTTTATTCTTCTTGGCAGTCATTTTTATATTTTGAGATACATGTAACAAAAGCTGGGTTTGGGAAATATAGAAGAAAAAAATTATCACAAAATCCTGAAGAAACAGGTTTTCCTTAAAATATACAGGCAAAGACCAGAATACTGTAGACTTCTATTCTCATTAGATCTATATCTAACACAAGACTTGGCATAGCATTTGGCAAGATTAAAACTATTACAGAGTTGCCAGCAAAGGGTGATATTAGGATGAGTTTATGTCAAGAAAATTAAAAGGAAGGCCAGATCAAAGGTATTTTTTTTAATACATTATTTTATTTTAATCAGCTTGGGCCTATTCTTTGACTGAGCTAATAAACAGAAATAAAGTAAAACATAATATCTTTTTCACCTTTGTAGGTAGTTCATATGTAGTTAATGTCTTTTAGTAGGTATGTTTAGGGTACAGGTAATTTTTTTTTGGTTTACTGGGAGGTTTATTGTATGAGATCTAGCCTTCTCTTCTAGGGAAGACACAAATAAATGAATTTTGTGGGAGGAAAGCATATTTTTAGGAGCCTTTCATTTGGAGCATCTGGTTAGAAAATATTTTGGGTATGATGTTCCAAAAGTGAAAGCGAATACATGCTTTATTACCATTGCTTTAAACCCCATTTATTCTTCTAACTCATCAAGTCCTTATGAATTAGAAAACGAAACCTAACATTTGATGTCCATGTAGAAATGTCCTCTTTGGACTGTAGTTACAAGTTTTAATGTTTCTATCATGGTTCCAAACATTGTAGAAGTCAGCATGTATGCTTGCTGTGCAGTGATCTGTATATTGCACGGCATAAAAGCTACATTTGAAACGATCTTTCAGTTATGTAGGCACAGAGGGATGTGTTAAATTTGTGCTAGAATTATTAATAAACTTGTACTTCAGATATTTAACGTGATGGTGCTTAAACCTTTTAAGAGGACAATAGTTGCTGAAGTGAAAAGAACAGCTTCTTGGTTTAAACAAACATTGGCACTGCTTGTGTACTTTCAGCTAGGAATAAATAGATTGTAAGTCTATAGCTAGCTGTATATATTTGTATACAAATATTTATTATTTAAGTAATTTATGATGTACCAGAAAAACTATTTATTTTTCAAGGGCGGACAGACTTTTCTCTAGTCTTCAAAAATTCTAATGCAAAAAAAATATATCTTAAAATGTAAGTAGTAACACATAGAAAGATAGACAGTGAATTCTTGAGCCTGTTGTTCAGGGATTTCTATGGATTCAGAGAGACTGCTTGTGTCACATGGCTATTTTTACTTATTTCTTTGATGTAATTTGAGGAGGACACCCATTTATATTTGTGTATAACAAAAAATCAGCTAACTGATTGCATAATAGTGGACTCCTCATTGAAATTCAGTTTCTTCTTTGACTTAAATAGCAGTAACAAGAGGACCAGAGAAGTTGGAGGGCTGCTTAATCTCCAGAGTTGCATGAGGAGCTGGGAGTTACAGGGCAGTTGCTCTCCTTGCAGAGGTTGTGCCTTCTCCAGACCAGTGTAGGATCCTATGTGTGTAGAAGACTGATGAGCTGCTCAGAAAGTGTAGTGGTAGGGCAAGTGCTGTCCTGGTTTTTGTGTACCCTCAACACCTCTGGAAGTTTCTTTTTCTGTGAAGACCAAGTCTATCAGTCAAGCTTCTGTATTTTGGTAGGTGGCAGCAGCAGATGAGACTCATTTTGTGGTGGTTTTGTGCATTATTATTATACCTTTAAATATGGATGATGCCTATTTAGTGTGTTTGAAACAGGATTCATGTTTCTGATGAGTTTATTTTTCTTCAAACCACAAAAGGCTGAGCTAGGGGATGTACATTGTATTATATATTTAACCATGATTTTCCCACAGTTTTTTTTTTAACTTCTACACAGGCAATAAAAAAGAGATAGGGACAACTGGACATGAGAAATTCAAGACACATTTGCCTGCTGGATTTTTAGGTCTGCCATAATCCCTGGCCCTAATTTACTATCTTTGCATGACGTACTTTAGGGACTTGATAGGACATGCAAACACTAGCTTAAAACTGCTTTGGTCTTAAGGGCTTCTAGTAATTAAAAGTTTCAAAGCAACTTTGTGAAAGTCTGTCTGACAAAGTGCATCTGAATAAATGCTGGGATAAACTCTGGCTGGTGACATTGAGGGAGTCTGCCATGAGTCCTGATGGAGAAGATGGGTTGAGATGACA
Source organism: Lonchura striata (assembly GCF_050655825.1). Classification (NCBI taxonomy): domain Eukaryota; kingdom Metazoa; phylum Chordata; class Aves; order Passeriformes; family Estrildidae; genus Lonchura; species Lonchura striata. The sequence continues at coordinate 143,172,256 of NC_140704.1, read as the reverse complement.
TTCCCCTTCACCTCAAATTTGTGAAGAGAAACTTCTCTTGAAACTTTTACACCACCAGGGAGCTGGAGGACAGTATTCTGCATGTATAGCATTGAAACAGACACTGATTTTATTCTCTAGACTTACTCCTTGGCAAAATATGAAATAAATGTATACATGGATGTTCACACTCACTTCCATCAACAGTATCCAGTGAAACATTTATTGTTGCTAATACATGTCCATCTGTTTAAAGTTTCTTTAGTCTTCTGTGCAGATCGTGTTGCAGAAAAAAAAAATTAATCACTTAGAATTTTTTTTTGGTTTTTGCCTACTTTGACAAGAGGTTTTAAATCCCTGCAGTTCAGGTAGCTTAGAAATCAGCATTCTTACACAGTTAAAAAAAGTGTATCTGCAATGGTGAATTGTTTGATTAAATGAAATGTGACTTTATACATATAATAAGGCAATCAATTTATGAATATTTATTTATAAACCGATAATCTATTATAAAACTGAATTCTAAGAAAAGTACTGAATGGTGTTCTTTTTAAAAATTATTAGTCATTTATAAGGGATCAACTGATTAAAGTGGGAGTCCTACTTATTTCCTGTAAAAGTGATTGTAGAAAAGTTAAATGTAAAAATGAAGCAGAAAAACTATACCTGCTTGTGAACATCATTCAAATTAGGAATTTTGTCAGTTGAAATGCTCAGTATGAATCAATAACACCAGCTCCATGTCCATTGGTGTGTAGTCTCCTCTTCCCAGGCAAAACCAGTCTTCAGGCTTGTTGGCACTAAAGGCCTTTGTTGCAAGATCTATTGTCATTGTAGTTGAGGACCATGCCTAGCCAGAGAGTACTCCTGGTCTTCTGTGATTATATCCAGACTGGGACACAAATGTACAACTCACCTGTGAGTTTGAACTACTCAAAGTGTGCATCTGTTGTCCTTTGGCTATAGTCATTGGTCGCTCTTAAAACTATTTATTCAAGTGCAGTATGGTTCTCTGATGCAAGGAACGTGAATGCAATGGAAAGTAATGTTAAAGAACCTCCCACTGTGTGTGATTCCTGTGTGATGTATTTGAACAGCAGGGTCTTGTGTAATGGGTTGGCTATTACTGGACATCTGTCAGAGCAGTTCCTTTTTGCATTTAGTATTTTAATATCATATATGGAGGTCACAGATTAATATTTCTGAAATTTGTGTGTAGACTAAACATCATTTCTGTTCTTCATTCTTTTTTCCTAGTCTGGGACTGTGAAGCTGACTAAGCCTGTGGCGTTATGGACCCAGCAGGATGTCTGCAAATGGCTGAAGAAACATTGCCCTAATCAGTATCAAATCTACAGTGAGTCATTCAAAGAGCATGACATAACTGGTAAAGTATGCACTATCAGCAATATTTTACTTACTTAAAATGTGGTGAATTGTTTTACTTTGCTGTTAATAGATTGTGACTGTGCACTGAGGCTTTTTTGTTGAATGTGTGACTAGAGAGTTGCAAGGTTTAGAGCAGAGGGAGTATTCCAGCTTTCACAGGATATGGTAAGTGATATCCTCATTTCTTCAAAAGACAATTTCAGAGAGTTCAGGGTCAATATAATAAGGAAAGAAATCATTCTGTATGTGGGAAAGGCCTCATCCTGTTCATTCCAAATAAAAAAAACCAAAACCCAACCATTAAGAAACATCCTGTGAGGAAAGTGTACTTTATGTAAATTTTCTCTTTCATTGAGGTGTTTGACCTTGCATTCATATTCTTTTTTTGTGCCTCTCCCTACTCTTAAAAAAAAAAAACAATCTTTCTGTTCTTAACATGTTGGGTAGAAAGTGATCCCAACTGAGCCCCTTTCTTAGTCTGAAGTAGGATCAATACGCAAGTTCATTTTGCTGTACTGATGTACTTGCTAGACAGATGTTTGTCTAGCTTTGTTCTGGAAAACTTGCAATGAAGCAGATTTTTGCATCTCTCTATTCCAGTATTTTATGGTTCTTAAAGTCAGTATTTTCCTAGGATCAATCTAAAATCAATCTAAACTATTATTTCCAGCTAAAAAACCTGACTCCTGTCCCAAATGTGGCTTGAGTACAACCAACCTCTCTTTCGTACAGTCTTTCCTTCACCATATAGGGTGCTGCTTCTCAGTTACACATACTTTCCTTGCCTAGTGTAAAAAATATTTCTTTGTTCTATCATGGTTACTCCACAAATACACACAGGACCTCCAAACCTTCAAAACTGTCTCTCTTTTCTTAAAAGAATATATTGAATGTAAAATTGTATTGTTTTCTTATTTACTTTAGAAATTGATATTGATCCTGTTGTGATCCGCTTGACTTGTTAACTCCTACTCAGTTTGCTGTAGTTGTCTTTTGGCTGATTGCTTTGAATTGGCACGAGTTTAGCAAATGTAACTTGGGAGTTAAATAGCATCTTTGCTCATATACCAACTAGTAATTAGTCTGTAATTAATTGTAAGTTTAATATGGAACACTGATTTGTTCTCTGCAGTGGTGGTATGCAAAACTGGAAATTGGCATTCAGCCATTTAGCGTTAAGCAGGAATTTGAGTTTCACATACAATTCCCAGTCTTAACAATAACACGTTGTTAACTAATGTGTGTTTCAGTCAGTTTCTGATCACGTACATGTGTACTTGTGTTGTTTCCAATTTTGCCTTCATTCCTGTTGCTATTTTCTTTCTGATAATATGTGAATGATTGCAGACATGACAAACTGCCTATATTTGTTTACTATGTAGCCATGAGTACATGCACACAAATGTAAGAGGTGGTTTGTATTGGTTTGCTAAGTGTTAAGGTTTAGTACATAACCATTGTGCCCATTTCCTCTCAGTCACCATCTGCTGAATGCAGTCTGTGGGAATGTAGTCTGTGTCTCCACCCATGTGTGCAGAAATGACTGCATCCAGAGCACTACCAGAAGAAAATTAAGCTATTTTGAAATATTTTCTAGTACTGCTTTACTATATTCTCTTTCTAGAATTATTGCACTGTGAGATGAAGTTGAAAGGAAGACATTTTTATTTCAATATAAACACTGATGGAAACCTTGGAGTTTTGTTGCAGACATGCAAAAATTTGAACTTTATAGACCTCTATGAAAAGGAGGAATTGTGATCAATCTTTCTTACTTTACACAACAGAGGTATAGGGAAAATACTGGTATGAGTGTTAGAAAGTAAATCCACAGGAAAGAACTTAATTTCAGCAACTATCAAAGAAGAAACACAATCATTATCTGTACCTTGAGATTTTATGAAAGTATATTTGATAATATTTTGAGTGGAATCATTATCTCAGGAGGGTATTTCCAGTGTTGTTGGTCCCCGTGACTCTGATTTTTTGAAATCTAATCAAGAGAAAGAACAGATTTGTGAAAAAATAGAGCATGGAAGGAGCATGGAAACTAATGTGAAGATTAAGCCAAGGTAGTATAACTATTCCCAGATATGGCTGTAGAAAACTCATGTGATTGTTGAAAACTTCTCAGTGATTAATGTGACTTTACAGGCTGTTTTGATACAGAAAAATATGATGGAAAAGTTCTTAAAGAAAGTGACACGAAAATTATATTTAAACTTTATTTGAAGATAAAATCTAAGGCACGGTCGTAAGCCAGGAAAATAATCTTGAGCAAACATATCTAACAGTTGTTAACCATAGGTATTGAGAAGTGTGGCTTTTACTTGAGACTCTTGCTGATTACAGCTTATCAAGTTGTGGACAAAGACACAACCAAAACTATCTTTATCTTTGTGGAGATTTATACCTTTTTACCAGTTCTGACAAAGAGCAGCTGCAGATGTATAAGAAAAAAAAAATCTTCATCTGGAAACTTACCTAGAAAGAAAAAAGATCTTCATATTAACAGTGATCTTGAGGATGTTATGGAGTGTACAGAGTATACTCTCATCAGATTTGCAGATGACAGCAAATGGTGGGTACCAGTCTCTAGACTCAAGTAGGGACAATCCCTAGAATCTAGCCATGGGGACCAGACATAGGCAAGAATGTATTAATAGGATCCTTATGAAATTCAATGAGGACAATTGCTAAGTTGTGCTGCTGGGAAGGCCAAGGCTCTTGCATCCCACTGAAACTGGGGCTGATTGACTGGGAAGTGGCTCTAGTGAAGAGGACCTTGATAGTCAGGAAGGCAAAATGAGCCGGTGTTGTGCCTTGCAGCAAAGAATGCTGTCACTGTCAACAGGAGCATAGTAACCTAATCAAGAGTAGTCATTATTCCCTTTGCTCTGTACTTCTTAGACTACAGTTCTTAGATATCCAGTGCAAGTTAGGGTGAGGGCTGCAAAGATGCTCAGGGCTGGAGTGGATTGAAAGAGCTGGGCTTGTTCAGACTGGAGAAGAGGCAGCTTGCCAGCGTGGGATGAGGGCACTGGCAGCAGCTCCCACTGTGCAGAAGGATTTGTCAAAAAGATGGAACAGGACCCTTCGCAGTGATGTAGGAAAGACACGAGGCAGAGGCTGAAAATAAGGAGAAACTTTCTTCCCCTGTGAGAACTTTTGAGCTTTGGAATGGGTTGCTCAGTTTCTGTTCTGGGAAGGTTTCAAGCCCCAGCTAGAGAAAACCTTGAGAAACCTGATCTGATCTCATAGCTGACCTTGTTTAAAGCTGGAGGTAGGGCTAGAAATCTTCTAGGATCCCTTCCAATCTGAATTCTTCTATGGTCCTATGATTTGCTTACTGAGTACTTACTGAGTACCTCAGAACCAGCCAGTGGAATGAATTTTGCAGCCAGATAGGGCGAATTAAATATGGAATAGTCTAATAAGAAACTGTGAGACTTTTTAATACATTAAGTCCTTGGATTCAAGTAGTGGAGCATGTGGTTGAGCCTTACTCAGCCACAGGTGAGAAGTATTTTTAAGGTGTTGAACCCAAAGATAGAACAGAAAGAATTTGAAGCAGTAGTACTGAGCAAGATCTAAGGGCACCTGACAGGAATTAGCAGTGGTAGGAAAAATAAGAAAAGGGAGGAAAAAAATGACGGTGGCCTGTACAACAAAAAAGGCATTGCCATGGTAAGGTCCTGTTACTAGAGGCTCTACAGTGGGTTGTTGGCATTTACACCAGGAGGAGGAGCCATAAAAAGTTGCATTGACCTGCCAGTTTTTATATTGATATATTCCTGGAGATAAAACTGAGAAATGGACCTTGCTCTGTGTGTATTTGTTACTTCGAATTTGCTGGGCAGCAATACTTTTAGATGACTGGTGAATTTTATAGAGATGATTTCTTTGATGGTCTTATCCTGTACCATTGAAGTAAATGAAGATTTTTCCAATGTCTCAGCATTAACAGGAACAAGACTGGGCATAAAATGACTAAGGAATAACTATTTGGGGGAAATGGTCCATTGACAAAGTAAGAAAGCACATGTCTAAGTAATTTTTTATGGATGTATGATTTAGAGGGAGGAAGGCAGGAAGTCAGGCAGGAAGGAAGGAGGAAGCCCTGCTTCATGTTTTGTTTTTACACCATGTTCCCCAGTGTACTAGTGCATGTCTTCAGAGCAAGAGGTTTTAATGCTATGATCATTAAATAAACCTCATTCTGTCAAATGAATACTCAAGAGGTACCTTGGTCCGATTGAAGAAATTTGGTAGGTAGCACTTGAAAGGACTGAAGCCTTTTAAAATTAAACTTTTAAGAAGGAAAGGAACAGGATTCAAGAAAATATCATTTTAGTTTTAGAAGGGCCTAGAACTTCTGACTATTCGTTAATTCCAAACGGCACCTTGGAAAATGAAATATGAATTGAGACTGAAAACCTGCTACAAATAGTCTTAAAATCTGGCTAATTCTAGATCTTCTAAAGATGCTTTCATTAAATAAGGTTTATTGACATAAATAAGCTTTATGACATGAAATTAATATAAAATCATGCTTTCAAAATCAGCATTGATAATTTTTTTCACTTCAGTATTATATTCATAGATGTTAAGTTTATAATATCAGATGAAATGTTCAAGTTATTTAGCATTTTAATGAAGAGATAGTCTCATGGTTTAAGATACTACACTGGAATGTGGAGATTTTTTGTCTCTATTTCAGTTTGCTCTGGTAGTATACTGGAAGTTCACTTTGGAAGCATACTGAATCCTCAGGGTCTAAGTTATTCTTTCTCTATACACAGGAAGTTTTGGGGTTTTTTAAATCAAAGCATTTCCAGATATCTTTCTGGTTTTTAGAACATATATAATTTATTTCTGCCCTTTTTTCATGGGGCTCAGGTGAGTTTTGTGGTGCAACCAGTGCAGTGACTTGGAATGAAAGGTGTACAGTGGACTGCAGGGGCTTGTGTTTCATTCCTAGCTCCAGAGCAGGAAGGGTGACCAAAAGCTTGTGGTTCTAGCAGGTGTGGTGAGACCTCCTGAACATGTTCATAGAAAATTTTGAGTGAAAGTAATCTTCTCTCATGTCTCAGCAATAGTGTCTGGATCTGTCTTTTCAGTCAGATGATAGCTCATAAAACATTGGCAAAATTCCACAGCTTGGGACAAAGCTGTGATGGCTGCCGAGAGATCTGGTTTGGCCAGGAAGGCTCATCTGCAGCTGAGAAGGGGACAGTGAGGTGTTCAAACACTTCATGGGAGTTGTAACTTGAGTATTAACATAGTTGATTATTTTCTGATCCATTGTCTTTTCTGTGATAAATAATCTGTGGAGTTCATCAATTAGTAATGAAATAGATATTTTTTCTCATCTGTGCACAAACTAGTTGTGTTTGGTGCTCTTATTTGTTACATAAAATTCTGTGTGGAAAAAGTGTTAATATAATCTGTTCTGTTTGGTAGAAAAGGGAACTTGATAAAGGGCAATGGAGGCATTTTTTGCCTTGCTCATCAGTGATGTTAAATTCCATATCTGCTAAATTCAGAATGAAGTTTCCATGCTCCTAATCCATTATCAGATGTGAGATCTGCTTTGCAAGTAGCTGATGAATGTTTTGCACAGTTTCCTGTCTTAGTAGATATTTTTTGGGTCAAGCAGCTTTTCCTTGGTATGCTCTATCCACTTTACCTGGGAAGATCTCTCATGGTCTCAGTAAACAGTTGCTCTACAGCATATTTAGAAGTGAATTGTATTCTAGCTGCCCCTTTTTCTTTCCTTTGGTATTCAGTAAAGCTGTGGTAGCCAGATTTGCTGTAGCTGTTACTCCTGCCTGATGTAGGACACAGAATCCAAATAATCTTTGAACTAAAAAGCATCATTCCAGTCCTTCAGCTTCAGATCTGAAATTCCTTGTCAATTTAGCACAGATGAGTTCTTCTGTACTCTTAGAGTATGAGCATTTAGGGGAGAGAAGAAAAAGGTATATTGCTTTTCATTTGAAGCAGTGTTTAATTGTACCTTGGTACTTACTCTTCATATGCTGTCAGATGGGAAATTAATGTTTCATAATTATACATGCAATGATAATTGGATTATTCCTTCCCTCTAACATGAGGGTTTTTTAATTTTTAATTTAATCTTGTTATATTTACTTTAGTAATTTTTTCCTAACAACAGATCATATCATATTTTACTATGCTCCTTGGAAAGATCTTTTTTGTACAGTCCTTGTAAACCCAATTCACTGTATTCTCCACAGAACACTGATTCACATCAATATCGCATACAATGCACCACCAGAAACTCTCACCATGGCAGCCAGTTTCAAAATCAATTTCTGTTCCTTACTCAGAAGAGATCTAAAAATGTGAATTAGGGTGAGATATGGAAAAGTGTATCAAATGTCTTAGCAAAACCTATTTCAGGAATTCTCAAACTATATTGTAAAGCTTTGTGATATTTCCTAGTTTGCTGATAAGACTGCACAGTGTATCTGCAAGAAGAACTGAGCACTGACTGTGATCCACTGACAGAGCCAAAAAGCTTAAGAGCACTGATGTAGCCTTTGGGTGCTTAACTATCTATCTTAGGTAAGTCAGGCATCCACCTTCAGAGGAATTTGTAAAACCAAGGGTAAGAGGGTAAATTACTGAAGTAGTAAATGGAGAAGAAAGGACTGCCTCCAAGCAGATGAATTTAGTAGACTTAATATAGCTAAGAGAAGATGTTATGAAAACAACTCTTTTATGTTCACCCTATCCTTTGTTTGCCTTTTGTTTTGTGACCCTTCTCATGTTCTTGACAAAGCTTGCTTTTTATCAACTATTTCATCTTTAGCTGCTTTACAGGGATATTGATTACTTTATTTAAAGTTCTAACATTTTGGCCATCAAAACTCTCATTTTAATTCTTAGAATGTTTCTTTATTTTTAACATTTTTGGATCTATCACTAACTAGTTAGTTAGAGTTCTCATTTCCCATCAAGCTAGGCTTCTCTGCAACACTTCAGAATTTTGGATCACATTCTGGTGTACCAGGAAAAGAAATGGGAAATATTGCAGGGTCTCCTTTCAGGTAGCTTTGCTATTGTTTGGGAAGAAATATTTCTTGCTTTTGCTGTGCAACTACGATGCCAATTTATGGCTCAGATGTAGGTAAGGAACTCTTAGATGAGGAAAACTAGACTGATTAAGTGGAGGAGTTGTTAGAAGACCTTACAGTTCTTCATTTTGAAAAAGTGAATTAATTTGCTGCTTAGTGGGTGTGTGTTTGTGATATCAGTGAGCAGCTAGAGCTGATTATTTTTATTTCAGCTTGTTACTTGTCAGCATGTGCTATTCATGATACAGAGATTTAGTCTTAGTGTAATCTTAAAATTATTTAGCAGTGTTCCTCAGTCTAATAACACATTCAAAGTCATGGTGAATTGCAGAAGGAAGCTCCTGATATCTGAACCTGGATGAAGCCATGGCTGAGATTTTGACTTCTGTTTTGAACAACCAGAAGAATTTCTTCTCTGAAAGGGGTGGTCAGGCATTGGAACAAACTGCATAGGGACGTGTTGGAGTCCACATCCCCAGAAACATTCAAGAAATGCGTGCACACGACGTTTAGTTTAGTGCTGTATGGTTTTGTTGACATGGTGGTGTTATTTGCTCAAAGACTGGACTTGATCTTGGAGGTCTTTTCCAACCTTAGTGATTCAGTGATTCTAAGCGTGTATTTAATCTCTCTCATCTAGTTGGTTTGCAATAGCCTGTGTTCCTTCTCTCACCTCTGACTTGCTGTTGCCTCCAGATGCCCTCCGCCAATTATGCTGTGTTTCCAGCTTCCTCATGGGCTGTGGTTTATAATATATATGTTGACAACTACTCCAGTCTTGCACCAAGTCTCTGACAACTGGATTAACCACATCTGTCACAGCCCTGTGTTCTCAGCTGCGTTTTGTTTCCTCTGCCGAGACTCTAGGCACAGCCGCAGGAATTGGGCTGCCTTCTGCAGCTGCCCTGTCCCGAGCGCCCCCGGGGATTCCGGCCCCGCAGCCCGGGGGATTCCGGCCCCGCAGCCCGGGGGATTCCCGCCCGGCAGCCCCGGGGATTCCCGCCCCGCAGCCCGGGGGATTCCCGCCCCGCAGCCCGGGGGATTCCCGCCCCGCAGCCCGGGGGATTCCCGCCCGGCAGCCCCGGGCATTCCCGCCCCGCAGCCCGGGGGATTCCCGCCCCGCAGCCCGGGGGATTCCCGCCCCGGGGATTCCCGCCCCGCAGCCCGGGGGATTCCGGCCCCGCAGCCCGGGGGATTCCCGCCCCGGGGATTCCCGCCCCGCAGCCCGGGGGATTCCCGCCCGGCAGCCCCGGGGATTCCCGCCCCGCAGCCCGGGGGATTCCCGCCCCGCAGCCCGGGGGATTCCCGCCCCGCAGCCCGGGGATTCCCGCCGTGCTCCCGCCGCCGGCGGCTCCGGGCGGGCGCTCGGCCGGGCCGGGCCGGGCCGGGCCGCCCGGGGAAAGCCGCGCCTCCGCTTGCCGTGCGCAGCGCGCCAGCGCCTGCAGGGGGCGCCTCCGCACCGGGAACGGCCCGCGGGCGCCGCAACGTGCGGGAGCCGCGATCCCGGAGCGATGCCGGCGCGATCCCGGAGCGATCCCGGCGCGATCCCGGCGCGATCCCGGAGCGATCCCGGCGTTCGTGCAGCCCCGCGCAGTTGTGATCACTGCGATCGGGAGCGCCGTCCTCACCCGAAGCCTCCCCGCTCCGCTCATGAGCTTGTCGGCGCCTCGTTTTTCTTGTCCCTCCTTGATTCTGTTTTTGGAAATACCAGCCCAGCAACTGAGTCTTTTGCAGAGAGCAGAGACTGGGGGAGAAAGGATTTCTTCCTTCTCTACCTCCCCCATATTACAATAAAAATAAAATCCAGAGGCATTTGTGTTTTTTTGTTTGTTTTTTTTTTTCCTTTCTTTCTGGTTGCTGAAGTGCTAAAGCAGCTGCCCTCTACTAGTCGTGGTTTGCCAAAGGAATAGCTTTCACTGAAAAGAAGTGCCTCTTGGTGCTCCAGTGGAAATTGTTTGATTTGATAAAGTTAATTGAACAGGTTCAAAGTCTGACAGGGTCCTGGGCAGTGCACCTGACCCCAGGCTTCATCCTTGTTACAGCAGAATGCACAGTGCAGGGAGGTCACAAACACCTGTCTCTTCAGCAAACATGTAAGGACTCAGCTCCAGAATTTTCCTGTGGATTCTGTGAAAGGAGCTCTTGGAATAAAAACATTATAAAATAAGTCTGGATTCCGTCCAAGCCCTTACTGCATTGAGGAATTGATTTTCATCCCTTTACCCAGAAAGGATCTGCACACCCTGAGGAGTCTTTATCTGATTCCTCAAATCCCATTGGTAACCAACACTGAACTGATGCAGAAGAAGGCTTTCTGTCCTTCTGTGGGCATCCAGACAAATGTTCAGAAAGATGAACTAATACAATAAACTTGTATCTTTTAATTGATTCTGTTAACTGTGAATCAAAACCCCACCCTTAGAGATGTGAGTCTACTGACACAAAACCTTATGATTGGTCTGAAGCATGCACATATGGATTTATCTGTGAACCTTTTTAACAAGGTGGACTGAAGACATGGTTCCTTAAAAGAACTCATGACAGAATAGTCTTCCTTCCACTGAGGTTTCATTAATGTTACTGATCCCCAAAGAACTTGTTAGAGGCAAATTCTTGTTATACAGCAATCAACACTAAGTGTTTGGCCTCAGATAAAACTTGGGGGACTCCTATTCCGGTGGCATCTTGTTCACTACAGTTACTATCTAACTTAATCCAATATATGAGTGCTTTTATTTGATAGCTGTGTTGCTGCCGAAAATCAGGCGCTCTGTTCTTCAGTGGCTGCAGTCTGCTGTGGATTTTAGTCTTTCTTTAGTCTTGATTTTAGTCTTTTAACCCTGCAGAAAAGGATGAGGGAAAAACCCACAAACAAACCCAAATTAAAAAAAACCCAACAAAACAAACAAACCAAAGAAGACCAAAAATCATGTCAAAACATGAGCTGTCCCACAGAAGTTTTCAGAATCTCAAGAGCCCGCAATCCATCAGGCTGTGCAGACCTTACCCTGCTTCCCACTGTTTCTGGTTGAAGCATGAGGAGTTCATGCCTGTGAGGTTGGTAAGAGAAGCCCCCAAGTTCCACAGACAGAAGTGTTGCTTCTTATTCACTGAATAAAAAACCCAAATGTTTTCCCAAGGGGAATTTGAGGCTTTGTTCAGTTTTGTGAAATGCTGAACAATGATGCCCTTGAGGAAACGTGTATCTTTTGTCAGTGTGCCATGTGTTTGAGACAAGCTGTCAATGTAATCCCAGTCCTGTCATCTGTACTGACAGGGCACCTGCATTGCACAGGGCCTGGTGACATTGTGCTGCAATTACAGGGAGGTCTTTTACTTAAATGTTTGATCCTCAAAAGAAGTTTATGTGTATAAACCCCAGTCAGTCTCTCTGCAGGTTCTGTTTGGTGCAGGCAATTGCTGAATTGAGATTATTTACCTGTTTGCAGGTCAAAATAACCAGATTCTGTAACTATTTTGGTTTGAAGTGTCCTTTTGAAATAGTCCAACCTCCTTGCTCAAGCACGTAAAACTAGAACAGATTGTTCAGGAGTGTGTCCAGTTGGGTTTTGGATGTCGGCACAGTTAATCAAGGTTTAATCACATTTAATAAAGACTTTCCTTGACTACAACTTTGAAGTTGTAATTTTTAATGTTTGTTTTGCATAGGTTATGTAGATTTTATCTTACAGTACTTGTTCTTGATCTAAATATAACATCTCAGAACCTGAAGATAGATTAATAAGGTTATTCAAACAGTGCCAAATGTGCAATGATCGCAAATGGCCTGTAAGGAAATGTTGCGTGTTCCCAATTTTTGTTGCTGTTTTAAGGTATAAATGCTGTCTGGAGAAATGCCAGGAATGTGGCAATGTGTTATGAACATATCAAACCTACGAAGTACTGCAATCCAATCTGCTGTCAAGCTCTACTTGAAGTGCCATGCAAAATTGCTCATGTCCATTGGTTTATGGATGCTCTGTGCATATAGATAAAGCTTGTCATATATTGGCTTATCAATAACAAACAAAAGACAGCTTGATTGTGATAAATGTCACCTGTAACCATTATCCTAGGCTAATCTACTGCTGAATTTGCCATCCACAGCTGTGTGCAGCCCTTTTTATGTCCCATTAAGCCATATGCAGACCCACATCATAGTGACTCCTTCCAAGTCTGTCTCATGGAGAAAGCTTCTTTCTGTTAATAAATGATGGTCTGCAGTTTTTTTATTACTCTCAACACAAGGAGCTACAGACCTGCTAGCCTCTCACCAGTTCTGCCAAAAGAATGGAACAGTTAATTTGGGCTTCTGTCAACAAAGAATTGCATTGTATAGGTAATATCAGTTATCTTGATGCTCAGCCTGTCAAACTAACCTGGCAAATTTTTATTTCTTTCTTTTGGTTTTTTTTTCCCATTGGCAAGGGTACAAGTTTAGTATTTAACAGCTACCATGCAGACTCCATGCCTTTTTTTGCCCCGAAAGCATAGAGCTTAGGATCACATGGCATCTTAATTAAACATGTGCCTTTTAATTCCGTATGCTGCATGCTGGAATGAGGCCGGTCATTGATAGATGCCTGTTTGCAGCAGGGAGACACTAATGAAAAGGGCCTTTATTGCTGTCCCCTGGTTTAGCTGGTTATGCAGCATCGTTCAGCCTTTCTGTGTTGGTTGCCTAAGAGTAGCAGTTGATGTGGTAGCAAACAATCAGCAGGGTGTGTTAATGGTACAGGTGTGGTATAAATAATCCAGCTAAATGGTTCTGAGAAAATATGTTTTACTGAGCCAAATGTATCAAGATATATGAGAAATCCCTTTATCCTGTGGGTACAGCCTCTTCTCCCTTGGAAAACAGGCTGTCAAGGAAAAAAATGATTTGGGAGTTAGTGTAGGTAGACATATTATATGTACTCTAAATGAAAAGCTAATGGGACTAATGTAATCTCTTGTTATAAAAGTTGAATTGAGTAGCAGGGATTGTTGTCATGTACACAGGTCAGGCTGTGTAAGTCTGCAAGGATGCTGTGTCCAGTTGTGATGTTTTGATTCTAAGAGTAGTGTAGAAGTAGATAGAAAGCAGAGCACAGACTTTTCCCAAGCCTGGAAGGTGAGCCTTGTGTTGTTGTGTTACAGGAGATGAAGCTGCTGAAAGGAAGGTTGATAGGTGACTTGATAATTGGATAAAGGGGCTTAGCAGGACAACAGTGTGTGTTCAAAAGCTGAAATTGGAAGCTTGAGAGATTCAGTAATCAGAAAATGAATCCTGGCTTTGCAGGCCATTCAGCAGTGGAAGTACTTATTAGGAAAAAGGGTAGACTTTGACAAATTCAAGTTTTCAAAAGTGAGAAAGGTGGGTGGAAAAATACATGGTAAGCATGTGTACGTGCAGTACCCAGGCTGCATTGTTACAGGGATCCTTCAGCAGAAGTATCAGCAATCTCTACATTCCAGTATACTCTGCAACCTCATTTTGTGAATTTGGGTTGGGAATGATTTATATTTGCAGTTTTATTTTTCTGATTCTTGAGAGTCTATGCCTTTAGAAGCAAACACCCCTCAGAAGCTCACATGAGCGTTGAATTAGGCACCCAACATAGCAAGAGAAACTAGTTAGCAAACAATCTACCAATTATTCTTTCTGTGCTCTACACATGTTTTTTTCCTACTGGTTCAATCAGTATGTCAGACTAGGTCTAGGGTAAAACATCTGATATACAGGCATTTGCACTTCAGGCTGATTGTGAGCAGTCCTGCATACTCCTGAATAAAGCCCTGTTGTAACCATCATGTTTGGAATAATATTTGTACTTAGGGAGCTATATAGTATTTTCCTGACAGCTCTCTCCTATGGTTTGAATCTCTTATATTCTCCTGTGTTTGTCCAGAGAGGAAGCTAGGCTAGATGCACATACTATGGAAAATCTAAATCTGAGATTTGATGTTCTTGTCTGTCTACTCTTTGAATTCCCCTGTGACTTGCATTTTGCAAATATATCAAATATGATGTGCAAAGATGACATCTGTAAACAATCTATTACACATTTCTTAGGAACCCAGTTGGGTGCTGATGAATGCTCACATACCTGCCATTCCTTTAATTCTCCTCTTAGGCATCATTTCTGTACAAGCCTATTAATACCATCTGTTTTGCATGTCTATGTACACATTATTATTAGAGCAGATAAACATTTTTTGCTGAAGCTGTATGAGATACTCTTTTGCTAGGACAGGTAACAGAACTTGCAGTCTGGTAGGAGACTGACTTCTCGACTGTCACCTGGGAATTTCTTTACATTTGTCACTTCAGAAGTGGCTCTTGCACTGTCCTAAAAAGGATAATAAAAAATAACTATTGAAGACCATTTCTTCTGAAAGCACAACCGTTTGAGTATGTTTTCTGATTCAGAAATGTGTGGCCATCAGCTAATGTAGGTTGGATCAGATCAACAGAAGGATTTTAGCCATGGAACTATCTTTGGCCTCCATATGCTACATGCAGTATTGCTATCCTGTGTTGCTGGGATGGGACTTAGAGCTGCAAAGTGCAGACATCACATCAATGTGATAGAAAGCAAGGTTCACACTGGCTGTGTTTATTGCATTTCTAGGCAAGAGCATATTTTACTTGTGCAAATGCCCTTATCTTTTTTTTTTTTTCTTCCCTGGGTTTACAGCTTCTTTGGGATTAAATAGAGCACATAAACTCAGGGTCTGAGATTTTGCAAAAGCTCTTGAGGGATTCAGATTGTGAAGTTTGGGTGTTCTCTGATGTCCATTCAGAATAGTTCAATGACTGTACTCTTCCAGGAGATTTTACTTTGCTGTGTGAATTTTCTTTAACAAAAGCAGAAATAGTTACCTACTTAGGCCAGAGAATGTTATCCATAAACCTGGATGATATTGGAAATCTTGGAAATCTGTCCAAGATTTTTTCTTGGTAATAAGGCCAAATCTTAAACTACTGCATAAATGGTTCAAGGAGAGATGGAGTCATCTGAGAGTCTAATTGCCTGGACCTTGTAATTTTACATCTGCTTTACTACAGCATGGCACAGCTTTGCCTGAGCACAGCTCTCAGGCCAGTGAAGGAACACATGGAGTATTCATAAGCAGTCTTTTCTCTGTGCTGTGAGCAAGGTGGAGCTTTGAGGCAATGGTCTGTGATACTGCAGTGGAGGAATACATTCTTCAATGCACCTGCAGACTGCAGCTTCAACTCAAAATGTTGAACTGCATCAATTCCCACATTGCTCATTATCAGAGCTGAATTCAGTGGAGCTGTCCTTGACTGCTTACAGTGATTACAGATGTAGGTTATAGTTTCCAGTCTTCTACAGGGACCAGTCACTGGAGGACAATGAGGGCTTTATTTTGCCAATGAATTTCACAGCCACTGGCTGACAGTAGAGGAAGTATTAAGAGTCTTCTGTTTCAGATACTGATTAATGTCCATTTAAAGCACTGCAAATTCAGGATCTAACTAGGACCTTCCAGTGTTTTTTCATTCTAGACTTAGGGTTTTCTGCTTTCTGTTTCAAGACTTTTTGCCCTTCTGTTGAACAGTCTTTCTTTCTAGTAGTGGAAACCTTTAGAAGTACAGACATGACAGTTCTCTCATTGTATCCAGCTCCACAAAGGCACTACCTGGCTTGGATGACTCTGTCCCTAAGCCTGGGGCTGGAGCATGCACGGTCTCTTGAAATGACTCTTTGAGTGGGTCTGTTGAGTGGTTGCAGACTGACATGCTTTGAAGGTTCTAACATGAGCAAACTTACATTGATCTTGTGCTGAAGACAGCACACTGGCACAAAGGTTGACTATCACGTTGTACTTTACAGTTAGAAACTGTGGGGTATTTTTCTTTTTTCCCAACATTTACTTAATTCTTTTAACTGAACTGCAAGTATTTTCCCTGACTTGTATTGAAAATCACTGAAATTTTGGTAACAATAATTAAACCTAAAAAACCAGTCTGATACAAATAACTGACATGGAAATTTTCAGTCTCAGTGGTTTAAGCAACACTTAATGATTATGAAAGATGTCAAGCAGCTATAATCATAGTCATCAACACCTGTACTGTATGTGTGTCCCAAAACATGTATTTGGTCTCCTTTGTAAAAAATATATGTAATGGCTCATTGTTGCAAGTCTTTCTATTTGGCTGCATTGCACATTTCTGTCTGTAAAGGGAATATGCATTTAGAGAGACTGTTGCTAGTCTGTGGATCAAATGTATACTTTTATGGAAGCTTTCATTTTCTTCTCATATTGCTTTATTGAACAATGAGTTTTTCAAGCTAGAAATGCACTATCATTCCTTATGTTGAAAATAATTAGCAGTAAACTATATTTCTTATGCATAATATGTTATATATGCAGTTTCTGTGTGTAATGATTTTCATGGATTCTCTCTCAATACTAAGCATACACAGTTTTCAAATCTGTTCCATATGCATCTTTAAAGCAGTGACATAGCTGTAGTTATGAGTGTGCTACATCAGGCTGAAGATGCATCTAGAGTAGAATCCTCTCTGTCCAAAGGTAATGCTTAGGAAGGAGTGTGAATATGGGACAAACATATTTTCTGCTAATACCCTCCTGCCTTCCAACAGTTTGAACACATTATTCTTCGAACACATAGCCCAGATCTCTGTGGTAATATGTATGAGTAAGGGACATGGAACCCAAAAGCTGACATTTCCTGATCACTGAGATCTGAGCAGTGCAGCTTAACACTGACTTTGTGTGTGCTGGTGGTGGTGTGTTTTGTACTAGAAAAGAGGAATATTTAAAAATGCAAGGGAGTAATAAGAGTATTAAAAAAAAAACTTTAAAAAACCCACAAAAACAAACAAAGCCCACCAGGCTGATGAATTAGAAAACTGTGTGCTCCTTGAGCTTGTTGTTTTTTATTGCTATTTAATTAGTATTTTAGTTTAAAATTTTATTTCCTGGATTAGTTGATGGCAGATATACTCTAATGTCCAGAAAATTCCCTAAATGAGCAGAAAATGCAACCAAAGTCCTCCTGTGAGTGTCTTTCACTTTTCATACATGATCCAGGTTTGTAGTGCTTGATTCATACAATGGTTTTGGTCGCAAGAGCTCCTTAAAGGTCATCCCATAAGGATCAAAAGTCCAACCCCCCCTGCATGTCCAGGGACACCTTCAGCTAGATCAGGTTGGTCAAAGCCCTATCCAGCCTTGACCTTGAGTGTTTCCAGGAATGGGGCATCTACAGCATCTCTGGGCAGCCTGTTCCACTGTTTCACCACCCTCACTGAAAAAATGTTTTCCTTGCATCTAGTCTGGATCTATCCTCCTTTAGGTTAAAAAACAGGCCTTGCTAAAATGTTTGACCCTGTCTTTCTTATAGGCCCCCGTTAAGTACTGAAAGTCAGCAATAAGGTCTCCCTGGAGCCTTCTCTTATACAGGCTGAGCAACCAGAGATTGAGATATTTCTGTCAACAGTGATGGAAGTTAGTTTTGAAGAACTTGTAGTATTTACTTACAGATCCCTACTGCTGCAATACAGTTCTGACCTTCAGAGACACCACTTCTGAAGAGCTCACAGAGCCTTTTTATTTTGTTGAATTTGATGAATGATGCCTGGCTTTAATTTCCCTGACAGACTGTTTATTTTCACCAGGTGTGCTTCAGGGCTGACTCTCTCTTTGTTTGTTTGTTTTTCTCCTTTATTAGAGAGATAGTTAATTGTCAGTAAAATAACAATTACAGTATCTGAGCATTTATTACTTGTTCTGGAACGCCAGATGTCAGAATGCATCTTACAGAAAAAAGATGGAAACTTTATCTCTTTCTAGTCATAGTAGTCTTGAAAATATAAGGCAAAGTAGAATATGGCTTTTTTACATTCCATCTGAGTGAATCCTTCAGTAGTAAGCAACTATTTGCATACTCTTTATGTAAGCAAGCTCTAGCTAAACAGCATCCACTAAATCTTGTGCAGTCTATTGCTGACTTGCAAGAATTGCTGGGAACTGTTACACCAATATGATCATCCATCTGGCAGAAAAACGCTGTAAACTGCAGTGCCATTAACACTTTTGTATAGCAAAAGCTTTGATGTGCTGGATCCATTCTGTACCTCAATGAATTACCCACAGTAAAAGAACAGTATGAACAATTGAAGTCTGAAACACTCCCTTGTACAAACCTGCAGTTATAATTGGTAGTGAGAGACTGTGGGAAGCAGTATCTTTCAATGCTATCTCTCAAAAATATATCAAAATTATTAAACAGATTTCCCAATGAATTTAAGGACTTGCTAATACTAGACCAATATGTGATTTTCAAAAAACCAAGCATGCAGCTTGCTGATTTTCAATAATTAATGGCTTTCTTGAGTGCAGAAAAGTGAATTTGCCAAATTTTACCTTGGACCAAAATTATAGCTAGAATATTGGATTTGTTTTGTTTTATGTAAACCACAGTGATGAGTCATGTAATTGTCCTCTGTAGGAGTTTATTGGGAAGTCCTTAAACTGACTGCAATTGCAGTGGCCCAACATGGACAACAAATCAGTTTAACCCAACTTCAAATTGTTTTGCACTAGCAAGCCCTGTGACTAAACTTTGAGTGTCATCTAGCTGAGAGCCCACATTGGAAGTGGATTGATTTGGATGTGGGTTGGATTTGCCCTCCACAGTAGGCATGGATGCCCTTGTGTCCTCTTGCAATTCTTGCAAGCATACTAAGTGTTCTGAGTAGTTCCTTATAACTCATACAGCCACTAATGCAGTAACTCAGTGCAGATTGATGTGTTCTCTCCTGCACCAGGGTATCAAGGCAGGATTTCATCTCCACTTTTAAATATTGGTGTACAAATGTAACCATGCAATTCAAGTTTGTGGGGAGATCACGTCTTTGTGCTGATTGGTCCCAGTTGTGCCTCAGGCAACTGTATTGTGGTCATGTACTGGAAATGCTCGGTGTCACTGACCCCTGGAGAGGGGAATTTTATCTTTGCCAGGTGTCAGGCAGAAGTTTAACAGAGCTATAAAGTCAGGAGTCAGGTGGGTTCCGAACAAGGAGGCAGCCAGGGCTCTCTGCCTTTGTAAAATGGAATAGCTGTGGTCACACTCTATTGACTATTGCCTCTCAACAATGCAATGAGAGGTGTGATGCTCTAACTTAAAAATCTTCTGCATCTCTTGTTAGAGGTGCCATATTGCTTTTAAACCTTGTGGTAGTGTGAATAATATAACTTTTATGCAAACCCATGTGCTGCTGCAATGTGGAGCCATAGAAATCTTTAGTGAGCCCAAGTTAGAACAAGAAAAACGTGGACTGCAGCTCTCTACCTCAGCCAGTAATGTTTCCAATTCCTGTAAGTATTTAAGACCATGTAGAAATAGAACTTAATGGAAGAAGAATTTATGTACTTAGAGCCTTCCTGCCACACCACTGCTGGACTGAATGCACCATTTGGAGGGGATGCAAATTCTTTATTCTTCTTTTAGAGTGGTAAGAAAGCTCAGAAAAGCTATACTTGTCTTTCCATTGTGTGGGTTTTTACCACAATCCAAAAATAATAATAAAGATTAAAAAATAACAGTGTCATCTGATTGAAAGATTCTTAAGAAAGGTACTGGAGATGGCTCATGTGCTTTTTTTCATTGTAGAATCAGTGTGGGAAGATAGAAATGTAACTGATAGAGAAATAATTTAGTCTCCTTAAGCAAATACTGTTCTAGCTTTGGACAGCCTTAGGACTCTGCAATAAAAATGGTTTAATATGAACAACTATTGAGATTTTATTATTAAAAATAATAAAAGATATCCTGACATGTCTTTGTATTTGTCATTTAATGGTTTTATACTCCTCTCTTTCTGTTTTGAAGCACAACTGTCATAATATCCAAGCAGGCCCTATAACAAACAGAGAAGAATTATGTGAAAATAACTTTGTACATGACAGTTCATTAAAATTGAAGCTGTAAAATATGAGTGAGAGCATGAATGCCTCAGTTATGAGTAACACTTTGTATGAGTTCACACTCAGGTAGGTAAGTGTTGTCCTGATTTTGGCTGGGATAAAGTTAATTTTCTTTTTACTCAGTGGTACATTGCTATTATTTAGTTTCAGTGTGAGGGTAATGTTGGTAACACACTGATGTTTTGGTTGTTGCTTAGCAATGCTTGCCCAGAGTCAAGGACTTTTGAGGCTCTCAAGCTCTGTCCCTGAGGATTTGTACGAGAAGATGGGAGGGAGCATGGCCAGGACAACAATGAACTGGCCATAGGGATATTCCATACCATAGAACATCATGGCCAGTATATAAAGGGGGGAAATTTGCCAGGAGGGGCCTAGTATTTTACTTTGTTTAAATTATTAACTCATTCTTGTCTCAACCTATGAGACTTTTTCCTTTTCCTGCCATTCCACAGCTGAGCTGCCTGCTGGGGTTAAACCAGAACATTTTACTTTATCACCCAAGTAAAATTTCTTATCTAAGAACATGGATTTCCCATTAACACCTCCTGGATTTGAAATAGCAGTCTCTCTCTTTTTAAAATCACTTCATTTCATAGTGCCTGTTTCATGTAACTGAGATGATCTGATACTACATGTTGAAGTGCAGATCTCTCTTGCTTTCAGAAAACTCTTGATCTCTTGATTGCATTGCTGAAGTCAGCCATAGCAAGAAACATTTCTATGTTAAGAGCCTGGTTAGCTGCTCTCTAAAAAGCCATTTTCCTTGATTGTTCTGGGACTTCTTAAGGCAGACTTGAATTGATTCTCTTTCCTGGGCAAGGGTTCAGTGGAAGATTTTGCAAACTTGGGGAGTGCATTGAATACCTGGCAGACCCAAGATGCTGCAAGTCCATACTGATCTCAGGAGATGTTCCTCTCTGTAGATACAAATGTTCTTCTTGTCAGCATGTCTGTGGGTGTTAAGTCAGAATCTTTATAAAATCCCAGCATTGTGGTACTTTTTAACCTTTTTCATCATCTCTCCAGGTGATCAGAATGTTGCTTTAAAGCTTGATGAAAATATCTGTGGTGAATCTAATGAGTGGAAAGTGGCAGTGTTTCTTATTAACAGTTTTGTACCATTCAGGAGCTCTGAGAGACCAAACCATTAGGAGCTGTCTTTGTTTTGCCCACTTTTGTGACAGCAGAGTAGTTTTATTGTCTCTTACAGCAGTCCTGTAGCAGGTTTGCTGTTACCCAGCCACTCTTTAACAGGAGGAGGCTCTTGGTGCTTTCCAGTACTGGGGAAGTTACTTAGCAGAAGGTGTTCAGTCTGTGGATTGTAGGAAGGTGATTTACTTTGATCACATAGTGTTTATCCCAAGTCTGGAATGATATCCCAATAATTATTGTGCTTAGGTAAAAACCAAAACCTGGTGACTATCTCTAGAAGTAACAGATTTTTGTCAGACTTCCTTTCCTAGATCTTTTATTGTCCTTGCTATAAAGCTGTTCCTGTGGAGACTGTGCTAGTGGTCTAATTGTACTCATGGGTGGGAGGAAACCAATGGCATTTTATCCATGTGTTCTGACAGTGCTTGAGAAACAGTGCTGGCTTAGAGGTCAGGATTGCAGAAGACATTAAGAGTGTTCCAAGAATTATGAGTGAACTGACATAGGCACACCCTACAACTATAATTAATGGTCTCTGTGAATCAGGCAGAATATATGTGTAAAAATCCTTGACAGCTCTTCTGACTTGTGCTATATGATATGCAGCATGTTGCCCTTCAGAAGTAATCCAAAATTGGACTTGACATTACTGCTTTTTGGGCTCTTTTTCACACATTATCTCTTACAGGACTTCACAGAAGTAGCATTCCTTGAAGAAATGTGTTGCTTTCCTCAAACACAGTATCCCAGTCATTTACACCTCTTCTCTTTCTCCTTCTCATTTCCAGTATTTGAAAATGTTGGAGCAACTTTCTCATAAGTAAGACCTGAGACAAGGCCTAAACCAGCAGAGTTCTTAAAATGCTTAGAAGTGAAAAAAATAAAATTGCCATAGTCATTAAAATCAGACATATCTTTTCCATTGCTTTTCATAATTTTCACTGTTGAAAGAACCAAGTCAGAAAAGTTTAGAACAGATAGAAAGAACAGGTAAAAAACAGCAGAGTAAATCCCTTCCAGCTGTTCTGGCTTGTGCCAGTGGACACAGAATTCATGAGGAAGGAGGTAATTTTTTCTCACCTCTGATTTCTTAGAAACCAGCTTGTACTTTTCAGGAAGAGTGAATGAATCCTGGAAGTCTTCTTGTCTTTTAAGATTGAACAAACCTTTATGTAGCATATGTACTGTGTTAGTAGAGCTGGTTGGGTTTTGACAAGAGAACTTCTGGCTCTGTAATGTTGCCATGTTGATGTCAGTAGTGTTTTTCAAACATAATTTGACACTGAGGCTAATTAGTAAGCAATTACAACAACTTGTGCCCATGCTGCTAGGGGTTCTTACTCTTAAGGAGAGGATGGTTGTGTTATGCCATCTGTGGGAAATAGCCCCCAGTCTCTGCTCATTCCTGAAGTATACCTGGGAGTTTCTGAGGAACTGTTAGATGGCCAAGGTCAGTATCATCTCATGAAATCTCAGGGGTGATTTGATAGTACAAACAACTGAGTTCCAGCAGCTGAACCTTGGTGGCAGTGGTTAATTTAATGGTGTGGACAGCAGTGGAGAATGGGTGTTCTTGGAACCAGATGCAGTCCTCTTTTCAGAATGGGTGACATCAGGTGACCTTCAAAGGGCTGAAAAATCCCACATTTTATAAGCCTAATAGGGTCCATCCTTCTGCTCCTCTAACCTTGCTATTTATAGCATTTTCTTTAGAGAAATCCAGTGTCTGGATGCTACTACTGCTGAGGGATACTGCAGGTGGTGTACACTTGTATCTAAACAATTTTGAGGGTAGGTAGGTATTTTTTCACCTGACTCCTTGGTTTTCACATTTCAATTTAATACATTGATATACAAATTACGTAAGACTCTCGTATTCAGTACATGCTAGCTGTGACCTTGCTAACTCTGTTGAAGCTCAGGCTGCCTGATTTGCTACTCTGTACCTTCATGGAATAGAATCACAGTCACTGTGGTTAGAAGGGATTCTGAGGGTCATCTTGTCCAACCTATGCTCAAAGCAGGGCCCACTAGAGCAGATTGTCCAGACTCGTGTCCTGTCACTTGTATCTCCAAGAATGGAAACTCAGCAACTTTTCTGAACATTTGTTCTTGTGTTCAAGCACGCTCAAAAAAGGTTCGTTATGTTTAAATGGAATTTCCTTTGTTTCAGTTTGTGGCCATTATCTCTTTATTTCTTCTGTTAGGTGTTTACACATGTTGGAAAACTCCCCCTGAGCCTTCTCTTTTCCTGTCTGAGCAATCTCAACTCTCTCAGCCTTTCCTTACCTTACAAATGCCCCAATCTATTCATCATCTTTGTGGTCTTTTGTTGGACTTGCTCCAGTCTGTGTCTCTCTTGTACTGGGGATTCCAGAACAGGACAAAGTATTCCAGGTGTGGCCTCACCAGGGTCAAGTAGAAGCAAAGGATCACCTCCTTGTACCTGCTGGAAATTCTATGTCCTACTGCAGCCCAGGAAAGCCTAGAATTCTCAGTAACCAGGGTTCCAACAGCTGACCTTCTTGGCTGAAAAGGCACATTCCTGGCTTACATTCAGCTTGGTATTCATCAGGATTCCAGGTCTTTTCTTGCTCACTGAATAACAAAAATATTTCTTACACCATTATGAATAGATCTTATGTGATCTGATCCTTATCATGTAAGTAGAACATAACTGCTGAGAGCAGATACAAGGTCCTGAGGCCATGACTGGGATTACCCATGTCTGGCTGTATGTTGCAGAAAGAATCTGGTTTTGCCCATCTTCAAAGGTCATCAGAAAATTGCTTGGGAGTGGACAGGAAATAACTGGATTTAGATCAGCTTCTTATGCAACTGTGCCAAAGGATTTGTAATTGATACGTCAATCTATAGACAGCTGTGATCCTACATACCATCCAGCTGATTTAATTCAGGGGTATTTACAGGAATTCATACTGTCAGTGCTTACATATGGCTTAACCAGGGAATCTTTGTAGTCTGCAAAAACGGCAGGAAATAACTTGTTTCAGTAGGAAGAAAACAGAAAAAAGCTGGAGAGAAAAACCAAGCAAAATGTGTATCACAAAGATGACTCAAAGGAGAACAGTACAAAGAAATAGAAGTGAATTGAGTGAAGAGTATATACAAATCTGGATATTTGATTTAGAATTTTAATTATGCACTGGAAGATGAAGTAAATAATTTATTAGTATCTGTTGTCACTTTTTTTGGTTTATATTGCTGCTATTCACCTCTTGATATCTGAATATTGCTACTTGCTGGAGTTTCACAAGACATGTGTCTACAACTCAGGGAAGAAGAGTGTTAAGCCTAAATGTTTATTTATAACATAGAAACAAGAAATTGTCTTTTGTGCATAATCAAAATCACATTTGAAACTAACTCTTAAATTATTTGGCTTTTGTATTGAATACTGAGTGCAAGCTAATGAATGGAGATGAAAATAAAAAATTTAGTACTTGAGTGAGGATTTAATTTGTGGCTCAGTACTCAGAAAACATTCTCTAGACTCTTGTGGTTTAGGAAAGTTTTGCCAGGCTGAAAATGATGTTTTCCTTCTCTGTGTTCTTTGTATGGGTGTGTGGAAAAATTATTTTGCATATTTGTGTCTGAGCACTGATATGAGTGACAGCACCTTCATTCAAGCTGTTGGAATAGTCCCTCTCTGCATCAGTAAAGCATCTCACCCTGCACTAAACCAGTGTGCCACTGGCTCCTAATGCATATTCTGTGGGTAAAAGCACTGTGCTTAAACACTGTGACATCTGCTCACTGCGTGAGGGTTAGTCTGCAGAGTTACTGTAGGAAATTTCTGTGATAAGAGTTTCCAGTCTTTTCCTCTATATAAATTATTATAGGCAAATTGTTGATAAGGGGTATAATACACTCACTATCCACAGCTGTTGCTTTTTCTCTAATCTGATTTTATAGGTTGATTAGTGTTTGTTCAACTCAGTGCCTCTTTAAAGAAAGACTTAAATGTGGATCATGTCATTCATTCAAATGTTTCCTCTCCATATATTCTTTCTAAAAACAAGGTGTAACTGAAGAGTTATATATAGTACAGTGATTTAATGTTTGCTGTTCTGTCAGAAAGGAAAAATTTAATTGATAGTAGAAAGAAAACATGCTGAAGCTATCAGAAAGCTAATATAATATAAAGCAGAAAACCACCCCATTTTACCTGAGGTTTGGGAGTTTAGTGGTACTTGTTTGATTTATATAAATTTCCTTGTCTTCCTTTTACTCTTTCCCACGGTTTTTTCCCAAGGCCTTTTTGAATGTTAGATCTCATGCAGAGATAAAGAGCCCTCCACTTCTGCTGCCTCCCTCTTGTACAGACCCCAGTAACCTGAGCTCCTCTGAACAGTCTCTTCCAAAACCTCCATTTCAAGACCACAAAGACCTGAGAATCACCCATTTCACTGCTAGGTGGCTCTGATTGTGAATTAGCTTTATCTTTTAACTAGTGTTTCATTTTAATTAGTTTGGCTTTACCTTGCAGCACTTTTTTCCTTGTTTTGCCCCTTCCTGCTAAATCAAATCATATTGGAAATGGCAGAATTATCCTGCTGTTCTAAAGTGTTGGTGAAATTCCTCTCACAAACAGCTCTAAGTATTGCTATAGTCACTGGAAGCCATCCACTGACCTTAGGCTCAGCTGTAGCTAAAATTATCCAACTTTGTTTTTGTTAATTAGTTGCTAAATTACAAGCTTTTGGAGTATGAGAGAGTATTTTGTACCAAGCTCTTTTTTAGACATCTGCTGCTGAACAGCCAGAGTGAGTGAAACACACAGATCCCATTATGCCTAACTCAGGTCATAGGTGTGACGCTGTGGATTGAAAAGTGTACTCCTAAATTATCATCCAGAATAGTCCCTTTTGTGGTTTCTGAAAAAGCCTAGAGGCACCTAAACATCTTGTTTCCCTTTTTATTTTAGCCATGAATTTACCTCGGTGCCAGCAGTTGATTCTTTATGCGTGCCCAACATTGTCCCAGTCTGAACAGAAAAGCAGAAGGGAGAATAAGTCTGTCTTTCCCTTCAGACTGATGGCTTTCAAATCCTGCCATCAACCTATCCACCTGCCAGGACAGTTGGCCCTTTCTCTAGCAGGTAGGAAAGGGAGGCCTGTGTCTGTAAGACAGTGCCTATGATTGAGTAGAGGTAACTTTTACAAATGGAAAATTATTTTTCCCTGAGTTATAAAATGGGCAGCATAGACAGTAAGTTCAAGGCATATCAGAGATGATGTGTGCCACCTGACAGGTACCAGGCTTCTAATTAAAGCCCCCAAAGAGAAATGCTAGAGCAAACATGCATCTGGAGAAATGTGGCTGATTCCTCCTTCAGTTTAGGAGAGCTGAAGCAGTCTACAGTGCTTCACACTTATTGGCATGTTGCTTTAAATTTTCCATTTTTTTATTAGTATGAATTATTAACTACATGAATATTAAAAATACCTTTGTCAATTTTATTTTTATTTTAAAAATGAAAGATTAAGCTGGTATGGGTGTGGAAGAAAGCACCACTGCAAGCTGCTTGAAGATAATAATGTGGAACAGGAGAGAGCTAGGGATACAGACTGGGAAGTGTTTTAATACTCTATGTACCTCAGCTTTGGGATATGAAATAATATCTTAATATTCAATAAAATTTTAATTTTTCTCTTTCTCTTTTAAATAAAGCAGTGATTGAAAAATCTTATTAGAAAATGTAAGTTCTCAAATTTGGGTGTGCTGGAGCTTTGATGGCCCACAGACCTTCCGCAGTGCAGTACAGTAAGCTGTCTGTTCACATAATGTCGGTTCTCCTTGCTTCCCACAAGTTTGGCATTAAAAGAAACTAAGAAAATGAATTAAACATGTTTCAAATACTTCTTCTTTGAGTAGGTTTTTGGCTAAATGCTGTGTGCAGTTAGAGTAATCAGGAGGGAGAAGGGATGGCTTTCCCCAGCAGAATGAGTCAGATGGTCCCCAAGATCTCCTTCCGAGGCGTGACTGTGGTGGGTTGATCTTCACTTGACACCAGGTGCCCCCCAAGTCTCTCTGTCGCTCTCTCCTCAGCAAAGCGGGGGAAGAAGAGAAGATGGGAAAAAAACTCGTAGGCTGAGATACAGGCAGTTTACTAAAATAAAATGTGATGCTCACGAAAAGGAAATACTCCTAAGTTTTAATTCTCTACATCCCATCAGGAAGTCATGTCTGGTGACTTCCTGGGAAGCAGAACTTCAGCACATGTAGTGGTTGCTCTGGAAGGCAAACATTGTGAAATAATGAATGTACTCCCTTCCTTTTCCTATTTCTTAGCTTTTATATCTGAGCATATGTCATGTGGTATGGAATATCACTTTACTCAGTTGTCAGCTGTCCTGGTTATGTCCTCTCCCAAGATTTTGCCCATCGCAAGCATGCTGGTTTGGAGGGAAATGCTGAAAAGACAGCCTGGATTCTGTGGGAGGGAGCACTGCTCAGCAGTAGCCAAAGCACTGTGTTCTCAGTGGCTTCCCAGATACTGCTACGAAGCATAGGCTCTGAGAGCTGCTGAGGGGAAAATGAGCTCTACCTCAGCCAGACCCAATGCTTGAAAACAATGAAAGATTTTGCTTATAAATGAATTGTCTTCTGTGTGATTTCAGGGATTTTCCAGTTCCACTTGGGTTGGTCACTTCAAGAATGAGTGTTGGGGTCTTTTGGTGTGCATGTTTTTTTATGGTTATTTTTCTTGTGGTAATAAATGATCCCTTTTTTCTGCAAGAAATCTGATTTTTCTAAGGTCTACTATTAGGCGTTACAGCAAGTTCTTGTTCAAGTTTGCTTTAAAGACTTCAGTCAATTTTAATGCTTTCCAAATTGTCTTTCCCTTTCCTAATCTGCTGTGTGTAGAAGCTGTACATTATAATATATGAATGCATGTCTACTCCTGAGTAAATTGACAAGATTCTTGCTAGCAAGAATGATCTAATGTGATTTTTAAAAAAAGTTAATAAAGAAATGGGATATAGTGCATAATGTGATGCACAGGGATCAACATTATATTAACTAGGAATTGAAGAAATATGTGTCCTGCTGATGGTAAAAAAACCGAATGTGTTGACAGATTCACTCACTCCATCATGAACAGGAAAGACCTTGGGGATGTTTATTTGATTAGGGGGACCATAAATCTAGCATACAGGTACCAATGAACAATAGTCCTAGGGTTTTTTCTTAAAAAATATGATGTGCAATATAATAAAAGCTCATTATTATATGTCAGTATTATCTCTATATATAGCTGTAGATAATATATAATTTTATATGTTCAGGAAGGAGGTTGGCAGATGTATATACAACAAGCAATGTTGATTTATAGGCTGCCTGCTAAAGGTTTACATTTATCCTTAATTTACTTTGTGGGTCCTATTGGGTCCTTCCTAAGAGCACTAAAAATGGTTGTCTCACATTTTACAGTATGCTTGAAAAATGCTGTAATATGATTTGTGCCTGAATTTATATTTCAGAAGGGAATTCAAGTTATTACTATTTCCTCCTATTAAAATCATCAGGTGCTGAATATGTTCATCTGAAAAACAGGACCATCTAACAGTCTTTTACTCAAGACTTGTAAGAAATCAATATAGTTCCCATCAGTACAGTAAATTACCAACTGAACCACTTCCAGTAATCATGATGCACAGTCTCTCATTAACCCCTTCCCTTCTCTGTATTGAGATTTGTATTCTAATATTGTCTTAGAAAAAAGGTATTTTTGGATACATCTGTAAATCATTCAATACTAGAGTAATTGATTCATTAATTTAAAAAATTATAACTAAGGATCTTACATGTCTGTAACAGTTCTATTTAAGACCTTTATTGATGATCTGGACAAAAGGATTGTGGACATTCTTGGTAAATTTGCAGACAACACCAAGTTGGGTGGGAGTGTTGATCTGCTGGAGGGCAGGAAGGCTCTACAGAGAGATCTGGACAGGCTGAGTTGATGGTCCAAGCCCAAATGTATGGTTCAACAAGGCAAAGTACCAGGTCCTGCACATGGGTTACAACAGCCCTACCAGCGAGGATTTATATTGGATATTAGGAAAAATTTCTTCCCAGAAAGGTTTGTCAAGCACTGGAATAGGCTGCCTAGGGAAGTGGTGGAGTCACCATCCCTGGAGGTATTTAAAAGGCAGGTGGCTGTGCCTCTTAGGGCATGGTCTAGTGTTGGTCTTGACAGTGCTGGGTTAACTGAAAGGTCTTTTGCAGCCTAAATGATTCTATGATACAAGGATGTTTGATGCTCCCACACAAAGTATGCAAAGTACTTCCTTGGAAATGTGTAAGTCAAGGAGCAGGAATTGCTTGCTTTATATATGGGAAGAGTTGGGAATCAGAAGAATTTCACTTCTGGAGAGGGATTTTTGTCTTCAGCTAGTTTTCAAGGTACCTGGACTCTATTGAACTACTTGGCTGGAAGTATCCACCAGGGACAAAGAAGCATATTTTTAAAGTGCAGTTCCTAAATTGAATATTCTAGATCCATGTTCTGTTAAGTCACTATCTTTCAGTATTTTTACATGACTTCAGCATTACTGCAGGTGTTTTGGTTTTGTTCAATAGCATAAATCTGGTGTGGTGTGACTGAGCTGATGGGTGTGCCTGAGCCTCTGTCAGGAGCATAGCAGCCTCCAGGACTCCAGGAGAGTGGCCTGGGGAGAAGCAGCTGGGGGAAGCTACCTGGGAGACATCCTCTTGAAGAGGCAAGGAAAACTGAGTGTCAGAAAGACATCTCCTAACTTGAAATTTCAGAGGCCATCATTGAACAGGATTGAACATAGCTCAAAGGATGGTATCAGAATTAAGAGAATAGGAAATGACAGGGGTATATGATAGAATATAGATTGAATTGGGAAAGGCAGCACTAAGGTGAGAGGAAGTTACATTAAACTAAGTCATCTGAGTTAAATAGCTTGACAGATGCAACACTGACATCTTAGTAAGTTTGTCAGAAGCAAATTTAGAAAGAAAGCCATGTTGTGGTTATTGCTGGTTTTATATTTGATAATGCAGCTAAGTTAAAGATTCTGTTGAGTTACTTTTCTTTCATATTCTGTTCATGTTTGTGGTTTGGAAGTGTGGAGGAAGGATGGGATGGTGCAAGAAAACTGTGACCTGGGAAGGGCTTTATGGAAATAAATTTGTTGTATTCTAGATTTATTGACATAAATAAAAATAGTCATAATTTCATCTTGTCAGAACTATAAACAGACATAATGTTAACACAAGGAATGCAAATAATATTCAGAAAGTGCCTTTGTTTACATAGCTGCTTCTTTGAGTTTTATCAGATGTTTATTGACCAGTATGACCAGTATGAGTGTTTTCTTTGAGAAACTCTATTATAGAATGGGTGTCATCCAGATCCAGCAAATAATAAGTGAGAAGGATACAGAGAATCATCTTTGATGGTGTTAACAAATAAAGGCAAGTCCAAAGCTGGTTTGGTACATGAGCAAATTGATATGTGAGCCTTCCTAAGGTTTCCTGTGCTTCCTCTGGAGACATACTGGAGATGTGTCTTATCAGAAGGTAATTCCTATGGCCTCATGGAGGCTTAATGATTTTGTTAACAGGATGAGAAAGTAGAAGAATGCTGGCTCAGGTGTTGGAGAACTTCCTCAGCTGATCTTTAATATTCTTCAAGGTTAAATAGTCTTCTCTGCTCCTCCTGGTCCCTATCATTAGAAACTATTGTTCCTTCTTCTTTATTTCTGTACCAGAATCCCTTATGTCTCCTGTCTATTTAAGCTGGTCCTCAGCTGAGATTTTGTCATTACATCAGAAGTACCAGGTAGGTGCCAGTAGTAATTTTGGGAGCTGCCTAGGCTGGCAGCTGCCCTTATGCTAGGTAGATCAATAAGGTGTTTGCTTCTATGGTAAGTCTGATGAAAAATGAATCCATTTTTACTTTTAAAGCAAGTAAGTCTTCCCTGATTAGTGACATATTAGATATCTGAAGGGGGACAAAGAGGGTGGTAATGCAAGTTGCAGTTTACCAAGAGTCTGCATTAGTCTTAGGGCTAAAGTGATTAGTAAGATAAATCAGATCTAGCTGCCTTTGCAGGAAGAGCTGTAGATTTGCCGCAAGGCATTGATGACAAAGTGGCTGATGTGTCTGGTTGACTAGTGATGAGACAGGCATGAGAAGGAGAGACAGGCTCTTAAATTCTCATGGGAAAAGCAGAAAATGTAGGACTGTAGAAGATCTGGTAGATTATCCAGAAAAGCATCATGAAGTTATACCAAGTTTGCTCTGAAAATTGAATTGATTTCTGGTTTGCGCTGTTTCTTTTAAAGGGTATTTCTGAACTCAGCATCTTCAATTGTATTCATATCCATTTGTTTTATTTTCAGATTAGTTCCCTAATATATATAGTCAGGGGTTATATGTATTTTATATATATATATATATATATAGTATATATAATCAGTCTAATAGTTCTTCTCTTTTCCCAATATTCATCTCCCTCCACTGCCATCATGACGCTAGTCTCATTCTGTAGATGTCTTTTCTTTTTCTTGCCTCCTCTCATAATTTTGCCATTTCTCACTATGAAATTATAGTCTCTCTCTCTGCCCATTCTTGTTTGCATTCTTTCCTAAATATATGATGAGAGTTTTATACTTGTGTCTCACCAGCACCTGAACAATGATATTTATGCCTGTGTCTCTGTCATGGAAATTTCTTACATGATATGTTCAGGGCAGTCAAGAGCAGCCAACAATCAGCCTGTTTAAACAAGAGGAAAGCTGTGATCAGACTATTTCAAGTAAACACAAAAGCACCACATTTGAAAAACTAGAGAAACACACTATTATCTATTAATTAAGAATAAAATGGTAATTGCAGCATTTAAGTATAAACATAAATTAGGAGCTTAGTGAATCTCATCTTCCTATTTTTTCAGATTTTGCAGGTAAGTAAACTGAACATCTTGGCTAGATAATCAGGTATACCTTTCATATTGTACTTGGAAAGCAAGGTCATCTGTCTTGGCCATATTTCACACCATCATTTGTTCCCACTAGTGGTTTATCATTTTCACCAGCTTTAAATTACTCATAGTTTTCATCAGGGTTTTGTATCATATCAGCCTCTTACTAGCTATCTGTTCTTGTTTCCCTGTATTTCTTAAGTTCTTTCCACATGTTAAATAAGCCCTTTCTTACCTGTCCCTTCGACTGCACTGCCAGTGTTCTTCCAGGGCTTCTTGCAAGGTGTCCCTCTGTGTGTCTGTAAACTGGCAGCTGGGGGAAGAGCAGTAGGATATACCAGTGCAGGGCAGGCTGAGTATTTCTGATTAGGTACAGCAGTCTGTGCTGCCTTCCTTGCTCAAGGGCCAATGCCAGCCTCATTGGACCAGTGCTTATACTCATGCTAATATTCTGTGGCATGCAATGTTTCTCCCTCCGTTCAGATTTTCATCTAATCCCAGCTTGATTCAATGAGATCTGTAGCAGCTAAGTCATATTAGAAAGAATTAGGCCATCAATCTATTATAAAGCATTTTATATTTTGTGTTTGCCCTCTGGGTAGCTCAGAACATTCCACGGCTGATCTGCCCTGAGTATGGAGGGCTGGGGTTTAGGTGTTAAAAGATGTGTACAGATACTGAAGGAACTGTGAAGTTTTGTTTAAAAACATTTGGTTTCCAGCCTTGCAACTAGCTTGAAACAAGGCCTAGGTGTTTGTCAGTGGGACCTTTATGGTTCTCTTAGTTTCGGTGCTTTCGAAAAAAATGTCCTGTTGAGAAAAAATATACCTGCTGGGCAGGTAGCTCCTACATCTAGGAGGTAGTGTCTGTTCTGTAGTGTTGGGAGATTTTCCTGCAATGGTAGTTAAGTTCATTCTACTTGTGTCTGAGCAAAGATCAGTATATACTCTTGGAAAATGTATAGAATAGATCAGTGTATACTCTTAGAAATGTTCTGCTTTTGATAATGTATCTGCACTCTCTGAAAATTAAAAATCTACCCCCAGTTTTACTGTATAGCTGTCTCTCTGTTTGATCATGTTGCTAGATAAAATGGCCATCTTTTGTGTACTCTTATTAATTTCCTTTGTTAATCTTAGCTTTTTAAAAGAAAATAGGTATTTAGATCAAGATCCTTCATGCAGGTTATTTCACAGAACAGATGATGCTGGAAGACACCTCTGGCAATCATCTACTCAAAGCAGGGATGAGTGCAGCTCAGGACCTTGTCAAACAGGTTTTAAATGCTTCCAAAGACAGAGACTCCACAAGTTCTCTGGACAGTTGGTTTCAGTGTTCAATAACACAGAGTTCTTAGTACGAAGTGATTACTCTTTCAGATATGCATAATACAGGAAGACAGAGAAGCATCCAAAATCATTAGATGAATTGTCAGGATCTTGGCCTTAGTGACTAATTGGCTTTAGTGACTGGTCCAGGCACTAAAAATATCTTTTCAGAGGCATGATTTAGTATCAGAATGAAAATTATTCCATTTGTGGCTTGGATGTTGTTGTTCAAAGTGTTGAGAGGGAAGAAGGTATTGGGAGGGTTGAATTTTCACATTCAGGTCTCTTAGGATATTTTTGAAATGCCACATCTGGATGTTTTCTTTCTACCTCATCACTGCCCCAGCATGTCACTTTGGATTTGCTCAAGAAAGAGTTAATTTAAGGCAATTTGTGCAAGCTACTACAGACAGTATGAGCCAATAGCATCGTGCTTTGAGCCTAAGCCGCAGAAGAACTGACATACCAATAGTTGGAAAAAGACATCTCTGTTTTGTGCACATTCAACCTCCAAAGCCAATGACTGTGGTAGAAAAACCATTTGAATATGAACTAAAGAGTTGCCCAGAGGAAGGAAAGAGAAATTACTATATCTATGGCCAAAAAGAGGTGGAGGGCACTGGATGAGATGCATGGCCTCTGTCTGTTCTTTCATATTACTGTTGCTGACTCCCTGCCCTAGGATGACATATGTGTTGGCACTCTTTAAACTGGTGTCTTGTATTTTTATTTGCGTTCAGTTGCTAATTTGACATTACAGACCATACTCTTGAACTGTTGTACATCCTTTATAAATTGCTTTAAGATGTTTTAGTGAGATAAGACAATATAAAAATTGAAGTCATTATTGCTGCCTTTATCACCAGGAGAATTAGACAGCTGGCATTGATCTGTAAGAGATTTAATTTCCATAGTTTGTTATTACATTAACCCTTAGAATTCTTCTTGTTTGTGATTTCAAATAAAGGTTTCCTAGTCAAAAGGTCATCCTTTGTAGCGTGTAGTGTTTGAGAGACACAGAAGGGCAGAAAATCTATGGATGCTGTCATTTTTATCTGATCAATAACAACTTGCTTTATTAATAGTAATATCCCAGTATTTTACATTGTGTCATATCAAGATCCTATGGAACTGCTTGTGAGTAGCAGTCAAGGTCCTATGGAACTGCTTGAAATCTGGCAGTTTGTGAAAGGCATACTGCTAACTCCTTGGTTTAGGGCAGATATTCTGTGCCCCTTTAAATTTTTGGCATTTATCTTAAATTTTTAAATTAAAATAATTAGAAAAATTCTCTACTCCTTGCTATTTTGCAAGGAAAGATGTTGAATAAGGGCCTTATCTTTCTGTGTTGAGAAACACTTTCTAATGAGCTAAATTTTACCATTCATCCAAAAGCCA
The DNA here is from genome assembly GCF_050655825.1 of Lonchura striata. Classification (NCBI taxonomy): domain Eukaryota; kingdom Metazoa; phylum Chordata; class Aves; order Passeriformes; family Estrildidae; genus Lonchura; species Lonchura striata. The sequence goes on along the minus strand of NC_140704.1, from coordinate 143,136,952 downwards.
CAGTAATGGTAGCACAGAGGCTGCTGTGCTGCAGAGGGAATAACTTGCTCTTTGCTATCTTCTTCTGGTTTCAGAATAAGGCCTGAGAAGTCAAAGAAGGGATTTTTCATAATGAAAAAACAGAGGAGGTAAAAAGTTGAACCTGTTTAAAAAAGTGAACCAAACATGTCATTTTCAAGGTAGTATCAATGTAGCTCCAGTTTGATTTGTTTTTATTGGCCAGGATACCTTTAGATAGGAAATGTATATAGGGAATCAAGAGTCAGTAGAGGGCTGCACAACAGTCCTCCCTGTACTACCTCACAGCAGTGGGCATGACCAAAGAATGTAAGTTTTCATTTTCTTCCTAGGGTAAAATTCTGCTTGATGCTTTGGTTCTCTGCTTGGTTCAAATACTTCCTTACTGTTGTCTCAGCCAGTGTACAGCCTTGCTTCTGTTATTTATAGCATAACCATGCCCAAAAGATGGAGTCAGAGTTCCACTAGCAAAATCAGGAGAATGTAGATTGTTTGATTTTTTTAACATCTACAGTCTGCCTGGGGCTGTGTTTTAGCATTAACCCAATACTAAAGATAAGTCACAAACTGGGAGTGAATGCCTGCAAAGACCATAGGCAGATGGTTTTTTATAGTCAGACAAAATATTCTTCAGGAATGGTTTAGATATAATTGATAGAGATCTCTGGTTTTTGGTTTTTTTTTTTTTTCCAATTTTGCTGTGATAGTTTGCTGTTAAGAGGGATTTGGAAGGCTGAACCATGAAGTACAAAGCCATCCTGGGAAATGGTGCTGCTAAACTATAGACATATCTGAATTGCAACAATATTCATCCTTCATATATCTTAAATTGATATAATTTGTAAAACCCACAGTCATAGGTTTTCACTCACTTCTTGACATGATGTTTGAAAATAGGTGAGAGTCTATTTAGGCACCTATGTCAGTTGTAGACTTATAGGGGTTGTCCTACCCATGGAAGACCAACTGGCCCTTAAGAGCAGTGATTGGTTGTCTAAAATGGCACAAGATACCTGTTTTACATGCCTGTATCTCACAAAGCACCAAAACAATACAGAAAAACAAGAGAAAAGGGAGGAGTAGCACGTAAGTTTCTAACAGTAAGGGAGTACCTAACAGATGGAACAATATAAGAATAAGGTATTTCAGGGCTGAGAATTTTTTCTGTAGTGAATTATCATGTCAGAGTGAGCCTATTGCACTAATGGAAATCCTTGGGTGATTTTTCTTCTTGGCTTTTTCTTCCAGGCCGTGCTTTGCTGAGACTTACTGACAAAAAGCTTGAACGAATGGGCATTGCCCAGGAAAGCCTGCGACAGCACATTCTGCAGCAAGTCCTTCAGCTGAAGGTGAGAGAAGAAGTCCGAAACCTCCAGCTGCTTACACAAGGTATGAAAAATATTTTTGACGTGGGCAGTTACTGAGATCAGATAGAAGAAGTTTGCCCGAGGGCATAAAAGGTGACTTGATGTTCCTCTACAAGAAATGATGCGTGAAAATGTCTCATAGATTCCACATGCTTTCCAAGGGGGGGATCAAAAGGTAAAACAATGCATAAATAAATAGAGATGTTCAGCTGCCTGTTTTGTGTGATGAATAGGCTCCAGCTACAATTTGATGGTGGTCCTTCTTAAGTGTCTGCTTACTAAGATGAAAATAATTATGTATAGAGGACCTACTGTCTTTAAAAGTATTGTCCATTTTGCATTAATTGTTTACTTTCAGATACACAGTGTTAGATAAAACAGTGTAGTTTTTGTCACCTGTTTTATGGTAAGAGCTGTCAGTGGAAAATTACCTGTTAGACTATTTTTTGCAGATGGCTGATTCCTTCTTCATGTTGCAATAATTTTATTGACTTGAATTGAGTTGCTTCTAATTTTTGCTGCTAAGAAAAAACAAAACTGGGCTTAATATTAAGTCTAGAATAGAAGACAGAGAAGAAGGAATAACAGAAAAGGTTATATATATTTTCCAAATCAGGTTTAGATGTTTTATGATGACTTTTGGAGTTAGCTTTCTAGTAATGGCTGTGGTAACATGGAAGAAAAGCAGTCATTGTGGCAATACTGTAAAGGAACTTTTAGACATCCTCTACTATATATCTGCAATACTTTCTCAATGTTAAATGTTGTTTGGTAGTCCAGTGGGATAGCATAAACCACGTACTTCTGTGGTGTTTTGGTTAGGTGCCCGTTGTATGTCACACTGTATGAGAAAAACTGAGTTCCTTCAGTACATGCAGTGTATTTTTAACAAAATGTCCTTCACACATTACATTCTGTTCCTAATTAAGCCTTGCTCACTGTGCTCACAGGGAAAACTTATTAGTTGAGTAAGCTGCATTTTATCTGAAAGAGCCGAAGTCTCAACTGAATTGTTTCTTCAAGCTTGGTGTCTGATTGTGATGCAGAGTTTTAGGGTTCCTTTGTTTTTCCATGGCCTGTTAATAGAAGCACACCTCATCTCGTGTCATGTCAAAGATGGGTGCACATGTTGAAGCATGAATGTTTTCCTCAGATGTTTAGAATTCTTCTTTTCCCCTTTATCCATTCATCAATTATTCCTACATCCTTTCCTTCAGTGTTGGCCAGGTTCTCTCTTCTACTGCATCTGGAATATTACTTAAGAGTCTGATGGACTGTGAAGGTCTGGTCATCCACCATCACTGTGATTGGCCTGCTTATGAAAGTTGGGATTTGACTGATATGGGACAATGAAGACTCATGAGCTATAAATTTGGATCAGTTGATCACTGCTGTCCAGATAGATTCCTGCATAGACTTGTATATGCCTTTGAGAACTATGTATTTCCTGTGCTGTGTATTGTTTCTCTCTGGTTCCCCTCTGGACACATAACTGGTGCATGACTTAGGCTCAGTCAGGCAGCAGGGACTCCCAATTCAAGGAATTCAGGCCAGAATCCTTTGATGCTGCAGTCTTTGCCTATGCAGTTGAGGATACAAGTTTGGACTTTGGTAAGAGAAGGAATAAACATGCTGGGCTGTGAAGGACAGATCAGCACTGAATGCATGGATGTGTGTTTAATGTAGTCTCTCTCTGGTTGTGTAGAGGGAATGTTCTTAGGTACTCTCATTCCATAAAGACAAAACATCGCGTGCTTTGCGAAAGGCAGCACAAGCTTGACAAAAAGCTGGAGGTCTGCAGCTCTGGCTGTCTTCCCCCACAATGGTGTTGGCCATTGTGCTGCACTTCAGAGCCACTCCAGTACAACCCTGGGGAAATGGCTCAGTCTGAGAACTTTTGTCAGAAGAATTTATTCCTTGCTTTGCTGGGGTCTGTTACAATATAACCATGTGGGCCAGTACCCACCGCTGGTGGTCGGGTGGGTTAGCTCAGAGAGACAAAACACGCTGCATTCAAAGCTATGGTTTTCAGGGCTGGGTGGCCACTGGTGTGACCACCAGCCACAAGAGCTTGTGGTTGCCCTGTGTTCCAGAGCTCAGCTGAGAATGGCTGTGTGAGGGAGCAAGAGCTCTCTGTCCTTGTGGGGAAGAAAACAGTGGCACTAATGCAAACTCATATCAGTAAAACAACACACAAATACCATTTTAATAAACCTATCTCTGAATGGACCTGGTGGATTGTAAAACTTCTTGTCTGAAAGCCAATAATCTTCATGTCCTATTGGTCAATCAAGAATAATATGAAAGCAGGCATCTCCCAGGTGAATAATAACAGTGCTTAAGCAGACTCTTAAAAAGCTAGGGGAACCAAAACTCTGTTTACTTTCATCTTCTTAAATAGATCTGAAGTTATGGGCAGAACAACAGTTTATAAGAATATCCCCCTGTGCAGTAAAGCTGTGTAAATTGTATGATTCCAGGGTGGGGGAACAGTGAGTGACAGGATGACAGCAGTGCTCTTGTCCCTTATCACATCATTTACACCAAGCTGGAGTGTGTGTCCACTGAAAGTGCTTGATGGTAAAGATATTATTTCTCGACCACAGTACAACTTGTAAAGCTCTTGGTATGTCAGTTGTTCTCCAAAAGTGGTTCTGTCCATTTTCCCAGTTTCTCCAAACTGTGTCCACTCATATTCTTATTATGATTTATATATTCCTGATCCAGGTTGTTACTGGAATAGCTTTCTGTAACTGTTTTGTTTTGTTTTGTTTTGTAGAATTTTTAGAGAACATTTTTTCTCTGTAAAGGTATTTTTGCCTTTTGGAAATTGCACTCACAAAGTCAAGATCACACTGTATCTATTGCTATGTTGTGCCTTGCTGTCCTCCAAAAAGAGGAGGGGGAAAAGCCCTCTGTCTCTCAGTGCACAGCTCAGGAGACTGTTAGGTGAAAGAAGCTGTTAAAACCCATTTCTGAATTAATGTAGCACACAAGCTGGGTTACAAGCAATGGGGTCCTAATTCAGAACCCATTGATGTCAGCAAAAGGACTTCCACTGACTTTAGTACATACCCCAGTTGAAGCTGGATCGAACACAGAAAGTTTTAAAAAAGCATTATATAATAGTTACCAGATATTTTAAGTGGCTTTGTGTTCTGTTGTCTGCAGAGAAAGCTAACCTCATTTTTAAAACTCAATAGCATTCTTTTCTACTCCTGCTTCAGAAAGTGACTTAAAACCATTTCATTCTTCTTCATTCAAGACACACCATCCAGTCTCTTAAAGTCAGAATAGTATGTGATTGTGTAATTGAAGTCTTGCCTTGAGTTTTAGGAAGACTTTTCTTTGGAGCAAAAACTGCCTGATTGCCTGATTGAGGCTATTATTGGTAGAAACACTATTCCAGCCTCCACTAGGATAGAAGGAGCACAGGCCCAGCTACTGATCTGTGCTTTTTTCCCAGACTTAGTGATGTTGAGGAACTAATTTGACAAAATATCTTCCAATGTCTACTGGGGAGAACTGCACACTGTTGGAAACACCATTATTATACTGTTATCACTGTAAGCCTGAGTTGAAAGATCATTTTTTAATAAAAAGCCTTACATAACTACACAGAGAAGAAAGAAGTTATTCTAAGATTTTTCAATGTGAGTCCTGCTTTGGCTAGCATAGAAGAGGCTGTCCTCAAAGTGGTACAACAGTGCTGTGTATGTTTCTGTGCAAAGTATCCACAGACAGCAATCTGCTCATATGACTGCACTTGAGTAGCATTTTTGGATTTGGATTAAATGATATTATGGTATTTAGGATAATGCTGGTCCCCCTTCTAAGTTCCTCTCTGAGTTTCATACAGGGCATAAGTGCTGCTTGAATATACTGCCAGGACAGTATTTCTCCTCCTAGCAAAACATGTTAAGATAAAGCTTTGTGCTTTGTTGAAAATTATCTCAGTAGTTGATACCTGTTGAAATTATTTCTTCACTAAGTTTTCTGCTCATCCTGTGCTGACACTCAGTTACTGAAATACATATGTGCCCAATGGGAGCCACATATGTTCTGGTTCCCTCCCTCCCTCCCTTCCTCTTATTTCCAGCATAGTCCTTTTCAAAACCTGTTAAGGAACTCTAGCACTGTTTTCTTCCAGGAGGGAAATTGGAGGGCCTTCAGAGTTGCATCTCATCTGCATCTAAATTCAGGAGTGATGCATCCTAACAATAAAGAAATCAGGCAAAAAATGTCATAAGGCCCACATGGATAAATGAGGAGCTCCTGGGCAAACTCAAACACAAAAAGGAAGCCTTACAGAGACTAGAAGCAAGAACAGGTAGCCTGGGAGAAAAACAGAAAGTGAGAAGCAGGAATCAGGTTAGGAAAGCTAAATCTCTGATAAGATTAAAGCTGGCAGAAATGTCAGCAGCAATAGGAAAATCTTCTATAGGTGTACCATTAATAAAAGGAAGACTAGGGTGAATGTGAGTCTTCTCTGGGAGAAAATGGGAGATATGGTTACCCAGGAAATGGAGAAAGCTGACGTACTCAACAAATTTTTTGCCTCAGTTTTCACTGGCAAGTTCTCCAGCCACAGAAGGCAAAGGCAGGGGCTGGGAGAATGAAGAACCAGTTGTAGATCAGGATCAAGTCCACCTAAGTAATCCTGAAGGTGTATCCACAGGTCCCGAGGGACAGATGAAGTGGCTATGCCACTATCCATCTTATTTGAGAAGTTTTTGCATTCCAATCAAGTTCCAGTGATGGGAACCCAAATTTTTTAAAACGGAATAAAGGAAGACTGGGGAAACTACTGGGTGGTCAGTCTCACCTCTGTGCCCAGCAAGATCATGGAACAGATGTTGAGGAAACTTTTCTGTCTGACCATTCTCGGGCAGTCACACTCTTGCTACCAGAGATCTCAGTGCTGAAGCAAAACCCCTCCACAGTGGGCAGCTCCAGGCTGATGTGTGCACAGCTTGACTCCCTACGCACACATGACTCTCACAGGCAAACAAGGTTTCCTTACCAGCTCAGCCCAGGGTTTCCCATAGCAGAGTCTCAGACCTCTGAAATCTTTAAATAGCTTTATCACGGTACAGCAACAAAATAACAACTCAAGCTGTTGCTTCAGAACAAAGGAAACCCTGGGCTTCTGTATCCTTATGGTCTAAGCAGAGGAAAGTGTGGGCTCTTCCTGCTGAGTCACTGGCTCCTCCTGTGTCTCTGAGTCACCTGGCTGGTGCCACAGGTCCCTGGGCCCTTTGCTGTGCAAAGGGTCAGTGCCAGATCTCAGCCTCTTGCCTCGGCCTCCTGCCACCCAGAGCTCAATCTGTAGCTCTCACTGCAGCTGCTCACCGAGCTACCTGTGCTGAATGTAGTCCTGAACACAGATCCTTCTGGAAATTATGCTAAGGCACATAGGAAGTAAGAAGGTGATTTGTGTCAGCCAACACAGCATTGCTAAGGGCAAATTGTGCATGACAAATTTGATGGCCTTCTACGATGGGCTGATGGGTAAGGAAAGAGCAACTGGTGTATTTAACTGGACTTGTGCAAAGCTTTGAGACTGTCCCACATGACATCCTTTTCTTTAAATTGGAGAGACATGGTTTGGATGGATGGATGGACATGGTCTTGATGGATTACTCAGTGGATAAGGAATTGGCTGGATGGTCACACTGAAAGAGATGTGATCAATGGTTCAATGTCCCAAGTGGAGACCAGTGGTGAGTGTCATTTACATTGGGACTGGCACTGTTTGACACCTTTGTCAGTGGCATTGACAGTGGGATCCAGTGCACCCTCAGCAAGTTTGCCATTGACACCAAGTTCTGTGGTGCTGTTGACACCCTGAAGGGAGGGGATGTCATCTAAAGAGACCTGGTCAGGGTGGAAAGGTGGGGCCATGCAATCCTCAGGATATTCAGTGAGGCCAAATGCAAGGTCCTGCACCTGGGTTGGGACAATCCAAAGCATAAATGCAGATTGGGTGGAGCATGGATTGAAAGCCTGGGGAGAAGGGCTTGGAGTGTTGGTTAATGAGATGCCCAATGTGAAGTGGCAATGTGCACTTGTGGCTCAGAGAGCCAAACATGTCCTGGGCTGCATCAAAAGCAGTGTGACCAGCAAGGAAGGTGATTCTGTCCTCTGCTTTGCTCTTATGAGAGCACCTGGAGTGCTGCATCCAGCTCTGGGGCCCTGAAGAAGAAGGACATGGACCTGTTGGAGTGAGTACAGATGAGGACCATGATGATGGTCAGACGATGGAGTACCTCTTCTATTGAGACAGGCTGTGAGAGTTGGGATTGCTCAGTCTGGAAAGGCTCTGGAGAGACAAGACCTTACAGCAGCCTTCTGTGGTACCTAAAGGTGACCTACAAGGAGCTGGAGAGGGACTTTTCAGGAGCTGGAGAGGGACTTTTCAAGGGCAAGGATAGGACGAGGAGTAGTGGCTTCAAACTGAAAGATGGTAGGTTTAGATAGGATATAAGGAAGAAATTCTTTGGAGGTGGAGGTGATGAGGCATTGGAACAGGTTGCCCTGAGAAGCTGTGGCTGTGCATCCCTGGAAGTGTTCAATGCCAGATTGGAACCTGGTCTAGTACAAGTTGTCCCTGCCTCTGTCAGGGGTATTGGAACTGGATGATCTTTAAGGTTCCGTCCAATCTAAAATATTCTATGATTCTGTAACTGAGCAAATAACAAGTGAGAGCCTTGTGTTCTAGTGTTGGATCATTGACTGGGTTTTAGATGATCTTTGTAACAGAAACATTGCCTTCAGGATATATGTGGTGAGTAAGTCAGGACCAGGAAGCCCTCCTTAACAGAAGTGTTTTACTAGGATTTTGGCAGCATTATCAGCCTGTTAGTACTAAAGGCAGGCTTAATGAAAATTTGGCATGGAACCCTCCCAGTCTATCAGAAACATGATGCCACTTCCTGTTCGCCCTATCTGCTTTGTCCATATGGATATCAAAGCTGGGAAGAACCTGAGCACTGTCATACCAGGTTTCATCACTCCATCTGAAATTTATTGTCATTTTCCATAATCAAAACTTTAAAGTACTAGACTCAGTCCCATCTTCTGATTTCCCACATAAGACCTTTCCTGCTGTGGTGGCTCCAGTAGACAGCATGAATGATTTGGAATTACACACCTGGCTGAAAAGGGGCTTGAGTGGTCAGAAATTTTGAGAACATGGGAACTTGCAAAGCACAGGTCTAGAAGGTCAACAAGTTAAGAGAAAACAATTGCAGCTTGCTGGCCCCCTCCTGTAGACTTGAGATCAGCACATTTCTTTCTCACCCCTGCAAAGAAGTACATTCTGGACTCAAGGTTTTGGCATCCAAGGAGCCTTGGTTTCATATACTTGTGGTGTTTCAAGGCCTGCAGCAAATCTTCACTGTCTTCCTACTAGACATCACTTCTTTTGTTTTAATTTTTTTTACTTAACCTTTTTCTTTCACCTAACCCTGAAGCTTCCAGCTAGTCAGGAAAGGCCTTTCTTCCCAAAGCACAGAGTACTATGCAACTGTTTCTTGCATATGCTGCATACATGGCATCTGTCTAAGGCACAGAAGAAAATACTTGCTCTTACAGAAGAGCTCCAGAAAGCTTAATTCTCAGCTGGTTTCCTTTGCTCTGTGCTCCTGTTATGCTCCAAAATGTCTGAGAGACCTTGTGAGTTGAAAACAAAGTGTATCGTGAAAGCACTGTCAGAAATTACCCAATAACAGTAGTTTATCCCTTGTCAGAGCATGAAAACTGTGTTCCAGAACTCAGCATGCTAAATTGCCTGATTACAGGTAAAGAAATCTTAACCTTCTTCTCAATATGGGTTTATTTTCACTAAACGTCCATATTCCTTTTACTCCTTTCTATTGTATGTCCTTTTTTCCTGTACAACTGCAGGAATCATTGCACTTGTTCTTAACACTGTTTTCCAAGACTGTAAAATGACTTTGCTACCACCCATTAGATTACAAAAGAGCAGTCTTTATTGTATTTTTCCCATTCCAGTCAAGGACAGTTTCAGCACTTAACAGAGGATGTAGCTCTGGAATCAGAAACTGTGGTTGCTCATAAGAGGCTTTTCAGACTTTAGGCATTGTAAAGATGTCTGAAAATATCTTTTTACAAGTATGCATTGAAGGGTTCTGTATGTTTTTAATTTGTTTTAGCTGAAACACAATATTGTATGTGGAATGTGTATCTGAGTAGAGATAAAATCTAATGTACATGCATCAGTGATGATAAACATAAAATTTCATCTATGGCTTCAGTTACTTGAATTTCAAGTGTCTGGCTTCTAACCTGAAGAATATACTTTCCAATGCAGTCAATGGTCCCTGGCCGACCATTGCATTGCTGTGGGACTGTTAGTTACCTTTAAGCTACTGCTGTGATGCTAATATATATTCATATCAAATAACCAAGTGATTCAGCTGACAGGTAAAATAAGTTCCAATACACTGGACAATACATTGTAATGCACTGTGGATAGGTTTAGCACAGAATTGTCCTTCAATATGTGTAGTGTATTCATTTGGAATATGAATAAGGAAACATGGGGCCTATGAAATTTGTATTGATGAACTTGTCTGGCAAGATTTTAGCTGTATAATATTATTATGTGCTTGCATTTTTATGTGTTTCTATAAATAGTATTGCAACTCAGTCTACTGCTAATGTAGCATTAGCTGCTTTGTATGACTGCAAGACCATGATTGCAGTTGTTTGCTTTTTTTATTATTTTATTGATGTTGATTTGGTTTTTTTTTTTTTTTCATTCCTGCTTTTCAAATTTCTCAGAAGTCAGCCTACTGGTCAGTTTGGTCTGGAATGTTTAGTCCTTCTGAAATAATGCATACCCAATAGTGTCTTAGATGCTTGGTGAATATATATATTACATGTATATAAAAACATACATATATATATATATATATATATATGTCCTTTTTCACTCATGTGTAAATTGGAAAGAGAAAAAAATAATTTTTCTCAAAGTTTATTAAAAAAAGTAAACTATTGTTGTTTGTGCTGCAGCCAGCCATGAAAGACTTAGCTAAATAAGAAAGCTTTCAGCAGTCAGTCTGTTATTTAAAAACAGCTGTTTGTGATCAGTGCCAGTGGAAATCACTTGTTTTCACCATTCACAAAGAACAGGCTGGTAAAAGGGATTCCAGGAATAGGTACAGTCTTTCACACAAAGTTTAAATAAATCACATTTACAATGTAACATAATTTTCATTTCTAATGAGATTTTTCCAGAAATCAGACATAAAATAAAATTAGGATTGTTTATAGAATGGTCTGGGTTGAAAGGGACTTTAAGACCATCTAGGTCCATCCCTCCTGCCATACAGGCACACCCAGCCACCTTCCACTAGCCCAGGTTGCTCAAAGCCCCATCCAATGTGACCTTGAATAACTCCAGGGATGGGGCATTCACAGCTTCTCTGAGCAACTTGTTCCATTACCTCACCACCCTCACAGTAAAGAATTTCTTCCTTATGTTCAATCTAAAGCTACCCTCTTTTCAGTCTGAAGCCACTACCCCTTGTCCTGTTGCTACATGCCTTTGATAGTTGTTTTATAAAAGAACTGAGGAAATCAAAGCCCTAACTATGCTTCTGACCCCATAGAAAGTATAAAATTTTCACTGCTGTGTTTCTGTTTCAATCCTGACTGTCTCCATCAATTAACACTTTTTTTTTTGAGCGTATAGCATTGGGAATAAGAAGACAAGAAATGCCAATCTCAGTTGGATCCAGTATTCCTCTGTCTCACTACTTGGTGTCTAACAGTCGTAGGTGATGTTTAGGCAGATCCTCGTATCCTGTTCCCTCTCTGTGGTCCCATTTCCTTGGGCTCTCCAGCATTCAGAATTGGTGCATTTGGAAGAGTATTGCCCTGCCTAATTTTTAAGTATCCATTGAGAATCTGTCTCATAGTCTCTTAAGAAGCAAGTTATTCACAATAAGTTTTTTACTAACTAAAATATCATCACTAGAAGCCTCAGCAATGACGAAAGTGCCAAAGCCTAACTTGTCATGCCTTCAGTTGGGTTCTTCTGCCTTCCACAGAGACTCTAAGCAATCCTACTATCATGTGCATGCAGTAGCTGCACATCCTCTGTATTTGAGATCCAGTAGTCACACCCCAGATGCATCAGATGAATTATACCTGCAGCACTCCATTGATTATTACAGACAATTGGAATGGCTGGCAGATATATTTGTCTACACAGTAGATGACTAAATGTGGATTAGATAAATTCCGACTTGCTAAGCCTAGATGTAAACTCCCACGCTAGACAAAAATTGGTCTGAAAGCTGGATGAATTGCCCTCTTCACTCAGATCAGTTTTGCTAACATCATCTTGCTGATTTTATGAAACTGGTGGTGCTGTGCCTACACGAATGTGTCCTGTTTGTAAAGTGTTTGACAATATTGGCAGTTCCAACAAACATGAAAGTCACTTAAAGCTTTTTTGAAAATGTAGAATAAAGTTTTGCTGTTTTGAATCCCTGAAGGTGAGTGTTGCCAAAGAGTTCAAAAGCATTTTTCTTCCTGTTGTTACTAGCATTTATGGCCTGTGCAATAAAACTTTCTAATTACTGGAAAAATTCAAGTGAGGCAGGAAAAAACCCTCTCCTTTTTATGCCTTTATGAAGTTGCTTTCCTGTGTTGTGTAAAAAGAACCTGTTTTATTTAAAAGCTTCTCTTTTTCTTCATTCACATTCTTTAGAAGCTTTTCTGTATTGTAATTTTTAAAATGAATGTAGTTCTATTCAAATAAAAGTTTACTCTTAATGGCATTTATGCTTCATATGATAGAGCACCTTCATTTACTTAGTTATACGTAGGCAGTCAGCAGTGTTATGAACTGTTTCTTTTTACTAAGCAGTATGCAGATCTCTGGCATATTCCACAAAGGAAAGGGTGGGTTATTTTATTTGACTTGATCATAAAGCATGGGTACTAGCCTAGTGTTTTATGACATGCTCAAGTATGATTAATAATTTTAACTATGTTGGTTCCCCCAAAAGATCAATATTATAGAATTTTTCCAGTCACTATTTCAATGTATTTTAATTGAAATTGATTTCCTATAAAATAATAAATAGAAGTCTATTAACAATGGTCTTGTGTTCCTTGACATTCAAGTTCTGACTTCTAACAAAATTCCAAACAGTTTTTTAAAAATACATTATTTACCTCTCTACAGCATAAGTACTATGAAGCACCTGGAATTTTTTGGTGTTAATTCCAGTAGATGACAGCATAAATTCTGCAGCCTTAATTTGAAACAGGAATGTGAATGAAAAAGTGGCAGAGAATTGTTGTTTTTAAAACAGCTTATTTCTCTGTTGGCAGTTCGGCTGCAGCTCTATTGTATGATATTAAAATTGAAAAATATTTTTATCAGTAAAAGTGAATGCCAGTCACATGAATTATTAGAAGTTACCTGTACAAAGAAAAGATACATTGAGAAAATCTGCAGCGAGTAGCTCTGTAAGAATTTATTTTTTTCCAGAGGTATCATCTGGAGGGCATTGAGTCAACATTTGACTATTTTTCTCAGGGTCAGAGTGATAAGTCGAGTTTTAGGCAGTTTGTGCTTGACAATACCACAGTTCTGAAGCTCCTCAACCCCACTAAGTTTTTGTCCACATCTTAGAGCTTATTCTTGGTTAAGTTTATCCACATTGTTGGAATAGTTTGTTTATGTACATTTGGCTTAATCAGTGGCTTCCACCTGAAGACAACCTGATTAGAAAATACTCAGGGTCAGGAATGGCACAGTTTGTTATATCCAGCCAGCCTGGTATAATATATCTGGACTCTGACTTGGGATACTTGTTCAGCTACACAAGAGGGCTGGATCTCTCTCCCCAGGAACTGTAGAGATAAGCATGTTAGAGACTTTTGTATGTGAGCAAAAAGACATGTCAAGATTCCCTTGCAAGCTTGAGCACAGTATGAAGGCTTGTACATTGACATGATCTTGGAATTTTGAGTGCTCTCCACTAGAAAGAGGATTCACATCTTCCCAGTCCATTTGTCTGGCACACCCACCTGCCATCAGCTGGCAATTCATGAAAGGAGATGGAGTTGAAGGCTGTCCAACACCTGGACCTGGAAACAAGTAATTTTGTTATATTCTTTCTTTACTGAGACCAGTTAAGAGGCTTGCTTCTGGTAGCATCAGTCAGCAGACTCTTGCTTTTCCACATTGAAAGTACACTGTTGTGTAGGACTTGCAGGAGGTGGATTTTGAAAGAAAGATCTTGAAGAAGAAAAGGTCTTGCACAGCAAAAGGAGGAGATTCTTACTGATTTTGCTTTCAGCGATGCAAATCTTCTGTTCTTAAAGTTTACTCTCCAAAGCCCTCTAAGTCCTCCAAAGTCATATGGTTTTTGTTTTCTTTCCATTGTGGCATATTGTCAGAGGTAGAGATGGAAAGAGAATTGTGATCACATTTCTTTCATTCTTTAAAGTGTTAGGTAATTCCAGTCTTCCTTAGGAATAAAGAGAAAAGCCTTCTTTCTTAATTTCTTTTAGTTTTCATTCCTTTAAGAACTCCTGAGGAACTGAGGATTGTTGTTAAAGTTGGACCAAGAAATTAATATCTCCTGCTCTAGTTTTATTTTATTTATTTTCCTGTAGTCTAAATGTTTAGAGGGCTGATTAGACTACAGTTGTCTGCTGAAAAATTTCTTTACTTTGTTCCAGAGAGTGTAGCTATGTGAAACACTTTTCAGCAGTTCCTTGTAATTTTCTGTCATAGGCTGCCAGGATGGTCCAGCTGTATTTAATGAGTATTTAAAGAATGTTGAATGGTGGAAGGAGCAATCATCTTAGACAATGGATCAGATTTTAAAAGTATCAGGCCATTAAGGATGCAGATAAACCTTTGAAAATTCCCTACACTGATCACTCCCAGTATCACAACAGTTATAATTCTCAGTCTAAACTTGAAGGACTTTGAAGCAAACTGTATTTCAGAAGAAAGAGATAGGAAAGAGGAAGGGAAGGATACTTCTACCTCTAAAGCTCCACTGATAAATCAGTTGTCACCTGGGTAGTTCTGAACAGATCTTTCTTTAGATTCCAGAGATGCTTTAATGCCCATCTGTGTGGCTCCCATCCATTCTGTTACAGCAGTTGACTGTGGCACTAAATACTGATATTGTTGACTTTCGTGTTTCACTGCTTAAACCTGGAAAGTTCTGAGGGTCATCAAAAGGCAGCCAGCCCTTACAGCCCATCAAGGTAATGAATGTTTTTTTGCTGAGATGTATCTTCATACATTGAGACACCTGTGAGCTTTTTTGTCTTTTTCTAGAAACGTTTCCTTTAGGTGTGGAGGTTTATCTCAGATTGCATAATAAAAATTGTGGTTTATTTTCTTTTAATCCTAATAAGCTCTTTCCCAGTGAATTATTATTTTTTACTGATACTTGCCTCCTAGATCTGTTTGTTGATAAGTTTTCTCTCTCCCTTCTTAAACATAAGCTGCTGTGATAAGCACTAAAATGTGTGACTGTTGCTTCGTCAGCAACTCATGTTTTCCTTTATGATACTGTTACTGCTGTTCTTGACAACTTTTTGATTCTCTCTAGTAATGGAAATGTTACAGTGGGAATTTTACTTTACTTCTACATGGCTTAGCTGATCACAGGATAATCTGATGTGAGAATATGTGTTTTACAGATATCTACCATTTTCTTTTGATCCAGATGCTCAGAACCCAGACTGTTTAAGTGAGGAATGCAAATAGATGCTGGGACAAGAAGAAAACTCCTTTTATCAGGGATGTGTCTAGAAATTAGGAGCACCTAAAGATAGTATCTTCCTTAAGTTTCTGCTGCTTATAATTAATTTGACTAGAGTCTTTGGGAAAGTCTTTAGGTGACTTAAAACTGATCCTTACTTTTTGTGCACACATTCTGTACCAATTCTAGCACAGTAAACAAATAGCAAGGGTAGCAACTCTACTAAGAAGAATCTAAATTTATGTCTACCACCAGCTGTGATTTGGTTTTATCCCAATTATCTCCCTTTGAAAATTGGAGACCTCAACTTTGCTCTTGGTTCTTTGTGGGCAAATGAAACAGTAATGCTCCATTGATTTCAGAGAAATTGAAGCTAGTGAAAATGAGAAGAGGATCAACCCCATTTTTTCTCTACAGCATGAGACTGTAAAGACCATTCAAATCAATAACGGGTACCAATGACTTTGCTGACCTTTGAATCAAATCCATAAACCTTTTCATAACTTAAAACCACAAATACAGAAACATGAAGGTTCTACTCTCTAACCCAGCATAGTCTTTGTCAAATTGAAAAATGCAATCTCTTGCCAGTTTTATTGTATCAAAAATACAATTTTGATTTTTTTTTATATTTAGAAGTAGTTTCTTATCTATATAAGACTTATTTTTCACTTGGTCTCAGAATCTCCTTTGACGATGTGCACTGCTTATGTTATTTGCAATCCTAAATTCATAATCACTGCTGGAAATGAAAGTAAAAGCTGTACTTTTATCTTATATTTTATAGTCATGCTTAATGCTAAAATGCCATAATCAAAGATAAAAACAATTATACTGTCTTTTAGCTTAAGCAGTTTGAAGAGTCTTTGTTGCATCTTGCCTTATCCAGCTAAAACTTTGGTGTCCAGCTGAGCTCATTGTTCACATTCCTCAAATAATCAACAAAGAGCAAAACCCACCCCCGGAGATACTCTGTGCCCTTCTAAAACAGGTGCCTGTGATAGGTGGAATATATTGTCCTCTGGAACTTCCTTCCTCTGTAAGATGGAGGAGTTGCCATTTAATGCAGGACACTTGTAATAGCGGACAAATAGGCAGTAGCTTTTCCTACTTTTTACTTTTCAGCATCAAGCATGTAACAAGTGACGTTACCCACTGCTAATTTGACAGCAAACTTGCCTTAGTATAGTAATTTATTTCTTTATCTGTACCTGTTAGCAAAATCTGGCTATGCTATGCCATTAAATTGCACTTTTTTTCTGCAAGTGATAACATCATCTTTCATATTCTATTGCTTTTTATTAACTTTTTTTTTAATTGAGCCTAATTACTCTTCACTGGTAGTAGAGTTAAAGCAACACTTAGGTGTTCATAGGTGAACATTTAAAGAATTGCATGTTCTGGGTTAAAGGTTTTGAGATTCTTTTAGTTGTAATTTAAATAATTCTTTAGTCAGAAGCAGACATGGTTACATTTTATATATTGTCTTGGGGTAGGTTTATAGCCTACCTTCACTTCTACAATTTTTCTCAGACAAGAGTGCTTTAATAACTGCAGTTAGATCTTAGTCTTCCGAGTTCTTCTTTCATCTGGATATGGTTGAACCTGATATAAATATTAAATAAGTTTTGGGGGTTTTTTTGTTTGTGGATTTGTTGTCTCGGTGGAACTGATGCAGTCTTAGACAGGAAGGCTAGGACCAGGCCGAGAGCCCCTGGAATGCCCTCTAGGAATTGAACTTTTACCTTGTAATTCATAAAACTTACTGAAAACTTCTTCTGTTTCATATAATTAATTAATGCATAGTTTCAATTAACCAGAAAATCCAGTAAAACCTCTCAAAAATGGAATAGTGACACAGAAGGGTGACTGAAAAAAACAAGCTTCTTCATATGTCTTTTGTTTGGGCTTTTTGTGTCTTCTTTAAAGCTCTCTTGCATTCTCTTGCAGCTCATTCTTTTTATTGAATACTAAAGCCTTTACCATCTGCCAAAAGGTTTTATTTTGGGGTTTCCTCTTATGTGGGAGGGTGATTTCCTCCTTCCCTTCATGCTAGTTTCATTGCTATCTTTAGGACTCGGAGCCTACTGGAGACCTTCCTGTCTCCTTTTTATTGCACAGTCTCCTCCTTCCGTGCTGCAAGTTCCTGCTCCCGGGGGCAAAGAAGCAAACAAGAACTGAGGCTGTCTTTGAGCTGCCTGGCTGATGCCAGCAGCTTTTGTTTTGAACACAGGAGTGCAGGGCTGCACTGGCTCCTCACCAGCATCCCGGCTGGGTGTTTTTAGGAACAGTTCCTGTGCAAAGGCTGGGTGCAACTTCCCTGTGCTTTGGCTGCAGAGTGCAGTGGCTTCTGAAAAAGGGTGCTGTAATCTGTAGCAGTTACTCTAAAAGCAGTTTATCCCTCTCTATTTGTTAGTCTTTTACCTCAGCACATTAATCCAACCTGTTCTGCCATTGTTAAGACATCTATAGCTAGAGCCCTGTAGTTTCTTCCTCTTATGGGAACTTTAGATGTTTATTTTTTCTATGAACATATCGATTCCCTATCTTTACCTTCCTTGTGCTGCAGAGAAAAAGAAGTGAAATTGAAGGTATTATATTTGCAGAGGGATAGAATTACTTTTTTTTTTTTTTTTTTTTTTTTTTTTTTTTTTATTTCTGAGAGCAAAATAAAGCAGATGGCAGTCTGGGTTTTTCAGCATAACTCTCAAGGCTGCAGGGAATACATACAGCTGTAGAGGGATGTGAGTGTTGAGGTGTTGAGCCATGAACACAGCAGAAGAAGGCTATGAGCCCTGGTCATGTACCTCCATTTAAACCTTTGCTGTGGAGCTCTTCAAGGTCTCTGCCACCATCTCTCCTTGCAGGAGATGCTACATGGGAGAAGCAGAGGCTCCTGCCTTTTCTCTTACGCCTCTGCCTGCTCGGAGTGAGAGCAATCTCTGTCTGAGGATTGTGCTGCCTGTCCTAATTTGCTGTACAGCTGAGCCTTTGACTGGAGGCAGTGTGAATGTGGATGGCACAGGAAATTGTGCTGGGTGTCAGATCACCTCTTGAGGGCTCTGCCAGGATCCATATCAACCAAATTATGTCTCTTTTTGAGTGCATTTCTGGCACTTTTTTCTTTGATTTTTAGTTAATCACTGGCATAACACCAAACAGCATGTCAGGTAGTAATAGGAATGTAATATTATTTTATTTGTTATTAGCTCATCTCTTGGGCTCTGAGATGTTCTAATCTCTGTCCTTCCATCATCATCCAGGTTTCTTTGGAGCTCTATAATTTGGTTTATTTACTCTCTCTCTGTAATTGAAAATTTTATACTGTTGATCACCATGAAAAATTTTCCATGCTTAAAAGTAAAAGGTCCATTTTCCATCCCTTCAGTGCATCTAGTTTTTCTGACTGCAGGAATCTAATACAAGGTTGAAATGTGGATGAGAAGGATGAGGGTGACCCAGGGTGTTGCCTAAATGCCTGAGCTACAGATAAAAAGCAATGCTGGGATTTCTGTTCAAGAAAGTGCCATAAAAACTGCCTAGTTCTTATCACTGCCTATTTTAATGACATTCAGTTCCAAATTCCAGGTACAGCATTGCACAGAGAGGTCAGTGATGCCCATTTCTAACAGCAGAATGGTGCAACATAACAGCCTGAGATAACATTCTCCTGGAAAATAAGAGGGCTATGTGAAAAAATTTCAAGCAGGAGACACATGTATCTCATAATTTTGAGAGCAAGGCTTTGTACTTCTGATTAAATGCAGATTTCCATGTTCTCCCTGTCACAGATGCACACACATGCACATACTCTAATTGGATAAAACTGTAAACAGTAAATTAAGGATATGATTAAAAATTAAACAGCCACTGCAGAAACCATCAGTAGTAAATGCTTATTAACTTACACATAACAGCATGCTGGTTGTGGTAGCTTCAAATTGCTTGCTGAAACTGATTTGCAGCAAATAAGGCCAGCTTTCTAAAAGATATTTCTGGGTTTCAGTAATCAGACCCTCAGCTCTGATTGCTTGGTTTTTTTCCTTCACAATTTTTGTTAGCCTTTTTTAAGCAACTGACTTTCTTTAACTACAGTGGGTGAGGTCCTTAATTCTTTGCTTCTGCTGCTTAGCAGAATGAGTCAGTATGGGTCTGATCCTGCTTTGTCCTCATGCATTGCAAGACTTCTGTGGTTTGCCTGTGTTTTTGTAGGGCTTCACCAGAGCCTCTGTCCATTCTAGGACCCACCTTGCTAGCTGTTTATTTACATGCTGCATGATAAACTGGAGGGCAAAGCAGATTTATACAAATTCATTTGCCCTTCTGTACTAGTTTGAAAACAAACCAGTGGGAGATTCCAAGTCAGAACTACAATTAAGCAGGAAAATTAAAATAAAGGCACAAAACACTGTCTTAAACTGACAGACTCAGGATTCAACCTGACACCCTGTTTGTCAGGGTGGTGGTAGCCATCCAATTAAATATTGGCTGCTGTTCAGTTGAAGTGATAGATGTGGTTCTGTTGAAGCAGTGATCCTTTAGAAGGGTTTGGCCTTCCTCTGAAGATCCACTGGTGTTTATGTAGCTCTTGTCCTCTGGGAATCCAGTAGGTAAGGCTACTTGTGGTGTTCCAAACCACAGATTATAACCAGGTAGGAATGTTTTGTTCCTCCCCCTGGGCAGAGCATTTCAAATAGGATGATGTAATATTATGAGTCATGCAGTGAGACTCAATGGCCCATTAGTAGAAGATAACCCCCCCCACCAAGGGAGTTATCAGGGATGAGTCATGGAAGAGATAAAGAACACTGCCCCACCTGGTTTTAACAGCTTATGAAAATGGTGATAGAATACATATGTTTGGTTACATCTTACACTGTCACCTAAGACACCATCCAAGTGCCACATCCATGCATGTACACTTGGGATCTCCAGACTAGCTCTACCTGGCAACACGTGGCAGAGGCTGCAGTTTCTAGAAGGGCCATCCTTCCAACTCCATGGTCCCTTTCCATCTCATCTCACAACATCTATTTCCTACTCTCGTGTCTGGCATGTGGAGTCCATTGTGTTGGACGACAGGTCCTATTTTGTGAGAATTAGCATGTTCCCAGCCAGAGTAAGGAATTCTCATGAAAGCTTTTACAGCCTTTGTTGAGCACCAAGAGCTCAATGCTAGCTTAAAGTGTTTAGGGGAAAGTTGAAACAAGGTTTAAAAATCTCTCAAAATTGGGACTAATCTGGAGGGGCAGAGAAAAGCAGAATTTTTCCAGTGAGCTGTGGCTTCTTGGACATTTTCTTTTCAGGTAGGTTCTGTAATATGGATATTTAACCAGTATATGGTATAAAGTAGCCTTTGCATACTTATTTCTTACATTCATGTGACCAAAACTGGGGGCTGCTCTCTCCAGAAAGAAGCTGAACATTTTGCATTTTATCTGGGGCTCCTGTGTTCATTTGAGCTGGAGACCTACTTCCCTCTTTTCTTCTGCCAGTCAAAATCAAGAAATAAATGGGTGTTTCTTGAGTGAAAGATAATTATAGTCTGTCCAGTATCAGAGGTGTATATATCCTGTAAAAAAATCTTTAATTCTACCTTCCTGTGAGAAAGTAGCACATCCCCTAAATTGCTGCCAAATGCCTTGAATGTGGCTGCAGGTGGCTGAAATGTGACTTTTATTAAAGCACTGCTGGAAGATTATTTCTGTCATTAGCACCTCAGGCCTCTCAGCTGTTTCTGTGCTTGTTCTGCTCCAGCTGGTGTGGTCCATATTGGAGCCATGCAGTGGGTAGCTCTGTGTTAGCTGCCAGTGCTGCAGCTCAGCGCTGGCTTAACCACACTCTGGTGAGCTGGGCAAATGGTGGCACACACTGGAGCAGCTGTTGTCTGCTCAGGGTTGCCTTCAGGTGTTTAGACCACTGCCCTGGCACGTGAATTTACAGTGTGAGTTTCTGCAAATAGGAGGAAAACAGTGTGAGAAGGGATGCTGTGGCTCTGAAAAAGGAGAGGACACAAGGTGTGCAGACTAGGTCTGAGATGTCGAGTAAAGTGCCTGTGGCTACAGAGTGCCACAGCAGGAGCCAGGCTCCTGGGCGAGGTAGGTTCAGTATTGGCTTCACTCTCATTTTCTGGATTTTGTTTCTTCACTTTGCAAAGCCTTTCCAGTATAGTTACATCCTTGTCCCAACAATCAATTCTCATGACAGAGAGGAATCCACAGCTACACAAAATGCCCAGGTGGAACACAGGGAGCAAGGTTGGAAACCTACTGGCTTAGGCTGGTGGAGCTGAATTGCTGTCAGCAGCAGAGGGAAACCTCTCCAGAGTGGTCTCAAGTGTACAGAATACCACAGGGAGCCATTCTTTTTCTTCTCAATGTCCCAAAGAACAGATGGATCTGACATGTTTATTGCCATAAGCTGTCTTGTTTTATCAGCACATCAGATCTAGGTACTTGACAGATGTGCCAAACAGAAAATAAAACCCATCCAGCCCAGAGTTACGTATTTTCACATCTGTGTTTTCTATTCTGAACTGGTCTCTTTATTGTCCTGTGCAAAATTAGGAGGAATTTTTATTTATAATTAAGGTAAGATAGAGATAAATAAACTATTACAAGTACACATCAATTTGTGAGGTTTAAAAGCATTGTTTGGCACATTCAGTTTTTTGGTTCAGAGCTGTGTCTGAGATAGCAAAAATGTCAGATTTGATGCAAAGAGGTCAGGTTGAGCCATACTTGGCAGTAGTGAAGCAAGATGTATATATTACAGATTGAATAGCTTGATATTTTAAAACCTGTGTAACAATTGCAGAAACATGAAGTAAAAGCTTTTTGAGGCCATCAACATGTTTGCTCAATTCTGAATATTGAAAGATGATTTTATTCACAGCTATCCCATTAGTGTTTCTTGCCCTCAGCATGCACTTGGATTCTTTGAGGGATGAGGAAGAAAGTGCATGTCTGTCTTTTTTCACAGCAAGTTCTCTGTCATGGGTTATTTTGTAATTCCTCTTAACCCCACAAAAATAAGGGACTAAAAATTGTATTAACATTCTGCAGTATTTCCAACAGTTATGAACTGTGCAGTGCAAAGTGGGTATGGAATATTTAATGTGATTTTAAATTAAAACTGTGCTACATATTTACTTCTATAAGGAAAAGTATATTGGATTTATTTGAACTTTAGACAGCAGAGTGAAGTTAGATCATACAGGTTCTTGTAATTACTCAAATTTCTATTTATCCATGTATAGCAATGGCTTCTGCTGAAACACAGTCAGACAGCAGACTTGGTGAAAGTCACCGGTTAAACAACTGTTGTTGAAGAGCTAAACTTTTTCTACTTCTGCAGGTGCGGAGATAATATCTTTTTCATGTTTGTTCAGCTATTTCAGTTCAGTGACTGGTTCATTCAAAAATAAGAAACCACTTGGGAGGAGAAAAAAAAAAGCTGAATAGCTTGTTTTCTTCTTTGAGTCTATAAACAAAATCTGTGTGGTAGAGGATGAGATCTGCCAGTTCTACACTCTTGAGAAATATGGCAGCCAGAACTGACATGCAGCTCACCAAGGTAATGCTTCCTTGCTTAATGAGACTGGATACTTAAAAGTTTAATGATAAGCTTATTTTTGCCTTAATTTTGTAGCTTATTTGGAAACTACTGTTCTTCAGCATTTTTACTGGATTTCACTTTTACACTAACATCTATTTTATGACTGGAACTTAACATGAATCCCAAGTAATAAAAACATTACCTAGAATAATCTATCCTTACTCATGTCTAAATATAAAGAAACTGTAAGGAATGGAAATCAATTAAGAGTTGTGCGTGAAAGTGCAAATCATGTAAATAAATATGTGTGGGTTTTATTAACTGAATAAGAAATGCTGTGCATATTTATATACATGCTGTCTTTAAATTTATATCAGCAAGCTGAAATAATTACTAACATTTGTTTCCTACTGTCCACAAGCTTAGGACAAGTCAGTCACAGTCAGCATGGCTTCATGAGAGGAAAGTCCTGCTTGTCAAACCTGATTTCCTTCTAGGCCAGGGTAATCCACCTAGCTGAACTAGGAAAGCCAGTAAAATGTAATTTATTTTTAAAAAGGCAAAGCTTTTGGATACTGTCTTTGACAGGATCCTTCTGGACAAAATGTCCAGCACACATCAGAGCAACCATGTTATATGATGGGTGGGCAACTGGCTCATGGGTCAGGCACAGAGAGTCACAAGTGAATTAGGGTCACATCAGACTAGCAACCTGTCACTTGTGGGGCTCCACGGGACTCCTTCCTTGGCCCTGTGCTCTTCAGCATCTTCATTAATGACCTAAATGCAGGACTGGAAACAATACTAAGTAAATTTATTGAAAATATTAAATAGGAAGGAGTTGTTGACTCTCTCAAAGGTAGAGAGGCCCTGCAGACAGACCTGAACAAGTTAAAGGGTTGGGCAATCACTGTGAAGTTTAACAAGGGCAAGTGGTGGATTCTGTACCTGGGATGGGCAGCCCCAGCTGTGTGTTTGAGAGGCTGGAGAGCAGCAGTAAGGAGAGGGGTCTGGGTGTACTGGTTGATGGAAAGATGGACATGAGGCAGCAGTGCCCTGGCAGCCAGGAGGACCAACCCTGTCCTGGGGGCATCAGGCACAGCAGCCAGGCAAGGCAGGGGATTGTCCTGCTCTGCTCTGCGATGGCCTCACCTCAAGTCCTGGCTACAGTTTTGGTCACCACAATATAAAAAATGCATTAAGCTGTTGCATAGTGCTTTGCTGGAAAATACCTTGGGGTCTTGGTAAACAACAGCTTAAATACAAACAAGCAGTGTCCTCATTGCAAAGGGGGACAGGAACATCCTGGGCTGTACAAGCAGCAGTGTAGGCAGCAGGTCAAGGGAACTGATCATTCCCTTCTGTTTGGCACTAACATGATGGCTCCTTTAGCAGTCTGTGCTCACCACAGGAAAGACAATGACAAACTGGAGTGAGTCCATGGAATAGATCCCCAAGGCAGTCGGGCTCTGGAGCACATGATGAAAGAAAAGAGGGTGAAGGCTGGATTTGTTCAGCCTTCAGGATTCTGCAGGAAGGGTCTTATATCTGCAGCAGTCTGTTGGGAGAGTGGAGAAAAAACAGAACCAGACTCTTCCCAGATGCACACAAGACCAGAACAAGAAGTAATGGATCCAACTTGTAATGCAGAAAATTTGAACTGAATATAAGGTGGGGAGAAAGAGTGATGAAACAGTGGAACAGACCCAGAGAAGGTGTTGATTTCCATCCTTGTAGACATTCCAAACTTGACTGGACACAGCCTAGTACAACCTGCTCTACCACTACTCCTGCTTGGAGTTGGACTGGAGACCTCCAGATGTCCCCTCCATCCAGCACAGTTCTGTGATTGATAAGTGCCAGTGTGTGAGCTACTTGCCCACTGTGGGTCACTCTAGGAAAAAATATGAACCATTTGAGATGTTTCATATGATTTTCTTTAGGCACTTACTACATTGTAAGTTAAATCTCATTCTGGGAGAGCCTGGTCTCTTCTCTGGGGTGACAAGCTGAATACATGCCTACCGTTGGTCAAGTGAATCTTATCCAGGCTGCTTAACAAGTGTTAAATTCTAAAGAGGTTTACTTTTGTTTCTGAGGGCAAAGGAAATTAGTGAAAGAATTTACTTTACGCTTTATTCTGAGTCATAAGAAGAAAGTGGCTAGAAGACAATGTGAGTGAAAATGATCACAAAAGAGTTTCTGATCTGAAGGAAAGAAAGGAATGAGTAAAAGCAGCTGAATAATGTCAAAGGACTTTAAAAGAGCTTGTTTCTTTGAACTTTGGAATTGATAGGTAAGGGCTAGGAAGGTAGGGAAGAGAAAGTTCAAAGGAACTGGCAGATGTTTAGAAGCCAAGATTCTACAGACATGGCAGCAGACTGTTCCACTGAAGAAGGAAAACACAAAATATCACAAGTACTTCAGGCCCTCTGCAATTACTTGAAAATCAGGAATTCTCTAGCTAATGACAACAAAATGCACTGGTAAAGGAAAAATCTAAAAAGTAACACTAACAGCTTGTTCAATGAGTGACAACTACAATGGGTATTAAAATTCAGGTGTTTCAATGCTATAGAAATAAGGGAAAGATGTAGGTAGTTAGACTTCTGTTACTTCGTGGACAATGAGAGGAAAGCTGGTCATGAAGAAGAGGATGAACACCAGTCTTTCCTGGGCTCAGTTTTTCCTAAACAGGCTAATTGCAATGGGGTGCTTGGAACAGTTTAGGTTAACTTCTACTGAGGGAAAAGAACACAAGCTAGAATGGGGGACAGAGATGAAATAATGGAGAGAAGCTGGACACAATCAAATCATCAATGTCTCTTGAAAATGTCCTTTGTGTTCTTTAGATGAGACCATCCCTGAACTTTAGCTTTTAAGAACTTGTGAAGGATGAGGAAGGGCAAATTTAAACATGAAAATGAGGAAGCCTGTCAGCTAAACTTTGATACATGGTGAAATGCTCCTGAAAATTATTAATCAATTTGTAAACACCTATAGGGTAATAAGCTGATAGAAAAACAGCAAGTGTGGATTTATTAGGAAAAAAAAATTGTCGAACATTTCTAATCTCCTTTTGAGTAGAATAAGAGGTGTAGGAGATAGGAATAGTAGGTATGTCTTTAGTACAGCTTTTGGCAGTGTTGTGGAAAGCTATGTAGCCTTCTTACAAGTAAACAGGTTAAAAAATAATCCAGGTGAAATTACTGTGAGGCAAGTGAAGGACTCCTTGAAGTCCTTATTGTTCATTTGGCAGATGTGGAGGCAGCCTGAAGTGCAGTGCTGCTGTTGTTACATTCTACCCAGGCTGGTGCTGCTCATGGTTTTCATGAGTGTCTTGAACAATGAGCTGGAGAGAGCAGTATGCAAGGGACTAAAAGCTCCAGCAGGCTTTGGATATTGTGGAGATCAGGTTTAGAGTCCTGAGTGGTCTTCATAAAATGCAGAAATGGTTAAAATTAGTAAGATGGGAATTCAGCAAATATAACTAAGGCCTTCAATGAAGTGTTTTCCCCAGGAAGGGAAAACAAATGTGTGTATGTACACTAGGGATATCTGAGTAACAGTGAGAGAGCATGTGATGCTGGGATATCACAAGCTGAATATGAGTCATTCTATGATATGGCTGGCAGAGAAAATGGGGAAGAAACCAGACTCTAATCTAAGTCGGAGTCTGGTGTGTAAGCCATAGGACATCCTCCAGTCTTTTCTGCTGACTGGCTGTCGCTCTGCTGGGATAGTGTCCAGAGCTGGCTTCACACCATGAACAGTATAGACTAACTGGAGAATGCCAGAAAAAGAGCAGTAGGAGGGAGCAGAGATTTAGAAAAGACCAGTGAGAAAATATTGAAAGAGTTGGGTCCAGGATGTAAGGACAAAGATGGAAAGAGAGGCAACCTTTGAAGTATATTAAAGGTTTTTTAACATTAAATCATAGGGTGTTTTGCCATACCATCTCCACCTAACCAAAGGTAAGAGGAAAAGGAATTAGTTCAGTTTGCATTTAAAGAGGTTTAGTTTGGATATTTGAAACTTAGCATAAGCATATTATAATGGAATAATTGGGGAAACTGGAGTAGAGTGGTAGGTGTGAGGAATAAGTAGGAGTCCCCTGTGTGGATATTTGTCATTGCTTCAAGTGCAGGGGTAGACTAGATGATTTTTTGAAGTCCATTTCAGTTCTCTTTTGTGGTTTAGTCCACTAAAGGAGTATACAGATTAAAAATGTAAAACAAGAGTAAAACTGATTTAAACCAAGGGTTTCTTTGTGTTAATTTGAACTCTGATTATATTGAGCATTTCAAATATTCCTGGTTTAAATTAATCCCTTATGTTGCAGTATTAGTATTGTCTATTTATGGAGGTCTTTTACAATGCTTTTTTATTTATTACAAAAATACTCCTTGGTGTCATAATCTTTTTGAGTGTGAGTTATACAAGTAATGATGAAGAGACTGCAATGTTCTTAAAATTGTTCTCAGGTATTTGGTGAATGCCCTAGTATTTCAGTAAATTGGTTGAATCCATCCTGTAAAAACTAGACACCTTGTGAGACAATATGTACAAATAAATGCCAATTTCTTAAACATGTAACACTTGTATAAAGAAGTATCTGCCCTCTAAAAATGAGCTGCTCTTCAAACACACAGCTCATCCAGACAGTAGCCTTGTATATCTTCCTTAATTCAGTGTTGTACTGGTGACATTAATTCAATGAAGAGACCAAAATGGAAGCATGATAGTTATTTTTCATGTTTGATTTTTTTCTCTATGAATTTATCATAAATATGTTTATGTTAAATTAATTATGACGTGGCTTTTTGTTTTCTGCTGCTGGGTGAAATCATGTGGAAGGATTATTTTTTTCCCTTTTCCCTGAAGAATGGAACATTCAACCACAAATCCCATTTTGTACATTAGATAGAGAACCTTGCTGTCTATTACTGCAAGTGATTTATTACTACCTAGGTCACACTGAGGAAGAGTGACTAGCCAACAGGACACAGAAATCACACCACACAATGCCTGCAGAATAAAATTATGTTTGATCTTTGATATTAACCCAGACTGTAAAATAAGACTTAAACAAGAATCCTCAAAAAAGGAAAGCCAAAAAGAAAACAGAAACCAGAGAATTTCTGGGATAAATTTTCTTCTTACAGGAAATCTATGGTGAGCAGAGTGTCCAAAGCAGGGGAAGAGCTGCTTTTTGTCCTTCTGCATTCTGCTGTACCCAGCTGTCCTGCTTCCTCTGTCTCTCTCTCTGCACATATGTGCCACCCACCGAAGGAAACAAATAGAAATAACTGGTCCCAGTGTAGCACTTCAATCTTTCAAGTTGATTCTGGCCAGGAAGACTTCTTGTGTATAATAATAGTTTATTCACACTCCCAAAGCCTGTGCTTCTCTCATTGTGGGGGGCACATGCTCACCTGCTGGCACAGAAGCCCTGTCATCCACTGAGCTCCGTTTAGCCAGATGCCAAGCACCTTTCATCTGGGAATAAAGGATCCTTAACAGCCACAGCCAAGGATGTTACTGACTCGGATAATGTATTAAAAGCAGGGATGAAAGAGTTAATTCATTTTTCCATCCATAATTTTTTTCTTTGTAGAACTGATTTGACACAGTCTAGCAGGGTGCTGTTACTGAAAAATTGAAGCACCAGGTGTGATTAAATAAGACCACACGTTTCATTCTCTTTTTAATTTCACATCATCGTTCAGCAGCTGTACTCTTTCCTTTCTGCTAGTTGCAGAGCACATTGCTTTTACAGCAGGCAGCTTGCTGCATTGGTAGTGTGTACCATTGGGCTCTTGTGAATCAAATCTATTTGTGCACACAAATTATTTATTGTTTGATGGACCAAACTTAATAATCTGTTTTCTTCTCAAGTAGAAAATACAGAGTGCATTTGGGTAATGGAGACAAACCTAGCTTGGCTCCTTGGTATTTCCTGAGGTTCATACATGCAGCAGAATGTACTGTAAAGGGAGTAAAAAGGTAAAGATAGTGGTGGACTTGAGATCTTTCTTCTGTTTCTATGAATCAAAACTCTATATGATCTGATTAAGTCACCTGCTTTGCTGAGATTCTGTGGCCTGCCACTGACACAAGGAGACTGACTCACTTCTGTCTTGGCCACTGCAGGGCAGTAGTACTGGTACAGTGCAGAGATTGTACCCTTGTCCCTTTGCTGCTGCATCAGAAAGGTGGCACTGAGGCCACAATGGCTATTAGTGGTTAGAACATGATGCCACAAAAAGAAAACAATCACAGTTTTAACTGTCCTTTGCTTTAGAATAGTATTCCTATGTAAAACTGAATTGGATCCTTAGAATATTGCTGGTAGTTATTCCAGGCAATGTTTCCACTTAAAAACTTTGGCTGGCCACACTTGTCAGCCAAGAGCAGTTCAACACAAAACCATGTGTTTTGTTTTGTTTGTTTTTTTTCCTCAAAGGAATAGGGATTTTTCTGTAATACTGTGGCTGTTGCCTGCAGTAAAAAAAAAAAAAAAAGTTGTGCAGAAGTGACACTGACCTGGTCTGAGATGTTCCAGTGCAGCTCTGCCATAACTAAACCAAAGAACAGAAGTGTGTGCTCTGTTGTGCATCAGTTAAATCTGATGTATTGTTGTCCTGTGGTGTCAGCTCCAAGGCATACAATTCACAGGAGCACAGGTCTGGGTGTTTCTAAAGAGGCCTGCTGCTGTAGCTTTGGCTGCAGCTTTCTCCTCCTGCATCTCTGGGTCTGCACTCCATTTATTTCCTGCTGCACTCAGTGGAGATGTTCACACAGCTGTGCAACTGTTCTGTTCCTGATACAATGTGCTGGCCCTTCTCAACAAGTTTGAGCAGCATTTGGCTGTTGCCTTTTTATAAATGTGACTGTGCAGCAGTCCTGCCTGTCCTCCAGCACCCTTAGCCCCCTGTGTAAACCAGCCAGTTTTGCTTTCTGAAGACTTGTCAAAAATGCACCCATCAAAATTAAACAGATGAGTTAAACAAGTAAAAGGGTGCCTGAATACTATAGCTCTTTTATTCCCAAGTAAACAAGGTTTAGTATGCTGTAGCATTATTCCAACATGAAAGAAAACAGATACCAGGGGACAGTGACAGAAGAATTTGGAGGTTCTAGAGATGCATCTGGGCCTGTGTTTCAGTATAAATAATGCCTGTGAACATCTGGCCCTTCTTAAGTTTGATCTTGGAAGGAGCACTGGGACCAGCTCATTCCATGTCTCTTCTTTTTTATATTGAACTCTGCAGATAAAACTGGCTGCCTGTAAATGCAAGAGTGTCCTTAAAAGTGAGCTGGCATCTGTGCAAACTTGACTTAAGTTACGCAGGAAAAAATACTCTTTTAAGAATCTGTGAGAAAACAGAAATTAAAACTGCATGGAACTCCAAAGGAAATTTTTTTTTCTTTTCATTAGTAGACCAGTCTTCATGGAGATGGAGAAAGGGGCTCTGACCTTTGATCCCCTTTGTGATAGAACATCACTGTTTCATCCTGAGTTGTCTTAAGTTTACTGGTGTTAACACAAACATTATTATTTCTTCACTGTGTATTCACACATACACAAAGAAAGTGTTTCAAAAGGTGAAATTATATTTAAGTAATTGTTTCTTTTTATGCTGAGGAATGTTTTAAATTATTTTTTGAGGTCATGATGAAGGGCTTAGGGGGATCTTTTAGATTGTGAAAGTTACCCAGTAATGTCAACCTAAAGTATTTAAAAATACAGTGTTGGCCCCCTTCAGAAATAATGAGGTTTAAAAGGAAGCCACATTTTGCTCTGGATGTTTTGGGAGGTGGGAGTCTATAACCTATTCTTGGTTTGAGGCTGAAGCATTAAACCTTTTATAAACCCAAAGTAAACATTTTCATGCCATTCCCTGTTTTGCAGAGCTGTTGATTTAAGGGAAATGCTAGATTAATACTGGGAAAGTCAGCAGTAGCCCTTGCTTCTCTTGCCAATGCAAAGCAAGGTGTTATTTTCCCTACTGCTTTGTCCATATCCCTTCTTTTCTTTAGGGGAATGAACTTCTTTCTCTACCTCAAAAAACTAATGCTTTTACCATCAGTGCTCCTTTTCCATCAAAGTCCTTTAATGCAGCTCTTTTCCTCTCCACATGCAAAGCAGCCTTCACTCACACCTGCTCTGTGATAGGATCCTTCTCCCTGAGGAGAGCACAACATCTGTTTTGTTTCCTTCATGGAGAAAGAGAGAGACACTCTCAATAATTTTTTCTCTTTTCCTACTTGCTTTCAACCAAAGAGATTTTTAAAGCTTTTGGTGTTTCTGGAAACAGGAAAAGACAGTAGAGTACTAGACAGGAAAAAACAGCCATGGAAAAGTAAATTTAACGTAATTTGAGCTATAATTAAAGGTCTTTAAAAGAAGTTGAACTGCCAAACTAGAAATAAAAATGTGCATCTTGAAATGAAGTACCTTTATGGAAGGATGTGCTTAGGATTGTAGTGTAGGACTGTTCTTTGGGACATCTTGGCTCTAAATCTGCTCTGAGCTTTTTGGGTGATACCAGACCAGAAACTTAACCCTTATTTGCTTTGATGGTCCATATGTAAAATGTGGTGGAATTGTGACTTTTGGTGTTTTGTAGCGCTTGAAAGCACAAGGAAATGAAGTTTCCTAAATAGAAGCAGCTGTGCCATTGCAGTGATGGCAGTTTTTTGTGTATTATACTAAAAAGGGTTTATATCCTTTCAAGTATGGGAAGCATTGTGGAACGGTGTATTACTGCATCCCTGGGGAATCAGTTTGTTGTTAGCATAGTGGGACCTGCAGCTTCAGCAAGGGGCCCACTTGAGAATGAGTTAAAAGGTGTAAAGTGAAAGAACTTCAGAAGGATCCTGTGCTTTGCCTGCTGCCGTCCGTGCACGCTGCACAGATTTTGGAAGCAGTGGATTGTGTTGCATACAATCTATTGCTAGTTAGAAGCCACACTGAAACCAAAGGCTCTGAGCTGAGCTGTTTGTGGGCTGGATGGGGGAAGATTTCATATCTCTGTGAGTGCTTCTGCTGTGGCACATAACAAGAAGCTGTGATCAGTGGGAGATAGGGCACTCTGGCTGCTGCCTGGAAAATCCACATGTGCAGCTTTAAGCTACTAAATAAGCATTGCAACCTACCGAAGCTCCCATTTGTGATATGGCTTGAGCTGGTGTCATACAGATGACTACTTCCATCATCCATAAATTCTTAAACACATATGAATAAATGAAAATATTTTTATCTTTTAAAGTTGAACCACAACTCCTTAAACTCTTTCATGTTTACAGTTTAATACTTCAACAACATTACCAATTTGAACCCAGCACATCTGGAATTTTTAAGACTAATGTCTGTAATGTGCTGCAACTTCCTCCTGCAGTAGCAATCAAAATAAACCAAAGATACTCTGTTTTTATTACTGATATCAAAACTGTCTCCAAATCAGTATGGAAGTGTGTTTGGAGAAAAAGTAAGATGTGTATTTCAGTGGCATCTTGGTTTAATATTTTTATAGTTACATTAGCAAAAATGCCCATTCCTTGGTGGTCATTGTGTGTTTGAAGGACCAGTACAAATAACATTTTCAGAAGTGTCAGAGTAGGATAAAGTTGTTTGTAGGGCCCTCTTAATTCACCACACATATTATTTGTACATCTTTCTGCAGATCAGTTAGACCAGTCTTCTCTTTTTAAAAAGTCACCTACCAATATCACAATTTAGAAGCAATCTTGCAACATGGTATTTGTCCTAATCTGATGAATTTGGGACACATGCTGTGGTTGAAAACAGTCAGGCTTTTAGGTCCATTTGCTGTAACATTTCCACAGCATAACATTCGGGCCACTGGTGGCAGTTCTGTCCTCTCTCCAATGCTCATTGTGATGGCTGTATACATTTCCCAAACATGCCATTCACTTCCATTGTTAGTTGTGTTTTTTACTAGAGAAAGCCACCAGATTTCCACCATCAACATCTACATGTCTATCACTGCAGACAGTATAGCTTGTGGATAACCAACATAAAACAGGGGAGCAGAAACACTTGAAAAAAAGAGTAAGTAACAAGCAAAGAAATTCTGACTGCTGGAAAGAGAAGATTGGTTGAGTTGTAGCAGAAGTAATGAAGTGTGAAATGTGCTATTCCCAACCAGTACGCCATGCTGCTTTAATTTACAGAATATATAATTATACAACATTAACATTCTGGTACATCAGTCTTTGACAAAAATTGAAATGAAAACAGCAAAATGCATGAGTCTATTTTGAAGACAATTATTGTAATAATGGTGCATAAGGCTACAAACTTAAATAATTTTTCTGATTTTAGGATTATGTCTTTAAGAATCTTTGATTTTGTGCCCTGATAAATCTTTGCATACTGTTAAAAAAACATTTAGTTTAGCAACCTTTACTGAATTCTTGTGGAAGTCCTTCCAGCATACATTGAATCCCCCCCCCCAAGAATTAATCTGTTTTAAAAATCAGATTAACTTTTATCTTTCTGGTACTCGATAGTGATTTATACTAAGCCCATAGACAACCTAGGGGACACAGAGTGCATATCCACAGACCTGGCTGGGTCAGGAGCTGACCTTTCTGACTTGCTGTCTCCGGAGGAAGGAGCATTGTTTAGTCACTGAGATGCTAACAAGGCGGTGCTGAGAGACAAACCAATTTTGGTAGCTTCATGCAGAAAAAAAAAGCCCCTCTGAAACTTAATGACCTATAAGGGAAAAAGGCTTTAGGCATGAAGATACAAGCAGAATTCAACAAGGCTGTCATCTGGGAGAGAATACAGGAACAGAAACAACTGGAATTCACTGTATGTTCTAGTTAACTAAAAGTTATTATTTTGACATAAGAGCATAGTTGGCAGAGTAGGTAAGGTACAAAACCATCACTGTATTTAAAACACAGCTCTTGATCTTTAGCAAGGAATAAAGTGGGATTATGAATGAATGCCCAATGTCTAGATGTGTTACATGCACATCATCAAAGGCATTGAATCAATGCAGCACTAAATTCTCAGAATCATGAAATAGTATATGCAGGAGGAACCTGGGGAGCACAGTTAGAGGTTTTAGTGAATTTGGGGAAGAAGGATGCATTTCTGACAGGAACAACAGAAAACTCCTGTTATTGAGTTTATTTTGAGTCAGATAGCCAGACTTCTATGTTTTTGGACATATAATACTCAAAGAGGCAGATGGTTTAGAGCAGCTGTTCTGAGAGTGTTTAGACTATTTTTATGAAGAAATAGCTTTCTTACATGTTCAGATTATGTCAAGAGTGGATGGCAGCATGGCATGGGGATATTTCTTAAGAAAAATGTCTATAAAACAGATATCCAGGTTTTACAAACATGTAGTCCATCTCTTTGCACTGAAACAAAAACAGTGCGTAGAATTTGTAATTCTGTCTGGAAAATGGATAGAATTACTTTTAGTTGGCAATATTAATGGTTTGATAGTGTATCACAAAAGTCAGTTATACAATACTAAGTGATCGTCTCATGTAGCAGCCATACAGTTGTAGAAGGACACGATAATGGGATGGTGACTTACTCAAATTAATTGGTAGGTCACCAACCCTTGGCCATGCACTTTGGTGGTGACCAAGAGAAATAAGGACATTCTTATAGCAGCAACAACACTGCAGATCTTCAAGAATACAAGCCTTTGTGCTGATCCTGAGTATGTGACTCAATGACATTTGTCTTATACCACCGGGGGGGACTCTGATACTGGAAGCTGTCTTAATGCAGAGATTGGGATATTGTGCCAAAGCTGTGACTCAGAGAATGAGTTGCTATGGGACTTCTCTAGCTGGTATTCCACATTACACAGGTGGTGCTGGTCTCGCTGAAACTCCCAGTGTGCAAAAGGCTGAGAAATGCTTTGGACTGACAAAACAATAATGCCAACTTTTTGTAGTACATGTACCATAGGAATTCAACATATCCCTGAACTAGCTCAAGTCTTTCTATGTTCTATTTAAGGGATATTGACAAAACAGGCCACATTATCACTCAAGTGATTAATATGTAAGCTAGAAAAGGACCTGGACAAAAAGAATAAATAATGGAAAAACTCTAAACCAAACCTATTTTCTGCTCCTATGCTCCTACTGCTGGTTATGCAGAAGCAGTAAACAAGCCCTATTCCCAAAGCTGTGCTGACAGCACTGATGATGGTGGTGCACAAATTAGGAGGTAAACAAAAAGCCGTGTTAATTTCAAGCTCCATTAGAAACACAGGCGGTTAAAAAAAATCAATGTCTCCCAAACAGAAAAGGTCAAAATTAGTAGGGAAAGAAAGTTGGTTTTCTCGTAGGTGTAAGACTTTTTAATTGTTATTATTATTACCTATTTTAAATTGTGTGTAAGCAAGAAGAAACTACTGGTCAGTGTCACATTAGTGACTAAAACACTGAAAATAAACAACTAATATTTTTTTTTTTAAGAAAAATATACTCATCTTTGGCTCAGGTTGAAATTCTTGTATTTAAAAGCTGGTTTCTATTTTAAATTTTGCCTGTAGGTTCTGTGGATATTCAGTTACATTTATAGTCTTGGCATGACACATTTGAGGGATCATTCTTTTGAAAAGTGTAATCATCAGATTTCACTGTTTTCTCTTGGCATAGTATATTCCTGGATTCAAATCCTTGGGCCTGTTAATTTAAATTTTAGGTTTTGTTGTGCATCCAGATTAAGTCTGGAAATACATGTGTGTCATTTCGTTATCAAGTTGTCTAGCAGAGGATGACAGGAAGAACAAATACTGCTTTGTATGTTTTTGTTTTATGGTAGTGTGTCACCTTCAACTCCACTCACATTAAATCCTTATCACTTCATGTGATCTTTGCTTTGCATATTAAACTAAGTTTCATATGGCCATGTTAAATTATGTATGGAGATAGAGTTCTGTGGTATGGTGTTGGGAACCATTTCTTCAAACACCAATGCATATGTAAACACCTTGGAATATTAACATGACAGAGTTTGATCTTACAGAGCCAAGTTACTCACTAAGTGTTTGAGGAACTGGTGGCCTTACCATGGCCACAGATTTTCTGAAAATTGTTATTCTTACACTTATAATTTATAAAACTGCTATAGTTATACATATTTAGTAACCTCTTTTGATCAAGAGGAATGTTGTGAAAAAGGCTCCTAATGCTTCATCCTTTTGCACTACCAGCTAGTCACAGCATTTTTCTAACACAAATGTCCCTGTGTAGTGGACAATAATTTGCTCTACAGAAAAGGATCAAGATACAGGGAGTTCAAAAACCATGGTTTATTTACAAAAATGTATTAATGTGATAGATATTTAGATCGGTTTTTAACCATTTTCCACTAAAGTACAGCCAATATTTTTGTAGTAGAGTCAGGATCTCTGGTAGAAACCAAAGGTAAGATCCCAACTCAACACAATTTCCTTCCATACAACTGCATCTCCTCATTGTCTTTTCAGCTCATCCTTAAGACACAGCTTGCTCTTCTAATTGTCATTCCCTTCAGTGAACATTAGCATACTTGTTAAATTGGCCATTTGTGTCCCAGAAATCCCCTGCTTGTCCGGTGACTCACTCAGATCTGCATTTTGCACACCCTGGGGAGGCATGGAACAAGAACAAGTCATCTCAGTGCTTTTAGCTCCAGGTCCTAGAATTGTTGAGCATCAAATTCAGTCCTCCCTTTTTGCTTCATTAACTGGCGTTGTTGTTAGGGAAAAGAGAGGCTTTTCAAGAGGAAGAAGTCTGAAAGAATGTGTTCTCTCCTATGGATTGTTTCAACATCTTCTTTGGGGATTTTTGTTTTTACAAGTTACCATGGGCCTCCTTCCTCCCTGGCCGTGATGTCCTGCCAACCTTACCTGCCTGCCTCATGTTTCTTAACATAATCACCACCAAAAGAGACCTACTCTGTCTGGCAGTGTTGCAATTAAGGCATGAAGGTGACATACAAAAATCATGGAGGTGGCATATAGAAATCAGTTTGCCCATCCATGGTTGCACTGGGAATGAATTGCTAACAGCAGTCAAATCCTGTTTAGCCAGGAAAGGAAGCAGTAGTGTGTTGCGGAAGATAAATATAATTATTCACAAATAATACAGCCAGGATGAGAACAGTTCTTCCAGCTAGCCGGACAACACCCCTGCCTACGGATGGGTCCTGGGGTCAAGTGGACTGTTCCATCTCACCCTCTAAAATGTATGCTTCACTCTGCACCTGTATCCCTCCCCTAAAACATCAAGTGCCTGTAACCCCATTGGCCCGAGCCTTGTTCCAGCCCACCTTGAAGCTCCTTGAAAAGGGGGCTCTGAGGGGCCACACACCCTCTTGGAACTTCCTCCCCTCTCTTGGAACTCCCACCCCTCTCTTAAAACTCCCCCTCTCCTAGAGCATCCTTTTGTCTCTCCCCATCCCCACCCTCTCAAGCCCTGCCACGTGCTGCGTCTGGGAGCACGAGGCAGGACCTTTCTGCATCCCCAATAAACCTCATCCCCCGAGAGCAGCCTTGAGAGATCTCTTGTCTACATTCACCCAAACCATCCTGGAGGGGCAGCAATTTTCTACAGTAGTGATTTGACGCTGTAGAAAGCCGGTGTGTTCAGTGCCAGCTTTTAAAAGTTGCTGTGATAGGTTTACTTTCATGTTCATTCTAGCTCCCCAAGGTAATGATCGCTCATTTTGAGAACAGGACATTTATATTTGTTTCAGAAAATAATGAATTTGTTTTCCTAGTGACAGTGTTGTCTTCCATCAAAATTTTACACACAGCCTCCCATCCACATGTCTGAGGCCAAATACTGCCCCTTGGAATCATCAGAAGTTAATGTCAGTGAGTCTTGGGGCAGCTGGCTGGCTTTTGTCCCTGTCTGATAATAAATTAACATCATGTTGAAGACTTTGTGAAACTACCCTTCATGACATCTAAGAAGTAATGACTTCAGTGAAGCTTGAGGGCAAAGTGCTCACCATTTACTACTGCAGTAATTCTTTCATAAGGCTTTCCTCTCTTGCAGCACAATTAATTTTACATTTCATTTACTGACATTGGCATGCACTTAGCTTTATAATATTAGTTAAAATTGGTTATTTATGTCAGTTTCATTTTTAGCACATTTTTAGCACATTGAAAACAGGGGAATAATTAAAGTGTGCTATTGTACAATTTAGGGCTTGTGGTGGACTTGGAGAGGTGAGTATTGCCATTCCTGCTTCAACTGACCTAGAGGGAATAACTCTTCTCTTTAACATTTCATTGTTATCTTTCTGATGATACCTCAAAATGTCAGCTTGTGCCTCGTAGCTTAAGTTAAGGTCCCAAAATAACTTCTGATGGACCTAAGAAGTTTAAAAATTAAGTCTCAGTGATATATACCAATAATATTTTAATATGAAAGGCAATTGAAGTTCAGTGTATAATTTATATTAGTTTAGTTCTTTTTTTCAGTTCAAAGTTGTCCCTTGGAACTTAAGCTGTAAATTGTCTCTGTATGTTAATACTAACAAGTTGGCTTTATGGTCTGTCACAGGATACTCTGCTCATCAAGCTGAAAAGCTTTACCAGCCTATATTCTAATGAAGTCTTAGTAACTTTCTGGGATGAAAGGGAATGAAGACATATTTGGTCTGGAGTTTTCTTGCTTGCTTTACAGCATACTGCATTGGTTCAAAAATGCCTGTTTTTCTAATTCAAGTAATTTTAAGTTTTTCTATGAAGAAATTAATGCATTAGGAGGTCAGTCAAGTGCTGATTAAAATCTGGTTTGGGGCTCATACTGACTTCTACAACCTTCCTTAATTCTTGACCTGGAAGAAGGGACATTCATAAATGTTTCCTATAAGGAGTGATGTTTCATCAGGAGTTTGAAGGAGGAAGAATACTCTGAGATATCTCCATGTGAGTGGCATCCTACTTGACTTCCCTTCAGGGAAAAAAATGTATGTAGATCATAAGGTTGGTCGTATCTTTGGAGTTTATGGAACATTTGCCACTGTGTTTGCTTTTCCCTATGAGATAAAGCAACCACTGGAAGGCATGAAAACTCAGTGTGTTAAGAATGCACAACACACAGAGCTTGAAGAACAGGAAGACCTTCATCAGCTGATCAAAGCGGTCCACGTGCTGGGCTGACCTTACTCCCACTTTTTCTGTTAGAGGAGCAGGTTATTTGCCAGTAATTCTGAATCCTCACTATGAAACACAGTTTTGCTGCTGTGCTTGTATCTAAAAGCTATCTATTTTTATTGCTGTCCCCATCTGAAATATTTCAGGCTAATGAAACAATATGATTGTTTTTATCTGCAAAGTACTTCATTTCTACTGATAAATGTCATACACAAGAACTCAAATCTAAATCTGAGTGGTTATCTCTGCTAAGCTGCTTTTATAAAATGAATTTTCTTAGTAAAAAGCTGGCAAATACATGCCAAACGTTTTGTGAGGACCGCTGATGGTGAAGTTTTGTTAAACTGCGCTTTTTCCAAGCAAGTACAAAAATAGCAACTTTGGAAAACATGAAGCTGAGTCTTTTGCACAACTAAGGCTATTATGAGACTGCAGGTAGCATTCTTTTTCCCTCTTTCCCCTTTGAAAACTGAACATCATTTCGGAAGTATGAGAGAGAAATAAGGTTGATTTATGCTTAATGTGACTGACTGCCCAAGAAATAGGTACTATTTGCTAATTTAAGCATTAGCCAGTAATTAGGATCTGCAGCACTGAGTTTCATTCTCTTGTCATTAATGAGGTCATTAACAATATATGATACAGTCTTTTCCTCCTTTTAGCCATGTAACTGAAATAAGTGAAAACTTCAAATATTTTGAGGCCAGTGTTACAAATTTTATTAACCTGCTTCTGTGATGCCTGTCAGCACAAACAAAGTGAACTTCTGTAATCCTTGGGAAACTGCCCCCCAGAGCCATTTGAAATAATTTTCACACCTGAATCTTGAGTATATATTAAACACAAGATGCTTCTCTTTTATTCTTGGGCTACCATCCTCCCAAACAGCTTTATGGATTATGAGGCCATTCCCCATTGCTACAATGCCACCACCCCCCAGCCATGATATCACCTATGCTCTTCCTTGGGAAGAGCTCCCTACCACAAAGTCACCCTGATCTCCACACACCGTACCTGGTGACTGTGTCTTGCTGGCTGAAAGTCTGCCAGCATTTGAGCTACTGAAGAGTGCTGACTACCTGCTGCCTTGCCAACCT
Organism: Lonchura striata; assembly: GCF_050655825.1. Classification (NCBI taxonomy): domain Eukaryota; kingdom Metazoa; phylum Chordata; class Aves; order Passeriformes; family Estrildidae; genus Lonchura; species Lonchura striata. Next base: position 143,096,969 of record NC_140704.1, on the reverse strand, counting down.
GTGGCTCACTGTTTTCTTGTGTTTCTGCATCTGTTGTTTGTCTTGTCTTTGAGTATGTCTGTACTGCCTTCTGCAGTATGTCATAAAGAAAGATTACCCAGGCAGGCAGCTTGGAGGTGCTTACTTGCAGGAGGGAAAGCTTTGTGCTCTGCCATTGTAGCTCCTTTTCTTGAGCCAGCTCATTTAGATTTGCGTCACTCTACTGTACATGAAACTCTAGTACACAAAGTCTCTGTTTTGCATTGGGAATGCACTTGACATGAGGAGTAGGGGAATAGTTCCAATATTAACAGATAAATATGTTTTCACATGAACTGGACAAGCAATATATTTCTATAAATTTCAGATATGCACTACAATGACAGGAAAAAACATAGAATCAAGAATAACAGGTTAGAAGAGACCTCAAGGATCATCTGGTCTAACCTTTCTTGGCAAAAGCATGGTCTAGACAAAAGGACCCAGCAGCCTGCTAAGCTAAGTTTTAAATGTGTCTGATGTTGCAGAATTCACCGTTTCCCTAGGGAGATTATTCCAACAGCTGATTGTTCTCATTGTGAAATATTTTCCTCTTGTGTCCAGTTGGAATGTCCCCAGAGTAACAAGTATCCATTACCTTTCCCATTTTCCCTGTGACTCCTTGTAAAAAGGTAGTCTCCGTCTTCTTTATAGCCATCCTTTAAATAATGAGATACAGTATTAAAGTTCCCCCTAAGCCTTCTTATCTTAAGGCTGAACAAACACTTATCTCAGCCTTTCCTTTTTTGTGTCCCTTCTCTGGACCCTCTCCAGCCTGTCCACATCTTTTTTGTATAGCAGGGACCAAAAGTGATGGCAGTATTCCAGGTGTGGCCTGAAAAGCACTGAGTAGAGCAGGATAGAGACTTCTTCATCCCTACTGGAGATGCACGTGTTGATGCAGGCCAGCATTCTGTGGGCTTTCTTTACCACTGTAGCACACTGTTCACTCATATTGAGCTTGTTGTCCACCAGGACCCACAGTCCCTTTCCACAGAGCTGCTCCCCAGACAGATCTGTCCTTGTTTAACTTTGTAAGGTTCTTGTTAGCCTACTGTTCCAGCCTATCCAGTCTTCTTGTAGGACACTTTTTTCAGAGTGTCCACCTCCCACTCAGTTTGGTATCATCAGCAAACTACATTGGGGCACAATTTATCCCATCATCCAGATCTCTTATGAAGATATTAAGCATTGAAATGCCCTTTATTTTTCCCTCACTGGTGTGCTTCTTGTGCCTTGTCTGATTTGCCTTGCCAGTCTTCAAGACACACATAGTGTATTGTAAGTGTAGCTTCCTGTCAGCCTTCCATATCTTACAATAATACAGTTACTAAGTGTATGATGTAAGAATTTTAATTTCTGATGTTGCTGCCCAAAGACCATTACAGAATGAACTCTTAAGGAAATGGCTTGTTTGGTGGTTCCCTGTCTTTTGTGTGTTTTAATAAATGTGTTATTATAGAGTTCATTTCCACTGTTTTTCTCCTTGATGCTGTTCACATTGGACCTAAGAAATTCCAAACTGCTCTGCAACGTTGATTTTTCTTACTAGCTGGCTAGAAAAGCAAGGGGGAGGGACAGAACACAAAAACGTGACATTTGAAGATATTTTCCAGCTCTTTTAGCTATTATTTTGTATTGCTGTTATACTTGCCACCTCCCGGTGAGAATGGCTGCATATGCATGGTAGAAGGCAGTGGGTGTCCTGCAGAGCTTACCTATTAACCAGGGCAAATGGTAGGAAGTGTCACCTGAGGGTTGCTGTGTGGGAAAGCAAAGGCTTTAGGTGCTGGAACCAGAACAGAACGGCAGCTCAAGGTTCCTCCAACCTCCATTCCTGAGGAAAAATCCTCCTCTTTATGGTTTTCAAAACCCCACCAGTGAAACTAATTCTCTGAGAGTCCATATGGGCGAAAGCAAGAGCAGTGCCAAGCCCAGTGGCTCCCTTCTTACCTTTGCACCGCTTGCAGGAGCCCCAGTGAGACCTACCAGCCTTTTTCATCCAACCTATCCACTGAAGACTTGAGGAAGATGTGATTTATTAGCCTGGACCAGGATGGATAGCATCATAAATCTCCCCCAGACAGCAACAATTAAAGTTGCCAGGGCTCTCTGCATTGCCACGTGGAGTCCAGGCAACTCTGTCCAGATTTGACTGGCTTATTTTGCTAAATGAGAGGGTTGAAATGACCATCTGGATTTTGTTAATAAGTGTATAAAACTGAACTATAAGGAGAAAGAAGATGAACTGGTGCTAGTATATCTGTGACATATACTTAATAATAAAACTTAAACTCTTATACAGCCTGATACAAATTACTTGCTCTACTGCGCCAGTTCTGCCACAGCCACACATTTCATTTTTGTGATATGCTCTGCGACTGCTCCACTAGTAAGTGCTGAGAAGGGAGAGAAATAGAAAGATAGATGCATCTGGTATTTATAGAGGACTGTTTTAATGGTGCTAAAAACTGATGTGCTCAGCATTCCTTGCAGCTGCAGTTGCGTTCGTGTCAGTAATCATATCAGGAGGGTTGCTGGTTTCCAGAGTAATTAGAACCCTGAAGCAAATAAACAGCAAATGCATTCTCTTCTTTTGAAGTTATCTTCTTTTTACCCCCCTTTTAAATAGCCATTCTCCTATAATTATGTACCATTCATTATAGCATTAAAAATAATTTTAAGTGAATGAGTGCTATTTTTATTGTTGTTGTTCATTGCTAATTATTATGAACTAATTGTAATTTAGGATAGTCTTCTGAAAATCTCATCTCATTAGAGAATGGCTACTGACTTAAATTGTTTCCTGCCTTGATCCCAGGGAGAGGCAGGAGCTCCAAGCTGGGTTCATGTAAGCTGTGCTGCTGGCTTACAGCACATGTGGGTAGAACACAAGTTGTTGCTCAAAGCCTTTTTGATAAAGTTCTGCTCTTCTAGTGCTTCAGCCATAGGTAAAATATAAATTCAGAATAGCATATGCTTGCCACCAGGGAGGTGATGACAGAGATACTACATGATAATATAGGGAGGTAATAGCCTTCCTATCTGCCTTTTTGTGACTTTGTTTGGGATAATACATTGTGCCCCAAATACTCGTTCCTGAAAAGTTACTGGTAGGAGTTCAGAGGACACTAACAACCGATGCAGTTGTCTAGGGAGGGTTTGACTCTAGACAGTGGTATCTTCACCATTTATCTGGGTTATTAATTTTGCAACATTTGTGGCTTTAGTCAGATGTTTTCGATTTGTGCTCACGTATGCTGAGTTACACAGTGTGGGCACTGTGTCATCGTTGTGTTAAGTCTCTAGTCCGGTTTGCATTTTTTGGCTCTTGATTTCTAACCAGTTTCAAGATTAAAAAACAGAATAATAAGGATTACTTACAGCTGCATAAGCAAGTATATATTAATTGATGTTTCCTGGTAATGAGGTATGGGAATGAAAAAAGCCCACTCCACCTCTGAGATCCCAGCTTGAGTTTTTAGGATGGCTGTTAGAAGAAAAATGTCTTTGTACTCACCAATTACACACATTCAGCCCAGAGTTATTAGCACATAATAAACATGGAAACATCTAGTGATGCTTTCTTTAATGGATTCATTCTTTAGACTAGAACCACAGCTTTTATAACTCAGATTCTTAAAATGCCTTTTATAATGTTGTGTCTTAAACAGCCTTAGCTTCTGTTGTCCTGTAATGGCAATTTTTTCCTACCACGAGGGCCAAGACAGCACAGTGCTCTGGCCATAACCTGGCAGGTTCAGAGATACCTGAGAAAGATGATGGAGAGACTAAAGCTTCTGGGGGTTCAAATATTTCTAAACTTCAGTTCAAAGTGGAGTTCAGGAGATATTTCTATAGCATTGACTGTGCTTTGGACTTCCCTCCTTTCCTCACCCTTCCTGCAATTATTTTTGGGTGAGAGATTTATAGCAACAGAGCAAATTGCCATGTTAAATCTGAGCTCAACTTTCAAATCAGTGGTCACTGAGCAGGACCATATATACCCAAATACATAGGGGAAAGATAAGCCAAATCTGCTAATGCTTTAAGTCAATGCATCTATGATAGAGCTCATAAAATTCTCTAAGGAGAATTATGATGTTGAGAGTTATAACTACTTTATGCTTGAATGAAAGCATCCCCTAGCTGGCTTGAGGGACACAACCTCCTACACAGTGACTTCATTCTTTAGGGTGATTTATCTTAATTCCCCTCAGTGTTCCCATATTTTGAATTTGAATTCATGTATGTTGAATTATAGTGTATAGACCTTGGGTCATCTTTTTCTGAACCCTATATTTTATCATGCCTTTTTTACCTCTTGGTTTTGAAAGGCATTGCCAGAGGAAAGAATGTAGTTTTGTGCTTGTGATACATCTCAGAGGCTTTTTAGATGATGGTTTCTTGACAAGGAGGTGCTTATGTTTTGGTTTTTTAGTTTTTGGTTTTTTTTTGGCTAAGTGGTTTTATTCCAATTGTGATAAATTTGTGATGTATAACAATGAAAATAAACTCCCTATAGTTTCTTTTAAAACGAGCTTAGGAGTGTGCCATCCAAATGCCTCATGCTGTCAGAAAAACCCTTAACACCTACTGTTGCTGACACATGTGCTGATCCAGGAGTTTCTAAGCCAGGAAAGCAAGCCAGGAAAGCAAGATTCTTCACAGATGTGTATCAGCCCCAAAATGAAGAGGGGATACATTTAAATGAGAAAATTTTCTCTCAAGGAAAGAAAATGAAATTACTGCAGAAAGTCTTGTGGTGGTCTGCCAAGCAGCAAATCCCGGAAAGATATCTGATGACAAATGGCACTGTATGTCTGGTACAGGCTTCTGATTGATATTTCAGTCAGCTAGATAGAAGTGAAGATAAAAGTGAAGCAGAGGTAAGGAATCTAATCATTCCAAAAACACATGCTCACACAACATTATCTCTCTTCTGAGGGAAAATGAACATAGCAGCTCACTTATACCCATGGCAGGCATGAGTAAGTAGTTTCCTAGTTCAGAGAAAAGTTAACAATGTAGAATAATATACTCTTAATAATTTTTACTCTTAACAACACAATAGAATTTGAACAATTTAGATGCAATTAATGGGACAAGGAAATAAATGTTAAAAACATAAGCAAGGCTGTGATACTGGGCTCCTTGCAATTATTTTTAATGCTAAAAACACAGTGGTGAGAAAATTGTAATTTGTAGTTATTGCACTAAAAAGAGCAGTGTGATAGCCCATGCCAGGTAAGTCCTCAATGAATAAACCAGTTTTTTATTGCATTGTGCAATGTTTCATTCTGACAGTGTATAAAAGGACTGAATTTCAGTGGTGATGTAGGTTCAGTAAAAGACAATCATTCCAACCTGTTCTGTACTGGTTTTTAGAAGATGGAGAAAGGGGAGGGGAGGAATAGCAATGTCTGTCATAGAGAAAAAAGGCAATGAAATGTGACCCTCTTTTAATTAAAGGGTCCCACAAAGTAATTTCCCCCTTTAACTTGTGATAATATGGTTTTGGCAGGAAGAGTAATGTGAACAAAACACTCTTCTTTATAAGCAAAATCAAGGAGGGCAGACAAATTGTATTCAGTTGCAATTTGTTGGGGAATTTGTCATTTGTTTTTGAAGAGTGCTTGGAAATGGACAGCAGGAGTGGGGTGTTTTGCTTGTGCCTTGTGAATGGCAGCAACAGTGGGGTTTGAAAAGCTTTTAGAGAAGTCAGGGGATATTTTCCCATGGGAAATTATAGAAAATACCTGTCAGTTTTAATGGAAACTCATCATTCCAAAAGGAGACTAATATGCTCTTTGGAAAGGTATTTTATCAGCTCAAAGTCCTCTTTGTGGTAACATAAAATAGGGTAAATATAGTCAAGGCAGGGAAATCTTATAAACATCTCTTCAGCTTGAGGAATTTAAAGAAAGAACTGTACAGGTTCTCACTGGATTTTTGAAGAGGGTGTAAATAAGTATAAAATTTGTCTTTTTTTCCCTCTATTTTGATAATGTCTGATATATCTATTCCTTATTTTCTGCCCATTTATGACCATACTGAATCAATATGCTTTATTTCCTTGTGAAAGGACTATTAAGGGCATATGGCCAGAAGAGGTGGGGGCTCTTGCTTTTCCCTCACTGGTTAGTTACACTTCAGTCTGTATCCTTAGAGCTTTTAGAGCAGTGCACCATTCTTTTATATGGGATGTAAGAAAAAATAAAACTGATGTAACTCAATTAGTATAGCATGTCTCTCATTGTAGGGTCTGGCCTAGGAAGGTTTTTTATTAAGGTGAAATGCAGCATCTTGTTGAGCAGAGAGGCTGAATGACCCTGAAGTGGGTCTGCAATTAGTGAGCCACAGACAGGAGAAACTGTGCTGCATCTGACACACAACACAGTGTTTTGCAGCCAGAAGAGACACATGCACAGTGCTAGGGAACAGCTGACAGCAAGCCTTTCTGGAAGAACAAGCTGTAACACAGCAAAACTTAATCAGTGCTGTCCTCCCTCTTTCCTGCTCTGTATGTCTTTATTTCTGCCTTGTGCATCTGCTGCTTCTATTGAAGACATTATTTTAGACATTAATGTCTAAACCAGGAATCCTACAGAGGAGTCTTGCAGGGAGATGGTTTTGGAAGGTTTTAGGAAATGGACAGAGGTTGGAGATGCAATAGTTGTTGTTACTGACAAATCTGTTAGAACCAGAAGGAAATGGAAATGTAAAGACATGAAGAAAGTATAAGTGCTCATACCAGATTTTACTATCATAATGATAATGGCAGGGTTAGGTTCAAATAGCCTACCTTAAAATAAGTGGCAGCAGAGTCCTTTCCTTTGATCTGCAGATCCATTTTGGCCCATTTTCTTGAGTAATCTCACCATTAAAACAAAATATAAGCATCCTACTCTTAATCTAGCCATTCCAGAGCAGGTGAGTTGCTGTTGTTGTGCTTGTCCTGCAGCCAGGTCAGAGAAGCAGCATACACTCCCACGTGAAAAGAGGGGCAGAGGCAGGCTGGTTCTGACAGCAACTGTAATTAAACCACTTCATCTCCCTGAGCCACAGCTCCATAACTAAGCAGTGGATGTGTCCCACAGTAATGCCAGCTGGGCTTTCCTCTAGTGCTCTAGACAGATTTTCACTGCAGAGATGCTCTTCTCTAGCACAGCTCAAGTAAGAGTGGTCCCTGTGCAGACAAAAATGGAGCTATTCTACTGGAGTCACACAAAACCATCTGTCACGTACTTACTGGGTAACTACTCAGATAACCCTGATGGAAGATGTACAGAGCTGTCTAGTTGTTTGCATATGTCACAAGATGATGGTGGGGTTGTGTTACATTTTTAGGGACTGCTGCAGTTCCAGAAGTCTCCAGTGTCTCCCCTTTAGTTTCCAGAGGACACTCAGTCATGCTGCCAGACTGAACTGTGGAAGGGGCACTAAGGTAGAGGTTGCTGCCCTTTTTTAGAGATTCTCCCTCTTCCTGGCCCTCCAAATGTGCTTAGTCTGGCAGTGAGGTGGCTGCATGTTTGGTGGAATGTGAACCAACCTTGAAGACAGGCAACAGTTGCTGCTTTCAGTGCTGCCCTGAGCCTGATGATCCCTTTGTGAATCTTTAATACTAATGCACAGTACTCAGGATTGTTTGGGTTTTCTTCTGTTGCATCAAGATGTATTCTGAGCCTCCTTCCCTTTCAAGGGAAGAGAGGACATGCAGCAGCTCTCCCATCCAAACCTTCTTCCCATTTGCTGCCTGTAGCTCTCTCACCCTACTACAATGACTGGATTTCTGGCCCAGTGCCTTTGACTTCCTGAGCATCTGAAGCTGTTACCTGATTCTAAGGCAGGATTACCATCTGCATCAGTCAGCATCTCCCATATTTTTTCCCCACATTTAAGGATGTTTGGCTTGCATCTGTTTTTGGGAAAGGTGTTTCTGTTCTGTCATTTATTCACATTTCAAATGTTCCTGGGACTGTTTCTCTTCACAAGTCCACTGGTTTCTTTGACAAGGGCAGAGGCATTTCTGGCTATCTACCAGAAATACCAGAGAAGAAAGGTAAATGGTATCTTCACTACCTGAACATCATCTTGCAAATTTTAAAATTTAATATCAGGTCTTCCATTAATAATAATAATAATAATAATAATAATAATAATAATAATAATAATAATAATAATAATAATAATAATAATAATAATAACTATAATAATAATGTTTATGCTTATATTTATGTTTATGTTTATTTATTTGGTTTCTTAGTTTTTTTATGAATCTCATTACACCTAATTTGTTCTGGTTTTTGTGACCCACCATATGGCATCAGTGGAAACCTGGTGAAAATGTATTTATCCTCTCACAAAACATATATAAAAATGTCAAACACGTAATTAAATTAGAAGAAGTCATTCTCTTTAAGATATAGTCTTTCCAATTAGTCATTGGGAGCTTCTGGACCAAGTCTTATCAGCTGTCTGGCAGGGGATATCGTGAAAATATGTGTCACGAGTCAGGATGCGGTATAGAGGAACTGTAAAAGTAGTGCTATTTCAGGTATCACAAACCAGTTTGAGCTCTTGAACATCTTCAGTGAAGTATTTAATTCTTATCACTTAGGAAAATCTCCCTTGGAATAGAGCAGCAAATAAGGCACAATGGAGAACTGTTTTCTTGGTGATGGAAGTGCACAGCAATGCCATAGTACAGCCTGGGGATCTCCCACCAGACTTGCATTTTACATCTGGAGTTGGGAGTCAACAAACCTCTTTTAATCCAGAGATTCAGATATGCTTCCAGAGGGCAGTTCACATTTGAGGAAGTATTATTCCTCCACTACATATAATCAGGTTCTAAATTTATGTAGTAATTTATTTAAATGTTTTCAGTTTTGTGGGATGAAGCCAGCCTGTGAGATCTATCTCTGCATCCTGCATTCTTTGCTTGGACAAGAATTTAGTTTCCAGGGAGTGAAGAGTTTATGGAGAAGACAGAGAGAGCCCTCTTTAGAAGAGGAGAGCTTGCTCCACAGCTCTCAGTTTATGAAACTGTTTAGTACTACTCCTCTGCCCAATACTTAGGTCAGTTGTTTCTCTGGTTAAACATTCTTCCTTAAAAGTCAATTACTTAATTAATTCTCCATGCACTAAACAGGAAAGTAATAGATTTATTTTTTTGTTTTTATTGCTGCAAATGTTACATAAATTCATCTGTGAAGCCAGGCTTGGAGCAGGTCTAGTAAGCATCTGCTTTCAAACGCTGTGCCCCTTCTGCCGTAGACATGACTGTGGTGGCAGCAAGATCCCCATCACAACTTTCCATCTAACACAACAATGGGAATATTTAGTACATTAGTTCCATTTTTGAGGTGTTCCTGTAGCAGTTTAATGTCATCTGATGGACACTGCTGCACCTTGTCCATCCCAGCTTCTGGCAGGTTTCTAACTCTTCTTTTGCAACTCATACAGCAGTGTGGAGTACTGATTTAATGAGTTGATCTAGGCAGAAAATAGCCACTGTAAAGACTAATGGCTACTAAAGCATTAGGGAGTTTGTGTACTGAAACATCTTTAGCAAGCTTTGCATCATGCAAGTTTGTTCTCATCTCCTGCATGCACACAGGCTTGTTCATGTCCCATTTGGAGTGTGGGACTGTAGGGTTTCTGGTCCATGTTCCCACTTTCCTCTCAGAGACAGAACTGCCAAAAGCAGAAAACCCTGTACTTTTTGAAAGGTGGCACCTTTTGTATTTGAGCTTGCAGGAATAGCTGCAGACATTCCAGCTCCCTTTCCAGACCACCCTGCTGTATGCACTGTGTATTTGTGGGAGAATGGTGCATGCTGGAGTTGGCCTTCTTTGAAAATCTGTGCCAAAATACTTGCCGTCAAACTGATCCAGACTCCAGCGGTGGAGTTGCTTACCCCTGTAGCACCAAGAGCAATGTCATTTCAGTTTGCTTCCCGAGTGTCCACTGTATCCTCTTGTTGCAGAGGCAGGCAGGATAGATCAGCTGCAGGTTCTGTCTGTGGTGAAACAGTGTTGGTCTCTTGCCAGGTGAAGGACAGGCAGTTCAGTGTTTCCCTCCATCCACAGCTGCCTCTGTCAGGTGGTGTGGATGAGAAATGATCAGGTGGGCAGAAGTAGTGATGGGATAACCCTGGGGTAGGTCACCAGACCTCACCTTCATGTGGGCCTCTTTTTGCACTCAGAAGACAAATAGGCAAAAGTTCATTCTTTGTATATTTAGCAGTTGTTTGGTGGTGTTAAGAGGACAGTTTAAAGAGGGGGCTGCTTTTCCTCATACCAAAGCTCTGCCCCATGACTTTAGTAATGGCTATTCACTGTTAAAAAGTGCCTTTCTTCTTTTGTGATGTTATTTAGCACAGGCTTCAATTAAAAGCAAGCCCAGGGAATATAAGGGGTAGTTGCCTAGTAACCAATTGCCTTAGGATCTGGAAAGATACAGCAGAAATAAGGGTTAATTTTTGCAGGTGAAAGTAGGAATGTCCAGGGATGTGGGTGGTGGAAGTTTTAAGCTAAAAAGATCTAGGACATGGTTCAGAGAAGCAGAGTTCCCACTGGGCTCTCTCTCCAAATAACAAGAGAAGATGAACGGTGTTTGTTTAGTTAGAATCCACACCCTTGGAAAGTTAGAGAGAACACAGGATCACTCTTTGAGGGTGCTTCCTTGTGTGTTTTATTTACATAATTTGCCACAGTATTACAAGGTTTTCTACCTCTGCATCTCATTCACAGTTCAAAGCTTGCCTTAAATAAGCAGCTGCACATGGCCGCATAGCCTACAAAAAAATAGTGACTGCTTTTGTACACATGTTCCCTGGGGTAGCCTTGTTTCCTCAAGATACCCACAAGTGTCAAAAGATCAGTGTTAAATACTTAGAGGTTTATTTTGAGAGAGTCAAGGCCTGCAAAGAGCTTCTGGAGGCTTCATACCTCTGAATATCAAGCAGCAACCATGCTTCTTCAAAACTTCCTATTCTGCTTGTTTTCCCTTCTTTAGTATATTTTAGGTAGTTTTAAAATAGGGTAAATAGAGAAGAGAGATGGTTTGTGTGACAGTTCATGCTGTTTATGAAAATATCCTTGACCTATGTGTCTAAATCATCTTGAACTGAAGAGCATGAATCCAGATGTGGAGCTGAGTGACCTTTTGGGATGCCCATGTCCCCACCCCCAGTGGAAAGAGCTGAAGTGAAGGAGCTGAGAATACAGGAAATCAGATGCGAAGGTACCTAAACTGTGCTTCAGCTTGGACTCTCTTTGATGGTGTCATCATGAGGTGTGAAACTCCTCTGCAGATATGCAGCTGATTCCCTGTGAAGGTTATCAGTCATCCTGTGAAATCCTTTGCACATTAACTGCTACATGTGCAATATGCAGTGGTTATTTTGTCTGGATATTAGAATCCTCTTTATCTCACTGATGAAATCAGAGGGTAAAATGAATCCTTTTCATATGCTGTTGTTATTTCTTTGTGCATAATTATGACAGCATTTTAGAAGCCCTCCTTGTGGGCCCTCCCTGCCACGCTTAGTGCTTTATGGGTATGGACTGCAAAGACTGCAATAGATTGCATGCTAACTATGTCAGAAATCATCAGATAAATGCAACAAATAGATGTGGGAGAAAAATAAGACAGTAGCTCTCTCTTAAAGTAAGTCATGATCCCAAAAAATCTGCCAGTTTTTTTGTAGACATCATGGTAAAGGGAAATATTTCTAGATTTCTTCCAAGATTTTTCAAGAAGACAGTAAGTTGTGGCCTTACAGGTGTTATGAACAAACTTTGCTCAGAAGTGGGACCCTCTCAGGAGAAGATCTGATTGTCTGATTGAGATTTCTTTGACTGGGTAGCAGAGACAGGTATTTCTATCACAGTTAGGATCAATAGCTTGGTAACAAATGAGAAATTATGGGTAAAGACAGGTTCCGCTCAGAGGGACCATGAGAGTCTTCAGACATTTCTGAGTTTGCTGTTGCAAATATGTATCCATTATTATCAAAGCAAGGAAACAGAAAATAGTCTTCATGGCAGTGTTTAGAATGGAGGGAAAGCAGGACCAGGAGAATATGTGAAGTGCTACAACACACAGTTCATGGACCTGGTTTCTCAAGATAGTCATAAGCTTGGACAAATCTCCATTTGGAAATGAAAAATATTGTAAGGCTAAGAGGGAAATACTGCCAAGACTTAAATATGTTTTTAATCTGCACAAGATTGCCCAGGTCCTTGCCAGAGCACTGTTTGAACTGTTAAAATGATGACTGGATTGTTGTTCATCAGATTTTACATCCTTTGGGCCAGGTACAGGTATGTAAAGACATCCTAATGCTATAAGCTTCATGTTGGGTGCACCCTGGGGAAGAGGAATATATGAGTTTGGAATTTTTTTAGTGTTTTGTAGTAAAATCCTTTGAAATATAATTTAAAATACTGTATCTCTTCACTCCTTCTCAGAGAAGGATATATGTGCTGGGATTTTGTGTGGTATCCCACTTACACCACAACAGCCACTCTGTAGAGAAGAGCTATCCTGTGGGACAACTGTATTTTGCATTGACATTTACCAATGGCAAAGCATTTCCCTGTTTCCCCATTTCCAGTAATTGAGGTTTAAAAGGAATCAACTTGTTCCTGAGCAAAGAAGCAACTTTATTCATGATCATATGAGCTTCTGAGCACAAGGTGTGCTCGAGGCTGTTTATGAAGGACCTACATGCAATACGTTTTTTTAATTAAATTACTTTGACCTAGAATGAGATTTAATTAAGTACTTTATTAAACAGACTTAAACAAAGAGGCATTTAGTAAACCACTATGCAAATTTAAAGGTAATTAAAATTTGAAATCTGTCGACTTTACGTTATCTTTATAATTTATGCTAAATATGAACAGATCAAATACATTTTTTAGTATTGTTTCTTTTTTTAATTTTATTTTGTGCAAGCTAGGATTGCTAATGATTCCCTTTGTATTATTAGTGTATCTATCTGATCTGTTGGATTCATCATTAGAGTGGGTTTCTTTGGGGTTGGTAGTTGCTAGTTGGTTTGGATGCACCAAAGGAGTCTTGCATAATACAGAGGTTACAGGGCACTCATTAGAGAAAATAAGCTGAAGTATTAACTGAAGACAATAATGAAGAAAGTACTTCTAATCAGAAATTTTGACTACTGACTCTCCAAGTTAGGCTGAAAAGAGAGGCTGAAATGTAAAAAGTACATTAAACCAGTAAAATAGAAAAGCATCTTCCAAGAGTTTCTAGAATTGGAACTGGACCAATTCCACTAGAGCAGGACTGTGTTCAGTCGACCCAAGAGAGCTGACTAATGTAATTTTTGAGACTAAGGTCAAGAAAGCACTGAGCAATATTCATAAGTTTCTAACCAAGAATGACCAACCCTTGCTTTGAGTGATAAATAAGCTGTGCGCATACATCAAAAGCCTTTAATTAATGGTCCCAGATGTTGAGAAACCTGGTTCTGCTGTTTGAACCCATAGATAGTATGAGTGGTGAAGGGAGTCCCTCTCCACTCAAACCTCACAGGGAGTCAAAAATGAGCGTGACGTGTGGGACCAGTCTGTGTCTGCCTCTGTAAAAGCCGAGGCTTAACTAAGCCAACATATTTCTGTACTGGTGACATCTGTTACTGCTGCTCCTGCTCTGCAGCAGCTGATGTGACCCAGCTGTGGATCAGCATTTATGAAGGAGCCGAGGATTATGCGCTCAATATCTTTTCAATACATCCTGCTGCAAACTCCGCTGATTTCCAGGGCAACCTCTGGAGAGCAATCCAAATGTTCAGAAAGCTGCCAGCTCTCCCTCTTGCTGTCCTCTGCATTGTCCTCCATTCCTGCTCCCCCGCCTGGCCCCCCTTACCTTGGGAATTCATCCATCCCCAACCACCTCAAGAAATGATTGTGGTTTTTGCTTTCAGAATTGAAGTGTGTGTCTCAGAAAATCATAAAATACCCACAGCCATTTGAACAGGCAGAATTTAAGATGACCTGCAAAAATCTGGGGAGAATAGAATATAACCATAGATAAAAATTACAATTAAACTTCTATTTTCTGAGAGTGAAAAACCACACGAAAACAATGGGCTCTCCCATTTACCCTCCAGATTACAAGGTAACAGAAATCAGTTCTTATTGTATCGAGTCCTTAAAAAAGATCTGCCTTTCTCAGCATATTTATAAATTAGTCTGACTTTGAAATCGTGGCATGTGAATGGTTTCAGAGGTGAAAAGATGAACATTATTTGCATAATAAAATCACAAAAGGAGTGAGTATGCAAAATGTAATTTATTTAAAATTCACCCATCCAACATGCTGGGCACAGGTGCAGAAGATTAATAACAAAAATAGTTACCTTCTGCATATAAATTAATGGCAATGTCCAGAACTAAGAGCTTCCTTTCCCACACTCAGAAAAACCTTTGGAGAAGGGATATTCAGCATGATTTGATGTAATAGATCCTGTTAGAGCAGGGAGGGTGAGGGCAGGCATTCCTATGCTCCCCTGTGCCAGCAGCAGATTTCCTGAATACTCTGTGGGGTTCTGGATATGAGCTGCCATGGGCCAGGGTGGCCAAACAAACAGGTCTGAGTGGCAGCAGTGCCTCTGTCAAATGAAGCACATTATAAGTGTTTTAAAGGATCTGCTCTTGTGTTCCAGAGACATTAGTTTGTCACTTTTTTTTCCCTTAATCAATGTCTGTGCGGTTGGTTGATGCAAAATGGATGACTGGAGGGTATTTGGTAGTTCCAGGATCCTGTAAAAATAATTTCTTTTTTCTATTACAAGCAAAGGTGACTGTAATTGTTTCAAGAATGACACTACATTTCTGACAAAAACTTGATTAAGAGATAGGGTTTTATTACAGTTTATTACAGTTTTTGTGTTACGTGGTTAGCGATGCGTTACACTTGAAAAGCCCAGACAGGGACAGCCTAAATTCCTCCTGCATGCCCTGTATTTTCTAGTAAATAGTTTCTGAAGCTCTTACCTCTAGGGACTACTTGGACAAGGCACAGGGAAGGATGTTTGAGCTTGGATGTGATAAAGAATAAGTTTGAGCTCTTCTCTCCTAACTGTAGACCTAATGATGTGACCTACATCTTGCCTAGTTTAAATGTCTACCTCCAGATGGAATGAGATGAGCTACACACCAGAAATGTCTGTTGCTGTCTATTGTGGAAGAAAGGAAGGTAGCCACTGACCTCTTGGCTGTTCTGCTCTGTGGAACGCTGCTGTTGGCTAAATGAAACCTTTCCTAAGGGGATTGAATGGTGGCCTGGAAATGGTCAGTAAATGGTATTGGAAATAAGTCTGTAAGGGCGTGTCCTAGGAGGCTTCATAGCAGAGATTAAAGCGTCAGAATATCAAAGTGTATGGGAAGAACAAAGCCTACTGTTAGATTTTAAATGGGTTTATGTTTTGAATATATGATTTGCAAATATTACTGCGTTTATTTCGGCTGAGGTTTTAAAATCAAGCCCATGCTAAAAAGTGTGTTTGAAAACTCCACAAACAGCTTGAAATAAACAAGGCTTGTCTGTTGATCACTGTTTTGTTTATTTTACTGCTGTGTCATCCATTGATATGAACCTCTCTGCTCAGTAATAATGTTGGTGGTATCCATACTGCATCTATACTGTGGGATCTGGTGATGCTTTTCAGCACTTGGGTCTTGGTACTTCTCAGCTCCACAGTGGTGGAAGGCTCTCATTTCCTTCTTTCAGTGGACCCAAAAACTTTAGTTTACATATAGAGAAAGCCCAAGTAGCAGAGCATCACAGGACACTCCAGTGGGCCTCTCAGGTTGGCCATCAGAGGGGAATAACTATAGAATCATAAGATTGTTTAGGTTGGAAAAAAATTTTGTTGTCAAGTTCTGCCCTTAACCCATCACTGCCCAGTCCACCGCTAAACCATGTCTCTAAATACCACATTCCACACATCTTTAAACACCTCTAGGGATGGTCACTCCACCACTGCCCTGTAAAGCCTGTTCCAGTGCTTGAGAGCCCTTTCTGTGAATAAACTTTTCCTAATATCCAGTCTAAACCTCCTCTTGCAACCTGAGACTGTTTCCTCTTGCCCCATTGCTTGTTGCTTAGAAGAAGAGACTCGCCTCCACCTGGCTACAGCCTCCATTCAGGTGGTTTTAGAGAAAGATAAGGTCACTCTTCTGCATTCTTCCTCCAGGCTAAACCCCCCAGCTCACGCAGCTGCTCTGCACAGAACTTATGCTCCAGCCCTCTCACCAGCTCCATTCTCCTCTGGACCAGCTCTAATCCATCAATGTCTTTCTTGTAGTAAGGGGCCCAAAACTGAACACGGGACAATTGTGGCCCAGGTACATTTTATAACATGATTCTGCCCTGTATTATCATCTGAGGCCTAGATCAACACAAAGGATAGTACTAATTTAATGTTTGGCTTTGCTCCCAAAGTCCATTGTTCAAAGGTTCATAGAACAAATCAGCTAAAGTTTTGTTACGATAAATAACAGGATAAATTTTCTTCCTTCTTTGCTTTCTTCACCTTTCCATTTCTTGTCCCTCTCCTGAACTGGTCCATATTGCCTCTTTCTGCTCTGCTTCCAGTTCTCCCCACAATGCACAAATGCCATGTGAGTGTCAGCTGTCCTTTCCTTCTCTGGTAGGGTTAGCTGCTACACAGGTGTTTGCAGCACCAGGCCAGGGGCTCTCAGTTTCAGTGACTGGAAAATCAGTAGATGGCAGCTGAAGTGAGTCTGCAGCTTGGAGGGAATCAGCTGAATGAGAACTGGGGAAAGAAGAGTTGTACCCTAGACATGGAGTTGTTCCACCCAGGGACCTACTCAGAAGCAGCAGCCAGAGAAATGGCAGTTACCATCTCCTGGCTATTATTAAATGGGACTGATCAACAGGAGCAATGGTTAATGCTAAAAAAGCCCTGGTTTGGGGCAATTGTAGATGTTCTCTCCATTCAGACTATGAGTTTCTAACTGGGGGACAAGCAAGCCAGGATAAAAGGAATGTGTTTAAGTTGAAAGATCTCTTCTGGGCACATTTTGCCTAGGTCAGAAGGGCATCCCCATGTGGGAAAGTCAGAGATAGGCTGAGGTGCTGAGTGTATGAGGGCAGGGCTGTCAGAGGTTTATAAAGATGATGGCCCCAGCAGCGACATTTGGAGTGCAGAAGCAAATCACTAGGCAGTAGGAGTGGAAGAGAAGCAGGCGGCAGGCAGAAAATGCATGATGTGGTCAGAGAATGAAGCATATATTTCAGTGTTGACAGCATATAGATAAATAGATCAGCAGGATCTGCACTGATAAAGCTGACACCAAATGCTGTCACTAAGAGAGCTGCACAACTAAACGAGAATTTAAGAAGGGAGGCAGCAGTAGGAAGAACTGACAGAGTAGCACACAGGTAAAATGAGGCAGAGAGACATCATTCAGCTTAATTCCTCTGACTTTGCTACCTTATTTCTACACCTAGGAAAAAAACCTTGAGGAATGAGACAGGAACAAAAACAATTATCATAATTTGCCATAAATCTCCTTTTGGCCCTACTTTCTCTTTCCTATGCCAATGGCATAATGGGAGATCATCTCCTGAGAGCCTTTTCTCTACCAGGTTTTTAGAGGGTGCAGAATAAATAATTCACTATGAAGTACGAAATGTGGCTGATGCCCTTTATAAAGGAAAATTGTTAAGGGAAGATTTGAGCTTTAATAGTGCTGGTAATACATAGCATGTGATGCTGTCCAGATGTGGAGAACGGCTTCTTATTTATTCTTGATCTGGAAAAAGTATGAATGATACTAAATACTGCCTGCTTCTGAAGAGATTTATGGTGTGAGCTTAATGTGGGCTTCTCAAGAAGGTACAAGAGGAGAACATGAAATGAAACATGGTTGTTTATAATTGAAGAACATTTTCCCCAGGGGATCATATCACAATTTTTTAAATGAAAATTCAGTCAACTATATATTTAGTTAGCCCAAGGAAATGTTTTCAGTTATCAATTAAAGGAAGTATGGGTGTTCTGTAGCTTGAAGATGCCATATCTTAAAATGAATCAGGATGCTGGATAATTATAATTTTACTCCTTATTAAATTGCTTTTTTTCCTCCAGCAGTGGCTGTAGCAGCTGTTTAGCCACATTCATTACACTTGTAGAGTAAAAGTTTTTATTTTAACCACAAATACTAGGACTAACATTAGTTTTTTAAAGTTAGTTTTTCAGCTGATAGTTGAGTACTGAATCAGTAAGAATTTAATCCATTTACTGTTAAAGTATAATTTAACATAAAGGCAAATTTCTGAATGTGAGTTAAGTTTGGAAAGGACTTAATTATGAAGCTGCTGTTAGTGCTGTGGTAAAGATCTGCATTTTTGAAAGTTTGCATTAAATATGCAAAATAATTTGCTTGCTTTTTAAAGAAAGTGAATTAGAGAAAAGGATTTGTACATGAAAGCTGCTTTTTCCTGAACATTAATAAGGCATGGATGAAAAGAAAATATGTATTGAGCATTCACTCAGAATTTAAGCCAAAGTACATTTCTGCTATAGATGAGAAGATGCTTCAATGCACTGGTCAAGGTGGGATTTCATTGATATTCACAATTGCAGGATGTTTCAAAACTTAGTGGTCATGGAGTAATGCACTGAAATAGTCCTGCAGAAAAGTGAAGAGCTACATATCATGCACAAGAAAAAGCCCTCAACTCTAACATTTGTGAGTATCTATGCGTAATAAGGACTAAAACAAACTAGTATGCACAGGTTTTGCAGGGGCTAGGTGGTAGCTCCAGTCACTGTCTTCCACATTCGCACGCTGACTCTTGGCCTTCTTTGTCTCAGGTCTTGTCCTGAGCCTCCTATGGGTCTCATAGGGTGTGTAAGTTCTCTTTCTGAATTTTATCTGAAGACATTTCTAAGCAGTTTGAGATCTGTAGATTGAGGACGACTACATGCCCTAGATGATGAAATTGAAGGATGATATGCAAAGAATAAGGACTTGAGGAAACTGTGCAACCATAAGGGCACAATTAGGTACCTTACGGGTTGTGTTTGCATTAAATGCATTTCTGCTTTAGTCCTGAAGTATCACTGCTTTACTTAGAAAATTAGAGGCTTTTGAGTAATGTACAAATCATAAACTAATTTGCATTGTCAGAAAAACCAGTTGAGAACAAAAATAGCTGAGGTGGGAAGGGATCTCTTGAGATTCTCTAGTCCAAGCCCCCTGCACAAAACATGGTCAGTACTTAGGACTATGCCCATTCAGGTATTAAATCTTTCCAAGCATTCAGACTCCATAACCACTTCAGACAATCTGTTCCAGCGTTTGATTACCAGCACAGTGAAAAGGTCCCCTATGTTTAAATAGAATTTCCTTTCTGTCAGATTCAAGCCCATTGCTTTTTGACCTGTCACTGGGTGCTGCCTAAAGGAAACTGGCTCCATCTTCTTTGCCTGAGTTGTGTCCTGGTGCCTGGGGTTATTCTGTCCTGGAGGCAGGATTTCATGCTTTCCTTCACTGAAGGTCATGGGACTGACATTAAAACAAGAGATTGTGAGACTCACTGGAACTAGTTTGTTTCCTAAGGAGAGGTGGACAAAATACATTGAATGTTAGATAAAATTATATGATTAAACTTTGTCATTCCTTAGACTGGCAGACCAGGAACTCGTTTGCTGAACCGCCAGCATTTGGCTCTCACAGTCAGATGGAAGTTCCTGATTAAGAAGCCTAAGCCTGCAAATGCTGGAAGTCTGTGGGTGCCATTCCATGAGGTGGAATGTGGGAGTGATCCATCTTTGTTAATGCTGGGTCATTTTTAGATGCAAAAATAGTGTGGTTGGGTACCTAACTTTCACCTCCTCTTTCTGCAAGCTTTTTCTTTCAAAAAACTTAAAGAACACTTTTAGGCTGATGCATGTTCATATCCAGATAAGCCAAATGTACTGCAGCTTTCCCAAAAACTGCAATCTCGATGTTACAGCTTTCCTGGCATTCACAGCCAGTGCTTGAAGGCAGTCTGACATGTTCAGTCCAAGTGAAGGTGTTGTGCATACAATGAAAGACCTCTCATTGTTTTTAACCTTAACTGTAAAATAGTATCAAGCAAGTGCAGGCAGGTTTTTCTTTGTGTGTTTTCAGCTTAACTGTAGTTTGAAAACAGATTAACTGAATTGCAATGTAGAGGAGAGGACAAAAAAAAAAAAAAAAAAGAGAAAAGCAGTCAGAAGGGTTATGAATAAGCGTCCACGCAATATTTAAGATAATTATTATGAAAAATATTAAGATACATAGGCATTGTATGCTATTAAAGATTTAGATCATAGTTGGACCAAATATTTTTCTGAGCATATTTGCTCTCCAAGAAAACTATTTGGCAAGACTGAAAGGTGTCCCTTCTTCAGACTTGCCCAAAGGCACCCAGTAGTTTGCCTTCTGAAACTGTGATGAAGGAATGCCTTCTACTTAAGGAAGGTCTCATGATGAAATGGCTCAAAATCACTCAAACTACCAGTAAGCCTTCATTTTAGCTAAAAGTTAATCTAGGATGCATGATGCATCATGAAGAGCTTACTTTTGCCTGTCCTGAATAACTTCAGTTAAAATCAAGTTCCTATTTTATATTGTCCTCTGTTTACAATCCTCCCAAAAATTGCACAGCAAGTCCATTGCTGTGTTGACAAGCCAGTTGTGTTTTCTGTTGGGGCTCCTTGAAACAAAATCTGTGATAAATCTTTATGTATCAAGTCTTCTGTAAATGAAAGAATGCATGCAACGCTCACTGTCCCAGGACCAGTGTTGCTGTATATTGTTTTGAAATGTAACACAAAGCCCAAAGAATCAAGATTTCTTGGCATGATAATATATATTCAAAAAGATGTTGGCTGGTGTCAGGACTTGTTTTTAACTGTTTGGAAGGGGCTCAGGGAAGGAGACGGGGAGCATACGGGGGATGGCTATCTTTTCCAGACAGTTGACTGATGCTGTGAAAAACCCAGTTCACGCACAGGAGGCACGACTTCACAGCTCTGCTTTTCACATGTTGCTGTCAGCAAGTCTTTCAGAAAGGATCAGGACAGAAATAGGCAGGTTTGGTGCCCGCCACCAATCCCACCCTAACACCATCTGGTGAAAACAAGAAACCCTGGGGGCAGTTTGTACAAATGGCAGATAACCTCACCTGCACTGCCTGTGAAATGCTGCCTGGTGTCATTTTATCAAAGGATAATGAAGAAAGGGAAAATATCTTGATACTACAAAAAGTAAATTCTTGAACAAATGTGCAACCTCATATTTAGATCGAGCTCTTCTTATGCTATGAGTTTTTAATTAAATTAGTTACACAATCCCTAAGCAAAAGCAACTGAGTATTTTCTTTTAAGTTTTGAAATTTTATGTGGTTTAGCATTTATTTTGTTTAACTTAATTTATATTCACTGAAATACAGGGAATAATTTAGATTCTATTAGGAAGAAATTCTTTACTATTAGGTGGTGAGACACTGGAACAGATTGTCCAGAGAAGTTGTGGATGCTCCAACCCTGAAAGTGTCCAAGGCCAGGCTGGATGCAGCCATGAGTGACCTGGTCCAGTGGAAGATGCCCTGCCCATGGCAGGAGGTTGAAACAAGATGATATTTTAAAGTCTTTTCCAACCCAAACCGTTCAATGATCTTGTGATTCTCATAGGGTTGAGATCAATATGTTTCAGACATCTCTTGCCCTTTTTGCCCAGACCCAGCACAGACTGTGGAGAATTGAATGGGTCTGGAATTCTTTATTGAATGCTTTTTGGTCTTTTGTTGTCCCTGAAATTGCAGTCTGAAGTACAGGTGTTTGAATGCATTATTTCCTGTGTAAAAGAATGTAAAGCCGTTGGTGTATTTCAGGACACAGGGCCTTTATATCATCATAAAATAGGTTTTAGCAAAAACTTTTTAATAATTAGATATTTCATATTTTCTAAAATTTCATCATCATAATTCATTTTGCTAAACAGAGCAAACACTGGGAGATATATAGTGAAATTCTTTTACTTTTTCTCTGAGATGAGAAGTTAATCTTTGGACATTAGTTGGGCTTTTATTTTTCTGCTTTCAGATCCACTGATTAATCCAAGCTTAGCTGTAAATGAACATATGACTCATTCTCTAGACAGCAGTTTGGAAGAGGAGTCTTTACATGCCTAGCTTGCTACTCTTTCACTTCCTTCGAATATTGTAAATTCTGCCTTCAATATTAAAATAACTGTAAGGGGAACATGGTACTTTTCCAGAACCAGTCTTTACCCTAAAAGTTGTTTTTGTAAACAGAAGTGTCTGCTGATCTTTTAGATGTATTGATATTTTTTGTAAATTCTGCATTGCATAATCATGGGAATGGCTCTTTCTGTTTTGATATTGCAAATCTTTTGTCCAAATTGTCACTTTATGAGAGGAAATTTTTAAAAGTTCAAGGAAATCAGTAGGCTGGAAAACAGTAGAAAAAGCACTAGAGGGCAAATAGAAGGGGATTAATTTGGTTTTTAGTTCTAAATACCTGGTATTGCTGTGTTACTTTTCTGAATCAGTCATATATTACAGTGGAAGAAAAATTGAGCCAAGTGCTTTTGAAAGTAACCCCCCCACACTCTGCACAAAATTTAAACTCTCTAATCAGAACAGCAGTTTAAATATTGTAAAGTTTACTGACTTAATCATAAAATGTTGCAATACAGTAGCAAATGCAATCAAGAACCAGGAACTACATCTGATTCCGTGGGAGAGCATGGGATATCAGATGCATTACTTCCTCCAAGTGAAATCTCCTACCTGAAAATATTTTTACATGTACTGGGTAAAAGCAGGTGAAATTAAAAATAAATTGTGATTGCTGCATTCCCTGCAGAAAAGTTTATAAAATATCCATGCAATATGGAAGTTCTTTATGGAATCACAATATTCTCTCTTTTCTCCTATGAAAAAATTATTTTCCTGATTTTTTTACATCTCTTGCCTTGCTTAAAAGTCTGTCTGCATGACTTGTTTCTGAAGATAGCACTTCAACCCTCGAAATCTTAAAACTGTGACCAATTGTATGGTTTATTGTGACTGTGACAATATTTGTTATTTCTCTTTGAGCCACTGCTTCTGAAGTCATGTGAAATTATGAGTTTTCAGCTTTCATTAAGCAATAAAAAAGAAGTTTCTGGCCCTGCATGGTCTGGAGAGAACAGCTTGGAAATGTGACTGATAACAAGTAAAAAATCAGAAAGCGGGTCAATCTCTTAGATTGATTTTTCACCCAGCCTTATGTTTTTCTGGAGGGGAGTCTGACTCTCATCTTCTGCCAAGACTGACAATATTGTCAATATTCTGTGATCTCTGGCAGTGTATTTTATCATGTGTATCATCAAGATCAGAGTTCCAAATTTTATACAAAGATAAAACTGTTGATAGACAAAGTTATGGTAGAAATATGGAAATAAGTGAATACTTTGAAAAGTAATTTTCTATGTGTGCAAAAGCTTCTGTTTTTAAATGTGCCCTGAAAGTTCCTTTTCTTCTGGATTATTTATCTCTGCATTTGTAATTGTGGGTGTACATGTAAGCATGCATTATATATCTATATATATAAAATAATTTTACATATAATACATATAAATACACACATATATGTGTATGCCTGTGGTTGTACACACAACTGGTCTTGCAAGAGACAAACCTGCACAGTCCTGGATAAGGCTGTATGGAGATTAACTCAAGGCCTTTCACTGCTCAGATGCTTTGAGATTCCTGTCCTTTAGCTTGGTTTCACATAATACATCCAAACTTGTCTCCTCCAGCCAGGAGAGAAAAGTACAGGGCAAAGTTTACTATAATTATAGATGTAATAAACCATTTTTATATTTCTTCAGGAGCAGTTAACTGAGAACACCCAAAAGCTTAGATGCAGCAATCTACTATTTTAAGATTGCCCGGAACAAGTTAATGTTAGGTTTAGTGCTTTGTAATTTAACTATAGAAGTGCACCTAAGTTTTAGATTGCGTTTTTCAGGCCTTAAGAAGATTTACTTCTCTATTTGTATTTATTATTAAAGTGTGCTTGATAATTTGCTGTTAGGTGCACAAAACTACAGCTATAATCCCAGGTTAGCTAATAGTAGTTGGCAGTGTCTTTGTTTTTTCTCTGGGCTTTAGAGAGAAACCTTTTTCTCTGGGTTTTACAGATCCTGTGCTGCAATCTTAGCCTGATCTTAATGAGATCCAGCCAGGAGTTATAAGAGCACTGTCCCCTGCATGTAACACACACGTGCTCCAGGAGTACTCACATGGTTGTTTTATGGCTCAAAGCAGGGACTTGGGAAGCTGCTGCAGGCTCTGGGAGCTGGGCTTTGCTGTGTGGGGCTGGGGAGAGGTAACCAAGACA